>NC_142501.1:208741287-209991287 GCF_057876585.1 Rhinolophus sinicus
CCATGGGATGAACAAGAATGTGTGTTTGTCTAATGCTCAGGGTATTTAAAAATAAGAGGACACACATCCAGGAACCCTTGGTCCCTGGGTAGTCCTCTGTCGGGAAAGTTCTCTGCTGTTAGTTGTATATAGTTGTTGTATTGGAACTAATTTCAAAGAGTGATCAAATGAATCATAAAGTGGCTAAATCTGTCTTATTTGTTTCACGTATAGATTAGTTTCTTCCTTTTTTTTTTTCTCCTAACTGTGCTCCACGACAAGGAAAAAAAAATGAGTTAAATGTCTAGAAATAAGACGAGGCATTAGTATTTATTGAGTGGATTTTGAGTCATTGCATAAACTCTACTGTGTTGTAGAAATGGGTTATCTTCTTGAACCCTCATGATCTTGAAAGTGGGCTCTCAGCATTCTCATTTGCAAATGAGGAAGCCAGTTGAAAAGGGTTCAATAGCTTGCTTTAATTACACGACTAGTAAGTGACAGAGTCAGGATTTGAACTGCACTGCCTGAATCTAAATCCCAATCTCTGTTTACTATGCCATGCTGCCTCCTGAGGAAAAACTTGTGTCTTGAATACCTTTATGCATTTGCAACCTCTTCTAGGAGGGAAAACACACACACACACACACACACACACACAAACAATCTTTATATTCTATACTGTCCTTAAACCTGAATGGCATGCTTCAGATTTCATTTCTTTTCCTCCAGCCCCTTAAGGAGCCCATTAAAGTGAGCTAACATCAAGGGGACTTGGGTTTTAGCTCGCGACACAGGCTATTCATTGTCTCTGCAGATTCATCAGTGAAGAGTGAAAGTCATCATCAAATTTCATTTCTTATAACATTAGTTTAGAAAGATGTTTTCCCCTCTTACCAGTTAAATTGTCTTTTACTTTGTAAACTGTTTCTATTTTTCAACAATTGCATTGCAATGTGTTCAATTTTAACCGTCCTGCTGCTCAATCCTTTATAAACCCAAATAAAGAAATAGTTATATAACCAAGAAACAGCAGAAAGTGAATGAAACACAGATATTGCTTCAGATGACTCTCCATTTGCTGGGGACGAAAAAGCAATTTAACATTGTATTTTTTATATTTATTATTGCATTGTTGTTTGGTTTGCCATGCAATGAGGGGAAGCTTGATAGCATCTGTCACCCTCCCACAATTTAATTACATATTCCATATCTTTACTCTCACTCACCGAAGTCTTTGCTTGTCGAGATCTACCTTATCCACGACTTCCAAGTTCATATCGCTTGCTTTCTATAATTAAGTGAAACAGCAAGTTAGCTACCTCCATCCCTAAATTGTACATTTCATAGACTTAAAGCCCTTCTGATAAACTTCCCTGAGTCTGAATTTGTACCTCATCTTCCCCTGATGACTCAATTATTTCCTCAGGGGAGAATCTGTTCAATACTGAGAATTACCTTTCCTCCACAGAGTGGAGGCTAAAAACCATGACTCCAAAACCATTTTCTTTTACTCTATGTCTTCAATAAATAATTTACTTTTTTTTTTTTTTTTTGTCTTTCCTGACTCTCAGCTTTGAGAATCATAGAAAGAATATATTCACCCTGTCTCATTATTTCTACACTGAGCAATGAAAGCCACCTGTGGTCGCACTGGCCCCTTGGGTTCACCTCTATTCACAGAAGAAAGAGTGACTAATTTTCACTCTATTGTTTTAATATTTGTTCTTTCCTTGTTCAAATATGTATTTTTAATTAAATTTATTGGTGTGGCAATGGTTAGTAAAATTACATAGGTTTCAAGTGTACAATTCTATAATAATCATCTATATGTTGTATTATGTGTTCACCACCCAGAGTCAGTTTTCCTTCCATCACCATATATTTGACCCCATTTACCCTCTTCTACCACCCTCCTCCCCCCTTACTCTCTGGTAACCACTACACTATTGCCTGTATCTATGAGTTTTTGTTTCTTTATTTGTTTGTCTCGTTCCTTTCTTACTTTCAGTTTTATATCCCACATGAGTGAAGTTATATGGTTTTTGACGTTTTCTGTGTGACTTATTTCGTTTAGCATAATAATCTCAAGATCCATCCACATTGTCAAAAATATTAGAATCCACAGACACTTAAAACAAAACAAAACATGATCTATGTTTTTTTTTTCTTTCAGTAGCATTCATTTTTCTTAATATCAAATTGTGTAATGACAATTGTGTGAAAAATTAGAGAACGTGGAAAAGGATAAATACCATCAGCCCTAAACTCCAACATTATTAGATAACTCATGGAACGTACAGTCATATAAACGAAGGAAACGTATTCAGACAATAAAATGATCAGTGGTTGCCAAGAGTTGGGGGAGAGGGATGAGCACAGGAACCACAGGATTTTTAGAACAGTGAACCCTAACGTAAACATGGACTTTGGGTGATTGTGACATGTCAGTGTGGTTCATTGAATATAACAAATGCACCACTCTGATGGGGGTTGTTGATAACGGGGAGACTAGGTGTGTGTGGGGGGGAGGGAGGTCATCCCCTCAATATTGCTGAAAACCTAAAACTACTTTTAAAAAATGAAGTCTTTAAAAAACATGTTAGAATTTACATGCAGCACTGTGAAAACATCTGACGTGATACAAAAAGTTAAATAAAATAGTATTCAAGAGGGATCTAGAAAATAGTCATGTAAACATGCACACACAGCAAGTTGGAAGTCACCCCTATTTTTTGCACGCATGCTATACTACCCTTTCACCCATTTTATTACAAACTTTTAAAATCTGATAGATTGCATTCCCACTGCTCTTGTCTTAATTTAATCTAAACAGGGGTGGGTTGCTGAGACATCTGAGCGATCTGGGGTGGTGGGGGATGTCAATAAGCTTTAAAAGAGCAGAATCCAGGTTACAGATATTCAATATTTAATGACCACATACCAGATGCCAAACACCTAGTTAGTGCAGAGGCTACAAAGACCTGTATGACGTGCTTCCTGCTCTAATGTAGCCAACCGTCTACTTGAGGAGAGCAAACAAGACAACACCTATGGTGCAAAGACAGAGATCCTGTAATGAGTACAAATCCAAACCAAGTTTTAGATACAAAAAGAGCTTCTGTGTAAACCTCTTTTTCTTATGCAAGTATAATTGGTTTATGACTGTAGTTATAGAGAGTTGGAAATTATCATATTAGCATGTCCTGTTATACCACTAAAATAAGTTGTATTAGAATAAATGTATTGGTTCTCTAGAATGAACCTTGCACTTGGAGTCCCATATGTGCCCCCTGAACCCTATTTGATGATGCACAATTCTGTAAAATTAGATATTGGGTAGGAGATGTTTGATTATTATTGAATTATTTTGCTCAAAATCTCCACACAATGTGATATATAGATGATGTATTACAGAATTGTACACTTGAAACCTCTGTAATTTTATTAACCATTGTTACCCCAATAAATGTTAATTAAAATAAAAGCCTCCACTGGTACTCTGTTGCTGATAAAATGTACATGTCTTAGGCAGTCATTAAATTTCCTCCCAAATTCAGTCCAATCCTGCTTTTTCAAGCATGTTTTCTATTCCTGCCTCCCGTACGTCCTGTTCCAGTTAAGCTGAGTTTGTGTTGGGTTCCATGCATGCTCAATTCTTTACTTCTTGTCTCTCTCATCCTGTTCCTTCTGTCTTGAACATATATATCACCCTCCATTCACGTATGTTTGGGGCGTCCACCCTTCCTTTGGCCAACTCTGGTGCCTCGTGCCCTCAGCTGAGAGTAAGTACTTCTACGGAAAGTCTATGGCACTTGGATGTTGGTCTTGTAGATTGCACTAGCGCTACCTGAGAGCATCAACCTGGCCTCCCATGACAGATGGCGCGATTCCTGAGAAAAGAGCTGATTCCCTGCTACCTCCTCCCACTGTCACACTTACAATTTGGACTCGTATGTGTTGAATGAGTGAGCGAGTTAATTTCCTTTCCCAACAGCACATCTTTAAAAGGATTGGACTGCTATATTGATTTTATTTGGCCCTTAAGTATAAAATCATATGAGTTATGAAGCAGATTGAGATATGAATTGAAACTCAGAATGAAAAGGATAAAAAGTGTGACATAAACCTCTAAGAAGAGCAAAACAGACCACAAAACAATCCCTTTTACTTTTTAGTAAGAAGCAGGGAGATGAGAGAGCTATATCGCATGAGGGAAAAGATTCAATATTATAACACGTAGGAACTGCTCAACTCCTGATGTTCACCTTCTCTGTGCAAGAGAATTATCTTTAAGTGGAAAGGCAGAAACAGTACAGTTCAAGGGCTTTTAGATCTAAGGTTTTAAGGCAGCCTAATACAGTGAGAAAAACACGAGAGTTTAATAAAGAGACCCATATCCACATCCAGCTCTCCAACATGCTATCTGGAAACTTGTACAATTCACCTAACCTATCTATGCTGATTTCCACTCATGTACTATAGCAATGGTTGTAAGCATTCATGGAAAGAATCAATAAAGATAATATTGGTGAATATACCTAGTAAGTTAGACAACCCCAATGCAAACATGAGTAATTATTATTGAAGCAAGAGCTACATTTAAATCATTCATGGGTTGGAAATATTTTTAACAGAATTCAAAATAAATCTGGATAAATAAATCTGGAGCGCTAATGTACAGCACGATGACTGTAGTTCGTGACGTTGTGTTGTATACCAGAAATTTGTTAAGAGAGTAGGTACCAGGCTCCCCCCACACACATGCGCAAGTGGTAACTATGTGAGGAGATGGATACGTTAATTAGCTTGACTGTAGTAATCATTTCACTATACATGTATATGAAAACATCCCGGTGTACACCTTAAATATATACAAGTTTTGTTTACAAAATGAAAGAACAAGTTGCCTGTGGTAGGTAGAGCTTGGGGCACAGGGAGATAAAACCAACAAGAAGAATAAATTATAATAATGATAATTGTAACAACAGCAAAAATAGTAGCTGCGAATATAGACCATTTTCTATATGATAGATGTTTTTCTAAGGGCTTTTTGTGTATTAACATCGTATATGCTATTTTTTCATATCAATGTCTTCATATATATATATGAACATCATATATATATATATTGATATATATATATCAACATCTTTACACAGGATTTTATTCTTTTTTTTAATCCAACAGAATTCCTGATTTGCAGATTTTATAGACCTTTAAGAAACATATTACTAAGAGAAATCATAAACATGAAACTTAACATCTCACAGACACTAAGATATTGACTTTGTATTAAATATGTACAATTTAGTGGGAACTAAAAGACTAACAGATCCATTTGAAATAAAGATCTTATAGCCCAGGTTGAAAATCATTAGATGTTATGGTGGGATTGCATTTTCCAATATGAATTTAAAATGAAAATAAAGTTGATATTATAGCCCAAAGTTTACATACATAAACACACCTGGGAACTAAAATTATATATTTCTTTAAAACAAGAAGTGAAATATCAAAATATTCTGAGACCCATCTTTGAATCCAACTATTTCATTCAATCGCTGCCCCTGATGGGTGGGTCAGCTCCTGTTTTCCCGTCTTAGCTCAAACATCAGTTTTTATTTGCCGATGATTGTGTGTTGGTTTTGATTACTGTTATTTCTACCAAACAATTCTGACATGACAGTGATGGTTCTACCTCAGTTGAAGATCACAGCTGTCTGTTCAATGACTGTCTACTGCATTTTGCTATCGGTCTCTGCACTAACCTTTTTTACGCTGCATTTCTCTCATTCCAAACCTCATACAAATACCTTTCTTCTATTAAAAATATAAGAGTAATCTCTCCATTAGTAAGTTGTAGCAGAAATGACAGAGCACAGGGGAAATTCCACAGAGCAAAGGCTCTGAAGCAGGGAGGCCCAATATCCTATCTTACTGTTACCTCACTGACCTCAAGAGAATCATGCCAACATTTTTCAATTTCAATTTATCAGCAATATGGAAATAGATGAGAGCGATAATGACTTCAACAGGTTTTTGTGAGAACCGAGCCAAGTAACGGGTGAAAGCTCTTTGTAAACTATAAAATTCCCCATGAATATCATTGCAAAAGGCTTTGTGTTCTTTTTGAATGTCTAAGTTTGAGGGTGAAATGTTTTAGAATCGTCATATGGGAAATACTTTGGAATTGCTGTGGGTGATGACAGGGCATAGGGATGGAGTCTTGTGAGTAGCCACTGGGGCCAGCAAAGAAGAGTCATTGGTACAGGAAGCACGCAGGTGACGATTCATGGCTGCTTGCCTTCCAGACGGATTTAAGACACTTCAGATAGACACAGCCCTTCTTCAGTCATAGCTGCCTGCAGTGGTTGCCCCTGCTTTCTACAGGATTTCCTCACACCTGACTCACAGCAGATTATTTCCACATCGGGAAAATGACTCACATGGGACACTGCAGGCAGCTGTGCTAGAGAGCATGCCTTGGATTTGGCTCCAGAAGTCTCAGGTTCAAGCTCTGGCTCTGACATTCGCTGGTTTGTGAATGGCCAAGTGACTCCATCATCCCCAACCTTGTTTTCCTCATTTGCAAAAATGAAAATAAAATGCTTACCCCAAAAGTTTGAAGTGGTGGGTCAGTGTGATAACGCAATTAAAAATGCAAAAGTATTGCCTGACAACAGACATCCAAGTAAGAGTTAGCCCCTTCAGAGGTGTTGCCATCTCTTGAAACTCCATGGAAATCCTCATTTGGTATCACCTTCAATGGACTGTGAAAAAAAAAAAAAGTGGCTTTGGAAATATTTCCAAATCTCCAGCACTAGCTGGTCGGTGATAGCTAGCTTCACCCTAATTAGCCTCGTGGTGAAGACCAAACGCCAGGATGCAAATAGGTGACATGTCCTGACACTATGTAAGGTTTCAGGCAAGTTCATTGTTAGACCCTTGGAAATAGAATCAATGCAGAAAGAACTTCTTTTTCACGAAAATCAGAGTGAGGGTTAGAGAACCCTAGTATTTGAGTTTGCGTAGGGCTTGATCCCAAATTGTAAAAATGCTGTCTCGGTAATTCTGTGTGGGGCCCATGATCGAGACAGGCAGCATGCTTCCTGAATGAGGCTGACACTGGTCGTCCAGGGGCCAGGACCCCACTGAGGAATAGACACTTCATGGCATTCATTCATGGAAACGAGAGATGCACCCTTATAACATCAAAGCAGTGAATTAAGTCTGCTCAGCTAGCGTCAATGTTGTCTACACAGGATGGTAGAATCAAAAGATATGAAAATGGTCCAAAGTGCTGAGGCACATGGGTTGCTCGTGTCAACATCTTTTGCTATTTTTCAGGTGTTGAAAGAATAGAAATAAAGTTTGATGATGCAACAGCTGTTGACGCTGACATTTTATCCCAGCTGGTAAAGTAAGGCTTATAGTACCTTTTAGAATTCTTGTAAATTATCATCACGCCCTTCAAACTATATACCAAAATAAATTTAAAATGGAGTAAAGAGCTAATGCAAAAAGCAAAATAAAAATAAAAGAATTTCAAAGATTTAAAAAAAAAATCTGTACTGTAGAGAAAAACATTCAGTTTGTACTATATTAATTTTTTCCACACAATAAAAATTTCATACATATGTGAAATGATAAACCAGAAACTTGAAAAACATTTGCAATATACATGAAATAATAGGTGCAAATATATCTAAGGTATGAATAACTCCTGTGAATTCATGGAAATTAGTGTTTAGTACAAAAGAAAAATGGGGGAAATACAAGGGCATAAGTTTTCAAAGAAATGCAAGTGTGAATCGGCGTAAGGAAAATGTTCAATCTCATTGTTAGTAACATTTGATCTTCTGAAAGGTGCTCCAGAACATACTGGAAAAGCCGTGCTGGAATCTTCCATTTTTTCCTCTTTGCTGCACTCTGCACACTTTGGCAGCTGAGAAGCACGAAAGCGTTCAGAAGTGGATGTCACCTGAGGGGACTCCTGAAGGATCCCTAGAAGTCAGGGAAATGAAGACAAATTTCCAGCCAGTAACAAATGCGTGGCAGACTGCAAGTCTGTGAAAGGAGCCCGTGAATGCATGCAGTTTAGGGTTGCTGGAGTGTGACGTGCTTGAAGATGAAGTTGCGAGGTCAGCCAGGTGATTAAATAGACCTGAATGGCATACTAAGGGTTTGGACTTATAATGTAGGTGGGGAGACATCGACACAAATACAAAATCAAAAAGAAAAACAAAACAGAGCCTGACCAAAGCAAGCGACTGCAGAGACCAGGCCAGCTGTTAATATTTCTTTCTTTACTTCATTCCTGCGTCCATCTGTGCCATAAAAGTTCATTAAGCACTGACTTGGCACCTTACAATTTTTATCTAGGAGTCAAATGATGCCATTCTTCTGTTCCATGAGCTTTCATGCTGGTCTTCCCACTTTCCTCAGTGAAAATCACGGTTATTAGAATGTACCCCACAACCTGACTCAAACATACTATATGGAAAGGAAACCAGATAAAATTGAGTTTGGGGTAAATAGAAGATAAAAGGCTATTGATCTCACTTTCATTTAAGTATCGGAAGCCAAATCACCTCTGTGGAATGAGAGGTATATCCCCACCCACAAACGCCCATTGGACCAAACAGAGCGATCCCTCACCTTGGTGCCAAGCGAGACAGAAGGCTGCCTTTGTCTCCAGGAGGGTTCCTAGTACCCCAAAGACGTGACGATGCAGTGCTGGAACCAGGTTTTGTACCATATGTCTGTGATTTCCAATCACATGCATTTAAATTTAAGCTTTAAAATTCTGAACTAGAATTTTTTTTTTTCAAACTGCATTACACAGTTTCGCTTGTATCACAGTTCTTAGCACTTATCTTTTGAAACAGTGTGGATTATTGTGAATCATTATTGAAGATTATGGATTGGATGTATAATGTTATAAAATTTCATTTCAGAATCTTTCTAAATGGTTATTTGATTTTTTTTCTAATTTGACCAAGTGAAATAATGGATCCCATTAATGAATCCCTAATATTAAACACATCTTTATTCCTGGAATGTCCTATTAAGTTGGGTATGGAATTTTATTTGTTTAAATGCACTACCAATTCCATTTTGCTAGTTTTTATTTAAAGTGAGAAAAAAATTTTCTGTTTTTGTGCTGACTTTGTCAGTTCAGCTGCAATGACTGAGCTAGTCTCAAAAATGTACTTAAACTTTTTCCTTTTGTGTGTGTGTGTTGGTTTTGTTTTGTTTTGTTAGTATGTCTGGAAGCAATATGTGTAGCATGTAAAAAATTTGTTACTTGAATGTTTGAAAGCATTTACCTGTAAAACACTGCCTAACATAGACATATTGTGAGGTAATTTGTGACAGTCTTAAATTATCTCCTTTTCATTGATCTGTTCAGTTTTTCTACTTTTTTGAGTCAATTTACATAATTAATATCCTGCTGAAAATTATTCATTTTCCTGAGATGTTCAAATTTATTAGCATAGATTTGAATTCACTTATACTTCCAACACTTTCTGTGTCTATTGTATTCATTTTCTCTATTTTAATGTTGAGTACTCTTTCATTATTTGGGATTAAATGTTCCATAATCTATATTCTGGCTCACATGCTTTTATTTTTTCTTAATATTTATTTTTCTATTCCTTTTTTAGAATTATGAGAATTTTTTTCATTACTTCTTCACTATTCTTAGCTATTCAATCTGTTATGCACCGCAGCAATTATCATGTTTCATGAGTTTAAAATCATTTTGACAAGAATGGTTCCCTTTCCATATAATATTTTCTGATTTCATACTATGCCTTTTTATAACTATTTCTTTTAGTTTCATAGATGAATAAAAAACACAAAGGTTTTCTCATGTTGTAATACAGAGGAATATAGAAAATACAGTTTCTTGATGTTCTGTGATGGATCCAAATGTCTTCATCATCCCCCAACTGCTGGTAACTTAGGAAATAAAATCACTGAATTTAGTCCAATCCAGCAAATATAGTGTGGTTTATAATTACTGGACCTTTAGATAAAAGTATGAATCTTTCCAATTTCTAATCATTTTCTCATCTCTTTTCCAACATGGCATCTGGATTGGGAGTGTGTCTGTGTGTTTAGAAGATGGAACAATCTCATCCACACTGTTCCCTCTGCATTTCCCTGATCTCTGTACAGAGGAGCTAAGTCTGCTCCCTGCTCAGGTCACCACGGAGCTACAATCTGTCACTGCGGTTTTGCTCCACAAGATGGTGGCGACTAGCTTTGCCCAGCTTGGCGTCCTACTCTGTGTAGAATTTAGAATTGGTGGGATGAGGGCAGGCTTCCAAGATCATCTAAATTGGAAATTACTTCCAAAAATAGTGTGATATTTACATCTTGCTGAGTTAGAACTTTTCTGGAGTATTTTCCTCCTTATTTGATCTTTCAGAACATCAGCTTTGGTGGAATATCATTGTTGCTATAGTCATATATTTAATATAAGTAAACGTGTTTTTCTTCTCTATTATCTTATCCAGGCATAGCTACATGTCTGCTTACTTTTGAAAGTGGTTGGGTTATGCCAACAATGACAGCATATTGGTAACAGAGATATTTATTTTCTCTACCCACACACTGCCCTTTTACTTCTAATACTACAAGTTCTTCTTTCCAGGAGAGACCTCATTTTATGTGTGAGGGAAGCATGAAGTCACATTCTTTTAGTGTCTGTCATGAGAATGGGTACTTGACCCAAAGTGACCAACATAATAGAGCACCATCTTTTTACCTGCAATAATTTATTCAGGGATTGGCCTGTAACCCTTTGCAGGAGGAAACTAGGGGCCATTGTAAGATTTAAGAAAAGCATAAATTTGGTTTTCTTGTGGTCATTTTCCCTAGCCAAATGGAGAACTCTGCCTGCAGAAAACAAAGGGAAACCCACAAAGCAAACAATGATAAAGGTACACAAAGATGAAAGACACATAGGGAGTCTTGGTATTATAATTTGAGCTCCCACCTCCACCATAACCGACCATAGATTTGGTGCTAAAACCAAATCTGTCCATGGTGGGTTTTTTTGATGATATACCATGGATATCATCTTTTTCTTTTCATTAAGATAGTGATCATTGTGTTTCCAACGCTAATAACCAAATGTGTTTTCACAAATAATGTTCTCATATCTAAATCTTAAAGAATAACGTAAGAAGAAAAATCATGTTCAGATGTAATGCTCTTTTCAAATATTTCCCTTAACTCATTGTGAAGTCTGGGGATGAAGGTGCATTGAGAAGGCAAGACGAGTTGGAACTCTGACCTTCAACTTTTTGTTCAAATATTTTCTTTCTTTAGTGGAGCAGCCAGGAATGTCTATGCCTCTACCACTTGCCTGGTGTGACTGGCCTCATTAGCAGCCAGCAAAGAAGATGCCTTTGCTCCAGGCCAGGTAGGAATAAGGCTGCTTGTGTCAATCAGAATCGGTGAGGAAGTCCCACTGCAAACTCATTATCAATATGGCTCCAGCCCTAAGACTTCTTCTCAGTCCAGTGAATGACATCAAAATATGCACCCAATACTTGCCATGCCCTCCGTCCTCCCTCCCGGGTTTTTTTTTCCGTAGGAAGGTTCTGCTAGGATCTATTCTTCTTGTTCCAGCACCCTGATCTTATTACAGGTGGGTGTTTCCTGGCAAGCCTTTTATTCATGCATGTTCCCGCTTCACTATACTTTTAAAAATCAACATTTTAAGACTACGGAAAGAATTGTTTACAGGTTTACAGTACTGGTCAGGTTTCTGACTATTTTTACATCCCATTATTCATTTCAATGAGCAATTGGGGACAAAAAAGAAAGACCAAAGACCAAGACCAAATCAATTGTATTCACTTCTTTGCTTTGCTTGGGAGTCCCCTTGAGTCTTTTTAAAAAGAAAATCTTTGAAAACATTTATAGTTTCTTTCATAATTCTTTGTCTACTCTGCTTTTCTATTTGTTATTGAGACAATTTGGGAAATTTATACCTTCTGAGCAAAAAAGGAGCTTTTTCATTGGGATTTTCAAGTTTTACAACACAGAATTATACATTTTATTTGGCAATGGTATTCACATCTCCACACTATCTGCTGTTTTATTCCCTTTCTTATTTCTCATTTTTTGAAAGTTTCACTCTCTTGGATCCAAGTAGTCACCACTGTATCTGATTTATTAACCTTTACAAAAATAAAAATAAAAATAAAAAATACTTGAATTTATGTTTGATTTATAGAATACCAATTTGCAAATTTTATTTTCCCTTTTTATCCACTTTGGTTAACTTCACTTTGTTGAGTTTTAATTTTCTAAGTCTAAAATTAAGTTCTCAATTTCTCTCTTTTTATTTTTGGTATAATCATGCCTTTTAGAGTTAGCTATTTTGGGCCAGTGTCACCAGGAGCCCAATTTATTCAATTGATCAGCAAATACTTGATCACCTATATCATGCCAAACACTGTGCTACACATCGGAGTTAAAAATGGCAAAAAAATAAATAAATAAATAAATAAATAAAAATAAATACAATCCCTGCTTTTATCATGGTGTCTCAGTTTATGTGAAAGGCAGAAATAAAATGATACATTGCTAGAAATGTGAAGGTAATAAAGAAAAACACTATGCTGAACAAAGCAGGCTGACACCTAATTTAGGTAGAGTCATCTTGAAATTATTTCAGCCAGAGAGAAATTCCTGGCCAAAGTCTAGATTTGGGAAGGAATTTCCACAATAGAGGATTTAAGGTCCATATACCTGGAATTAATGAACAAGGGGGTTTTGCATGAGATGGAATTGGGAACTTATGTGAATTCACCTGGACCTTCAATCCTTCCAAGTAAATGCTCCAACTCTCTTTCTCCTCAACCATCATCTTCAACTCCAACGTATCTTCCTTCATTCTCAAAAGAGGGACATCACCTCTCTTATTACCATAGAAACATAGAGATACCAGATGGGACTTCTTTCAGCTTCCAGCTAGCAGACCTGCAAAACAAACTCCCTGTCACCTTCTTTCCTTCACAACGGAGGAAACAGCATCTTCTGTGCATATATGCACGTTCCACCTTCCTAGGAACCCGTTTCATCATGTTTAGAATCACTTTTCTGTAACTTTTTACATCCTCTCTCCTTACTCTTTCCCTCCCTATTTAAACATACTACAATCTCTCTCATATAAATACAACTTCCCCTCAAGTGCTAATTCCTCTCCAACTATTGCATTACCTCGCTCCTCCTCTTCAGAACTAAACTTTATTTACATAAAGTATTTTGGTACTTTATTAAAGCTATCTTTTGCATGTTTTCAATATTGCTTTTGTGGCTAAAAGTATTAGAAAATATTCCACCCTTTATTTACTGGATGTGTCCACAGCATTTGACCAGTAACTCTTTCTTTAAACATACTCTTCAGTCAGCATCTAGAATACTGAGGATTTCCTACCCACGGCCCAATCTCTGCTAACTGATCTTCACAGTGGCTCATTTTCTCACCTTGCCCCTTTAAGGCTCCTGTTACCTATGGTTCTATCCTAGAGTTGATTCTCCTCATTCTTTCAACAATTCTTTACCGAACACTCTATTATCCACTGTATGATCTTTTTCTCTACTGGCTTTAGTTTCCATCATCCCATTAGTACATGCCGCCATCTCCTTCCTGACAGCTGTTTTCACGCCTTGTTTCTGGCATTAATATTTACAGAAAAACTTTGTTCTGTACATCTGAACCTGGATGCCAACCAAGCATACCTATCTGAATATTCCCGATACTACTGGAATCCTCCTCTTTCCACTCTTATCTGCTTGTACTCTGGAATCCTGTCTCTCAGTAAATGCCATCTTCATTGAAGCCATTCATGGAACCAGGAACAGGATGCCATCTATGTACCTCCTCCTACTTCCTTAACCCATACGATATATTATAAAAACTCACTGATTCTATTTCCCAAGTCCGTGTCATATCACTTTCCTTCTGTCCATTCACCAATCTCTATGTCAAACAATCATCTTCTCTCACTGTTTCTATTTATTAATTCCAAAATATGTGTAGGGTGACAGTTATGTTCCCAGCACTATTCAAGATGTTAGGGATGTATTGATGAAAAAAAAAAAGAGTCTCTGTCTTTGTGGGCTCACAGTCTAGTGGAGAGAGTGGTAATAAGCAGTAGGGATGACACATTATTGAAGAATATCATAGCAATTGCCAAGTGTTATAGAAAAAGAGGGGCGGCCGGTTAGCTCAGTTGGTTAGAGCACGGTGCTCATAACACCAAGGTTGCTGGTTCGATCCCCACATGGGCCAGTGAGCTGCACCCTCCACAACTAGATTGAAACAACTATTTGGCTTGGAGCTGATGGGTCCTGGAAAAACACACCTAAAATAAATAAACGTTAAAAAAAGAAAGAAAGAAAGAAAAACAAGGTGGTCAGAGTAGGCCTCTGACTAAAGGCGTCACTGAGTAGGGGACATCTGAAGAAAACTTGAAGAGTTAAGCGAGGGAAAGAGTGTTCTAGCAGACAGAGAATAGCCAGTTAGATGTCCTAAAGTAGAGGGTGCCTGTTCCACCAAATGTGGAGAGACTATGTAGGGAGAAGAGAGGAAATGGGGAAGTAGAAGGAGATGATGTTGAGAAGTCACCGCTGTGGGAATGATGATGCTTAGAGGTCTCAGACATGATAAGAATGTGGACTTTTACACTGTGATATGTGGAGCCATCACAAGGTTTGAGCAGGGGAGTGACGTGATTGCATTTTGCTTTAGAATGATCTTGTTTGATGCCACACTGAAGACACATGCGGTGTGGACAAGGGTAGAGGCAGGGAGGCCAGTTAGAAAGCTCCTGTAATGATCCAGGCATGAGAAGATGGATGGCGGCATGGAGGTGATGAGAAGCCATTAGATTCTGAATATATTTTGTAAGTAAAGAACATAGGATTTTCTGATATATTGGATGCGTCGCATAAGTGAAAAAGATGAATTATTGATGAGTCCCAGTTTTGGCTGCAGCAAAAAAGAGGTTTCAGCAGCGATCATTAACATGGAAAAGATGTAGGTAGAACAAGCTTAGAGGGAACTTCGAGTTCAGTTGTGGGTACACTAGGTTCGAGGTGTCCATTAGACATCTATGTGGAGAGGACAACTAACTGATGTGAGTCTGGTGTTGGAAGAAGAAAGGCAGGACTGGACATAGGCACTCTGACATCTTTGGCATATTCAGGTATTTAAGTTACGCAGAATTCAATTTTGTCAGGTTTCCCTCCAGTTTGTTCTCCAAACTGCACTCAGTATACTTTCCTCTATATCTACAAATCTGCAGTTGTGTCTCCCTTGACTAAATCTTCAGAGCTTTCCTCTGGCTCTTAGAACCAAAGCTAAGCTTCCTCAGTGGGTTGACCAAGAAGGCGCGGTCTACACTTTCTCCACCCTCCTCTGTCACGGCTCCCTTTCTGAAACCCAAACCTCAGCTATTCCAGGTGTGTAGAGCATATAAAATATATTATATATGTGGATTGTGGTTTGCAATACAAGTTGTTTACTAGTAGGGACAGGACTATGGCCACACACATGTGAGACTGATAAGAGTGAAGTGAAAACATGTTTTTGTGTGAAACTGAGCATAACAAAAGTGAGTGATAAACACAATCAGCAACACAACTTCTTGTTATCACCTAAGAGGTAAACAAGTCCAAGGACAAGAGGATAAAAGCAGAACTCCAGAGCAGTGCCACGAGTGGTCTGACTGGGCGCCCCGGCTAAGACCCTCTGTGAGGGGCAAGCCATGATATTGGGACTCTCCAAAGTTCTTCCTTGCAAGACCAGCTCACCTCAGACTCACCAGGGGCCCAGTCGTCTCTCCCAGACCAGGGGCTGCCTCCATCTCGATTGACTCTGGGACTTGGTTCCTTATTAAATTCTATTCTATTCTGTGTAACCTTCTGCTCTTACCAGAGCATTGGCCTCTGGAGGGACATTGGCTCCCAAATAAAGCTGTTACTCACTCTATCTGAACCTGTGCTGGGACTTTGTTCCCCACTCATGTCATGAGTACCATGCAGGGACGTAAGGCCCTGCCGAGGAGTTAATGTCCCCTTGACTTTCAGGAAGAGACTGAAATGTGGCAACTGCCCTTTCAGGCGCTCGCAACACCAGGTCATCTCAATTCTGAGGGTCTTTGCTCTTTCTCATCTCTAGTGTTATGAATTGTTTTCTCCCTCTGCCTATAATGCTCATCTCCTCAACCGAACCCCACCTGTCTCCCAGCTGTCTGCTAACTCTTGTGTTTCCTTCAGGTCTCAGCTTCCATCTCTCCCTCCCTGACTCTTGATTGCCCGACTCTGTGCTTCCATAATACTCTTCCTATCCCTGGCCATGGCCCTTGCCACACATATTGATTAACCAAATTTGCAGGTTAAGATGGTTTCAACAGTCAAGTGCAGAAGCCATTTAGGAGTGCAAGATGGTCGTAATGAAGGAGTAAAAGAAATCTCACAGAAACAGAGAAAACTATTTCCCAGCTGAATTTTTAAGTTCAAGTTAAACATCTTAAAATCCCACCAGCAAATCTCCTTAGAAAGCCATTTTTAGAAATTAATTACATCTTAATTCAATAGATATTTAAAGCATGTGTAAGTTCTTACAGCATTTCATCTTTTAAAATGGCAGAAGCAGTCACTGTAAACCGGCTAAATGGGCAAGTAATACAAGGCTGTTTTGCTAAAGAATTGTGAAGCAGAGAGTTAAGTGTTAAGGATGCAGAAAATCGGTGTTTATTTCATAGATAATACCACCAACACTCAAAATGGTGTGTTCTCCCAGAAGCACAAAGAGCTCAGTTACACACACACACACACACACACACACACACACACACCACCTACAAAGTCCCATCATCTCTTTGTCCAGGCTGAAACTCAGACTGACACAATTTGCATCTCTGGGAAGATGCCTCAAGCCACCTGTATTTTATTTTTTTACCCCCTCCCCCCCCCAGTGATTCTGATTTTAAGTTAAGGTTGAGAATGGCTGTGTAAGAGTTCCTAAGCTGGATTTCACAGACCCCAAAAAGATCTGTGACTGCCAATGGGGAAAAAAAAGAAAAATCTTTGTTTTCATGAACTTCTAATTGAAATTTAGCTTGCCCTTCTAATGAACTGACAACTAACCACAGTCGTAACGAAAGTGCTTGGCTACGAATAGAACATCAAGATAGAATCAGATCATCTGATACAAATTTTGCAAATATCTCAACATTGTTTTACTCATTATTCCTCCGCTCTTATGTCATTTATGATACCTACCACTGAATGTTGTTATTTAATACATTAATAAAGAATGTTTCATAGCTATAGCTACATTTTATACCTATATTGCAATATTTTGATAGCTATACTGAAAATCCACTTTCGATAATGTCCTCATCTTAAGTACTTACACAGTTCTGACATTATTTTGAGAAGGGAAGGGGTCCACAATCTTTACCAGGCAGTCCAAGGAGCCAGAGAGAATGTGTTCAGGCTCCCAGAGGTGGAGACCTTTCCTTTTCCAGGTGGTTCTAGTTCACAGATGGTCTTGACATGCCCAGACCATCTCCATCAGCAGAGTTATATCTCTGACCACACAGGAGCTCGCCCCTTGTTAGCCCAAGGGCCGATACCTTGGATTCATTGAGAACACTAAGTTCAATTTTGCATCGCAATATTCTTGTGTTAAGTCTTCCTGTCTTGAATTTTCAATCTTTTTTCTCTTATTACTGGACACGGATGATGGGACACATCCAGGGTAACGGCCTGAGTTGGTTTGAGTTTCAATCTCATTTAGGAGTAAGCAAATGTAGTTTCAGAAGTGCTTACTTGGTGTTACATGACCAAAAAATGTATTCCACAGGGCCTTGCTACACCATGGAGGCAAATGGAAAAAGAATAATATCTGAAACTCACTTGGAACTAAAAGGCAATGCACTTTCACAGCCTGGTACCAATATTGTTTTAACAGTGTTTTCCTGTATGTGCAATGGAGCAAGCAAATATGTTTTCTCAATTTTAATTCTAGAAGGAACATTCCCTCTCACAGTGACATGTTCCCTTCAATCCCACTGCAACACATGTCACTGTGGGAGTTTTCAGAGATTGGTGCACCAAGTCTTCTGTCCTTTAAGAAGAGCTGTCGTTTCTTCACAGTGATTTCTCTGGGCTGTCTGCAGCCTGCCAATATGTTTGGCCTTGATTTAATCATCAACGTCCTCATGAATATTGACTTACCTTCTTCTTGACCATATGCTAATATGATGTTTCTTTCCTTGGTCTGGGGATTTATAATATCCTCTCCCCAATTACCTCTTTAAAAAAAATAATGTTTAATTTTAAAATTCTAATGAATGAAGAGTGCCTTATTGACTAATAGTTAAGATATTTTAATTAAGATTGAAAAGAACAAAACAGTAACAAACTTATAGAACAAACTGATGGTTGCCAGATGAGAGGGGGTTTGGGAGCTGGGTGAAAAGGTGAAAGGATTAAGAAGTACAAATTGGTAGTTACAAAATAGTCACGGGGATGTAAAGTGCAGCATAGGGAATATAGTCAATGATATGATAATAACAGTGTATGGTGTCGGGTGGGTATTAGACTAGACTAGACTAGTACCCACCTAACTAGAATTATCAGGGGATAATTTTGTATGGTATATAAATGTCTGATCACTATGCTGTACACCTGAAACTAATATAATATAGAGTGTCAACAGTAACTGAAAAAAAAAAAAAAAAAAAAATTTAAAAGGTTAAAAAAAAAGAAAGAAAATATCCAGGCCAATAACTTCAGATGAACCTAAAGCTTACCATGAAAAAACACTGAAGGAAATTTTGTATTTCACCATACCTTCATCATAACGCATTCCTTGGCTCCCTCTTTAATATGATAAAAATCAGCGATAGTTTCTTATCTCTTTCTATGAGAAAATTAAGGGCAGGGTAGGAGTCACTATGTTTGCCCCAAATGAATGCTGATATGTTTGTTCTGCCCATATCCAATCCACCTCAGAACAAGGGCATTCATTGGGAAAGATATGGTCATGACCACAGCGACAGAGACTAGCGTCAAATTGCAAGCTAATCTGTAAACCTGGTTCACTACCTTCTCTTTTTACCTTCCACACACACACACACACACACACACACACACACACACACACACACAAGGTAAATCTGTGAGGTGATGGGTGTATTAATTAGCTTGAGCACGGTAATCATTACACAAGGTACACCTATATCAAAGCTTCGTGTTGTACACCTTAAATACATACAATTGTTTTATTGTCAATTATACCTCAAAAAGCTGGACTAAATAAACATTTTTTTTTAATAGCATATAAAAAATTTTTGTATTGTTTGGTGATTAAGAAAAAGAGACTCCAGAAGCCACTGTGGCAAATCCTTATCCGCCCCCTACCTCCTTCTCCAAGTAGTCTCCATTCTCGAAGTCTCTATTTCACTGGTCTGCTAATATCAGTCAACAGTTCAATTATTCATTCGACTACCATTTGTTGAGTGTCTCATATGTGCAGGCGCTAGGGAGTAGTGACACCGTGAGGTGAGGTCAGAAATTTCCTCCCAGAACTTACATTCTCCTCATGGGGATGGTGAGAGAATATAGATTCATGATTTCCAAGGGCTGGGGGGTGGGGGAAATGAACAGCACCTGCTAATGGGTATGAGGTATCTTTTTGGGGGTAATGTAATGTTTTGATATTAGATATTGGTGGCGCTTACACATTTTTATGATTAAATTAAAAGCCGCTGAGTTGTACACTTTCAAGGGGTAAGTACTATAACATGTGAATTATAACTCCAAATAATTTCTTAAAAAATTAGGGGTCTGGACTAAGCCCCCCTCACTCTCCCGAAATCCTCTCCATCACTATGTTCTGATATTGTTGATCAGAATGACAGAGTTTAAAAATTCACAAGACTTGAACCCTGGTGAGATTCTCACAAACCTGAACTAAGCTGACATAGTCCAATGCAGACCTCCTTTTTATTCTGACTTTGAAGAATAGCAGAACTCAATATCTCCATCCATATACAAAACATCAGGTGTGGTCACATACCTAACTACAAATGCTGAGTCTTAACCATCATAACAATTCACTGAAAACAATCACATGACTGATACAGGGAGAAATCCTTTGCCTCCTTCCAAAGGTCCCCGTGGTTTCTTGTCAACCTACCCTTTCCGTCCTTTCTCCTTCAGTCTGTTGACTGGGGCTATTGGATTCATGACTCTCCTAGCCATCCCCAGGCTCTGAGTCCTTTTTATTTCTATTCAGTTACCTCAAGAAGGACGTATACTAAATAAAGAGTCTTAGATAAAAAACAAACAAAACAAAAAATCCAACCTGATAAGGAAGTCACACAGAACTATGCTGAAATTTTATCTCAGTTCCTCACTAGCTGGGTGAACTCAGTGAAGGCATTTAAGCCTGTCTGAAACTCAGTAAAAACACCCGTGTTCCATACTTGTGATAAAATCAAGTGAAATGCATAATTGGTCCCTATCAGAGCATCTGGCACACACATGCCCATTTCTCCTACCCTACCTTTACCTAGCCAAGTCCAGTGCAACACACCCAAATCCAGGACTGACCAAGTAATGCTTCCTCATTCATCCTGAGGGCACCTCAGGGCAATCTAACAGAGAAAGGCCCATGGAAAGGGAGGCTGGTGGCTTACCCAGCCCAGGCTGTTGTGCAGGACCAGTTAATTATCAAAGTTACAGGGACTGAGGACAGGATGGCATCAGTTTAATTTTGGAAATGCTGCCAGAGTGAGTTGATGCTTTAATCTGACAAAAGATTTCCATCCGATTAAATTTCCATCTTCCAAATTTAGAACAAAACCAGCATGCAAGTCCTCAGAGTGGGCCTTGAAACAGAATGAGTGACATCAACTTTGCCCCTCCTCCTTGCCAGCATCGGAGTAGGTGTGAAACAGTGTCTTATTTTGGGTTTAATTTGCATTTTCCTATGGACTAATTATGTTAAAACAATTTTATGTGCTTATTGGGCATTCCTATATCCTTTTTGATGAAGTACATTTTGAAGATGTTTGACTATTTTTATTGTGTGTTCTTTTTCCTTTACATCATTTCTCTGTATAATCCAGAGAAAAGTCAATAGAAGTCCTTTGAAAGAAATACACCGTTAATATCTTATCTTAGTTTGTGGTGTTCTTTTCACTTTATTTTCCACTTTAATTTATTTTTAAATAGTGGTAAAATGCCCATGATAAAATTCACCATCTTTACCATTTTTAAGTGTGCAGTTCAATATTGTTAGGTATATTCACATTGCTTTGTAATCAATCTCCAGAATTTTTCATTTTACAAATCTTATATGCTATATATATATATATATATCAACAAATCCTTTTTTTTTCATTCCTTTTAGCCCCAGGCTACCACCATTCTACTTTTTGTTTCTATGAATTTGATTACTCTGGGTATCTCATATGAAAGGGATCATACAATATCTGTCTCATGATGACTGACATATTTTGCTTAGCATAGTATCCCCATGTTTCATCTATGCGGTAGCAT
Organism: Rhinolophus sinicus; assembly: GCF_057876585.1. Lineage (NCBI taxonomy): Eukaryota > Metazoa > Chordata > Mammalia > Chiroptera > Rhinolophidae > Rhinolophus > Rhinolophus sinicus. Next base: position 208,762,879 of record NC_142501.1, read on the forward strand.
ATATCATAATTTCTTTCCTTTTTTAAGGCTGGATAATATTTTATTGTATGTGTATATCTGTACAGAGATTTCCCATGTATCCTCTGCCCCCACAGATGTATAACCTCCCCCATTATCAACATACCCCTCTGGAGTGGTACATTTGTTTCTACTGATGTACATAGGATACAAAAATGGTTCCAAAACCATAAGAATCTACTGTGTTGTTTATTTATGATCACACTCACCCCCCTCTCACCCAACCCAGTCCCAACCTGAAAACCTGGCCACTGCTAACCTTTCTCCTTTTCTTAGATACATCAAAGCTATTGTGTATATTAATAGCCCATCCCTTTTTCTTGACAGTCACAATTTTCTTCTTCCTCGCATATCTACTATTTTTTATTGTGTGCTGGCCATTGTGGGAATAAATACACTTTAGTGACTGTTACTTCTGTTATCTTCCTCAGAAGTGTTAATATGTGTTATGTAAAGCAGTACAATTACAAGCCAATCACCTTGAACTTGTGAAAGTTTGAATTTAAGCCTAAGGTGTTTTTCATGCTCCTCTAACTAGGAAAGACTTAAATTTTGAATTGTCCCCTCTTGAGTAGGTAGTGACTGACTCTCCTCAGGTTTCTCTGGCTTTCAGCTGTTTTATGCCAGTGAATCTCCCTGTGCTTGCAGAGCTCTGTACTCAGCCAAGGCCTTGGGAGATTTTCCTATAACGAATTTTGGGATCACCCCAGTGGCTCCTGTCTTTCCGGAATTTGCTTCCACCCCAATTTTCACTCTGTCACCCCTTATCTCTATCCTGATAACTCAAGGCAATAACACTGTGTACTTGTACCTGATTTCTTCTCACCCTTCACTGTGGGAGCTTGGAAGTGCCCTTGGAGCAAAACTATATGAACACGGACCTCAATGAATGGGCTTCCCTTCTTTCGATAAGTGACTTAACTCATTTCTGTCTACTTTTGTGCATTGTCTGCTGCTTTGAATAATTTTAAAAATATTTTTCTAGAATTTATAATTGATATATGTGAGTAATTTATTTTGATAAAAGCTACTCTGCCACTATCAGAATTGAAATTCTAAGAAAAAAAAGTCTTTCAAATTATACAAGCAATATATTATTGTCATTGAAAATTTAAAAACTGTAGAAAAAAATTACACTAATTCTGCCTCCTGAAGACGCACACACATACACAATATTAGTACTGAAAAGACTTCAGAAATTTTTAGTCTAAATCTCTAATTCTATAGAAGATTGAACAGAGAATGGAGTCCTGGGAATATGGACCCACTTGTCAGACAGCATGTAGTAAGTGAAAGAACAGAGACTAAATTATTGTCAAGCTATCATTTCAGTGCTCATTGAACCCGTCTATGGTTGGTTAATGGTTTTGTCTCTTCTACACACGAGACATTATACACTATTTCACAGAATCCTAAGTATTTGGTTTTGCTCAATCTCACACGAATGTACATTTCATTAGGAGGATGGGGCATTCTAAAGTTATTTCAAATTATTTTCCATTGCTTTCCCTGAAAAGGGGTGGTGGTGACTGTTGATATTTATAAGTCGAGTCTGGGAAGGAGCAGGAATTTGAGGGAAGTAAAGACAAGGGAGGTCATAACAAGCAAGCCTATTTTCTCCTCTTCCCTGTCCCCATGAGGGAAAGCCTTCCTTATCCAAGTATAAGGACCATGTCACTGGTATTACAGGATGGTAGCACAGTTATAGAGATTAGCTTAAAAAAAGACATTGTTTGATGAGTATGCAGAAAAAAGTTCACTACAGCTTAACAAATTAAAAAACAACAATAAAAAAGATGTTAAAAGAGGAAACAGATTGAAATAATTACCCCAGCTTGGATAGTAGATGCTGACATAAGGAACCAAAGTTATAATATCTTTGGTCTATTTCATTTTTCCTTTTCATTAAAAAGTATTTGGCATTTTTCACCTCATTTTTTTTCTATAGTTCAAACTATAGAGTGATTTTTGAATGTTATGATCATTTTTTAAAACTAATACTGTGTGTGTGTGTGTGTGTGTGTGTGTGTGTGTTGTGTGTTTAGCTTACTTCGTTGTTTGGATGCTATTTTTGGTATCTTTTATTTAACCTGTTTCCACCTTCATGGATTGAGTATAAACAGCACTTTCAGTCTTTCAATCAATTTTGGAAAGGCGTGTTTCTATTAATAGTAGAATAACTACAACTTTTTTTTTTTTAAATAGTAATAGCAGCTAGCATTTATGGACCCGACTATGTGGTGGGCCTTCTCTAACCACTATGTAGTACATAATTAGTACATAATTTCAGAATCTTATATGATAGGTCCAATAACATCCTGATTTTTAAAACGAGGGAATTAGAACAGAGTTGAGTCTAAAATGTGCCTAAGGTTACATTGCTAGTTAGTGAAAAACTTGGGACACACATCGATGACTTTCTGACTCCAAAGTCAATGAAGTTAACATATGCCACCATCGCTGTGCACCCTTAAAACAAAACTTCCAGAGGCGTTGACTGTGCCAATGTCCTGTCATGGCAGGTACACATATTTGAGGGAAGTAATTCCCTAGCGATGACTGAAACTCTCTAAAGTCTTATACTATGGCAGTTGGTCTCCTCGGAAAGTCTTCATTGACGAGCTGGAGACAATCCAAAGCGAGTGCCTGCTGACAGACACCCTGATCGATGTACCCTGCGGAGAACCTCTCGGAGGTAATCAGTCATGCTGGATGGATGCTCCCTTGGTAGAAGCATTGATTCAGTGATTTGACCAGGCTATTACTGGTGTTCTTTGTAGTCTTGAGATTCTGTGAGATTTTACATCGCAATGCATTAAATGTGAGACGCTAGTGTTCCTTGTTTAACATTCCCAAGCAAATGGACTCAAACACAGTAGTTGCAGATTCTTCTGTGTTCGGGAGGAGGGCCAATGGAATGTGACGAGTTTGTTCACATACGTGTTACTGATCAACTCTGCAGGAGAAGTACGAGTATACGGAGATTTGATGAAGCCATTGTGTGCCTGTCACCTGCTTGTTCTGAGACTTGTTACTAACCCCACCCTGCTCTTTATCACCAAGCTGACCTCAACATCTGGCTTTTTTTCAGACTCCCTTGGAAGCTGGAATTCTTTTGGACCACACAGTGGAAATACAGGCAGGATATTGGAGGATTGTAGAAAAGGAGAAGTCAGAGTATTTGTCCCCTTTCTTTCATCCCATGGTGCCATCTCTGGCAGTACCTCTGTCCTCTGTAATTTCAACACCCACTCGGTAGGCAAAGCATGAATGCTGAACTCTGGTAAGCTCACTGTGTCTCTTGTGCCTCTATCCTGAGAGGTGGGGATTCTTCCCCAACCTTTAGGCTGTCTCACCACTCCGTGTGCCCCTCGGTATCTAATTCCCTGAATTCAATCCCCTTTGTTTGAAACTAATATGGAGGCTAGTTTTCTGACTGGGATTTGTTTGGTGCACATAGCAAGCAATTGGTTGGAAGCTCTTAAGTATGGAAGTTGCCCATTGTTTACCTGCCTGAAAGGTGTAATATACGGTATGCAGCTGGCCAGAAAAGAGACTAGGTGGGAAATAGATGACAGATTTGGAAAGCAGAACAAAAGTGACACATTTGACTTTTCCCAGGTAAACTTGTTTTACACACATTTTCCTGACAAAAGCATTATTCATTTTACTCTTAAAGGTGTCCCAGTTTGGACAACAAATCATATGGTCACAACGTTGACATTAAATGAAGTCCAGAGTGACTGGCATGAGACTGAAATTCTAGACTCAGGTCTGAGCCCAGCAGGAAACACCAGATTGAGAGAACTGAGCGGTAACACCCATGCGCAGCAGAGATGGTGGTGGCATTGCCCGACTAGGTGGTGGGTGTCCAATGACAAAGGAATGGGAGTCATGAGCCAAACATCCATGAAGCAAAAGAAAGGATTCAGCAGAGCAGGAGGCATTGAGGACTGGTTGGCTCTGTGAGCAGAATGGTGGTTCTGGAAGGCAGAGAAACTCAGTGGGAATAATAAATAACCACGACTCTATGTTCACACTCAGAGTGGAAAAAGCTTAACTGGAGACACCATAGGGCCCAACAGAGAGGACAAACCTGGTGCCAATATACTGGGGGTACCAAAAAAATGTATACAAGTGGACACTTTGGTCAGCGTTGCTCAAGCAGTAGTTTGCTGTAATCAGAAGTGTCTGGATGTTGATGGGAACCACTTTGAGCACCTCTTGTAATTGCAGAAGTCAAATGTAACTTGTATTCATCTTTTGTTATCTATCTATCTATCTATCTATCTATCTATATATATATGCACACATATATATGTATATATATGTATATATATACATATATATGTGTGCATATATATATATATATATATATATATATATATGGCATTCCATAGCATCACAATTTAATCAGCGTTTTTATGATAATATTAAAACTATTTCCAATTTTGCAATTATCAACAGTTCCCTTTTTAATTTAAATATATAAGTTTAGTTGGTATACAATCTAATGAAATCTTACCATTTGCGACAACATGGGTGGATCTAGAGTGTATTATGGTGAAATAAGTCAGGCATAGAAAGACAAATACTGCATGGTTTTACTTATATGTAAAATCTAAAAACACAACAAAACAAAAACAGACTCATAGAAACAGAGACCCAAAGGATGGTTACCAGAAGGGAAAGGGCGGGGGATGGGTAAAGAAGGGGACGGGAATATAGTGAATGATATTGCAATAAGTTTGCACAGATGCAGTAAGGTAACAGATGATTACTAGAATTAGTGGGGTGATCACATTGTAAGGTATAAAAATGTCCAATCACTATACTGTACTCCTGAAACTAGTGCCAATATTATGAGTAGTCCAGACTCACACTGCTCAGTAAGTCTTTATGGATGCGTCAACATGGAAAGGCTGCTGAAATTGGCTTTTAAAGGCCAGGTCCGCCTTCCTGGGCTTTGTTGAAGCCTCTGTCCTGAATGAGAATGGCTTCTCCATCCCAGCTGCCATTCAGTTGAATATTGATTCCATCTTCCCCGCCAAATATTATTTTTTAAAGCACCGCAGTATGGCAGAAGAGAGCTTTTAAAATAGATGATTAAGTCCTAGAATTTTAGGAAGGTTGGGAAGTCATTTAAAAGTTTCTTCAGAATTATTCATCTATCCTTTTAAAATATTGATTAGCCTAGAGTTTCTTTGCCAACTGCAGTCTTGTTTCAACAGAAGCAGAGTTTTGCGTGCAGTTGCTTTAATGATCCACAAATTCCCTCTTCCAGAGTACATACAATCCTCATTCCTGCCTCCTTCCCTTCCTTTCCTGCCCCTCTCCCTTCCTACCTTTCTCTCCTCCATAAACAATCTAGTATCTACAATATATATCATCCTTTACTGGGTGACACTTATGAAAAGAATAAATTAAATAATAATCTATTACTCATGATTTCCATGATCTGAGGACATGTAAAAAGTTTTCTTAAATACAGCATTAAAAAAGATATTCAGTAGACACATGGGAAAATATTATAAAGTTACAAAAAAAGAGAGGAAGCTAAAAACTCACATATCTTTATTTACTCTAGCTCTGTGCAAAAGCCATGGTTTGTTGTTATTATTTTAAACATAATCTTTTTATCTGCACAGCTTTAAAAGCTAGTAGTTTCCCATTTTACAGATAGAAAGCCAAGGAGCAAGGCGACAAATTTTTCCCAAGATTAAATAGAAATAAATGGCAGAATCAGGACATAATCCTAGGATGCCTTTTTCTACCGGTAACAGTGTGGGCAACAAAAATGGGTTTGGAGGAGAGGTAAGATGCTAATGCGGTCTTGTTTACTATCAAGGGGCCTGAAAGGAAAGAGCATTCTAGGCAGAAAGAATTGTACCAGAAAAAGATGGTTTAAAACAGAAGAGTTTTTTTTTAGGTTAAAAGAGTAAGGAAAAAGCATGCAGCTGACAAGCAAACATTAAGTCTTACTAAATTGTAATGTGTAGTGGAGTGGCATTATTTGTGCTTTATTGAGCTGATGATTTAATATGTAATAGGATACCAGAGTAAACTGTTGCCATAAAGAGACAAATGCCTTTTGCATTTTTATAGTTTCCAGTCACTATATTGTTGACAGAGCACTCCAGGAAAGCACTGGGAACCTCTCAGTCTCTTAGAGCATTTCAGAAACTCTCCTTTAGATTCATCTTGTCTACTAGGGCCCAGAGCACAACTGAACGAAAGTAATTAATTTGCTGAAGCCCCATTGCTATTTAGAGAGAGCTTAATGCAAAACATCAAAATGAATCTCGGAACAGAGCGCTCTCTCACTGCGCTTGTTATGGCTCCAAAGTTAAAAGTCCCATTCAGAATTACAACGTGCAGACACAATCATGGTAAGGAATACCTGTAAGCATCCTGTTGCAAAGTGATTATATAATCCACAGTGCCCAACTGCAAGGCTATCACTTCAATGGAGCGCCGCTTTAAGATTAAAACCTAGTGAAATAAATATGTAATCACATTTAAAAACAATTGAGCTGGTGAATGGAACAAGAATGAGTTATGGTATTTGCAAAACAAAACAAGGAACCTGGGGGAGGGGTTTTAGCAAGGGGACTGGATCACTCACGTATGAACATTTGGTATGGAACTTGGGATGCAGAGATGGAGTACCACCTCCTGGGCCACCTAGGAGCTTTCTCTGTAAAGGGCCAGAGAGGAAATATCTTATTTTTTGTGGGCCAGATGGTCTCTGTGACAACTGCTCTGCTTTCTAGCACAAAAGCCTCCGTAGACAATACTTAAATACATGGGTGTGGCCATGTGTCAATGTTTCAAAAAAACTTTATTTATAAAAGTAGGCCATAGTTTGCTGAACCGTGTCCTAGGCTATCTATTTCAAACCTCATCTGACATATGTACCCCATTCCTAGCACCATGGGGGATTTTCCACTAATGACTGCTATGGAAGCATGCCTTTAGCCGTCCACTCTCTCCTATAGTTCCCTCCCACACTAATATTACGTTTGACCACCTAACACAGTTTGGCCAGTGGAAGTCCAGCACATGTGTCATCAGCAGATGGTTACTAACTACCTGCGCACTGGGACTTCCCCTCCTGAAACTCACCTGTCACTTAGGAAGAAGCTCACATCACGGCACTCAATAATGAGATGATGTGGATAGGAGCGTCCAGCTGAAGCCCACACCACACGTGGACAAGCGACAAGGCTAGCTTCGTCTCCGGGGCCCTAGCTGAGCCTGCAGATGACGACCACCGCAAGAGCAAACCCAGAACGGAGATCTGAGATCCCCCAGCTCACAGAACTGTGAGACATAAACCACTCAGTGTGGGGGTGGCTGGTTATGCTGTGCTAGACACCTGATAAAAATGACTGGCCAGTTATTATCACAATGTTCCATGATCATCTTGATATCAACTATGGAGCATGAAAATTGAAATCAATAGAACTGAGATTGAATTTGAGGCTGAGTTGAACATCAACACAGGTTTGACCTAGAGTGAGGCTGCAACCTCTGCCTCTTATTTTGCATTCCTTTAATTGGATTAACGTCTTTTAACCTATTTATATGATATTCTTAGTTTTTTCTCAGTGAATTCTTGTGTGAGGTCCTCAACACATTTTGTCTAGGGCTGATGAAAACTTATTTTCAATACATTTTAGAGGGAATTAGCCTTGGTATAGACTAAATTCTGTCTCCTCAAAATTTATATGTTGAAGCCCTAATCCCCAATGTAATAGTATTAGGAGGTAATCACTCATGATGAGGCCGTGAGGGTGGGGCCCTCATAATAGGACGTACCAGAGAGTTGTCTGTCCCTCTTCCTCTCCCTCTCCCTCCCCCTCTCCCTCCCCCTCTCCCTGTCCCTTTCCTTCTCCCTTTCTCTTTCCAAGTTCAGGCATTCATGACAGGACATGTAAGGACATAGCAAAAAGTTGGTCTTCTATAATAAAAGCCAGGGAGAGAGCTCTCACCATGATCTGAAATCACAGCCACCTTGATCTTGGATTTTCCAGCCTCCAGAACTGTGAGAAATCAATTTCTGTTGTTTAAGGCTAATACATTTTCTTATGGTAGTTTGAGCTGAGTCGTATATGTAGCAAGTAATTCCCCCATCTGATGTTTGTGTTTGACTTGATATAATTTTTATTTTTTTGACATGAAGTGTATCTTCTATTTTTGTGTAATCAATTTTAACAATATGTCCGTTCATGCATTTTGGCCCTTATGTTCAGAGAGGCTTCACCCATCAATATTTTCAGTATTTATCCCATTTTTTCCCTTAGCTTTTTTAATGTTTTGTTCTTTAATTTTTTTAAAACCATTTTGTTCATCTGAATATTACTTTCATGTAAGAAATAAAGGAAGAATAAGAGATATTGTGATTCTGGTATTTAATTTATAGTTATTCCTTATTTATTTTTAACCACTCTCCCTGCTCTTCCCCCACCCCAGATAGCAGCTTCTTGTTTCAATGTTATTCATTATTTTCTCCAGTTCTCATACTTATTTAGAAATGTTTTAGAACTTGATATTCTGTCCTAATGTTCTCTCTAAGGTTGTAATATAAAATTATTCTGGGGCACCCCCATTCAGGACCCCCTCCAGTTCAGGAGCTGCAACCTCTTCTCCTGCCTCTAATAAACTATCTTCCTTTACAAAAAAAAAAAAAAAAAAAAAAATATATATATATATATATATATATATATATATATATATATATTCTAAGTGCTGGAGTTTGATCACACATTTTGATAATTAATAGGCTTATCTTCTCTCACCATTTTCCCCCCTCCAAACTTTAAAAATTTAATGTCATATATAGATTTTTCCATATGAACTTTAGAATCTATGTAAAAAGAGACAACAAAGCCCAAAATGGACTCACTTGTGCTAAGGCCCACATCAGCAAACTGAAACTTAATACCTAACTGAATTGCAGTGTCAGCCTCTCCCAGGAATGTAACCTTAACTGATCAGTCTGGAATTTCCTGGTCAGCACCAGTGAGGTCATCTGCCTGATAGAACTCCTTTGTCCCCTAGGAAGGTGGCCTTGCCTGAAACAATACCCTTTTGCCTTGTCCCTCCCCTCTTTCTTCCATAAAAGTCTCCATTTTGTATGGCTCCTCTGTTTTCTAGGTGGAATGCTGTCCAATTCATGAATCGTTGAATGCAGCCAGTTGGATCTTTAAATTTATTCAGCTTAATTTTGTTTTTTTCAAAGCTAAATCACCTAGTTTCAGAAAAAGGGGAAGCATTATTTTTTTATTTTTTATTATGTTTGCTAATTATTTTAGAAGTAATATCATTTTAACAGTTTTAACTCCCCCCATTTACTAAAGTATATGACCTTCCATTCATCGATGTCTCCTTTTTATGTTGCTCAACAGAGTTCTAAATTTTGTTCATGTGTTTTTTGAATCCCTAAAGTTCCAAAGGTATTTAATTATTTGCTCCTCTTGCTGCTGTTGAAATGTGATAGTTTTATTCTATTTTCTAACTGTTTATTGTTTGTATAAAGGGGTGCCACTGAGTTATATATTCTTAATTTACCAGCCATCTTAGTATATTTCTAATTATTAATATTTTTTTCTGGTTTCAAAGCAGGTAACTTGAAAATAATTAAATCTTAATGTTCCTATTTCCTCTCAATATAGCGATCATTCTGGCTCAGTGCAGAGCCCTTGATCTCTGGGACTAGATGGCCCCTGTTCATAACCCTGGTTTTCTCAACTTGAGTTTTTTAACATTTCTAGGGTTCCATTTTCTCATCTTTAGAAAGGGGATAACAACAGTACCTGCATCATAGAGCTCCTGAAAAGTACATGAGTCAGTACATGCAAAATATTGAGACTAATGCTTCACATATAATAAGCACTTTAAGTAGGTGTTATCTCTCTTTGTTGCCTCAGGTCCTAAATTCGTAGATATTACAGCAATGCACACTCAGACGGGTTGAAGGGCAGTTTACAGACTATATGAGGGGATGTAAATGTAAGGGCTTTGCAAATTTATATTGTTAGAATGCAAGAGAATTGCAAACAGACAGGTCACTCACACATTCATTCATTCAACTAGCATTTGCTATGTGCTTCGAGAGGTAGAGAAGAACTAGAATCCAGATTAAGGCTTTATCTCACCTGTTAAGAAAGTGTTTTTTCATTTTAATAAAGGTTTTGTTAGGGCTAAGTCCAGATGAGAAACTCAGATGGCTGATTGGGAATTCTTTCTCTAGATAGTGTCAGAGAAACAAACTGATGATGGCTTCCTTTGTGACTATACCAACTGGCCCCTTCACGAAGTTGGGTTGTGTCCACAGAGCTGGAAAGAAACATGCATTGTCAGTAACAGCTAAGAGAGGCTGACTGCATATCACGTGCAAGATTCCTTGCTATTTTATATTCACTAAGGTATCGACTTTACAGAAAACTTAGTAAGCAGGAAATGATATGATCTTCACTCTACAGATAAGGAAACTATATCAGCAGTTTAAATAAGTGACCCAGACTTATACAGCTGTAGGGTATGGACCAGGATCCCAACCCTCTGAATCCAGGGTCTGTACTGATAAATAATTTTCCACACTATGGCAGGTTTGTGGATGGCTTTTCTGCCTCTATTTCCCAAGCCACAACTCCTTTTTCCTTTAGGCAGTTAGTGTCTATGCTATCCATTCTGAATAAAAGTATTTGGTCTTCAGAAATAATCTGGCATCAGTAATTTAGAGCCGGATATCAACTGCAATCTGGCAACTTGTTCCAGGATGACAGGAAAGGAAAGGAAAGAAGAACCAATTAATGAGCCTGCTGCATCCATCTCGTCCACACTTAGAAAGAAGTTTTTCAAGTTTGTTTTATCATTGCAAATGAAATAACTGAGACATAGCTAATGTTACTTGTTCAATGTCACGAAGCTTTGGAGCCTTGTGATAATGACTTAGCTTTAAGTCAGTAGGACTTAATTTTCTATGAATTATTAAGAGTGGTTTTTGTTTGTTTGTTTGTTTGTTTTCTGTTCAAGAATTTCAAGCATCAGTGTGATCTGGGCCAAGTGGATTCATGACAAAATCTATCCTGTCTGCCCCTGTAGTCTTAAAGAAACCTTGGGAGTGATACAGGACATAGCCAAAAAATTAAAGTTCAGTACATTATAGTTGCAATTATTGGTGGCATTCCTGCTTACTAGGTTTATGTAACTTAAATTGTATGAATCGTCATCATATATCGGGTGCCCTACGATAACAATAATAGTATTTACAGAGGGTTTACTTTTTACTAACACTGTGTTAGAGTTTTATATTCTTTAATTCACAAACTATTCCTAATGTCTTTATGAAGTGGACTCTATTATTATTCTTCCTCAGTAATAGATCAAGAAACTAAAACAGGTTAAGTAAACTGGCTCAAGGTCACACAGCTTATAAACTGGGATTTGGGCTCGGTCTGGTTTCAGAGCCACTCACTACGCCATATGCTTTCTCTTTTTAAGTGGTTCAGGCCTGGGTTTTAAAAGTCTTGTGACGGCCTTACTCCTAAATCATGGCCCTTCTTGGTTTTAAACATAAGTTTGAGGTTTTATCAAGTATCCCAAACACTGGACAATGGTTGCTAATTACACTCAACTCCTTGGTCTGCTACCTGCTTCTTTCAGCTGGGGCCCTCCGATCTGTTATCTATGCACACACATTTCCGGAAGCAGATGGACACTGAGATGGTTTATAATCACGTTGATTCTCCTTCTTCTGAAGCTTTTCTGCCCTGAATTTTCAATGGCTCTGACAGTACAAAAGTCTTACCTCTTACTCCTCATCCCATTATGACTCCTACTTTTTGCTCAAAATTGATTTCCCTTGAACTGTTTTGACTTGGGCATACCTTCTTAAGCTAGAAAGCAAACTACCAAAACCCCCCCAAAACAAAAGCAAACTTCAAACAGCCTTTGTTAAACCTATGCACCCAGCTAAGAACTCTTTCCTCACTCACCCCCATGCACAAGGTAACACTATGTTGGCTAGGTACCTGAATGCATCATCCACGAGCTTATTCAATCAGCAAACCCCATGCATGGACTTCTCCTCAGCACTCAGCATCACCCTCCTGCACAACACAGCGGGCAATGGTGAACAATTTCCAGTTCCTTGGATCATTCCCCAATAGAAACAGTGCAAACACCATTTCATATTCATGGTTAGGTCCAAGGGTATAACTAATAATGTTCCTTTTACAGAAAACAGTTATATTCTCAGAAACCTAGAACTATACATAGAAACTCAGGTTTGTGTGGGGAATGGTATAAACATTTAGAAACTAGTATTTAAATTGTGTTTTTTGTGTGCTTCTGCCTGATTTCAGTAGAGATTATCTGTACTTGAATAGGCATAATAAATCATAGGAGGGATAAGTTATTTATTTGTTTTCTTACTAAAGTGTTGACATACAATATTATATTAGTTTCACATGTACAACATAGTGGTTCAACATTTATATCCCTTATGATGTGATCACCTTGAGAAGTATAGTAGTCGTCTGTCACTATACAAAGTCATTAAGAAATATTGACTATTTTCCCTATGCTGTAAACCCCGTGACTTATTTTTGTTTTTATAACTGGTGGTTTGTACCTCTTACTATCCTTCACTGTTTTTACCAATCCCTTCAACTCTCTGGCAACCATCTGTTTGTTCTCTGTATGTATGAGTCACTTCTGTTTTGTTCTATTTCTCTGTTTCATTTTTTTTAGGTTTCACATATAATTAAAATCTCATAGTATTTGTCTTTCTCTGAGTGATACGTAATTAAGATAAATAAATAGTGATACAAGATTCGGATTTAGCCTCGTAAATTTAAAAATAATAGTGGTCATAAGAACTAATATTTATTGGATGTGTACAGTGTTCTGAGCACTCTATTTAGCTCAATGCTCTTGTTAAACCCATGACATGGTTTATAAAAACCATTTATAAAAACATTAAAATATTATTATTGCATTTCTGAAAATATAAAACAACATCATGGTATATTAGTTGCACATATCTTGTAGTCCATCCATCTAATAAATATTTGTTAGTGGTACTGACCCCTGCGTACACAGGGAAAAATAAAATACATTGGTTGGCATCACGAATGAGAGACTGCTCTCTAATCCCCTCACCTTCCCCCTTATCTCCACCCCCCCTCCCATCTAGCAACCCTCAGCTTTTCCTCTGTGTCGCTGAGACAGTTTCTGATTAGTTTGTTCATTTATTCTACTCTTCCAGATTATATTCTAGATTCCACATATAAGTGAGATCATATGGTATTTGTCTTTCTCTGTCTGACTTATTTCACTTAGCATAATGTTCTCTAGGCCCATCCATATCATTGCAAATGAAAAGATTTTGTTCTCCTTTATGGCTGCATAATACTCCATTGTACAAATGTACCTCAGTTTCTTAATCCAGTCATCTACCAATGGGCATTTCAATTGTTTCCGTGTCTTGGCTATTGTGAATAGTGCTGCAATAAACATAGGGGTGCATATATTTTTTCAAATTAGCACTTTAGAATTCTCTGGATAGATACCCAAGTCAATTTGGGGAATGTAATCAATAATGTTGTAAAGATTGTGCAGGGTATCAAATGGACACTTGTCTCATTAGGGAGATCACCTCAGGGATGATGTAGATGCCTGATCACTACACCTGAAGTTGAAGCTGAATAATAATGAATGTCAACTATAATTTTATATATATATATATATATATATATATATATATATATATATATATATATTTTTTTTTTTTTTTTTTTTTTTTTTTTTTTTTTTTCCCCCACAATAATTGGAACACAGCATAAGGAATAGAGACTGTGGAAATGTTTGGCTGTATGCGATGTCAGAGGGGTAGCAGATTGGGGGAGGGGGTTATCATTTTGTGAGGGGTATAAATGATAAATGTCTAACTATTACAGTGTTTTGTACACATGAAACTAATAAAAAATTTTAAAAAGAATGAGAAACTGATATGTAAACAAATATGTTACAACAGAGTACACTATTTGGAACTGTATACATGTATACAAATCTTATAGACAAAAAAAAAGTATAAAGCTCTTGACTTTACAGAGAATTAAAATCGTCAGTGAGTGCTTCCTGGAGCAGATGTTTCATAGACTAGATCACATTTCAGCATACATTCACTTTCTCCAGCACCTCTGATCTCCATGTTGGATGGAGTGTACATCCTGGCCCCATGACTTCAGGTCTGGCTAATGTGACTTTCTTTGGCCAGTGGTTATTAGCAGAGGTGATCCAAACATAAATGTTCTGTGTGGTTGAGCTTGCTTCCATGAGCTCCTGGTTTTCACGATGAGAAGAACCCTGATTCTAGAAGGGTGAGAGACGTGTGGCATAGAGCCCAAACCAACCTGCATCATGGAAGCAAACCCAACAAGTGGAGCCTGAATCAACCAAACCCCAGTGGGCTGGCAAATGTGCAAGAGACAAGGAAATACTCTCTATTCCTTATGCTGTACTCCAAAATTCTTATGTTGAAGCCCTAATATCCAATGTCATGGTGTTTGGATGAGGGGAATTTGGGAGGTAATTAGGGTTAGTTAGTTCACGAGTGAAGGGGCTTTATGATAGGATTAACACCCTTATAGAAAGAGGAAGAGACAAGATCTCTTCCAAGTGTATGCACCAAGGGAAGGCCATGTGAGGTCATAGGAGAAGAGAGTTCTCAGCAGTCACCATATCTGCTGTCACCTTGATCTTGGACTTTCCAGTCTCACTGGGAGAAACAAGTGTTTATTATTTAAGCCACCCTGTCTGTGGCATTTAGTTATAGCAGCCCAAGCTGACTGAGGCAATGCCAGTGATACTTTGTGGCTTGTGTGTTTCATAGCAAGACCTGAGGGATAAGAACAACCAGTAAATTAATCTTTTTCATCACAATACATGTGTAATTCAATGCTTTTTCATCTTGCAGAGGTACTGTCTACATCTATATAATGCTTTTAATTCCACCCTTATTATTCCTTGTGGATTAAGAACATCTGCTATGTAAATGGCTGACCTCTTAGAATATACAACAATTCCTTTCTTCTTAGGGTAAAGAGCGATTAAAAACAAATAAACAACAACAACAACAAAAACAGATGTAGGGTTTCCTGTGTTTACATCTATAATAAGTAGGAGTAAGAAACACAAAGAAAAATAGGTAAGGATATATAATCAATAGAACATCTTCTCTTCAGTCAAATTTAGCTTATATAAAAAAGCTCAGCAATTGATTCTTAAAAGAGCTGATTGCTACGCATGCTTTCAAGCTATCACCTCCGCCTAGTACAGAAAATTCTTGAGAAAAATGTGAAAAAAGGGAACATTTTGCTAATGCAACTTATGTTTTTGGAGTGAACACATGTTATTTTTAAATTCTTCATTCTGACAGATTTTTGATTTTTTTCAAAAGGCAACAAAACGTGCCAAGGGAGATAATACATGAATTTCCCTCCCTCCAACTCTTTTTGTCCTGACCTTTATCAAAGTCCATTTTCTTCTCTTATTGGGGAAGAAAAAGTGATTCATATCCTCAGCCTCAACCAAGAAAGAAATCTGAGGAGAGAACAAATAAAGGATACTTTCCTCTGGCCATAAACCAATAATTAACGCTCTATTAAGTAATCTATACAAACTTGGAGGGGAGGGAGTGGGGGGAAATGTTGAGAAATATTCCTACAGGATTTATGTTAATCAAAGCATGTGTGATTCAGAGAAAGAAGAAAGGAAAGCCTGAGAAAAGGCAGCCCCCAGGAGGCCTGGAGTGCTGCCCCCCAAGGGGGTTGAAGAGAAATGGGTTTCCAAGATAAAGTCCATTGTAAGGCTACTCTAGTGAGTCAGGTCACAAGGATGCTCTGTGAATCAACATCCAAATAAAGTTAGCTTGGAGCATGAGTTCTTTCTTTATTTGTGCTTGCATGAGAGATTTGCTCTGGAGTGAATAACAGAAAGGTGTCTGAAGGGAAGGTACGATTCAGTGGGAGACCATCACCTCTCTTTATCGCTGTGCATATTCTCAGGTGAGTCATTCTGCTTTCTGACCCCGGATTGGAGTAGTTGGAACACTTGAGGACCTCCTGGTTTAGCTTGGTTCTCAGACACATATCCCAAGTATTTGGACAGGTACTGGCACTGAAGGAAAGTGTCGCATGTGATGGTTAAAGGCGGTACTGCATAGTTACCATGAAAGTTGTCCTGATCTGAATGATTCCTTTAGGAACAGGTTGAATAGAGATTTAAGAACCAGTGAGGCAAGTTAGAGGAAAACTGTAGAAATAAAGCCAAGACAATCCCTTCAGTGCTGGTCAAGGGCACACGCAGTGAGGATGTAAAGGATGGAGAGCAGGACCTTATAGAAGCAGCCCCGTTACCTGCCTCTGAGTGTCCTACTGACTTTATCCCAGTCTCCCCTCCCCACAAATGATATGAGTAATGCTTACTTTTGCCTGTATCTGTCCATTCCACCTTTGCCTTAATTTGTGACCATGAGATAAAAATGTGAGAATACATGGATTATTTGGTGGGTGAAGAACACCAGTAAGGGATTGGAAAAGGAAGAAAGAGAAGGAATGGTGGCCACTGCGCCTTGTCAAACTGAAACTACAGCGGGTAACTGTACTGTATGCCCAATGGGGAATGAAATCATTTTCAAGACCAAAGTTGAACATTTTCTTGCCATCCCGTTGCCCATCTCAAGATAATGTCCACCTACTTGTTCAATATCAGCTTTTACAGGTTCTTCAATAAAATCAAGTAACAATATGTTGATATCTCAATGATGCCAGTATAAGGATGCTCCAAATTTTAATATAAATCCATATTCATTATGAAATCCCCATTAACACATTAAAACCCAAAGATGAAATCCCCTTAAAGCTCAAAGATTTACAAATATTTTAAATCAAAGCTTCAAATTAATTGTCTTAGTCTTTTCAGCTAATGGTACACAAGTCCTCTCTAATTTCTGGTTTTGCTGAGAATCAGCTGGAGGGTGGAATTTCTGATGCTCGGGCTGCCTCTTCTGGAATGGCTGTAGTTCCTTCATACTAGAAGAATTTGTTTTAATTCAATGCCAAGTCTTACTTTTAAAGTCAAATGAGGTCATAGCACATTCAAAATTATTACAGCACTGAAGCCCTCATAACAGCATTTAAAAACAAAGATGATCGCCACACCCTAGAGCAAAATTATACCATGTTTTCCCGAAAATAAGACCTAGCTGGACAATCAGCTCTAATGTGTCTTTTGGAGCAAAAATTAATTTAAGACCCGGTCTTATTTTACTATGATATAAGACCAATCTTATACAACAGAATGTAGTATAAGACTGGGTCTTATATATTACTTTTTGCTCCAAGAGCTGATTGTCCAGCTAGGTCTTATTTTCAGGAAACACGTATATCCTAGAACCCAGTATTTGGTATTGCTAAATACCTTTCCAAGGACATAGGGTTACTGGTGGGAAGGAGAATAGGAGATTTTTAGAATATATTTTATCTTTGCCAGGATGTTAGTCAATCTATGTCAGGTTTCCAAAATTTATAAATTACAGCCTTTAATTCAGTCTTTAGAAATATCCCAATAGGAGGTTGATTTGGACAGGATGCATTTACCTTAGGTAAGGGGAGGAAGCATCCTAGGCATAACTAGGCATAAGGTTTCTCTTAGAACAAGTTTGGGGAAACCATGGCCCTGTTTTTATAAATAAAGTTTTATTGGAGCCTCAGTTCTTCAATTACATATTGCAGGTGGCTGCTTTCTCCAGAGACAGAGTTAGGTAGTATGCATGTAAGGTCTTTATGTTGTGGCAAGCCTGAACTACTGACCATCTGGCCCTTCACAGAAAAGGTATCTGTCTCAGTAGTATTAAAAACCTTATTGCTAAATTTACAAAATTGCAATGGGGAGAGCCCAGGTCCCTGGGTCAGAAGCCCAGATCAGCTGCTTTTATCTCACATCAAGGTTATTTAAAACTCATCAGTTCCCATTTCATCCATGACCTGTATTTTAAAAATCTCATCCCTTGATTGTGCATGGACTCTGGCGATGGGCACATCTTCTCCAATGTTGGTTGAGCTTTCTTAGACTGCTGGGCAGCTGTCAATAACTCTGTCTGGAATAGCCGAGGGTAACGGAACACCCTCATCACAAATGCATTCCAGTTCAAGAATCTTGTTCGGCAGATTCCTGTACTGAGCCTGCTATTATGTTTCTGAAGTGTGTGTCTTGAGGACCCTAGAGAAGAATATCTCTTCCAGATGCTCCTCAAGACACTGCATGCCCTCTGTTTTTGGAAGTTGCAGGCCTCAAGGAGTGTATCTCCCTGCTGCATCATCGGCTGGGTCTCCTCTGCCATTCTACTCCTTGCAGAGGGCTGTTTAATTTGGCTCTTTCCCTTCTCTGACACACGTACGTCTAGTACTGTTTATCAAGTCAGAATCTCTTTTTATTTCCCTTTGACTCACTGTCTAGGCATTTTTTGTTTCTACTATATTCCTAAATTGAATAGTTCTGAGTCTTACAAATAGAACACACCCTGTTCTAATAGGTCTCGTCTACCAACTAAGGTTAGATAACCCCACTGGGAGACTTGTCTTCCATTAGGTAAACGTCCAACCCAGATGTCCATCCTGGAGAATTTATCGTCCAGCAGAGATTCCCATGAATATTCTCCAGCTTTGCTTCCAGGTCTGATATCGTCAATCCCCAAGGCCGAAGGGAAAGCCCTATTTGAATGCCCTCTTCTAGTATCAGCGCATCACCTTGAAGACATCCCATTCTTCTGTGAGGATTTCTGATTCTAATCCAAAATCGCTCCTTAGATAATTCCCTCTTTGCCTTAAATGAAAAATGAAATCATGTTCGGCAGACACTCTTTACCAAAGCCTGGTACTAATAATTTTTAAATGAGACACTCATGAATGATCTTGGGCAAAGCAAAATTCAGCCTCCTGTATCTTCTAAGACTCCACTGCAACCTATACCTTAAGGCAGGTTCCTGCATGGTTCAAGGTCACCCCATAGCAGCCTGCCTCCTAAAGACCTTACAATACGACTAAAACAAGGTTAATTTTGTTTTAGCCACAAAGGCCTTATAACAAAAGTCAGACACACTAAGCCAGAATTTTGGCTTAGCAATCACCCACTATGAGAAAATATAGGACAAAAATTGCATTTGAGCAGAGGGTGTGAGCGTGAGAATGGTGAGTGATTATAGAAAGAGGAAAAGACAGAGAAAGAAATACAAAAGGAATACCTACTCCATAATTTTACTAGGTTTTGTCCAACTTAACATCAACTGTGTAAATTTTTTTTTTTTTTTTAAAGATTCACTAGGCAATTCCACTGTCCAAAGTGAAACAACATAATATCTTTTTGGAGTGTGACTTCTCTGAACTGCGTAATGGAGATGGGTCAGCATACTTTTTGAGAGCTGGGTAAGAGATTAAAGAAAATCTGGATTTGACTCCTGCTTGATTTTGAAGAGTTACTTCATCTTCACTTACTTCATTTGAAAAAAATTGTATGACAATACCTCCCTCTATGGCAGCGACCATGGATGAAATGGTCATTGTTAGACATTTATAATTATTCTTGGTGCAGGGTGAGAATTTTCCCAGTGGTGATTGTTGTTGCAGAATGTTTGGACATTTACTTCCTGGAAATGCAAAACTAGAGAGGATGTACAATGAGAAACAAAATGTATTTATTCACCTGAAAATTTAAAATAACATTAACTAACTTGGTGGACATATACCTCTGGCCATGTTGAAGTAACTGGTGCTAGCACACTTGTTCTCCTTGCCTAAGTAGCTAGAAAACTGGACAAGATGTGAAACAGCTGTTTTTAAACAATGGAAAATGGGCAGTGTTGGAATATTGGCCCTGAAAAAAAAGACACAAACGAGGTGAATCACCTTGCATTTCTGCCTGGTGGCACTATCGAGAATGTGGTACAGGGAACAAAGGTCCCAGTTAGCTGAGAAAATGCCAAAAAAAAAAGAGAAAAATCGAAATTCTAGGAGTCTGAAGCAATTAGAATTTGCTGGCAGACTACAGTAAAAGAGAGAGCTGCATACACACACGTGCACATACATATACACACATACATGAACACACACAACCTCTATAAAGCTGCATAGGGAATCTGCAGCATGTTGCTGAACTCTAATCTGTACTTTCACAGAATGTAGTTTGCAAAGGCCAGGTAAAGAACTATTCAAGGCTATTGGGTAAAGAATTCCCAGAGATTGCAAAGGACTAGAAGATACCTATTAGTGTCCCCCTGAGCTGGAGTGGAGAGTCTCGTTGGTCGCCTGAGGCATTCAGTAGAGGCTTGCGAAGGGTAAGCCTTTGATAGTAGGAATAAATAAGTCCAGAGTAAAGCTTACTTAGAGCTGTCATAACATAAGCTTAAAATCAAGGCTGCAAAGACAAGCCATACTGATGTAACATCAGTGCCTACCTAAACAAAGTCCAGTTCTGTTAAAGGGAGGTCAATTCCTGATATTCAAAAGTCCCCCATTCACAATGCTTCACATCCAATTAGAAATTATGTCATGCAAATAAGCAGAAAAATGGCGCCTATAACAAATCAATAAAAGCAGACTCACAAATGATAGAGATGATGGAAATGGTGGGCAAGGACTTCAAGATAGGCATTATAAGTATGCTATGCTATAAATTAAAACATGCACATATTGAGAAAGGAAATCGAAGATATACAAATGAACCAGATGGAAATTATAGAGATAAAAATGCAATATTTAGAATGAAAAAAAAGACTGAATGAGCATAACTACAGCTCAGAAAAACAAAACAAACAAACAAAAAAAAACCACTGATGACTTTGAAGTCACTTCAGTAACAAAATTCAAAAGCTGGAGCAGATAAACAAGACAAACAAATAAGCAAAAACTCATAGACACAGATAACTGTTTAGTGGTTACCAGAGAGTAAGTGGTAGAAGAGGTTAAAAGGGGTCAAATACATGGTGATGGAAGGAGAATTTACTCTGGAGGGTGAACAAACAATGTGATAAATAGATGATGTATTATAGAATGTACAATTGAAACCTATGTCATTTTACTAACAAATGTCACCTCAATAAATGTAATAAAAATTTGAAAAAAAACTGGAGCAGAGAATTAAATGATCCACACTGAGCAAAGACTCAGTGAGGTGTAGGATAACATTAAAAGATCAATCACAGAGTAGAAGAGAAAAACACATTTGAAGACATAGTGGCCATTTTTATAACTGAATGAAAATTATAAAACACAGACATGATAAGTGGATCTTAGCATGAGATGAACCCCAAATATGACAACACACACTGGGGCACATTGTACTTAAATTGCCAAATGCCAGTGATAAAAAGAAAATATTAAGAGCAATCAGACAAGAAAGACATACTACACAAATGGAAAACAACGGTAAGAATGACCTATGATGGTTAATTTCATGTGGCAACTTAGAGGGTTGTTACAACTTTGGGGATGATATTGACATTTAAAGTGGTGAACCTTGAGTTAAGACGATCACCCGATAATGTAGGTGGGCCTCATCCAATCAGGTGAGGGCCTGAATAGAATAAAAGGAGTAACCGCCCCCTGCCAAGGGGAAATCTTCAGCAGATTACCTACAGACTATACTCACACGATCATCTCTCCTGGGTCTCAGACCCACCAGCCTACATTCTAGATTTGGAATTGCCAGTCCTATGAGAATGTGAGTCAATTACTTTTAATAAACTTATTTACATTTATATTATTTATATTCATATTCATCCTATTGGGTCTGTTTCTCTAATAATATTACCTAATACACCTTCCTAAACAATGCAAGTCAGAAGACAGTAGAATAACATGTTTAAAAGGCTGAAAAATCATCTACTTGATTACTAATCCAGTAAAAATAAACCAAATTGAACTGAAAGTAAGCAGATTTTTTTTTTTTTTTTTAGACAAAAATAATCTGACAAAATCTGTTGCTAACAGACCTGCACTACAAGAAACTTAAAGGGAACTGTTCAGGAACAGGAGAAGTGACCTCCGATCAATATGTGGGCTTACAATATGTGGGTTTACACAAAGAAATGAAGAGCACCAGAAATTCTAAATATTTAAGGAAATGAAAATACTTTTATCTTTAAAATATTTTGTTAACATACAATTAATTGATTGTTTAAATAAGAAATTGATTGCTTAAATAGTGATGCATAATGGAGTCTAGAACAAATGTGAAAGTATTAGGTTGGTGCAAAAGTCATTGCGGTTTTTGCAATTATTTTCAACCTTTTAAACTGCAATCCCTTTTGCACCAATCTAATAAGAGATGTGACAATTTGGTCAGTTGTCAACTTACTGCTTCTAAGTGACAGATCCTCATTTCCTTGCACAGCTCTATTAGAGCTGAACTTTGTAAGTATCTCTACTTTACCAAGTGGTCTGATGTTAGGTTTGGTGAGTCAGTATTGCTGGAGGGACACTGCAGGAGAAAAGGGTTCCAGTTCAAGGACTCTAGTTCGCACGTCACGCTGGGCTCCCGCAGAGTGTGCTGTGATGTTTACCGTGGCCAGTGGCCGGCAGAGCTTCCCTCCAGAAAGAGTCCTCTACTGCATCCACCCGTCATCTTAAAGCAGCTCGGACAGCCTCCTAGATGGTTTCTTGAGCTATAAAATAGGAACAACCCCATGTCTGGGAGCCCAAAGCTGCCTGAATTTTTCAAAGTGGAAAGTCACAGCATCTGACCCAGTGAGACGTAAGTCAATTTACAGACCCCAAAATTCAATTGAATGATAGAAAGGACAAGTGTCCTTTATAAAGAATCCTGCACCATTGCCACAAGCAAACAATTTAAATCATCCTTCAAGCCTTCTCCAAAGGAATCTGTGGCCATTTATCAGAGTGATCACACATTAACAAATAAATAAGTAAATAAATAAATATCCAGATTTAAGGAGAAGTATTAGACTCTGAAATTTTGCTAACAGCGGGGGCTCCATGACACTTCTGTGCCCTAGGAATCAAAATTGGGGTTCATGGCAGTCAGGCAATTAGTCAACTTTTTGCTCTAGTCTTACTCGCAGTGGGCTCGATAGGTGTACACCTGTCCTGCAGTTATTTTCCAGGAATTAAAGAAGGGACATCACTAACAGGGTCTACAGACATTGAGAATATAATCAGAGAATACTATGAGTGCACTGTGACAAAAATTTGAACACATTAAAATGTTTAAGATTCTTGCAGACTCAAATTAACAAAATTGACAATAGAAGATATTTTTTTAAATTGCAATAGTCCTATTTCTATTAACAAAATTGAATTCATAATTGAAAACCATTTCACAGACCTACAAATCTTCACTGGTAGATTATAGCAAACCTTTAAATTAGGAATAACACACAATTTATTTTTTAAAAATGAAGGAGTAGAAATAACTTCTCAGCTCACATAGTGAGGCCAACTTTATTCTCAGACCAAAATTGACAAAAATATCATAAGAAAAGAATACTACAAACCAATATTTAATAAACATAAGTGCAAAACCCTCACCAAAAAAGGTAGATAAACTATGACTAAATGGAATCATGCCAAAAATGCAAGGTTGTTCATACAACCCAAAATTAATCAATGTAATGTTACAATTTCACTAGAATAATGGGGAAACGACATGACAATTTCAACAGATACAGAAAAGTCTTATAATAACTTCCATATGTATTCATGAATAAATACTCAGCCATCTAGAAATAGAAGGAAACTTCCTGAAATTAAGAGGACCTCTGAAAAACATACAGATGACATCATACTTAATAGTGAAATGCCAAATGCTTTTCTACAAAGATCATGAACAAGACAAATATACTCCACCCTCATTTCTTTTGTTGCACATTTCACTGGCGGTGCTAGTCAATCTCATAAATCAAGTATCAGCAACAAAAAGAACCATAATATTGGCATCTCAATTGGAGGAGGTAAAACTGTCTTTTTGTTTGTTTGTTTGTTTGTTTATTGGTTTCACATATGTCATAATAATTTATGAAGGAAATCCTATGAAATTTATTTTTAAAAGGTACTAATATATTAAGTGAATTAGCAGGATACAAGATCAATATACAAAAATCAATTATCTTTCTATACACAAGTAAAAATCAATAAGAAATGTAAATAAAAATAAGCAATATCGTTTGCCAGAGCATCAGAAAATATATATTTATGGGTAATCTGACAACCTATAAACTGAAACACTGGTGGGTGAGAGAAATTTAAAAGATTCAAATAAGTGGAGAGATTTACTGAGGCCATGTCCCAAAAGGTTCAATATTTTAAAATGTCAGCTCTCCATAAATTGTTCTTAGCTTCAAGGCAAATGTTATCAAAATTCAAGCAGGACATTTTCTAGAAATTAAGAAGCTAATTCCAAAATTCGTACAAAATGCGAAGAACCTAGACTGTCTCAAACAGCTTTGCAATAAAAAAAGACAAAGTTTGAAAACAAATACTACCTGATTTCAAGAATTATTACGATAAAATACTGCATTAATCATGACACTGTGCTATTGGGGTAAGAATAAATAATTCAATGGAACAGAAGAAAATCTAGACCTAGACCCACAAACAGAAGGTTAGTTGATTTTTGACCAAGTTGCAAAGTCAGTTCAATGGAAAATCATTTCAATAGCTAATACTGGAAAATTCGAATATTCCTATGTAAATCAGTAAATCAATTTAGGGATTTACTTCTCACCGTATACTAAAATTAATACTAATTGGATAAAAGACCTAAATGCAAAACCTAAAGATATAAAACTGCTAGAGAACACATGTAACCTTGGGTTAGGCAAAGGTTTCTCGATACAACATTAAGAACACAATCCTCGTAAGAAAAAATTTATAAGTTGGACTTTATCAAAATTAAGAATTCTGCTTTTTAAAGATATTGCTAAAAAAGTGAAAAGAAAAGCCACAGAAATAGAAAGGATTAGACAATCACATGTTTGAGAAAGGTCTTGAATTCAGAATATATAAAGAAATCTCAACAATCAATAATAATAATAAAAAGACCTAATAAGCAAATGGGAGGATGGTTTGACATTGCACCAATGAATATATGCATATAGCAAATAGGCATATGAATAAGTGCTCAACATATTAGCCATTAGGAAAACACAAAATAAGAATGAAATAATAGTATCTACATATTAGCATATCTAAAATTAAAAAGGCTGATCACACCAAATGTTGGCGAGGAGGAGAAACAAATGGAATTCTCGTGAATTGCTGGTAGCAATATAAAGCGGCATATTCATTTGTACAAACAGTGGCCATTTCATTAAAAGTTAAACATACACCTAACATATGAACCAGATATTCCAATCCTAAGTATTTCTAAAATGAAAATGTCTCTCCAAACAAAGAGTGGTACACAGCTATTTATAACAGCTTTACTCAGACTACTCCAAAACTGAAAGCAACACAGTCTATAATAAATACATGAGCGAATAAACAAATTACGCCATTTCCACACAGTGGAATACTACTGCAGATATACACAACAGCATGGGTAAATATCATAATAATTATACTGAGGGGAAAAAAGGCCAGACCCACAAAAATACATGCTGCATTATTCTGTTTCTATAAAATGCCAACGAATCTACACTGACCGAGTAGATTTCTGGTTGCTAGCGCAGGGGAGCAGCCAGTGTTCAGGGGAAGTGGAGAGATATTACAGTGGCCCACGAGAACATGTTTGCAGATGGTGGCTGTCTCTATCACGGTAATAGTGTTTTCACAGTTATATACACGTATCCCAATGTATCAAATTGTGCACCTTGAGTATGTGCACTTTAATGCATGTCAATTCTATTTCAATAAAGATGTTAAACATTAAAAAACGAAAACAACAACAATTGATAAATGACTCCAGAAAAATTCAAACTTTGGTTTTGACAAGTCTCAATGAAGAAAATGAAAAGTTAAGCCTTTCAACTGGAGAAAATATTTTTTATGATGTTGATCTGAAAAAAGACTTATTTTCAGAATATATGAAGAGCTCATATAGTGTAGGATAATCAAACAAGCCAATTTCTAAAATGGTCAAATGATTTGAGTAGATACTTCCAAAAAGAAGACATGTAGGAGGCCAAAGCACGTAGGAGGCCATAGCCGATGTGGTTCGTCATTGAGGGGTGCAAATGTAAAGTACAGTGAGATGCCACATCAAACTTGTTAGAATGGCTTAGAATGCCTTGTGTAGGTTAGGCCGTGGGCCATTTTTCACACTCATCATGTACTACTGACGGGAATATAAAGTGGGATAAGCACTTTGGAAAATGGTACATTATTAAGTTAAACATACAAATACCATATTATACTTACTTAAGGAAAAAGGAAACATATACCCATGTGAAGACATGTACACGAATGCTCATTGCCCTTTATTTGTATTGGCCCAAAACTGGAAACCCACTGTTTGGCAATAGTTGAATGTGACCAGTAAATAGCGTGTGGAGGGTAAACAAACAACTGACTTGTTCAGAAACATGGGGAATCTATACAACTGCATGCTGAGTGAAAGAAACCAGAAACTAAAGAGTGCATATCATATTATTGGATTTATATTAAATTCTAGAACAGGTGAAAGTAATGTCTGGTGACAGGAAATGTCAATGGTTGTCTGGGGCCTGCTTTGGGGAGGGGACTGACCGTAAACAGGTCAAAGACTATTCTGGCGGTGATGGAAATGTTTTATAGCTGACTGTAGTGGTGATTTCAAGGGTATACATACTCGGATGCACTCATAGATCTATGTAATTATAATGGGTACATTGTATTGTATGCAAATTTGAACAACAATAGCACTGTATTAATTGGCTAGAGCTGCCATAACAAAATATAACATTCTGGGCCTTTAAACAACAGAAATCCATTTTCCCACAGTAACAGTTCCGGAGGCCAGAAGTCCAAGATCAAGGTGTCACAGGTTTGGTTTCTCTTGAGGCCTCTCTCTTGGCTTACAAAATGCCACCTTTTAATTTCTATTTCCTCCTTATGACTTTATATTCTTAGAGGAAACCCAGTCTGTTTTCTCAGAGCTCATGAGGTTAATCAACTCAAATTATGGCTGGCAAAATCTCATGGATTCTCATCATATTTACACAGCAAATGAGAAATTTGTATTCTTGAATGCATTAAATCAAGCCAAAGGTCTGATATGATAAGCACTGGGATTTCTTCTCAGGGATGGATTTTTTTTTTTTCCCCCAGAAAACTAATTGATGCAGACCTCTGTCAGATTTAAATTAACAGCTAAAACCAGATGTACTTACATACTCACCACCTATGTTGATTTTTAACACCCGTCCCAACCCAGGGGAAATATAAATTATAAATTCCCAATAAATTTTTGTTGAATATGCCTTTTGCAGAGCCACGCTTTGATTTGGAGCAACACTGCACCATCTTCCATACATTTATGATCAGTGTAATTCTATTTGATTCAGTTAAAAAAAAGTTGCTATATCTGAAGTGGTTCTCCCTTCAAAGAGTTCACAGTTTCAGTGGGACAAGACCAACCATCCTTATTTGCAGAATATAGACGAACTGAAGAAGGATTTATGTGATTAAGTAACAAAATGAGTATTGAGAAAAAAATGTCAAACATATTCAGGAAACAGAGGTGCACAGTGGGTTGTGGCAGTCAGAATGTTTTTATAATGAAGGGACACAGTGTGTTCACAAAACCCATGGTCAGATAATCAACTCAAATTCAAGAAATATTTTACACAAGATACCCCTCTCTAGTTAGAAGAATTCTTCTGTCTGCTGCACTTTCAGGAAACCTGTCATTTATTTTCTAATATTATGCACTTTGGGGACAGAACAATCTTTGGGATTGCAAGATGTTTTAGTTCAAATGGCTAGATATTGCTCTTGTGGCTTATTACAAATAAAGCTTATTTTCGTTATATTATGTCTCCTTTGCTTGCCAATATTGATGGGTAGAGGTGAGGGTTCTGCTCCATTCACTCAGAAAACAGCGGATCTATGTCCTACCATCTTGGAACTGTGTCAACTGGAATGCAAGAACACCTGGGTCCCCAAGCAGAGGAAGAGACAGCGACCTGATCACGTACTATGTTCTTATATGTTTTGAACAAGTGATAGTCTCACTTCTACCATACCCCATTGATCAGACGTGGTCATGCAGTCCTGTCAGACTGCAAAGAGTTTGGAAAATGTGGGTGAATGGATAGACTGTATGTGTAGGATCACCTCTCTGGCACGGATGGCTCTCTGGTCAAACATTCCTTAATTCCCTTTCCCTCTTATGGAGCTTAGCCATCCCTTTTCCCAAGGGAGACGACGCAAGTTTCAAGTCCAAGCCAGTAAGCTCATCATAGTTACGGACTCGGATCGCTGCATATTACAAAATAATTGCTATGTTAAGTTCAGACTTTCTTCTTGTGGTCCAGAGAACTATAAACAAAAAGCCTAGTTATCACTCCCAGATACTAAACATGAAACAGAGAAAGGATAACCATGGGAAATGTTCCCATTTGGCAAGGTGTACCGTGTTTCCCCGAAAATAAGACCTAGCTGGACAATCAGCTCTAATGCGTTTTTTGGAGCAAAAATTAATATAAGACCTAGTCTTATATTATTTAAGACTTGGTCTTATATTATTATATTATACTATACCCAGTCTTATATTATAGTAAAATAAGACTGGGTCTTATATTAATTTTTGCTCCAAAAGACACATTAGAGCTGATTGTCCGGCTAGATCTTCTTTTCGGGGAAACACGGTAAACGAGAGATAGACTCGAGTCACGGGTCCTTAGCAATTCTTAAATTCCATTGTGCAGACACTGTGAGTTTCCTCTACCCTGGGTATGGACCTACCAGGTTATGGCTGTGCCTGCTGGAAAGATTTCCTTTACTTACTGTTCTCCATGGTCTAGCTTCATCTTCTCGGTGTTTTTTGTTTCCATTGTCCGCCTTGACTACATTTGAAGAGAGTGTTAAGGAATGTAGCCTCCTTGCACTTCACTGCTTTTTATTTTATTTTATTTTTCTGTTGCCTTCCTCCTCAAAGAATTCTTGAGGCTTAAAAATCATTTTTTATAAGAATTTGGAGTCTAAGTTTGTTGGGTCTTGCCAGTATAACTTTCTTTAAAAAATAGTAGACTTATAAAAAAAAAAAAATAGTAAACTTATTATGTATTTGATTCCAGTGAGTTACATGTTCCAGTAACCACTACCAGATTGTTTGTTTTTGAAAGAAAAGTTTTCAGTGTTGCTATATTTTATTGATATCTCACCAGCTCTTTTTCCCTTGTTCTTCAATCTCTCTCTCTCTCTCTTCTTCTCTCTCTAGTCCTTCTCTCTCTCTCTCTCTCTCTCTCTCTCTCTCTCTCTCTCTCTTTCTCTTTCTCTGTCTCCATTGACACTACAGTTTCTATAAAATAACTAAATTTTTATCTTGATTTTAATATGATTATTGCCCTGAGTAATATTTTTTTATTTAATTGAAAAATGTACTGGGTCAGAATACTCTTAATCTAATTTTTTCCATGGTACACTTAACCAGTTGAGAAATTTGAGATGTTATGGTGGCACACTTATTCTAAATTTACCTCAGAATTAACTTAATTTTTTAAATTTTACTTTATAATTTTAACTTAAAGTATAATTATAGTCAGTCAACTTTAGACAGTATAATTTACAGTTCTCCAAGTATTGACAAGCATATATGTGTATGTAACCACAACAATAATCAAGATATAGAATAATTCCAACACACACACAAATTCTCTTCTCTCTCTCTCTTTTTTTTTTTTTCTTTTTTTTTTTGGTCAAATCCTCCCCAAAGCCTAGCTCCTGAAAATAACTAATTCAGTCTCTGTGTTGTTTCCTTAATGTCATATAAAACAAATTATATAGCATGCAACCTTGTGAGGCTGGCTGCTTTCATCTAAAATAGTACATTTGAGATTTATCTGTTTTGTTGCCTGTATCAGTACTTTTATTTTTCCATTACATGGGTATACCACAGTATTTTTGTTTATTTCCTTAAATTCATTCATCAGGTCAGTGACATTTGATTTATTTCCAAGATTTTGGTGAGTATGAATAAATCTTTTATAAACATTCTAGTGCAGGTTTTTCTATGAACATAATTTAGTTTTATTTAGATTCCATCTGAGAGTAGAATTGCTGGGTTGCATGAGAAACGTATGTTTAACTTTAGGAGAAACTGCCACGCTACCTCCCAAAGTCACTGCCCCATTTTGCGCCTGTATCAGCAATATGTGACAATTCCAATTCATCCACAGCCTTGCTACCATTTGGGATTGCCAGGTTTTTGTTTTGTTTTGTTTTGTTTTGCCATTCTAATAAGTGTTAGTGGTATCTCATTGTGATTTTCATTTTAATTTCGCTGATGACTAATGCTGTGGACCATATTTCCATGTCCATATTTGCCTTCCATATGCTTTCTTTGCTGAACTATCTGTTCGTATCATTTACCGGTTTCTTTTTGGGTTGTTTCTTTTCTGATTATTGAGTTTTGTATCCTGAGTTAGTGGATGTTCCCTCTGCCTCTATTTGTTTCAAGATAGAACCATAGAGTAAATCTTCTTTTAATCTGCTATTTTCTAACTGGAAATGTTTCTATCACGCATTGGAAATGGGGCCAGGACTGCAACTTTGCACAATCCCTATTGTCCACTCGCGCCTTAGAGAGAGAGCATGCATTTCTTTGGTGGACAAATGATAATCTACAAACATAAACCAGAATTTTTATCCTTCCCATCAGCTATATGTGGTTCTGTGACTCAGTTATGGCCAACAGGATGTACGTGGATATCATAACTGCTCCTTCGGGAATGTGGTCTTAAAAAGAGTAAGCCTGTCCTCTGTTCTTTTTACCTTCACATCAGTAAAAATGTAGTTTTAATGGGTGGGCCTCCAGCATCCAGTTTGTACCCTGCAACTACCTTAAACATGGTAGCATCCGATGTGGAACCACACAATATGTATATATTAGCTTGTTTCTGAAATGTTATCAATAGGTTCAAGTGAAGTGGAAGAGAGTTTCCTGACTCAAGAACGGGCTACATCCTGCTCTCTGCTTTGGACAAGCATGTAGAAGCATCCATTAAAGCAACAAGTTCAGGGCTTCTGAAACACTTATAATGTGCAATATTCTACTTCTCCTCACTTTCATCTTGGTCCCCATTACAACTTGTCTTTCTTGACTCTCTGAACCTCTCCTTCAAAATTGTTTTTTTCATTCTGATTTCCCAATGCTTGATGAGATGAGAGAAAGCTTGTAATATTTGCTCAATGGAAGAAGAAACACATGGCATCCATCTGGACAGCCAGACCTGGCTCTGACCTTGGAGTCCTCCAGGTAACTGCTTCATATTTGTCCATTCTTTCTATAGATCCCAATCTCAGATGAGGTGAAACTTACCCCCATGTCTGGGCCTAGCAACAGAGTTCAGTCCAAATTTTTCTGTGTTCTGTACCCTACCAAAGAACAAGAGAACAAAAGGGATTCTGACACAGGGGGCCTGAATTCTAGGCAATGTGAAGCCAAAGGATTCACGTGAGAGTTCTAGCCATTGATGGCCTCACCACTATCCTGGGGGACAAAGACAGAAGCACGTAACCAAAAAACACTGCAAACAGTGTTTATTTGGCCATAGAGTATATGACCAAAGAGTGTATGACACACAGTACAGTGTGCTTTGGTCACAGAGAGAAAAATAATTTAGAATGCGAGTGAGACCAGGGAAAGTTAAAGTACAAAGTTTTCTTTTGGGTAGATTATTCAAAAGGCAAACATCGAGGCCACCTGTTTCCAGGAAGGTGGACTGGACTGGTCAGAAAGGAATGAAAATGCATGAAATAGTTCTATCTAGCTTTACTTTTGTTATTTTGCTAGGACAGCCATGCTTGTTCAAATGGTACGTGCCCATTCAAGAAGAGATATAGATGACACAGGCAGAAGTTCCTTTCTGGTCCCCAGTCTCCTTTCTCTTCTTCTCTGTCTTGACTCTGAGCCCTTAGATATAAGCCTACTGCTAGCGCTTTGGATATGTTTTCCCAGTACATGATTATTTTCCTTATAAAAAGATGTATTCAACTCATTCTCTGGTTCTTCTTGATCTTGGTGTCCTGCTCATATTGTGCTGCCCTTAACACTGCAGCACAAACACCTGCTAACCTTCAAATGCCAGCTCTGGCACTGTTTGGCCTGCAAGTTTCCTCTGGTTCTATAGCCTGTGGTGAGTTAAGCCATTTCACTGCATGAGGCAGCCCTCACCCATACACTGATGCGGCTTGGTGCATACACGCTCCAGTCCCTTTGACTCTCAGATAGGGTAACTCTGAGGTACGTGTTCTGCCCCAGCTTCCAGAGTGTGCCCAGCAGTATTAAATGCTTAGTTTCCCACGCAGCAGCTAGTCTGATAATGCTCCCTGAATTAGCATTTTATATATCCTCTTGTACCTACCAGGACTCTCAATCCCCAAATCAAGAGCTTACACTTGAAACTTTCTCTTAGCCTCTGCTGACAGGGGAACTCAAAATAAGACACTCATGTTAAACATACATTTCCCCCCAAAAAAACTTTAGATAATAACTCAAGCTGCTACCCAAGTCTGGTCAGACCAGGTGCTTGTCCCATTCTAATATAGATTTAGATAAATAGATATAGACAGGTGATATCCATAGATGATGGAGGAAATAGACAGAGATAGACAAAGATATACAAATGATATAAATATAGATATATAAAATATATAATATATATGTATATCAAATATATAAAGTATGTAAAATATACACATCTATTCATATACATTATACATGTATATATTGTATATTATGTATGTTATATATTTTTTATATATAAATTCAGATTCAATTTATTCATAGAACTGTAAGTAGTTCAAGGGAGAATCGTATTATTGCTTCTAAGCACCTACTCTTTTGATCTTGTGCAAATTAAGTGAATTTACTTTTCACTTATCCATGCCTCTAAATCGATTGAACAAAAGTATAATCAAATTAGCATGCGATGCCAAGGGGATCAGATTTACGTATACACATTCAATTAGAATTCTTACCGTGCTGCAGAGAAGAAACTTTTGCTTTTTTCCCCCCGCTTTATTCTTCTTAGAAATTTCTCTTAGAGCCTTTGCTTCCATGCTTCTCAGTTCAATCAGCATTTTTCATCAGCAATTCTAGTCTAAGGGAAACTCTGTTCAGTATCTTTTTGGAGTTGCTATGTGTGTTCAGCAGAAGGCAGAAAGGCCACGGGGGCTATGGGAACGAACCAAGGTAGTTTAAGTCTGTAAAGGTATATGATGATGACAGGCTGACCCTAAGAATAACTGAAAATGACAGGGAAGCTAGGAAGGCGGCTTGCCTCTGAAATCTAAATAACGGTTCTATAAAGTGATTAAGTCAATTAATTCACATGTGCAAACTCCTGCCTTTCATCCTTACTACAGATTAATGTTGTGGGAAGAAAACACACTAGGAAATATAAATGAACGTTGGTTTAATGGTGGATTTGGGAAAGACTGTTTTTCTCGTAAATATGAAGACCACTCTCTGAGCTACGGCAGGATAAATGGCAATAAAGGTTGCAGTTTCTGCTTTATTTCAATGACTCCTGGAAGGGTGTTCCCCACGGCGGCAAGGAGGCCATGCGCTAACAGGGGCTGTTGGGAAACCAATGCTTATGACATTAGTGACCTTGTCTTTCAATTTCACTATCATGCCTCCTGATGTCCCCGTTCCCTTTTTCTTCTCAAGGCTACACACCCACATTCCCTCCATTTATTACAATCTGTTTTTTCAGATACTCAAAATCTGGTCACTTCTTTATGTGTTGTTGTCCTATCACTGAAAGGGGAACACACATTTCTGGTCACAGTCTGATGACAGACTCTGATGACGCAGCAGGAGTTGCATTTATATCATCTGAGCTCCTCATCTGGCACTAAGAGAAACTGCAGATTCTGTCAATGATTTTGTAGGAATCATGGATCACAGCAGAGGCCCCACAGCTGACAAGTTTCAATAGGAAAATATAAATTCCATTCTCATAAAATATAAATTATATTCTCATCCACCGTATATGGCAGGTGCTCCCCAAGACCCCCAGCCTCTTGTGCACACATACTTCCTCCCAGTTATTAAATGAAGCACTAATCTAGGTGCTGCTGTAAAGGGATTTGCAGATGTAATTAAGTTCCCAAATCAGTTGACTTTAAGATATGGAGCTTATCTTTGGTGGACCCAACTTAATCAGGTAAGCCCTTCAAAGGGACTAGAATGCTCCAGGAAAAAGATGTTAGAAAGGTAAAAAGGGTCTGAGGAACATTCTTCGCTGGTGGCTTTAAAGACGAGGGGATCATCTGTGATAAGGGACGGCCAGTGGTCTCTGAGAGTTGATAGTGACCCCCACCCCTCCAAGAGCTAGCAAGAAGACTGGGCTTTCAGGTTTATATTTGTAAGAAACTGGATTCTGCTAACAACTGATGAGTTTCGCAGCAGATTCTTTCCCTAGTCTCGGTTAAGAACTCAACTCAGTCAATTCCTTAAGTGTGAGCCCCTGAGCAAAGAACCCAGTTGAGACTTGTCCGGACTTCTGACCTCTGGAGCTCTGAGATAATAAATGGCGTTGTCCTCAGCTGCTGAGTTTGTCATAACCTGTTACAAAACAATAGAAAATGAATACACTCCCATATTCTCTGGCAGAGAGTCACTTCCTCTATTGGGCCAGCAAAGCACACATCACTTAGTGCTATCGAGGGGGTTTGCCTATGTGCTGCTTATCCTCACGAAATCTCGAAGGATGCTGAAATGCACCGTAGCGTCACTGTGACAAGCCAGTACCCAACATCAGACACTTTGAGTCTAAGTCCTGGCTTTGCCACCTTCTATCAAGGGAACTTGGATCAATTGCTTAATTCCTCTGATTCTTAGTCAGCTTATTCTTAATGTGGGTAAAACAGCAGTACTCATACCCAAAATATTGTTTTCATGATGCACACACACTTTTTCACATGCATCCTTGCACGTTATGTAACTGTATGAGGCCTGATATAACTATACATTATACATTTAAATACAAATATAAATTAATGCACACCTCAATAGAGTCCAAATTTCAAATCATTGAACCTTTACTTAACACTTGCTTTGTGCCAGGATACAGGAGTAAAAATGATAGGGTGGGAAAATGTCACAGTGTTTACTTTGAAAGCTTTTCCAAAGAAGCAGGAATAACTAACACATGAGCAAAAATATCACTGATATATTTTAACGTGGCCAATGAAAGAGAAACTACGAGACAGAGGTAGCTGCAAGGAAGGAACAGTAACTCTCCGTGTGGATGACGGGCTGGAAGGGGCAGGGAAGATGTGTTGATATTTGAACTGGGATTTGAAAGAATGAATAGAAGTTGATCAAATAATCAGTCTGGAAAAGCATTCCAAGCAAGCAAGTCGATTGCCCAATTTCTCTGAGAAAATAAATGCTACAGGCTATATTAGGCCTCATGCACGTTCTATAGGTAGTAAGAAGCTTCAAAAGATCAAGTTCAAAGGGTATTTTTATTGAATCAGTTTCAGGAACATCTGAGGGAGACTCTCCCTGTAGGCGTGATGAAATTCAGGGTCTCAGGTGATATTGTCAGGGTCTCTCTCTCTCTCTCTCCTTTCTCTTTCTCTGTGTCTCTGTGTCTCTCTCTCTCTCTCTCTCTCTCTCTCTCTTTCTCTCTCTCTCTCTCTCTCTCTCTCTCTTTCTCTCAGCACTCCTGTCACTATGTTGGCTTTATTCTCAAGCAAGCAGAGTCACTTTATATGAAAACCATGGTTTGTACTTCCAAGCTTAAATTCTAATGGCTATCAAGCTAGAAGAGGCAAGAATCTGTGTTGACTTTCGCTCTCGGGCACCCCCCCACCACCACCACCTTGAATCAAGCTGGGTGGCCCACTTCAGCCACACGCTAACCTAGATGTGAGACAAGCAGAACATTAAGATTGACAGTCCCCAAGAAATCACATTAGGTGGGTGGTTTCATTTCCCAAAGGAAATATAGGAGCTTTTTACCAGAAGAAAGGGGAAGGATTTCTGGCCAGGTTAAAACAAGTAGAAAACAAAAGTTTTGGTATCATTGGAGGATAAAAAGAAATGGGTCAAATCCTGATGCATCTTTCACACCATGCTAAGGAGTTTCTGCTGTAGCCTGCAGGTAATGAGGAAACTGTGAAGGACTTTAGTCCATGTGAAGGATTGTGGAATGTGTGCTTTTGGGCTGTCACATCGATGTCATGGTAGGGGACGCGCAGCTCTGAAGAACACGGTGGATGGACTCCAGAGTTCTAGAAGCCACATAATGTAGATGGCTATCTCTCAGCATGCTTGACAGTAGCAGCACTCAGCAATGGAAATTCAAAGAGAAGCCCAGTAGAAAATGGTTATTCCCTCTCCAGTCTTTCCACTTAACATTCATAATCTTCAAACGCACGACTGCCAGAAGCCACATCTTCGAACGCAAAGGTCAACATGAAATAGCATTTTCAAGTGGCACGTCAGAACGGCCTTTTGCAATTGGGCATAATTGCTTGCTTGCTTAAGTGCTTGCATATTACATTGTCTTGCTTTCCTAAGGCCAGTGTTGCAGCCCGTTCTTCCTTTCTTCGATTCCTTTTCTAAATTTTGCCACTTCCTAATAGCTGAGAATTTCTTATATGTGAGGCAGCCTCCAGACTGTCATTATTTTAGTGTTTTGATTTCAGTGTCTGTGCATCATTTTCTACCTCAGAAAAACATCATTGTGGATACAAGATGCTTTATGAGTCAGAACCCTATATTAGTTTATCTGTTAGTTTGTTAATACAGTCAGCCACCAATTTTTTCCATATACACCCACTTTGCGCAAGGCACTGAGGAAAGCAGTGTAGTTTCAGAGATGGGAAAAACCATGTCCATATCTTTTGTGCTTTTGTGAATGTAGAACATATAATAGTGGTAAGGTCTTCTCCATGAACTTCTGTGAGGCGAAAAGAAATCAGGATCAAACCATACCACAGAAGAAAAAAAAAAGTGTAATATACAAAAGTTATTTTGAGGAAACTTTTTTTTTTAATGATGATGAGGTGAACATTGTATATTTTTAAAAATCTTGTGCCTCAAAATGGTTCAAAATGGTTCACACTCAAAATGGTTCACTGAGGTTTCTTAGAACATTTGGCAGGTGGGCTTCTCCAGGAAGCTGACTCAGAGATGGAGGTTTGCATTGAGGAGGCTTAGTGGAGATCCTCAAAGAGTCAACACCCGTGGAAGAAAAAGGAAAGAAGAAGAATTGAGGATGGAGCGGTCAAGCTGTGACACAGTCTCAGTGGAAGACTTGGTCACACCTGCGAGGCCTTCTGCAGGGGACAACTTAAAAGTTATTCTGTGCTGGCATAGGAGGGCCAGGTCTGTGTATAACTGTTTTGAGGAGACATTGGATGCTGGCCACCCCAGAGGAGGTGGGACCTGGGACTGTCAGCTTTCTTCAGATGAGATCTCCCCAGGGACAGATGCACTTAGAGTTTTCACTGAAAGCTCCTCCAGTAGCCAGGTGTGAAGTTCTTTAGTTCCAAATGAGGGTCTGGATACTCTTACAGTCGCCCCCCCCTAATCCATGAGGGATGCATTCCAAGACCTTCAGTGGATGTCTGAAACCATAGATAATACCAAGCCTCTTATATACCATGTGTTTTCCTATATATACGTACCTATGGTAAATTTAATTTATAAATTAGGCACAGTGAGAGATTAACAACAATAATAATTAATTAGGACAATTATAACAATATATGATAATGAAAGTTATGTGGTCTCTCTCTCTCTCTCTCTCTCTCTCTCTCTCTCTCTCTCTCTCTCTCTCTCTGATAACCAAGAGGTGACTAATGGCTGAGCACATACATTGGAGACGCTGGACAAAGGGATGATTTATGTCCTGGGTGGGATGGAGTGGAATGGCGAGAGATTTCATCATCCTACTCAGGAATGTGTGCAACTTAAAACTTAAGAGTTGTTCATTTTGGGAGTTTTCTATTTAATATTTTTTGACCGTTATTGACCAAGGGTAACTGAAAACATGAGGTAAAATCGCAGATAAGGGGGGAAACTGTACAGTGCCCCCTAGAGCTCCATCATCCACAAGACTGTGCAGAGGTTGATGGAAATAGTACCTCTGACAGAGACGGGTCAATTTTCATCAAGCATTTTTTGGGCTAATCTTCAGGTTAGATGCATAGAGAAAAGATGCCCTTGGTCAGAAACCGTGTTACATGAGCAGGATTTAATCTTTCATTATGCTTAGCTACTATAATGAGGGTGTGGTATGGACACCCAGCTTTATCTAGATACAGACTTCAATTCTTCCTATATATCAACTACAATTTAATTTAAAATCTAATTCCTGAGCCTCAACTCTAAGCCAAAATACTACTACAATTACTACTACTACTACTACTACTACTACTGCTGCTGCTACTACTACAATTACTACCACTACTGCTACTACTACTACTACTGCTACTACTGCTATCACTACTGCTACTACTACTGCTACTACTACTGCTGCTACTACTACTGCTACTACTGCTATTACTACTGCTACTACTATTGCTATTACTACTGCTACTACTACTGCTACTACTACTACTACTGCTATTACTACTGCTACTACTACTGCTACTACTGCTACTACTGCTACTACTGCTACTACTGCTATTACTACTGCTACTACTACTGCTACTACTACTACTGCTACTACTGCTGCTGCTACTACTACTACTGCTACTATTACTGCTACTACTACTATTGCTATTACTACTGCTACTACTACTGCTACTACTACTGCTACTACTGCTATTACTACTGCTACTGCTACTGCTACTACTACTACTGCTACTACTACTACTGCTACTACTACTACTGCTACTACTGCTACTACTACTGCTACTACTGCTACTACTGCTACTATTGCTACTGCTACTACTACTACTGCTACTGCTACTACTGCTACTACTGCTACTGCTACTACTGCTACTACTGCTACTACTGCTACTACTACTGCTACTACTGCTACTACTGTAAAAAGAGCTGAACCGCCTGCCCTGCCACTCCACTACTATTAAATGATAACACACTAACTAAATTTATTAAGCATTTTCTTTGTATCATGCACTATTCTGAGCAATTTACATGTAATAACACATTTCATCCTTACAGTAAGTCTATGTGGTGTATAATATTATCTCCATTTTATACATGAGAAAACCAAGGCACAGAGGGGGTAAGTAACCCATCCAAACTGGCACAGCTTTTATGTAAAGGAGCAGGGATTTGTACCTAGGCAGTTGGGCTCCAAAGTCTGTGTGATACGTTTTGTTTTGTTTTTTGCCATTGATGATGTCATCATTAGCCGAGTCTCATATCTGACTGATTGCATTAATTATTCTCTCCTCTTTGCAGTCCTGCCCTTTGCCATGGGATTCTGTAGTTTCCTCCACTGTCCAGGGGTGAGGGAAGCCCTACCTTGAACTCTCGATTCAACCACATCACTAGCTTTGGCCAAAGAGTCTTTGAAAACGTGATACAAGTAGAGACTTGAAAGTGCTTGTCTGCTGGGGCTTGTTCTTTCTCATTCTTCTTCCTTGGACATGAGAACACACCTGAGCGTGCCCGCTCATATTGGAGGACAAGCCACATGAAGCGGAGCTGAGTTATCTCAGTTATTTGGCAAAGGCCACCCTATATCAGCTGACAGGGGGTGGACCCCTAGCCAGGACCCACACCTGAAACTGACCTCAAATGCATGGGTGAGTCTAGGGCAGATTGGATAAACCCTGTAGATGGTGAGCTAACTAGGCATTTACTATTGCATGCAAGTAGGGGGTTGAGTCTGTTATGCAATGAAAACAAATAATACAACTAGAGTTACTGAAGAAAATTAAATTTGATATCAATGCAATGATCAGAAGCACAGTATGCAATGGGAACATAGGGGCAGCTGCTAACGGGATGTGACAATTTCTTCCAGACTTCATACTCAGTGAAGAGTTCCTGGAGGAACTAACATAAAATTAGTACTAGAGAAATAATTTCAAACAACAGCAACAGCAACAACAACAAAAAAAACAAATAGGATGTATGCGAGGGAAATACACCTTGCTTATATCCACGGACACCTACTGTGACTGGACTGTCCCATTTGCTGCAGCCATATTTTTGAGAAGTTGCATGCAAATCCAAGTGTATTACATCTAATTGCTTACATCAGTAGAGTTCCCTAACTAAACAAATTCTAAGATGAAGGTTTGGTGTGTTTTTACTTTTTTAATGGAAAGAAAAAATCTGGAAAGTGAATAATTTTCAAAAATATCTGTTGCATGTTGACTCAAGTAGATGCACCTGTATGAGACATAAATTTGTGTGACATTTTGACATTTTAAGCAGGACAAGTTACTTCTGCTGAATCCTAAGTCACACATGTCTATTTTGAGTGTTAACTTCACACATTTCTGATAAAAATATTAATTATAACTATAGCATTCAAAATATTATTCCACTTCTGCATAATTTTTTCCCTTAAAATAATATTTTCTCCAGAAAAAAAAAAAAAATGGTTCCTTGGGAAAAATGCCCACATCCTCCCTTCAAGGCTGGAGAGTTTCTCAAAGCCTAAATTCTTGACCAACTGATCAGGAGGCAGGCTTTGAAGATGAAACCAATCACATATAATCATGAGAATGTCTGTGCAATTTTTCTCCATTATTGTTAAACAAATTCTTTGTAGTGGCTGACCACTTCATCTTCTTTTACCAGCGCCGGACATGAGCCTTAATATATTTTCTCTTGCCATCAGTCAAGAGAGGCATGCTTTCTAAAAATCCTCGCATAAATAAGGATTTATTGATTTATTATGACTAACCTTGCAGTGTGACTTCATTCAATAAGCAAACATGGCCAAAATACCTACCACGTAATGTGGGCCCTGTGTTAGGCTTTGTGGATGCAGATACAAATATTATATAGGCTCTGCCCCCAGGAAGCCCACGGTTTATTAGAAGAGATGGATGAACAACAGGATAATTAGAATAAAGTGACAAATACTGGTGGTATCTGAAAAAGCACCTTGAGTATGAGAGAGAGGAGAAAAGGGAACAACTAATTCTGAAGTAGATATCAGTAAATGGTTACAGAGAGGATTTGTTTTATCATCAGTATTCCTAAATTATCTTTATTTACTCCTCATCTGCATCAGTGCTTGGCACATTTTTCTGTAAAAGGTCAGATAGTAAATATTTTGGGCTTTGCAGGCTATTGGGTCTCTGTTGTAACTACTTGATCATTCGATTGTAGAGCAAAAGCAGCCACAGACATGTAAAAAAAAAAAACAATGAGTGCTGCCGTGCATCAGTGTAATTTTATTTACAAAACCAGGCCGCAGTCTGAATTTGCCCTGTGGTGCTGCCGTGTGCTTCCCTGGTTCTATGTGAGTTTTTGATGCTGAGACCCTCCCTCCTGAGATTCTTCTCTCACTCAGTATTCTCCCCATAGGTGTGACCATCCACTCCCATGGGCTCAAACACCATCTGTTTTCCCAATTTATGTCCCCAGACTTGATTGATCTCGTCGAGCCCAGACTCACCAGGTACCCACTGAACACTTTTCCACAGGCTATTTCCCAGCTCTGTCACAATTCATAGAGTTTATCTCATGATCCCCCGGAAGCCCTGAGGCCACATCATGTCCTGAGTATCTTTCTCTGTTTCCACAAATAGTAATTTAATCCACCTATTTTCTCAAGGCGGAAGGAAACCTGTGAGGCACAAATTGCACCTTCTTCTCCATGATAGCACACACCTCTCCTCTGAATTCCATGAATTATAGTCCTTAAAGAGCTCTCACTGGGGCTGCTGCTCTGTCACCACTGCCACATCTTGGTTGTGCCACCATCACTTCTGGCATGGACCATGCTGATGCCTTTGTAACAGGTCTACCAGGGCTCCACTCTTGTGCTCTCCTAACCCATGCCTCCATCCACCAGCCAGAGTGGCCTTTTTAATAAGATGCCGAGTAATGCCATCTCATCCCCGCTTTAAACCTTGTGAATGATTCCTTCAGCTCTGAGGACGGTACGACATCCTCACGACTCTTCCCGAAGGCCTTGCTATGCCTCTCATGCTGTAGTCTTAGCTCATACGCATGCTTATTAGTTTCCCATTGCTGCTGCAGCAAATTACTACCCACTTAGGGGCTCAAAACAACACAAATGTATTATTTTATAGTGCGTGGGGACAGAAGTTTGCAGTGGGTCTCAGGAAGCTGAAACTAAGATATTGGCAGGGCCGTGTTCTTTCTGGAGGTGCTAGGTGAAAACTCACCACCATGCCTTTTCCAGTCTCAGGAGGCTGCCCACACTGCCAGGCATGTGGCCTTTGGCCAGCGATCACATCATTCTGACCTCTGCTCCCACTGTCAGGTCTCATCTCTGACTCTGCTCCTCCTGCCCACCTCTGAAAAGGACCTGTGATTCTACTGGACCCACGTGGATAACCCAGGGAGATGTCCCAATCCCAAGATCCTTAATTTAATCACTTCTGTAAAATTACTTCTGCCATGAAGGCTGTACATTCACAGTTGCTGGGGGACTACAACAGGGGGTGGGGGTGGGGGCATTATTCTGCAAACCACACCCTGTCACCTTACATATCATGCTCCTGACACATGACCTTTTTCTTTCTTATTTAAAGCAGCTACGTCTTCCTCCTCCAAATCCTCTGGACCTAATATTCCCTTTCCCTAGAATTTTCTTTCTTTAGGCTTGTCTTCGGCCAAATCCCAATCTCCCTTAACACTGAAGCACGAATGCTCCTTGAAAGAAACTTTATTTGATCTCTCCCCCAATCTCTTTTAAATTAAGTTAACCTTGTTTTATTCTCTTATACCCTACAAATTTCTGTTTTAACACCGTTCACTGTTGAACTTCAATAAATCATGACATAATTATTTACTTGAAGTCTGGAGGCTCCATCAGACTGTGAGCTTACTGAGGATGACAGCAGTGTTATTCTCAGCACCTAACGCAGTGATGAAACTATTGTACATGTTCACTAAATACATGTGGAATGAGTTAATGGGTTGGTGAATAAATAAATACATGGTGAAAAATTACCCTTTGATGGTAATTTTAAAGAATGAGTGACAGGTGTCAGATGATCAGAGGGATTAAGACACATAATTTGAAAAGACTAGAAGGGACACTCCTATAGTTGGCAATGGTGACAATGGGACTGAGGATAAATAGAGACTGGATCATAAACTGCCTTCATCATTTAAGATGCCATCAGTGGCAAATAATAGGTAGCTAACGTAATGCGGCCTTAAGGAATACAGGCTTCCAATTAGCATCTGGAAATAAGTAGTTTCAGATCCGGGTCAGTAGCTCAAAGACATTAGGGCACTGAGTTCAAATGTCTGACATTCTCTTTGGCGTTTCCCTCATTATTATTGCAAGATGGCTGCCATAGCAACAAGCATCATTGGAATGCCCGAGAACAGTGTCCCGTATGTGGAGGGAGAGAATGGGAGCAAAAGGGCTCTCTTCAAACTTTTTTTTCTTTTTGTGGTTGCTGAACTTAATTTAAAGAATAAAACAAGATGCTCAGTTAAAT
This sequence comes from Rhinolophus sinicus, assembly GCF_057876585.1. Lineage (NCBI taxonomy): Eukaryota > Metazoa > Chordata > Mammalia > Chiroptera > Rhinolophidae > Rhinolophus > Rhinolophus sinicus. The sequence goes on from NC_142501.1 coordinate 208,806,723, forward strand.
ATTAATTTCAGAGACATAATGGATGATGCTAAGTATAATATTTGGGACATACTTATACTAAAAAAAGTAGGCTGTCATTTATATGAAATCAAGATTTAACCGGGCACTCTGCATTTTATCTGACAATCCTACTGCTGTTTCCTTAGCGAGAGCAGGGTTGCATGCTCACCCCTAGTCTAGTGACAGGGAACCACTAATGCAGTTACCATGAGTATCACTGACTGACTGAGCTTAGTCCCCCAGGCCAGCACACATCACCAAAACAGGGTACTGCTCGCAAGGATGGGACAGATTGGTTGTTTTCTGAGCAACCCACTGTGTCAGCCACAGGGTCTGAGGAACTTAGTGATGTGGTCTTATCTTATTCTGTAGATACTGGGGAAGTATTGAAGGATTTAAGCAAAAGAATGATGCAATAGTTTTGAAAAAAATGTGTGCTCTGGTTATATGCAGAATGGCAAAATTAGAGGAAGGATTAACAGATATGAGGACATTCCATTAGCTGTGTCAAAGGATGATGAAGGCGTGTGAACCTAAAGAAGAACATAAGGAAGTTAGAAACACGTAAGAGAATTTTATAAGCATATTTATTCATCATAGTTGTCAAGATTTCAGACTTTCAAATGGGAATGTTTGGTGTTCTATCCTATCTTTGTTTTGATGTCTGTGTCACCTTGAGTAAGTTACCTTATCTTAAGTGCCTTGTTTTTGTTTGTTTTTTATCAGTAAACATGTAGATAATAAAACTATGAGATTTATTATCAGCATTGAATAAGGTCATTCAAGTACGTAGCAAAAAAAAAAAAAAAACATTACATGTGTTTAGAGAATGTTAGATGCTTTTATCATTTTGGTGGTTATTGTCCGTGTTCTTATTATTATGGATTGTGACTCATTAGAAACGATGTGGAAGGAAAGACCAAGGACTCCCCCATGTTGGCTCCACCCGCCATCGAGCCCATCTCGTACAATGGCAATTCCTTACCTCCAGGTGCTCAGAGCAAAACCCTTAGTGTCAGCACTGACTCTCATTTCTCCTCCCATGCTCAATTTCCCAGAAATCCCTTTGGCACTCTGTTCTGAACACACCCAGAATCCTGCCATCGCTCACCTCCTCCTCTGCTCCCTCTCTGGTCTGAGCCATCAGCATCCCAGTGGATTACTGCAAACACTGCTCTTTTTACCCTCTTGCGTTCACACTTGCCCCTGCAGTCCATTTTCAATACAGCAGCCAGAGTGATGAAACATTAAATCAGCTTGTGCCATGTCTTTGCTCAAAACCTTGCAGCGGCTTCCCATTTTATTAATGCTAAAAATAGCAGCCAGAGTGCTAAAATCTGCTTGGCTGGCTCCCTCGTCCCTCTCCTGCTTCGCAAGCTACTCTCCTTGGCTTACTCCACTTCAGACACCTGAGCTTCCCTCCTTTCCTTCCAATTCCTCTGCTTAGAGCCTTGGTACTAGTTGACCCTTCTGCTCGGAATACGTTTCCCACTGGTATCTAAGTGCCTAATTCTCTAACATCATCAGTTCTCTGTTCAAATCAGGTCCACTCCGTGAAGGGGACCACCACTGTCCTATGTGAAATTCCAAACTAACACCTACCCATGCCCACCAACTTGACATTCAAGATTGCCCTTCTCTATTTTCTTTTGTTTGTGTGTTCATTTTTCTGATAGCCCTTATCACATCCTAACATACAATATAGTTTACCTCTTTATTATAATAATTGTTCACTGTGGGATCGCTCCTTCCTCCCTCAGTAGAATGTTAGTCAGGCCAGGGCACACACCTTTACATGTTTTGTTTACTGATACATCAATGCCTCCAAAAGAGTCCCAGATATACATTAAGTGTTCAGTAAATAGTTGTTAAAACTAGAGCTAAACCTAGGTTTTGCTTTGTCTGGCTACATAGATGTCAGTTATTCTTGTTCTTTATGTATTAAGAACTAATAGTTATTCTATGCTTATACTGTATGAGACGCAGTTCTGATGGCTTTGCAGGGCACTGTCGCATTGAATCTTTGCAAGAACCCTGGGGTCTCCATCCCTCCATAGCATCGTAATAGCCAAAGGCAGGAATTAATCAGTAGAGAAAATCTTAGGATCTCGAGCTAGAAATCCTGGCTTTGAATCTTGACTCTACTACTCAGTAGGAGAGATGTCTTAGATCAGGGATGGAAACTCTACTTTGTCGTGGTACCGAGGTTTCCTCATTTGTGATACCAGGCATAATTACAGTCCTGACTCATAAGATTGTTGTAACTATCAAAGAGTTAATACATGGAAAGTATTAGGATGACGTCTGGAACAGAGTATACACTAAACCAGCGTTAGCTATTATCATGACAATAAATATTTTATCAATTCCACATATTGTGAACCCGAGGCTCCGAGAAGCCAATTAAGTGGGCCAAGGTCAAATAGATAGTAAGTGGCATTTAGGCCTCCAACTCTCAAACTGTGTTTTTAACCACCATGTAACAAGGACCACAAAAGGAGGAGCCTTTGGGGGGAAATATAATGAGTTGAAATGTGGATTTCTGTGTCTTCACCACAGGATATTTTCCACCTAAATTTAGACTTCCTAGAGAATATCGAATCTCTGACTATATATTTAATTTTCTCTCCGAGCTGGCATGAAGCAGACTCGATCTTTGGAAGACAGCAGGGGCCATGTGATTATTTTCCTGGCCTTTGCCAAAAGTCAGTCATTTAAAAGTCTTTGTGGCACACGACCAACTGCTTTATACATCAGCTTGCTCCGTGAAAAAGTTGAAAATGTGATAGATTTGCTGACAAGCGTGTTTTATGTTTGATGTGCATAATTTTTTTGCAATGATAAAAATAGAAGCAGTTAAGAGTTACTGAGTGGCTTGTTTTTCTTTCTGCCTCTTGAATATTTTGTTCTTGACACAGAGCAGGTGTCTTCCTTGTTTTTCACCTGTATTTTCCAGTTTTAACTTCCCCAGCACTCACTTCTTTATTTCTAAGAAAGTACCCATACCTACTAAGTGCAAAGTTGAACGCTAGCTGCCTCGGGGGCAAATAGAGGAGCAGCAAATGCATTCCAATCTGGTGGAAGAAATGGAAAACAGATATTTGTCAAATCTGGTATTAAAATCTTAGGACAGGCCATGGCTATCCCTCATCAGATGCACTGCAATAGCTTGTTCACGCTCCCCCAGATTCTCTAAGCCATTCTGCACCCAGGAGCCAGAGTGACTTTAACACATTGTAAATCGAACCATGTGTCTCTCCCACATGAAGCCCTTTGATGGCTTCCCACCGGCGTAAATTGACCAGGAAGACCGGGAATGATCCCGCCCCTTTCTCTCTCCTCGCCCACCTCCCACTAATCTCTGCACCTTTCTCACCCCATTCCACCACACTAGACATTTTTTTTTCTACCTCTCAAATATTCCAAGGTAGTTCTTGACTCAGAACATTTGTACTTGGTGTCTTTCTATGTTGTATGTTCTCCTTACAGATTTCCATACAGCTAACTGTTTCGCATTGTTTAGAAGTCAGTTATGGTCCCTTCTTTTTGAGCCCTTCCCATAGTAGACAATTTAAGTTATAGGCGGGGATTCTCTTCCCTCTTATCCCATGCTATATTCTTATTGTCCAAGTATCAGCCACATAGTAAGTACTTCAAAAATGACTATTGTTGAGTGATTGAATCATTTCCTGACTGTGAATATATCTTCCATGCTAGTGAGGGATCTTTAGTGCCAAAAGGTCATAAAGTCTCCTGTGGGATGCCATGAGAAAGAGAGCAATCATGCTAGAATTGCCATCATGCAATGGCTCATTGAGAAAGACTTGGCTCTCAAATGGAGATTATCTATTATTGTTATTGTTATAGATAATTATTTTACGTTTACTATGTGCCAAACAATATTCTATGTCTGTTCTACAAATAATCTGATTTAATCTTCATAAAACCCAGTGAGTAGATACTTATTTTATAAGTGAGGGGATGTGTCTTAGCCCATTTGGGCTGCTGTAACAAAATGCCAGACACTGGGTAACTTATAAACAACACACACTTATTTCTCACAGTTCTGAGAGGTGGAAGTCCGAGATCAGGGTGCCAGCCTGGTCGGGCAAGGTCCCTCTCCCATGTTAGACTTCTCCTTGTGTCCTCACATGGCAGGTGCAGAACGTTGCAGTGATTTTATAAAAATGTGAAGGCCTTCGGAGACGGGATTGTCATGTCTCTATCTGAGCCTTACGGTGATGGGAAGAACAATTAGGAGCTATACGTTCAGACAAGAAATAATTATGTTCATTCTCCTATTACTATTTTCCTAAAGTATTTTGACTCACAAATATATCGTTTGATTACCAACAATCCCTGTGTTGTCACAATCAGCATGCTAACTCTATTTTACAGATAAGAATAGTTCAACTAAATTTAAAATAATGACGCTCAGAAAGGGCAAGTGATTTAAAATGTCAAGATCAAATGGCAAAGATAACCTGAAACTAGAAAATTTCCGAAAGTCATTTGGCAAAATCTAGGATGTCCGCCTATGGAAAGAGGCATAATTCTCACAATTGTTACTTCTCATGCAGTGGCTCCTGTGTGACGACCCTCTGTCTGTGTTGTCTCTATTTACAATGGAGGCCCCATTGCCGAGACATGAAGATCAAGGACACCAAAAACAAACCACTAGTTTTAGACGCCGGCTCTGGATTTGCTGGCTATTTGTCTCTAGAGAATTTACTTCTCCTAGCTTTGCCTCAGTGGCAAAGGGCTGTTCTGTAAATTAAACGAACTAAATAATATAAAGTGCTTAGACCAGTGCCTAGTATTAAATAAACTCTCTTAACTATTTCATCATGTGTGATCCTCATGCTAATTCTACAGGTGGCTCCTTTTCAACACACGAGGGGATTGAAGCCTCACTGAGGACCCCACATACTCCAGGAGCACGAACGCCAGGAAACAGGAAGGCCCTTGCAAAGAATCACAAATACACAATCACCCCTTCTGGAAAATTTGTATATTATTGCGAATAGGGAAAATGAATGATTGTTAAGTTCGCACACATTAAAATGTGATAAAGCCACAGTTCCCCTTGATGGAGAAGGCAGTGACATGATGGATACTGAAGACGAGGTTGCCAGTATCCTACCAACATGAGTTCACTGAGAACTTAACAGTCGAGCAAGGTTAAAGCCCTTAAAATTCACACACACCTAGGTTGTGCTTTGTCTGGCTACAGAGAACCCTTGAGAGAGATTCCCCTTCTTTAACCTTACTACCCCTTTCCTCTGATCTCCGGCACTTTCTATTGCCCCTTTGATCTGATTTGGGCAGGGTTCAAGAGTACGTCTGGACACAAAATCACAATTCCAGCATTCCTCTAGTCGCTGTGGGAACCTGGCAAAGCTGTTTAACCTCTCTGTGCCTGTAGTTTCCAATACATAAAATGCACACAATGTTTCTTAACTTTGAAGAATCTTCACGTTAACAGTTACCACATAAATGTGTGGTGTACTGTACTTTATAATGATTACAAGAACACTAGAAGATACTATCTGTTGGTACATACAGGCGCTCTGAACGTTTTGCTGAAAAGAGGTATTGTTAACTTTTAGTGAATGGATTACCTTAAACACTGTCAATATGGTGATGCTACTTTTTCCCTTACGGTTTTTATTGACTTTCTAGTCTTTCATAAAATTCTGTTTTTGGTGGTTGCTTCATTCAGCCATCCCAAAGGGTGCTGTGAAAATTGAGTAAGATATAGTAGTGTACAGCCATAGTGTGCAGCACCAAAACCTCATCAACCAGCAGCTCTGAGTGCCGTCAGAAGGACATGCAAACTTGATGACGCTCAGTACTCTAATCTGAACACTGACAATAGCAAACTGCTTGCAGTGACGTAGCAAAGTTTAAGACTCAGTGGATAGAAAACTGTCTGGCACACAGCATGAGTTGTTACTCCCCTCTCCCTCCTTATAGCTTTCCTGGCTCTGGATCATCAGGAGACACTATTTGTCTTCAGCTCTCTCAGCAGATATTTCCAAATGTTTTGGGGACACAGTGCATTACCTGGGGAGGTTCAGCAAATCCAAGAGTTAATGGACGAGGTGAGCTGGGCTGAGTTGGGCTTTCCTAGAACTTTCAAGAGTCCTTCAGGGATAGGCTCCACCCTAGCAATCATTCATTCATTCATTCTTCATTCATTCATTCATTTGCATTATTCATGAATTCCATGCTTTCCCTTCTCATTCAAAGTAAAAGTGGTTGCCAGGCCCTAAGCAATCTGCCTCTCCCTCTTCCCCCAAAACCACTTCCCTGAGCTCCTCCAATGCCCTGTCCTGTGCACTGTTACAGGCATCTAGCGTCCTTGCCTTCCAGCTCTTTCTCCCACTTCTGCCTGGAATTCTCTCTTCATCCAGGGCTCCACACCTGCCACAGACAGGATGTCCCTTGCCCTTTTACTTTCTTACTTTCCTCCATGGTGTTTTTTCCCCATCTAATCCACTTCTTATTGCATGGCATTATTTGTCTGCTAGCTGTCACCATCCTCCCATGAAGCCATCGCCATGAAGGCAGGGACTTGGTCCACTCCCGGTACCGTATCTGGCATGCAGTCGTTACTCATTGCGCAGCGTCTAGTGAAGGAGTGGGCACATGCATTCGGCACTACTCTTTCAACAACCTCTGTACAGGGCGCGATGCAGAGCCCAGGTAGGCAGAGTGCATGGCACACTTCATGGAATTGAAGAGACTGAATAAAACAACTACTAAAATACACATTTCTAACAACATGTGCTGGTCCTGGGCCTGTGTCCCCTCCAGTCCAGGCCTTGTCCTGCTGCTGGTCTGCTGTAGGTTAGGGGCTGCCTGGCCCTCCAGGCTCCTGGCTGAATTGCCTGATGGGAGGCAGTGGCATGAGTTTACAGGGCCTGGGGAAGGGAGGGAAAGGGCACTGCCTTCCTCCTCTGCCTCAGGCAGTGGCTGCCTTTCCTCTAAGACCTGAAGGCTTGTTCTTCTTGTTTCTCCAATCTTGGGTTCCTATGAGTTCCTCGCTAGTAGGTAATAGCAAGGTAATGTCTGGGTTGAGGTGATAATATCTGGGTTGCCTCACTTGCTACCATCTCCTTTCCCAGTCCCTCCATCATCAGTGCAACTAGTTATCTTGATTATATTTTCTCCTTTGAAAGCTGCAGGCACTTGGAGCTGTTTGGATTTTTCCTTTTTGCTCAGACTGATTGTTGCACTACCATCCTTCGTGCTCTTTCTGGAAGACATGGTGGCTGGAACAGTATATAGCAGGGTGCCCCCTCGCCCAGTGGAGCTATTCTAGGAGAGGCTTTCCGAGGCAGTGACACCTTGTCCTTTGAGAAGGGGAGCATGAAGAAAAGTCAACAAATAAAAACAGGGTGGCGTGCTCTTCAGACCAAAGGAGATGCCTTGTGAAAGCCCTAGACCAGGAGGCCATTGGCACTTTCAAATAACAGAATGAATGGCAGCAGGTCTGGAGCATAAAGAACGGATGAACCAATCAGAACTGGTCAGCCATTCTGGATCTCGTTGGCCACGTTTATGTGTTTGTCCTACATCTCATGGGGTTCCATGGAAAGGTTTTAAACAGGAAAGGTCAAAGTAGTGGCCTCATCAGTTGTGTGCTTTGTAAAGGTGACTCACTGCAATGGAGGCTGTGACCCTGGCAGCTAGGAGACAAAGCGGGAGGCTGCTGTGGGGCAGGCACGACGCCTTGGTGCTTTGCACACAGATGGTGACTGAGGTACAGACAGAAAGTAAAGACCCAGAAAACAACCAAGTCCTGGGCCCCTCTCCTCACTCTCCCTGCCTTTCCCCAGACTGCTGACTAGCTCCTTTTGTCCCTGTGGCCGAGGGTACAGCCAGTTCCATCAGCATTATTTTGATGCCGGTGCCTGACAGACTTGGATCCTCCACGGACAGTGAGCAAGGCGATCGGATAATAAACCCTGGCCTTCGCCGTCTCCTTTTCATAGAACAGCTGGAGCAGAAGTTCAAAACAGGACAAAGCTGTTAGGGGAAACCCACCCAAACCGCTCCTCTTCCTTATGTGGTGGCAAACTTCTCCATGCCATCCACACTTGGCTTTTCTAATTCTGGGCCTGCTCCATCTTTCCTGTGTGTCTTGGGGTATTTCCAAGGCCTCTGAGGCTATCCCAGGGCCCTTAGTACAGACTCCAGGCACCACTTCTATTGCAATGTTCCTTGTGACAGAGGAACAGGTTTATGTCAGAGCAGAGAAGAAGGAACCAATGATACCAATTAGTATATAAAGCAGCTTCATGGTTGGGGAGACAGTACTAGCCTGAAGCCAGAAGGTGCTTTATTGAGGTCATGCCTAAGGACCCGGGAAAGTTTAATGACAAAGCAGAGACTCTGTGGCCCGGGAAAGTTTAATGACAAAGCAGAGACTTACTTGTGACCTGCAAGTTACTCACATGCGTTGACTGTTACCAACGGGACAGGCACCAGGCTAAGACCTTCATGTACGTTGTCTACTGAATCCTCTCAATGACGCTTGGGAGGAAGATGGTTTATTTTCTCCATTTTTGCAGGTAAGGAAATAAGCCCAGGGATATTGAATGACTAGCTTGTAGTCACATAGCTGACAGGTCAGGGGAAAGGATCTGAACTCGGGCTTCCTATTGGAAGTTTGTGCTCTTACCACAACCCCCACAACCCACGCTGGTACCAAGAACGTGGGGTTCGGAGCCCTTCTTGGGATCTCAAGCTGATGACGACTCCTCTGCTTTGCCAGCTGCGTGTGGTCAGGCAGGAGCCTGGCCTCTCTGGGCCTTAACCTCCCTTGTTTGTGAAATACCACTACTACTAACAACCTGCTTGCAGTGTAGGATTCTATGAGATGCAGGACACTGGGGTGGATTGCATGGGACTCCACAGCAAATGCCTAGTCCACCAGCCCTCCATGGTTCTCTGCTCAGCACCTCCCTGTTTCTACATAAATGGACCCTCAGCTTTGCGTCTTCAGCTGTGAGTCATTTAAAACCTCTGAGTCTCACATGGGTGAAATAGGGCTCAATGTGACTTAACTAGAAGGGTTGTAAGGAAGATTAAGTAGGAAAACTGTAACACAGAGCACGCCACATATCACAGGTGTTTCTTTTCCTCTCCTTAGGTAGGGCTCATGTTCTCTCTGTTAGAACATGCAGGTAGTCACTGCTCTGTCTCCTTCACGGTTATCAAATGAGATTATCCTTTTGATACAATTAGTATACTGGGAAAAACACTATGTGGAAGCTAAGGATTACTATCATTAGTAAATGATGTGAAATCTGTGGAAAATTATAAAGAATGAGTAATTAATACCATGTACTAAATTACCTAGTGCTTAGAACAGTATTCATTTATCTGGGGCCCGTGATTTTGTGAACCATTAATTGTTTTTATATATAAGAGGATAGTGTGCTCTTGGTCTACTGTGTTTCCAAGAACTGTCGGTCCTGGCAGAGAGAAGACATTTTTAAAAATTAGCTGTAATGAGTGGATGTGAACACAGATTTAAAAACTCTGATATTCTTGTGGTATCTTTTCTTCATTATTTTACAATTATTATTCCATGTGCTGACGATCAATCCCTCCATTTCTGGGTGATTGCCCTATTAATGGCAGAGTGACGAGAATGGAATTAAATATTTGCACTAGGGGCTATGCTTAATTGAGTTTCTTCTCTGCTTATGGCAAGCTTTGGTTTTGGAAATTAAAGCTAACAAAAATGATGCCATTTAGAAGTCTGGCTAAAATTAGAAATCTTTTAAATATGATAAAAATTTTACAGAGACTTGGATTTCAAATTTCATGTTCAGACACAAGGAGCAACTTTAGAAACAAAGCACAATTTGTTTTTAATTTTTAAAAAATATTTATCCAGATTATATGGAGCACTCACATTGTCTCAGAAACTATATCAAACACTGAGGAGGAAAGTAAACGATAATATAACTCTAAAATAGTTTAATATGTGACACGATCTCACAGTGCAATGACGAAGAAACTATCATCATCTTTCTTGCCAGGGACAAAACTGAAGCTCGTGAATTCATTCAAGTGCAAATATTTAATGGAGATCTCCTGGGATTTTGGATATTGTTATCTGCTGTTTGGCAGGCACTATGCTTGGCGCTTAGGATATATCTGGGAACAGAACATGCAAGACCTCTGCTTTCAATCTACTATTATTCTCGTGCTGCAAACAGATCAGAAAGCATAAACACATGAGTGGATGATGTCTGGGAATTGTGTTCAACACTGAAGGCTGAACATAAGCCAGCTGGGGGAAGGTTCTACGGAAGGGCACTCCGGAGGGAGAAGCAGGAGCTAAGACCTAGGAAAAAAGAGAGGAGAAACGAGGAGACACAATGACTGAAGCAAGTGAGCAGGAAGAGTGCGATGGGGTAAGAGCTCAGACGGGGTGGGGAAGGACCAGATCCTGCAAAACGTTGAGGGTGATGGCCCAAAACATAGATGTTGTTCCAACAAGGCAGTGAAAGGTTGAAGCGAGTGCTTCTTTAATTTTTTTTTTTAAATTTACTTTGACTATTGTTCTCTGGAAAATGGACAGTGGGGGCAAGAGTGGAGGCAGGGAAACCAGTTAAGATGCTATTGAAGTAGCGCAGGAGAGAGATGACGTCACCTCTCGAGTGTGCTGCGATAGTGGCATCAGAGATGGCGTGAGACTTAGTAGTTTCCGGAAACAGGACTCATGTTAGATGGGATGTGGGAGAAAGAGAAAAAGAGATAAATTATGGATTTTCTGCTTAAACAACGGGATTCATGAGAAGTTACATTTACCGATAAGAAAAACCATGGACATAAAGGTTTTTGTTGGCTTTTTTTTTTAATATGGCACAGGGAATATTAACTGTTTCATTTGGGCATATTATTTGAAATATAACACTAAAGATATCCAGTAGACAGTTGGGTATATATGTTTGAAACTTAAAATGTTTGTCTTGCAGATACAAATTTGGGATTTCAGCTTATTAACGCCATTTACAGCCAGGGACCAGCATGAGATCACCTAAGGGGAGAGTGTTTGCAGAGCAAAGAAGACGACATCAACCTGATCCATGGGCTTAGGTGCTTAGAGAAGATAAATAATTCGCTCAACACTTCCTGTGCAGTAAGTGGCAAACTTAAATCCTGTCCGACTCCAAAGTCCATGCTTTTATGTTTTGTTGCCTATTAGATGCTATTTTCAGTCAGCTTTTAAAAATAAGTAGACATTTGATATCCCGGGTGCTGAGAGGGGTGCTATCGGCTAAGGGCACCATAATCTTTATGGCACAAAAGTTGAAGAGGACAGAGAGTGCACAGGGGATGGTGATTTTGTTGCTCAGTCTGGTTTCAGTATTGTGGCCTGGGGAGAACCATGTTAGACAAAGAATGCATCCACTATGGCGGAAAAGGAAACAAGCAAGACAAAACAAAACAAAACGCAGCTCTTTTTCGTCACTGACTAGGTAGGGAGCCATGAATGAAGATGATGCTCTAACGTACGTCGATTCTAAAGTACAGATGACCGTGCATTTGGATGTTTTCTTGCTATTATATACGAATAGTTGTATGTGAAAGGAATTAAACAGTTGTCCTCTGTGACTCACGAAAAGAAACATTTACTATAGAGTCAGATTTATATTCAATTAATAAAATGGTTTCAAAAATGGCCCTTCAACATAGAAGCGTTCGTAAAGTTCCCTATCAGCACAAGTGTTCAAATATACATTAGACGTGGCTTGCAGTAAGAACATTCCCTATTTTTCACATTTTTTATTCTTTCAACATTCTAGTACATGACCAGTGTCTTAGTCTGTTTGGGCTGCTCTAACAAGATTACCACAAACTGGATGGCTTTGACAACCAACTTTTATTTCTCACAATTCTGGGGACTGGGAAGATCACGATCAAGGCCGGGTAGGTTCGGAGCTTGGGGAGAACTGACTTTCTTGTACACACAGGGCACTCTTCTCACCGTGTCCTCATGTGGAGGAAGAGGGAGAGAGAGATCTCTAGGGTCTCCTCGGAAGGGAACGTATCCCATTCAGGGGACCTGTACCTTCACAACCTGATCAACCGCCAAGGGCCCCATCTCCTAACAAACACCGTCACCTGGGGGGTTGGGGTGTCAATTACGACTCTGGAGGGGGACATTGACATTCAGTCCACTACAACCAACTTTAACTCAACAGGTTCACGTTGAAAAGTGTGCTGTGGGACACTGGAATTAGAAGCAGATCCCGTCACCCGGTGCAGAGCACAGTCATCATTCTCTCAACAAATACATATGTAGAAAGCTCACCATATGCAAAAGTACATGCTCGGTACTGCAGGCGCAACTGTCCCGAGAACAACATGCCGGCAGATAGCCCAGGACTAAGGTTGGAAGAGAGTGATAGTGGCACAGCCCAGATGGAAGGCAGCTGGACAGTTGAGCCTGCGGTCTTCCCCTGCTGATCGATAGCCTGAAATTCCCCCACACGCCCCTGAGAAGACGATATAGCAGCAAAGACGTCAGGTTAGGATTTTTTTAAATACTGTATGTTAATACTTTGCAATTTGGAGGAGGAGAAATTTTTATAAACTCTAGTGATACGAGTGGTAGGCAATTTTAATTTTAGGAGGAAAAAGAGCTTAGACTAAAAAAATAATGTGGTCAGAGACAATATTCTAGGGGAACAAGGATGCTGGGTTACAAGTTTTAGGATTTTTGTCACAAAAAACAAGTGGCTAGAAATATAACATCATCCACGAATGCATCACGGTTTCTGAGCTTCCTCACGGAGAGCAGGACCCATCGCTTTGCTTCTGCACAGATCTGGTCCCACTTGACTATAATCCATGATTTTACTTTGTTTCACACTCTGAGACCCACCCCATAGATAGAGGGTATTTTAGGAGCAGTCGTTTAGATGCCTAATGAGATTTGGTGCCAAAATAGTGCATTTTCCTATCCTGGCCTTTGGCATCAGCTCCAGCCAACTGAGTTAGGAGTCCTTCCTGTAACCAAAGCCCCATTTCACATAATGAGTTCTATAGCTGAGTGCTTATCAGAGTTTGAATTACTGCCCAGTATTTTATCAAAATAGTGAAGGGGGCTTTTATAATTTGACTCTGGGTGGAGAAAGTCCAGACCCCGTGGCAACAGGATTATGTCAGATTTTCTAGACACAGCCAATAACAACTAACGTGTGTCAAGTATTGATCAAATGCTAGACTATGTTCTAGGTCAGGGGCAAGCACTGTTCTTAGGCTAAATCCAGTCAGCTGCTTGTTTTTGTAAACAAAGTTTTATTGGAACACACCATTGCCTGTTTATTTACATATTTCTGTGACTGTGTTTGCTGTACAACAGCACACTTGAGTAGTTGTGACATAGGTCATATTGCCCACAAAGCCTACAGTTTCTGCTTTATGGCTCTGTATAGAAAATGCTCATTTTTATTCTAAATGCTTTACCACACATTACAACCTCTGTGAGCCTTCACTAGCAGTGTCACCTTCTTAATATTCACAACACTTCATGATGAAATATTTTTACCTATGAGATAAATTAGGTGAGCCAAACAACAGATAAAAGTTGTGCCAAAACTGAAGTTTTTAGAGCTAGGAACCGACAGACTTAGGATTCAAACAAAACCATTTTCTCTGGACTGCATGCACTTAAAAATTATTATTATAAATACAGAGGGTACCAAAAAAAGTAGACACATTTTAAGAAAAAAAAAAAAAAACTGTATTAAAACTGTAGTATAATGAATGACGCTAGCATTCATTTGATTAATGCCATCTTTTAAGCGAACGTCATACTACACACTGCTACCATAATTCAATTCAACTTTGAAAGGTAATACGTAGATAACATTTCTTAAAATGTGTACATTTTTTGGTGTACTTTTATATGTTTGTTTATATAAAATGGATTTCTTGAGATCTAATTCAAAGACAGCAGTCTCCCTTCCACAGGGCATATGTTCCAAGAACCCACTGTGGATCCCTGAAACCACGGATAGCACAGAGCCCTGCACGTATAAGTATAAATGCATTCGACCCTTGAACAACACTGGGTTAAAGGCACCAACTACCACACAGTTGAAACTCTGCTTATAACTAAGTCAACCCTCCACACACCCAGATTCCCACACACAGATTCAAACTACAGTGGATCCTGGAACAAAACAGGGGTGGACTGTGTGGGTCCACAACAGCAAAACTAGCACAAACTTACTTTTCTTTACAATTTCACAGACAGAAGAGTCATTCGTACCTTAGATCTTAGCAACCACAGGATACAAGTTTATTCTTTCCTTATTAAGAACTTTCACCTCTTCACTTAGAGGAAACACTTTTTGGCATATTTGAATTTTCAGTGTCACTGGGCTTGGGCTTTGGGGCCATTATTAAGTAAAACAAGGGTGACTTGAGCACAAGCAGTCGGTCTGATAAACAAGGTGGATACCAAGTGACTAACAGGTGGGGAGAGTCTGCAAGTGGACACGCTGGACAAAGGAAAGATTCACGTTCTGGGTGCAACAGAGCAGAACAGCATGAGATGTCACCACATTACTCAGAATGATGTGATATTTAAAACGGATGAGTTGTTTATTTCTGAAATTTTCAATTTAATATTTTTATCCCACAGTCAACTATGGGAAACTGTGAAAGTGCCCCAGGCAGAAGGGAACTTGACAGATTCAAGAAGAGGAATAAAATGATATCAAATGAGGACGAAGAAAAAGATGAAGACCAGATTACAGAAGACCTTTTATGCCATGTTAGAGCTTTGGGACCCTCCAGAGGTTTTCTGTGTTTTTTTTTCTTTGTTTTTTTTTTTTTTCCTCATTGTGTGTGTGTGTGTGTGTGTGTGTGTGTGTGTGTGTGTGTGTATCAAAATCAAGATCTTGAAGAGGAGCTCTGAAGACTGGAACTTGTAAAAATAAAATGAAGTGTTTAAAATATAATTTACCCAGAAGGTAAAGGGGGAGGGAGGTGGTAGAAGAGGGTAAACGGGATCAAATATATGGTGATGGAAAGAGAACTGACTCTAGGTGATGAACACACAATATGATATATAGATGACGTATTACAGAATTGTACACTTGAAACCTCTGTAATTTTACTAACCATTGTTACCCCAATAAAATTTAATTGAAAAAATGCCCCCTAAAAAACAGGAGGCTTTGGAAGGAGTACAGGAATTCCTGCTCAGGTTCTTGAAACACAGATTGATTCAGCCATGCCAGTCCCCTGATAATTCCATTTTGCCTATTAAGAAGCCGCACACAAATATACATTTGTATAAAAAGAAATATATAATTTACCAATGCCGGTTTTATATCCAATTTTGTTGTACATAAATACTCCCATTTTGCCAATTAAGAAGCCACACACAAATAAATATAGATTTGTATAAAAAATGAAATAAAATATAATTACCAATACTGGTTTTATATCCAATTTTATAGACCACAAAGACTTGCCACCATGAACAAAAAGTCTTCCAGAATTCAAATAATAGTGTGCTTTGTGTTTTTATTACACATCCCACTCAACTAGAGGGAGAGGAAGCCAGAGAATAACCTGACCCCTTTGTACTCTGTGTCTGCCTATTGTCACTGAGCAAGCATGTGCTCTTAAGACACTATCATTAACATAAATTATTTCCTGGGAGGCTACTTTGTCTCTGGTGCCCCATCTCATAGGACCAATGAATATACGTGGGCACGTGTGAATTGGCAAATAATTAACTACACAATTCTTTCTTAGAAACTGTCCTTTCATTGATACCCAGTTTATACTCAACTATACCCAGTTTTACCTAAAAATGCCCGGGTCCTTTTGGATTGGAAAAGAGAGGAAGAATACTGGGACAAGCAGTGAAAGGAGAAGTACACTACATATTCTAATTAATCTTAGAAAAGACTGTGTTAGCTATTGACACAATAATGCTGCATAACAAACCATCCCAAAAATTCAGCAGCTTTCAATAACAAGCTTTTGCCCTTACGTCAATGGATATTTATATCAACGGTAGTTTGGCTGATCTAGGCTGAGTGATTCCTCTTTAGACTGGTGGGTCACCTGGGCTTGATTGCAGGTCAGGAGTTGTGTTTGGGTACACTCCCCCTGTTTTGTGTGTGTGTGTGTGTGGGGGGTTGTTTGTTATTTTCTTTGTATCAGCAGGAAAAACAAGAAACATTCTTCTCATGGAACATTACATATCAGGAACATTTCCTCCTACAGGTAGTGTGCCCTGGTCCTCATGCAAACCTGAAACCAAGTTCCCTAATTTTGAATTTGAGTAGCAGCTTGCAAAATTCATCTTTGGAAATCCAAAATGCAAGATCATAAGGTTGGTTTTGCATCCAAGATGCATGAATCTTATCCTTGACTCCCTCACATCCCGAATTTCTTTCAAAATTGCCAGGTTGTTTCATAATCTATGCCTTTGCTTGTCATGTGCCTTTTGCCAGAAACACAATCCCTGCTCCCACCTTTGCTACATGACAAATACATTCTTATCTTTCAAGACTCAGATCAAGGGACTGCTTTCTTAGCAAGTTTCCAGTGTTTGTCAGTTAACAGTTTTTGTTGTTGAATTAATACTCACATCTAAATCCATCTTTCTATATTGAATCAGACTGAGACCCAGAAAGTAAAGGTGACTGATTCTGAGTCAGGCCGCATGCAATCCCCTTAAAAAACTTTATCCAAAACAGTGACAGATGCAAACTGCAGGTCGTCAGTCTTTAGCATATTAATCTGCTTGAGTCATTTAAATGGTCAGCTCACAAAGACTTTCAGATTAACTCTTAGAAAATCAATTGACTTGCAAGTTCTTAATTATAATTAACTCCTTTAATAATTTAAGACCATGATACTTTTGAGTCACCTCTCTCCTTTTTAAGTCACTAACTTAAAGTGGGTTTTCTTCTTCTTGGTCTTTAGTTCTATCCAAAAGCGTTCTGCAGAAGCACACATCTGAAATAAGCTAAGAAAAGGAGTGGGGTAGAACCTGCTGTCAGATGAAGTTTACGACATGGCATGGGACCTTTGTGACAGTGGAATAGAATTGTTATAAGTAGGAAATGACTGACAGCAAAGCAAAGCAAATCTGGTCTCATAGATATCTTTCATTTTGCCTACCTGGGACATATTCACCCTCATTCTGTCTCCATCACTCTGTAGTTCATTATGTTGACTTCCCCTCTACCTCTCTTAGATCAAATCATTTCAATGAGCTATTCCCATGTAAGGAAGCCCCAGGAGGGGTGTGGGACTCCAGTCTTGGCTATAAGTGTGTCTACCCCCTGGTCATGAAGGAAGGAATGCTGGACTCACACCGTTCCAAAAAATTCTGCTCCATAGTCTTTACCCGGAACTCTAGCAACAGGACAGCATCCTTTCTGCTGATCTTGAATATAGAAGTATACACTTTTAGCAGAGCAAGTGACTTCTCTCCTGTTACCGTTTTATTCCATCAGACTGATAGTTGAATTAAATACTTTGAAGCCAATGAATATGGTGACGTCTGAAGCCAGACCACTGACAGGAATTCAAATGTAAGTGAGCCAACATTTCCCATTTTTCTTACATGAGATTGAGTTGGCTTTCTGACACTTTCAAATGTGAGTGAGGTTTCTCCCTGCATCTGGGAGCTATCCAAGTAGGTGTCAGAAGCTTATGAAAGACAGCCCGGCCAGAAGGGTGGGTTAGGTACTGAGCCTGACAACAGGCATATAGGGAAGGCCCAGCAGGCAGGAGCTGGAGGTCCACAAGGTCTGATGGATGTGGAAGAGCTCAGCAGGGGATCCAACAGGGGAATGTGACAGACAGGAGATGACAGGAAGCAGAGAGCAGTGAGTCTGAAAGCAGATAATAACCCTCAACCCTGGGTGTGAATCTATAGAAAACATGAGCAGCCGAGTGGGACATGTATATTCAGGGATTATGGCAGAAACCTAGTTATTGAAAGTGGGAAACAAAGTGAGAAGTTGAACACAGAAATAGAGTAAGAAATTCCATTTTAAAAATTGTTGGATTACTAGGGACTCTGAGCCAATTTTTTTCAAAACTAAAGTGTTTAAGATATAATGGGAATCGAGGCTCATGATTTTTCCTGTAGAGCAAAAACAACGGAGAAATTAAAGGATTATCACATGCAAAGTTGCAGAAGTAGAAAGTAATATGGCAAAAGTTTGGGGAAGTGAGAAGTAGACGGTGCAATTAAGGTAAAACACATGAAAAAGAAAATGAAACATGACGAAGAAATACCAGTTGAGGCCGGGTGGTGAAGGTACATGAACGCACTGTTAAAGGGGTTTACTATGTTCTTGAGGAGATTGAAAAACATTACAGTTAATTTCTTTTTTTTTTCTTCCCTTCCTAAATTTAAGTCAGGGCTCATCCACATCAAATATAAATCATGCTACCCCTAGGTCAAAACTGTCACTTTTTACCTGGTAGGAAATAGGGAGTTGGGTCATGAAATCATTTTGGCAGTTTTTCTTTTAATCATTTGCTTAATATAATGTGTTCTACTCATTCATCAAAGGGAACAGTAGAAGTCATTTCCTCATTTGGAGTTTATTTGTGATCCGTTGTGGGAAATCTAACAGTCTTCATGGGAGAATTTTGAAGCTAATTTTCCTACACAGCATAGTTCAGGTTTGCTGCAGAGATGCTGTATGATGTTGGGAAAATCATCTTCTCCTTCTAGACTTGAGTCTCATTACATCTAAAATAAAGGACTTGGATTCAAATGAGACCGCAATAAATGGTCCATTCCGTGTCCAATAATCTGAGCGCCATTGTAATTAGGAGTAAATGGAATTTTTGTTGTTAACGTGCAAGAATTTTAAGGGTGAAGAGGCAGAGAAACAGCCCCCAAGGTCCCTGGACATATCAGTTAGAGCCACATGGACTCCTCTGTGTGGAGAGGTGATCCCAGGATTGTGTGCAGAAAAACAGCTGGCTTGTGAGGACCGTGGGGAGCTGACTACACTCAAGGTCGATTCTTACTGAAGATTTGTCTTTGTTTGATTTTTTTGTTTGGCTGGTTGTTTTGTTGACTGATTGGATATATTGTTCATGTAAATGAACATAGATTTGTAGAAACAGGTCATATGGTATTTTGTTGTTATTTTGTTATGGCAGCCCACAATGGATAAGAGAGGTAACTACTCTACTAAATTATTTATACTTCCCCTTATTTTTTTTTTTCAGGGAAAATATATACTTTTGTTTGTTTTTAAATAGGTAACTCCCCTTGATTCATTTTATTAATAACCATGGGCCGACAGCTTTTAAAACTTTTATCAGTTTCCTAATATAAACTTTTTCCCATTTGCCGGATAGCCCTCTAAATCTTCTTTTGATTTGTTTATTTCTGTTTCTTAGTACCCATTACATTTTTGTTTGTTTGTTTGTTTGATTTTCTCTTACTCTCCTGTGTCCTAGACTGATGTTTGCAAACACTCCAGGGCCGAAAGATTGATTGCTTGTAACTCCATGATGGCAAGTCATGTTCAGCCTGCTTAGTTAGACCAACGCACTCCTGTGTTACAGGATCCTGTCCAGCTTAGAATTTGTCTCAGACTTGTGATTTTCAATGAGCCATTGGTGTTAATATTTTCATGAAATAAACTCACATTGGTTCCACAAATGTCCACATTCTACTTTTGGCTTCTCGCAAGGTCTCCTCCACAGGTGTGTGAAATACAGATACGATGGAGGAGTCTCACTCAGTTAAACCAATAACTCCTTCCCCTTTCCTCAGCCTTTCCACTTGAAGCAAAATGAACACCTCCCTTTCCAGGATGGTTTGCAGGGCACTTGGTACACATGCCTAGGGACAGTTTTCATTCCTTGTGTAAGGTGGTGGAAGTTTTCAAAGTATGCACTTCTGCAAAGCCTTGGTGTAGCTGGGAATGTCGACAGCCTTAACCCTCCTTGTGGTCACTGAGAAGCATAACGGTGTCAGGCCATAACCCCATGGAACCTACAGAAAATGGGTAAAGCTATAGGTTACCTGTCTGTTACATACAGACAGAGATCAAAGGCTGAGAATCCCTACCATACAGTATACAAAGTATGCTCTGAATGTTCTCGCTACAGCGGTTATGTTTCCTTACTACACAATATAAATCTAAAAATATTAATCAATTAATGAGTTCATTGGTAGTACTTCTTTTGTATTTGTTGAATAAGCTGCTTTGATCTCACAAAGTGGGAAAATGAAAGTCCATTTTTAATGAAAAATTGATTTCTTAATTTCCATTTATCAAAAATGTTGACAATGAACCAGTAATTTGCATAAAATGTTTATCAAAACTGACCACCAAGGGGTCATGGTCTGTCTGTGCTCACAGGAATTCTGGAAGATATGTCAGCATCTACTTCAAAGAATAGTTTTTCTTGTCCTAAAACTGCATCCAAAGACTTCAAATAAAAACTCAGGTAACTCAGTTCAATGGGTATTATCTGTATCATGGAGTCAAGTAAAGCTTTTGGAATATTTTGTTTCTTTAAGAATAAGCACTTGACAATGTTGCAAATGCCATTGTAAATTCAGTGTAAACTGCAATGTTATAAATGACATTATGTTTTCATGGTAATGATATTAATATAAACATGGGTAGGATACCATGGTATAGTAGAAATATGCTGTTTCATAATTCGTATAATTAGGAGACAAAAATGTATTTGCAATGGTTTGTGGCACACCTGCACATTATACTTGCCTCCAAATAACACATTCTACTGAGTGAAATAAAAGCTGTACTTGTCAAAAGTACACATGTATACACATTTAAAGCAATTGTACACATTTACACATTTACAGTAGTTGTACTACAAAATTTTTGTTGCAAAACTGGTATGGAATAAACAAAGATGTATCCTTAAGTGCGGTATATATCTGGTTTCTCTGTGCTACTCGACTTCAATCTGATTTTAGGAATGTTTGAATCCATTTTATAAATCAGTCCTAAAGTAAAAGTTAAAATGTTTAAAATAAACTATTTGAACTTTTTTTGCATGTTTTCTTTAAATCAGTTAGACATTTGTATCCGTATTTAATCATTGGAACTTAAAAATGCAAACTTCGATTATTGGGGCTTTTAGCCAATGGTTACCTTGCAAACAAAAAAACCTTGAATTTATTTTCACAACAGCAAAGGAAGGCATGAATAAAATAAACAAGGAGTATAATGTTTAATGTTGATGTTAAATAATTGCACCCCAAATATTTCAATTCAGGGGAAGAATGTTTAAATGCAGCTCTTACAGTTTATTGGATGAATTTATATTCTTTATTGAATGGGGTGAATGGAAGTAGCCTATGCTTCCTTTTATAATTTGAAGTAATTAGAAAGGCAGTGGGTTCCCTTGGAGAAAACAAGACAAACGGGATAATGAAGGGTAGGAACAGTGGGGAAGGCAGCAGAGGCAGAGAAGTGCACGGACAGGAAGTCGAGTGGAGGCCAAAGCTTGATTGTTTTCAAAGAGAGAGAGAGAGAGGACTGTTACAATGTCACTCTGCGAGGTCCTTTGGGAATTATCAATGAACACTTTTCTAACTGAGTTTTTATTGACTACTCAAGAAAATCACTAGATTTCAGGAGGTTAACAAGCCTGTGCTGTTCCCCAGGACACAAATGCCCATGCGCCCTGTGGTTTTCCCATGAGAACCCTGGTGATGCTGGTCCCTTTTTTGAATTGACCAACAGGCTCCACCTGGGACCAGAATGATCATGGATCACAGACGCTCCTTTGTTTTTGATTTCATGGCAGGACTCACAGTATTTGTCTCTCCATCCAAGATGGAAAACGCCTAGACCTTCAAATGGTGAGTGACTTGACGAGGGGAGCAAACGAACTTGAAGTGCCTTTTATTTCATTTTATTTTTAAGAACGTCTCCACATGATGGGGGGAAAAATAGACCCTCTGCCGTAAGTGGTTCACTGGGCAGTTTTTCAAATTAATGCAGTTTAACTATTACATTAACTTAATGGCTATTTTCCCCTACTTTAACCATGTTAAATGTGCCGGCAATAATGAGCTTCTAATGCTGTCTCTGTTAAGTCTCAGAGGCATCTTTAGAGCTGCTGCTTATCTCCTGGATCATAAAGCTGCATAATTTAGTATCCAAACAATTCATTTAAAACTGAAGCCCTCAGAATTACTGTAAAATTAATCAGAACAAAGTCATCTTAACCCATCAGTTCGGTTTGTCTCCAGTTAGCAAGTTTGCAAATGAAAGTGAGATAAATAAAAATGTTGACTGAGCTCCAAATACATTCTTTTGGAGAGAGTCCTTACCCTCAGAGATTTCAACAAAGCTTTGAAAAAGGTGATGGCTCACAGTTCTAAGGATTCCTTCCTAATGGTGAGAAAACAAGACTTTAATCTTGTTCCCTGTTGTTAACTCCAGAACTACTTCTCAGCTGTGTATTGTTTTACTCTCACTTTATTTAATTTTTTCATTCATTTATTCATTAAATTTCAAATTTGACAACTAGGGGAAATTATGGTGCAAGTTGGAGTGATCAATACCTCTGAACAGCGTTTTTTTGTTTTGTTTTGTGTTTTGTTTTGTTTTTTTTTTCTAAAACAGCTTTAGAAAATGTTCAAAATGCTTTGGGAAAGTTTTCTAATTGTTAAGTTCATGCTGGAGACCCATGGACTTCATTTTCTAGAATTTTCAATTAACAAAAGGAACTATAGTATAGTCATCTTAGAACGTACTGAATCTCTAAAGGTGTTCTAAACTGTTCCAGTGAGTTGTTGCTTTAAAGAAATTCTCCAGTTTCTCAAGGATATCTATAGTTCATGTTCAGTAACAGTTGAATTTCTTCGCTGAATTTTAAAATTCTATTTTGGAATGTGAGAAACAACCCAGCTATGAGTTGTATCTACATCCCGGGGAAGTAGGCTGGTCTGTTAATGTAAGCCCCAGAACTCAAGAGTGGCATTTCTCAGATCCCCATTGTGACAGATGGGCTCTCCATAGACATTGCAAAAATAAAGGAAAGGTGCATGTGCAGATGTAAAAGTGATGTGTTAAGCTTATTTTTCCAAAAATACTTTGGCATGCCAGATCCTTGAATTGTCTAAACCACAGGTTAACAAACTTTCCTAGTAGTGTCAGAAGAAAAGACTATTTATTCCCTGTGGAAACTCAACTCTCTCAACTCTGCTCTTGCAGTTCTAAAGCAGCCATAGACGGCGTGCAAAGGAAAGGTCATGGCCATGTTCCAATAAAACTGTATGTATAAAAAAGCTGGCACTTTGCCAAGTCCTGGGTTAGAGAGCATGAATCTCTAACAGGAAAAAGTTATTGAGATTCAACCACTGTTTACCATGAAATATTTTGTTTCTTTTGTTTGAGAACCCTCTTGCAAATCTATTGTGTTAAAGAGTATCCATTGGGATATGGAAGTATAATGGGAAGAACAGGCCTTAGGATCTAAATGGCACGTGCCAAAACCTTAGTGCTTCCACTTGATAACTCTATGACCTTTGACAAATGGCTCAATTTGTCCAGCTACAGTGGAACCACTTGTGAAGCAGGAATAACCATCCGTATTTTCTGTGGTTAGGTGTAAGTGTTAAAGAAGAATGTATATGTAAGGTTTATGGCATGTGCGGACCTTCAATAAATATTAATCTTCTGATGGATGCTTATCTCCTTTCAAAGATTTCTTTTCAAAGAAAATCCTTCATCACTTTCACCTTTTGGGTACTAGACTCATCAGAGTGATCCCTTTCTAAGGCATATAAATGTCTAATCACTATGTTGTACCCCTGAAACTAAAATAATTTTTTATATCAATAAGTGAAAACTGAATTTAAAAACAAGCAAACAAAAACACCCCAACGACTATTCTTACTGGATTTAATGCATTTTACTTTTACTTGTGGTCACTACTCTCTCCCTTTAGTGCCCAGCGAGTGAAGATAAAGCCTCTTAATATGTACTTTGTAAATGAGTGAACCCATTCTCGTCTCTAGTTATGAGTCATTTGGCATTTCTCAGTGTGGATAAACTTCTGTTTGAGCAATTTGGACCTTTTTAAAGCTGGAGGATTCTCATTAAAGTGGTTTTGTTAGTGCCAGCTGCAGGCTAAAATCAGGGCTCATGTCACTGTCTTCTCATTGTCATTTTCATAATAGTACCAAACATTTATTAAGGGTTCACTATATAACAAGCCTCGCTTTCAGGTATTTCTATGTATTTACTCATTTAATCCCTAAAATAGCCCTATGGGGTAGTTACTAATTTAAACCCAGTTTTAGAAATAAAGAACCTAAGGCACAGAGTGAGTGAGTGTGTGACTAACTGGCTAAGGCTACACCGCTGATAAGTGAAAGAGTCAGAATTCAGAACCAAGTGGTCTGCTCAAAGCCAGCTCTCCCAACCACCCGCTATACTATTTCTACTTTGGAGAAAAATTTAGCATCTTCCTTCAGAAACTACTTTCTGAGCATTTGCTAAGATATTTTGGCTCCTTTAAATGAGATCACTTTGGTACTCTGAGGCAGTGGTGTGTATTATAAAGGACTCAGGCTTTGAGATTAGATAAATCTTGATTGAACTTGACTCCACCACTCACTGCTTCAGTGACCTCGCACCACTTAACATTTTGAAGCTTTAATTTCTGCAACCAAAGAAATGAAGTTAATTATACCTACCTTATGCATCTATTTCAAGAATAAAAGATCAGTTATAAAAATCACAGTTCCAGGTATTGAAGAGGTCTCATAAGTGCCCTTTGCTTTGCATCTCTTTCCTCACTATTACCTAAGGGGTCTCAAATGGATTCATGCAAGCCAATAACTGTTATTCAAGGATTGCACTTGAGAAGAAAAGTGGGCAGTTTGCCTCTGACATGCTTTCTTTTCTCTTTTAAATGGCTCCCTTCTTTTTTTCCCCCCAAGAGACTCAGCGTTTTCATGCCAATCTTCAGTGAATATTAATATTTCTTTCGTGTGATTAGTCCTGCACTTACAAATCTCTGTTGTAATGCCCTTTTGTTTCAGCCTCCCAAAAATTCTGTGAAGGAAAACATTGCTACCCTGTATGTAAATAAGAAATCTGATCCTTAATCACATAAGTTACTTACATGACCAACCACTAAGGAGAGGTGACACCAGGGTTTAAATTTTCTTCTCATCCCAATTTTGAACAGTAGCCATGATACCAAAATGGTAGTGATTGTTTCTGCCTACTAGACCTAGAAACTGTGGTAGGTGCTATGGTGGACACAAAGCTGGAAGACAGTTTTCCTTTATGAAGCTTTTCTTTCTGTTAATATGAGATCCCCATTCCTCCCTTCCAGTCTTCCTCAGGATTGATCTTTGAGACCCTTTTCCTATGTACGAGAGAGAGAGAGAGAGAGAGAGAGAGAGAGAGACATACATCCAAATAGAAGAAAGATTGACAATGCATATATAAACACAATATAAAGAAAAAGCCACAAAATAACGACACCTTGTTTTTTGTGGCCTTTAACAAAGCATATTCACATTTATTCATTTCTTGGACCGCATATAACAATCTGGTAGGATGAGAAAGGTGTATATTTTCCTATTTGCAGGGGTGAAACAGAGGTTGTGCCTTTATCCAAGGCCTCATACATTTTACATGTCAAAACAGAAAACAGAAATGGCAAAGGGAAAGAAAAAGTTAAAATTGGCTCATTCATCATCCATTCCCTCTTCTCTCAAGTTGGAAAAGTTGGGAAGCTATGAACTTCATTTGTACAGCCTCTCTTGCTGCTAGGGTTCTAGGGGAACTCAGGAGATAATTGGAGGGCAGCACTGGGTCAGAGGCCATCATCCTGTGGTCCAGGCTATGAGCGCTGACTAACAAGATAGTGGATGCACAAGGTCTTCTCACAGCAGATTGCCAGTATGGGTTTTCCAGCTCCCTCAGTGTTGAGAAGCGGAGGACACAGGGGTTTCCTCGTCTGACTTCCTGATCCCAGGGTTTCTTCCCTGCTTAGTGGTGTGTACTTCCTTCCAGAACAGCCCTCCTGCTGCTCACACAGGCAGTAGCTCCCCCTAGTGGATGAGTTGTGATCGCTCTGAAACTCACTCCAAAGTTGCTCCCTTAGGCTTTCCTGTTTTGCAAGCACCTAATTCCTTGAATTGAATCCTTTCCTGGTGAAGGCTTTCATGGTTTCTGTGTCCTGTACAGAAATCATATATGCTCCCGGCTAAGAGATCTGTATTTTTGCCAGCAATGCTTTGATGCATTTGAGATAAATGGAAAGCTAATACCTAAGTATATTGAGAAGCAAACACCTACTTTGCATTTTCTTAAAATCAGTCCAGTTTCTATTTGACTTGCCTGAAGAACTTAAAGGCTTGTTAGGAATATATATATATATATATATATATATATATATATGGGTTATATATATTTTAACCCTTGGGTTTTTGTTGGTTTGCTTGTTTGACTGAATATATAAGGTCAAAAAATACAGACATAAAGAAAAACATACAGCATGAACCTCTCCGATTTTGGGTACCGTATACTTGTAATAATCTTTAGCTTTATATACCATGTTATGTTTTATGAAGCATTTATAATATCTCATTCAGTTAATGCTACAAACCTCTGAGGTAAGCATAGCGGAAATTATAAGTCACATTCCACCCATTAGAAAGCAAGGACCTTTAGGAAGGTGTTATTTGCCCTCTCTGGGGCCATATATTTAGCCCCTGGTGGTGTCTAGCACACAATAAGCACATAATAAGAGCTCAATGAATTAATGAATCTGTGACTTAATGAATCATGCCATGATCACAAGAGAGTAAGTGGTGGAGCCTAGATTTCAGAATCCAAACCCTACACTCATGTGATTACATCAGAGCAAACTTGTTAATTACATTTACGTGATTCCTCTAGAGTCTGCATATGCTTTCAGACAGGAAAGAAAAACAAAAAAAAACTAGGGACCAGGTTTGGTGATCCCATTACAATCATTAGACTTAGAGTCAAATCCTGGCTCTGTCATTATTGGCTTGTGACAATTTCACTGAACCTCAGTTTCTACATGTATAAAATGAGACTGTTCATTGCTCCTTTACATTTAGTAAATAAGAAACCAGGTACGGTAGTCCTCCCTTATCCACATTTTCACTTTTCACAGTTTCAGTTACCTAGCCAATCATGGTCCAAAACTATTAAATGAAAAAATCCAGAAATAAACAATGCATAAGTTTTAAATTGAACTTTGTTTTAAGAAGAGTGATGAAATCTCACACCATCCTGCTTCATCCACCCCACTCCACCCCGGACACAAATCATCCATTTGTCTAGCATCTCCACACAGAATACACTCCCCATACGTTATAGTCACTTAGTAGCCATCTCAGTTATCAGACTGACTGTTGCAATATTGCCTTATTTGTGCTCAAGTCACCCTTATTTCACTCAATAACAGCCCCAAAGCACCAGAGCCGTGATGCAATTCGGACATGCCACAAGGAAGCCATAAGTGCTTCCTTTAAGTGAAAAGGTAGATATCTATGTATAGGAGAAAACATAATGTATATAGGGCTAGGTGCTATCCTCAGTTTACGGCATCCACTGGGGGCCTTGAAATGTATCCCCTGCAGATAAGAGGGGACTTCTGTAGGGATTTGCTTATTGTTAGCCATGGACAAATCTTGCAATTTTTATCATTTGCATTTTTAAAAAGCAAATTTACAGTGCATAGATCCTCATAGGCTGAGTGCTGCTTTGGATGCACTGGCATTCTTCCCCAGTCTTCATTTACTGTTTATAATTTATATGGAGCACACGCGCCCACAGCATTTTGGAGCTTATGCAAATGAAGTTTAAATGTATCGCGTATATTGAGGAGGTTGCTCTCTCCCACATGTCTGTCTTACTGTAGCAGGGAAAATCACTCATCCTCGCCAACACCCTCACTTAGAGCCTCCCCGGAATGCCATCCACATTGTAGCAGAAAGTGAACTGCAAGGTCATGTGACGGGGCACCTGGGGACAGATCTGCTCGGGTGTCCCAAGCACCTCAAATGCCTCGTCAGATTGAAATTTCATTCTTCACAAAATGAGGATGGCGGAGTTGATCTCTAAATTCATGTTTTGCTTTGAAATTCTTAGATTGTGCGTGTGTGTGTGTGTGTGTGTGTGTGTGTATACAGTTTCTTTGTTTTTACTTTTTTTCAGGGGTACTTTCTAGATGTCTTCATACAAAATTCATTTATTGGCAATCTCAGCGACCACCTGAATCTTACAGCAAATTCGAAATTCTCACTGAAACTGGAAACACTCTCTGAAAACAATGAGCAGTTCCTCTACAAAGGTATATACATAGGTGAACAACCTTGCCTAGGTTATCTGAGATTTGAAACCCCTAAATTATTATCTGAAACAATCACTTGCAGGGTGTAGCTTCTGTAAGACTGTACGCATGGAAGCTGATCTAATCTTCCAGACTCAGTTACGCCCAATAACCACCAAATCCCAAGTAAATGAGTAGGTAAAAATGTCTAAGATTACCGTGTTTCCCCCAAAATAAAACCTAACTGGAAAATAAGCCCTAGCATGATTTTTCAGGATGACATCCCCTGAACATAAGCCCTAATGTGTCTGCTGGAGGAAACCTTAATATAAGACCTGTCTTATTTTCGGGGAAACACAGTATCAAATTCAGTGGTGTTAAACCCATAACTTTATTATGTTAAATTTCAGCTTGTTCTCTTTTTCCAGTCAGAAACTTAGTTCAAGCAAAACTCAATCCTGGGTATTCTCACTTCCCTGTTGTATTCAGAATCCCATCTAACTTTTTGAGCAGATGAGCGGTAGGAGTTAACTTAGAATTTAATCTAAATTCCCAGGTAGTGCCACGGCACTGAGCAGGAGCATGCATCGGGCCTGAGGTTGTCGCATGTCCTCACCTGGCACCTGCTGAGGTGAGCGGTGCTGTCTGTTGTTCTCTCTCCTGCAGCTACTCGTGCAGACATCACCTGGGGCTTCTGAATTCCCATCTGCTTTCCCGTCTCAGAATGCATGTTGACGTTCTCAGCGGGATCACCTTGTCCTGCTCACAAAGCCCCTGAAAGGCCACAGACTCCTCTTCTCAGCTAAGTTTGCTCCCTCCCCACAGACCTGGCCGCACCTCTGACCGAGCACAGCTGTCTCTGCCTCAGCCTGTCCCCAGGCTGTGATGGTAAGGATACTTTGTAAGAACTACAGGTGACAAGATGGTGTCGGCGCGTTCCACGTTCGTCCCCATTCTCACCCAGGGATCCCATTACCCTTCCCCATCCTTGGAGCTGCATCCTGAGGTAGGAATAGGATAAGACACATTGCAAACTCACTAGGCAAATCTGGCTCTGCAGACTTCTGATCTGAATGTATCCATGCTCATTTTTCTGGAAAGGATTTATTTCTTCTTGGGCAAGAGAAGCCCAGCTGTCTCAGGAACTATTCCAATTCTCTCGTGTGTGTCAGAATGTCTGCTGTATGAACGCAAAAGCCAATAATTGAACAATTTTGTTCTTAGAGAACAAATTCCCCCTGATGGAGGTAAAGTGTTCTCATAGACTGGGATGGCCTTGGGAACAGTTTTTGGACAGTGCTTTTGGGGTTCATTCCCCTACCTAAGTTCTCACAGTGTCCAGCAGGGCATGTGAAGAATCAATTGGTATAGGCTGGGGTGGGGGGTCTTCCTCTTAGCACACCCACCCTCCCGTTTTAGTGAAGTTGAGCTCGGTTCCTGCTGGACCTTCTTTCCCACTGCAGCATTTATTGTGACTAAAATCTATCCTTAGCACTGCAGTGCCCGGCTTTGTTTATCTTGGACCCTGAACAAGACATAGGTACAGATGCTGTGTTTAGAATCTCTATACGTACCTCATAGCCACCCGGTGTGTACCATGGTCCACAGCTTGCCTAAATTATCTGCCCAAGCTGGCACGCTAATAAGTGCCAGCGGGGACGTGAGCCCACACAGTTGAATTCAGTCTACATGCCGTCTACCATTCTGTCCCAGTGCTTAAACCTAAATGCTGCTTTAGAAACATACAGTCACGTAAGGACTTGGAATGTGGTGCTAAACTCTCCACCTTTGGGAACAATGGCTCCCAGGGAAAGCAGTCTCAGTGGGGGCCAGAGACAGGAACTAGGCTTTTACCTTGTCTGATGAGAGGGAAAGAGACAAACTCCATAGTAGTGTCTGGGTATAGGGGATGCCAGGCCAAAGGAGAGCTAGTGTATTTATTTACACTTAAGAAGGGCTACCGTATGACCCAACAATTCCATTCCTGGGTATTTATCTGAAGAAAGTCAAAACACTAATTTGAAAAGACATATGTACCCCTATGTCACTGCAGCATTAATTACAATAGTCAAGATTGGAAGCAACCTAAGTGTCCATCGATAGATGAGGGGATAAAGAGTATGTGGTATCAATATGTATATACAATGGAACATTATTCAGCCACAAGACAGAATGAAGCATTGCCCTCTGCAACAACATGGATAGACCTAGAGGGTATTACGACAAGTGAAATAAGTCAGACAGAGAAAGACAAATACCACGTGATTTCACTTATATGTGCAATCTAAAAAATAAAATAAATGAACAAACAAAACAGAAACAAACTCATAGATACAGAGAACATTTTGATGGTTGCCAGATGGAAAAGGGATTGGAGTGATGGGTGAAAAAAGTAAAGGGATTAAAAACTACAAAATGGCAGTTATAAAAACAGTCACAGGGATGTAAAGTGCAGCATAGGGAATATAGTCAATAATACTGTAATAAATTCATATGTATGGCGTCAGATGGATCCTGGTGTAAGGTATAGAAATGTCTAATCACTATGTTGTATACCTGAAACTAATCTAATATTGTGTATCAATTGTAATTGAAACATTTTTAAAAATGCAACTAAAAAGGATAGCCTTGCTTTGAGAGAAAGACCATTTTACATCCCAGTGTATATACCGGGGGTGCAAAAAAAAAAAAATGTATACACATGCCTTGTATTCATCTTTTGTTATTGGTATATACCAAGTATTACAATTTTAATACAGTTTTTTCCTGTCTTAAAATGTGTGTACTTTTTTTTTTTTTTTTTTTTTTGGCACCCTCTGTACTTAACAGAATGGAGAAGTGTAGTTAGGATAGATGGACCTGGAGCAAGTCATTGATGACGCTTTCTGGGCACATAGCAAGTGAGGTCAAATTCTGATTTGCAGGAATTTGAAGAGGAGGGAAATAATGAGTAAATTAGTAAAGACTCAAGCTAGCAAGGAGATTAAGGTGAAGTTAAATCACTAAAGAAAGAAATTAAAGTTCAGATTTGAGAGCTTTGGTATCTCACCTGTTTCAAGACTTCCCGAATGCATTTTTAACTTGAACTACATTATTCTGCTTTTTCCATTCTATTTTTGTTTTCTGCTTTTTTCTAGATCAGCTGGCCATATATCAGCAATTTCTTGTCATTAAGAATTCTATTAATAATATTAACCCTTGCAATATTTTACCTTCCAATAAATTCTTGCTCACAAATTCATTATATAAAATAGGTAAAAAGGAAACCTTTTTTCTATATTTGAGGAGAAGATGGGTGACCGTGACTTCTGGGAGCCCAAACCATCTGTGATCTGCCGTATTCCCAATGCACGGTGGTGCCATTTCGATGGCTCCAGTCTGAAAGCACACTGCTGTGGGAGGTGAGTGTGATTTCTCTGGGGATGAGGAAGGCCGGGTCCTGACATCTGTCTCCACCTAACAAGTGAGTCACCTGGAACAATTCCTTATTCTGAGTTTGTTTCTTTGGTATGAACAAGAAGGATTGGTTAGGTGACTTCCAGGGTCATTTTCATTTTCAAAATGTTCTACCTTTTGAGTAAACCCCAAGATGGAAGAAAACAGTATGTTGTGTATGAACATGTCTCATTGCTGTATAGGTTACCTTTGAGTATTTCTCATTCTGATTTGGGGAAATGCAAATTGGCAAACTTCTGTAGAGGCTAATTTCAAACCCAGATAGGTGAACTTTGATCTAATTGAGCCTGGAGACTTGCCTGAAGTTAATGATTCTTTCTACCCTCTGAAATTGACAGAAAGGCTAAAGGGAGGAATTGTTACATATTTCTTCCAGTTCCACATTTCACCACCCTATATTTCTTCCCCTCATCTATCCCCAAACCCTTGTATTTCTGAGCGGAATTACTCTACTGTTCACTTTGCTCTTTAATTCTCATAAACAAAAGATGATTTGTGTGTGTGTGTGTGTATGTGTGTGTGTGTGTGTGTGTTTTGATCCTGGTTCATGAAAATCCTCAACATCAATTATTGTGATGCCTTTCTATAAAAAGGAAAGAAAGCAAAAACAACAAAGTTAAAGCTCTCTCTGCTTTAACTTTTCACATTACACTTGGCAAAGAGAACATGTTTTATAGGAGGAAAATCTTTGTTACTGATTTCAAATTAAATGTGGACCAGGTTAAAGCTTGTTTTTCCCCCTAACCAGATTTGGGGGTGAGGAGAGAGTGTTATAATGAATAATTCATACCTGAGACCTATTTGTTTAACCCTGGGCGCATAAACACCCATTTCTACAAAGCATATTTTCCCATGCAGAGAACACATATTATAAGACTTGTTCTGCTCTATCAGTTATAGCAAATGTATGTTCTGAAAAATCCCCTGAATACCTAATTTCCTGGCAACAGAGACTATCTTATTAAAAAGTCATTTTAATTTACTGTGTATTGGTAGAAAAATAACGGTTATTAAATAAGCAGCTTACTGCTCAGTTGAGAATCCCTTTCAAAAACACAATTAATAGAGAGGGAGAGTTGGAAAGTGTCCCAGGGCCCCCGGTCACAGAGCCCTTGATGTGCTCCTTGGAACATCAGTGTCTAAAAGGAACATCTGATTTAGTAAACCCGGAGGACCTTGGTGGGGTCTTGACAGGTGACACGGAACAATTTAGGTCATCACCTAAGCCTGCGTTTTCCCTTGTTCTCTGGAGCTTGTTATCATCATTATGCTTCCTGGGAAAATCACCGGGCTTTTAACTTTGTTTCATTTTATTTTCTAGGTAATGTATTTATAAGTTTCAAAAAGTCAACATTATAAATAAATAATAAAATACGTATAAAATATAATAAATATGTTTCTTCATTGTAAACATTCCCCTGCCCCTTAGTTTCCTTACCTATATTGGAGATCTTCTCACTAAGAGCAAAAGTTATTCTTATTTTTCTTTATATCCCATTGTGTGGAGACACCATGACTTATTATAGTAAACCCTACGTACGGGTCTCTAGGAGGTTTTCAGTCTTTCATTATTTTTTTGAAGATAATGCTGCAATGAGTGACCTTGTACATATAACGAATATGCAAGTATATAAGCAAAATTCATTTCTAGAAATAGAAATCGGTTAAAACATTTTGCTCATTTTTCACTTTGATATTATTTTCAATATTCTCTCCAGAGTGGTTATACCAACTTCCACTCCTACCGACACATTTCCCGCCCCGTGGCCAACAGAAAATGTTATCAAACTTTGACATCTCTGTCAGCCTGACAGGTGAACCACTGGCTTGCCAGTGCAGGTTGAATTGGCATTTATTTTATTTTTGACTAAACTGATAATTTTGTTAAAATGTTAATAATGTATTAGTGTTTTTTTAAATTGATGAACAGTCTACTCATATTCTTTGCATGCATGCTTTTCTGTTGGGTTGTTATTCTGTTGGACGTTTCATATACTATATTATGTTATGTTATGTTATGTTATGTTATGTTATGTTATGTTATGTTATATATTGCATATATTATATATATTAAGAAAATTATTTTTTTGTTTGTGATATAAATTACAAATGCTGAATATGTCAAAGTTACCACAATCACTTTTTAATTTGATATAGTTTTAGAAGTTAAATGCTTTATGGCATATTATTTGCACAGTAAAAAATCATTTCAGAAATTATGCAGTAATTCTTCCATTGTTTCTTCTATTGCTCTTTAGATGTATTTTGTACATTTAACTTTGTTTTTCCATTTGGAAATTTTCTTGGTTAATGTTTGAAGTATAGGTACAATCGTTTTTATTTGTTTGCACATGTCTACCCAGTCAGGCCAAGATGTAATTTTGAAGAGCCAACATTTCTCCCTATTATTTTATATTAATACTTTACTTCTATGATACCTCATTTCTGTATAGACATGGTATATTTCTTGGATATCTATTCTAATTATTCAATCTCTTAAATTCATGTAGCACATCTGTACTGTTTTAATGATAGTGGCTTTATAATAATTTTAATATCTGGTAGGGGTAGCCTGTTCATTACTATTTTTGATTCATATTTTTGCATGCTACTCTAAATTACTTTGTTTTACACTAAAAAAGTTTAGAATCATCCTAAATGCCATTAAAAGACAAAAAATAAATAAAATTGGTATTTTATGAGTATAATATTCAAGTATTAAATGTATTGTCTAATTTTGAAAAATTTGACTTACTTACAATGTTTAATGTGCCCATATAAAATTATAATGTGCCTTCCATTTGTCAAGCTTTCTTTATATTGCTTCAAAGACACTTAAAGTCTTAAAGTTTATTTCTTGGCATTTTTATCTCATTTCCAATATTAAAAGGATCTTCTGTATTCCATGTAATTTCTAATTGTCTATTATTTCTACTCATTCATGTGTATCTATTTTGTATGCCACAACCTTACTGAATTCTCTCATTGGCTACAATTATTTTTCAGTTGATTATTTCGCATTTTCCAGATAAACAATCATTTTACCTGCAGGTAGCGACAATTTTAACTCTTACTTTACCATTTTTATACTTATAATGTATTTTCCTTTGTATTTATATCTGTTCATGTTTAGAAATAGAACAATTAATAGTCAGCATCCTTGTTCTAGACTTTAGTACAAAAATATCCTCATTTTCCTTTTGTGTCTGTTGGTTTGGAGGCTGAGGTAAATATCTATTATGGTAGCAATTCTTACATTTCTATTTTATTGATTTTTATCTAAACCCAATAATGGGTGATTAATTTTAATGTCACATTTTAAGGTCACTTTAATGTCTATAGATGTAATATTTTATCAAGATGTATAATTAATCATATTAGAACATCTGAATAATTCTTATCTCCTGAATATCATGCAATGATGGTATACTAAATTTTTATATATTATGTTAAAGCCGGCTTGCTGAAATTAAATTTATGATTTTTGCATCACATTATTTATTTCATTATTTTTTTGTTATCTATATTCCCCCCATTACTATACAAGGTTTATAAGGGAAATTTTTTATCTCTTGTTTTCTGCTAAAACCCCAGCACCTAAAACTCTGCCTGGCATATAGTAATTCTTCAAAAATAAATTGATAGTTATTCACTCAATAAATTGAGATTTTTCTGTTTTTCCTCTTGTTACATTAGTGTCAAGTTATATACACTTAATGAAAAACCCTGAAACAATTTAAATAGCATTGGAATTATTTCTGTTTAAACTTATAGTTAGTTTAAATCAGTTGGAAAGCTTAACTTGGAATTCTAAACATGGTTCTACAGCAGTTAATAACCTTTGTGTGGCTGGGTTAAGAGACATTTATTTCCATTTAACATTAAAAACAATTTATATGTTATCACAGTTTATTTGCTATTATAAAAATGGAGTGTTTTTATTCTTATGTAATATTGAATTATATTGTCTATCTATCTATCTATCTATCTATCTATCTATCATCTATCTACTATGTAAGCTATCTGGAAGTAATCTATACCCAATTTAAGAACAACAATAAAAATGATACTTATGTCTGATTAAACAATATAACAATGTCATAATTTGTGGGAATGAAATCATACTGCTTGTGGTCATCTATGATATCTTAGCTCAATAATATTTTTCTAAATTCACTCTTGCGCTTGTGTATGGTTGCAATTCATTCATTTCATTGTAGTATACTATGCCACACATTGGGTTGTCAGCAGTTTCTTGCTAGTATAAGCTGTACTGCTGTAAATGTTTTTGCCTTTGTCTGCTGGTATACGAGAGTTCTCTACAGGATATTTCTATAAATAGGACTGCTGGTTTGTATTACACACCCATTCATGTGTATAATATAACTCCCAATTATTTGTCAAAATGTTTGTTTTGATTTACAATCCCATCAGCAATGTGCCAAGGTTCAATTTAATGAATATTCACAGCTAATATTTGATATTATTAGACATTACTTTTTTCCAGTCTCATGGTACAAAGTGATATGTAATTGTTGTCTTAATTTAGAGTTCCCTGCTGTATGAATAAAGTGAGCATATTTCATAAGTGCTTTTGACCGTGTATGTTTGTTGCCCATTTGTCTGTCCTGTTCTGTGCAATTTTACTTAAGTACTAATTTATTTCATGGTTATTAATACTTTTCAGGCTTATTTTGTGTGTCTGTGTGTCAGTAATTTATAATTTCTAGAATTTCCTCTGAGTGTTAAACATATCAGCATATGGTAATTCATAGATTATTTTAGCTTTTATTTTAATTTGCGAGGTCTCTATTTATGGTTTCCTTTTTTATTCCTAATATTGTTTATTTGTGCCTGATGTTTTTATTGACTCTCATAAAAATATTTATTTACTTAGTCTTTATTTTCTTTTACCAGATTTGATTTGCTACCATTGGATCTCACATGCTGATATTCTCCAGAGGCTACTTTATCCCTCTTGAGGGTCCCAGCTTAATTGAAGAATCTCAAGTTCATCCTCCTACTTTGTATAAGGTGGATTAGATGCTCATAGTGGTGTCTACATTCAAGAAGATTCTACCTCATTTGATTGTTTATTTCTCACTGTCCTGTTTGATTCTACTTGCATTATTGTTGTCATCATTTTTTCATTATTTCTCTATCTCTCACTTTCTTTTTTTTGTTTTTTTCCTTTAATTTCTAATGAGCCAAGGAATACCCTAGAAATCAATTTTATTATTTTTGCATGAACTAAGTATATCTTAAAAAGAGTTTTTCAGAGAATCCAGCCTTACTTGTTGTTAGAAATCAAATTACCCAAGCAATCATTTTCAAAAATTTATGAGTACTTAATTTATGTGCATGTGTTATAATAATCATAAACTTGGGTTTTGCTTCATTATAAAATAGTTTTTTTTTCCCTTAAAACTGAGTTTGGTGTGTGTGTGTGTGTGTGTGTGTGTGTGTGTGTGTGTGTGTGTGTGTATAGTTATTATTATTATTAAAGCTTAGCTTTGTTAGCTTTGTGAGTTCATTATATATTCTATTTGTATAGACTTTTAAAAATCTTAAATTATGAGGCCTTTCTGTCTTTTCTTTTTAGTTTGTTGTTTACCTCATATTTTGTAAGATTTGTATGTTTGTTACCTTAATAATTATAATTTGTATATGTGTATATGATATGCTTAAATTTACATTTCTTACTATATCTGAAATTCCTATTTCTTAAGACATTTGCACTTATTTCCTACTCATTGACTTCAACAAAAGATGAGCTTACAATTAGTAATTGTCAGACATGTGAGGCAATTGTCCATAATGACTGGGAGCAAGCAAAACTAATAAAGAATATATTTAAGCCTCCCGGAGAAATTCAGATATTGGAATTATCAGATGGAAAATATGGAATAACTGCTGTATTTAAAGGCTAAATATATGATTTGGAAGCAAAAATAATGACTAAATAAAAAAAAGAACATCAGAAATGCAAGGCAAATATAAAAAAATAGATCTAAATGGGACATTAGAAAATAGGAAACAAAATAAAACTGTTGAATTACAAATTCGATGTATGTTTAGCAGCAAATGAGACATAGGTAAATAAAAAAGTTCAATGTTGTTTATTTATTTTTTAACTCAGAACACAGCACTGTGAAACAAGTAGGTAGATAATATGACAAAAAGATTAAGGATAGAGAGGGAAGACTGAGAAG
This sequence comes from Rhinolophus sinicus, assembly GCF_057876585.1. Classification (NCBI taxonomy): domain Eukaryota; kingdom Metazoa; phylum Chordata; class Mammalia; order Chiroptera; family Rhinolophidae; genus Rhinolophus; species Rhinolophus sinicus. The sequence goes on from NC_142501.1 coordinate 208,844,750, forward strand.
GTATAAAATGCCCACATTTAAGTCTTGGAGAAAATTGAGAAAATGAGGTAGAGAAAATATTTGAGGAGATAATAAGTGATAATTGTACAGATCTGATTAAAGACATTATTCTACTTATAAAGAAAGTAACTATGAAAATAGTTTATATGTGGTGCCTATAACAAAACCTGAGCATTCAAAGACAGTCAGAAGATGTTAAAAGCATTGATAAAGGTAAAATTCTTTCACACATTCAAGAAGGACAATTAGACGGACAACAGGCTTACAACACGCAGAAGCAATGAGATCTAGAGTGTGGGCCACTATTGTCAGAGTGCTGAGAAAAAAGAACTATTAACTTAGGTACCCAATAAATTATAATCAATCCTTTGGAATTGTTAGCCTTATTTTTAACATTTTTAAGTTTTCGCAAAATCATTCTGAGAGGTATTTCCTGTTTGTATAGACAATAGTCTCTCTTACAGTAAACACTAATACAATACAAATGTCATGTAGAAAACAAGTGAAAAAGGACAATGTAGCACTTTTATGTAGCACTTAGGCCATAAGATGGTTCCCGATGATCCCTGACCAAATAGCTCTGCTATTGGTGACCTCACGTAGTCCCCTCCCATGTTATATTCATCTGATGAGACATAGAATATGGCAGAAATGGTGATATTGTAGGTTATGTTTCTCTCTTTTGGATCAGTCACTCTAAGGAAGCACAATGTCATGTTGGAGATGCTTGTTTCTTGAGTATAGGAGACCCCTAGCCAAGAGCCAGCAAAGAATGGAGGGTTCTGAGAAACAGCCACACCAATGACTATAGACATTGATCCTTCAGCCTCAGTCAAGACTTCACATGACTGCAGACAGCTAGACTTCAACCTGAGCCAGAACCAACCAGATAAACATCTTTGGAGTCCCTGAGCCACAAAAATGGAAGATAATAACGTTTTGTTGTTTAAGCAACTAAGTTTTGGAGTAATTTGTTAGGTAGCAATAAACAACTAACATGTTGTGTAATATGTGCGTTAGCTCAGGCTGCCATACAAATACCATAGATGGGGTGGCTTACGTGATGAGAATTTCTTTCTCACAGTTAGTTCTGGAAGGTGAGAAGCCCAAGATGAAGGCCAGCCTATTGGGTCTCCAGTTAGGGCTCTCTTTCTGGCTTGCAGATGACCCCCTTCTCTCTGTGTCCTCACACAGTGGAGAGAAAAAGGAAGCAAGCTGTCCGGTGTCTCTTCTTATAAGGCACTAATTCATCATGGGGCCTCACCCTCACTACCCCATCTAAACCTAGTTACCTTCAAAGGGCTCATCTCCAAATATCATCACATTGGACATCAGGGATTCCACATATACATTTTAGGGGGAGGGCAGCACAATTCAGTCTAAAGCAATGTGAGAAAAGCATTGCCGTTTTGGTGGATACATCAGCAGTATCTGTTAACTGCAGAAACTCCTTCAAAGCCGTAAAATTATAGATGACATTTCAGGCTACCTGGGATACAACACAAATATTCTCTTCCAGAATCTGCTTGACGTCTTTTTCTGGAACAGACTCTTGTCTACTTCTTTTTTTTTTTTTTTTTTCTCTTACATACACAGATAATTTTATGTAAGGGACATTATCCCATTACTTTTCCATTCAAAAATATGTGATTCTCTCTAACTCAATGTAAAAAACAAATGTGCATCAAATTTTGTACATGTTGCAGAGTATCCCATGACTTGAATAACCATCATTTACGTAATCTATCCAATATTGATGCCCATTTAGCTTGTTTCCATGCTTTGACTAACAAAACTGACATGAATATCTCTGTACATTCATCTTTGTAGTATTGCTCAATTACTGCCTTTGGAAAAGTTTCTCAAGTGCAATAGCTTTGCAGAGAAGTGGACACCACACTTCAAATGATTGATTTTCTTCTTCTATTTGAAATTATATGCTCATCTTTTCTGAAGTGATATGTTTATCCCCTGCCAAGAATGGGAACCAAGCTAAATCCCTCCCGACATCATCCCAAACATATCCTATCATTCTAGTATTTTCTAACTTACTATCGCTGTTTATTTAGACAAAGGAAGAGTGTTATTTGAATTTTTCTTAATGTCACACGTTAAAATCAGTGTTAACTTAATGTAACATTAGATTGATTTTTTAGCACAATCTTGCTTTCCTCAACTTTATTAAATTTCCTTTGAATTACAAAAGTAATACTTCTTCTCTGTGGTAAGTGTAGCTATTGAAGTATAAATGACTTAAATGTGGCTATAGGCACCTCGAGGCAAAGCTGCTGTTCACGGCCGGGGGTGGCACCTGTTCTCCAGCCACTGCCTGGACTCACCTGCAAGGGGGGCAGAAGAACCCACAATCCTCATTTTTCTTTCTTTTTTTTTTCTTTCTTGTTTCAGAGTAAGCATATACATGGTGGTGGGGTAGCCTTGTACTCTTTTGATAGCACTAGATTGTGTTATCTCAGAAAAGTAAAGATGCGCAGAGTTTAAAAAGTGGAGTGGCTCAAATTTGGGAATACCTGGGGAATGTCTGAGGAATGACAACGAACTGACTGCAGTCAAACACCACAGATCCAGATTGGGCCGACATCACCATGTGGGTGACTCGGAACCTGGGCCCTAACACTGAGGCCATGAGAATGCAGGTGGAGGTCCCAGCAGCCAAACTAGGGAAAAGGGATTTGGAGATACCAAGCCCAGAGTCCTAAAGAATGTATTATCACAGAACAGGCAGTGGTCCTTCCTCATTTCCCTGGGAAAATCAATGTCTAGGGATGGGAAAAGGCCCTAAACATTTTTGATTTGAGACTTTTTTTTTTTTTTTCGTCCTTGGGTAGTGAGGACACCAATAAAATTGAATTTTATGTTGTAATGTGTTTTGTTTGTTTTTTTTTTAAATGTGGCATCTATTGCATCATGACTGTCATGAAATAACTGGTGCTGATAATGTTCAGATTGTTTTAATCATTCATTCATAAATTAATGTATTCATTCCTCCAGTTGTATAAGGCCAGCCTACAAAGAATGGTGTATAATAATGAACAGACACAGTCACTGCTCCCGCAGAGCCTCCAGCTGACTATGAAAAGTAGACTTTAAAATATCACAGAAATACATATATTAACTATTATAGTCTCCAGAATGAGAAGAGCATCCGATCAATCAAACTCAGTACCAACTGTGGCCAGGGTTCTCTGCTTAGAATGTTAGTTCTAAACCATTCTAGAGAGAGAGAGAGAGAGAGAGAGAGAGAGAGAGAGAGAGAGAGAGAGAGAGAGAGAGAGAGAGAGAGAATCTCTTTGGCGATGCTGGAGCACAAAAGGACTTTGCCAGTTCCTGTGTAAAATAGTGACCCTGTTAGTCATCCCTCGACTTGTCTTTATTTTTACCCCCTGCAAGTATCGTATCTGTGTTTGATTTAAATGCACGTGCCCCTTTGTTTATTGGCTCCCTTCATAATAAGGATGCCAGCTCCACGCGGGCAGGGCCCTGCTTTTGCCCACTATATTTGTAGAGCCTAGAAAAGTTCCAAAGACAGAGCATGTGCTTAGCAAAAGTTTGCTGATAAGCAAATGGATCTGAGTCAGGGCTGCTTAGATGTCATCTCTGGGCTGTCATGTAACAATGTGAAAATCCTGAGCACATATTGCATTTATTTCTATCAAAGCTAGATGTTATGACCCATGACACATATAACATTTGACTTCTCAGTCCCTTCTTCTCCTGAAATCCAGAAACATTTTTCTTCCCTTCAGCCAGTCAGAAAGTCCTGACAGGAAGACCCTCTCTAAGCCCTCAGAATCGGGGGCTCTTTGTGTCAGCAACTTCTTTCCTCTTCTCTGAACCCCATGCATTTACTCATCCCTCCTTTCCTTTCAGGTATAAACACTGCTGATACTATTTATATAGAAGCGCAGGGTAGCTTTGCTGTCATATCAATGTTTCTATTAAGGCACAGGAGAAATATATCCAAGGTCACATAGTGAAAATGCCTCTGTTCTTATCTATTAAGAAACCATTCTTCCTCTTTCCAAGTCTTGCGCTTAGAAGGAAAGTTTCCATTAGATATATTCCCACAGCTTTAGTTATTTGCTTTCTCATTTAATGTTTTTGCTGAAATACAGGATTTCTCCAGGTTTTGCTCATATCTCCACACAAAAAAACAAACACACACACAAAAAAAGCAACAACAACAACACTCAACACAATTGCCTGCTATCCATGGTCTCCCCTCTTACTCAGCTACTGTAATGAGTGACTCCTTTTCATGGTGGATGCCCCCTAAAAGGGATCCTCCCACTCCTTATACCTAAACTACAATAATTTGCATTAGTACCTTCAGTTGCTCACTCCCACCTCAGCAGCAGGAATTAAAGCTGTCTTCTTCCTCCCTGAAGTTTTGCTGTTTAACTCTTTCATTTCCTTTAGGCAGATATCATGACTGTACACCATCATACAATTAATAGACACAGTACTTATTTACCTAGTTAAGATTGAATGAGAGAACTTTCCTTTGATTCTGAATCCCTCTAATGCAACTGATTTCTTTTTATTCTGCTTCTGATTTTCACCCCTTACCTTTTCCAGTAGATGTAGCCATCCAATTTGATTCAACTCACCTTGACCACCACGGACATTGGTTGAATCTAGACTACAGATTCATTGTGATAAGTCTGATAGAGACATGTATGTACTACTTTCCTTCTTGATCCAATTAATATTCTTGGCCTCAAACCAGATTCACGCATATTAGCCAAAAGCTTTTTTTTGTTGTTGTTGTTGTGTTTTTAAATAAACACAGAGCAGCCATTTACTGGTCCTGATTATATTCCAACATTAACCACATAGTTATTATATACATGAAATTGCATTTATAGGCAAAACAGAGACGGGGCACCTATGCCAAACTTCAGGACTGAGGTAGTACCTTCATTTCTGAGTTAAACTTTGAAAGCGGTACATTTCTTTTCTCAAAACAACCAGCCTCTGGGAGTCTTCACAGTGTTTCTGGTACAGGATAGATGCTATGTCATGAGTACAGAGGATTTGTATTTCAGCCAGATTGGAAGCCAACAAAGCACAGAAATCCATGATTGTCTACAATGCCTTTTGTCCCTTAGAAGAATCATGAGCCCTAACCTCTGAGCACCCCACACTGTCAGCTAATCTCCAGAGAATAACACCAAATGCCCCAAATAAATCCACACAAGGGATGGTGATTATAAAGAGCTCCTTTTGCGTTCCCTTCACTTCACACAGAGTTACTCTCTGTTGTTCAGGCATTGACTACCCATGTTGTGAATGCGTCCCTCTTTCATCGCCTCATCTTCCTCTGGAAGTCTGACTTCTGCCCTTATTCAAGTCTTTAGAAATTTCACTGAGGTGGACAAAGAAATGGAATCAAGATTAGAGAGATGGGTAGTTCGTGCCTGTTAAAAGCAGATCTGTTAGGAAAAGTACTAATATTTTGGATAACAGCATCACATTTTTTAATATGTGTGGTAAATAAAGCAAGACAGTGAAAGTAATCAAATGAACAAAAGCAGTGTCTAAGATTTTCAGTCAACAAATATGTGTTACGTGTCAAGCATTAAGATAGTTGCATATTGTGGTGGATATGCTAAAAACTACTGGTTTGTACACTTTAAAAGGGTACATTTTATAATATGTGAATTACAGCTCAGTAAAGGAGAGTTTGGTGATTTATGTGTCTGTTTGTTAAAAAAAAATAAAATATTATAAAACAAAATCTGAATATGTCACTCACCAGTTTAAAGAAAGACCTCCTCTGGACCTGGATAAAATCCAAACATGCTGGGTCAACACACATGACCTTTGTCATTTGGCCTTTGCCTAAGTCTCCGGCCTAATCTCCAGCCATTTCCATCCAGCCATTGCCAGCCATTTCTATTGAGTCATAGAAAACACTTGCCTTGGCTTTTCCACACCACGAGCTCTTCTGCACTTTATACTTCCTCCCCTCATGGTTCTAAGAATAGTTTATGCTCCTCATCCTTCATGAGTTAACTGCTCTTGTCCTCCAAAACAGAACGCAGATACGGCCGTAGTGACCTCCTTTGCACACCCCAGGCTGTTTTACAAACTCTTACCCTCTGGTCCCAGGGAGTCCTCTCCAGATCACAGACCCTCCCCAAATTGTGTTTGCAGTGCCTGTTTATCCATCCATACCCTCCTTGACACCACACGCGTTGTGAGAGCAGGGGTCACTCTTATTTCTATGTGTCCTCAGCCCTTGTCAGAGTGAGTGAGTTTTCAGTAAAATTGTTGTGACTTGAATAACATGTCCATTTTCAAGCCAAAAAAAGCAAATGAAGTCATAAATGGAGAGAGTTTAGAAAAATCGATATAAAATGTGGTCTGAACCTTGGTAAAAGCCTGGATGTATAGCAAGGAAGGGAAAATCCAGGCCATCAGGGCAGGAAAATGAGGTTTGTCAGGAAGAAAGAGCGCTCCCGAACGTACTACGCATGGATCTGTTGAATGAAGGGTGTCCATACCATCGACTGCCCTACCAGGCCATTTATGAAAGTAAAGTAGGTCACTGCTATACTTCTTCTGGGTCAATAGGGTAAACCACAACCTTTGTGGGCAAACCAAAATGATGTAACCATATCAAATTTTATTTTCCCTTTGTATTATTGCTGGGTAATGGAGTGGTTTACAAAGTTTTGCTATTATAAGTGTTTCTTCCCCAGGGATCTCATGAATCGCTTCCTCATTTCATTCAATCTCTGCTAAAGTGTCATCTCGGTGGCAAGGTCTCCCCTGATATGTAAAATATCTACCACCATAAGATTGTATGGTGGCACTAATGACTGTCAGACTCGCTGGCTAGAATGTGGTCTGTAAAAAATGGGTGTTTGTCTTCAAATCCTAGAAGGGTGTCCAGCTCATAGAAGATGCTCAATAAATACTTGTTGAGTTAATTAATAGGCAATGCTGTGATAAGCATTCTTGGGTCTAAATATTGTGACTTCCATCATACAAAAGATTAATGTGCAGTAAGTTGGGGAGCTCTCTTTCTTTCTGACAAATAATAACAGAACCAATAAAAAAATGACCTTTATATTAAACTGAGGTCACACTACGTTGATCACAAAAAACAAACAAATGAAAAATAGCGTTTTTTAATTTGGAGACTAATTTCACATACATTAACCTTTGGGATCTATATGTGCTTATGAAATAAGCAGTTCAGGCGTGTATATCATTTTACACATCAATGGAAATGACTCTCCAGATGACAGTAGAGACGCCAAGGAAAGGGTAAGGTTAAAAACATTTATGAAATAGAAATAGAAAAAATTAAATCGGTTACTTGGGGAGAAATGTATTGATATTCCAGAATATGGGGAGATAGAAAGAAAAAAGTTTATAATTGGTAAGAGTGAGATAAACCAAAACTATAACAAAAAACATCAGCAATTAAGTAACTTTGATCAAAACTGTACATACCATCCTCAGTTTCCCTAGCATTGGGATCCCATCTGGCTATACTTACATTACTATTTTTTAATTATGTGACAATGTCGTAAACAGTAAATAAATGGCAGGGCTCTGTGGAAAAGGTGGTGGGGGATGTGAAACAAAGTAAAAACTCATGAAGGGAAGAGTTCGAGTTGTGTATATACAAAGGTTGTCTCCAGCTTGCATGTGTGAAAGAGCTTATGTCAAGTATGTCTTGACACTTCAATCATATGGTAAGAGCTCGTGGGTGTGGACTATAATCTGGACTATTTGATACAGATGCCTTCCCTCACCTCTAGCACAATCTCACCAGAATACAAATAGCTCTCGTGAGCTTGCTCATCCCATTCGGTCCTTGAAGTCACTAAAATCACACCTTGCAAGACCTGAGGACCCCATCCCTATAAGTGACTGGTCTGAGAAGAGCCATCCATCCCCATGTTAGTGGAAGAGGCAATGTGCAAGATCCTAGGTACCAAGTGTCTATCGAGCTGCCACTTTCCTATCCTATCCCTATTTCACAGGTCAGTCACCATGACCCACCTCTGCCCTTGACCCTGCCTTCTACTTCCCATGGTGGCTTCCTGCTAACACCGGAGCTTGACTTGTCACCTCATTCCATGATACTTGCTCTACCTAGCCACAGAGCCAGTGTCTACACGAATTATGCTATGCCCTTCAATTCACTAAGCAAACTTCCATCATTGATGGCTTACCTGCCACTGCTTAAAAGTCTTAATTTAGAAACATGTAGCTAGGGCTGCTTAGGTGGTGACAGTAAACAACATACATTGTGATAATAGTAAATAGTAGCACAATAACAATTTAATAGACACAACTCCTGCATTTGCTTGTGTGTCTGTGATGTGGTGTGTGGCTGCACATTTTTGTGGTCAGTTATAAAGTGTTTTCTCTCAAACTGAAATCATTGCCCTTATTGAGCCAGTAAACAAAAACAAATGGGAAAACCTCTTACATTTAGCTCTCTCCTAGTTCTAGAATAAAACTGGAAGGCCACAGCTCAGCATTAATCACCCTCCATGACCTAGATCTCCCTTACCCTTCTAAGCTTACCTAATTACGATAAATAGGGTATAAATACCCTCCCTGCTTTTCGTTGGGTGGGGGAGATCAGGTATTCTAGTTGCCTTCTCTTCTCCAGGTACTTTAAATACAATAATCTCAATTTTTTCCTCCATGAAGTCTTACCTCACATCGTTCTCTTAACCTGTCTGCTCCTCACCATCTTAGCATTCTGCAAAGCTCAGCTCAGAAAACATCTCTCCTATTGTCCCTTTCCAATTCTCTGATTCAAATTAGTCCCGTGTACCGAGGCTTTTCACACCAGCCTGCCAAACCTCTCCCTAGGAATCGTTTTACTTCATCTTCAAGTGTGTTTGCATGTGTGCCTCTCCCAGTGAACTGAAAATTCTATGAAGTGAGAGATAGTACCTCACCCATCCCAGGCGACATTCACATAGAAAGCTCTCAAAAACATGGCTTCTTTTGGAGTTAAGCAAATATAATATGAAAGTTTATTTTACAATAAAGAAAAAAAACTAATGTTTACAAACAAATATTCATGTCAGGCATTTTATAATGTACTATTCATCTCCCAGTAGGAATTTCTCGTCCTCACGTGTATTTAGGAAACATAAAGGATTCCCTTGGCATTGAAGACGACTTGCGTTAATAGTCAATCCTTTTCCTTCCAGTCCATCCTCTCATGTTTTCACCATCGTATTTTCCTTACGAGGCTCTGGTTGAGAGAGAACAGTATGTTCTCACATCATTCTTAGAAAGGTCCCCAAACGTCACTTATCGCTCTGGTGTGTGGGCCGTCTGGGGCTTTCAGCAGACAGCACTGTCTAGGAATTATCCGTTACTTTGCCACCAGTGACTCATCTGCCACAGACTGTTTCAATTCCAGCAAAAGGGTGAAGGGTAAAGTCCTCAAGATATGACAGTGTTTAAGTGTGGGCTCAAGTCCATCATGACCCACTAAGCTGAAATTTGAAGCAAGAAGCACACAACTACGAGGCAGGAGATTGTTAGGTATGGCCAGCTGTCCTCTCATTACTGATAGAACTTAGTTTTATGAGGGAAAGACAAATGAGGCCATTACCCTCCTGATGGAACGTCTGCACGTACCCCCGGAAGCAGACAGACATGCAGGAAAACTGCATTTCCTCCAGGCAGCTACTACTGGAATTATATTTCCCCAAGATTCTGCCTTCTCCCAACAAGACTATCCACTGGAGTTTGAAATCACAGACATAGGTTTTGGACTATTGAAGTATATTTTACCTAAAGTAATTATTGACCTAGTACATGCTGATGTTTTCCACCGAAACAGGATAAAGCAAAAGACACACACAGCCCCATGAAAACATGTAAGACTGTATCCCTTTTTATGACAGGGAGTGCGAGGTATAGGTTTATGGATGACTCCACGAAAAAAAGGAAAATGGAAAGCTAACGGTTTCATTGCCTGATGGTGCAAAATCATAACGCATTTTCTGTTTTATGATGGAGGGGTCATGTGGCATTAGTACTCAATGTTCCTGCCAAAAGCATCGATCCAGATGGGAACATTAATTTATCTGACCAGATGTGTGACAATGTCACTCTGAAAGGTGGTTCCAGTATGCTGAACTGACATCTATCATCACAGAAATTGCACTGCTAATAGAATAGATCGAATTAGCAGCTCTCTAGTGGAACCTCAATCATCTTGAACCATAAAGAATGTAGGATTTCAGAGTTAAAAGAGACTTTAGATTTCATGCACTCTGAAAGTCTCATTTATTTGAGAGAAAGCTGCAGCTTAGGGAGTTGAAGTATATATGTCGCCGGAACTTCTTAACCTGTGTGTGGCCAAGTTGAGAATTGATTCTGGACCACCCCGGGACCACCTAACCAGACTTCTATGCTCTATGAACATAATTTCGTTTTCATATATTCCTCCATTTTAGTCAACAACTAAGTATTGAGCACCCACTGTATGAGAGACATTACACGACGCACCAGGTAAACAGTGGTGCAAAGACAAGCAAGATTCCTGCTTTTGAGGCGGCTTACCTTCCAGTGGCCAGCCTCAGACATACATGAAATATGTTTGATCAAAGAGAAGCACCGTGAAGAAATCCAACAGGAGAGTGTTGGAGATAGTGACCGGAGGGGGGCAGCAGGTTTGGGTAGGGTAGAGAAGAAAGGCCGTGTCATCCCTGCTCGTATTCATAACTACAGAAAGGAGACAATGGAGGGATGAAAGATGTGTGTAAGAGGTAGAAATAGCACGTGAGAGGCTTGCATGAGCTTGGAGGGGAAGAGGAATGGGCAGAGGCTGCTATAGCTGCAGCACAAACGGGCAAGGTGGCCAGCTCGTACAAGACCCACTGAGCTGGATTTTATTTTAAGTGCAATGGGAAACCATTGGAGGGATTTACACAAAAGAGCAATAGACTCCAATGGTTAAGCACCTAATTGCACATAGTCTATCCCAGGACAGGTAATTGTTCAGGCTACAGAACACTCTAGTAGCAGCAATATCTACAGAGAGCCACTCATATCCAATCCTACATTCAATTAAAATATCACTCAGGTTCCTATTTGAGTTCACGGTAAGGTTGAGACAGCTCAGAACAACCCTCAATCAATCCAGTTTTTTTAAAACAAATAGACTTTATCGTTTTGAGCAGTTTTAGGTTTACGAAATTGAGCCAACACTACAAAGCATCCTCACATCCCCCGTCCTCCCCCCACTGTCCTGCAATTAGTAACATCTTGCATTAGTGGGGTACATTTGCTAGAATTGATGAACCAATATCGATACATTATGATAAACTCAAGTTTGTAGTTTACATTAGGGTTCACTCTCGGTACAGCTCTATGGGTTTCGACAAACACATACTGTCCTGTGGCCACCATTACAGTGTCACCCAGAATAGTTCACTGCCCTAAATATCCCCTGTCCTCTGTCTGTTCATCCCTCCCTCCTCCTCCCCCAGATCCCTGGTAGTTAATCCTGCTACTGTCTCTACAGTCTTGGCTTTTTGCAGAATGTCACGTAATTGGAATCACATAGTATGTAGCCTGTTCAGACTGGTGTCTCCAGGTAACGTGCAGTAAAGGCCCCTCCATGTCTCTTCATGACTTGCTGGCTCATTTCTTTTTTATTGCTGAACAATCATCCCAGTGTACAGATGTGTCTCCATTTGATTGTCCATTCATCTTTTAAAGTACATCCTGGTTGCTTACAGTTTGGGGCAAGTACGAGGAAAGGGCTATAAATACCTGTGTGGACATACATTTTCAGTGCATTTGGATAAATACCAGGGAGCATGATTCCGGGATTGCATGGTCAGAGTAGGCTGAACTCCATAAGGTACTGCTAACCTGTCTGTTCCACACTGGCTGTTCCATTTTGTACTCACACCAGCAATGAATGCGTGTTCCGGTTGCTCCGCGTTCTCACCAACATTCAGTGTTGTCAGTTTTTTGTTTGTTTTATTTTTGGATTCTAGTAGATGTGCAGTGGTATGTCATTGTTTTATTTTCAACTCCCTAATGATATATGACGTTGAATATATTTTGATTCGTTTTTAAAAAGTAATGTATATATCATTCATTACTATAATAATATCATATGTACACATATATGTATACGAACTGTGATCATAAAAACAGTGAGTGTTTAAATTAAAAAATATATTACAGTAAAAGACACATTGCCATTAATCCCCCTCAAAATACTCTCCCTCACTTCAAACACACTTAACCCATCATTCTTGCCACTTTCTGTAGCAGTTCTGGAAGTCCTTTTTCATGAGTGTCTTTACTTCATCTTCCATCATGACAATGCTCTGTGTCACACATCACTTCTGCTACAGCAATTTCTGTCAAATAAAAAGATTACGATGTGTCCTCATTCACCTTATTCACTGGGTCTGGCACCATGAAAGGTAAACATTTTGAATCCATTCAAGACTTTGAGGCAGCCATGACAGCGCAACTAAAGACACTCACGAAAGAGGACTTCCAGAATTGCTTCAGAAAGTGGCAAGAATGATGGGACAAGTGTGTTCAAAGCGAAGGGGAGTATTCTGAGGTGGATTAATGGCACTGTGTCTTTTCCTGTAATTTTTTAAAAATTTAAACATTTATTATATGTTTTGATCACATCTCGTATGCGTATACATGTATATATATGCATATATGTATTCATGTGTATATATGTACGTGCATATATATATATGCACTATATATACAGTTAGACTATGGTGATGCTCCATTCTTTCAGTTCACCCAGCATATATTTAGTACTCTGGTGTCTGGACCAAGCACTGAGGAAGCAGGTTATTCAGACTGCCCTTCCCTTCCTTCTAGCAGTTTCTGGTCTAACAGAGAGAACCAACCGATAAACAAAGCTGTGCTTAAGGAGAAGAGGGGGGCTGTGAGAGCCCTGAGGCAATATGTAACTCTTCCTTGATGGGATCAGAGAACTTTCTGAAGTACGGGATTTTAGAACTGAGTTAAAATAAAGCAGCTGATGGTAGTGGGTTGGAGGACTGGGTGATCCAGTCTTCTCTTTGAGGGAAACTAGAATTTTAGTTCAGTGGTGCTATCATTGAGAGATGACAATGGAGGAGTTGGTATAGACCAATATTAAGAAGATTTTATTATTGTAAAAAGCATTGATGTTATTCAGCTCTGAAGGCAATATTCCTAAGTCAGTTTCCCAATAACATAAGATTATTTGTTTGTTAAGCCTGGTCATTATACGAGCTCATAACATATAAAATACAAAGAGTTTGATAGCAGTTTCACATGGTTTTAATGATATTATACCACTTATTAAACACAGCTTGTGTTTCTACTTGTCTCTTTTAAAATCAGTTTTAAAAATTATTATTTTTTTACGTGGTGGAAACATAACAAAATAGTAATATGTATATGCAGAGTTAGGTGATTTCACACTCATAAATCATAATTAATATTATAGTTTATAATATTTCATTCTTTCTCTATATATGTATAGGCATATGTATTAACAAAATTGATCACTAAATGCTATTCCATTTCATTAAGTGGAGGTTTGCAAAATCATTTTTAATGACTTCGCAGTAATCAGTCTATGAAATGAACAAAGTATGATTTATTTACCAATTCTTCCTTGAAGGTTAGTTCAGGTACTTCCAGTTTTTCATGTTATAAATAGATCTATGATGAAATTATGGTATTAAATTTTGGGGAATTGATCCAATTATTTTACTGGAATATTTTTATGAGGTTAAGTTTCTGGGTCAAAGTGTATACAACTATTTAGTAGGGCTTTAATAAATGTTGCTAAATAATTATATAAATCTATAAACTATGACAATAAAGTATGTACATATACATATATATAAGTATATGCACAATACATATATATGAATGTCCATTTTTCACACTCTCTTTGCCAATATCATTAGTAGAAAATGTGTCACTTTATTCCGTCACAATAATCTCTTGTCTGCTCCAATGTTATACTTCCTAACTCTTTACCTTCCTTCAGTCTTGTCACTGACAATCCCTTCTCCACAGAGCAGCCAAGGGATCTCTTAATAAAGTGAATCCATTCTGTCACCTTCCCCATATAAAATCCTTCAATAAGGTCTTGCGGCTATTAGAATAAAATCTAATTGGTCCCATTAAATGGGGTTCCTTCTGACCTGCCTGACCTAATTTCATACTCTGCCTCTTAACCCCTTCTCATGGCTCTCTCCTGTCCCTGACACAACTCCCTTGAGCTTTATCCACACCACTCTTCATTTTCTTGAGGAGTTAGCCTGCTCCTGCCCTGCCTGAACACACTTCCTGTGCAGCTCACGAGACTGGCCCTTCTCCTGATTCAGTCTCAGCTCACATGTCACCACCCCAGAGACTCTTCTCTGGGGACCCTAACCAAGGGGTCCGTGCTCCAATTCTAGGGACTCCCAGTAACGGTACCCTGTTTTGATACATTAATAGTACCTACTATTATCTGAAAGGATCTTGTATTTTAATGTTTCCCTTTTGTAAACGGAGACCTGGGGCACTGTCTATGTTCTCCATTCTGCCTTATTTCAAGCGCCTTGGTTGTTCTCGCTACATCGACAATTAACAAACACTTGTTGAATGATTGAACGGGCTGAATGTTCAATTTTTGTTCTTTCTATAATAAATTGTGTTCTCATAACTTTACCCCATTATTATATTGGCTATTCATCTTGTCCCCCTTTTACTGATAAGAATTATCTGGCATATGGACGATACCAACTCTTTTCCTGACATTTATTTTACATGTACCCTAATTAATTATAGGCTTTATAAATTTTAAATAATATTTCTTAGATTTTTTACCTAATCAATACATTCTTTTTTTTTTTCTTTCTGACTTTGGAGCCCTATTTGTAAAGTTTTTCCTTATATATTGTTTATATTATTTTATACAATTGTTTTACTTACATTTTATTAATATGTTAATAAATCTGCACATTGATTTTGGTATAGTGAGATATTGGTCACATATTATTTTTCCAGAACAATATCATCATTTCAAAGTTGTTGTTGTTTTTTTGTTTTTTTAATAATCCATTCTTTTCAGTCATGTGAATTACAACCTTTGTATATTCTAAATTCACAAACATGGTTCAGTTTCTGAGTTTTCTTTTCCATTGAATCATTTTGTCCATTTGTTTCTGTACTGTTGTAACAACATTTTAATTATTTCAACTTTACACATTTTAACAGTAGTAAGACACGTCATTCTATAATATTTCTTTGCATTTCTGCTCTGTGTATTGAAGCAGAAATGAAGATATCATTGTCAAACTTGTCCAAAACCCCCGGACGCTTAAGATTCTGGTTTTTCTTTTTTTTTTTTTGGTTTTTTTTAAGTGTTATTAATTGGGATAGAATTAAAAACTTTGTAATGTAATTTTCTCACTTAAATCCACAATATAAATATCTATTTATATCTTTTAAATGTACCTTGACTATCCCTAGTTTAATGCCTCTTTATATTTTTAAATGATAATCACTTATATAGTCCCTAAAGATTTCCCGATCGATTTATTCTTAATTATTTACATTTTTGTTTCCACTGTGTCTAGAATCTACTTATATTTTGTAACAAAGGAATATGTAACATAAGAAACAAAAGAAATGTAACAAAGGAAAAATCAATTTTTGCACTGAAAATTAACAATTTCACTACTACTAATTATTGGTCCAAATGTTTTTTAAGGTGAATTTATTGGATTTCCCTGATAAGCACCCATGTTCTTTCCAATAAATAGCATGTACCCAAATGATAAAGGTGATCTTTTTTACATACAATAATTATGCCATGTTATTTTTTTCTTCATACTTGGCCTTAAATTTCTAGGAAAAAAAAACAAAAACAACTGAATACCAGAGGTGATAGATTGCTTCTTTTGTAATTGTTAATTTAGTCTTATTTTGTCTCATTTTTAAACAATAGTTTCTGATCAGAATTATGCAGAAACACTTTATTATAGATTCAAGACCCTGATTATAAATACAATTTGTTAAAATCTGCAGATTTTTTTGAGGACTGGAGAGCTCTTTGCTCTTGCATTAAATGTCTCCAAACTGCTGTTTGTACGGTTTTTCTCCCCTCTCCTCTGCTTTTAGAGCTTGTTAGTCTTTCATCCATCTAATATCATCTGTCACAATCCTATTATGATTTCTTTACAGTGCTTCTAAACCCTCTCAGCTACTTCTCTGGGTACAGATGTCTCCGCCTTAATGTAGACCCAAGTGCATGAACATTTGAAAGCCATTTACAGCTCATATTAATCTTAAAAATAAACTTAATTTCCTACTGTGCTTTTGGTGGATACGTTTCTCAGATACGTAACATCAGATAAATGGAGAAGTGGTCATATGAGTGGAGATGACCTAGTATGTCCACATAGATCAGTTGAGAAACATTGCTTTGAAGGCGGGTCTAAGTTAAAAATCCATCCTCTGTATAATAACCTGGCCCTGAATCTACTCTGCTAGAAGGAACAATTCTGCCCATTCTGTTTTCTATGGCACTATTACTAGTGTACCAAAAATTAACTTTAATTTATGGCTTACCAATCAGAGTGGATAGAAAAGAGAAGTTTAAAAAGAAAGAACACGTCAGTTTAAAAATGGGTGAACTGATGAAGGGGGGGCGGCAAAGGAAGGAAGAGGTAAGAGACAGAAAAATATAACATCGTATTTTCATTTGTTGCAGAAAATTAAAAGACCAGTAGTGACTCTCTATTGAATCACCTTGATAAAATTAGCCTGAATAACTTTGAATTCATAAAAAATTAAATCAAGGCAAACACACACACACACACACACACACACACACACACACACACACACACAGAGCAACCATCGGAAGTTAAAACTGTATTCTTATGGGGAGAGCTCTCGGGTTCCACTGCCAAACTAATTCATTAAAAATCTTCATATCAGCATCTCTGTTAACCTTCTCTCAGTGCAAGTTTTTTTAAAAAGCTCACAAAGGAGATCAATGCTAAATACACGACAAGTGCAACTTCGTACTTCTCTTTGAAATCTAACAAAACGGGTTCCTCAACAATGAATATACAGTAGAAACAATGCCAACAGATTGAAACAGCCATCTGGAGTAATTATTCATGCTCCCTAAAAATAGGCTGTTTGAGAACGTGCGCAGTTCCTTGCCGATATAATTCAGTGGTCTCTAACAACACTGGAGCTGGCTGGCTGACTAGGAGTAAAGATGCTTTCAATGGGCAAGCTTGGTTGTGTATTTTTATTGTCACGGGGAAAAAAAGCACCTGGAAGTTGAATCTCAAAGTCAGGGGTACATTTCCATCCTCCAAGATCAAAGTACTTCTGCCGGTGCCCCTTCTTTCTGTTGCTATCCCTACTGCTGCTGATGTGGGTGCTTATTTGCTCCACATTATGCCAGAGAAACAGAGCCCTACTTCACCTCTGACCTCAATGAGCTACCTCTTCAGTCTCCACATCGTTTTGCATTCACCACTTCCATTTTCAGTCATTCAGCAACTTACATTGAGACCGTATTAGTAATACCTTTCTTTTTTGCAATAACAATTCTCTTTCTTTAACAACGGAGACAATTAAATATCACAAACTGATTTGGCCCCGGGTTCTTAGTTACATATTGGTAGAACTCCAAAGCAGAGTACAAGTCTCCTGGCAGGTGTTGGTCTATTTCTAAAGTCGACCCTTTGGTTATTTGCACCCGGAACCGACAGAATGAAAACCACTCTCCTTGAAGTGGAGAGGCTAGACCCTCCGTGAGTGGATTCCACTCTGACTTCTAATGTCCTGTCACCTACTCTTATGCATGCACCATTGCCATCTACTGTTTCCCTCACGTGCTTTCCTATGTTAATGAGTTTAACTGAGAAGACTAAACTCTTTAATAGAAATGCAGGCAGCTTTACTTTCTCAGGGCA
Organism: Rhinolophus sinicus; assembly: GCF_057876585.1. Classification (NCBI taxonomy): domain Eukaryota; kingdom Metazoa; phylum Chordata; class Mammalia; order Chiroptera; family Rhinolophidae; genus Rhinolophus; species Rhinolophus sinicus. The sequence goes on from NC_142501.1 coordinate 208,862,743, forward strand.
GTCTTGACTTGAAGTTCCTACAGCCTGGCATCTAGATGGAGGCATGATCCGTTCTTTACTATAAGCCACTCTTTCTCTCTGCTGACTCCATTTCTAAAAGGGAGGAAGAAGTCACCTTAAAGACTCAGTCACATGGTGGAGGTGACAAGGTGTCTGCTTCTTCCAGGATGATGTCTAGCACTGCTGGCTTATCGCCTATGAATTCAATGTAGATGACTAAGAACCTCGTTGGTGGTGAAAGGTTTAAGCCCAATCCTTTCTTCTAGGTATCTGTGATGTTAAAGAAAAAATTGTTCATGACACTTGTTAAAGAATGGGCGGGACTTCACTCAAGAGGAGGCATCAAGACAAAATAAGGATGTTGACTTCATGTCATCTCTGCCATTGCAGCCGTGGCCGGCATTGCTAATCAGTCAACTCTTTCCTCCTTCTGAGCCAAGATGGGTCTTCTGAACACTGTACCTGACAGCATTCCACTCAGCCCTTACGTACCCATCAGTCAGTGTGGAAAAAAGCACTCCTGAATATTACTTGGCCACCAGAAAACTTCTACTCTGCTGTCTAATAGTTGTGTCAAACTTGGTAAACCCGAAAATGAACTCCTGACCTCCCCTCAAGGCCAGCACCCCAACTTGCTTCCAAAGTTCAAATCTCAGTACATGGATATAGTGCAATAAAATTGCAGTAACTATACATGGTACCAGATGGGTATTAGACTTATTGGGGTGAGCATTCTGTAAGTTATATAAATGTCTAATCATTATGCTGTACACCTGGAATGAATATAATATCGTATGTCAACCACAATTGAAAAATAAATAAATAAATATATATATATATATATATATATATATATATATATGAAAAACAGATTCAGATCTCATCACGTCACATCTCTGCTTACAATTCTCCTGTGGATTCCTCTCTCACCAAAGCCCTTGCGATGGCCTGCCTGGCCTGCAGGACCTTCTTTGTCACCCAACTACACTTCCATTGTCCTTTGCTCATCTCAGTTCAGCTGTGCTGACCTTTCCTGCTTTGTCCTCTGCCAGGAAAATGTTTTCCCCCAGATAGCACGGGGCTGACCCTCGCCCTGCCTGACTCAGTGGCCCCCTTCTAAGACTGAACTTCCAGCACACCCTCCACTTACCCCTCACACTGGCTCTCGCCCAGGCTCTAAACCCCCTTCGTATTTTTCCCAGCATTTATTACCATCTGACATACCTTATATTATCATAGTCTCTGTTTACCATCTTCCCTGTCTCCCCAAAGCATATAAATTCCATTCTAACAAAGCAGAGATGTTTACCAGCAGTCAGTTCCCAACACCTAAAGGCATCCTTGGCACATGGAAGGTTCTCAAAGAATAAACAAAAGGATCATTGAATTCGCAAACCCTGATCTAAGCAATGTCCTGAGCACCATTACTTTTGAAAACGCTATGTGCTTGTGGAGTTTGACGTGATCCAGTTTGCAATCAACTGAGCACAGAGTTTCCCTTCTGGAAGCAGTTGCATAAGCCATCAGCTCCCTTGACGGTGCTTTTATCAGCTCTGAAAGCAAGATTTGCCATTCCTCAGCTGTTTACAGGATTGAATGGGCCTTTCTGTGCTCGGCACTGGAACCCCTCCCATCTCCCCCTGGGAAATGACCATTTCCAGGAAGACCTCTGCCTGCTGCTGAGTGCCCAGCAGTGGGCTGTGTCATCGGCAGCAGGAGAGGTGACCTTCAGTCACTTGTTATTCCAATATGCATCCACTTTGTCCATTTTTCTCTCTTTTTTCTTCCTTGACCTGAGTTAATCCTCTCATTATCTGTCTCCCACTTGGATCAAATCCCGCTTCAGCTTTAGTTCTTATTCTGACCCTGCTTTTGCCAGCCTCCCCAGGGACTTTGTAAGAGCTGCTGTTTAAAGACCACTCTTTCAGGCCCGACCCAATAGGCAGCCAAAGAACAAGAAAGAGTGAACCACTTTCCAAGAAAATAGCAGAGTCGCCCTCTTGACTGCGGAAATCTAAGCCTAAGTATTAAATAAGGGAAGGAGGCAGGCAAGAACCCACATTTGTAAAAATCTGCTTTGTGCCAGGAACGGGACTTGGGGCCATTTGCAGTCTGCCTCAAAAAATGGTGGCATGCAGCCCATAAATTAAATGATCTCCATGTAAAATGCCACATTTTAAAAAGAAAATAAGAATATGTCATCCCCACACCCCCCAAAAAAAATTGCTTAGGTGACTTCCCATCATGTACAGACTAAAACCCTAAGTCCTAACGTGACCAACTGGGCCTGCACACCGGCCAGACTCATGCCCTGGTCTTCTCCCCACTCCACACCCTCCTATCTAGCAACAGAACCTTATGTCTTTTTGCAAAAACTCTAGGGTCCATGCATTTCCTGTTTATTCTGCCTGGCCTGCTCTCCCTTCCTTCCCCATATAATCACATGATTCCCAGTCTCTATTCATTCAAGGCTCTCAACTGTCATGTTTCCAGAAAGTTCTTAGCTTATCAGTCTATAGGGTGGCTTCTAAGTCTGGAAACAGGATAATCCATGAGGATAAACAGAAGATAGATGCATAATCCATGGCTTACTGACATTGCATTTCACACAAGATAAAATAATAGTATTTTAGTTACAAGTCTTTCTAGCCAGCTTGTTTGTAAGTTCCATTCCCTCCCTCACCCCCTGCCCTGCTTTATTGTAGACATTCTTTATATTTGAATGTATTTTTTATTATTTATGTGCCCCCTGAGAATATCAGTCCCCTTAAGGTAAAGCTCAGCTTTGTTTACTGCCAGCTCTCTGGAGCCTAGAAAGATGTTGGTGAAGAATTGGCACCAGATGAACATGGTTGGGGGGAATGAACTGAGTAAGTGGACGCAAAGAAAACATAACGTATTCATGGTGACAAAGCTACTAAACGGTTTGGACAGAATTTGAAGACATTTTTATTTCAATGCCTACATTTGCCCTGCTGCTCTAAAATGAACTCTTTGTTTTGTCGTGAGGTCATTTAAACAGTGAAGGCAACAGGGGACAGGAAGGGGTTGAACCTATGACCAGACCATTGGCAAAGTAAAGAAAGCAGCCCTGGCAGCGCTGTGTAGGGAAGGGGCTCGTGTGGGCGTCCAAGGAACCACATCCATCACTGAACTCGCCCACCTCCCGGCTTTTTTGAACTTGGATAATTTTGTTGAGCTTCAGTTTCTTAGTGATACAATGAAATTAAGAGGAATCTGTAAAAATGATCGTAATATGCACCCAGGCTCTGAAATTCAGACAGCCTGGAAGCAAATTCTTACATCCTGGTATCAACCCTGATCTTGGGCAAGTTATTACCTGGTAACTCAGCTTGCTAACCCTCAATGTAAATTAGAGATAAAAACATCATAAGGTAACTGTGAGTTTATCCATATACATCCCTTATAAATTCCAAGCAAGGTGCTTAACACAGCCCTCAACATACGCAAGTAATTACTTGCTACCACTAATTTTGTTCCTCCTCCTCCTCTTCCTTCCTCTTCTCATTCTTTTTTTCTCTTTTTTCTTCTTCTGTGTAGTAGTGGTAATTGTTTCTACAGTAGAGATAAAATCGTGACCCTTTCTCACCACAATGTCAATGCTCCTTGAAGACAGAAACTATATCGTACGTATATCCTTTGTCAAATGCTCTACTAGGATAATTTATAAATGTTGCAACATGCTTACAAACCTTTGTGCTGATGAATGAGAAGCAATTAAATAATAAAACCAATGTAGTTTTTTAATATGGCTTCACGTCAGCTGTTATCAATGCATACACCTGGCAATGTTAGTTGAGAAACTCCAGGAATTTTTCATGTTCAATACAAGTAATGAAACTGATTTTTTAGTTTTAGAATCACTCATTTCCACATTATTCTATTGATCTTCACAAAGCTCTGCATGGTCGGCAGGCAGCTGGGTGGCCATTATTTTCTGTTTGGTCCACACGGAAGTCTTGCTGTGCCTTACATCCGATGCCTGCCATCGTCTTCCTTACTTTGTAGTGTTGTGTCCTTCATTTATCCACCTGCTATGTTTCAGTCAACACATATTTACATTCAATAAAACATTTACTGAACATTTCTTAAGTGCCCAGCATAGAGGATCTAGAGCTCAATTAGCACAAATTTTGAAGCAGGAAGACTTGGATTCTGGGGAGAGAGGTACACAAACAACATGACCCAAGATTCCTCACACCGCTGTTGCCAGTGGGTACAGTTGGATCAATATAACAGTAAGAGCAGAAAAATCTCCCTGACTCACGTCCCATCTGCACAGTCACTGGAAATGCAGCCCCAGAGATTCTTAGTCCAGATGAGTCAGTCAGGTTTATAAATTCTGTGCACCTGGGCAGGGTGTTTTTGCAAAAGACTGAGCAAGGCATGGATTAGGGCAATGTGCAGCAATCCTTGAAATTCATGGAAAAGAAGGATAGTTCCTGGAAGCAGCATTTCAGTAAAGCACAGGCTGCTGTGTGGGAATCAGTTCATCAATCCAAATGGAGCTAGGAATATAGGAATAAAGAGGAATTCCAAGCAAGGTGCTTTCAGTGATAGGGGAAAGGTAGAGGCAGAGATGTTTTTCAAGGAAAGTGATACCTATTGCTAAGTCAACTTCATTGCTACGTAAAAACTAGGTTTCTTCACATCTCCCCCTAGGACATTTTCACCTAGATAAAGACACATCTTTGTAGACTTAGAATTTGTAAATGTCCCCTTTAATAGAAATAAGTATACCCTAGGTCTTCTGGGATGGTGCTGTGAGTTCTGAGTTTAGAAAAGGACATAGCACAGTGCAGATTCAGTCATTTTTCCAAATCTTTAAGGATGATTTGTGCACAGAGAATTCACTTATTAGCATCTATGTTTTCAATATACTTGCCTCAAAATGTGGGGGTTTATTAGTATGTGTGTATGTCTTTCCACCAATCAGTGACACATCTGAAATGCCTTAGCAGCCAAGTAAGATGGAGATTAAGGGCAGCCACTGAGGAAAAACAAGGAAAATGATGAGGAACGAAGCCGCTTACGGTTTACACAAGTCAGCAGCCAGCAGCAAATGTTCAGGGCAGCGTTTTGTCCTCGTTCTAAGAATGAGGACGGATTTAAAGCATTTCAACCAGCAGATGCCTCTTTTGTTTGTTGGTGATTGCCTCTGCCAGCCCTCCGCCATCATTTCATGGCTTCTCCCTTACCATCCTCATGTGATTTTCCCAAACCATTTGTGAGATTTGTATCATTACAGTATTTTATAAGAGAAGAGAACTGAAGTTCTAAGAGTCTTTTTAAAAGACCCAAGTTTCCAGAAGACAGTTAATGGCCACGTCTGGATTCGAAGCCCAGGTTTTTCTCACTATGAGCATCAATGGTACATACTTGTTCGTTGTGGAAAGCAGCCTTCAAGAGAGTCCAAGATGCCTGTCTCCTGACATTCACACGCTTGTGTTACCCCTCCCCCCTTGAGTGTGGGTTAGATGCAGTCATTCACTCCTGATGAACAGAATGTGGCATAAGTGGTAGCTTTGCACCTCACGATTAGGTTGGCTTCGATGTTGGATGTTCTCTCTTTGATTATTTGCTCTGGACGAAGCAGTTTCCCTATTATGAGGGAACTCTGCAGGGAAGCCTGCAAGAGTCAACCTCAGAAGATCTGAGGCTTTCTACTAGCTGAGTGAACTAGAAGGATCTTCCAGGGCCTGCCAGAGCCACAGAAACACAACCTCTTCAGTCAAGGCTTGAGAAGACTGCAGCCAAGGCTGAGGTGGTTGATTGCAGACTCATGCAAGATCCTGAACCACGGAGACCCAGTGAAGCCACTCTCAAATCCCTGATCCATAGAAATTGTGAAATAATAAATACTTGTTCTCAGTGGCTGAGTTTGGGGTAATTTGTAACACAGCCACAGATAACCGATGCTCTGTTCACTCCAGGAACCAAGCTAGTTTTTTTTTTTTTTCTTGGTAGAATTAATGATATATGCCATTTCCCAAGAATTGCATTGTTCTGATGTATATAAAGTCATACCACCAGTTTACAAATAAAATGAATTAACACATTATAAAACATAGCAGTAAATGGTATGATGCATAGGAACCATAACATGTTCAGCACAGACATTTTGATTTCCAAATAAAACTTGTTTTCCTCCTCTAATGGTTAATTCCATGTGTCGGCCTGCTCAGAGAGCTGGTAAACATTATTTTGGGTGTGTCTGTGAGGCTGTTTCAGGAAGACATTAGCACTTGTGTTGATAAGCTGAGTAAAGACATCTGCCCTCACCACTGTGGGCGCCATCGTCCAATCCACCGAGGGCCCAAATAGAACACAGCAGTGGGGGAAGGGCACATTCACTCTCTCAAGGTGAAGGGGACACCCAGACATCGGCTCTCCAGTCCTTGGACTCAGACTGAATTACACCACGAGCTCCCCTGTTTCTCCAGCTCACAGATGGAAGGCTGCAGGACTTCTGGGCCTCTACAGTCATATGAGCCGATTCCTGAAACAAATCTCCTTAACACATATATACATATATAATCTCTCTTCGTATACTCATATATATGTATGTATATGATCTGTAATTGATTCTGTTTCTCTGGAAAATCCCAATGAATACACCTACCATGATGATAGTGAAATTTAGAGCATAGGAATGAATGACAGATTCATTTAGAAAAATTAAAAAAAATACAGACCTCAGAATAATTAATTTGATGGAAATGTAGAACGGAGTATTCCAGAAAAAAGAGTAGATTAAGGAGAATATTCAAATTTTGATCCTGGGTACCTGGGGAAATGGATTTCAGAAACAATGTATAGATAATTATGATAAAACTAACATGTATTATCTAGCGATCAATAAGGATGGGCCTATTTCATTCATTTTCCAATTACGTCCAATTTCTAAGGCTTCTCCCTCTCTTAATTATTATCTCTCAAGAAACCTAGATTGTAAGTATCCTTTTGTTGATTGAATAAAGTATGTCCTTTCCAAGAATTTCATCAAATTTACATCCAATCCCTGGGAGGGAGGTGACTACCTCTGCTGCACAAGCATCATGAGTCTGCACGTTATGAAAAAGTAACAAATGTTGATGTAATGTATGTGGATAAAGACAAGGTTAGCAGTGACATTTTAATTTCCAATTAAAGATTGTTTGTCTTTTATGCATATTTACATAGTGCATAGGCTGACTAGCGTATTAATGTATATCACACTGGAGGTTTGAAGGTCTCCGGGATTATGTTATAGCTTATTTCCTTCTTGGAAACCATTACTTTTCTTCCAAGCTTTAAGTCCAGCTCAATACTTGAAGTAAATTAGAACTGAATGGCTGGCCTGGCTCCTGTACAACATTCTCCTCACCATGCAAATTGAGTCAACCGAGGGACAGGTCCAAAACATTAAAACAATCTCTGGTAATGATTTTGAAGTAAAGAAACCCCAGGCTGGGACTCTGTCTAGACTTGGCTACCCAACCACACATGGCTATTTCAATGATTTCTGCCATCTTGACAGTTGCCCCAATCAAATCCATTGTGTGATGATGTACTTTAGATAGCAAAGCCATCCAGACATTAGGGTAGCATTATTATTTTAATAGATGTTTTATTGAGGTAAAGTTCACATAATAGCAACCATTTTAAAACGTACAACTCAGCAGCATTTAGCATATTCACAATGTTGTGTAATCACTACCTCAATCAATTGACAGAATATTTGCTTCACTCAAAAAAAAACCCTCCTGTCCCCTAAATGGGTCACTCCTTAGTTCCCACTCCCACCTTCAGCCCCTGGCAACCAATATGCTCTCCATTTCTAGGGATTTACCTATTCTGGACATTTTATATAAATGAAATCAAACGATAGGTGGCCTTTGTGCCTGGCTTCTTTCACTGATAATTCTGTCAAACTCTTCTGACATAGCACCGTGTCAGTACTGCATTACTTATTACGATGAATAGTATTCCAACGCATAGATAACATTTTGTTTATCCATTCATTTGTCAATGGATATCTGAGTTGTTTCTACTTTTCGAGTATTTTGAATAGAGCTACTATAAACATGTGTGTGCAAGTATTTGTTTGAGTATTTGTTTTCGGTTCATTAAAATGTCCCAGAGGATTAAAAAAAAAAAAAAAGTGGGAGGGTAGGAAGGATTGAAGAAGAAGCAGTGACTAGAAACAGCTGGAGGCTTTGGGTTGAATGCACTTTCATATGCTCGCTAATTGACTTGTATCTTTTATTTAGGTTTTCACCATTGCTTTATCAGGATCTAAGAGATCCATGACACATAGTAGGTGTTTCATAAATACTCTTGGAATAAACATTACATGCTTTATTTTGCTGCCTAGAGCTGTTAATATTAACAATCAATAAATAGTTTCCAAATATTTTTTCTTAAGATGAAAGGACACGAGTACTTCCAGAAAAAATAGTTTCCACGATCTGCTTAAAATATTTACTTTTTTTCTCTCGCATTTATGAGTCTACACACTTGATTAGATCACCTACCACCTACTACTTTATTATTTGAAACTTTTTTTCTTTCAGGTCTTGGCATTCTCTCTAAGAGAGTCTCTTACTACGAAGTAAAGAAGTGTCTTGACGGGATTGAGAGAGAGATTTCCATATTTCCTGTTATTGTTAGTAATTTCCCTTGTTATTAGCCTGTTTTATATGTCTCTGTCAATTATGTGCCATGTGTTCTAAATTACACAAGCAGGGTTTCACAGCTACAACTACAACAATAGGAGAGCTACAATGTTCTGTTCTTATTCTGCAATTCATTTGTTATTTAAATTGATCCCAGTGGGGGAAAATAATTTGTATTATTTCCTCTTAGTTTTATATTGTCCCTGCATACTTATAACACCAAAAGATTTCTTTGGAATGTAAGACTATTATTAAAGAAGAAAAATAGCAATAATATTTAAGTTCTCACAAAAATACTTCATTTCAAAGTAGTCTTCCAATAAATATTCTTTTTTTTTTTTTCATAATGGTTAAAATCTGCGCTTGGTAATTCACTTGAGACATAGGGAAGTAATTAATAATCTTCCTGCACCTTGGGCCCAAGGTTTCTATTTGTCAATTTTTCTCCTCTGGTTTGAATGGAAAGTCTAAAATGTGGAAATAAATGGGACTGAATCTTACAACTTACAGAATCAGAACTCATGGAACAGGTGTTCATCAAGCTGAAAAAAATAAGAGTAAATAGAAGCTTTTTTTTAGTACCTGTAGAAAAGCCAAGATTTGTATTTTAGACATCTATACGAGAACGATGTCTCAAAATACTTTGTTCATTTGTTGGTGGGTAAAAATAAAGGATAGAAGAGTGTTTTAGGTCTCTTTTTAGAGTGTCCCGTTGCTGATGCTGGGATGGGCTAAACATTTTAACTATGGATGAATAATGATTTGCATATTTCAACGACCTTGCCAAGTGGAATCTCCACAGACTTTAGTGATGAGTATTTAATTAGCAGAATGAATGTGTTCAGATGTAAATCTTCTATTCCAAGACCATCCCTGTTTTCTCTGCTTTTCATGGCAAGATCAATGAAGGTTTTATGAAGAAACTATTTGCCTCTAAACCACAATGGGCACAAAGCTAACCTTCCATCTGTCAGCTGCTGCCTTCCCCAGTGAGATGCACTGTGGGTGTGGAGGGGCTCCATCTGCACTGCAGGTCCACCCAGGTCCTACCCCAGCCCTCACCTGTGCTTGGAGAGTATTAGGGGCCCCACAAACCCAGTGTGTGGAGCCTGGGAGTTCCTGGCTTCTTGACACTCCTTACACCCTCTTACTTCAATTTAGAATGCCAATTTGATTTTAGATCTCCCTGGAAGGTGGCAATCCAGCCTGGAGGATTTTCCAGGAATGATGAGAAGGGCAATTGCTTCAGCTTTAAGCAGGCTGCCTACGTCAGTAGGCACTGTTTCACAAAGTATGAAACATCTATCATACGTGTTCAAATTTCCTTGTCAGCTGTTTGAAGGCTAAGTTCATCAAAATGCTGTGGCTATGATGTAGGTATGTGGGCTTATGTTCCCCTTCCCGGAAGGCCCCATGTGTAGCCCATCCCTATTCTCCATAACCACTACTCCATCCATCTCCTACTTGTTCAGCTCTTTGTATTTTCTTTTGTCAATGGCCCTGTTGTTTTCTAACTAGTGTCCCTAAATTGAAGCCATCCTGACCCAGGACAGCTCCAGGTTGTCACAGGCGCTGCCCTATGATCTGTTCAGAATATTCACCCTTCTCTGGCTCTCCCAGCTTCCAACTTGGTTTTATGTATGGCTCTCCTGTGACAGTTTTGCTTGTCCAGTCATGCTGACGGTCAACCCTGTTTATTTGTCTTCTGTCCCAATCGTTGCCTCTTATATCAACACCTCTGCTTCGCATTCTGAAAGTCAGTGTTTCCCAAATGTCAGCCCAATTGAGTATCAGAACAACCTTCTTTGCTTGTACATGGTACCACAACGCCACGTCTGAGAAAAAGATGGGTCATTGCTGATGCAATTGCCTTTCCTTGCTCTCAACCTTCTCTTCCTCATCCCCTTCCCTCCTTTTTTTCTCCATCTATCTCTATTATGTACATTCAACAATTGCTATGTGTCAGATACTCTAAAAGACACTGGATAAGTAAAAACAAACACACAAATAAGTGAAAGCACAGTTCTTATCATTGTGAGTTTCCTCGGAAACCCAAAGTCTGATAGAAAAGTATCATAAAACTTGAGCATTTAGGCCACAAAGGCAACACCCAATAGGTGGAAAGCTAGACATTGTTTTTGTGAGAAAAGAAGGTTAAGGAGAGTATAGAATAGTTCTAACCCAACCTGCTAATGAATCTCCACCTAGTGGGAAGAATAGAGAAAAACATATGGCAGTTTACAGCAATGTTTTAGAAAATTAAGTGTGGTTGAACTGGTGCTTAATAAGGAAATCTTAATATGCTAGCATAGATGAAAAGTGTTTCCTGACAAAGATAACATTTAAGCTTACTCTGGAAGAATAGATACATTGGATTTCATTCACTGAAGGAATGGGTGAATTTTCCAGGCTTGTGATTTCCTACATAGGTTTTTAAGATCAACTTAGTTTTAAGGTGTTTTAAATTTAATAATTCATCTGCAAAAAAGGGAGATTGTTCTATTGAATAAAGAGAGAGTTCTGTTTCAGTTTATGCATCAAAGCAAAGTCTTTGGCGATACACAAAAATCAACTCACTGAAGGGTGGACGGGATACCTCGAGGAAATGACCATGCCTTACGAGGAAGGCATGCCTTAAGGAAATCGGTTGATAAGGTTTACAGAAGAATTGGGGCAGATCTTACTGTCGGGCAAAGCTATGTCATTGCGACTTGAACACTATGTGACTGTTTCTTTGACAGCAAACTTGCAGAGAAAATATTTTCATATCTAGTTCACGGATGAGAAAAGCAAAGCAAAAGAAGGTATGTTTTATTGTTTGGTTTTGTTTTGTTGCTGAAGGTCATAAACCAGTCTGGAGCAGAATTTACATTAGAACAAGCTCACCTCACATAGCAATTCAATTATTTTTAAACATAACCAATAGTTTGGGGTTTTCCCTTTGAGAATCAGTGTGCCTCTCTCCTTAACTCACATTTATTGTTTTATGCTACATATGTTATGCCCTTCCCTCTTAATTCTCCCTGATGAGGAAAGTGATGCTTGAAAATATGAAATGACTTTTCCAATGTCATCAGTCTTCTGCGGGACAGAAAAGGAAGGACGTTGAATACTTTCACTGCAATGCAGGATTCATTCAGAGCTTCATTTGCAGCAATAGTCATGATTAAGTTTCAGAATCAACTGACAACTTTTTACTTTATATTTAGACAAGCTTTACGGAAAAATTGGAACGGTAATACAAACGGTTCTTATCTATCCCCCGACGTAGTTTTTCCTGTTATTAACATCTTACATTAGTATGGAAATTTGCTTCAATGAACAAACTAATATTGATATATTATTATTAACTAAAGTCCATATTCTATTTGTATTTCCTTACTTTTTACTTAATGTTATTTTTCTGCTCTAGGATGCCATATTATGCGTAGTCTTCTAAGGTTCCTCTTGGCTGTGACACTTTCTCAGGCTTTGGCATGATGTTGACCTTGACCACCTGACTGAGGTGGTATTTGTCAGACTTCTCCACTGTGAGGTTATGCCTTCCCCCTTTCCACACTAGAGGCAGCTCACACATAAGCAGTAGGGGGTTAGGCTCCACTAAGGGTGGAGTATCTGCATAAATTACTGGGAATTCTTCTGCAGGGAGATTTGTCCCTTCACCCCCATTTGTTTATTCAGCCATTTGTTTGTATCAGTGTGGACGCCCAGATATTCATTTTATACTTTGGGCTATAATTCAACATTATTTTGTTGCTCAAAATGTTCCAGATTTAGGTAGTGGTATTGGTTTCTTTTCCAATCAAATTTTAATTTAATTTAATTTCAAAATCGTCCTTTCCTGGTAGATAGGCAATCAGCTGAATGATCTATCATTAATCTTATATTCTGCAATCTTGCTACAACTGTCTATTAGTTCCAGGACTGTTTTTGTTCATTTTTATGGACTTTCTTACATAGGCAATCGTGTAATCTGTGAATACCTTCTTTTATCTCTTACATTTAAATCCATGTGTTTTATCTTCTTTTATCATCTTATCGCCTTAGTAAGGACTTCCGGCACAATAGGGTAGGAGTGATGTGAAATTGAGAGGATCTCTTTGCCTTGTTTCCAGTCTTAGAAAGCATCTAGCTTCTCACTGTTCATTAAGATGTTAGCTATAGACTTTTTATGGACGTTCTTGTCAACTGGAGGATGTTTACCTCTATGTTTAATTTTCTGAGAGTTTTTCTCGTTTTCATCATTAATGGATGTTGGATTTTATCAATGCTTTTGATGTGTCAATTGATATTATCTTCTGTTTTTTCTTCTTTAGCCTGTTGATGTAATTAATGACACTAATTGATTTCCAAGTGTTGAATAACTTTCCATATCTGGAATAAATCTCACTTGGTCATAGTGTATAAAATTTGTTTTGACATTCTTGGATTATAGCTGCTACCATTTGGGGTACATTTTTGCACCTATATTTATGAGACATATTGCCCTGTAGTTTTTCTTTTTTTATCTTTATCTTGTTTTGATATTAATGTAATACTGGTCTCATAGAAAGAGTAAGGAAACATTCTGTGTAATTCAATTTACTGGAAAATAGTATGTAAAATTATATCTATCTATCTATCTATCTATCTATCTATCTATCTATCCCCTTAAATATTTGGTAAAATTTACTAATGAAAAATCTGGGCCTGGTACTTTGTTTTTTGTTTTTGTTTTTGTTTTGAAGGTTTTTAATTATTGATTCAATTTCATTAAGATATTTAGGCCTATTCAGATAATGTGTACCTCTTTGTGTGAATTTTGGTAGTTGGTGCCTTCCAAGGAATCCAGCCCTTTCATATAAGATATCAGATTTGTGGGCATAGAGTTATTCAGAGTATTCTGTTTTTATTCTTTTAATATCCATTAGATCAATAGCAATGATCCCCTCTTACTTTTGATATTGATAATTGATGTCTTCTCTCTCTCTTTTCCCCTTGGTTAGCTTCCCTAAAGGTTTATAAATTCTATTGCTCTTTTCAAAGAAACAGATTTTGATTATGTTAATTGTCTCTATTGTTTTCCATTTAATTGATTTTTGCTTTAATTTTTATTTCTTTTCTTATGGTTTCTTTAAGCTTCAATTGCTCTTTGTATGATATTGTTTTTAAATTTCAGTTGCAAATAAATGATATGTGATACCCCAGACTCCATTAGATGGCAACTCAATGCTCAGTTTTCAACAAAATTATTTTTCCTTTGATTAGTGAAGATCACAAGCCCAGTGACCAAAACCTCCTCTAAATTTCCAGAGAAGATGTCATCTCTCCTTTCTTGGACATGGATCAAATGTCAAATTCGATTGCAGTATTCCATAACTATATACTGTTTCTTGTATAAGATTGGTCATTTCTTCACTTAAAAAATATATATGTATCAAAATTTGCAGCTTCAACCACACCTAACACTGTGTTTGGAGTATAAAAGATACGCAATAAATATTTATTCAGTGATTCTGGATTATGTACTCTGCTGACCTTGATACAAAGTAAATCAAACAGTGATTTTTCCGAACTAGAATTAGCGTGTCTGGTCAGCTTATTTCTAGAGGGGGCAGAAAAGAAAAACCGAGCGAAAGAAGGAAAGGTTAATGAGGACAGTAAATTCAGTAAAATGCTTCCTCCTCTAGAGTCAGAGGAAACCTGTGCTAGGGTGATAAAGCCACCACACCTTTACCCCAGTCAGATAGTGATAAATATTTTGATATGTAACCCAGAGTTTGTTATGTTTCTTGTACCATGGTTCGGCCAACCCTTGATTATCTGGGCTGAATGTGGGTCCAAAGTCCATATCTGTTTCCTTTGAGGATAAGAGAGGAAAAAAAAAAGAAAAAAGAAAAAAGAAAAACAAAACAAAACAAAACTCTGCAAAGAGGAAAATCAGGCCATGTACAAAATCAGGGGCTTTTGGAGGACAGCATAACCTGTTATTTTACTTTTTTTTATGTTAATACTACCGTGTTTCCCCGAAAATAAGAGCCAGACAGACAATCAGTTCTAATGCGTCTTTTGGAGCAAAAACTAATATAAGACCCCGTATTATATTATGTTATATTATGTTATATTATATATAAGACCCGGCAGTAAAATAAGACAGGGTCTTACCTTAATTTTTGCTCCAAAAGACGCATTAGAGCTGATTGTCAGGCTAGGTCTTATTTTCGGGGACACACGGTAGTCTGCTTCCCGCCTCTGGGAGGGTAGGAGCCTAATTTCATAAGCACCAGTGAGCCAACGCAGGTGGTCTAATCGCATTGACCAGGCCCCCTCCTAATAGCCATCGAGGTGTGTTTCTCCCCTCCGACGTAAACAGTACTGACACATAGATGGGGATCTATGAACACTTGTGGAGTGATTTATAAATGAATTATTTTATTACGGAACACTGCTTCTAGTTAAGTACATTTTGCTTTCTCTTCCAGTTTGGCTTTCTTTTGATAATTGAAATTTTGTTTCGCAAGTCATCATGCTGCCTTTGGTTGCTTTCACACGATAGCAGTTATAAACGTCAGCAGTTCCTACCAGCCAAAAAGGTCCTGCCTCCTGCGCTTTAGGAAATCAAACAAAATGATTTCCCCGTCAGTCATTGCAGTGGTGCTCATTGCAATCCTGATATTTCTCTTGGAGTCTGAGGTAATTCCATTAACAGGACACAAGGTGGTACATTGAAAGAGGGAACTGAGATGGGATCCCAGGGTTAACCTTTAGTTAACATATGCGATTACGTTTTCTTGGATTTTCTCCTGAAAGCCCTGGGTTTGTAGGCAGGAGCAGTAAGTGTCTTAGTTCTGGTGTGTGTGTATTTTAGACCAGGTGGTACACAAGTACTTGAAAGCTGTCTTTACTCACCCGGAGTGCCGCCCCAGGCAAATTCTTGCCCAGCCAAGCCCTCCACTGGCCGTGAGAGAGACTGAGAAAGACGCAACACCTGCCCTCAAGGAGCTCGCAGGACGATGAGAGACAGGTTACATTAGAGAATGACAAGGACTATGCACAGAAGCCCCACAACCAAGTCTGTCCCCGAGGGCCTCTGACCTTCTTAACGATTATTGTGTGATTTTGAATCAACGAGAGTCTGCACTTAGCAATTCCTTCAGGTAACAAGGTCATGTTCCCAAGCATCATCTCAGAAGGGAAAACCTTGCTTTCCTTCAGGACTGATCCATTATCTATATAAGTGTATCTGTTTATTCTGACTTCGGTTCCACACAGAGAAAGGAAGGGCACTCTTTCCATTCACCCTCTGTTAAAAGCTTTCAGAAGTGACCTGCTGAAAGGCGGGTGGCAGAGGAAAGGATCGGTTCTTTAGAATTTATAAACACACTGAAATGCACTTCAAGCTTTTGTCGCAGCACACGACAGACACAGAAACCTGCAGTTGTAAATAACGGAGATGTGGCACTCAGAGGGCCCTACGAATGATCCGAGGCAATTTTTAAAAATTATTTTAAAGAAATGGGAACTATCTTATAAAAGCATTGATGATGGGAGTAAGAACTACTGAGAAACAAAACTGGCCGAGGTCCAATATCAGGGTGCACGGGAGGGTGGGGATGATTCTTCCCCACATGTGACAGTTTCTTCCTAGTGGAGGGATTCCTTCGGCAGGAAACCTCTGGCCCCTTTTTGACCCCCTCGCTTTCCTGCAGTGCATAGCTGACCGGTGCATGTAGAAGCAAGAACAGGGCATGGATGCACAAGACACCCCTCTTACTTCTCCCTGGAGCAGGCCCGCCTGTGTGAGCATGAGTTTTGATAGATCTCGCTGTGCAGTGAGCTCATTAGAGAGCCCCTGACCCCACCCCCACACTCCACTCACACCCTGGGGATGGACCTCAGCGCTGCAGTGCTACCAGGATAGGAATGGGGAGTCTATGTCGAAGTTAGGCCATAGGATGCCCACTTACCAGTAATGCTCCTATTGGCAACAGAGCAGTGATATGGTGTCTGAACACGGGTGTGCTGGTAAGTGTTCCACAACTAACCCTCCAAGGGAAACAAACACGAAGCCACGACTGTGGCATCTGCAGAGTTCTGTGGCATAAACAACCCCACCTGAGCTCATTTCAAGCTACCACTGTGGACAGCATTGAATGAAGAGTTGGGAAGGGATACGTATATTTGGCCCTTGTAAACTGGCAAGGGGTGGATTGAGCTCAGCACTATCTCTTTTTCACCTTACTCTTTTACCCCATTTCTCAACGGCTGCAAACACTGGTTGTACAGGAAGGGTCCATTTTATCAGTCTTGTTCAAACACCAATATTCAGGTTTCCTGATTGAGTGTGTTTCACACTATATTACAATGTCACTTGGAAATTAAGGTTCCAGTACACATTATATAATTAAATATATAGCATAAACAATATATATGGCACTTATACACGCATTAAACATAAACAATTATATGTAAACAATATATATGTAATGTACATATGTACATATAAATAATGACATATCTAACGTATGTGTGTAGTGTGCGTATTTAAGTATATGCATATACATAGCGTGTGTTATGATAGTGGTTGCACAGGCATCTGTCAACACTTATGAAATACTTAAAATCAGTGAGTTTAATTTCATGTAAATTTGGTCTTAATAAAGTTCATTTTTGACAAGTCAATTTATTCACTTGAAATGAACACAAAATATGAGTAGTTTAAATCAGGCACAGAAAACCAACAAGATGATAGTGGTTGATTGTTTTACTGCACGCACATCTTCACCCTCATTAACGCTATGTTTTTGTTGTGTGGCTTTTTGTTCTTGTATTGATATTGAGTACATAGTTGCAATAATTTAAAAGAAAGAAGAGAAAGAGGTTAGAAAACAACAACAACCAGGGCACGCTGCCATTAAATTGC
The DNA here is from genome assembly GCF_057876585.1 of Rhinolophus sinicus. Lineage (NCBI taxonomy): Eukaryota > Metazoa > Chordata > Mammalia > Chiroptera > Rhinolophidae > Rhinolophus > Rhinolophus sinicus. The sequence continues at coordinate 208,880,323 of NC_142501.1, forward strand.
TATCTGAAAACATAAACCAAAGAGCCAAATTGCACCTGGTCTATCGGCGGCAGTCGTCTTAGAGCTATAACCTAGTCTTCTGATTTCTGGACTTGCATGTTTTAACGGACAAAATTACACACTGCTTGTCCTTGGCCGCAAATATCAAACAGAGGAAAGTTGCATTAGGTTTATAATTAAATATCACTGTGACATTGAAAGCTCTTAGTGGACTGGATCTCAATTAACATCTTCAACTCTGGCACCTTAATTGATCATCTCATTTTCTAGTTGAAACAGAAGTTTTTATTTCTTTTTTCCTCCCAGAGCTGTGGCTTCTGTTTTTCTCCTTCCCTTGGGCTACAGTGTCAAATTAATAGATACCAGTATAACACCTCTCCATTGCTGGAATTATAGGAATTATATCTACTTGGCTTCTAGATACACACACACACACACACACACACACACACACACACACACATTTCAGGTTTTCAGCTTAACACATGGTGTATCATAAGATACTTTTATGTAACCTGAAATATCTACATTTATCAGTGAATATGGTCACCTGATATTTAAATTATATTTTAATGACATAAGAATAAACTCCAGAAATAAACATATATAGAGAGAGACACATTGTTTCATATACAGGCACACATGATTTAAGACGGCAATCTATGTGATATTTTTATCATCTCTACACAAACGAATGTGATCTGATTAGTAACTGTCCCCATGCACTCCTACCAAGAGAGTATCATTACTGAAAGCATTTCTGAAATTTCTTTTTGAGAACTGCCTCGGTGCTAACTCTTCCCTATACTAACCAGTGAAAACTCTTGGCAAAACCTGGCGCCTTTGAGAGTTGAGCAACCATCTCAAAACTGCCAAAAGCTTCTGGAACCAAGACTAATGAAGATGGTTGGTGGAGAAGCTGAGGGTACCGCCTGGAATCAGGCTCAGTGTAACTAGGACACAAGGAGGCTTTACTTTCCTCTGTGGCTTCTAACCTGTGCCTGAAATCAGGTCCAAATGGAGAGTTTACAACATGCTTTGAGCAAAGACATATGAAATCTTTTTTTGACTGTCTACTTTGGCTACACAAAAAAATATATAAATATTGGCAGCACATTCACTATTCTTTGTGATTTTTAGTCCTCTCCTAGGAGGTCCCTATTTAAAGCCAGTGGAACCCAATAATTTCCCCATCCCGACAAAAGGCAGTCTAAACTTCCTATACCACTTCAATGGAATTTCAGCTTTAAGACTTAATTTACCTCCTCTGTGAAGTGGGTACATAACTCACACATCATGAGGCTTTTGTGAAGATTAAATGATAAAGTATGTAAAGTCTCTATTACAGTATCTGGATGAAATACATGCATACCATACATTAATTGTCTTTTTCCCACTCTTTTGTTCCCAACTAATACAATATTTGGGGTATTCTAACATGTTAAATGATTTTGTTAATCCAACAAATGGTATATGCTATGAAATGAAAAAAGAAATGGAACGCTGCAGCCAATTTCTACCCATCTGAAAGCAGAAATGCCAAGAGTTTCAGGGGTATTTGCGTACCACACGTCACTCTTTTGTTTCGATACAGGCAACTCTTTAGCCTTATCTGATAAATTCCAAAAAAACATTTCATCTTGAAGCAAAACATTTCTGAAACATTTTCATATTTCACATGTGTTTTAGGTGATAAAATAGCAAAGAGGGTAGGGGCATTTCAGGCAAACGTAAATTTACAAAGACACATTTATTTTAGACACATTGGTTGAAAGAAGATCTTATTTCTCTTTTCCTTTTTAATTTTAGGGAAAAAAAGAAAAAGAAGAAGACTGGTAACCAAAATATACGCGAGGCCTTTCAAACAATATTTTTGGCTCCCAGAAAGCTCAGCTGCAAAGAGAAAATGCTGAGATGGTGATGATGCTGGGTTTGAATGAGCCTGTGCCGGCATGGAGGCTGCAAGACCGAGGAGCCCCAAGTATGGCTGGTCCTCCATTTAGAGGCAACAGGGGCACGCTCGGGCTGGGAAGGGGCTACACACACAGTGAACACGGAAGCAGAACAACGGATCACCTGCCAGTCAAAACTGCATTTTCTTACTCAGGTGCATAATAACCATGGGAAAATATTTCATCCAGACTCTTCTACAGATAACAGACAACACCTCTCTGCTGAAGGTACAACTCTCTTGAATGAATAATTATATAGTTTTTTGTTGTTTGCTTTTAAGTGGCAGGTATGGTTTTGAGATGTTTTCAGAGAACGTGGATCAGAACCTGTCATTAACTAGAAAGCATTCGGATAATTTCTTGGCAAACGCCATACTTTTACACTACAATTTGCATTTACAGGAAGAACTTAGAATGAGCTTGTTGAACTCCTGCAGAGGAGACCCCAAAGACACACCATTTATTTTTCCTTCTGTGCCCTTGGTTGTAGGTGTAAGAGGAGTGCCCGCTGTCTTCGGCTGCCACACCTGTCCTACATCTTCTGAGACGAGTCTATCTGTTTACCTTAGTTGACACTGTATATTTCCTGGAATTATGCTGAGACTGTCGAAAAGTTTGCAAGGGATGAAATGTGGGAAGAAGATATGGTTTAAGAGTCAATCACAAGGTTCCTCAGGGAGAACATACCTGTGGGTTAGCAAAACTCATTGATGAGTATTTGGTATGGAAAGAAAGTCTGCAGGCTAAGACCCAGATGACCTGGGCTTAAAATGAGGAGAACTTGATTACTTTGTATAAAACATAGGCTTTCTATAAGTGGTCAAAGAAGGAAGCAGTAAGGATTCTGAGAAATAAAGATACTCAATAGCTTGTGATAGAAAGAAATGGCCTAGTTCAAGATAAGAGGCATGGACTCTGGAAGAATCAGGCATCCATGAGATAAATCTTTGGGCTGGATTCTTTGAGGCTACCTAACACTTAATTATTATAAAGTATCTGTTGATTGGCTCTTTGCTGTTATCCAGTTGGCATTAACCCCCTCCCCATTCAGCTAAACTCTCTTTGGCCCAATGACCTTGTCAGAGTAGTGCCTTGAAACACTAAATACCAAAGATTAAAAAAAAAAAAAAAAAAAAAAAAAATCAATGTTCAATACAGGAAAGGGGACAACTACAAGAAACAAGATAAGAAAAATATTAAGAACTGAGTAGAAGCAGAATATTAAATTAAGAAATTATCATGAGAAATGTAAGGTCGTATAAGAAAGTCCCAAAATATTGAGAAGTTGGTGAATCAGTCAGATTGTTCACAATCTGTATAGGAAGATTGGACTCATTTTTATTCAAATGCTATCATTCAGTAAAATCTCAAAGTTTTGAAAGGCTTGGGGATATCCAGGATACAGATACTTGAATAGAAATCTCAAATTTTCCAGTCCAGATTTATCAAGATGGTTTCTTCAGTTAGCTGTACTTCTTTGGATGTAGGCATGGATCCTTGCAAAGCTTTGCATAGAACCCAGACTCCTAAGTGTGGGCTGTGAGACCTGTAGCCCAAACTATTCCTCACTGACATCTCATGCTTTACACTGGGAGACATTTCAATAGCTCTATTTGCAAGAGAAAAATTGTCCCCAACTTGATCTGGGATAGGAACACCTTACAGGAATAAGTCATGACATAATTTCTCTAAAAGAGAAAGAGCCCCACCCTGGTAATGAGAAATATATATATATATATATATATATATATATATATATATATATATATATACTTTTTTTTTTTTTTTTAAGTGGTGTAGTTCATAGCACTCTCCTTCTGGGGAGAAATTAGTACCTGACAAAATGCTGAGTGATTTTCCGAGTTTTAACAGCATTAAACCTTATTCTGGAAACCGCCCCCCTACATACACACCCAGTGGACTCAGCTAATTGTCAGTCAGGAATCCAATGACCTTTCGGGAGATTTTTTTTTTCCATTCTATATCTAACATGGTTATCTGTATGGAATAGATATTCCAACAAGGCTACCTATTCTTTCTTTTGTTCTATCATCTCTCCTGTAAGACAGTAATAAAACTCTGACCCATCCTTAGAACCAAATTGTCTGAAAAGTTCTCTTTAATGCTCCTACGTGCAAGAGAACATTTTGGTTACCATGAAGCAACCAAATACAAATCTGGGGCCCACTTGATGCCGGCAGCTAGAATTATATGAAAACAACAAAACAAAAGTTATAAGCCAAGTAAGGACATTTTGGTCAACAAGCAACTACATACACGATGGTGGTCCCATAATGTAATCGCAGAACCACCCAAAGTGGTTCTATCCTCTTTAAGGAAATACTGAGTTGCTTTGCAGACACAATACACCAAAACCATGGGTCATACAGCAGAAGCAGCATACGCAGAGGGGAGAACTTGGACCTCCAGCTGCACCTGGTACTCAAGTCTGTTCCCATCGCCACGCCAATTCCTGCCCCCACATACCTGAAGGGAACCAATGGACCAGGACAAAACCAGAACTTGAATACTGGAAGTCTTTCAGAAGCTAAGGGTCTGCTGTCCAGAAATATCCGCTGCTGACACCCCCTACCATAAATGGCCAAGCTCCAAGTCGCTCCAATTAAAACTTGCCTCGCCATCACTTCCACATACCTGCTTCCCCTAAACCCTTATAACTGAGCTCCAAACCCTGGATGGGACAGTTTGGGCTTTTGAGCATTAATTTCCCCTTCTCCTGGGTGGCGCCATTCATAATAAAATAGCCCATCTTTCTCCACTGCAATTCTTGGTGTTTGTGTTTTGTTCCGCTAGTGCCTGGTGGAGGAACTCTTTCTGTTCTGTAACAATGATTATAAAAGAGCTGAATTTCTGTAAGTATTGGAATGGTATGTGGCTCAGGATGATTTTTTTTTTCCTGATGGGCTCAGTAACAGTGGGACTTGGCAATAGAGCCTCTCTCACTCAGGGAGCCTCCATTTTAACTGCACAAATTATATCTCAATTAGTCAGCCACTGACCTGTCTCAACACAGAGGAGCCTGGCCCCCCAGTGTTACATATTCAGAGGGCACTACAGCACCCTAAGATGTAGCTTGGTGGTCTTCAAAGTACGCTGCTGTAAATTCTTTGTTGAGGACCTAAGATCCTGCACAAGGATACACGTCCACAGGAGCTCCCTTGACACATATTAAGTGCCACTGTCACTTTGCTGAAAGCTTTCTGTGGTAGCGTGGTGCCAGCCTGTCCCTGCACTCTGGAAATATGTCCAGGTTGTAATGATGTAAAGCATAAATAAGTTTTGTTTCTTCCATTAATTCAATACCAGAGACAGCCCTTTGTGAAGAAAACACCAATGAAAACAAAGTTCCAAAGTTAAAATATTAGGTTCTCAGTCCCACATCCTCTGCACATCAAATGCCCTTTTTTCAAAAATACCACCAAGTTCCTTAATCTGACCACTGCTCCAACATGCGATATCCAAAACCACACTGCCTTGACAATGTTTCTGTATCACTCCATCTTGATTTCTTATCTTCAATGATCCTCAGGCCGCCTTTGACTCCCTCCTGACGCTATTACCCACTATCACCCAGCCAGTTTCTGCTCAATATTTCCAATCACGCCAACCCACATCCCCATTCATGGAGCAGTATTGACAGCTGCAGCGCTGTATTTCTGACCCTGTCGAAGGAAGCAAGGCGAGAGCTCTGGAACAGTGTTTATAATGTCTATAGTAGCATACAGTAATGTACAGTAATGCCCCAGCCCTTCGCGTTCACTCACCAATCACTCTCACTCACCCAGAGCAATTTCCAGTCCTGCAAGCTCCATTCATGAGAAGAGCTCTACATGGGAGTGCCAATTTTTTATCTTTCATACTGTATTTTTCCTGCACCTTTTCTATGTTTAGATATGTATACATACACAACTATTTCCTATTGTGTCACATTTGCCTACAGTATTGAGTACAGTAACATGCTGTAAGGTTTGTCGCCCAGGACCAATAGTCTATCTCATATAGTCTAGGTGTGCAATGGGCTAGACCATCCAGATGTGTGCAAATGCTCTCTGATGTTTGCACGACGAAATCGCCTAATGGCACATTTCTGAGAATGTACCCCCAATGTTAAGCAACACATAATTATTTACTTTTGACAGTGCTATTATAGATAATGAAAGGTTCTTTTATTTGGGGGGGTTGTTTTCATATTTTTGTTCATTTGACTTTTCCCTATGATTTCTAAAAGGGCCCACTGTACGAATTTTGGGCGTTTTTGTAACCCAACTTGGAATGAGATGATAGTGGATGAAGCTTTCCATCTGACGGCTAACAAAGTAAATAGTTCCTGAACTAAAGGAGAGCAATCATTTGTGGTCCCCTTTGTTTAACAAATGTTAACTAAATTTCTAATATTAATATATACTGAGCACAGTACTACATTCTGGGGATACACTAATAAACAATACAGGTGTGTTTTTCTCCCCTATTTTCAGAGTAAGTAGTTGACAATAATAACATGGAAAACTAAAAGCATGGGGAATCTCTCATAAAGGATTTTAAGTGACACTGCTGGTAACTAACCTATAAAACCTGATTCATAATCGCAGGACATAACTAGTCTGGAGAGTTTTGAAATGGGTTACCTGACTTAGTGTCTTTTAACCTGAGATATATATATATATATGTATCATTACATAAAGAGGGATCCCAGGTGAGGATTCTCTCCAGTTAAGGTCCATTCCCAGGGAGGGATCCAGCTGAGAGCCCCCAGCTATAGGAGATGAGTGTCTTGCTCCTGAAGGGGGCATCTGGGCAGCATGCCACAGTGTCCACTACAGATTGGGTGAAGATTCAGGTGCTCTGAGGTATCCATTTGTAGCTGTTCACTGGGGCCAGAGGTAGATTAACTCTGAACTAATGAATATCAAGCTTGAGGAGCTTCCCAGGCATGGGTCCCTACTAAGGCTCCAGAAGGACACAGGCAACGAGTTTATGTTTTTGTAAGTTTTCAAAAGTAAGTTATTTTCAGCACTATTTCTTTCCTCTACAACTCTAACTTCCCTCACGCTGAATGGCAGGCTATGGTCACAGGTGTTATTGGATCTGGCTAAAGGGGGGTTAGAGTGGGATTTATTACATTTGATTTTAGCGGATTATATTTGTGAAATTCAGAATCACTGCCAAGATTAGTCATTTTTTCAGTTATCCCCGTACAGGAAGGATTAATTCTCATGTTCATTATGATGCAAAGCTGCAATACCAGGATGTTTGTGTTATGCAATGACATAAACATACCTTTTGAAGCCAGCATCGAGAAGGAGGGAGATAGTGGAGGAGAAATAAAGTTCAACATGTTAGGAACCATCACCTAATGTCTAAAAAATTATTCTAATGGTTGAATTAAATTGTAGAGAGAAGAAGGGGGATCCAAGATGGCAGAGGAGAAAAACACTGTGCTTGCTTCCTTCCATGAACATGTTAAAATGACAACTAAATTACAGAACAATCAACCTGGAGAACCATCTGAAGTCTGACTGAACAGAAGTTTTATAACTAAAGATAGAAAGAAGCCACACTGAGACCGGCAGGAGGGATGGGGAGGCGAAACAGGCTGGTCGCACATAAGCATGTAGTGATTAAGAATCAGGAGGGGTAGCTCAGCTGTGGAGGTTCCCCTCAAAGGAACAAGGGACCCCAGTCCCTCACACCTGGCTCCCCAGCCCAGAGTACTGGTGCCAGGAAGACAAGCTCCGACAAAATCTGGCTGTGAAAACTGGAGATTCTGACCATCCAAGTGGGACTGAAGGCTGTGGAAAACCCAGACATCGTTTTAAAGGGCTCCCGCACAGACCTAATCAATCTCAGGCTCTCACCCTGGGCTCAGGCAGATGGGCGGGTGACTCGGGGGGCATTGGAGGTATACGGGAGACAGACTTACGTGTGTGGCTCCAAGTTGAAGGCTGAAGGACAGCTGCCATGTTCCTTCTGAGAGGGCTACCTCCCACACAGCTGGCAGATGGGTGCCATCCTTCCTGTGTTGAACCCACCCCCATACCCATGGCCAAATCTGAATCTGATTGGTCAGGTGAGCTCTGCTGTTCTACCCTTCAGGATCACTGAGGACCCACCTTACACAACTCCCCCAACACTGGAGGCACTTTCTCTGGGAGCAGCCAGCCCTGCCTGCATTGTACACTTTCTTGGAAAGATATCAGAGTCTGCAGGCTCCAGGCAGGTGGAGCCTCAGTCCTCGGTTTGCTCTGAGACTTGCTGAGTAGCTCCAAGCTCAGCACTGGCACCAAACTAGAATCTACATTAACCTAGTGAACACAGCTCTTTCCATTCTAGTGACTCCCTGAGACTCTGCCTCACCCAACTTGCATACCACATAAAGGTTTATCAGTGGCTGAACCTTAAGGGAGCTGGCAGGTGGCAGCAGGATTCAGAGTGTCCCAGCTTTTTGCAGAGCTGCTCCAGCCCCAGTACTGGTGGCAGCCATCCTCGGTTCACAGTGTAGCCTCTCCCACACACCTCCAGGTTTGGCACAGGCAGTGAACAACCAAAGATCACTTTGTAGCTCCTACTAAGTAGTCCCCAGCTGGTCATAGGCAGTAGGTGACCTGGACCTGCACTGTAGCCCATCCCAAGAGGCCCCAGAACCTACATACTTGGTGGTTGGCTTCAGACCACACAGAGCAATGCCCAATTAGCCCCACAAGCAGCACACACAAGGGGTGGTCTCAACAGGCAACAGACCCCACTGGGGTGAATCCCACTCAATAGGATAAGCCCTCAGCACAGCAGCCTATAAGCTGTGGATGTGGCCAAACCCTACAGCCAATCAGCCTGAGGGTCAATCCCCCCCACTGACGTGCCAACAGCAATCAAGTCTCAACTATAACAGGAGGGCACACACAATCCCACACAAGCGGCACTTGTGGAGCACCTGGAGCAGGCGACCGGAGAGATTGTGCCAGACCCCACAGGACACCTAATATAAGCCCACCTGGCCAAGACTGGGAGACATAGCAGACCTACCTAATACATAGAAACAAACTCAGGGAGCCAACAAAAATGAGGAAACAAAGAAATACATCCCAAATAAATGAATAGGAGAAAAGCCCCCCAAAACATAACTAAATGAAAGAGAGGCAAGCAAAATATGAGACACAGACTTCAAAACAATGGTTATAGGAGAGATCCTAGATGGCAGAGTAGATAAACACTGTGCCTGCTTCCTTCCAGGAGCACATTAAAATTACTGCTAAAGTATAAAATAATCAACCTAGAGAACCATCTATTGTCGAGCTGAACAGAAGTTTTATAATTAAGGAAAGAAAGAAGTCACATCGGGATTGGTAGGAAGGGCAGAGATGCAAAATAGGCTAGCCCACACCTGCTCGTGGTGATTGAGAATCAAGAGAGCCGTCTCAGCCATGGAGGTTCCCCTCCAGAGGAATGCGGGACTCCAGACCCACACGAGGCACCCCAGCCCGGAGTAGTGGTGCCGGGAAGAGCAGCCCTGACAACATCGGTCTGTGAAAAGCAGTGGGGATCCCAACCATCTGGGTGGGACGAAAGCCTGGGAGAAACCCAGGCATACTCTTAAGGGGCCCGCGCACAGACTCACTCGCTTGCAGGCATTCACCCTGGGCTCAGGCGGAGGAACGGTGACTCAGGGCACGTCTGAAGCATATGGGAGGCAGACTTCCTTATGTGGCTTTCAGAGTGAAAGCTGGAGGACAGTCGACATTTTCTCCATGAGTGAGCCTCTTCCCATGCAACTGGCAGGCAGGCGCCATCTTTTCTGTGTTAAGCCCTCCCCCACAGGCCAAATCTGAATCTGATTGGTTGGGTGAACTCTATTGCTCCACCCTGCTGACTCACTGGGAACTTGCTCTACTCAACTTCCCCAATGCTGGAGGCACTTTCTCTGTGAGCAGCCAGCCCTGCACACATTGCACCCTTTCTTGGAAAACTATCTTGAGTCCCTGGGTCCCAGGCAGGAGGCAACTGGCCTTGGTGTGATCTGAGACTCTTGCTGAGAACCTCCAAGCTCAGCACTGGCACCAAACTAGAATCTACATTAACCTGGTGACTACAGCTCTTCCCATTCTAGTGACTTCCTGAGACGCTGACTCACCCAACTTTCATACCACACGGGGCTTTATCAGTGGCTGAACCTTAAAGGAGCTAGCAGGTGGCAGCAGGCCTTGGGGTTTCCTGGCTGTTTTCGGAGCTACCCCAGGCCTGGTACTGGAGGGAGACGTCCTCAATTCACAGTGTAGCCTCTCCCACGCGCCTCCAGGTTTAGCACAGGCAACAAATGACGGCAGACCACTTTGAAGCTCTTACTAAGTAGTCCCCGGCTGGTCACAGGCAGTGGGCCTTCATTGGAACGCCTCCCAAAAGGCCCCAAAACTGAAATACTTGGAGGTTGGTTTCAGATCACAGCAGAGCACCACCCAATTAGCCCCACAAGTGGTACACACAGAGGGTGGTCTCGACAGGTAACAGAGCTTGCTGGGGTGAATCCCACTCAGTGAGGTAAGCTCCCTGCACAGCAGCCTGTAAGCTGTGGAGATGGCCAAACCCCATAGCCATTCAGCCTGAAGGCCAGTCTCACCCACTGCTGCGCCAACAAGAATCAAAGCTCAACTATAACAGGAGGGCACACACAACCCCACACCAGGACACTCCTGGCACACCTGGAACAGGTGACTAGGGAGATTATGCCACTGGGACCCACAGGACACCTACTATATAAGGCCACCCGGCAAGACTGGGACACGTAGCAGATCTTCCTATTACATAGAAACAAACACAGAGAGGCAGCCAATGAGGAAACAAACAAATGTGTCCCAAATGAAAGAACAGGAGAAAACTCCAGAGAAAGAGCTAAAAGAAATGGAGGCAAGCAACCTACCAGAGACAGAGTTCAAAACAATGGTTATAAGGATGTTCAAGGAACTCAGTGAGAACTTCAACAAAGAGATAGCAACCATAAAAAAGGACACAGAAACCATTAAAGAATAGCACGTCAGAAGTGAAGACTATAATAACTGAAATGAAGAATGCACTAAAAAGAATCACCAGCAGACTAGATGAAGCAGAGGATTGAATCAGCCATTTGGAAGACAAGATAGCAGAAAACACCCAAACAGAACAGAAAAATACATAAGTAAATAAATAAATAAGGATAGTTGAACAGACCTCTGGGACAACATCAAGCACAACAATATTTGCATCATAGGGGTACCAGAAGGAGAAGAGAGAAAGCAAGGGATTAAGAACCTATTTGAAGAAATAATGACTAAAATCTTCCCTAACCTGGCAAAGGGAATAAACATATAAGTCCAGGAAGCTCAAAGTGTCCCAAACAGGATGAACCCAAAAAATCCCACACCAAGAAACATTATAATTAAAATGGCAAAGGTTAAAGACAAAGAGAAAAAACTAAAAGCATCAAGAGAAAGGTAACTAGTAATTTATGAGGGAGCTCTCATAAGAATGTCAGCTGATATCTCAATAGAAACTTTATAGGCCAGAGGGATTGGCACAAAATATTCAATGTGATGAAAAGCAAGGACCTCATCTCTATGTAATTTTACTAACACTTGTCACCCCAATAAACTTTAATTAAAAAAAAAAAAAAGCTAGGACCTACAACCAAGACCTATAACCTCTACCTGGGAAGGCTATTATTTAAAATCAAAAGACAGGTAAAGAGGTTCCCAGACAAGAAAAAGCTAAAGGAGTTCATCGCCACCAAACAGTACTACAATGAATGTTAGAGAGACTACTTTAAGATGGGGAAAAAAAAAAAAAAAAAAAAAAAAAAAAAGGTAAAAAATATGAACAATAAAATGACAATAGCTACATACCTATCAACAATTAATTTCATGTAAATGGAGTAAATGCTCCAATCAAAAGACATAGGAAGGCTGAATGGATAAGAAAACAAAGCCCTTACATATGCTGCCTATAAGAGACTCGCTTCAGATTGAAAGACACACACAGATGCAGAGTAGAAGGATGGGAAAGGATATTTCATAAAAATGGAAATGAGAAAGAAAAAAAAAAGAACTGAAGTGGCAATACTTATATCAGACAAAATAGACTTTAAAACAAAGCATATAACAAGGCACAAAGAAGGACCCAGTAATCCCACTTCTGGGTATTTATCTGAAGAAACCTTCAAAATGCTACTTCAAAGGGATGTGTGTACCCATATGTTCATTGCAGCATTGTTTATAATGAGCAAGACGTGGAGGCAGCCTGGGTGTTCATCGATGGAAGAATGGATAAAGAGGAGGTGGTACATATATACAATAGAATATTGCTCCTCCATGGAAGGGAATGGGTTCTTGCCATCTGCAGCAGCATGGATGGACCCGGAGGGTTGTTGTGCTGAGTGGAGTATCAGAGAAAGACAGATGTAATGTGATTTCACTCATATGTGGAATCTAAAGAACAAAATACACAAACGAAACAGAAACAAACTCGTAGATTCAGAAAACATTTTGATGGTTGCCAGATGGGAGGGGGTTGGGGGTGAGTAAAAAGGGGAAGGGATTAAGAAGTACAAACTGGTTGTTACAAAGTAATTATGGGGATGTAGGGTATAGCATAAGGAATATACTCAATAATGTTGCAATAACTATGTATTCTGTCAGATGGGTACTAGAATTGTTGGGGAGCTAGATGGGAGAGGGTTGGGGGACAGGGTGTGAAAGGCAAAGGGATTAAGAAGAACAAATTGGCAGTTACAAAATAGTCAAGGGGATGTAAAGTACAGCACAGGGAATAGTCAGTGATATGATGATAACTAGGTACAGTGCCAGGTGGGTACTAGACTAGTCAGGAGGATCACTTCTTAAAGTATATAAATGTCTAACCACTATGCTGTACACCTGACATTGATATAAAATCATATTGAATGTCAACTGTAATTCAAAAATTTTTAAAGGGGTGGGGAGAAAGGTGAAGGGTAACAAAATAAGTAATAAAAAATAAAAATAAATAAATAAACTGTAAACAGAAGAATGATTTTTCATCAACACCTACTCACAAAAAGAGGTCTGTTTTATTAAGGATGTACTTGAGTTGGAAAGGGTCTAGAAGAGAGGATTGTCCTGAAGAGAACCACTGCTATTCTCGGTGCCCCTCACTGATCTTCACTAAGGGAAGTGGTGGTTACAAGGGGACCTTCAGAGGGCCTGACGGGTTGCTTTGGAATGAGCAGAACATAGGGCTGTACTTTGGTTCTGGCTAGGAAAAATCTGGAAGTGAGAGACAGCTCAGGAGCTGTCCTTTGCTGACACCAAAGCAAAGAGGAGAACAACGTCATCAAGATACACTTCGAGCATGCCCTATTGGCACAGAGAGCCAGTTAGAAAAGAAGCACCACCCCAATCAAGGAAACTGCATTGAGGTTCCAGGGAAAGGACCTCTGAGAAACCCACAAAAGCACTCAGTGAGAGAAAGAGCCATGTAAAGGACATTTGACATCTGAAGGGCAGTGATGCCAACTGAAATCTTTGCCAGCTGTGTCCCTCCAATCGTCTGTCCCTCTGAAAGCATTAGGAATAGAAGCTTCTTAAAAGGGCTTCTTAAAAATCCTTCTTAAAACGGCTTCTTAAAAATCCCTAGCAATACCTAACCAGTTTCACATATTTGGTCACATGTATGGTTCCCACATTTGGACTCATTCAGATCAGTGTCGGATGCGTACTGGTCACAGAATACATTTTTAATACATGGATAAATGCTGTGTGTGTGTGTGTGTGTGTGTGTGTGTGTGTGTGTGTGTGTGTGTGTGATATGTAGGGTTTTGGGAAGAGGAGTGCTTATAAAACGCCCTGCCTGAGCCTGGCACAGGTTAAATACAAGAACTCACCAGTTGGGAAGTTGGAGAGGCAATTTCTCATAGCTTATCAGCACTGATGAAGTGCTAACCCCAGGTAGGGTTCAGAGGTCTAAGAGAATGAAATTTCTTACACTTTATCAACACGGTGAGAGGATATTTAACAGCCACGCTAATCACAAAGGGTTTACATCATCAGAATTAATGAGGAGTTAAACACTCAGCGGAATCAGGGGACATTTTTCAAAGGTGTCTGCCATAGCCATTGTTCCCTCAGCGGGTCATTAAGCACCTAAAGCCAACATGCAGGACAGTGGAGGGGGCACAGGAGATTTACACCTGCAGCAAAGAGCTCGTCCAGCAGGTATTCTCTTTGTCTCTCCTTGTCCACTATGCCCTCCTCCCAGGCCTCTCCTCCCCTTTTCCCATTGTTCACGTCTTAGCCCTTTCCATCTCCTCAGAAGGTCCCCTCGTCATGGATGAAGTTAAGTAAATAGAAGAGGTTTAGAAATCATGTAACTTGATGGCTCCTTTTCCTAAAGCTGTATTTGGTCAGGGATCAAACTGTGCTTTCCATAAACCAGGAATTTATTCTTTTTCTAGTTCACAAATCTGGACCCACACACCCCCATCTTCTAAAGGCGAGGTGAGTCATGGCTCGTGCAGAAAATCAACCAGACTCTGTGCCTCACAGCCATATATTAACAGTTGCTAATTGCACGATATAGGGGCTTCTGAAAAATCCCTAGCAATACCTAAACTACCTAAAAAGGAAAGGGGAAGGGAAACATAAGCAAGAATAGAGGCTCAGTGGCATCTTAGAAAGCTGATTTAAAAATTAAAATTATTTAATAATTTTTCAAGTATAAAAAAGCCGATAGACATCAAATCTAATTAAATAATTGTTATTAAGAAGTACCTGGGAGACTAGATGGACGGTAGATATTAGATAAATAGATGATAAAAGATGATAGATAGATAGATAGATAGATAGATAGATAGATAGATAGATAGATAGACAGATATTTGAGTTAAGTTTCTCCCTTTCTCCTGGATCTATTTAGCATTTTTTTTTTATTAGCCACCTACACTGTTAGGAAGCCATGTAATGGAGAAAAGAGAACCAATACAAATCAGGCCATGACTTGGGAGACCACAGTCTTCAGGAGGTGACGACTGAACACAGGATCACAACACAGGTAACCCGAGCTTAGAGAGAGGCATTCATTGCTTGCCAGGAGTCTCAGTGGAAGGGACTTTATGAAGGTTGGAAGTTATCATGGGCTGAAGTGTGCCACCTCTCTCCCCAAATCCATATGTTGAAATCCTAACCACCAGTACCTCAGAATGTGACTGTATTCGGTGATAGGGTCTTTAAAGACAGAATTAAGTTAAAATGAGGTGAATAGAGTGTTATCTAATCCAATGACTGGTGTCCTTATAAGAAGAGAAGATCAGGGCACAGACACAGAGAGGGACGACCATGTGAGGACACAGGCAGAAGAGGCTGTCTACACGCCAAAGAGAGAGGCCTCAAAAGAGACCAAACCTGATACACCTTGATTTTGGACTTCAAGCCTCCAGGACTGTGAAACAATACATTTCTGTTATTTAAGCCCCCAGCCCCACCCCAGTCTTTATTACAGCAGCCCTAGCAAACAAACACAGTGGGGAGTGTCTATGAAGGGTTGTCTAAGATATGAGATTAGCAAGGAAGACACATTACGGGGAAAGAGTGCTTCAAGAGTAGAGAACAGTACACAAAAAAATCAGGGCACTTGGAGAGTATGGGGGCCACTCAAGAATCCCTAAGTGTATCTGACTGTACAACACAGTGGGAGCAGAGGTGTGGGGGTGAATCTGGGGCTCTAAGCAGGGCTCAGGGCTCAGCAGGTAACAAGTTATTGGTTAATAGGACCCACTGACTTTCTAGCAAGAGAAGAAAGAGCCCTACCGTGTTGAGGACGAGACACTGTCCAAGTTGAATTTTCTCTGCCTCATCCTTGGCCATTCTGATCGTTCTTTGCTTTGTGACTCATCATTATTTTCTCTGCAATGGGGAATGAATGCTGCATGGCAAAACCCAGGAGAGAAGTCACCTTCACAAAAGGATATTAATCTATTGGCAGAGATTCTGACAGGGGGCTAGAATGCACTGATCACAACAGACAGAGGTAAGTCACTTGAGGAAACGAACAGCTGCATTGGTCTATGGTGTTGTTGTTTTTTCTATGATGTCAACTTTATAGCAAAATAGATGCTACTCATCACCACAGATAAATGGCATTTCAAAAGCCATGGGTCACCACGTGGGTGAAACATTTTACTATATATTTGCATATGTAATATAATTAGCATACATAGTACAATATTTATATTAATATGTAGTAAAACGTTATAGATCCCTGTATACAACATCTACTTCTATATAAACACAGGCATTGGTTAAAACAAAAATGTTCTTAAAACTATGGGATGGATGACTAGGTAAGTCAATAGAATTCAATCACTGACTACTATCATTTGATAACACAGTTGAAATTCTCCTGTTCTGTAAAGCAAGATTTGGTCATATTAAGGAAGAAACCTAAGTCATGTATTGAAAAAGGAAGTACTGCATAGTGATTAAGTACATGGTTTGCAGAACCGTACTTCCTTGGTTCAAATCCTATCTCTACCATTGATTAGCTGTTTAATCTTGGGAAAGTCACACAACCTCTCTGTACCTCAGCGTCCTCATGTTAACATCACTTTAAGAACAGTGATAACTGGCATTATGGCACGTGCCAGCCACCAAAATAAGTGCTTTACATATATCACCTTACTTAATCCCCAGAACACCCTTATTATGTAAGTATTATCATTAACCCCATTTTCTGATCAAGAAACTAAAGCAGGGAGGCATTAGGTAAGTAGCCCAAGGTCACAGAGCTGGTAAGGACAAAGTAAGACACGAACCCAGGTGATCTTTATATTGGCAGCAGCACTGGACACGCAAGCAGATGTCAAGGCGCATATGATCATGAATTGTCCCTGTTTAAAACCTGCAGAGGCTCCCAGTTACCTCCTATATGGGGTTCCTTCATAAGCTGATACCTATGTCCTCTTCTCTTTCACTCCTTAGCTTTCCACTTCTCCCCACACGCTTCCCACTCCAAAGGCAGATCACTTATGCTTCCCCCAAACAACCCCGTGTCTTTCCCTTCACAGAGTGTGCCTCTTAGCCCTAGAATCCCCACCCATTCATTCCCCTGCCTGGAAAGGTCCTGTTAAACCTAGTGAATCCAGCTGAAACACAGAGCCTCTTCCAACTTCCTCTGAGAGCCCACCCCCTGGTCCCCAGTGGAAACAGAGCAGCCTTTCTCTGTGTGCAACCAGTGTACCTTGAAAACGCATCAGGCGGTCTGATTGTCCTGATACAAGTTTATGATGACATACTTCCCATCCCAGGTCTCATCTAGATTCTGAGTTCTCATTCCATTCACTGCGGTGTCCCTATGGCCTAGGAAGAGCTCTTCTTACCAGGAGTCCAAGCCTCAAATGGATGAATGGGCGCCAGCGGTGAGTAACAGTAATAAGGACATTTTCCTAAGGCAATCTGCTAAGTCCCAGTAGTCACTACCGGAGATCACAGATAGAGGTCTTTCTTTCTATATATTTTCAGATATAAAGGTTCTGTGTTATCTCTTTTGTAATTTGAGAAATACCACATATTAAGCACATGTTTGATCTTCCTGTAATTGGCTTCGATTTCCCTTCTATAAAGTGTGGCAATTGGCATGAATAATACCGGGAGTTGCCGTCCCTGCCGTGCTGCAGCCATGTGGAGGCAGCACTGTGGAGGAGAAAGAATATGTGCTTTGGGTCCACGCTGCTTTCCAGCTGGATGAACCCAACTTACTTACTCTCGGAGGCAGTTTTCACCATTTTTAAAGAGGGTTAATAATCCCAATTTGCAAGACTTTGTTAAAAAGCGTAACATTATATACCCTAATGTGCAGAATAAAATAAGCAGAAAACATCAGTACTATTAAAGTAATTAGGGATTGCTAAGTATAAGAATAATATTGTAATTATATATATAGTATATGGGGTGGGGACGAGAGAGAGAGACAGACAGAAAGACAGAGAGAGGGAGAACCAGATGGAAGACTAGGAGGAAATTAGTTATTGGAGAATAAAAGTTTGTTACATATTGAATCAGTTAAGTTAGCAAACTTAAGGAAACAGAGCTTTGCATACTGCACAGCTCTAGGGGCACCGTTCCCATCACATTCTATCTAAACAGGCTCACTACACTAATGCAGTGCACAACCTATGCAGATGTGCTCAGATGCCTGCCTTCAACTCTTTCTAGACTTGGGCTGAAGAAATGATTTTCTCCCTGAAAGTTGACAGCTTTGGCTTAGTTCCTCTCTTTATCCTCTTGAAAAGGAGCTGCCCCCCGCCCCCAAACACAGTCTTGCTTGTGCCTCATGCCTTACCTTGTACAGAGTCGTCTGTCATGTAGGGTGACCTATGGTGGACCAGTGAGTGTGCCTAATTCAGACATCTAGTGTTGTAAGTCCAACTGTCCACATATACAAGCCCTGTCCTCTGCCTCCTCTTTAGTATTAACAAAGGGAATACTTTGCCTCCTATTTGCTATTTATCTCTCAGGTAGTTCGCAGCCCAGGTCACAGCAAAAAGAACTTATTTAGCTCCTTTCAAGTAACTCTCATGTGTGAACTGTGGCCTTTGAGAAATGAGCAAAGTGTACAATTTTGTAGAACAAATTTTGTCTGGAATTGTCTGGGCTTTTGACATGGTTTGAAAAGATGGCTGTGCGCTTTGGTAGTGATTTTAAAAAAAGAAAAAAGAAAAGAATCTTGGTGATTTGCAGCCTGCGTGGCACAATGCAACTAATTTTTCAGTTTAGAATTGGCTTTATGAATGGGTGGCTTGGACAAGAGGCCAAGCTTTGAAATATTTTGACCTTAGCTGGTTACTGCTGCTTATGGTGACAGTGACAAGAATTCGGTGATTGTTTACCTAAAAGAGCACCCGAACTAAGGTCCTGGGGTCTTCTCAAACCCCAATGAAATTTGTGGACTGCCTCGGGGTGCAGCACCTCAATTTTGCCCTGTACTTAATCTATGTGTGTGGATAGCAGGGACCACAGCCCATAGAGACCACCCTCAGAGGCTTTGATAAAAAGAGGAAGCAAAGAATTTGATTGCAGACAACAGTTTGTCAACTACAGAACTTCCAGGCAACAGTGGCTGAAGACTATGTGCTGTATTTAGTCTGAAAAGGAGTGAATTCTGAAAGTGTTACACAGCACAAGGAAAGTTCTAGATTCAGGTAGGAGCTCTAGGTAGGAGACTGGATTGGCTGCTCCGATTTCAATAAGGATTCAAGGGCAAGGAGGGAAATATCAGGGCTAGAACCAGCACTGGCTTCTTCTGAGTGTCAGGCATTAAGCCACTCACCCTCCTGGTTCTCCCCACCGCCTGGTGTCACGCTGGCTCTGGGTTGCAGAATTACTTATAAGGGAGGAAATCCTCTCTAAGAAGTAAGACTTTGTAAGTCTTAAGAATTCCAAAGATAAATGAAAGAGAAACAGCCTTAGTCTGACAGGACTGAAATGCCTTCTCATAAAAGAGTATGGTGGATTCCATGCTGCTTTGTAGACACTCCATTCAATTAAGCACTTTCGCCTGAATTTTGAGGCTCAATACAGACATAGGAAAACAAGAAAAAATACCACTGTGGCCTACCAGGCAGTTTTCATAAGTGGATTTTATTAATATAGTAAATAGTGCCAAAATCAGCCTATTGCTGAGAGAGTTTTCCAACAGAGTTTAAATTCCAAGTATTAGATATGAGAAAATTGGCATCTAGTGCCATGTGTTCCAGTAAGGTCCCAACCAAGAAAGCCACCTTTGTTCAGGATGATAATAATTCTCTGCTGTGGTCTTTGGCAACACAAAGGATTGACTTGGAAACCATTTTGTCTGAGGTAACTCCTTGTTTTTCCAATTCTGCGGATATGATGCCAGTGCTGTGATAATCTTGTTTTTCCTCGTAACAAGTAAGGGACATAAAATAGTGAGGAATCTTTAAAATAGTGAAGAACATTAGAGACTCAGTGTTAAACAAATACAAGTCTAAGGTCATCAAGGAGAAAATACATTCCTTCTGATTAGCAAGGACCCAGTCTTCAAATGCTGAAAGAACACTGTCTCCACCCACGTGTTGAAAATCCTACCAACTGAGCCTGAATGGAAAACAAAACAAAACAAACAAACCAACATGCAAAAATGAGGAGTACTTTTTAATCTTTGGAATTTTAACTCAAAAGCATAAGAAAAAAAAAATGATTTCGGACCCAATTCTATGGAAATGTAATGCATTTGGACTTTAACTTGAAAAAAATTGAATCTCCTTATTTTAATAATTCCCCAGCAACGTTATAGTAGCACAGTGTTTATATTCAAATTTGGACCATCTCTCCATTGACATTTTGTTATTGGAATATAATTAGGTTATCAATCAAGCTGAAAACATTACACAACAGGCTATGTTGAGCAATGTTTTTGGGTAGAAAAATGTAGACTGGAAAATCAACGAGAGATTAAATTTTCAGCCTTGGAGTTGATTTAATTAATGTGCTTCTCTGACCCATTTTAGAGTCTTTGGTGGGGGGGAGTTATGTTAGGGACGTCGGTAGTGTTCACAGATACTCCTGAAGGGTCCCTAAAGGAGCAGTGTCAGCAGTGGGGGACGGGCTTCACATGAGTGGGGGAAGAATGGACTTGCTAAAGATTTGCTCTCCTCCCTGGGCAGGGAGAATGCAATGCTAAGAGGACACAATGTGGAGGGAGGTGGGAGGGAACTATTTCTCCCCATTCCTCCTGTTCCTTTCCTTGTGGAGTCAGATCAGTTAGTCAAACTATCCTAGCTGCTTTGTGCTCTATTACTCACTATGTCATGGAGCAGTTAATGGATAATCTGGGAGTGATCTGGGAAATAATAAACTGTACATACTTGGCACAATTCCTTTTGGAGGAATCTGAGTTCTCTTCTGTTCCTTTATGTTATACATTTTACAGTTTTCTGTTCCAAGGGTCTGATGATACCCGTAGATGGAAGCATAAGTCTTTCTAATGTGGGGAGAGGGCCAATCCCAGAGAACCTACCTGCCAGGACAAATGAGCTATATCCGCCAATCTGTGATTTGTCATTAAGAAAGTGAGGTTTTGCTTCCATGTAATCATTACCTCGTTTATTTTTGATAACTGTTTTCTTCTGCACCAGTCTGCATATATAAAAGGTATGAGGAATGTCAGTGTCTTTCAGGGTAAGAAAAGGTTCAAAACTGAGTGGAGCCTTGTCGTCTGGAATGATGTCCCTTATTGATGGGGCAGTGAGGAGAGAGACTGGAGTGGAATTAGGCCAGGATTGTGTGGGATGTGCTCTTCCCATCTGGAAATAGCTCTGAGTCAGCACCAATTGTCCCTATGTGTCAGGCTCAATTGAAACAACGTTGGGAATGGAACTGAATTCATTTAATTTCTATGTGTGACATCACCTCAAGCTGCCTTTCAGTGAGAAATAAATCCTGAGTCCGTTTCCTTGACGTTCCCTTCCCCTCTACACATTTCACTGTAGATCAAGTCCCGGAGGAGGTAAATAAAGCCTGTCCCCAGGAAGACGTCTTTGTGACAGACAGCTCATGCACCACACTTAGGAAAAGAACCTGGAAGTACCCCAGCCATCCTCATCAATCAGTGCCTTTCTGCCGGAGTCCAAACTCATCCGAAGCAACAAGAAACTCTTTGTACCTTGGAACACATGAACCACAGGCCCCGAGGGATGTAGTTTGTGAGTGAAACAAGCAAAACAAAACCTTGTATCTCTCTCTACTGGTCTGACCAGTGCAAAACAAAGCAACACTGTCACCTCTTGCAGTGTGAACATATTTATCTTAATTCAATCAAGCGTATCTCCCCAATCTTTCTGTATATCATAATACTGACAACACCCTCTGTCTGTAGCAAAGACCACTAGACCTGCAGGCTTCTGGACTCTAGTCTAGGTTTCTGTACGTACTATAGTAGCTTCCAATGAGGCCCCTAGCATGTTTACGCCTTGATTCTTTTTGTTTTGTTTTTCACATATGAGAAGCATCATTTTAGCATCATATTTGTAATTGCAAGTCATAAGACTATAGACTCTGAAGCCAGACAACCTGGGCTCAGATCCTGGCTCTGCCTTTTCAGTGTCTGAACACTGCTGGTAACCGCTTTGAGCACCGCTTGTAATTGCAGAAGTCAAACAATTTTTTACTCTCTTAAAATGCATGTACATTTTTTTGGCACCCTCTATATATTGAGTTAGGGAATTAATGTATGCAACACCCACTTGTGCCTTATTCTGTATTCTGTCAGAGACATCCAGGTTCTGTGGTCTGACCTTCACGAATGGCACTCTCTGGTTTGGCCTCTCCCAGTTCTTTTCCAGGATACATTTTACCTGGTTTTCCAGGTCCATTTCAAAAGTTATCTGTTTAATGTACCTGGTAAGGTAAGAAGATGCTATAGTTAGAAAAGGCATCACTGTTCTGACATGAGAATAATACGAGAATCGGAAACGTAGCAACTCTCTTGAGAAGTTCTGTTGGCCTGGGGCCCAGAAACGTGGAGCAGTGGCTGCCGGGGTATATGGGGTATGTGGTGGCCTGGGGAAGGCTCTGGAGGCTTCAGCCATGCCTTCAACTCTCCTTTAGCCCCCTCAGAAACTTGCTTTGATAGGAAGAACTGACAATTTCTTAATTACGAGTAGAGTTTGTAGAGCGTTGATGCAAATACTTGGCTATATTTTTATCTCTAACTCCCACTCTAAGTTACAACAATGTGCTTGATATGCAAATAGAGCATATCTTAGTGCAACCACATGTCTCGTCTTAGCTCCTTTTATAAAGGTATTTTGGAGCCACGATTGCCTGAGGATGAGAAAAAAACATTCTTTTAGCATGAGAGTCCTGACGCTATGTCTATAGATATATCAAGACAAAAGAAAATATATGTTGTTCTCGCATTATTCCTTTGACTCAGACAGGAAAGGTATTAAAACCTTCACTGTAAAAAAAAAATAAAACCCACATTGCATGAATGAGAACATGGTGTCACAGAGGTTCAATAAGTAAAAGAAAATGTGACAAGTTGAGTGCAGGGCAAAAATTTGAAACCTGTTCTAATTATTATAAACTTAGTCTTGTATTCATGGTATCTTACTGTTAATGGAAAGTCATCTGTGTAGTTGAATTTCATGGCCAAGATAATTTAGATGAAAGCATTGCAAATCCTCGTTATTAATAACCACTCATGAATATTATGACAAGAATTAGTTTTTTTGCCCTGCAGTTACAGTTGTGTTTCCATTCCAAGATGGCCTTCAATTTCTTAAACACTTTTTTGGCTGTGGAGAAAATTATCAGAAAAAAAAAAAAAAAAATACAGCTTTAGGAAAAAAAGTTTAGTAATTATAGTATTAACCCATAAGAAAGCTTCGGGCTATTAACCTGAAAGTGGGCCTTTAACCCATATACCCATAGCATAAATATCTTTTTTTAAACAGATGAAAAGTTCAAGGAGCCGAAGTCTGGAAAAGTCAATTATTCCTAAGAATTCTCTGAAGGAGAAGGGAACCAAAGCTTCTACCACTTGGGAACAATTAGATGAGCCGGAAATGGAATCTTTTTTCATTGTTTAAGTTCTAGATAGTATCAGTGTGATAATGTCCCTTTTGAGTCCATTTACATACACTGGGTGGATATTCTGTGCCAGCTACTTTTTAAAATACATGGTGTAGCCTTCTCCACAGCCATATCTTTCTGTATGATACAAACCCCACAGGCCATATTCACCAGCACAGGGTGGGCATCTGATCATCTGTCCCGAAAGATCTCTCAGGGATTTTCCAAGTGGAGCCAAGGACAGAAAATCAAATAGCAATAGCTACATTGCACGTGGCTTTGGGGTTAGCAGTCATCCCACATCCCAGAATGTCTGGAAAAGGAGAGTGTGAAACAGGCATGCAAACTCAGCAGAGACCAGAGATACATAGAGAGATCTCTGGTAGTTCTGGAGTTCCTGGCATCCTTCCAACATTTTTCCTTTCTGAATAAAATATTTCAAGTTTGAGTTCTGCCATGTTAAGTGAAAATATCTATTATTTATGCGACAATCTGGTAGGGTCAAGGAAGAAAGTACGCTGTGTGATGTGGTAAATGCAATCATAGAAAGAATCTGAGGGTACTGTGGGAGCTTAGAAGGTAATTCCCTGTTCCAGCATTGAGGAAAACAATTAACCAGAGAGATGTACCAGCTATTATTTTGTTTTGCTTTTTAATTTATTTGTTTTAACTAATTTTTGTTGTTGTTGTTGTTTTGTGGAGGAAGTCTGGAGATGTGGGTGGAAAGGCTACAGGATAGCATACTCCCAGTTTTAAGAAGAAGGAGGTACAAAGATAAACAGCTGGGAAAGTATGAGACACAAGGAAGTTAGAAATAATTTACAATGGTTAAAGCAGAGATTCATGTTGAAGAATGGGAGAAGATAATCCTTCAAGACACTTTAGCAGATCTCTTATTTGTACGTGATGCAGCTAGATTTGTATATTGGATCAAGCAAAATGGCTCACTACTTGAAGTATAAGGGATCATAAAACCATGTTATGCTGGGTTAATGGCTGATTTGTGTGACTTCATACCATTGTTTTTGCTATAACTGGACACCTGTAGTTCCATGCTGGTCTAGACTATCACGGAACATTGTCCACACATCTCGAGTCAATTCAAGTCCATCCTGGGGCATCCTAACAGTCCCAGGGTTCAGGGAGGTGGGAAACTGGGGCAGCGTTTGACCACATATCTCTATCACGTAGAGAATTTAAACCTGCAACAGGTGAGTTAAGAGCCTCAGCTCGGAGAAAAGTGTAGAGCTAGGAGAAAACACAGCCACAATACAAACTTCCCTGGGATCTATGTACCAATTCTTTGATTAATCCAGCTGAATTGTTTCTGTCAGTTGCAACTGAAAGAATATCAATTATATGCAGAGTACGAAAGAATGTACCGCTACATTTTTCCCATTGTGTGTGTGTGTGTGTGTGTGTGTGTGTGTGTTTAGGCATGGGGCAGTAACTCAGTCATGTTGCTTGCCCCAAATCAAAAGGTGAATTGCTGGCAGAGCAATCACTTGATTAGCAATTGAGAGCTATTCTATTTCAAAACGTTATATGTGTGTCATCAGTTGTATGATTATACACACAGAGGCACACATACGAGTATAATCATAAATCTGATGCAATTAATGTTATTTATGGATGACAGCTCCACTTGACTTTGGAGTGGCTACTTTTTACAGTGAGAACAGAACATATGAGAACTTTGAAATTATCTGTTTGTAGCCTCTTGGCCTGACCTGACACTAGAGCAGAGAGGGTCTTGGTCAGGTTTGGAAGCCCCAAAGTCATACACCTATCATTTTATCTGTTTCTCTTTTCAATAACCTAAGGTTTGTTTTGTTTTTCCTCTTATTCTCTATAAAATGACTCACCAGGTTTCAGGTGATTGCCTAAGCTTATTATCTAGGACATCGTATCACTGCTGGGTAGAACATTTTATTGAGAAATGTCATTTACCACATTCCGTCACTTTAAGTAGCAGATTTGGTTCCGATTTGGAAGCATTGGGGTCCCCCTCCCTTATATAAGCTGCTTATGACTTGGCAGGCTGACAAGAATGTAACATTAATAAGGTTCTGGCGATGAGGGCAGAATGTCTTAATGCTCAGCAGTAAACACCCAGCACTTACCAAAGGGATCCAACCCTCCTTTGATACTAAGGTTATGATGACAACCTACTTGTGATTTGTCCCCCAAAGATTCAAAGGGCTACCCCCCGGGCCCAGCTGTATGAAGGGGATGCAGAAAACTTCAAAATTGCGTTATGTCCTGTGGTGTATTAGGAAATACCTCAGACAGGAAGCTCAGCTAAAATTTAAGAATCTCAAATGTAAAGGATTTAGAAAAGTTGTACTTTCTGAAAGTCATGAGACTGTGGTACAGCAGGAAGAGCTGTAATTTTTGAATGAAATAGTCCTAGAATTTAAAAAACAAAAATAAAAATCTCAATTTTACGACTTTTTCTTTCTAATTCCCAGAATGTTACTTAATTTTCTGAGCATTATTTTCCATATTTGTCTTCGATTGTGGTACTCAGGAATCAAAACTTGAAGCAAAAGCTGATAGCAATTATTTCAGAAAAGCACCTGAGATCTGCGACACAGAGTGAAATCAAGAGAGATTGAGGAGGGGCAGGAGGGAGTGGTCTCAAGCTGGTCACTACTTGTCAAACTCAACGGATGGCTCCTTCATGAGGCCATTTTCCCAGCGGCAAATGAACTGCCCTTTCTTAGAACAAGTGTCTCATATGAAAAGAGCTAGAAGACATTATCCATAGAAGAAGGAATTCCTGATAGGCTCCAGTTTCCCACTGGTCCAATTAATTCCACAGGGGGTAAACTCACGTGAACCTCTGGACTGCACATGTGTGGGCGCAGAGAAAAGCCTGTCACGCCTCAGTGACAACAGGGGAGGGGCAGGCAGCACCAGGAGTGGGCTGAGTCCATGAAAATCACATTAAAGCTCATAGACTTTGTGCCTAAGTAGTAACCGGATGGAACCAGGAGCCAAGTGGCCAAGGAGACACATGAAGGCAAAAATATTTGAGGTGGTGGGAGAGATCTATCGATCTGATCTTAAAGAGTGTTCTGACAATTAAGTAGGGTAACTCCTGCAAAGGACTTGATATATGTTGGGTATTTTGTTCATGTCATGTAACCAGAATGTTCTGCTTCCCCAAATTGAGTTCCTGTGTGTCCAATTTATAGGACGTCTTCATCTTGTACTCCAACTCATTTGGGGAAAAGAAATTCTTTTTACTCACCCCTGTTTCCTTCTATGGGCAGTTAAACTGAGAGAGGGAGCCTGGAGCTGGTCTGAAGCTGATCGGAGGTCTGCAAAGAGCAGACAGCGCAAACCAGGGCCAGCAGCAGATGTCCATGTGTGAAACAAGACTGGGGCAAAGGGAGGGAGTGTGCTTTGGCTACATCCTGAATGTCCTTTGATGTCACAGAGCAGTAGGAAATGAACAAATGGGAAGGAGAATCACATCTCATTATGTCACTGGGTTACTCTGATGAACATTATTACTGGGTACTGGTGAAAGTCTAGGGGACCCGAAATGTGATTTATTTAGCAAAATGTTACGTTCATCTTCTGATTTTGAGCTGTTTCTACAGCAAATCATAATTAAATGTTTGGTAGTGACGATTTTAAATTTGGGAGGCATACTTCATCTGAAAAACCCAAATGGGAGAATTGATTGTGCAGTTTTTAAAAATTATTCTCAGAAAGAACTGAGGTTTTAAATTAAAAAATGTTAAATTAAAAGGCAAGTCATTAAGCATTATGTACATAACTTTTTGGCCTTCGCTTTTTCATCTCAAAGGCGTACAATAATATTTTACCCTCAAATTTCCTTTGACGGATAAAGAAATTGGCATGAAACCTGACTGCCACTAGGTTCAGCAATCGGAAGTTGTGAGCCTTTTCCTTTCTATCTGTCAATCTTGAAAAGGAAAGATGGTTCTGGTCTTTTCATGTGAATCTTGAGTGTATAGACATGACGCACATTTCACTTGTTGGGTGAATTACCCTCGATTTGATAAAATGAATTAAGACCATTTGGGGGAATGGATTTATGGTTGTGACTCAGTTATGATATGCATGACAAGTGTGTCTACTCAGAAATGCTCTCTTGGGGTCCACTCATTTCTCCCCAGAAGGGTGCTGGGGATGTCTCTTCTTGGGGTTCTCTCATTTTCTTCTCTGACAATATTTTGCAAGGTTTTTTTGGGGTTTTTTTTGTTTTTGTTTTTGTTTTTGGAAAAAAGAAACCATGAAGTTACTTCTTTAAATTCTTGTGACTTTCTGCAGACCGTGTCTTCTAATAAACACAGTCTTCTATTTTAGGGAGCTAATACACAGACCAGTAACGCACACATCTGGATTTCATTACTAATTCAAAAGGTGACCTTCATTGAAATTTGACACCTTCATATTTTGTCCCTCTTCCTGAAACATGAAAGTTCAAAATACCTGCCATCAAGTAATCTGGCTAGAAAAATATCACTTTGTGTCTAATCCTATTTCACTTGATTATAAATGAAAAACAAGTTCCTTCTGTACCATTTACCTACGGTGCTCATGCACATGGGGTTTCAAAAAGCAGAAGGAATGTTTGATGTATCAATAGTCTAATTCACAAATTCTGATTTTAAGGTGCACTTACTCGATACAGTGGTGTGTCTGATGTTTCAGGGAAGCGAAGTAAGGATGGAGAAGCAAATTTTATCCCGGGAAGTCTCTAGTAAAATTTCAGTTACTCTACTTCTGATGACTAATCCTGAAAAAGAAAGTAAAATGTCTAAAGATAGTTTTTAGAAATGAAAAGATGGAAAAGTATAAAGGTGGTGAAGTATAATATTTAACTACATCCAGAGAGCTTTACATTTAGACTATGTAAGAGAATATTATTGAGTGTAAAAGAAAATATTAGAATTCCCATTTATATATTTATTTTCTCAATATTTTTATTTCTGTCCTGCTTTGCTGTTGTTTTAGGCTGTACATAATATATTGGTATAATAGTCTATGTGTATAAATTATAAAAAAGTAAAGAAATACTTAATAAAATGTTTTAGCATGAATGATCTAAATTTAATAATTAAGCGTGATCAGTGAAAGTTTGGAGACCACTGAATTTAATTCAAAACAGATAGTAATATATTTTGAGAAAAATACAGTAATACCCGTGTTTCCCCGAAAATAAGACCTGCCTGGAAAATAAGCCCTAGCATGATTTTTCAGGATGACATCCCCTAAACATAAGTCCTAATGCATCTTTTGGAGAAAACCTTAATGTAAGACCCGGTCTTCTTTTGGGGGAAACACGGTATTTATTGACACTTCCTGCAGGGCAGCCATGCTGCCAAGATTCTACTTCACAGCCTCCATGTTTGCTATTCCAGTTGCCTAAAACGTCTCCCAAAACCCTCTAGGTTTCTTCAAATACTACTTTCAGTGCACTCATCACCTAACACATTTAAGCAAGATACGTAACTTGCTTCACTCATTCATTCATTCATTCACTCATTACTCATAATTGTTTACATACATCACCCTGATTTATACAGTTTTCTTTTTATCTCTTGAATTATTTTCTGATTGTAAGAGAAAAATTCCCTTTGATGAACTTTGGAAAACAGAAAATATTCTTTAAATTACTACTGTGAAATTACTTTCTCTCCCCAGTCAAGAAGTGTGTGATCTCAGGCATGTTGGCATAAATTTATTGGTAAACTAACATAACAACAGCAAACAGTTATATTGTACTTATTCTGTGGCTACACTTTACCTATAAAGCTCATTTTACCATCACTACAAATACAATATGCCGCTGTATTTCCATTTAACAACAGTGGAAACTGAGGCAAAGGGGTATTGAGTAACTTGCCCAAATTCACACGACTAGTGTAGTACTTAGCCCTGGACTAGGATTGGGGGATTAATAATGATATGTCAGCTGCATCATCACCTATCCCTAAAAATTAAAACTTTGGAATATCTGATTATTCCATTAATTAATAAATGAACTAATGAATAGATAATCACTTGAGTAATTAACAAAAGAGTTAAAGTACAATGCATGCTACATAATCAAATGCTGTCTTTGCGGTTACTGAAGCGAAATGCTTTGAAACCTGCACAGAAAAAAATATAGAGTAGAATTGGTATTTGAGCTTTAGGAAAGACAAAGCAATGCAATTAATTCAACACATACATATTATTCACATAATGCTTGAGAGCCATTAGACTAGGTCCTGGGGATAGAGAAAAAAATGTGGCATTATTTGCTGGCCTCAACATCTTTCTAGTGGGAGAGAAAGATTTGTAAACAAATAATTGCAAAAGGGTTTGGTTTAGGCAATAATAGAATACAAAGGAGACCGGACAAGTGTTTTAGAAGAGAAAGGCAAGGCTGAGTGTTTTTCTGAATGTTGACAGAAAATTCATATGGATATCATTTGTAATTCCATTCAAATTACCATTCATTGAAAAGAGCCCTGGCGACAATGTCCTTGCTTTACAACTGTGGGATTTTTTAAACTTCACTGAACATTGCAACTAAATGCTGTACATTGCATCCCGTACATAGGAAATGGACCTTAGCTCTATTTTCTGTTTTTCTGAAGCCAAATGATATGTATGCCATTAGAGTAAATCAGCCCTCTAGGATTATTTCTTTAACTAGAAAAATATGCAGATGCCAAATTTTCACAAGGACATTATCAACAAAAACTGCTGATCTCTTTTCACAATATGTATCCATTCCAGGAAATCTGCACCAACTGCAAAAATAGGATGTCTGTTCTAAAATATGCATTTTTGTAACCATCCAGATCTCCCCTTCCAGACCTCCTCATGCATATTTGAATAGTATTCGTCCTCTAAGAGGGTGGGAGCTTATTTGAAATTTAACATATTAAGTTGAGCTGTGTCTGAAGGACCCAGAACAAATGTTAAGTGTAACGCAAGTCTAGCAGCACAATGACTTGCTTAATGAGTGAGAATTTGTGCCCAGCAACGCATGCCCGTGACGGATGGAAGAGTTCAACATTTACAATGCAGTTTGCAGATGATACCATTACAACAGAAAATATTTAGACAGGTCTAGAAAGCAAAAGGTTTTTTACAAGTCATCAAAAATTGAAGTGGAATGAGGATTCACAAGGTCCAGAAATTAAAATTAAGAACTCTGAATATCCTCAGACAACAGAGCTGCCAGGGACAGGCTGAGAGTGGTATAGAAAAGAATTATTGCTGACAAGCCATCCTGTCAAGTGCTGTGCTAGGATTACTTTTCTGTGTTTAAAGTAAGTCGGTCCTCCTTTGAATCCATGATGCTCATTTTCAAATCAATTATGTAGCATGTAGGAGAGGTGGAGATACAGAAGGAGAATGACATTCCTGAGCTACTACTAGGGATCACACAAAGTCCCCAGCTCTTGACAATACCGTGAGTAAGAAGTGGACGCTGCTATCAAAGGAAAGAAGAAATCTGAAGACACTGTGATTTTATACACACAGAGTAATCATGTACTATGTTACCTATGACTTGCATGTTTGTAATGTATGTTAGCATAATATAGGTATGTGATGCCAGATAGGTCATAATTGTATTTTTATTGCTGGGCAAATTCATTGAGTGGACCTTGTTTTGCAGACCTACTGATGAGAAAACAACCCATAAATAAATCAGATGCTGGCACAGTTACCTGAGAGTTTGCCTCTCAAGATAGCAGGACCAACCAGGACTTTTATTTTAAGTTCAAGGGCTATGCCATATCCTGGATTATGTACAGTTTTAGAATATGTTGGCTTAAGCTTATTTTTTCTTGATCGAGTCTGGAACTCGGACATCACACACTCAGCCCATTTTGGAAAGTGTTCCCCTTAACTGTTACCAAACCTGGTGAGTTTCACCAGTTCTTTTAGTTTTGCCACCTTCAGAAGTGCCATTTTTTTTTTTTTTTTTTTTTTTTTTTTAAATAAGTGTTCAGAACACCTGCTTTTCAGAATGGTACCAAATTCACTGGTTGGCAGAGTCCCCTTTTGGCAGCCCCCTTTCTGATTATGCTCAGTCTAATTCTAAAACGCTTATATTAATAGCTCACCAACCAGTACAGGGAAGACCCCTGGGGCCTAAGTGAGAGTGGCCTCACCAACCCAGAAACACTTATAGACAGAGGGAAGTTTATAAAGGTATGGGATCCTAACCAGCGCTGTGCTTATGGGTTCTTTCTGTCCTGAATGCGCGAGTTTATTTATGGCTGGCTTAGACTGTAACTGCGCCCCTACAGACGAGACCTCTCCTTTAATTGCTCCCCCACCCACCCCTAACACTAGCTGAACCATAGCTTCTATAATCTGTTTGTTCTGTTGTAACTCCAAGTTGCTTGGAACTCCAAGATCCTAAGCACAAGACTCAATACATTTGCAACAGGGTCTTGAATCAACAACCTGTGATCTGTCTGTTTCTCTAACAATCTTAGAGAAACTATAGATACCACCTTAACATTATGCCTTTGCTCTTCCTCGTAGAAGACAGTAAAGAGGAAAAAGAACAGGGTTGCTTTGCAGAAAAGAAGGAGGATCAACACCAGCCCTGGGGACATGTGCTCATCCCATGACGTCTCCAAGTCTGCATACTGAGTTTTTTCAAGGAACTGGAACCACAGAAATTACCCTACCTGCCCCTCCCGTTCCTTTTGGTGCTCCAAAGGTACATGGACTTCATTTCTGTAGCATGCACTCTGCTTTAACCCATGCTAGCTCTGTGTAGCCAGATAAAGCTATCACTCACTTGCATTCTTTCCCCAGATCTTCCTGCCTATACATATTCTGCATGTCCGCCCCTTTCAATCGTTAAACCCTTAGGACATTAGCTTCTGGTCAACACTGAAGTCATTTAAGAATAAAGCTTCAGGTCTATCAACCATGACTAGGATATAATAACAAAACCTCAAACAATGAGTAAGGATTCAGTACAACAAAGCTGACACCTCGGCCTCAGTTATGTTTCAGCTCTAGACTCATGGCAGCAGAACAACCCCAAGGACCACATCCCCTGGAAACCTGACCAAACAATGTCATGGCTGACGCCAGGACCTGAAGCCATGACCAACTGCTCCCTGCCTTAGCCCCAGCCAATCCGTGGAGTCCCCCAGCCCCAGCTCCCACAGCGACCATGGTTCATGATTTTCCCCTTATGTAACCCAGCCATCAGGGAGAGGCCATCAGGGAGCCAGGTTTCTGAGAACACTAGCTCACCTGTGTCTAAGGACTTGGCGACAGCTCCTTAAATAAACCGTTACTTTCTTTGCTGCAAATTCCTGCTCGTGCTTTCTTTTGGCCTGGGCGCACGCAGGCAAGCAGACCCCTTTGGGTTTGCCATAACAAAAACACCTAACGCAATCCAAGGAGCTAGATGGATTTGAGGCGTTTCTACGTCTTCCATCTTCTCAGCTGGAGCCTCTCAGTCAATAAACCTTTTCTTGCTCCAAACTCTGACATTTTAGATTTTGGCTTTGTGAAGTGCCAGGCACATGAACGGACTTTAGTAACAAGGATTTGGCAAACCAGTTGGGCCCCAAACCAACATTTGCCTAAACTCAGTCCATTGCAGTCTCCCTGGTGCCCTTTTACCTGTCTTTTCTGTCTATGTAAACATCTTTATTTACTTCTCAAACAGATAAAAAGGGAGAGGGGGTGTGGGCAAATCAATATACCCTCCTTCCAGTTTTTCAATGCGAAAAATGCACTAAATTAAATCCTTAGGAAATATAAAAGGAGTCCTACACTAACCAAAACCTTTCTTTTGTCATGTTTCCTCAAACATTCAGGCCTTGGTCTTGAGACTGAAGAGACAGATTGTTTGGATAATAAGAGGATCCTTATAGGACAGTGGTTATAACGTGCCTTCACTTTACAGAAGAAGGAAGATTTTAAGACGAACAGGGGAGGCAAGAGGAAATGCATGATCAAACTCTGCACTTTTTAAAAACTTTACCAGTAATTCAAAGTTTTCTCATGTCCTTCGGTGGCTTTCCCTGTAACTCAGCACCCTGGTCCCCTATTGCAGCCGTAAGTATAACTCCGTAAGCAATTCAAGGGTCAGAGAAGCTCGTTTCTCATGAAGGCATCTTAAAGGCTAACATATATTCATTTAGTTTTGTTCCAATTTCAGTTTCCTTCTGGGTTTCAGTTCAACTTCTAATATTTCTATGAGTGTCTCTACAATGAGTCAAGTGAAGAAGACAGAAAACTATGCACGTTGTTCAAAGAAAATGAAGAGCACTTACTTCGATTATCTGCGTGTACGGGATACTTGCACACATATTTTTTTTAAATGGGTGTCTTATCGAAATGATGTAGACATGTATATTTTCAGTTAAGTATTTCTTGTGTTTGAGAGAACCATTAAAGTACATAAAAATTCATAGGGAGCTCTGAAGATCTAGGTTTAAACACCAACCGTCATAAGAGGCACATGCTTTTGAGAAAGCCAGTTAACCTCTCTGAATGCCACGTTCTTTTTCTTTAACTCCTCTCCCACCCAAGCCAGGCTTTCATGGAACTATCAACAGTGTGCCCAGAAATAAGGCCAGTTCAACTCCTGGAACTCCAGGAAGCACCCTCACCGACCGGTCACCAAACATAAAATGGGACCACCATGCTCTGTAGCCTTTCCCATTGTCTCCTGTGGCTGCGGAAAGACTGTCCCTCTGTACTCAGGAGGGGCTCTGAATCCTCTCTCCCCCTTCTCTTTCTTCTTCTTCTTCTTCTAATTCTTCTAATTCTCCTTCTTCCTCATCCATCTCTTCCTCTTCCTCTTCCTCTTCCTCTTCCTCTTCCTCTTCCTCTCCTTCTCCTCTCCTCTTCCTCCTCCTCCTCCCCCCTCCCTCTCGCCCTCCTCTTTCTTCTTCCTGTATACTTAAGGACACATACCTATCCTTCACACCATTTTAATTTCACATTGCAAATTTTAATATGCTGTGTTTTCATTGTAATTCCGATCAATGTATTTTGCAGTTTGCATTGTCATTTTGTCTTTATCTCATTAGATTTTAAAATAATACATTTCAATTTGCTTTTTTAATTTCTATTTCAGTTTCATTATGCTTAGAGGACATGATCCATGGGATTTTTATTTTTAGAACATAAAAGAGGCCTATTTCACAGTGATGCGTGTGACCAAAATTTATAAATATGCTTAAAGAACAAATATGCTTTATTCTTTGTGTGAAAAAAATATATATTTCTCTTTCCCACTTCGTCAATATTAGGTCTAGCACTTGTATTTTAATATTTATATTTTTAATATTCTTACTTATTATTTTGTTGTTTGATCTAACCATTCCTGACAAAGTCAAAGTTAGAAATTGTGGCCTTCATCATGTCCTAATGATCCTAGAAAACATTCCTTTGTAAATTATCTTTATATGTACATTTTAAATTTTTTTTAGAATTGAAAATATGACAAAAAGGGGAAAATGTGTTTTATTTATTTCTTTTACAGCATGATTTGAATTTTTAAAGTATAGTTTGAGTAGAACCCCTTGGCCTTCTCCGGTTTGACAAGGAGGATATAAACTTTTGTGTTTATTTTAAGCCAAGAGGAGGAACTTTAGAGTCCAATATTCCAGAGTTTCAACCCCAGCTCATCCGCTTACCTATGAGACTTGGTCATATCACCTCACCACTGAGCTTCCTACTGTTTTCATCTGTAAAATGGGAAGAAAAGTAATTGCCTCAGACATTTATTATAAAGATTAGTAAGTTAATATACGAACAATTTCTAGTATATTTGCTGGCCCAAATAAGTGCCATTTCATTTACAACTACTATTGTGATTTTACCAATAGTTTTATAATCGAGAAACAAGTTACCAGCAATTTCATGATATCTTGTTTTTATAGCTATTGTCCATTTTATTCACACAGGAAATCTAGGGAAGTAGGAAGAATCACAATTTGTATCCAGATTCACAGGTGAGAAGCCTGGGATGCTTCCAGATGAAGTGGTTTTTCAAGGTCACTTAAATAATCCATGAACAATCAGACCTTCAAATGGGATCATTTGACTTCGAACTTGGTGTTTTTATTCCAACTTACTATATTTTAGTTCATTGCGGTTATTTGTCTTTTGCATTAGTACCCTGAAGGTACTTGGGGGAAAAACACAAATGAAATATGTAAAAGCATTAAAAAGTAATTGAAAAACTGAGGTCAAAGAGGACAAGCTCTGAAGAACAATACACTGATTCAGAGAAATGAAGGGGCAAGTCTAGTGACTGCTCTGGGAGGTGGGCAAAGAAGCACATAAAATGCAGGCACAAGAGGTCAAGCTTAAAATAATAAATGCCCGTGAGGCTGATTCCTCATTATTACCATTGTTTAAACAAAGACCCACAGCTGCTGCCTGTATCTTTGACACAAAGCACATACTTCTTTATTTGTCTGTTGTGAATTTCACTAAAAGGGTTGCTGTTAAATAACATTGTTAAAAGAAATAAGCATGGGGGAAAGGACATTGAACAGAGCTCAGATGTGTTCATAAATTTGTTAGATTAATAACTCAGTGTCTTCAGTTCCCCACATTTTTCTCCCAAAATACTAAAACTAAAAAAAAATAAAATAAAAAAAAATTAAACAATGTTTGCTACAGATACGATATGAAATATCAGCTTACAGTATTCCATTTTGTAAGGGCCTCCCGATAAGAGAATTGGTGTGAGTGGAGAAGGAAGAGGAAAGAAATTAGCGGTCATTTTTAACATCAAATCCTCTGCCAAGCACTTTACACATCTTACTCAATACGATTCTTAGAACAACCTTATGAAGTACATATTTTCCCCTGTAAAAGGGTTGATAAACTATGGTTCATGGACCAAATCCAGCCTGATACCTCTTTTTATAAATAAAGTTTTATTAAAACACAACTACACTCATTCACTTAAATCTAGTCAATTCAATGGTCATTTTTGAGGAATCAAGGCAGGGTTGAGTAGTTGCAAAGTGAATAAATGGCCAGAAAAGCCTAACACAGCAAGATAGCTGAGCACTGGATAAGGAAACTGAGACTCAGTGAGAAGTATTGGTATGTTCTAGGTCAGGTAGCTCTTGGCCTCCTATTTTTCCCAGATCAACATGAGAAGAAACAGACTTCTCAGGGCAAGCAAGATGCACATCTGAAAAGGTACCATTTCACATGCATTTGGGAACATAATTTCATCTTAGGGAAAACAATGCTGACATGGGGAAAGTTTGCAGTTCAGAATCTGAAGAAGTAATATGAGAACCAGGTTCTCTCATACTTGTCAGTACCTCCTAACTTATGAAGTGAAAATTAAATGAAGGAATGTCAGTAGTTATGTTCCGTGAACTAGGAAAGAAACAAAGATATGTGTAATACCTTTCAGTGCCAAGTCAAAATTCTGCTTCCTTGCTAAAAAGTTTGTTTCCTCTCGTAGGATTTCCTTTCAAATATGCTGGCTCTTTGAGGATTTCTTTTTCCTTCAATTTCCTGTTGCCCTACCCCGACAGGAGGGGTGAAGAAAAGTTGCTGACTTCAGCCTTCAGGCCAATAAAGAGGAAGAGGGCATGGTAAGCAAGAGGAAACATCTGGCCATAGAAATGTGAATTTGTGAACCAAGGGTGGGTCTCTTAAAAAGTTCCAGCTAATAATTGCCTGGCATGGTCACATAATCTCCCACTGCTTTGAGGTTTTTGGATTTTCACCCCATTAGATCATAAAGTCAAAAAGTCATGCAATCATCAAGTTAAAAAAAGTAATATTATATAGTGA
Organism: Rhinolophus sinicus; assembly: GCF_057876585.1. Classification (NCBI taxonomy): domain Eukaryota; kingdom Metazoa; phylum Chordata; class Mammalia; order Chiroptera; family Rhinolophidae; genus Rhinolophus; species Rhinolophus sinicus. The sequence goes on from NC_142501.1 coordinate 208,917,683, forward strand.
GAAAAAGCCCACAACTGTTCACTCAAAAACATGGTTTCAAGCCCTGCTTCCATAGCAAACATACATGTGACTGTGCCACCAGCAAAACCTCAGATTCTCGATTTGATAATGGGGGCACATTTTGCACCACCTGCCCCACAGGGTTACCGTAAGGATCAAAATAGATAAAACATGTGGAAATGCTTTTAAACTACAGTGGTACCTTGGTTTTTTAACGTAAGCCATGAGTTCTGAAACGTTCAAAAACAGGCGACAGCTAGGCCTCAGGATCTTGCACTTAGCAGGAGTCGCGTGACATGTTTGACTTTCGAGGCGTGTTTGAAAACGAAGCATTTACTTCCGGGTTTATGGCGTTCATAAACCAAAATGTCCGTCAATGGAGATGTTCGAAAACTGAGGCGCCACTGTATTAGAAACTACACAAAGTGAAAATTCTCAGTATCACTAAGATGACAATGGTGATGCTGACAATGAAAACGGCACAGATGACCAACCCAGGACTTTATTTGAAAGAGAAAGAGGGTAGGTGCTGTTAAAAATTCTGCTAGGCCAACCCTTCAGACCAGCACGATATGGCCACAGCCACCTTCTTAAGCTTCAACTTCAGACCTTATTTCATTTCCAAGCAGCATAGCTTGGTCTGTGATGGGAGAGGGAGAATTTATGGTGTCTCAGTAACATGGCTGATACAAGAAAGGCACAACTTGGGAAGAAAGTGGAAGAGGGGGACAAACGGAGGAATTAAGTCCTACAGCCCTCCCATCACTGGTCTCTTACTGGAGAGTCATTTCTGACCAATTAAGGCTACCTGTATATGTCCCCCAGGCCCCTTGAATCGATTGTCTCAAGCCCAGCTTTTCCTTCCCACAAATTCCTCCCTCTTTTAAATATCTCTTCCTTACTTAGGAAGTTATACCAAAATACACTTTCCCATTAATTGCTCCATATTTTTATCTGGCAGAAAATGTGATGCATCTAAAACTCATTAAAATCTGCCACTTTTTCAAGCCCACTTCCATTGATTCTGTCCAGATCTTTATCATATTTTACTTATTACAATAGTCTTTATCTGGTTTCTCAGCTTCCAGTCTTCACTACTCCACCTTCCCCAACTTCTCTGTCTCCCTCACGCCCCTTAGGGCTTTCGAGCGTAATGATTCCCCATCACCTTTTCTCTCACACTTGCACAGGATGGTGTAACAGGTGCTAATATCGCAGCACTTGAACTCTGTAATGTACCTGGATGTTTGCTGCACATTCATACACTACACTAGACCACAGAAGCCACCGAAATTAGTGCTGTGAATTACACAGTGTCTGGCACAGAACACAGACTCAGTAGGTTACCCCTGAACAGAAGGTTGAGAGGTCCCATTTTTATAAGTATTTACAATGCAGCTAGCAACATGTAGCTGCTTCGGCACCCCACCATTTGCAAAAAAGAACAAATATTCTTTAGGGGCCCCTTAACCTCCTCTCAGATTTTGTCATGCTAAAAATCTTCTAGGTATCTGATTATTTATTTTTTTCAATTTGTGCATCTGGGAAGTATCGTATCTGACTGATTTGCTAGGACAGTCCTGATTTCAAAAAGCACATTGCATACCATGAACCACTATTGACATGGGAAATCTCTAATATCTCATTCAATGGATCACAAACTCATCTGTGAGACAACGCCACTGGAAATCAGGGTCCCCGTAGAATTATGTGCTATAATGGACTTTTCATATATTTAAATTCATCATATAAAAAGAAAGTATTTATTATCAGAAAATACACAAATACAATACAAAAGTCATATTGTTATAATAGGATCTAAGGAGAAAGGAGCTGGAGGAATCTTTTCTTTTTTATTAAATCTATTGGGGTGACAATGGTTAGTAAAATTACATAGGTTTCAAGTATACAGTTGTATAATACATCATATATATATTTGTGTGCTCACCACCCAGAGTCAGTTCTACTTCCATCACCATATACCGGGGGTGCCAAAAATGGGTACAATGGGTACAAGTGGACACTTTGGTCAACGTTGCTCAAGCAGTAGTTCAGTGTGATCAGAAGTATCTGGACATTTATGGTAACCACTTTGAGCACCTCTTGTAATTGCAGAAGTCAAACGTGACTTGTATTCTTCTTCTGTTATCAGTATATATTGAGTATTACAATTTTAACCGTTTTTTTCCTTTCTTAAATGTGTCTACATTTGTTGGCACCCTCTGTATTTGGCCCTCTTTACCCTCTTCTACCACCCTCCCTCACTCATATGTGTGATATGAAACTGGAAGCAACAAAGGAAGAAGACAAACAAAAACTCATAGACACAGACAATGGTTTAGTGGTTACGAGAGGGGAAGGGGGAATCTTTTCAGTGAAGTTTCTACTATTTTTTATTTTGTTTTTGTTGATGTCTGCTTACTCACTCCATGTGCACTCAGTTTACTTTTTGTTGATTCTTCACTGGAGCTAACCTTATTAGAAAGACATTAAAGGAGAAAGTCTCAAAATTGAGAAAATTCCACAACTTAACTTCTTTCTCCATAAATTTGGAAAAGATTTATATGACTGAATACCTTGTTCCTACATTTCCCAGGAATAGTATTTATGATTTGTTTGGGCCAAAATCTTCCTTTTAAAAGATGAGAACATTTTAAAAAATAAGATTTATTGCATGATTATCACACACTAAAAACTAAGAATTGAATTTTATGTCACACTTAGAGGAAAACTCTTGCCTTTTTTTTTTCTTCCTCCAAATTTGTACATAATAGAGATGGCACTGAGAGATCTGGGGAAAATAAACAACAGCAATATTATCCAGACACAAAGATGGACATTATTTGCCCGCCACATACAGCAGCACTGTAAGTAGAACGAATTCAGTCATTGGCACAGGACAGGGTGACTAAGGTTACTGGAGGATGTGACACAGGGAGGGGTTCTGCATTCCTGGAAGAATATTTAGGGTGAGAAGGAAAACAGACAAGAAAGGTCATGATAGGTTGCCATATATTGTGATTAAATCTTGATAAGGTGAAAAACAGGCCACATCAGTAATTCTGAAGAACTCAGGCTGTGATGTTAGAGGTGGGGTTGAATCACAGCTCTGCTGCTTACAACTGAGCTGTATTAGGCATGTCAATTCACCGTCACCCTTCCTTGTGTTAACATTCACTTCAGTGATAATAATAATAATAATAATAATAGTTTTTAATATGTATGCATATATATATATATATAATTTTAGGATCAAATGAATCAAAATTGTTTTATAGATAAAATTGTTAGTAGCTACTCAAATGTTGACTCCAACAAACATGGCGACTCCCAGAGTGACGAGATCTAGCATATGATTGATCTTCATTTTTTTCATGCTAATATTTTACACATAAAATTCTGTAAATCAGGTCGGCACTTAAATATACGATAAACCCATTGCAGACACAGCCCCACTGGTGATGTGAATTAGACCAGATCTAAGGACTAGGAGATTCCAGATACGCCTTCTTGGATATGGAAGAGCCACAACTAGCTGTCACTTTCATTAGCACTACATCTGAACTTTATGTCCATTACACACTACAGTCTTTGCTTTAAGCAGTGCGACAATCCTTTTACTGAAAGTTAGATCGATATAACTATTGTTTTCTTCCAGCATCTTTCTTCTGTGTATTATTCAAGTTGCACCAGCTCAGGGAATCATCAAACAACAGAGAACACTAAGTACACACACTAATGTGTCCCCTGCTGCCCTTTGAAGGTTTTATACCTGTAATCTGTGTTGTTTCAAATTAAGTGTCCTCATTTCACCGTAGATGCCTGTCCTGCAACATGTGTAGGTGTGTAAACAGGAAGGAAGGAACCACCTTTTCTGATCTACTTACGGGGTCCTTGCATTGTGTTTTCTCTCCCTCAAGTTTAAAGATACTCAATGAATAACAGACAAACATTCTTGGTCTATTGGCCTGAATAGGAAGGAAAGACTGGATTGTCGCCATAGGAAAGAGGTACTAGGTTTTCAAAATAACATTCAGTAGGAACAGTTGGCACGCAGGGATGAGCGAAGGATTGAAAGACGCCAGACCTGGACTCACATCACGGTTCCAACTTGTGTAAGATGCATGTTCTCTAAACCATTGAGCACTATGTAGACAGTGGTTATTATTGTTATGACTTGTTTATTACTTCTATAGGAAAAAGAGTGCTGGGAGTTATAACTAAGAATTTTAGTCCCTTTATAATTCCATACACAATATGATGGAAACACTTAAGTATTAAAATTAAGGATCATACATATTCAGGAGGGTTTATTTGTATGCTTTATATACAACAAAAAAATATATATGTGTGTGTGTGTGTGTGTGTGTGTGTGTGTATTCAGAGCAAATAATATGGTCACTAAAATTGGTTCCTATTTTAAACACTAAAAAATACATATCAACCCAGCATGTAAAAGAGCTGTATTAAATAAAATCTTTCTAGCTACATAATATCTAGAGAATATTATGTACACACACACACACACACACACACACACACACACACACAGGAAATAGCATCAAAAAGAAACTGAAATTAACACATTAATGAGTTCAGATGAAGGTGAAATTTCCCCTAACACAAGGGGGTAGGTTAAGTACTAGGGAGTCTGGAGCCTTCTTAGGTCTACAGCCTGAGGCCTGGCCACTCTCAGAGGGTCCCCTATTTCCAGGAGAAATTTAAGTGCAACAGACGAGATGCCAGGCCCACATTCTCCTGTATGGTGGGGATATTTTCAGATCAATGCTCTGTCCCTTCTTCCCCAGGGCAGAGAACAACTTCTGTTTCTGAAATCCCCCAGCAGCCCGGCTAGCCTGGCTCTGGGTCTCGATGTGGAACATGGCACTTACCATAAAGTGACAGCTGCCCCCCCCACCCATGGATGGTGAGGTCTTATATTCCTCAGGACTGTACACACAGATGAATGGGGACAATTCTTCGCTACATGGAGTGTCCTTTCACTTCTCTTCCTCCCACTGTCAAATTCTGGAATTTTTATTTAAAGCTCTCACACTTTTCCTAATGCTCCCTGTGGGGAGCCATCCCATGTAGAAAACCTCCAGGCTTTCAGCCAGTTGTTGCTGAGGTTGGATTTTGAAGAGGAATCTGAGGACCCCTTTCTCATCTCTGAACTGATTAGAAGCAAAATAAGGTTTTCATGGTCAAAAGATGAAGGGCTGTGTAGTGGGCACCTGACATTTAATTGGTTGCTCAAAACGTAAACCCCTTGGCTATGCATACATAATCCCCACCTGTCATTATAAGTTAACAGGGGCTCAGATTTCACTTTCCAAACTCCCAGGTAAATGAGTGTAAAGGTCTGCAACTCACTCACCAGCCCAGAAATCTGGCGTCAGCAATGGGAGTGAAGATTTTTATTTTCTGGTGGGCAGTGGGCTGAGCAGGACTGTCAAATAGCCAAGGGTAGCCCACCACACAGTGGGGGTCTCACAGGTCCCCCTAGACTAGTTCTATAACCCTACCTGCACTGTGGTCTGGCTGATGCTCCGCCCTTCATTTCTACCATTTTCTGTGTCTGGTTCTCCAGTCTTCCTGAAAAATCGATGAATCTCTCTCTGTCTTTTCAGTAAATACTGTTTTCTGCTTAAAGTAGCTCTAGTTGGTTTGTGTTATGGACTGCATGTCTCCCTTCCCCACAGTTCATATGTTGAAACCCTACCTGCCAGTGGGATCGTATTAGGAGGGGTGGCCTTTGGGAGGAGATTAGGTCATGAGGGTAGAGCTCTCATAACAGGATTAGCGCCTTTGTAAGTACAGATGCCAGAGATCTCTCCCTATGTCTCTCTGTCTCTCTCAATTACTCTCAGCCAGGTGAGGCTACAACCAAAAGACAGCCATCTGCACACTAGGAAGAGAACCCTCACCAGTACCAGATCTGCTGGTACCTGGCTCGTGGACTTTCCAGCCTCCAGGACTGTGAGAGGCACATGTATACGCCTTCCAAATTATGGTATTCTGTTATAGCCACCTACCCAAAAGGACTAAGGCCATTTGTATTGTTTCAGTCTAAAGCCCTGCGTGGTGTGACAGTTGATGATTTCTAAGCCACTGAATGAAAGGGGTCCATCATGGTGGACTGCACGTGCTGGGGGTTAGTAGATTGTTTTCCCACAGAGGCACTCCTTCTAATTATTTAGTCACCATTGGCTGTGCAACAATACGTGCCAGGAACTGTGCTAGGTGTTGGGAATGCAAAAATAACCCAGAACCAGTTCATGTCAAGTTGCTCACCATCTCCTAAAAGGGGGGATGATAAGGAAATGTTTACACTCATGTGCCAGGTGCTAAGACAGAGCTATAGCCCAGCATTTTTATAAATTGCGAATCCTAGTCTTTTGTTGGCAATATGTATTACAAAGAAATGGCTATATCCTTATTTTCATTTTTTTATGGTGTCTTTGATATAGACTTCATTACCTTCTCATTTGTGTATCTGTATCATGGGTGAAATATTCTCCTTCTGAAATCCGAATTATTAAAATACTTACCTATATATAATTTTTTTCTCAAAGTCTTGTGTTTTTTATTAGTGTACTTTTCATTTATTTAAGTTAGTGAACATTTTTCCTGAATCTGTTGAAGGGATTTTTATGATGCATCCCCTTTAATGAATTAATGAGGTGAATTATTTTAAAATATTTTCTAATTTTAAGCCATATCAGCATTCCGGGAATGTACCCAAATCAGTTTTGATTTCGTTCATATATCACTGGAATAAATTGGCTGATATCTTGTTGAAAATTCTTACATCTATGTTCATCAGTGAGATTGCTCTATAACTTTTATTCATCACCTCTCTTTAACTCTTACCTTGATTGTTTACTGGAACTTACCTGTAAAATTTTCTGAGCAAGGTGCCATTTTCTTGTGGATGGATTTAGCCATTTCTTTCTTGAGAATCACTGTGCTGTAATAGTCATGTATTTTCAATTAAAAAGAAACACATTAATTAATGCCATTCATTATTCTATGCCGCCCCTCCACACACACACACACACACACACACACACACACACACACACACCATCCCTATTCTTCACTCTAATTCTTCTGACATTCCTTCCTCTCTGTGACCCTTTTAGGCATATCAGTTTTACATAGCTGTCTGAACTGATCCTGTCCCAAATGGCTTTCTTAAAGAAGTTTCAAGGGCTCTAGAGAATGGAGCATATCAGGGGTCAGGAAATGGCCCTTTAATATTCCAGGGCATTGAATGCTCCAGTTCAACTAAAATACCCACCACCTAGTTCCTTAGTCCCTTGGGGGAATGTTAGGTCTTTCCCGCAAAATCATTTGCCAAGCATTGAAAGAGCACTCAGGATATGCCAGGCTGAGGCCAGGAGCAGGGTAAGTGAAACAAAGCCCATGCCCTCTGCCCTCCCCCACGGGGTGTCAGTCTTTTCAGGAGGTGGACACTCTATACGCAAATGATTAGAGCCATGAGATACGTGTGGTGATAAGAACCAAGGAACGCAGACAAGGTGATACCTAAATGTCCAGGGATGGAAGGGAGTCGCTGTGGAGCCAGCTGGTCCCTCTAGGTCTTGGAGGAACAACTATTTGTCCAGGAGTTTATCCCACTTTCAGCACTTAGTCCCCAAACCTGGGACCTCCTCAGTCTGGCAAACCAGATGAGCTCGTCACCCGGTCTAGATCTTAAGTGCCCAGTTCTATACCCAGACAGAGTGAGAATCAAACATGCTATCTTTAATTAGTTGTCCTGAATAACCACAGGCAGTAGATTTCATCAGGCGGAGGGAGTAGAGATGGCGGGGTGTTCCGATGGCAGATACAGGTGAGCTCGTGGCATGGCCCGGTTTGGAATTACCAGTCATTCCGTGTCATGCAGGGGAGGGGTGGGGGGCAACAATTGCTGGCACCCAGCCAGTAAATGTCCTCCTGAGGAAAGTGGGCTTTATTTCGCCCTCGCCCAATATGAAATCATTAATAAGGTGTTAAGAGCGTTGGCTCTGAAATACCATGAGCACCAGAAAGAAGAATCCAGATTGTTCCACACCTTTATGTACGCAGGATTTCACCACGCTGTGGCAGAATTGTCTGCATCTTTATGATTGGGCCCCAGCGTCCTGCAGTGTAGAGAGCCTCAGGCCCCTCCTGGACTCTCATCGGAGTGGGCTATACATTCCCTGCGTGACCTCAGGCAAGCAGCTAACATTCTGCCTGCCTTGGTATCTTCCTCGTAAAAGAGAAACAGTGATACTGATGCTATTGCTTTTGGAGGGAACCGGGGAGAAAATGCCTGTGGGTGGGCTCTAGAAAATATCAGGCAACCCTGCAGATCTAGATCTGGAATTTGTAGTTGAAATGACTGGATGGCTATGAGGTAAGAGAAAACCGACTGAAAAGAAAAAAAGGAACTGAACTCATCAGCGATTGAATTACCCCTCGATTGCCTGTGTAGCTCCAGCAAGGCTATATAATAGACCTTAAACTTGAGAGAACTCAGCAATAGCATCGCCTGGCAGATTTAACATTAACTGTCTAGAATTTGTGTGTGAAATGGATCAGCCTGCAATCTCAGTGCAAAGGAGAGCTATATTTAATCTCACATAGAAGTGGAGCTAATTTACAAGAGTTAACCACCCAGGAGGCTGATATAGCATTTTTAATTAAATGGCACCTATCAAGACCATTTTCAGTTAATTCCAACAAGAGACTGCATGCCTCCCTGCGAGGGTCTGAATACCCCTGGTTGCCAGCACGCAATGCTTCCATTGTTTCTATTTGCTTTGAGTTTCCAACTTGCTGGCCCATATGGGCTGCGAGTTCTCACCTATCTGTCTTTCCTCTCCTACCTTTTCTTCTCTGCCCCAAAGGCATATGGACCCACTGTGTTCTAGAACATGTGCCAGGCTCTTTCCAAGCCTTGCAGTGTTTCACGGTCTTCCTTGTGCTTGGTATTCTTCACTCTGTCCCTGCCAGCAAACTACAGTTTACTCCAATAGCCGAAGCTCACCCATCAGCTCTCATCGTCAGCCCCGAGCAGAGTTTCATAACCTTGCCTTGGCAGGTACCCACCACTTCTCGCAGAAACATCTATTTAAAGGTGAGTGTTCTCATGGCAGAGAACGCGCTCATCTCTTATCTCTAGCTCCCACCACAGTGCTTGGAAACAGAGAACATGCTCAATATTGCGTTTAGTGGGAGAATAGAAGAAAAGAACTTGCCTTTTCCAGGTGTGACGCAGGTGGTGTCCAGGGTGGGGATTTGGGGAAGGCATTTCCCGTGGACCTCTACACAGGGATCCCTGTGGAGAAGAAGGAAAAAAATAAGTACTTCTGCTTTGAACTTCTGAAGTTTGTCAGGCCTCAAGAGCTTATTTCCTATGCAACTTTGACTCTCGGAATTGAATTGGATTTTATCAAATAGTCATTTGTCACATGTGTAGTTTGTGGACGTTGGTGATTGATGTGGAATCTTCGGAAAATCACTCTAACATGTCAGAAGGACAAATGGATTAGTGGGAATTATTATTTATAGTGGCAGATGTGGCTTTGCATTACCCCGGCTAAATCAAAAGCCTACTTTAAAGGGAAGCTGTGTCATACCTGACCCCTTTTCTAACTGAATATTATGCCAGTAAGCCCAGCATAGTCAAAACAACTCAGTTGTGTGGAACGTCAAGCTACTACATCTGCTTCCTTTGATTAATACTTCAAAACATTTTTTACTATAGTCATTTATTTTTTTAAAATGTGACCCTGAATATTATAACATCTTTATATCACTAGAAGTAAAAATTCCCGAAGAAAATAAATATACTTTTCCCAATCTTATTTATTTTTATTTTTAAATTATTTTTTCCAGTTACAGTTGACATTCCATATTATTTTATATTAGTTTCACGTGTACAGCATAGTAGTTAAACATTTATATAATTTATGCAGTAAACCCCTGCTTAATCTAGTACACCCCTGGCACTATGCATAGCTATTACATTATTGACTGTGAGTACATTCCCTACGCAGTACTTTACATCCCCATAACTGTTTTGGAACTGCCAATGTGTGTTTCTTAATCCCTTCACCTTTTTCACCCAGCTCCCCAACACTCCTTCCCTCTGGAAACCATCAGTTTTTTCTCTGCGTCTATGAGTCTGTTTCTGTTTTGTTTGTTCATTTATTTTGTTCTTTCAATTCCACATATAAGTGAAATCATATGGTATTTGTCTTTCTCTGTCTGACTTATTTCACTGAGCATGATACCCTCTAGGTCCATCCATGTTGTTGCAAATGGTAAGATTTCAGTCTTATTTTCATAGTTTTTTTTTTTTTTTTCTCTTTTTTAAGTTTATAAGTTACTATGGTATACTGGATTGCCACCCCTTCCAATTAATTTGTTGAAGTCCTAACACCCCTCTGTGACTACATTTGGAGATAGTGCCTTTAAGGAGGTAACTAAGGTTAACTGAGGTCATAAGGGTGGGGTCCTAATCCTATAAGACTGGCGGCCTTATAAAAATAGAAAGAGATGACAACACTCTCTCTACATGCAACACAGGAAAGGCTATGAGAGGACATAAGGGGAAGGCAGATGCTACAAAGCAGGAAGACAGCCCTCACCAGAAACCAACTCTGACAGCCCCTTGATGTTAGACTTCTAGCCTCCAGAAAAGTGAAACAATAAATTTCTGTTATGCCACAGAGTCGGTGGTATTCTCTTTTGGCAGCGTGAGCAGTCTCTTACAAGCATATACCGTGACATATTCAAGGCTTAAATAGACATTGCTTTGTTTTAACATATGCATCTGCTCATGTAACCCCCTGCCCTGTCAGGGTAGAGAACATTTGGAACAACCCAGAAAGTTCCCTACTCATCATCCGAGAAAGTCCAACCTGTACCTCCCACTTAGAGGTGACCACTGTTCTGATTCCGACCACCACCGATTAAGCTTTGCCAATAGTAAAATGAAATCTTACAATATGTACTCTTTCTTTTTCGTCTGAATTCATTAGCTCACCATGGTGTTTTTCAATATTCATTCATGTCATTTTATGTATCAGATTACATATATTGCTGTGTGGTGTTTTATTGCATAAGTATATTGATACATCATCTTGTTAATGGATATTGGAGGTTTTGTTTTTGTTTTTGTTTTCTTTCCTATTGTGAAAGAAGCTGCTCTGATCATTGTCATAAGTCTTATTGCTGCATATGTTTTTATTTGTCTCGGGTATCTACCTAGGAGTGGAATACTTTGACCATTGGATAGTTGTGTGTTTAACTTTGTAAGAAACTGCCAAAAATTTTTGCAAAGTGGCTGCAGAGCTATTTTGTACTCTCAAAAACAGTGTACATGAATTCTGCTAGCTCCCCACCATCACCAACACTGGTGCAGTGGTTTTCGACATTCTTGTGGGTATTATCTTATTAGGTTTAAATTTGCGTTTCCATGATGACTAAGGATGTTCAGCACTTAGAAAAAAATCAGATGTGCTTTTTGACCATTGTATATCTCTCTTAACATGTTTTTTTTTTTTTTTTTTTTCCAGTTGTAAGAATTCCTTATGCTGGGAAAAACAACAACAACAAAAAAAACCAACCTTCCGTTTCTCAGATATCTGTGCAAATGATGTTATCTGTCAGTCTGTGGCCTGCCTTTTCATTTTAGTAAGAGAGCCCTTTGATAAACTGGGAAGTTAAGTTTTATAAAATTCAATTTATTATTTTTTATTATATCTTGGGTCTATCCTCAGAGAAATCTCTGTCCCTCAGTCACAAGGATGTCCCTCCTATATTTTCTTCTAGAAACTTTATAATAGCTTTTACTTTGGGTGTCTGGTGGATAAAAATTAATTGTTGTATGTAGTGTGAAGTAGAGATTCAGACTCATTTTATTCATTTCATTCCGTACAGATATCCAATTGTTTGTGCATAATGCGTTTAAAATAATTAGTTTTCCTCATTGAATTGATTTGTTGCCTTTTGCTGAGAATTAATTGACTTGATAATTATGGGTGTATTTATGGAAACTGTAATTTGTTACAATGATCTATTTATTTATCTTTATGCAAAGTTCACACATTTTTCATTACTGAAGATTTATATTGAATTCAACTTTGTTCTTTTTCAAAATCATTTTGGTAATTCCAAGTTTTGACTATTCTAAGTTCTGGCATGAGAATTTGGCTTACAAATTACAGCAACAAAATACTATTGTTATTTGCTTAATATTCCGTGGAATCTATTGACAAATTAAGAAGAAATGACACTGGATAAAATATCTTCAAAAGCATGAATGTGGTGTATTTCTGCATTTACTTAGATTTTAAAATTTATTTCAGCAATATTTTATCATTTTCACTGAGGTCTTACAAATCTTTTGCTAAGTTTATTTCTAAGTATTTTGCATGTTTTAAACCATTGCAAATGTTTGTATGCCATTTTTTTTGTTTGTTTGTTTATTGTCTCATTGCACCGGCCAGATACTCCAGCTCATAGGAGAATGCAAGTCACATGAATGGACATCCTTGTTGGTTTTGGTTGTTTTCCTCACTACATAGCATGTTAGCTATAGACTATTCCCAGATGGCCTTTATGAGTTTGAAAAAATCTCATTTCTTCTCCATTTGCTGAGTTTGTATCAAGTTGTTTTTACATTTATTAAAAGGACTATGTATATATTTTTTCTTTATCTATCAATAATAGTGAAGATATTGATTTATTTTATAATGCTAAGCCAACCTCGCTTGTTTTAGAAAAATCTTACTGGATCATAGTGTATTATCATTTTTATATATTGCCAGAAATAATTTTTAAATAATTATTTTGTTGAGGGTTTTGTCTCCGTACACCAGAGATATCAGTCTTGCGTTTTTGTTTCTTATAATGTGATTTTCTGACTTTGGTGTCTTAGTAATGATGCCTTACGAGTTGGAAAGTGCTTTCTTGTCTATTTTCTGAAGACTTTGTAAAGTACATTAAGTATTTGCTAGAGTTCACCAATGAAGCCCTTTATGCCTGGAATTTCCTTTGTGGAAGGATACTTAAATACAAATTAACTTTCTTTAGTAGATGTAGAGCTATTTCAGATATTCTGTTTCTTCTGGAGACAGTTGTGGTAGTATGTGTCTTGAAGGAATCTTCCTTTTTAACTGAAGTTTGTTAGCATACAGCATTTCATAATCATTTCTTAGGATTCTTTTAATATTGGTCAGATTCTTAGTGATACTCTTTCATTCCTGATACCGGTAGTTTGTGTTTTATCTCTTTTCTTTCTTTCTCAGTCCGTCTAATGAGGGGTGTATCAATCTTATGGCTCTTTCCAAAGTATCACTTTTTGCTTTTGTTGTCTTTACTGTTTGTTCTTTTTTATGTGTTTCTGCTTTTATCTGTATTATTTCCTTCTGTGTACTTAATTTGCTTTTACTTTACTCTTATTTTTCTAGATTCTTAATATTTAAGATTAGATTGTTGATTTTAACCCCACGTGCTTCTCTAAATGAATCTTTTGAAGTTGGATTTCCCTCTAACCAGTGCTTAGCCACATCCCACAAATTCTGTCTCTTTTAGTATAAACACTCATTATGTAATATTAGCAACTATTTTGCATTTATTATTTTAAATTTATTTTTATCTTTTATTATTTTGTATTTAGTAATAACTTAATACTAAATATTACAAATTATTTCTTTGATCCACAGGTTATTTAAAAGACTTTTCATTTAATTGCTATATATTTGACATATTTTTAGATATTTTAAATTGGTTTCCATTACAATTTTATTATGGACAGACTCAGAATGATTCACTTCGTTAAAATTTTGTTTAGTTCTGTTATGGTTCAGGGTATGGACTACCTTGGAGAATTTTTACAACACTGAAAACACTACGTATTCTACACTTTTTGGGTAGTGTTTTTCAGTCTTTCTATATCCTTAGTGATATTGTGTCTACTCTTTCTATCAATCTCTGAGAGAGAAATGTTAAAATCTCAAACTGCAATTGTTATTTTTTTTTAATTTGTGACTTTAGTTCTATCAATATTTATTCATGTATTTTAAAGCTCTATTATTAGATGCATCTATGTTTTCTTATATCTCCTTGAAAAATTGACACTTGTGTCACTATAAAATCCTCCTCTTTATCTCCAGTAACACTGCTTTTTTAAGATCTACGTTGTCTGATATTATTATAGCCACTCCAGCTTTCTCATGATTAGTGTTTTCAACATATATCTTTTTCTGTCTTTTTACTCTTAAGCTATTTATGCCTTTCTATTTAAAGTTTGTTTCATGTAAACAGCATGCCGTTAGGTGTTGCTTATTTATCTAGTCTGCTAATTTCTGCCTTTTATTGGCATGTTTAGTCCATTTACATCTAATGGAAATATTAATATGACCGGATTGAAGTCTACCATGTTGCCATTTATTTTTTATTTGTCTCATCTGTTTTGTTTTTTCGTTATGTTTTACTACATTTATGGAACACAGCCCTGTGATCTCTGCTGCCAAGGCCTGAAAACATTTCCGTGTATTTATCCAGTTTTTGTCATTGCTGTTCCTCCTCCAAACAAAGAATAAGTGCAGTCTCCATTATCCATCATAACCAAAATGGAAGTGCTTTCCTATCTGTTTTGAAATTTCATATGAAATCATCAACATTTCCAGTGACTAACAAGTGCCCCATAACCGCTGGGCTCTTCTCACAGGAAGAGATGTGCTTCACATGCTGAGTTATCAGCTGTATGAGTAGATTTGGAAAAGAAACTTGAATGCTGGACCAGCTCTAGAGGAAGTGGACCTGAGGGAAAACGGGTCAGTGGTCAGAACAAGAAATGCATCTAAAATCTTAGTTTCAGGCAAGTTTTCAACCAAAAATCAACTGTCACGTGTGTTTTTGCTGACTTACATACCCAGTGCCAGAAACAAGAAATATGATTGATAGTGAAAAACACACACTGGCCAATTCAAGGAAGCTTTTATCAGCACAGGGGGGAGGAAGCCTGGCATGGAAGCAACAGCTGGCTAAGATCAGGGTTCCTACACACGGCCAAGGCAGCAATCTTGTCAGCCGTGTTTGGAAATGTATGAGTTATCCATTGCTTAGTAACAAATTATGCCAAAAACTTAACAGCGTATGACAACAAACATTTATAACTCCATTCTGTTTCTGTGTGTCAGGAATCCAGGAGTGCGCTGTCTGGGTGGTTCTGGCTCAGAAGCTCTCATGAGATTGCATCAGGCTGTTGGCTAGAGCTGCAGCCATTGTTGGCAAGCCCAGAGTCTCCCTAGCTGTGGCCGGAGACCTCAGGTCCTCAACCCTTATGTCTCTCCCTAGGTTACTAAGTTACTAAGTGTTTTCATGATGTGGCAGCTGGCTTCCCCCAAGGCTAGCGATAGATAGATAGATAGATAGATATCCATCCAAAAAATGTATACATATTTTAAGAAACAAAAAAACTGTATTAAAATTGTAATATTCAATATATATATAGGTAACAAAAGATGAATACAAGTCATGTTTGACTTTTGTAGTTACAGGAGATACTTAAAGTGGTTACCATCAGGATAATTTTAATACAGCTTTCTTTTTCCTTTCTTAAAATGGGTATACGTTTTTGGCACTATATATATATATATATATATATATATATATATATATATATATATATATATATATATATATATGAGGGGGGGGCTGATGACATGCTGTTTTCTATGAACTTCTATCTGCCTCACACACATCACTTTGATCTTATTCTATTTATTAGAAGTGAGTCCCCAAGTGCAGCCTGCACTCCACAAGTTTACACAAGAACATTACTCCCAGGAGGCTGGGGACCGACTGTGGGGATGACCTCTGAGGCTGACATCCAGAGGAACTGTGCTGATAGTACTCAGTGTCTCCTGATTTTTTCTTGCTGGGGGTGGGGTTGGCAATGAGAACTGGAGCCACAGAAAGGCTCTCTGCTGATGGAAGAATGCTCTCCAGTTGTGTGCAGGTTCCAGCCGTTCAGCTATTTTATGTCAACACCTGTTTCCATCATCTGCCTGCAGGTGATTCCAACCTCTGAGCCTATAGTTTAAGAGGTACTTCTGTTTGCAACTTCACGTAACCACCTATTGTATGTTGTTTTTAAAAAAATAAAATATATGTATTCCTTAAAAAATAGAAAGGAAATAAAATTCCTCTTAAATCACCCCACCCAGAGATAGCCATTATTAATATTTTGATGAGCATTTCAGCTGTTTCTAAATTCATGTAAACACATTAAGTATGTATTATGTAATTCTAAATAATTTTACAGGAATATGGCACCTGCTTCTCAGCAACTGCATTTTTTCAAGTGGTAATATGCTATGAGCAATTTTCCATGTCAATAAATACAGCTCTATACCGTCATCCTTGGTGACCGTAGTGTGTCCCATTGAATGGATGCTCTATAATTTACTGCACAGTCCTTTATTATAAGGATATTAAGGCTGTGTCATATTTGTGTTTTCAGAGGAATTGAGCGTGCAGCTGTGGGGATGCCCAGCTCAACCCAAACCCAAAACAAAGGGCATCCATTATCCTGGTTTTATTTCCTCTCTATATGTTTGTAGAGTTAAGTGGAAATGTCAGTGTTTCACAATTATTTGTGGGAGATGTAAAATTTTCTATTGAGGATTTCAAGAGGCCGCAGGTTGCCAAGAAATATCTGATTCAGGAGGGCTTTCCTATTTTCTAGGCGAACTTAACTTTGGTAATTTCATGAGAAGATCCACAGCGCACACCCACTCCATTCATTTTTTTTTTTTGGGGGGGGGGTTATTGGGGACCACTGTGCTTCTCCAGGGCCCATCAGCTCCAAGTCAAGTTGTTGTCCTTCAATCTAGTTGTGGAAGGCGCAGCTCAGCTCCAAGTCCAGTCACCGTTTTCAATCATATTTGCAAGGGTGCAGCCCACCATCCCATGCAGGAATAGAACCACCAACCTTGTTGTTGAGAGCTCATGATCTAACCAACTGAGCCACCCAGCTGCCCTTCCGGAAGGAAGCTCAATGGCAGCTCATTGTCTTCAATCTAGTTGTGGAGCGTGCAACTCACTGGCCCATGTGGGAATCGAACTGGCAACCTGGTTGTTCAGAGCTTGTACTCTAACAAACTGAGCCACTTGGCGCCCTCTCCATTCATTCTTAACATGGCACACTGGAAACAGAGAGATGTGAATCAGATCATTGGTGAGATAAGCCCTAGAGGGAAAGTTTCAGTGTTAAAGCACACAAGGGAGAACCAAGCCCCTAAGTCATGGCTGTGCCACTATCGTACCCATGTTCATTTAATTCTCCCCGTGAAAGTAGAAGAACACTGCCCCTTACATCATGTAACTAAGGTGACCACTTAATTTTCAACCCAAATGAGTACTTTAGAAAGTGAAATAAGATATTATTAACAATTGCCTGACAACTGACATAAAGCAAAACTGTCCCAGTCAAACCGGACACATTGTCAACTATAATACAGCAGTTAAGGAAACTTGAGATATAGATTGCTAAAATGACCTATCAGCGTCCACAGCAAGAAAATTAGCTGGGAGTCAAAGACAGACCTCTCCTGTTCCAGATCCATTGTTTCCTTGCACATTTTCAGGTCCCTGAACATCCTTGCATGTTTGTTTTCTGGTTGATACCACTTCTCCAAAGGTGAGATCTCATAAATACATTTTTTTATTTGTTGGAATTGCTTACATTTCTACAGTAGCGAAGTATTTATTCTTAACCAAGATTCAACAATTATTAAATACTTGTTTATGTGCTGAGTATCTTCACTGCAAGATCTTACTCTGTTTTTATAATTCAGGGAACTGCAGAGGGGTAGTTCGTCGGCCCACCACTAGAGAGAGTGCTGGCCAAGATTTTGGGTCCATAGGCTGCAAGTTCAGGGCTTTGTGAAGAAACAAGGGGGATTTGCTCCCTTATATCTCTACAAGAATGGGATGCTTTTTATGCAACCATGAAATGCTTCCCCCCACTTCCGCCTCCATTTTCTACTGTTTTGGTTTGTTTTTAGTTTCTGATTTAATTTTAACATCTATCAGAGACTTTGCTGCTCTATCTATGGCTTTTTCCCCAGAATCTATTCTCTCTTTTCCCTCATAACTCCCATGTTTACCTATATCATTTAACTCATCATACTATATTGTAATTACTTATTAATGTTTCTGGGTGCCCACTTTATCAATTATTATGAAGGACAAGAACTATCTTATTAATTTTGCTCTTTCTAGCACAAAGTTGGTGCTTGGTTAATGTTAAATGAATCAGTGAAGGAATAAATGAATAAATGAATAAAAGGATATGTTATGATCCAAGAGAAATCTATATTTTAGGATGGCAGTCTTGAGATGGGTCTACTTCTGATTGAGATATTAAATTCGGATTTTAAAATATCAAGGAAGTGAGGCCTAACCAGAGAAAATATAGCATATAGCTGACTTCTTAAGCTTATCTTGAACTTTAAATCAAAAGAAAGAGAAGGGAACTATCCAATGTTTATTTTCTTTTCTTCTTTTTATTTTTTTTTTAATTTCAGGTGTACAAAACAACGTAATAGTTAGACATTTACACTTCTCACAAAGTGATCACTCCCCTCCCCCAATCTACTACCCCTCTGACATCATATATACCTAGATGTTACAATTCCATTGACTCTATTCCTTATGCTCTACTCCACATCCTGTGACCACATATATATATGACTATAGTTGACATTCAGTATTATTCAGCTTCAGCGTCAGGTGTGCAGTGCAGTGGTCAGGCAGCTACACCGTCCATGAAGTGGTCTCCCTAATGAGACAAGTGTCCATCGGCTACCCTACCAAATCTTTAAAACTTTATTGATTATATTCCCCAAACTGTCTTTGGTATCCCTGTGGCCATCTTGTAGTTATCAATTTGTGGTTTCTAATCCCCTCACCTTCTCCCTCAACCCCACCCCCTCTCATCTAGCAACTCTCAATTTTTTCTCTATGTCTCTGAAACTGTTTCTGATTAGTTTGCTCATTTATTCTATTCTTCAGATTCCACATATAAGTGAGATCATATGGTTCTTAAGAAAAGAAATCATCAGTGTGAGCCAAAAGAAAAAAAAATAATAAATCAGGGCAGATCATATTTTACAAATTAATGAGAAGTGTACATAGGCCTAATTATCACTTATTTTCATGTTGCTGTATTTCTCAGACACCTGAAAGAGATAAATAACATTCAGGAGAGTGAGGGGGCCCAACAAGACCTCATGAATTCTTATTTACAATTAAAAAAAAATTAGACATGACATTTACCCTTCCTTCCTTCCTTTCTTCTTTCCTTCCATCCTTCCTTCCTTCTCTTTCATAATTATAAGACATCACGTCAGGACCTTGGAGAATCTTCATTTTATCATCCAGGTTAGCTAACACTCCGTATTGTATGTCATGTACAACTATCCATGTGTCTGTAATCAGATCAGTGCTTAATTAAAATGTTGAGTAAAACACGGTTAAAAACAAGACCTTCAGAGGTAACTCTAAGGACCTCTGTCGAGTTTGACATTGATTCATTCATTCTTTCTTTATGATTTATGCGATCATCTATGAGATAAATTATTTTACGGTCATGTAACCCACATTTCTATCTCTGGAACATAATGGGACCATGAGATTTTTGCCAAATGCCAAATCCAAGTAAGAAATATGCACCTATTTCTGAGTCTAACAACCCTGTCAAAAATAGTAATAAGTTTAGTTTGCCCTGACTCATCTTTCACAAACTAGTACTGTTTTCATTGACTCTTGTCTTTTATTTAAGTACCAATTTGTTTAGTTATTTAACCATTTTTTTTTTATGTTTTCTCTGTGATGAGCATTTTGCCAAATACTTGTGTCAAATCACTAACTTTTAATATTTTACATATACCTTCCTTTGGTTTTCTTTTTAGAGGACAAGGGGGAAAGTTTGGTAGAAGAGGGTAAAGGGGGTCAAATATGGTGATGGAAGGAGAACTGACACTGGGTGGTGAGCACACAGTGCAATATACAGATGATGTATGTTAGAATTGTACACTTGAAACCTATATATTTTTACTAACCAATGTCACCTCAGTAAGTTTAATATATTTTTTTAATTCTTAAATTATAAAAATAAATGAAAATTAAGCAGTATTTGCCTGACTCCAGTGTTCATGAATCTTGTTTCTTCTACCAGAATTCCAAGCTAATCACTGGCAATGCAGTTGTGATACCAACTTCAATACTTTTTTTTTTTTTTAATTAGTATCAGCTAAGTAATTTTTCTGGCACAGGCTAGACAACTGAACTCAAGATCATCTAGAGCAATTCTCTGTTTTTACTTCCTATGTGATGAGTTTCACTTCCTTGGGACCTTGTTTTTCCTGTCCTGCCTCCCCTGAGGACCATCTACTTGTTCGTTGAGCCCTTCTGTAACCTACATAGTTCCTTCTGTAACATATCCTCAGTTCTATGTTCTAGGTTCTTTCTTTCATTCTGTAACCTACGCTCAACATTTGGCATTCATAGAAATGGGAAAAGAACAGAAAATTTTAACCCATTTGGTATTGTCGCATTTCTGTCTTGCTCACAGTTAGTGACATTGTGTCCCTTTCTATGACTTTTCATGGGAAGGGGCGCCTTTGTCCAGTATGTCATATGGGAAACAATATTTCTAATGAGTTATAGACATTGGGGTTTCTGTAGCTCAACCCTATGTCTTAGTCCCAGTTACACTTGTCCCACCTGCCTGTGGCATCTTATTTCATATTTGTGATGCTTACATTGGGGGTCCTACTGGAGTAGAAGATGATAGCATTATAAAAATGTTTAGGGATGAGACTACCTGAGTCTTCAAAGTCATTGGGTCATTTAATCTTAAATAGATCTAAATAATGACTAGAAAACATATGTATTTGTGTAATTCCAAGTACCATGATTTGGAGTTCTCTCTGCATGATCTTTGCCAATATTCCTTAGTAAAGTTATCTCTTTTGTTCCTAAGTCCTGCCTTTGTTACATGACAATGGATTTTTTTTTAAATTGCAAAATTACTATGAAGAATGCTTGCAGCCACATGCTCCATAGTGAATATTGATTGAGTGTCCACATTGATAAAAGCTGTGTCTTCTCTCAGAAAACTTACTATGAAAGACTAGAAATAAAACCAACAACAATTAAGATATGAAACAGAGCCAAGAATGAGGGCACATCTCAGAGCCCTAAGGTTATTTTGTTTTCTCCTTTTCTTTCCTTTTCATTTTCCCTCCTAGAAACCTTTTCTCCCCAGGAGAAAAAAATCCACATTGTTGCAAGATTTATGGAAGAAGTGGACTCTTGTGTTTTTGCTCTTCATCCATTTTCTTTCCTTTTGCCAAAACAAACATTCTAATATCAACAACCTCAGTCCACTGCGCTTGCAATAGACTCACCTCTGTAAAAACTTTCTTTGAAACGTTTGGTGAATTGGATGAGAAACTGAAAAACCCAAGCTGTGTCCCTACTTAAAAGTGCTTGAGAAATTGTGTTGCTGGAGATAACGCATGTCAGTTAGTCTCTTGGCTTACTGGCTTTGTGTCGATTTCATCAGTGGTTGAATACATACAGATAATACATATATCTATATTATATGAATATATAATATAGATTATATATTATATTTATTACATATTATAATATTTATACATTTAAACAGTAGCATTTACATCAGCATCAAAGCATAAGGAAATGCTATGTTAAAATTTTTCAAAATATGTTTGAGTCTTATGCTAAGAACTATAAATATTAAGAGTAACCAATGTACCTCTAAGAAATACAGAAATATACCATGATCATGTGTCCGAAGACTCAGTATTTTCAGGATGTCAATTCTAAAAACAGATTCTCTATGTGGGCCATAGATTCTCTGTCACAAGTATTGACGGTGCCACCGCAGTGTGAAGGCAGCCGTAGATCACGGGTATGGCTGTTACTCTAAACCTTTATGGAAACTAAAATTTGAAAATCATGTAATTTTCAGGTGCATAAAATGTTATTATTTTATTTTTTTAACCATTAAAAATTCAAAAACCGTTCCTGATTTATGAGCTGTATAAAAGTAGGCAATGGGCCAGATTTTGCTAAGCTCTAAGGTAAAAGATAGACATATGATTGATGGAACTGAAATAGACCCAGTCATGTAAGGTCAATTTATTTTGTATAAAACAATTAAATGGAGACTTGTTAGTCCTTTCAATAAATGTTACTAGAACAACTAACTGTTCACTAAAGGGAAAAAAATCCTATACCCATACCTCACTCCATATACAAAACCTACATTCAAATTAATTATATATATATATATATATATATATATATATATATATATATATATATATATATATAATATGAAATAATTGGGCCATTCCAAATGCTGGCAAAAGTATAGAGCAACTTGACCTTTCATTCACGCCTGTGGAAATGGAAAATGATACTGTGACTTTAGAAAACAGCTTGGCAGTTTCTTACAAAGTTAAACATATACTTACAATAAGATGCGGTAATCCTACTTATAGGTATTTACCCAGAATAAATGAAAATACATGTGCAAAAAAAGGTCTGTATGCAGATGTTTATTCATAATTGCCAAAACCTAGAAATAATCCACATGTCCGTCAACTGGTGAATAGCTAGGTAAACTGTGGTAACTCCAGAAAATCTAATATATTTTGCAATGAAACAAATACGTGCAACAGCATGGATGCATCTGAACTTCACTATGATAAATGGGAGAAGCACAACTCAAAACATTACATATTGTATGATTCTGTTGATATAGACATCCTGGAGAAGGAAAACCATAGACACAAAAGATCTATCAGTTCCTCGCAGAGGCTTGGAGAAATGTAGAAGATCGGTGACAAAGGGGCATTAGTGAAGATTTTGGGGCGATGGAAATGTTCTAATCTTGATCGTGGTAGTGGTTACATAAATATATGCATTTGTCAAATTTTGTAGCCCCAAGTGCCAAGGAAGGGGAAGTTCTATTGCATGCAAATTATATCACAATAAATCTGATTGGGGGAGGGAAGAGATAGGAACAGAAAGACAGAGATACCAGGTCTAATTCTCTAAGTAGTTAGAAACTAGAGAAGAAAAAAAAAGCTAGTAGAGGTGAGTGAGGAGGAGAACTGAGGGTGGAAACTTGACGGCCATGTAAAGAAAATAGTCTGAGGTGAGATAGATCATCCTGCCCTGCCACCGAGAGGGCGTGCCAGGAGAGTATCCGCTGACGGACTTAGCAATCGGAAGGCCATTGGGTAGACACTGACAAGAATGTCTTCATGATCTGGTGGGTTACTGGCGGGCTCAAGGTTAAAAAAAAAACACCAAAAAAAAAACAGTGAAAATGAGTCGTGAGTAAAGACAACACTTTTAAAGACTTTTACTGTAAACAAACACAGTGAAATGGGAGTAGCCAGAAGTTAAGGGATCAAAGATTGTGTCTTGTTGCTTCATGATAGGTACTGAATGCTTGTGTGTTGATGTGAATGACCCAATAGAGAGGAAAAACAGTGATGACATAGGAAAGACAAACACTTCTAAAGCCATATCCTTGAGTAAGTGAGAGGAGATGGGATCCCATGCAGAGTTATAGTCGAAAATATGACAAAAGGTTCAAATCAGGGAGAGGGCCTGGAGAGTTTGGTTATCAAGATAAAGTGGGTTCCTGCTTAAAGTGGCGTATCTAATTTGAATGACAGGGCCTTCTCTAAGGGATGCCAGGTTTACCAGACGGGCTATGAATCCCCAGAATAAAAGGGGAATATGAGACCTAGACTGGACGTTCGAACCACAGTCAAGTTTATACTCGGGCAAAACGTGAAAGGTAAATCAGAACTACCATGAACTACTGAAAATAGAAGTAACACAACCCAGCATTTCCCCTTCTGGGTATTTATCCCAATGAAACAAAATCATCATGTTAAAGAGATGTCTTCACCCCTATGTTCACTGCAGCATTATTTATAATAACCAAGACGTGGAGACAACCTGAGTGTCAATCAATGGATGAATAGATAAAGAAATGTGGCACATATACCAACAGTGGAATCTCATTCAACTATAAGAAATAAGAAAACCCTGCCATGTGCTACACTATGGATGGACTTTGAGGGCATTATGCTAAGTGAAATTAGTCAGACAAATATTTTGTGATCTCACTTGCATGTGGAATCTAACAAGAAGCAAACTGATGTAGAAACAGAGAACAGATTGGTGGTTGCCAGAGGCGGGGAGTAGGGATGGCAGAAATGGATGAAGGTAGTAAAAAAAAAGGTACAAGCTTCCAGTTATACGATCAGTAAGTTCTGGGGATAAAGTGCACAGCACAGCATGGTAACTGTAGTTGACATTACTGTATATTTGGAAGTTGCTAAGAGAGTAGATCTTAAAAGTTCTCATCACAAGAAAAAATATTGTAACTATGTGAAGTGTTGAGGTTAACTAAACTTATTGTAGTAATGAGTTCATAAAATATACACATATAAAATCACTATATTGTACACCTGAAAGTAATACAATGTTACATGTAAATTATATCTCAAGAAAACTAGAAAAAAACAAAGGTAAATCAAGAAACCCAAGGAAAGTACATTTGGAGAGGTCTGGGGAGATGGGCCCAGGAAGGTAGGACTTATTCTGGGTGTTGGAGCCATAAATACGAAAATTAATACCACATTTCTGGACTTAGTACAGACAATCTCAAACCCCACGTTGCCAAGTCTCCCACTATAACTCTAGGATTTGCCAAGTTTATCTTGGGAATCAGGAGATCCTGGGCCTGGGGTTTGAAGGTTAAATGTGACTACAGTAAATGAGGGTGTGGTTGACAGCAGCATTAAGAAACCATATTTGTTGACTTGGTTTCATTTGTTTTCATCGGTGTTTAAAATATGTGCAAAGTGCAAGTGGATACATTTTGAATGTGATTATTTCTTTGTTAAAGCACCGAGGGAGAGTAGCAAAACTATGAACTATGGGACCATGACAAATCTTTTCTGAATCCAGAATCAAACCATTCTTAAATGTTATTCTTCTTCCATGTTTAAGCCAAGATTATTTTGTTTTTCCCTTTTTGAACACTTCGTTGAAACGGTGGAATGTATGGTGGGGGGCGAGGGGAAATGTGATCTGATAAGAAGTTCCCTCTGACTGGTCAGGCATACTAATAGCTATCACTTGTATTTTCTTACAGGTTGTAAAATGATTTCAGAAATTTGATCTCAAGTGATCCTGACAACTAAGATTTTTGTTGTCATTTCAAATGCAGATGCAAGACCTGAGGAGATTAACCATCTTGCTTAAAAACACGCAGCTCACAGCAGAGCCGGAGCAAAACTCCTGGCTTTCCGATCTCAAGTCAACTGACCATTCCACTGTCAGCCCATCAGGGTGTCATGCCCTTAGCCAAACATCTCTGATATGTGGGCAGAAAGTTCCCTTACATTCTGATTTGGTTGAGAGGGGCTGAGAAGTCTATTTCAACCTCCTCAGTTGTGCTGCTCATCCTATGGATTGATTCAACTGCCCTGCAGCACACAGGGCCATTCACTGCTTCCATGGGGAAGTACCTTAATGCCGGCTGTGCAGGACCAGAGCCCCCAAGAAGCAGCACCAGCCTTGCACCAAAGAAGCATGGATCCGATGCCCCCTTCTGCTCAGTGGCCTGCAGTAAAATAAGCTACTTCTGTGAGCCTCAGTTTTCTAATCTCTATAAAGTTGAGCTAACCTACAGAATTGCTACAAAGATGAGAACATAGCACGCTCAATCAATGCCGTCTGTCATGATGACTAAAACTAAAGTTTTAGAAAGTCAAGTTTGGTAAAAATAAATAAATAAATAAATAAATAAAATACCCAAAAATATGTAGGGTAAAAAAAAAAAAAAAAATCACAATAAAAAAATCACCAGCAGAAGGAATGCAGGTTAAAGCAAACCAGCACTGCTATTTATCTGTAAGTTCTTTTGGTTTAAAGGTCATTGTAATTCTGGCACAAAATTAGCGACCCATTGAAAATATTCTGCAATACGTCATATTCAGAGTTATTAAGAAGGTTGCTGGGTTTCCCTTTCTTTCTCAGTCTCACTTTCTCTCTTTCATATACACACACAGGCATCCACACCCCTGCAAGTTATGCTTTTTTAACAGCCTAAATGTAAACTTCTGGAACCCAAAATAAACTCTAAGTTGGTAAGATCTAAACTTAGCCCCAGTATGAAACCATCTGCAGTAGAGGACGGTGAAAGTCTGTTCCAAAGATAATGATAGTGAGTGAAAACGAGCTTGGAAGCCAGGCCTTCTGTGGGAGACAGAAGCTGCCAGTAATACGGGGCGCTGTCCTGACAATACAAAGCTGGATGTCACTCCAACTGAAGCTCGTTAGCTCCCGTTGCCCCCAAGCCTGAAGCTGATCAACGTCTCTCTCACATTCAGCTTTAAGGGAAGCGTCGTGACACTTCTCCACAGTGAGTTCTTACTTGCTCAGACCCTTGTATTTTGCAAGTGGAGGGCACCTGCTAATGAATGATTCAATAGACACAGGTGGCCAGGGCTGGGCCTGGCAGGCAGGCGTCTGGACTGGTCAGGATTCTACAGGCCGAGGAAGAGCCTGCCAGCAGCCAGATTCTTGCTTAGTTAATTATACAACATCGCTGTCAGTCGAGTTCTGCTGCATGTGTGCCGTGGATGCTGTGGACGGATATAAACAAGGTTGTTTTTTTGCTTAAGGGGAGCCTCTGACTGTGGTGGAAGCAGTGGCACAGGATGTGTAGCCTGCTCCTTCTTTCGCAAAGAGAACACACTCTTTAAAGACGATAAGCCAGCTCTCTGTGATACGTCCTTGTCTGTCTCTCTAAATACATTTCCTGCAACTTCTCTGCATGCACTGGATGCCTCAACAATTCTGGATGACTGCTACAGGTGAAGTATATATCCCTATAAAATTCAGATGTTGAACTGCTAACCCCTGTAACCTCAGAATATGACTGTATTTGGAAATAGAATTTTTATGGATGCGATTAGTTAAGATGAGATCATACTGGAGTAGGGTGGGCCTTACTCCAATATGACTGGTGTCCTTAAAAATTTGGACAAAGAGACACACACACACAAACAGGGAGAACTCCACGTGAAGATGAAGGCAGAGATGCGAGCAATGCATCTACAAGGCAAAGGACACCAAAAATTGCCAATCAATCACCAGATGCCAGGGGAGAGACCTGACACAGATTCCTCCTCATAGCTCTCCAATGCAACCAACCCTGCCGACTCTTTGATCTCAGACGCCCAGCCTCCAGAACTGAGACAATGCACTTCTCTTGGTAAAGCCCCCAGTTTATAATATTTTATGTCAGAATAATAGCACAATAATAGAATGATCTCCAAAAGGATTAATCTTAAATTCTGGCCTTTGCAGTTGTGTTTCCAAAACAGCAGAGGAATTAAGGCCTCACCTCAAGGTTTGAAACCAGACAGTACTTAGTGTGATTTCCAGCTTGACCCCTTTCTAACTGTTTGATTCTAAACAAACAAACAAACAAAAAACTTCTGGGAGCTCCTCCACCTGGAAGTTTTGAATCGTAGTGGAAGTAACATGGCCCTGGACTTCTGATAGGACAGGTTACAAATCCTGGCCATCCCCCAGCTGAGTGATCAGGCAGTCACTTTCCTGATCTCACCGCTGTCCTGTTTCCTGTAAACCACGGACACAATACTACTTCCTCATGAGGATTCAATGTCTTAGTGCACAGAAAGCACCACCTACTAAAGGCATAGTCACCACATGGAAGGAGACAGCAGGAATGTGTTCTCTTGGGAATAATTCTGCTTGTTCTCTCTGGATTATTCTATTTGTCCTGCAGATTCCACGGATGGGTGGACTTCTTGGCAAAGCCTTGCCAATTTGGTTAGCGGTGACCTATAATCTCATAAGAGCCTGTTCTTAAGAAGTGCATGCACCCACGCCCACACCGCCCCACAAACACACATATTAAACTGTTCTGAGGTCGCTTATTTACATGCAGACTATATCCCTACTAGACTACCTCCTTTGAGGCAGACACCTTGGTTTTTAATTCTATATCTGTAGTTCTTCAGAGGATAGGTTTTCATTAAATATACGATGAATGAATGGATGGGGGGATGGATGGGTACATTCCAGAAAGGAATTCTGTCTTTCCTCCCCAGTGGCAGGGGGGACATAGCTGTGGCTTCTTCTTCCTCAGAGTTCCATGTCCCAGCGTCAGGAGACAGAGGAGACCCTCCGGGCTTTCCCCTTGCACATGCCTAGATCTTTCCCTTTATGACACGTCACGCTTACCAAACAGGCTCACGCAGGCTTTCTCATTGAGATATCGCATCAATTTGTGAGCTAGGACAGGAGACTTGTATTTCCCCATGTACCAAGGAGGAAACTGAGGCAGATGAATTGTCCAGGATCACATAAGCTAATCAGAGAGACCTGGGGCACGACCATCATTTCAGATCGCTCTTCTTAGTACTAACCCTAGACCCTCCGATTCATGGAGTTGACTTCTGAAATAAGGGCTTACGTTTCTCACTGAGAACTATCCAGTCAACATTTTGGTAAGAGCCAGCATGTGTGGGATCTATGGACTGGTTTTCTGGGGGCCAGCATGCCCCTGGATGATATGCACCTAAGCATAACTCACTCAAGTGGAAGATGAAACCTCCAGGACTGAGAAGTGACATTCTAGAACAGAATATCAGACAGGGAGTGAAAATACTCCCATGAAATCCTGGTCATGGTCTCAGTTCTTCTGATCATCACTAATTGGCTGAAAATCCCCTTATCTCCCTGAGTCTCTTTGTTCTCATCTTCACAATGGAAATATCATTTGCTCTAATTCAGAGTTCATGGCAATCTGTGGTATTATTAAACATGAAAGTCACCCCCAAAATTTGTGGCAGACATGCCGAAGGCTGTTAATCTGCTCTTAGTAGGTTGGTTCTGAAGTCAACACTTAAGATTAAAATTACGTCCAAATCATCCTCCAAAATCCTTTGGGAAAGTCTACAGTTAAAGACTAACGTGATCACTCATTCATCTCACACATCCAACTATCCCTCCAGTGAACAGACAGGTTGCTTCTTCTTTTCTTGAGAGGGGAAGACATTGCTGACTTGTTTCTAAGGAATATGTGGTAGAAAAAACATGAATATTTAATATGAATAGTTAATAAAAACCAGACTCAACTGAGGCAATGTTGGGTTCCTGTCTCCCATGTCACATGCAGTCAAGGAAAGAGGAATGGAGAAATGGGGGTGGAGTTACCTGCACTCTTTTCTTTGTCATGGTCTATCTTCCTCCTTCTTTCATTATAATTATTACCAACATCATTATTATTATAATGTCGTTATTTGCCAGCATGCAGGGTTGGAACATATAAATCAAATGTGTGTATGACACAAGACATGGGTGATTAGAAATCAGAGATTCACAGCCCTTGGTTGTAACTGAAGTAGCAATGGGTCAATATTCAGAATCATGTCACTCACTCCGTGCTTTCCAGCCATAGAGTACCCAGCCCAACCCTATCTGTGAGCTGACTCTCAGGTCTATTACTTCCATCTGTGTGTCAGCTTCCCAGAGAAATTGGACTCAGTTCCCTCCCTGCCCTCATCGCATTCTGTTGAGAGACTTGCAATGACTATTAGGGAAAAGGAGAGAAAAGATCCTAGAAGGCCGAACTGAGCCTAGGAATTGGCCAGAGTAGCGAACGCCAACTTTGGCTCTAGTTGTCCTCCCAGTAGGTTCCATATTTAGCTTACAATGCACGAGGACTTGAATATTGAGAGGGTGCATGCCTGTGGAGTCTTAGCGATCTCGAAGTAGAGTCAGTGAGTATCGGAACTGAGTTCCTCTGGCCAAGCAAAGACTCAAGATGATTTACAATTTTGTGATATCAAAATTAGATTATGACCAGTTTGTTTGGCTTTTACTATATCCCTCCCCACTGTGGGGTGTTAGAGCTTTGGTGGGTAGCAGTGGGAGAGGGGCGCATACTAATCAGAGCCCAGACCAAGAAAGGCACCAGATCCGCTCGAAAGCCACCTCTACGGTATCTCCCCAGTGCCTGCTCTCTTTCCCTACCCTCTTCTCAGCATCTCTGCTCCCTACTCAGTTACTCTGGTTCTTAAAGACAGGGCCTGCAGGTTCTGGAATCTTCTTCCTGCTTTTAGACTCAGCTTACTCCAATTCATCCCCCTCACTGTAGCCAGAGGTAGCTTTTACATTGTAAAATTCACAAAGTAATTTACTGCCTAAAGTGCATCAGTGGCTACCAGTCACCCTTTAAGACAGCATTCAAAATCCATCAGAATGTTTTCAAATCACTTGGCGAGCCAGCACAAACAAACGTGCATAGTTTATCTCTTACCACACCTTCACAGTGTCTCCAGGTTAATTTAAGGACAAAGGGGAAGGGGACAGTAGCACATAGAAAGACGCACAACATTTTTTTTTTTTTTTTTTTTTTTTTTTTTTGCATTCTCCAACTCTATGGAGCGCATATGTAATCTATGTCAAACTCAGTGCCTCCCCACCATGGTCCTCAATGTTTGACTTTGCCTTGGATCACTTACATTTAAGGATGGAAAAGACACCCGGGGGGATTTTCTCCACATTTGGTGAAGCTTTGTATCTGTGTAGCCTTTAGGAATCTAGCTTTTTAAAAATCATATTTAAAGATGACCCTGAAACGCCCCCCGTCGCTATTCTTCTGTGTCCTTCAAAAAAACTGTGTTAGGTTCAGTAAGCATGAAATGAATGCTGGGGGTTTGTGCCTACCTATTACTTACTGGTGCTGAAATGGGTTCTGAGTAAAATCCTGACCTGCTGTAGCTGGAGTGAATGTTTGAGAGTGTTCCACCGTGCTGCAGTGTCTATGCTTCTCTGCAAAAGGCAATCTGCTTTCAGCTTAAACTCAATTTGGCAAGTGCATGTCCAATAAAGAAGAGCGGCCCTTGAACCTGACTCCCAAAGAGCATGAGCGAGGGAGCAACACACAGACGACTGACAACTACAATCTATCAAGCGAAGACTGCTGCGGTGGACTCACTCGGCAGATATGCAGCTGGCCAAGCACGCTCTTGTAAAGAGAACTATGATACCCGAATAAGCAGAAATGGGACACTTTTTGTAAACAGTGTAATTAAGGCTCTGGAAGAAGCAGGAGACCATCTCAAGTAGAGAGAAGCCCAGAGGACACAGACGTGAATAAACATACCTAGAATGATGAAAGGAGAAATGCTTATTCAGAGCAGAGAAAATGCAATTCCCAAAAGCCATGCTGAGCTAAGGAAGAAAATGCAAGTGAATATCAGAATTCCACAATATATTACATGAAATGTGTCGTGAATGATTATGCTCAAATCAAAAGCATAATACACAGTTCTCGCTCAATAGTTAAGGGGTTTTCAATTAATCTCTGCCAATGTCTTCATAAAATATTAGATATTGTAATAGATATGTGTTCTTTGTTGAATGATATGAAGGTAATATTTCTAATCCAGATTCTGAAAATTTAGTGGTCAGAGCAGGTAGACAGCAGCATGCTCACCTCTGCATATAGGGTGAGATAATATTGTGCATTTCATTCATTCCACAAATGTGTACTCGTGATAATATAGGGCAAGCCCATTGCTAAATAGTGAGGAGCTACTATCAAGCAAATCAGAAAATAAATACATTGATATCACAATGGATCTGATGGATAATTACGAGGCAAAGATAGAAAAGAACAAGGTAAATTCAGATTGTGATAAGTATCATAAAGAAAATGAAGCAGAAAGTGAGGACAGTTCATTTAGATAGTAGGGCCGGGGCAGGAAATAGCGCATGTGAGACACAGAATGAAGAGGACTATTTGGGATGAAAAGGCTGAGTCCCCCAACAAACTTCTTTCCAGCCCTAAGTGAGAAGCAATAACCATAGTTTCCAAGAAAGGTACAAAGATAGCTAAGAGAACAGCTGGGACACTTGGAAAAAGTACAATGATGGCAGCTAACGTAACCTCACTATAGCACAATAGAGATCTCCGTGGAAATCCACAAGTGTTTCCTGTAGCTTCTCCTCCACTGGGAATGTCCGAGATGCTGCTACTATTAGTCCCATTTTATAAATACGGAGAAGGAAGCTCAGAGTTGCCAGAGGATTTCTGTCTGCGTCCCAGCACTAACCCATAGCAACGCAAGGCCTAGAACAAGAGTCAGCAAGTGGCAACCTGTGGACTGAATCCAGGTGGCCCCTTCCTTTTGTTCATAAAATTTGAACGGGACACCGCCCACTTGTTCATTTTTGTAGCTTCTGTGGCTGCTTTCACTCTACAAAGACAGAACGTAGTAGTTGTAACAGTGACTATATGGGCCTGCAAAACCTAAATTATTTACTACTTGACTTATTAATAGGGTTTCCAGGCAGGGATTCCCGCCCGTTCTCAGGAATTTTCTTCACTTTCCCATTCCCGAATCCTGAGAAAAGTTGGTCGGGAAATCAGGAAAATCGGCTCCTTGAACTCAGGTGGTTGGTAGTATCAGCCGTCACTTTGTGGAAACGATTCATCATGGCGAACAGAGAACAGTTTACATCTTGGGATTCGGAACAGGAAAGCGAAAAAAGTTCCTGAGAATGGGCAGAAATTCCCTCCTGGAAACCCTACTTATTAATAAAAGTTTCCTAAACCTGAGTCCAATACACTTTCATGTACATGGTCCTGTATGAACCTATTTCATGTCTGTTTATCCCTAAATATACAATTGAGGCCTTGAAGGAGGGACCACGTTTTAAGTGTTGAACCCCGGAAAAGTGAATGAAAAACATATTCATTGTCCTGCTTTGGTTTAAGCTAAAAAGAAAGAAATGGGAATGAGCTATATAAATTATTTCCATGTGTGCATCTATTAACCTAATGGCTGTTCTATTAAATCCAGCTAGTCACCTGTATTGTTTCCTACTGCACCCAGATTACATTACCAACATTGAAAGAGGAGAACCAGTCTATATTGCTATGCTGAGAGCAACAGATACAATTCTGAGTCAGTGCTTCATTTCGTGATGAGGGAGTCCTACTTATCAGCAACATAGTAGAAAGGAGATTGAAATGGAAAACTAAAGAAGGTAACTTAACTCTAGAAAAACAGTTCCTTGAACTCTTAAGTACTCAAATTCTTCTCTAGGAAATTACTTCAAATATGTACATACTCTGCAAAATGTGATTAGTAAACAAAATTTTCCTGCATGCATCATGAATTATTCCATTCATTCATCAACCATTATTCGATTCGATTCAATTCCAGCTATCTACTGTAATAAATGTCTCCAAAACTCAAGGCTTAAAACAACAACCATCATTTTATTTTATTATTATTATTAATTATTATTATTATTATTATTATTATTATTATTTCTCAGAATTCTGGGGGTTGGACTAGGCTCAGCTGGGTGGTTTGTGCTCCTCGTGTGCCTGCAACTAAATCGTGGGCAGGACAGGACTCATACAAAGACTTCCTCACTCATATGTCCGGGGCTTGGTACTGGCCATTGGCTGAGACCCCCGCTGGGGCTATCTGTTGGAACACCTACCCATGACCTTGCTATGGACCCTCGGCTCCCTCACAGCATGCTGCCTGGGTTACAGGCACAGCTGTCCAAAAAGCAGGAGGTGGAAATGGCCAGTTTCTTACAGCCTGGACCTGAAAACTGGCAAGACATCCCTTGTCCTGAAATCTTGTAGAAGAACTGTCACAGAGCTGAGTTCAAGGGGAAGAGTCATTGACCCCACCTGTCAATGGGAACAATATTAAAATATTAAAGGATGTCAGGGTCTTTTTCCAATACCTCCATAGCCTGGTATCCAACAATTATGGACATTCTTGCGAAATTCAAAATGCATTCACTCACTACCAAGATTCCACAAGAATTTTATCACATCGTGGCTCAGCCTCATTTTATCATTATCCCCTCAGAATTCTGCATATTGACTGAACTCAGCTATATATATACATTATACCGGATTCGCTATATCAACCGGAAGTTCTTACTACGGGCCTCTCAGTGGTTCACCTCAAGCCATTGCAAAGGCCCCCACATTCACATGTCCAGCAGTTGGTGCCGGCTGTCAGCTGGGACTTTGGCTGCAGCTGATAGCTGGATTGCCTACATGGTCTCACCACATAGCTTGGGCTTCCTCCTGGCATGACGGGGTTTGAGAGCAAATATCCCAAGAAGCAAGAAATGAAACGTGCCTTTTCCTTAGAGTCTGAGCCCAGAAACTGGCACAGTGTTGCTCATATTGTACTCTATTGGTCAAACAGTAATAGAGCCCAGATTCAAGCAGAGGGTACATAGGCACCACTGTATGTCAAAGAAATATAGATAGATAGATAGATAGATAGATAGATAGATAGATAGATAGATAGATAGATAGATAGATAGAGACATAGACATAGATATAGATGATGATATAGATATAGATATAGATTTACCTTTCGGCAGTTCCTACTATGTTCCAGACACCAGGTTACTCACTTTTAAGGTCTTACAAAACTGAATAAGACATGCAGTGTCTCCTTGAGGAGATCACAGTCTAGGATGGCTTTATACTATACCATGTTTTCCCGAAAATAAGACCTAGCAGGACAATCAGCTCTAATGCATCTTTTGGAGCAAAAATTGATATAAGACCCGGTCTTGTATTAATTTTTGCTCCAAAAGATGCATTAGAGCTGATTGTCCAGCTAGGTCTTATTTTTGGGGAAACATGGCATCAACTTATGTAAGTAAAGTGGTCCTTCACAGAATTCCCTTTCCTGTGTTAATCCAGATCAGGGTTTGACACAAGAAAAATTGAGCATGATTTGTAACAGGGCAGAGCAACCTCAGTGATTATTTTCCAATGTTGGTTTAAGGTGACAAAAACCATGTGGCTTTCACACGTTGTTGTTGATGAGCTGATGTAATTGCTGACATGGGAGAAAAGGAGTGGCTCCATGTTGCACTAAAATTGCAGGCCCTCTGCCTCCTGCTGGGTTGTCTTTTTTAGCTGCTCCAAATCTGGAACCAGGCGAGCATCTAACCTCGTGACAAAAAGCGTCAGCTTCTTCTACGGGCCACCTGTGTTGTTGAGGTGGGAGCCAGTGACAGATGTGGCATCATTCAGTTTGTCTCATGTGTCCTGGTTTTCTTTACAGATCCCAGTCTGTCCCTGCTGCCTGCAGTTTCACTTCCAGCTTTTTTTCTCCAACTGCTGGCCTTGCTGATGTTCAGCAACTCTAGCTCTGCGGCCAATACTGAGGCAACAATCTTCCTCAGCTCCCCAGTTATTACGGCTTAACCCCTATAATACGTCCTTTTCTTCCCATTACTCACAGTGGGCCTGCCTCCCTGGCAGAATCCAAACAGAATATGGTAAGTTAATTATCATACTTACATTACAGAATAATATGCATGATCATGCACATATATGTAAAGAAGTAACTAACTAGCAGACGAGTAAAGTTTTTACAGATGTGACATTTTATCCCAGTTCTTTAATTAATGGATGTATTTTTCACAATGCAGAAGAGACTATAATCACACTCAAGATAGAACACACAGTATTGATTCCATTGGACCTAAAGGGTCTGACTCTGAGTAAATCACTTCTACGGACCATAGCTGGTACCTCCTCCAGTCACATGCCTTGGTTGCCACTGGGCTTTCTCCGTTTACCCTGTTCGTGAACTTCCCATCTGGTCAGCACTGCTTTGGAATTCAACACGTTACTCATGGCCCTTCCTTCTGATTGTTTCCTGCGGGTTCTACAGAAAGCCGTGACTTATCCCAGGCCATGGCAAGGTCAGGGTGGAGAATCTGAATAACTTCCGCATTCACCCTGAGCTGGCTCCTTGTGGCTCCGCTTGATTAGCCTATGTGTAGTGCCTTCCCAGAACTGCACGCACACCAGGGAACAAATGTGTGTATCTTTAAAAAGCATTTTCTCAAAGGGAACATCAATCATTTCTCAAGCCAAATATAGAGCCCTGCTGTTATGGGAAGAGTTAGATAGGAAACTGCCATCCTTGAGTTTTAGACCCCATTAGTCACAAGTAAACTCTTGGACTCTGAGGATCTCATATCCACGTAATATCCAGGGACCTCAATTTCCACAACTATAAAATAAGCAATGCCATCTTTAAGATTTTTTTAGTTGTTGTTGGGATTGTTGGTGGTGGTGTTGGTTGAATGATAAATAAAATGTATCACTTTGTTCAAGCCCTTGTTTCCATCCATTAGTGTTCGGAAGGCAGAATACTTGACCATCTACTGATCTAGGATTTTACTCTTTAATCTGATTTTATTTTCTTGCACGGTTGTTGAAGGTTAGAAAGAATGTACACAACACAACTTGAATACTGTCTGGTACACATTAGGTGCTCTCACTGGGTATCCCTATTGGGGATGCCATGTTAGCTTGGCATCCGGTTAAGATGGTGGGAAAACTTTGTCCACAGGATCCAGGGATAGTAACAACCTGACTTGGTCAGCCACTGCTGTTCTCTGCCAGGACATCAGGGAGAATAGGAAGGTGAATAAAAGACAGGGCAACACTTAACTCCTCGCTGGGTCTTTGTCTCAAGCAGCCGGTTGATGAGAGGGAGCCCCGAAGACCCATGTGGAGTCTTCATCTTGTCTAGTTTAAGACGAGAGTAGCTTTCATCCCTCTAATCTCTAACCTATATCGTAAAACTCACCATTCAAATTATGGTAAAACGTTTTGCTGAGCAGAGATGGGGGGAAAATGGATGCAAAGAGGAGTCAGCCCGAGAGAGTGTATTTATGGTGGGGTCTAGATCCAGACTGGTCCATGCCTTCCCATAATACAAGCAGAAACCTGTATCTGACATTTATTTAGAAGAACAGAGAGTGTCTTAAAGAAAGAAATACCTAACATGGCTGGAACCCTTTTTACTTCTCTGTCCACATGGAAACAAAATTTCAAAGCAATACCATACTTATATGTCTTCCACCTTACATCTATTTTAAAGCTATACCCTGAGGAAAATGAGGCTCATTCAGAGGTTTTAATTTTAGGAAACCTCCCCCAACTGGGAAGAGGAGAGTAGTGGAATTTATGCCTGTATCCATGACTTATCAATAATATCTCATGAGTAGTTATATTCACTCAATTGTTACTTTATTTTATTTTATTTTTTGAAGTGGACTAAGGCTTTGTGGGGTTAATCTGATTTCTGATTGTAGGTAGCTGTCTGATCTTAAACGTTGCTTCTTTCTGGTACTCAATTTCCACATCCTTCAATAGAAAGGGTGGATGAGATCATTTAAGTCCCACTCCCAGCTCTAACATTCCAGTAGATAACCTAGTTATCTAAGTTTCTTTAAACTACTTAAAGAAAAATTTTAAATGCAAGGTTTCGTTTTTCAGAAAATAATTTTGCATCCCACTTTTTAGTCAAAAGATCTCTGCCACGTGAATTTATTTTAACAAACACAAAATCTTGGTGATTCTGCTAAAACTAAAAATAAAGTCTCTTTAGGGAAAAACCAAAAAAAAAAAAAAAAAAAAAAAAGGAGAGTCACGTTGTTTATAAATAGCAAGGCTTCAACTCTGGGGCTCGTTCAGTTAGAAAGAGCAGTTTAAACTGAAATGCAGAATCAAAATAAACCTACTTAACTGGTTTGGCAAGAGTCCAGGTACAAGATTTGGAGCTCTTCAGTCGGCTGAAAGAATGGTACAGAGATAAAGAAACAAGAATTACTCAGTGCGCTGTGAGGAGGAGGAGGATGGATCTGCTTTAATAATTACCCATTTTATGGAAGAGGCTTAGAGGCCTTAGCTGTCCCACCCATGGTCACAGAGAGAGGGGGAGGGGCTGGGATCAGATTCTGCATGACTTACTCTTGGGGATCCATCGTCTCCACTTTTTGCAGCCATTCTGAGACAGATATGAAGCTTTCTTTATCCAATCCCTTCCTTTTACTCAGCTGATCCTAAGCCCAAATGTGGGAATGGAAAGAAATGAGCACAGAAGCATGACTAGATCGAGGCATCTCATTGGTTACTGAGTCAATAGAATACTATGTTTGGCGGAGGCTACATGCAGGATACTGGGAAATGAACTTCAGGAGAAATGCAGCCCTTGATTTGGAACACATACTCTCTAGCAAGATGTGATCAATTAAGGGTTGGAAATGAACAGTGGCCAGAGAAACACACAATATTCGTTTCTTGAACAATACCAGACAGAATGGTGCTTGTGTCAGGGAACTGGTATTTCGCGAGAATTTTCTTTTCTGCTTTTCTAAACATGTAAGACTTTTACAAATGATACGAAAATTCTCCAAGGGCCAATTTATTCAAACGTCAGACTGTAATGGCATGACTGATTTACTTACTTGTTTGTGGTTTGTTTTATGGTGAATTAGTTGGTAGTATTTTATTAACAGAATTTATTTTCTTAGAGCAATGTTAGACTTACAAAAAATTTGAACAAAAACTACGGCCTCACCACTACTACCCCCAAAGAGAGGTTTTTCCTATCATTAATGTTTCAGAATAGTGTGGTACACTTGTTAAGATGGAGAAGCCAATATTGAAATATTGTTATTAACCAAAGTCCATAGTTTACAGCAGGATTCACTCTTTATGTCGTACATTCTACAGCCTTTGATAAATATCATATATTTATCAAATACACACACACACACACACACACACACACACACACCATACAGTGTCATGTAGAATAGTTTCACTGCCCTAAAAATGTCCTGTGCTCTACTTACTGATTCCTCTTACCCTCCCTCCAACCCCTAGTAGCTACTGATCTTTTTACGGTCTCTATGATCGTGCCTTTTACAGAATGTCACATGATGGCAGAATCTTAGAATTACACAGACTGGAGCCTTTTCAGACGGGCTTCTTTCACTTAGCCATATGCAGTTAAGGTTCTTCCATGTCTCTTTGGGGCCTGATAGCTCATTTCTTTTTTTATCTCAGAATAATATCCCAGAGTCACATGGTTCTTTATTGGCAGAGCTGAGAATCAAAGTCAGGCTTTTCCTCTGTGCTTTCGAGCTTTTGATCTTTCTGTTACCCCACGCAGCCTCCCAAAAGTGGCTGGGCGTTCATAAGCGAGGTTTCAGTTGAGTTCGCAACACAACACCACATTGTGACACGCTCCATGGGTGCCCTGCCCACTCCCCCTGGCACTCACCATTCCTGTACCTGCCAACAGTCTACTTGTGGGCATTTCACCAACCTTCACTCTAGGCCAGAAGTACTGAGGGCTACCCGTCCACCCGTGACAAATGGGAATTACAGGGAGAGAAGCTCGGCCTCCTCAATTCCCAGGCAGAATGTCTGTGCTGTGCGTCCCGCACGGCCTCCCAGGTTCCCCGTCCAGGCGGAGCTCAGGTGCCCACACTTGTAATCTGCCTGAGAACACACCTTTTATTTGCTTCCCTCCCTGCCATGTCCAACCTCTCTTCTCTGCTCCTAGCGCTTCCTGGGATCACCTCCCAACTTACAAAATAAACTCTTTCACTGAAAGTCTAGTCTCTGGAGTCATTTTTGGGTGAACCCAATTTAAAACACGTTTTCACCTTAGAAATAACAGGTAAAGGAGAACAGTAGTTATGAATGGTCTTTAAAATTACAAGTATCTCTATAGGTGAACTTCTCATATTGTATTTTTTTTTTTCATTTCTCATTGCTTTACCTTAGAATTAGTATTCTTTTGAAACCATGAATGCTTGCCTTATTTGTATAGAAAAGAATAAAATGAAAAAAAAAAAAAAAAGTTTGACACAATGCTAAGATCGGGCACCAAAGAGTTATAGGTTAACAGTGTCCCCAAGAGCCTGGGACTGACAGAATGGGTCCACCATGGGAGGGCCCAGGTGACAAGGACCTGGGGAGGGTGTCAGACTCACCCCCATGCTCCTACCATGCTGTGGTTCAAAACTGGGAGAACCTGGGAAAGATCCAAGAATGTGTTTCTCACTGTATCTTCACAGATGATATCATCAGAAACCACCACCTCCTGGAATTTGGCCTGTAGCTTCTATAATCCATAGTTACACACGTTCAGTAGTTATGCTAATGCAAGCCTTTTCAGAGGGACATTAATGGAGGGTAGGAGGGACCCTATCAGTCATGGCAAATCAGCTGCCATCTTCACCTGAGGAATTAGTGGTGCTTAGAGGTACCAGTTGGTCTGACCAATGTGTCCATAAGTAACAGAGGACCTGTGTCCAGGTAGGGAGCTCAAGGTAGGGACTCAACACTTGTAAATAAAAGGGAAGCAGCTTGAAAACAAGACCTCAAATCCTGTCCACCTAGTGGAGGATGACAAAGACACTAGGACTTGCCCCGTGAGAGAGGAATGGGAGCAGCATAAGTACTTCTGTTTCCAGGCCGTCTCAGTCAAAATTAAGTCAATAATTGTGGGGTAAGAAGACCAAGCACACATAGGATATCTGAGAAGATCAAGAAATAGCGTGGCGTGAGCTGATATGAGTGGGAAGCACAGAGCGCTGGTGCTGCCTGTGATCACTCAGCATCTTTGCCAGAAGGCAGTGGGATGGATGCCAGTGAGCAAGGGACCAACCCTTTGCTGAAAGGGGTTTTGCTGCTGGGTCTGTGCAACCCGAAGACGTTGCTGAAGCCCCGTGCACCCGACTGCCCTAGGCTATAAAAGGAGATCTTAGTATGTGACACATCTATTAGAGGAACGAAGATGAGATATTGGACACATTGATTAAAAAACCAGCCAAAGGCCTTAACAGACACCTACCAAGGAAAAACATGTATATATATATGTATATAATATTAATGTGTGTGTGTGTGTAGTCCAGATACCATGTACTACTGCATACTATCTGCAATACACACATACTCATATACAAAAATATTAATGTATGCATTCCAGATACTACAGATATTATGTATCTGGAATACACACATATACACAAATATTAACATATATATATATATATATATATATATATATATATATATATATATGTATATATATACACACACACATACATACACACATACACACACACACACACACACGGTCTTCTATATTGCTGACATAAGAAACATCCTAACCTATAGAAAATGTTATAAGTTTATTTGAGCCAAAACGGACGACAATGGCTGAGAAGCAAGAGCTCGAATGCTCCACAGAATGACAGTTCTGCAATTCGTTTTATGCATTTGACATTAAGGTGGGAACATAAGGAAAATTAAATGAAGATGGGAGAAAACAAGGTGGGACTGGATTAACAAGACAGTTACCAAGATACTGTGTTTTCTTGAGGGTGGCCATGCCTTTGAGGGGTATTACTTCTGGCATTTTAAAGATGTGTTAACCTAGATGGACAAGAATATAGTGAGGGCTGGCTTATAAACCTTTCACTAAAGACACAGGCCTGGGTCATGAGTATCCACCATGACCTGCCCAGTTGGGAATATATGATTTATCACAGTACCCCTTTCTGTCCACAGTATCTATGTGTCCATGGACAGTGTGTGTGTGCACGCAAACAAGCATATAAAAAGATGTTTCACATCACACATCATCAGGGAAATGTGAATTATAACAATGAAAAACCACTGCTCACCGTTTAGAATGACCCAAATCCAGACCATTGACGACATGAGGAGGAGAGGACATGGAGCAACAGGAACTCTCATGCTTTGCTGGTGGGAATGCAAAATGACCCGGCCACTTTGGAAAACAGTTTGGCATTTTTGTTTTTTTATAAAACTAATTAAAATTTTAATATACAAGCCAGCAATCATGCTCCTAGTATTTACCTAAAGGAGATGAAACCTTATGTTCACACAAAAACCTGCACACATGTTTATAGTAGCTTTATTCATAAATACTAAAACTTGGAGGCAACTAAATTAGCTTTCAGTAAGTGAACACATAAATAAACTACTGTATGTCCGGACCATGCAATATTAGTCAGAGATTAAAAAAAGATCAATAAGCTATAAAGCCATGAAAAGACATGGAGGAAACTTAAATGCATATGACTAAGTGAAAAAAGTCAATCTGAGATGGCTCCATACTCTGATTCCAATTATATGACATTCTGGAAAAGGTAAAACTATGGAGGCAGAAAATGGTCAGTCGCTGCCAGGAGTTGGGGCTTGGGGGGGGGGGGATGAATAGACAGAGCATGGAGGATTTTTAAGGAAGTGAAAAGACTGTATAATATTATGATGAAGGATACATGTCACTATACATTTTGTCAAAACCCATTGAATATAACGTGTGAGGTGTGTATTAATACAACAGCATTATTTTATAGATTAAATGCATGAAGCTCACGTACATTTGCTCAGCCATTAACTGGTAAAGCTGAATTTGAAACCGTTATCTTTGATTTTTAAACCAATTTATCTAACTTCTTAGATGTAGTTTCCTTGTGAGTAAGTGGACCTAATAAAGATAATATATATATAAATATGCTGACATTTAGAAAATATACAATATATGTTTTTGTACACCATGGATAGTGAATCCTAAGAAAAACTATGAACTCTGGGTGATTGTGATGTCTCAGTGTTGGTCCATCCTTAGTAGAAAATGTCCCACTCTCGTGACAGATGTTGATAATGGGGGAGGCTGTGCAGGTGTGGGGACAAGGGGCATATGGGACATCTTAGTACCTTCTGCTCAAATTTTATAAACTTAAAACTGCTCTAAAAAATAGTCTTAAAAATTTTATGCAACATTGTAGACAATAAGTAGTTCCTTCATCATACATAATAGCCATTCTAGTCGAACTGAATAAAATCTTTCTTTAATAAGTTGATACAAAGATTCAATTCTCAGCTTATAGACAAAATGCTCTCAGCAAATGATTTTTAAAAGCCTGGAATGGGACAGCAGTCATTGTTTTGCTCAGAATTTATTAATGCTCACACTTAACCATGTTAGACAAAACCTTCTGCTCCCATAGCCCTTATCATCGTAGGTAGGATTTATTCTGCCATAGAGGCACAAGGCTTTCAGGGAAATATGTCTCATTCAAAAAAAAATTGCATAATTTAACAAAGTTCATTTTAGTAATGGATGGGTACAGGACCTGAGTTTTCCCATAGTGCCACAGATTTATGAAAAGGAATTTGCAAGAGGAATAAGTCTGCGGATTGCAGATGGAGTCAATGGAGACACTTGCTGAAGACACCTCTGCTCAGGGAGGATGTATTTCAACCCTCGGCAGACCTGGCCCAGCACATGGCGGCATTCCCCAAAGATGGCATCAATGGCACGCATTCTTCCCTTACCGCTTCTTCTCACTCTTGTGTCAACACCAGGTAGCTGCTAAAAGTTCACATTATGTTCCCTAATTTCAATAAGAATGCATTTAGTCCAACTCCTGAGAGCATCTACATTTATTGCATCATGGAGAAATTAGAAGTCAATCTTTCTATATTCATTGCTCAGAAAATGAACCATGCAGCTAGAAGCCTTGCCTCCCGTCCCTGGCAAAAAATAATTTTATGACTATAACTCACAACCTAAATTACTGAAAGAATGAGGATCTATCATTAGTTTTCTGATGCAATTGTTGATCCTGGGACTATAGCCTTCCCCTCCCCCCAATAAAGTAATTACCAAAATAATTGTATTGAGAAATAAAGTTGTCCCTTGCAGGTAAGGTGCTGCCTCTTCCACTGAATGCCAATCAGTCAATTTGCTTTTTTGCTGGAAAGACTCAAAAAAAGAGTACAGACAACAGAAGGAGAGGAGAGGAGAGGAGAGGAGAGGAGAGGAGAGGAGAGGAGAGGAGAGGAGAGGAGAGGAGAGGAGAGGAGAGGAGAGGAGAGGAGAGGAGAGGAGAGGAGAGGAGAGGAGAGGAGAGAAAAAAAAAAAAAAGAAAAGAAAAGAAAAGCTGTTCTACAATACTTTGCATGATTCCCTTAGGAAAAGGCCTTCAGGAAGCCACTCAATTGAAGTTCATTGAAAGTTTAATTGAAGTTTTTAAGCGACTGCTTTTGGGGGGAAAAAAAAAACTGAGCATAGTTTTTGAGTAGGGTGTATAGGCAAATTTTTCTCTCTCTGTTACTAGCTTTATCATTTTTGTTCCCAGACTCATAAAAGATATAGAGATGCTGCACTGAAAATAAGGGGTAGGTTTTTGTTTGTTTATTTTTAAAAACGAGATACACAGAGAATATGAACTGAGGATATTAGCTGGCTAAAGTTATTAAAACGTATAAAAGTATATCTCATATATGTACCGGGGGTACCAAAAACATCTAGAAAAGTGGACACTTCAGTCAACATTGCTCAAGCAGTAGT
Organism: Rhinolophus sinicus; assembly: GCF_057876585.1. Lineage (NCBI taxonomy): Eukaryota > Metazoa > Chordata > Mammalia > Chiroptera > Rhinolophidae > Rhinolophus > Rhinolophus sinicus. The sequence continues at coordinate 208,962,127 of NC_142501.1, forward strand.
TCGCCATAATCAGATGTGTCTGGACGCTGATGGTAACCACTTTTGAGCACCTCTTGTAATTGCAGAAGTCATGTGACTTGTAATCATCTTTTGTTTTCGGTATATATTGAGTATTACAATTTTAGTACAGTTTTCCGTTATTAAAATGTGTATATATTTTTGGGTACCCCGTGTGTGTGTGTGTGTGTGTGTGTGTGTGTGTGTATCAACTACTATGGAAAACAGTCAATTTTATATATTGTTCAAACTGAGGCAAAGATACCATCTTTTCTCATTGATAGTAGAAATCTAAACTCTTTTGCTTCTTCCATAAATCATTTTTTTAGATAGGAACTATTTTCTAACTTTGATTCTTGAACTGCCAGCACACATTTCCTACTAGACCATGCTAAACACCGCAGTTACAGATTCCGGAACCTCTATTTGTGCATGAATAATTCAGTGTCCCTTTGGAGAACTGCTCATGAATGGTTGATGGACAAGATCTCATTTGTGCTGGGTACATCTGAAAGATGGGATGGGGGATGACCTGTTCCCTCCCAGGCTTGAATCCAGTCATAAATCAGAAATCAATGCACAAAAAAGCCATAGGGCCTGCCCCTCATGTAGCCCTCCCCCACGTGGTTTTTGTGGTGAGAAGAAAGGTGCGCAATTCAACAGGGACACCGGCGACTCCCCTGCTCAATCCTGGACCTATTATCACATCTTTGGATGGAATTCTTGCCTTCAAGGAGAATAGAATTATTAATCTACTGTGGGGATATTTGATGGACAGTAATCTAGTCCAAGGACTGAAAAAAACCTGATGTTTCATTTTATTGTAAAAATCACTTTGGGGGGGGGGGGTGCGGTAAAAGTCCTACTAATTCGAGATTCAACTTCTATAGCATGTAAATCAGTGATCTCAATATCTGGAAGGCTGTGTGTGCCCAAAAAGGTTCATACACTTGAACCTGGAGTTAAATGTTAGTAGCACATACCATTTTGTTCTCTCTTTTCCCCTCTCCATTTCACTCCCACAAGAATGTGGGAGCTGGTTATAAACCCAGGTTCTACCGGTTCCCACTGAGACACCCTGACTGTCAGGTTTATAAATGTTCCAACTCATGGCCTGATGGGTTTCCTCACATATAGTGTCTAATTTCATGTCCACAGTAATATTTGAGGTATTAACAGCATTATCTTAGACTTTAAATATGTGCAGCTCAGATAGCTTTGTTCAGCCGTTAGTTGGTAAGGTTGAATTTGAAACCAATAGCTTTAACTTCAAATGAATTGATTTATCTTCTTAGATGTGGTTTCCTTGTAAATGGACATAACAAGGATAAAGCATATATAAATTCCCTGGCATTTAGAAAACATATACTAGATGTTTGTTTTCTTAGAGCAATACAGTATGAGGTCCTGGTTAATGACAGGGGTTGCATAAACTAGAATTCCAGAGTAATCAAAAAAGCATCATAATTAAAAATGTAAACCCTGTTTAGAGGCTATTACTCTAACTTTATTATTAGATAATTTAAAAAGTTATCACCTCCAACTCTGAGGTTGTACCTAAGTGAGCTGAGTCAGTAAAATCACGGAATCACAGTGAGACAGACAGCAGATTGATTTTGATCACCCAATTGTGATATTTGGCAGGAATGAGATGTGGGGGAGAGTGGGCACATTTGAGGTGACACAGGAACAAGTGATTTCTGGAAAATGAGGGCAAGATTTGCCATCAGCATTAATCCTCAAAGTGCTCTTTTTCCAACAGAAGCCAGAGGGATTTGCAATGCCCCCACAGAAGACATTTTGAAGGAAGCAATCTCCAAACATTTGCAGAAGGCATGTTCACATGAAAGCATTGTCACAAGTTCATTGCTTCTGGAATATGTGGAATAGCAAATGCAACAAAAATAGCCAATCATAATTGTGATTGATTGCAACACTGGCCACCAAATCTCCCTGGGCCTGAGTGCACTCCACGGTGCTGTGTGACAGAGTGGATGGTGTTTCCCCAGCCCAGGAAATGCAGCTGGCCACGGGACTTGCTTTGGTAACTGGGATATTAGCCAAGTAGCTCAAGCAGAAGTTGAAAGCACTTGTGAGTTGGGGCTTACCCACTTCCTGTCCTTGGAATGCCAAGATTGCCATGTGAAAGAGCCCGAGCCAGTTTCTGAAGCAGAGGAGCCCATGTGGAAGAAAACCACAGCCTCCCACCTGACAGCCAACCAGCTGCCGGCAAGGGAGACCATCTAGCTCCAGGTACCAGCTAGTCTCACAGCTAATCACCGATGCACCCGAGAGCCCAGCAGAGATGAGACAAGAAGAATCATCTATTGAGCTCTCAAGACTGTAAGATCAGTCAAAGAAATCACTGTTGTTCACACCTCTAGTTTTGGGGTGGTTGGAATGCAAGCACCAGCTACCTCACACAACACTGAAAGTACAAACTGTGAAGACTCAGCCAGCAAAACAGAATTTCTCAGTCCTCCAAAACATGCCTCAGAGAAATTGCAGGCAGAACGAGAAAATAGTGTGTTGGACTAGGGTCCTTCATAGCAACTGGGTCCCGTAGATCTTCTCCTCATGGGGGACAATATTGTGTAAAACGTCAGCAGAGGCTGAATACAAGCCCAGACTGCCTTGTATGGTAGCCTCTCTGACCTTCCTGGGAAGGAAAGCTTTATTTCTGAAGTGATAACACATGCATGTATTTATGATGTTATCCTTCATAAAAATTTCATACTTAGGAAATGTTGCATAATCTTTCTTTGTAAATGGACTTGAAAGGCACACACCAGTTAGACCAAATTCATACTAGTCCTTAACCCTGGGGAAGGGAAAAGGGACTGGGTTTGCAGCTAATAGGGAAAGGAAAATCTTTTGATGTCCTCTAAATGGAAGGCCTCATTCCTTAGCTCTGTCTTGCCCCATCTACACACCCTCTCTGGGTGGGTTCATCTATGGGAGTGCCTTAAACACATCTGTATTGCAGGGAATTCCAAGTTACACTGCTGCCTCTCATGTCTCTGGAATTCCATCTTCTGGTATCCAGCTGCTCATTCATGTCCTCCCCTCAGATTTGTAATAGACGTCTTAACTTCACCACTCCCAGTGGAGTGCACCTGAGTACTCCTGGCCCGAAGGGCTCGGTGACCCATCTTCTCCACCTTGTGGCAGGCACCACCCCAGGGCCATGCCCTTCCAAATCCAGGAGTTACACACATTTTACAGTCTATTTCCCTCTCTGTGTTCTTACCCCACCCAGCCCATCAGCAGTCCTGGTCAATAGCTCCAAAGCACACCCCACATCCACCCACGTCTCCCAGTGCCCACTCAGACTCCTTCCAGCGAAGTGCCTGCCCCTCATCTGTCGGAGGGATTGTTTCACTGCAAATGTGCTCATGACGGATCTCCAGCCCTTTCTCTTTGTGCCCCTATGAACCTTAGAAGTGCATATTGGATACCGTGTTTCCCCGAAAATAAGGCCTAGCCAGACCATCAGCTCTAATGCGTCTTTTGGAGCAAAAATTAATATAAGACCAGTATTATACTATATTATACTATATTACACCCAGTCTTATATTATAGTAAAATAAGACTGGGCCTTATATTAACTTTTGCTCCAAAGGACACATTAGAGCTGATTGTCCAGCTAGGTCTTATTTTCGGGGAAACATAGCAGTAATTTTTTCATGAGTTTATGATGACTATCACTGGTTTAAGTGACAAGATTTTAGGTGGCACATGGATGGACCCCATTTTCATTTCACTATGCATTTATGTTTGTTTTAATGCAATAGAAACAATAGAATGCATCTAGTGGATGACAGCATCTCTTATTCACAAAAGCCTTACGATCAAACTGATATAAAAAGTTAAGAAGCACATAATAAGATTGACTAGTGAATATGTCCAAAATTATCTCCAGGATGACATATTGGTGACTTGAGTTTGCACAGCACCGTCTCATGTAGTCGATTCGTTATATTTTAGCTGTTCTCAGGGCCAAATCCCCTGCCAGGCAAGGAGCACCAAGGTACAGGGACTCCTTTGCTTTCTTTTCCCTAGAATATATTAAAAACCCAATAAGTTTCACAGGAATGAAAAAGCTGAATGACTGGACATATTTACTCCCCCCCCCCCCCTTTTTTTAACTGAACGTTTGTTCTGTGCCTGGTATTGACTAAGTTTTGGTGGATAAGAAAGAAGTAAAAAGGAGACATTTGTGAGGGGTCTCTTTCTTCTCTAAAAGTCTTAAAAGTATTTGAGGATCTGCCTCAAAAACCTTGTCTTTCCCTATCTTTTTACTTGTATAGATGGGCATCATAATTTGAGATTTTTCAGCGCATCCATTTTAAATAGTCAAGTATGTTACTACTAATTAAGTTTGAATTCTGATTACATGTATTTGCGGATTATTTTTGGAGAGGACAACATTCAATATCTTGATAAAAATATAAAAGGAGCTTGAACTCTGTGTAATCCCATTAACAGAAAACAACCCACCTCTTATTCATTTGCCATCTCCCCACTGCACTTAAATAGTGAGGGGCTCCAGGGGCTTAGATTGGAAACATACGTTTGTATGTGGCAGAGAAGAGCACGTCCTGTGTGTGGAGCCACAGATATGGTGAAAAGTAAAATAACTCATCTAGAGCATTACGCATTTCAATGTCTACTATGCAACAGTCCCTAAAACAGTGATTTCTGGATTGCACAAGACTCAGCTCAACTCTGAAAGGAGAAAAAGACTCAGCAGCTGGCCAAGCCCCGATCCCTGATATTTCGCTGTTAGTCAAGGTTCTTTCCGTTGTAAGTGACAGAACAGAAACACAGCTCAAACTGGTTTAAGCCCCAAGGAAAATGTTGCCTCGTGTAATTGGAAAACCCAGTGGTAACTTGGGCTCAGGGCTGGCTGAATCCAGATGCTGAAATGATGCGATGGGAATCCTTTTTCTCTCTTTCTGTGGACTTAGGCTTTAAAAAAACTTTTGTTTGTTTGCTTTGGCTTTGCTCTCACACAATCTCTGTAGATGATAATCCCCTAGCTCCAGGCTTCTGTTACTGGCACAAGGAACATTCAGGAAAGAAAACATCAATTTCAATAACCGCAGGTACTAAGACTGGACAGTGACCTTCAAATGGAGGGTCCGTTTGAAATTGGCTTCTTTCTCGAAATACGTGTTCTGTTGTTTTCTTTACTCAACACACATTGCTGAACACCTAATACGTCCAGGCGCTCTCTGTCACAAAGAATCCTTAGCTGTAGCTCCAGCACTCAAGTCATTTTTGGCATACAGGTAAGTATACGTATGAGAGCATTACGTTATATTATGTTGTTATGTTACGCTATGTTACATATTATTGCTGTAGATGCATGAAGGTAGGGCATCTATGTCAGTCTCAGGAGATCAGGAAAAGCTGGAGGGCATGTTGGTGTCACTAGATAAAGGACCTTCAGAACGTGACCAATCTGTGTATTAATAGTTATCCTGTGGTAGTGTTTGTTCTCATTGCTGCCACTATGGAGGTTTTTTTAGAGTCTGGGAGGTCTCTGGGGACAATATCTCTATAGAGAAGGCATGGTTTTTCCTAAAAGGCCATTTGTCATTCCACCCATGAAAAGCAGCATTTGGAACTTAAAAAATAATTTTTCCAAATACTTCTCTAATGTATGTGAATTTATTTTACATTGTATTCATTATTTATTTTCTATTAATGAATCGTTTGATTATTTTCCTTGGTGAGCAGAATTTTCCAGCAGTTGAAGAGCTGAATAATGCAGAGATAACTAATTATGTTATTGTCTTTTTTTTTCAGTATGCACATTTCAGATGCAGAAAAATTCTTACTGAAGGAAATTCAAAATCAAACATTTAAAATTGTCATTGTCTAGAAAATATGGTGGGAAAATGCTCTAAATTCATTTGAAAATTAATGATTAGGCTTGGGGGATAAAAAATAAAACAAAGCCTGACATCTCTGCTCAAGCAGCAGCGAACTGCGGCAAGTCAACAGATTGGGACTGTAGCATTGGCCACCCCACCATTTAGTGGGTGAACTTGAAATCGGCACTCTTAGTTTCTCTGCCCCATCCCTTCACTTTTGTAAACAAGGCCCTTTCAGTGCTGACAGCTGAGAGATCTATGAATCCATGAAATTAATTTCAAAATAAAAACAGACAAATTGTATTTCATTAGAATAAATAACTACTGTGTGTGTTTTTTCAAAATCTCGAATCCCCTACGCACATAATCAGATCAACCAAGGAACACACTCAAACTCTAAAAACCATGCAGAAAATTGATTTATGGAACATTATAACAGAGAATAAAAATAAGAATTGAAAGAAAGGAAAAGAAATAATACTAATTATTGGAATACTGTGTGATTTTTTTACACTTATATAAATGTTTTCATTTTTTATAATTCTCTATTTAGACAAAGGATTTATATCAGAGGCTCATGCTCAGACAGTGTCTGTTCTACTCTGTCACAATTGGTGCCACTTTTAATGTCATCCCCGCTCAGACGCAATGGGAAATTTATAGGACTTCCTTCTTAACTTGAATAGCAAAGAATATGTCTTACCTCCTCTTCTCTGCTTTTGGTTTCCATAACTCTTATTGCATTTGTTAATTCATTGTATTGGAACACAGGATGCATGGAGGGAAAAAATAGCAGAAAACAATGGTGCAGTCTAATCAATAAACAATTATAACATGAACTCCACTGCAACCACGTGACTATTATCCAGTAGACCACCAAGATTCCAAAGCCCCAAAGTGCCTTCTTTCCTATAGACACCTTTCTCACCCCGGAAGTGAGCACTATTCCAATATCTATGATAATCACTTGCTGCTTTTCTTTAGAGTTTTAGTACCTATACACACCCCTAAAAATATAGTTTACTGTGAGCTGCTTTCTGACTGTATATAAGTGGACTAGTTCCATATGCAATCTTTCTTTTTCTGCCTTGCTTTTATTTCTCAAAATTATGTGTGTGAGATTCACGTTGTGGGAACATTCCTTTTTCTTTGCTGTATAGCATTGCATTAAACAGAGGCATCCCAGGTTACACATGCTTTCTGCTGTCGATAGGCATTCGTTTTGTTGTCAGTTTTAATCCATTATGAGCAATGCTGATATAGACCGTTTCATGTATGTCTCCTGATGCTCGAGTGTGTGGATTCCCACTAACGGAGAGAGCAAGCTAAGGATGTGGGCAAGTCCACTTTCTCCAGGAAGGGAAAGCGAGGGAGCAGCGAGAGCGGTAAGGAAGACACCCCCCCCCCCACACACACACACACACACAGCCCATGGAAGGACGCTCATTGCTCAGAGGCTGAGCCGAGTAGCTTCAGAGCTCTCTGAACTTAAGGCTTCCTATTTTCTCTTCAGGTGATCCAGTAATTTATTAATATCCTGTCAGCTTGTAGGTGGCTTTAACAGCTTTATGAAATACTTTATTCAGCTTTATTAGTTGTGTGGGTGGTAGACTCTTTTCAATAACAATAAATCCCTTGCTTGTTTTTTATCTCGCTTCATAATAGTATTTTCCCCCAATCGTGTCTTTATTCAGGGACAGGTGCTGTCATAACAGCGTCAGGAAAAAAAAAATTATAAGACATATAAAATGTGATATATATAACATATATGTGTGTGTGTGTGTGTGTGTGTGTGTGTGTGTGTGTGTGTGTCTGTATTATAGAGAGAGAATAATGAAGTCATAGTTGTGATATTCTGGTTATTTTCTTAAAGTAGAATCATCTCTACATGTGCGTTGCTCTTACTGAGCTTGGAAAATATTGCAGATCACTTTTGTAACCTGAGTGAGGGCAGTGGGGCCACCCTCCTGTGTGTGCACGACTTTCACCACACGTACAGTCACTTAAGAGGCTTAAAATGAGTATTGTACAACAAGCCTCTGATTTAGTTTCTACTTCAGTACTGCCATGGAAAATGGGAATGATAAGATCTATTTTTTTTTTCCTAAAAAGAAAATGTTCCCTGTTCCTTGGAGGTACACCCACCATTGGGGTGCCCCTCCTCTTCCCCTTATTTTTCTTGGTTTAAATGATCAGTGTGTTATGATTTTGAACGGGAAGTCAGTTGGACAGGATAATTAAATCCTTCAGAGAAAATTAATTTGAGACTACATATCATTTATTAGCTGGCTAGGGCCTTGTTTTCTCTAACATAGGTACGTGAAAGAGTTGGCATTTAGATTTGAATGCATTTGGAACTGTGTTTGCCTCCTAAACATTGTCTTTTAAGGTATTTCCTCCACGGGGATTTCTTTTTAATAAAGCTAAGATTTTATCCAAAAGAAATAAAAACAGAAAATGTTCCATCATATTATGACATAATGTTTTAAAATTGAGTTTTCAGGCTCTCCGTAGTGCACCAACTGCCTACGTAAAAGACTGGGCCTTCACATGGCCAACCTCCATGCTGCCTGTAGCCAAGTTCTAAATGCTGCGACTCCTAAAGTGAGCACCAATGATGGCAGCAAATAGCTCCATGGACTGAATCTACACGCACTTCCCCACAAACGCCTCCCCGGCCAGTAGCACTGCTGTACCTACTCCCCATCTCAAATTGTTGACGTTTCAGGACACCTGAAAGCAAACGCATCATACATCAGAGTAAGTCAGCCAAATGCCTGGTGAGCTGATGATAAGATTTCACCAAAACGCAGTACTTTGCTTTATTCTATATTATTGTTTATAGAGACACAGGAAACCAGAATTCCGAACCATTAACTTTTTTCTTTTCCTTTTCCAAATTGAGCGTCAGTAGGCCCTAACAATCTTCTCTTTTCCTTAATTATTAACTTCCTTAATTTCCTGAATTATTAATTAATTTCCTTTGCACTGTTGTTACAAGAAGAGAAACAGTGGGCAGGCGACGTGTGGAACACCTGAGTTCACCCACTCTGGTCACAGGGCCCCAGAACTACTCATCGTGGGCCTTTGAGATCATTGAATGAATTACAGTTTAAGGGTTTTTAATGAAGGAGCTTATGGCCTACATGTGGACAGCCTGACCCTCAGCTCCCAAACAGTAGCCCGAGACATGTTATGTTACACTATGGTACTGTAAGGTAGCGGAATGTGGAATCCAGGCAGGGTTCAAGTTCAAATTAATCTACAAGTTCTATGAAGACCTTTGAGCAAGGCACCTACGTTCTCAGCATTCCAGTTTACCTATTGAAAATGTGGTATTGCCTGTCCAATTGGAAGGTCATTGCAAATGGCAGTGTACTGAAATAAATCCAGATACTGAGGATTTGCTTCTTGCCACTTTCCAGCAATGCGCTAATTTTCATTTCATCCTTACTCTTCACGCAGCCTTTAGGGAGATAGTGGTGTCACCTCACCACCACTTTTCACCTTTCACAGAGCAGCTCAGTAAAATAATATTGCCTGTGTTGTCATCACCTCTCACCTGGACAACACCTGGGCTCTCACCTGGGCTCTCTTTGTCCACACTTATTCCCAACAGTGCATTCTCCATGGAGCCACCACAGAGATATTTTTACAATCTTCATGTTACTACCCTGCTTAAAACACCTCTGAGGCTTGTCATCACACACTCAGACTGACACCTGAAGTCCTTGCTGAGTTCAGAAGGTTCTGCAAACTCCCACCACCACCTGCCTTTCTAACCTCACCTCCTGCCCCTCTCTCTTTCCCTTCACATTTCAAACGTGTTCACGTCCTTCCTCTCACACACACCAAGCTCTTTTCCAACCTGCCACGGCATTTGCACATTTTAGCCCCTCTTCCAGGTGTGCTTTTTCCTTGGTTCTTCACATGATGGCTCCTCTTTGCCCTTCAGGTTTCATGTCACTTCTCCAGAGAAATGGGCCTTTTCAGAAGTCCCCTCTCCCCAGCCGCTGTCACTTTCTTGGCATGACCCTATTTGTTTCTATCATAGTACTAATCACAATTGTAAAACGTCTCCTGGGTCTAGATTTACTTTTGACCATCTGTCTCCTCCCATTCCAGTGTCAGCTCCAAGAGAGAGCTCATCTACCACGTTCATTGCTGGGTCCTTGATTTCTTCGAGTGTCTGGCACATAATAAGAAACATTTGGGAAGACAAGGGCCTTGATGCTCTGGTCCAGGTTACCTCCTCTTTATCACTAACCACTCAGCTCTAATTCCAGCATCACCAACATGGTTTATCACTTTGCCTTTGAACATTTGTTTTTGCTCAAGAGAAATGTTTTGCATTGCCTAATCTTGCCTACTCATCTTTGAGATGTGCTCTGTCAGCACCTCTTCCGAGAAGCCTCTGTGACCTCTTTAAGTGTGGTAAGTATTCTTTCTCTAGAACTTGCCCAAGGCATAGCTTTGTCATTTCCTTACCAAGGGCAATTAGAACGCTTGTGTGTAATTCGGTCTTCCCCGCCCCTGAGTTCCAAACTCTGCCAAAGGCCAGCGATAGATTTATCTCTATAGTTATACTACCTAGCACCGTGCCCAACATATAGTAGGTGCTAAAAGAAAATGTGTGATGGATGAAGAGCTGAATGAGAGACTAGCCAATACAGTCACGTAAAACAGCTTGGAATAAGTCAAAGAATTAAACGTATGAAAGTAGCAGGAAAATAGACTTCTTTATTTCTCTAGGCGTTCATGCATCCTGAACTTAACTCTGTGAGAGTCTGTCCTATTCTAAGGATGAGGGGCAGGGGCGAATATAAGTGCATTCATGACACTCTACAGACTTTCCTTCTTTTTTTTGTCTTAAGGCAGATTCATGAGTTAGAGTTCTAGCTGAGTTTAGATGACACAAACAAGTCACAATCTATTGGTCAAGATCAAACCACCACAGAAATGGCAAAACTGGAACTTACACTCAAGATTTCTGATGCAGACTGTGCCTGTGCATGACTACAGAAGGTGCCAAAAAAAAAAATGTATACACATTTAATAAAGGAAAAAACTGTATTAAAATTGTAATACAATGACTGACACTAGCACTCATTTGATTGACACCATCTTTTGAGTGAACATCATACTACGTTTATTGCTACGTAATTCAATTGAACTTCTAAAGTAATACATAGATAACATCTCTTAAAATGTGCATACTTTTTTTTTTTTTTTTTGGCACACCCAGCATATTGTACCCTGTTCCCCAGCCTGGAAAGGAAATTATGGAATATTTAATACACATGCTCTAAGTTGAGGCATAAATGCATTACATCTTTTTCCTGTTGGATAGGTGAACAAGGTTACATTTATTTGTTGGAATTTTTGAAAGATGATTCTAATATGAGTTGGTACCCATCTCTCTACCAAGGTTAGAGAAGATACAACACAATTCTCAAATGACGAAAGTAGGAATACCTAATGAAATGCCTTACTCAAATCATAGTTAATGCTTGAGGGGACTTTACAGATTTTCTAGGTGAGTGGTTGTTTTTTTTTGTTTTTGGTCAGGTACCAAAACCCTTGGGATTTAAGATGTTTCCTCCAGAACACTATGAAACACAAAACTTAACATAACTATTTGGCAATTGTGTATAGACAAGCAGCAGCATATGCCAATTGCTTATGAAGAATGTGTGTGTGTGTGTATGTGTGTGTGTGTGTGTGTGTGTGTGTGTGTGTTTCCTGAGGGGAAAAAAAACAGGTCCTTTATTCCACCTTCGAATGCTTGATCTTTCACTAGACTGCTCCCTCAAATGCCAGCTAGTCGAGGTGTAGGAGAAGGCCTAAATTGAAGGTGAGCTAGCAGACTTTCACAGAAGCAATAATACGAGTCCATGTCAGCAACGCTCATCTAAGATTCCCCACCCTGCCACCCTATTTCCAAGATGCCATCAGGTCTAGGAAAGAGTTCACTGCATTCTCACAGAAGCTGTGGGGTGAGGGAGGTCCTTGGGGCCACACTGTGTGTGCTTTGGATCCTTGGTGACCCGTGACCATGATGATTGCATCAGTTCCTTTCATGGATTAGTGTCCACTGTGATCCACCCTCTCTGACCACCTCTTGGGACATACTGTCCCCATGGTCCATGATCCTGAAGCCCAATCCTTAAGTTCAATTAGTCTTGATTCTTTCCTCTCAGAAATATCAAGTCTCCTTTCAGGCAGGTGGGAGCACCAGGGTCTCCTGCCACTTGCTCACTGTCCAGCGGCCACCATAGGTGTGTGTCATCACACTACATTGGCCAGCGTGCAGAAGCTGCAAGCAGATGACTGCAAGCAGAGCCTCTACAAGGGTGCGGTCCACTTGGTCTGTGTCAGAGGAAGCATGTCGTCAGCCACTTTGTTACCTGGTTTTCCACACCTACTTGGAGTTTTGGAAGTCTTCACCAACTACTTAGGCCCCTTATTGATGGTGGAGGGCAGAGAAACAAGGAATCTAGAACCTGGATTACTGATTTTCCCAAGTCATTTTCTTTCTTTTCTTTATGGGAGTGGAAAAGAAAATTCAAATTTAAAAATCCTGTGCACTAACATTCTCTTTCTATGGTTAAAAAAATCCATCAAGATTTTTTTTTCAGTGAGAAACCTTATTTCATCTTATGAAATTTCAAATTTCTCTAATATTACAATTTGAACAACACTGATCTATTCTATCAACATCACTTCATAAGAGAGACCATGTGACTTTCCTAGAATTTCAACTCCACTGCTTCTTACCAGCTGTGCCTCTCAACAATTCTAAGGGCACTATAATTTCATCTCCTAAATTCAGAGTAGATGGTCATATAAATAGTGAGAATTGGTGGTTGGATAAACCATAGGCCAATACAATTTCCAAGAGTAGCTTGGGTCTCTGAATGCCTCTCCTTTTTGACTTTAGGTAACTGAGTTTGTATAACTAAAGACCAAAACCCAGGAACAAGACTTCATTCCACTGTTTACTCATAAGTTTATCCAACAAGATATTCATTCATTCATTCATTCAACAAAAATATGTTAATTACCTACCTACTATGTTTTGGGCACAGTGCCAATAAATATTTTGAGTCGTTAACATGTAAATTTCATAAAACAAGGCCTCTTCCAGCAAAGGAAAGTAGGGGAAATAGAAAAATCAATGCATGCTTCTAAGTGCTATAAGGGAGACACTTAGAGGGTGCTGTGGGATCACAGAAAAGAAACATTAACTGTAATACCAAAAAAGGGGCCATATAGGAGGTGACATTTGAAATGAACCTGAAAGAAAGGTTTTACTAAACATTGAAAGCAATACCAGTCATAGCATGAGCTGAGGCATACAGACGTGAAAGGTGTGACACTTTGTATTGAGATTATGATGCTGAGTGAATAAGTCAGACAGAAAAAGCAGAGAACCATAAGATTTCACTGATATGTGGTATATAAAACTGAAAACAACAAAGGAACAAGACAAGCAAATGAAGAAACAAAAACTCGTAGACACAGACAATAGTTTAGTGGTTACCAGAGGGTAAGGGGGATGGGGGGTGGGAGATGAGGGTAAAGGGGATCAAATGTATGGTGATGGAAGGAGAACTGACTCTGGGTGGTGAACACACAATGGGATTTATAGATGATGTAATACAGAATTGTACACCTGAAATCTATGTAATTTTACTAACAATTGTCACTCCAATAAACTTTAATTTTAAAAAAAGAAATGTCCTTATTTCTTGCTGTTTCTCGTAATACCCGGTGTCAGTGGGTTGCTTTATACAGCAACTTACTATTTAAAGCAAATAAATGGCATAGTGTGATGGGAATAAGAAGTGGATTATATGACATAGGTCCTGAATTCACGTGCATGTTATGCCATTCACTAGTTATAACATTGATTCATTTAGCTCTTCTGAGACTATTTTCCCCAGATAAATAAAAATGCTTTAAATCATAAGGGATAAAGCAATCATAACAATTACAAGTGTTACTGTGAAAGCATGTTCCAACTTACTGAGATATGTTTTTCACCATAAATCCTCACATCACTGCTATCATGAAGATACTCTTATTTTCCCCATTTTAGAAATAATAAAGAACAGTCAGTGTCAAATGTTTTAGACATATGAAACACTTGGGGGGGATGCTTGTTGAAATGATGTTTAATGGAATTTTTCCATCCCCTCTAAGAAATGTGATTCACAGAATTACTGGGAAAGCTTTTCAAATGACTGAAGCATGACCACCACCCAGATAAATTCAATCAGAATATCTGGGACTGGGTCGTCCCAGTTTACATATCTCCCCAAGGCTTTCGAATGTGCAGCTCTGATTGAGAAACCCTGATTTAAATCTGTTCATTCAGCTCCCCCAGACGATTCTGACCCCTGTGGAAACTCTCTGAGTGTGACCCAAAGGTGAGAGAGGAACAGGGAGGATGAAGTATGGAGACGAAGGACAGCTGAAAAGTGCAGGGGAAGCCAATTGTGGAAAGAGAGATAGAAATAGGCTGCATGTTTAGCAGATGAAGGCAATTAAACAGATAATGCAGTTTTAGATTATTTACGTCAGCAATTTGAGCCAGTGTTGCAAATTTAGGTCAGATTTCATGTTGCATTTACCATAAATAAAATTTAAGTCATTACAACCAAGACCTGACTAAGAGGTTAAACCAAATCCTTGAGAGTTTCTCTCCTCTAAGATGGTGCAGTAGGTAAATGCTGTGCTTACCTTCTCTCACGACCACATCAAAATTACGACTAAACACAAAACAACCGTCATTGAGAATCTCCTGAGGTCTAGTTGAACTAAAGCCCTACAACTACAGATGTACAGAAACTACCTTGAGACTGGTAGGACGGGCAGAGATGTGGAACTGGCTGGTCCCACACCCATGTGAGATCTTTAAAAATTGAGAGGGATATCTCAGCTTCAGAGATCCCCACAGAGAAGCAAGGGGTCCCAGCCCAGGGTTTCAGTGCTGCAGAGAGAAGTCCCCATAATTTCTGGCTGTGAAAACCAGCAGAGATTATGGCTGAGTGAGATGGAGGGCAGCTCAAGTCGAAACCTCTCCTCTTAAAAGGAGCATGCAAGGACTTACCAAAAGAATTACTGGCTCTGAGCTCCAGCACTGGTTCAGCAGCTGGATAGGCGACAGGAACATATAGTAGGGCACTGAGTTGTCTGGCTTCAGGACAGGACTGGGGGAGCTGCTGTCTCTTACATGGAGAAACTAATTGAGACCATTGTTTCTTTGTTAAGCCCTCCCTCTTCTCAGCGTGCATAAGCAGGTGGCCACCATATCTGAATCTCCATCAAGCTGGCTAATGTCAATCATTCACCACACCCTGATTCAAGACCACGCCCCACCCCGCCCCACTTTCAGGCACACCCAAGCTGCTCTTAGTGGTGTTTTGTACAAACCGCCTGCCTTAACTCATGCTGCAGAATTTCCTAGGGTCTTTCAAAGGTTCTCCAAACCCAGACACGCAGCATCTGGCTTGAGCATGTCCTGTACCTCTGGCTGAGCAGCCCTAAGCCGGCACTAGCGGCAGCCATCCTTGGTTCACGGCTTGGACTCTCAAGGTGCTTCCAAGCACAGCAAGGGTGGCAGCCATCTGCAGATTTCTTTGTGGCTCCTGCTGGGTGGCCCCAGGTGGGGCACAGGCTGAGGTTGAACTTGACCTGCCGCAGGACCCTCCCAGGTGACCCTGGGCCTAGTGCCCTCAGTTGCCAGCTTTGAAACAAGCTAGAGCATCACCCAGCCACCTCCAAGGATGACACACCCAAGGGGAAGATTGGATAGGCACCAGAGCCCTGCTGAGGCAGATCCTGCTCTGTAGGGTCAGCCCCTGCACCATGACTCCTGAACTATAGTCATGACCAGTCCTCACAACCAATGAGCCTGAGGGTCAATCCCTCCAATTGACATGCAAACAGCAACAAAGCCTCAACTACAACAGGAGGTCACACATAACCCACACAAAGGACACACCTGGAGTGCATGGCTCAGGTGACCAGGAAGACTGCACCACTGAGCCCCACAGAATACTTACTATGTAAGGCCACTCTGCTAAGACTGGGAGACATGATAGTCCCACCTAATGCATAGAAACAAACACAGGGAGACAGCCAAAATGGGGATACAAAGAAACATGTCCCAAATGAAAGAACAAAGCAAAGCTCCAGAAAAAGAACTAAACAAAATAGAGACAAGTAATCTACTAGATGCAGAGTTCCAAACACTGGTTATAAGGATGCTCAATGATCTCAGGGAGAACTTCAAGAAAAAGATATGAAACTTAAAAATGGAGATAGAAAACATAAAAAGAACCAGTTAGAAATAAAGGGTACAATAACAGAAATGAAAAATGTATTAGAGAGAATCAACAGTAGATTAGATGAAGCAGAGGATCAAATCAGCAATTTACAAGATAAGGTAGCAGAAAACACCCAATCATAACAACAAAAAGGAAAAAAAATCCAAAAAAACTTGAGGAGAGTTAAAGGGGCCTCTGGGACAAAAATCAAGCATACCAACATTCACATTATAGGAGTACCAGAAGGAGAAGGGAGATAGCTAGGAATTGAAAACCTATTTGAAGAAATAATGACAGAAAACTTCCCTAATCTGGTGAAGGAAATAGATATACAAGAAGCCCAGGAAGTGCAGTCCCAAATAAGATGAACCCAAAGAGGCCCACACCAAGACACATCATAATTAAAATGTCAAAGGTTAAAGACAAAGAATCTTAAAAGCAGCGAGAGAAGACCATCAGCTGATTTCTCAGCAGAAACTTTGCAGGCCAGAGGGATTGGCAAGAAATATTCAAAGTGATGAAAAGTAGGGACCTACAACCAAGATTACTCTACTCAACAATGCTATCATTTAGCTTCAAAGGACAGGTAAAGAGAATCCCAGACAAGAAAAAGCTAGGGTGTTCATCACCAAACCAGTATTACAAGAAATCTTAGAGAGACTTCTTTAAGACAAGAGAGAGAGAGAGAGAGAGAGAGAGAGAGAGAGAGAGAGAGAGAGAGACAGAAGAAAACAAGAAGAAGAAGAAGAAGAAGAAGAAGAAGAAGAAGAAGAAGAAGAAGAAGAAGAAGAAGAAAATGGTAATAACTACATACCTATCAACAATTACTTTCAATGGAAATGGGCTAAATGCTCCAATTAAAAGATGGGGGAGGGGCTGAATGGATAAGAAAACAAGACACTTACATATTCTGCCTGCAAGAGACACACTTCTGATCAAAAGACATGCAGAGACTGAAAGTAATGTGATAGAAAAAGATATTTCATGAAAATGAAAACAAACAAAAAGTTGGGGTACGAATACTTATAACAGACAAAATCAACTTTAAAATGAAGGCTATAATAAGAGACTAAGAAGGATCTAGTAATCCTACTTCTGGGTATTTATCTAAACAAACCCAAAATGCTACTTCGAGTGGATGTCCTTATCCAATATATTGTAACATTATTTACATAAGCCAAGATATGAAGGCAACTTGTGTGTCCCTGAATTGATGAATGGATAAAGAAGAGGTGGTACATATATACAACGGAATATTACTCAACCATAAAATAAAACGAAACCTTGCCACCTGTGACAACATGGATGAACCCAGAGGATATTGTATTGAGTGCAGTAAGTCAGACAGTGAAAGACAAGTGTCGTATGGTTTCACGTATAAGTGGAATCTAAAGAACAAAATAAACAAACAAACAAAACAGAAACAAACTCATACAAAGAACATTTTGATGGTTTCCAGATGGAAGAAGTTTGGGGGTGGGTGAAAAGGGGAAGGAATTAAGAAGTAAAATTGGTTATTACACAGTAGTGATGGGAATGTAGGATATAGCATAAAAAATACAGGCAATAATATTGTAATAACTACGTGTGGTGTCAGATGGTTACTAGATTTATAAGGGTGATAGATGGAAGTGGTTTGGGGGCAGGGTGAAAAAGGTCAAGGGATTAAGAAGTACAAATTGGTAGTTACAAAATAGTCACAGGGATGTAAAGTACATGGAATATAATTAATAATATAGTAATAACTATGTATAGTGCCAGGCGGGTACTAGTCAGGGGTATCACTTCCTAAATTATATAAATGTTTAACCACTAAGCTGTACACCTGAAACTAATGAAAAATAATATTAAATATCAACTTTAATTTAAAAATTAAAAGGGGGGAAGATAAAGAAGTAAAAGAGATTCAAGTTTCCAGATATAAAACAAACAAGTCTTGGGGAATACAGAGTATAGGGAATACAGTCAATAATATTGTGATAACGTGGTACAGTGTCAGATGGTCTCTGGACTTATCATGGTGATCACTTCTTTAGCACAGGGAATATAATCAACGATGTGGTAAGAACTGTATAGTACCAGGTGGGTACTGTTGACTAACCATGATGTACACCTGAAACTAATATAACATTGTGTGTTAGCAGTATTTTAATAAAAATCTTTAAAAACTCCTTGATAAAAGCTGGAAGTTCCATCACATTTAGCTACAGGCAGTGGTGCTTAGAGTGAAAGGAGGAAGAAGCTGAGTAATAAAGCAACATGAGGTCAGCTTTGGGTTGGAGCTTAATTAACATTTTTATTAAAAATCATGGAGAAGAAATTAAACAGAAATGAAAACAAAGGAAGAGAAACCTCCTGTTGATATTTAATTGTAAAATGCGAAACACGCAGATGTAGAGAGCAGAAATAATGCAAATATGACCAAACCATTTAAAATTCAAAATGTGGCATGATTAGTGGTTCCATCAAACCATAAAATACAAAACCAAGGGGTCCATCTGTAGAGTGACTGACTTTAGAAACAAAGAGAAGTCAATATTTGTGTTGGAGACGCAAAATCCAAGAATTTTAGCCTCTTAGTTCCCTGGTCATAAATTATCTTCATTTCTTCATGCCTGAGGCTAGTTTAACTCTGAGAATGGAGGGACCACATATACTGCATCCGGGTTTTAAAGTTGTGTGTAGCTTACCTTGATTTATATAGATTATCTTGTTTAATGTTCAGAAGCACCTTTAGCAGATGGGAATTATTTGACCCTTTGATCGATGAGAAGACTTGAGCTCAGAGCACCGTCCAAGGTCACACAGGAAGTTTAAAGGTGAAATTTGGACATAGACCAATTCCAAAGCCTGAACTTGGTCCCCTTCAGCAATGCAACCACTTTGGATTTTGTGCTGGACAGCGGAGTTAGAATTTCACCTCTTCCACCTAACCACCATGTCCCAATAGATTGCCACACCTGTTATCACACACACACACACACACACACACACACACACACACACACACACACATACACACACTTATGGGAGCCTCAATTTCCTCCCGAAGGAAATGAGGGACATGATCGCTGGCTCCCAAGGCTGCAGAGGTAATTGCACGAGGTCAAGTCTGTGAAGTCCCTTTTTTCCAACATTTTATTATTAAATTTTCAAACCTACAGCAAAGCTGAAAGAAATTTACAGTAAATACCCATGTACTGTAATACCCATAGTGGAAGTTTATGATTAGCATCTTACTACACTTCCTGGATTATATACACCATCCATCCATCACTCTACACGTACTCACCAATCCATCTTATTTTGGGATGCATTTTCAAGCAATTTGCAGACATCAGTGCACTTCCATTTACATATCGGAAGTTGGTTTTAAACTGTCAAAGAACTTTACAAATGCATGGATCATTCTTATTAAAGTTATGCTTCTTGTTTTAATAGCTTCCTCCCATTATCTCTGTCAAATTGAGTGGTAACCTAGACCAACCGCCTCTTTTCAATTGTGACTGTATTTGGCTATTCTGCTTTGTTAGTGAACTGTACTTCCTAATAATTGAATGAATGAATGAATGAATGAATGACTAGATAGATAGATAAATAAATAAATAAATACATACATAAATAAATAAAGCCGTAGTTCATTCTGTTCCCTCCTCTTGGTTTGCTCAGGGGCCACCTCTCTTTGGAGGATACACACATATGTTCTTTCAGGTCTCAGAACCCCCAATCCAGTCTGTCTCCCTTTCACTCCACTTTCTATTCCCATATCTGACCACTTCCCCAAACATGGTGAAAATAATGTGCCCCATTTGGGGAATTTATTAAAACATCTCTATGAGGAGTAGAGTGGGGGAAAAAAGGAGAACCCAGCATTTGCCATGTCTGGCTCAGCTGTTTTACATTTTATCCTATAACATATAACTACATAACACATCCATGTGTGTTATATATAATGTGCAATATAATTTTCATAATTTTATTATTTACCTATTGTAGAATAACTATATGTACTGATACATTATATCTGTATTGTAAACTATAAATATTGTGTGTAATATTTATATATTATCGAACAAATATATAGTGATACTTGTAGAGACTAAATATTCAATAAATAAATGTATGTATTTAACACTAATTTATATATAAATGTTTCTTTATATGACAGTCAATACATTCAGATGTGGGCTTTATTTCAATGAAATGTGGAAAAAGAAAAAGAAAAGGAAAAAAAGCAAAGAAAAGAATCAACAGAGAATTGCCAAATCTCAAGAACAGATCGCTGCCTGTGCGTTCACTGGGAAAATTTGAGCTGCTTACACGGGACAGGTGGGCGAAGCTACCGGACTTGCAGGAGGGAACTGGCATGGTGCGGGCATCTCCACGCAGTCAGGAGAGGAAGTCATGGCTGCTGCCAGCCTGATCCACGTGCCACACGCTATCACCATCTGAATGGGAAAAAGAAAACACACGTCATTCTCTCCAAATATATATGTTTCGCTTCTAGGGAGTTGCTAAAGAATAAAGTGAACAGTCACGAATTCTAGAGAATCGCTCTGATTCACACACTGACATCTGTCCTGGCTCCGTGCAGTTTTCACGAAATGTACAGCAAACTCCCCAAAAGCTTTCTCCGTGTTGGCAGTGGCACCCGGAGCCAAGCACGAAGCAAAATATTAACATTTCACACAGCAAGGGGGTCACACCATGTGAGCTCCGGGAACAAAGTGCCTCTGTTTCCCCAGAGTTTACGCGGATGACAGAGCCTCTTTGGCACAGCTCATTACGAATGCTCTGACTGCTTCTCCCAGAAGAATGTATTGACTTTTGTTGGCATTGAAAAGATGCTCAAAAGATCAAAATAATAAAATCAAGTGACAACAATCTCCACAGGAATGAAATGCTGCTGCTCAATGATGCCTGAGCTGGTTGAATCCAAGAGAGGTGCTTCCCATGGAGAGCCCTGAGTGAATGGTGCCTTTTGCTGAGGAGGCCCTGGCCTCTGAGACAGAGGAGGTGTCGGTGCAACATATGCCAGATCTCAAGGATGGCTACCTCTCTCCAAGGGAAGGCTGGTGGTGCAGAAACACTCGGAGGCTTCCTTGGGAGGATATTGGCACAGTCGCAGTGACAGTCAAATCCTTCTAGCTCTTCAGGTCATAAAGTACCTCCTCCGGGAGGAAATTTACAAAGAAAACTCCTTGACACCCTTTGAGATCTCGGACCCCCCTTGGAAAATCTGATTTCTTTCTCCACGGTGATTAACTAATCAGAAATGAAGGACCAGAATGGGCCCTGGTGAGCAATTCAAGATCCCAGGCCTTTTTTGCATATCTAATATATGTCTATTGGTTCACATACATTATTTCTAGTCTTCTTCTAGAACCGGGCAACTTAAATACTATTGTCTCCCTTTTAGAGGCTAGGAGGCTGAGGTGTCCCAAAGCAGGTCATCTTGTTTGGACATATGCCACGTTAAGTAACTATGTGGTGCATATGGGATTAAAAACCAGATCCATCAAACTGTAAAGCTTGGGCTTTGTCCAACATTGCATGCCATGGCTGAAAGAATGTTTACTAATTACTACATTTCTTTATGTTCTAGCAATATGAATTACATGGGAAATGGATTTTAGAGCAGTTCCCAAAGTTTGACATACAGATCACCCGGAGATCTTATTACGTGCACACTCAGATTCAGCAAGTCTGGGCGGGCCCCGGCATTCTGCATTTCCAGTAAGTGCCCTAATGACACAGATGCTTCTGATCAGAGGACCACTGTGTATGAATGTTTAGAGCATAAATCTAAGGAGTAAGACCTAGAGCCCTTTTAGGCACAGTATTTGTATTTACATCAAGCAGCCTTCACTAGGTCCTCTCAGGATTAGTGTTTTGGGGGTCATCAGTAAGGGTGGTACCTAAATATGTTTCACATCAGGAACATTTAATTTCCCTTTATTCAACCCATCCACAGAGATTCATTGGCTGTCTACAAAAATAGTCATAGCTAACATCTGTCAGGTGCTTTACAGCTTAGAAAAATTCTTTACATGTGTGATCGTATTCAATTCTCAGAAAAAAGTAAAGAAAACAAAATAGACACTGTTACTGATATAATGCTAATGTTCAGAGAGATGAGGTGACATGTAGCTGACCCATGTCACAGATTTTATTAGAATATTCAGTGTTTCTGAATCCCAATACCACACCAAGGCATCATTTGCACGATGTTGATGGTACGTGAGTTAGTTTGCTAGGCTACAGTCACAAAGTACCACACCCTGAAGGGCTTAAACAATAGAAATGGATTGTCGTTCAGTTCTGGGGGATAGAAATTGTAAGGGAGACATTGCCCCATCCCCCACTCCCAATTTCTGGTGGGTGCTTGGCAATCTTTGGTGCACTGAGCTCATAGCCCCATCACCCTCCTCTCTGCCTTCATGTTCAAATGGCATTCTTCTTGTGTGCATGTCTTTCCAAATTTCCTCTGTTTATAAGGACACCGATCACTCTTTTGGTTTAGGGTATCACCCTACTCCAGTATGAACTCATGTTAACTTAGCTACTTAGTTCAATGACTTTATTTCCAAATAAGGTTGCGTTCTGAGGTACTAAGGTTAAGACTTCAGCATAAGAATTTGGGAGAGGGTGGGGGATGCAATTTAACCCATACGGTAGGTGTCGCTTGGTCCCCATTTGGGCAGACAGCAACTATACACATATCCAAATCATTACACATAAAAGACAGGACAAGGCAGGTTTCCAGTGCATCTTGAAAGTCCCGAGGTGAAGGGGATAGTGGTCTCCTGCTTTCACCAAGACTGCATTTGTAGGTTGGTGACTCCCGGTGACCCTTGGCATACCAGTGAGATTTAGAAAGGCAGAGTATTTCAGTCATCAAGAACAGAGTTTGCCAGAGAAGGAGAGTCAGTCCCCAAATGTGTTCTGAGAACAGGAAGTAGAGATATTTCTTCTAAATTATAAAACAAGAAAGTAAGATTAGAACTAATTAATGATGATTTTATATTTATTTCAGGAGACACAAATAAAACAGCTCCCCAGGTCCAGTCTTAGTCTGTAAAATGGGAGTATTAAGTCTAATATCACAGCGGGTGGCTTTTTTCATTTTTTAGTGTAAAAAAGTGTTTGTCAAAGCATGTATGCTAAGGCCTCACTGGATATCTGCGGTATACTGCTAACCATTGAAAAACGATCTACTGTGTGAAGCAAGAAAGAACAATTATTGTCATTGCATTCTAGTATCTAGGTGACTTTTAGACTGGGAAAGAAGTGAAGGTTTTGTTAAATTAAAACAAACCCAGGCCTTGTTTACAGGCTTGTGGATTTAAGAGAACAGGTTGTCATTTTAATTGACAGAGGATTCTGAAACTCTATCAAGAGGATTTATTTAAACTCTTCTGGACCATCTCAGAACTCACAGTCCTGTGTATGAAAACACCCCTTTCTCAGCTCAGAGAATGCCATCTTTGAGGAGCTGATGTTGAAAAAATGTAGTCACCAACATTCAGGGAGAAAGAGATGTTCACACCCTGACCAGAGCTTATCTCACAAGATAAACAGCAATGCCCTGATTCCCACAGAAACACATTTTGACAAGGTCACGGACTCGCCTCCTTCCTCGGGCCTCAGTTCCCCAGGACACGAGAGGAGTGTTGTCTGAGTCCAAGAGCTTAGGGACTGGTGGAGAGAGAACTCATTCATTTTGTTAACCCTCGTCTCTCCCTTAGCTTTTATAGACTGTCTAAAGTAAAAGATGAGCTTTGCTCCCTCTTCTTATTCCGTTCACGGAGTGATTTAAAAATGGGCCTTTCTATTTTCAGCTAATATCATCCTCTTTATCTAATAGTCAGAGGCCCCATAAATCTACCCCTTCCCCACTCCACCCAACATGCAATCGGTTTTCCCCCAGCACACAGCCCCTCTGTGATCACACTGGTTGTAGCGCTCTCATCACTTTCAATACAAGGTGCTTTCTGGACTTTTCACAGTTGTTTTTAAGCTCACCTCAACTGAAAGCTCTCACCATGACCTCTCTCCCCTCTTCCCTTTACATCTATCTCACCCTAGTATAGGGTGACCAAAATCTCGCCCGTGCCCACTGTGACCTAGGCCAGGCCCGTGGCAGGCATCACCAGAGGATCACAGCATTCTGTCCTGCTAAGTTTGGAGAGGTGCCAATGCCGTGTGGGGCAATCTGCGGGGTCTCTGGCCCCGGTCCCCACATAAGAACGCGGGATATGGTGAGGCCAAAAAGGAACACCCACGGAGCCATAGATGGGGGAGTCATACTACTATACTCTCGCTGGCGGCTGGGTTGGAGAAACAGGAAACAGGAGCCACACAATTCTCAACCCTCACTCTGCTGCTTGCCACCCCAGCCGCCATCTTCTTGCTGGCCCCCATTTTTTGCTAGTGTAGCCACGGCAGTTATATTAGTGGCCAATGGCTCACTGGTCACAGCTGACGGCCAACGAGCCACAGCTGATGGCCATGCAATCACAGTTGACGGCCATTTACTTCCCGAGTGAGCACCTTTCCATGTGAGGCCGAGAGCCTGGAAACTGCTTTCTGGGGCTCTGTCCCCACAGCCAAGAAGCATTATTCTTTTGCCATTAACACACATCTCTAGCTCTCACAACCCCTGCCCCCCCACAAAAGGGAAGATTTTAAGTTGACAGAAAGATGCAGGTGAAAGGACAGTGAGGGGAAAGTCGGCTTAGGATGATTGACGTGCAGACGATTTCGTAGGACACTGACGGAGAAGACATGGGGTGGAGTGAGGACGCGTGTCAGACTCGGGAGAAGCACAGTGAGTGTTCAGTGGAACGGAGGAACTGAAGCAGCGCTCACTAGCATGTGTCACTACCCATCACAGGCCAGACGGTAACCAGGAGTTTCACGCATGCATCCTCACCTCTCCCTCCCAGGAACTTTACAGGCTGCTGTTGCCCAGTTTGCAGATGTGGAACCGATGTGCCACACAATTTGATGACTTCGCCCAATTAACAAGAAGTCAATAAAATGCCGTGTTCTTCCTTCTGTAGGGAAGTGGACACAACGGCCAACAGTTAAGTACACATTCTCGTACTTTCTTGTAACAGCTTGTTAACATTCTTGCTGCCATTTTGAGACCTTCATTTGGGTCCTCATCTCCTAAATGTTTTCAAAGAAATCTTTAGTCAAACTAAAGAGTGAAGTGTGTACTTGAAAGACGGGAGGGGAGACAAGGGATCATTTGCTAGAATTCTGTTCATGTGAACCTCCAGTTTTCGAAACCAGAGAAACTGTTTTACTGTTGGTCAAATCTCAGGGTGGAAAATATACCATTTTCACAGAATAGAATTCTTGTTCACTGATAGGCAAATCTACAAAAGTCACATCTGATTAATCATCCACTATTTAAATTAAACTCCTTCAATAGCCTTTGAGAATTGCAGGCATTCATTATTTTTTTACTCAGTACAGCAGAGAAGGTTGACATAAACAGTATTGCATGCTTTTCGGTCATATTCTTGGGCATGAGTTTCTACATGGAGACTCACAAACTTCAAAGAAGAAGCAGAAGCCACCATGTAGCTCAGTAAGAGGGACACAGTCCAGAACTCTAGACATGTCATTCAGCCATTGAACAAATATTTATTGTCTGCCTGCTATGTGTCAGGCATTGTTTTATGTTCTTGGAGTACAAGAGTCAGCCTTGCCCTCATAGCATTATATTCCATCAGGATAGTACAGATGATAAAATATTGACATAATAAATTTATAAAATTATATCATACATTCGAAGGCAATAAACGGTAAGGGAGAAAGGAAATTCAGACCAGGATAAAGGTCATCAGGATTTGCTAGGGTGAGGAGATTGTTGCCATTTTAAGCAGGGTAGTCTGGGTAGGCCCATCAAGAAGATGATATTTGAGTGACGTCTTCGAGCTCATTTAAGTTAACTATGCCTGCAGGACACATTGTTAAACTTCTCTTACAAGCTAGCGTAGGCTCCGTGGACTCTATGAGGGAGACGGCTGGGTTTGGGGATGGATTATGAGGGGATCTCAATTAAGGCGTAGTGAAAAGACTGGCCTTCTGGGCAGCGGGAGCTGGTCATCGCCAGGAGCCTGGAAGGGTAGAATCACAATCAAGTGGTGAGAAATGAGTTGTGATCCAGAACAATATCAGCGGTCAGAGCCAGAGAAGCTAGTGCCAGATACTGGGCCCCAGGACCACACCTGGTTTTAAACAGTAACAAATGACTTGGGATCAGAAGCCAAAAGAATTAGGGGCAGGTCATGAATTAAAATTTAAAGTGAATCGGAGAGTTCAAGGAGCCTGCTTTTAGACGGACATTTTTGGGCTGTTAAAGGTGAGTTGATCAGGTTAGTTGGTGGCAAGCGTAACCCCAGATGCCCTGCGTGGCCTGCTGACTTTCACTTGTCTACAGTAGCAGGATGGGACGCACATGCAGACGGGTGACTGCTGTCCTCTACAGAGAATTCAGGATAAGGAATGGCACACCTGGTAGAGTCATGTGCTAGGGAAACGGCACAGGTAGATACGAGGCTAAAGCTATGATTAGATTTCCCTGGAGTATTTTACGATAACCCAGTTCACGCTTTTAAAGGTGCTGTAAAATGGAGTTGTATACCAAAGAGAGAGAGGGAGAGAGAGAGAGAGTGAGACCAGGCCACACAAAGGCAGGGAGGTGAACTAGGCACAGGGCTGAGGTAAGAGGGGCAAAAGGATGGCTGGTAGAAACATACAGATAAACAAGAATTCTCCACTGAAACTCTGCAGCATGAAAAGAGTTAGACGATAAGTATCACAGAGTAGATACATTTGGTGTTTCTATAGTTACTTCCTTACAATGTAAATCCATCACCTTTTTAAGGTAGAATTTCTTTTTTAATCCTTCCTTTCCATCTCCCTCATGAGAGTGCTAGTAACCATCTAGCAACCATCAGTTTTTCCTCTATATCTCAAAGACTATTTACTTTGCTCATTTATTCAGTTTCTTAGATTCCACATATAGGTGAGATCATATGGTATTTGCCTTTCTCCATCTGACTTATTTCACTTAGCATAATGTTATGACCCAGCAATTCTACTCTTAGGTATCTATCCAGAGAAATCCAAGATGCTAACTCGAAAAAAATACATGCACCCCTATGTTTATCTCCGTGCTATTCGCAATAGCCAAGACATGGAAACAACTGAAATGCCCATCGGTAGATGACTGGATTAAGAAACTGTGGTACATTCATACAATGGAGTATTATTTGGCTACAAACAAGAATGAAATCTTACCATTTGCAATGATATGAATGGACATAGAGAATTTTACTATCGTATCTGCATGTGTGCAGTTCAGTGGTGTTAAATACATCCGTAATGTGCCACCATCACCGCCATCCATGCATAGAACTCGTTTCATTTTATGAAACTGAAGCTCTATACCCATTAAACAATCTTACTGTTTGAACAAACTGGAGTGAATTCTGTTTTCTGCAACCAAGAACTCTGACTGATAAAATGGCCATAGAATCTCAGAGAAGACACAACTGGGCAAGGCAGTGTTGACACCTTGTTCTTTTTTCTGCACTTGGCCCCTGAGTAGCAGTCCTAGTTTGGTAGTTAAGTCTTTTGGTTTATGACCAAGTCAGGACATAGGCCTCTCCCAGGAATAAAATGCCTGCATGGGCACCTTAATATCATAAAACTGTGGTAATCAAAGTGATACATAGGATCCAGAAAGAAAGGACTGAGGAAAGAAATGTGTGTGGGCATTGAAAAAATTACTTCTTGGTCCCATAATTCCAAATCACAAATATCCTTCTATGCATATTGTGGATTTCTGAATCATTGCATGTTACTCAAATGAGATCATTCTTTGGCTGACTCACCTGTTAAGGTTTTAGAATAAGAATAGGAATATAAAGAAGGAAAAGGAGGAAAATTAAGAGAAGGAGAAGGGGAGGAAGAGGAGAAGAAGGAGGAAAAGCAGCAGCCATATATGCAGTCCTCTAGGAACTGGAAAATGGGCCTGACCATTATTCTCAGCAAACATATTTCAATTTTCCTTTTTACAAACAAGGCACCCAAGGTCCAAAGCACACAGTTAAGTAGCGGTAGAAGGCAGCGGTTTTTTTGGAGTGAAAACAGTTCTGTTTAGTACAACAACTTTTTACTGCACACCTGGGAAATTCCTGCCATCATGGGGGATACCAGGAAAACATGACCTCTAAAGAACTTGCAGATGCTGGGGAATATGGGTACATGAATCAGGGGCCATTTGGGGGCATAAGTGGAGGGAACACAGGGTTTTTGAGATGACAAAAGACATCAGTTGAAAGTGGCAACATCCCGGTTTGCTCCAAACAGTTCTGTTTTTTTTTAACCCATTGCCCTAGCTTTATTAACAATAGTGTTCTGTTTTATTCTCAGTGTTTTGATTTGAAGAATAAATGACATTTCACCCCATAACAGATAATCCCATAGGGAAGAAAGAATTGCGACCACTCTGCTAGTTCAGGGCACATGGGAAGAGCAACTGTGATCCTCGTACCGTCCAGTCCCCTACTAGCCACTTGCATTGGGGGGGGGGGGGCGGGGGGTGTGCAAGTGTGTGGTGTTCTCCAAGTTTCACTTGGTGAGTGAGGAGTTTACTGCCTTGCCTGCATTATGTAAGGGGCACATTCTATTCTCTGTCTGAAGAAAGTTCCTGTGTTCAAAGGGCCAGCACTGCATCGTCTCATTCCCTTTGTTCATTTCTACATCTGTGCCTGAAGGGTTTCCCTCTCTCATGATGTAAACACACCGGACCGGGTCCAAGTGTGTCTTCCAGATGAAGGTCTGGCCACTGGGACAGTCTCTTAGCTTCAGATTTTCTCTGAGTTCCAGAGGCATCTTGAGAAGTTATTTCTCTGAGCTATATCCTTATTTTTAATGATAAATTCAGGATACTGGTATTCACATCATGGCAGATGTTTGCTGCACAGACGCGGGCAACTCTTTCTTTGCAAGTCACCTGAGTGTACAGGTCCAAAGATTTATATTTGGGCTGAGAACTACCAGCAATATTTTGCCCCCAGTCAGGATCCATGTTATCCATTCCAGTTTTTACCAAAATGTGTCTAAAAGGGTACACATTTCTCATTGCTGCACTTAAAACAATTACCTTCCTTCCCGTTGGTTGAGTTTAAAACAAGCAAACATGAATTTTATTAAGTCAATGTCACTACTGAAATACTGGTTCTCTCCATTGTATTCATTGGGGTTCTACTTCTCTTTCAAAAAGAAAGGGGTTCTGTGTTATGCTTTGGACATCATTAGCACAACCTCCTAATTTTGCTATTAAGAAATGTGAAACCTCAAGAGCTGAAATGCTGCTACACTGTCACACAAGATATAGTTTACGTTGGTTCCCAGCGGAAGTTGTTTTTGTTGTTTCCCCTTTTTCTTTATTTCTTAAAAAAAATAAAATAATAATCTGTGCTTATTTACACTTCATGGGAAAAGCATCATTAGCATTTTGTACTTTTCTTCTTCCCTGGGGATTATTCTACATCTGAAAGGGCTTCGTTCATTAATGAATAATGAGAAAGTTTTCAGGAAATTTTTCCACTACAGCCCTGCTCCCATCCCGTTCTCTTCCCCCAATGTAAAGAGTGTGTGATCCAGGCCAAGAAGTAACCGCAGGCTTTGTAGGCACTTTTTTTTTTTTTTCCTGGCTTCAAAGTCACATATTCCCCAATAATGACAGCCATTCCTGCTTGCCATGGCTGCAAGAGATGGTTGTTGCCACGGACTCCCAAAACGAACATGGTAACTTTTATTAAACAGTGGCCTTCAAATAGATGTAATTGAATATGTAAATTGGATTTACACACTCAGATTTGGAAAACAGTGACTCTAAATACAGAGTAAGACTTACATTCACAAAATGATACTGGATTGTACATACAAATCAGCTCTCATTGAATCTTTGAAAATGAGAGCACATTTCTTCCAGATTTACCACACATTCCATCCTGGATAGCTAGAGCAAATTGTCACCAAACTTAGCTGAAAAATATGAAATGCTCACGATAGTTATTTCTTCCCCCTCCTCATGAGGGGCTTTGCAGGTAATGTATTTACAGACTGTTTAAAATGTGATACAAACTAGGTCCCTAAATTTCCCTCCCACTGATGGTGCCGTTTGGGTAAATCACACTCTTCGGCATTTGCATTGATACAAGAAGAACATACCACGCAGCACAAATAACCTCATTTCCATAAAACGGCCTTTTAAAATTAGAAAATGTATAATTCATTCGGGGTAGTTATTACCACTTTTGGACTGGAGGGATTTAGACTTGTATTTAAATGCAAATAACTATTTTTTCTCAGTTACACATAGGAAGCCACAAAACTTAGGAACTCTGATGTATCCTTCACGATAAATTCAGGATGACGGTATTGACAACAAAGGAGATTCGCATGACTCATTCCCGTTCACACCAATCTCTCACATCTCAGATGTGGCCCTCCACACTCCAGGGGAGACACCTGTCATTTTACATGTAAGGAATCTGAGGCCCAGAGGAGTTAAGCGACGTGACAGAAAGTGGCAGATCCATTGCTTAAGCCCTGACAGGAAGACGGAATGCACAGACAGTCACCCAGAGAGGGTCAAGCATGGGGACAAGGTAGCCAGAGAGAGGGTGGAAGTGAGAGAGAGCACAGGAAGAGACACAATTTTGAAAGAGCAGAAAATGCCCAGAAGAGATGGGTCAGGCAGACTCTAGCCAACGGCCTGACTGCCTCTGATCCCCAGCTCTCTGCGTGCTGGGCTCCAGCTCCCAGATATTTAAGGCGACTTGTGGATATTCACAACCAAGACATCGGACCCTGGAGCCTGGTTCCTTCCCTGCAACCTTGCTCCTTGTGTTTCTTTTATTCCAGAAGGCTGTTGATCCTGTAGTCACTTACGCAGGGAAAAGTATCTCTATGCCTCTCTTTCTCATGTGTTAGGCATCAGAGCTGCGATTCCAAAAAGGAGTCTGGTTTCTGGCCCCTGGGTCTTGCACACCTTAAGAGTCCTCACTTCTTCCCTGCACCAAGCCCTCACTACCCTAATTCCTCGTTCCTCAAACAGATTTCAATTTGCTCCTCTATTCTAATCTAATGCAGGAGTCTCCTAAGAAAATGTCCTGAAATCTCCTTCCACACCAACCCGTTTAGATGACACATCTCTTCTCTCAGCCCCTATAATTCAGTGAGAGCCCTCAACCTACACTCAGTATGTCTGCTTCATAGTAGCCTTCCCCACTGGGCTGAGGTCCTCAAAAACACGGCTATTTTCTTCTTTATCTGTATTTCAGCAATAGGTGTTACTGAGAATGACATATACAAAGAAATCTATACGGATTCAATGAATCCCAGTTCTGCTAACACATCTGTGCAACTTTGGACAACTACTGAACTTCCCTGAACCTCTGTTTACTTATTTTAAAACTAAAACTATTCTATGGACAGAGTGAGGGTTACATAAACTAAGAAAGGTTACATGCCTGGACCACAGTTAGGTATCGACAAATGACAGCTCCCATAATTACCATTGCTAGTGTTAAGTAATAAATGTGTATCTGAACACCAGAGACCCTGCCCTCATCTTTATCTCTTTGGAATTTGGACATCAACTTGGTATCGATGGTATTTTCTATGCTAGTTGCCTCCCATGCCAACCACATCCCCCATTATGACACTGTTACCCACCCTGTCCTCCAGAATAAATCATAACGTTACCCAGGACCTTCTTTTCCTGTCCAACCTCAATGTCATTTCCAACATTAACACTCTACAATAAACCAACTTCGCCATAATGCATTCCCCGGTAATGGTGCGTTATCGCCATCCTCCTACAGGCTGCATTTAATCCACCAACTTATCTTTTTCTCTGGCCTTCGTTTTTTCAGTGGCCGAAGGAGGAGGTTGGATCAGATGGACTCCGAGTTTCTTTACAATTCTAACTGCTGATTCTCAAAAAGGAATTAGGTTTGATCAAAGGACTTAATACTCCTAAGTACTTGCTAATACGAGACGTAGCAGTGAAATTGCAGAGCTTCCTGGTTGAAAAATTAAGAGCAAGAGGAAATAACTGAACTTGAATAAGACACTTTTCTGAATCTTCATTCCTCATCTGAAAAATAAGGGTCCGAGAGAGGAGAATCCTCGGGCAGTAGCCGCAGGGGGCGTGTAGGAAGTGGAGAGGCATTTTTCACTGTCACCGTGACATTCAGTGAATGAGGATAAGGATGGTAAAGAGCCTACAATGTGAGGAATATTTTGGGATAATGAAGAATTATCTCACCCAAATCGTCAGGAGTATCCCAATCGAGGCCACCTTAGCAATGTTA
The DNA here is from genome assembly GCF_057876585.1 of Rhinolophus sinicus. Classification (NCBI taxonomy): domain Eukaryota; kingdom Metazoa; phylum Chordata; class Mammalia; order Chiroptera; family Rhinolophidae; genus Rhinolophus; species Rhinolophus sinicus. The sequence goes on from NC_142501.1 coordinate 208,994,752, forward strand.
AAATGATATCTATAAGATGTTCAGTTTTACCATTTTGTGACAGGCTACTGGAAATAATACATGCTCAATAAATTTGTGCTTAGATAATTTTTAGTTTTGCAGTGTGCTGACTTTCATGATGTAACATATAACTCTAATTAACCTTGTAATTCCCTGCTTGACCGATAGCAAAGAGCACCAGTGTCTTCTTTAAGTATGTGATTTCCAGAAAACATGCTGCACCCTCATTTCCTGTAACTTTCCCTCATTTTCCTATATCTAAGCCCCATCACATCTCAGAGCCCCAACTATTACAACCAGGAGACGTGTAGCAGCATCTATGTAGGACTCATTTGGGGCTTTCATTCTATCAGGCTGTGTGTAACCTCAGTTCTAGGAAGAAAAATTAAAAATGGATCATTTCTACCTCTAGAGTCACTGATTCTCATATTTATCAATTGGCATTTTAAAAAAATAGGATTGCATATTCTGAGTTCCTGCTCTGTGCCAGACCCACACTTGTTTTGCAAACATTACTGCTACTATTATGACACTTTTTAGTTATAGGTTATTTCTTCATTTTCAGAATGAGGACAATAAGTTTTAGTGAGGTTTGTAAATGTCCCCAAGGTTAGATACTAGTGGAGGAACTAAGTTGCAACACACCCGTCCAATTCACAATCCATGATTTCTAACTGCATGCCATCCTTCTCTGTAACTGAGGCAGGTGGTAGAAAGGCTCTCTGAGGGGAGCGGTGTGGTGTCTACCTGAAATTAACCAAGTGCAATATTGATGTCCAAGGAGAGCCAGCTAAAGCTATGCAGACAAGAGCTGGGCAGCACGTGTGCTGTGTGTGTGCTGCCCCCTCATTTCCATCACTGGCCCATTTCTCCACTCCTAAGAATAAGATCTCTCATTTTTGGGGGGAAAGAAAAACTTAAAAAAAAAAAAAAAAAGGACTTCCTAGAAGTGAGAGATTTTTAGCTTTCAGATCAATATGAGAAACAACTTTCCGATGGTCAGAACTGGTGATAGAGTTGAAACAGCTTGGAAGGTGGAAATCCAAAGATTGCTGTTGTTGTTTTGTTGAAGGCAGGGGTAAATGCCAGGTCTACTGGTTATTAGCTTTATGACCATGGGCAAGTCCCATAAGTTTTCTGAGGCAATATTTTCTCATCTATAAATTGGCTCATGACACTTGTTTCAAACCATGTTGTAACTAAATAAGATCTGGAAAAGGCACTGAATGCCTCGACCACCTCTCATGGGATGTTTCTCCTCCTCCTGCCCTTGAAGGGTTGAGAGTTCTTAGAATTCTACTCCTCCACCTCCATTCTTTTCTTTTCACACACTCCCTCTGAGCAACCCCATGGCTTTCTGGTATTTCTTGTCTCCAGCCTTGAACTTGAGAATTGAATTGCCAACTAGACCTTTCCATTTAGTTATGCCAAAGGACCTCAAACCTGAAATGCTGATATGTGACACACCCTCTTCACCTTACCTTTGTTTATCTCTATCCCTCAATCTCAAGAATGACAAAACTATAAGCCCAGTCCTAATTGTAGACTCACAAGATCATTTTCTATTACCAGTTTATTCCTTGTGGACATAGAATCCTACAAGGTACTCAGTCTATGTAAGCCTGAACACCTCCAACAATAAGAGAACACAGATATTCACAGTACAGCGTGGGTGACAGGAAACAAGCATGTGTGAAATAGTGCATGGAACTCTGGAAAACACTAGTTGTTCAGTGGGAGAAACTGACTTGACTTCAATTAATAATAATCTTCTGTCTTCAAAAGTAATGTTTTCTTTAACACTGGAAGTATTCAACTTTAGGCCGAACAACCATGCTTATCCTCCGCAGAATAATAAATCCTTGTAATAGACATACTCAAATTTTGATTCCATGATAAAAATAAGAAATAGTATGTAAATTATAATCTTTTGTCCCAGAAGAATCATAGATGGTAAAGAAGATTCTAGAATTTAGCAAAAAAGTATAAATCTATATCCTTAGGATTTGACACACAATAAGCACTCAATAAATATCCGTTAAATTAATCACTTAAGGAATGGCATGATTTTAAGAGAAGATAGTGATAATCCAAGTTTCGGACCAAATTCTTCATCCTGACACTTTCTCACCAGTATCAGTTCCTAATCTGCTCGTCCCCGTTCACGCCTCTGAACCTATTTCCTTTCTTCTTCCCTTCAGAAACACACACACACCCTCAAAATTAGCTCACTGGTAAGACCAGAGTTCTCCATGCCTTTCCACTGCCATCAGCAGGACTTGATGATTTGGACAGAAAACCGTAAACCATATTCAGATATCAAACTCCCAGTTTGACATCCCTCCTTAATGTCTCATGAGCATCTCTTTGATACCATGCTTAAACGCATCTCTATAATTCCCCTGCCAAAACCTGGCCATTTTCCCATATTCTCTAGCTCAGTAGATGGCGGTACCATTTTTTAACAAAGCTACTCAGGTCAAAGCTGGGAATGATCTCTGACTTATATTCTCTCAGACCATATCCAATCCATCAGCAAAGCTTGTCCATTCTGGTCTCAAAATGCATCCTACGTTTATTTGTTCGTTGTTAGCCACCTTCACTCTCAGCCACACACTACCATCTCCCCATGGACTTCAGCTGTGGTTTCCTCACTGAATTATCTCCTAAGTGACTCAGTCATCTGGTCAACACAGATTGGGGCAGAAGATCACTGTCTTAGTGAGTCCAGGTTGCTCTAACAACATACCGTAGACTGGGAAGTTTAAACAACAGGAACGTCTGTTCTCAGTGCTGGAGGCTAGGAGTTCAAGATCAGAGCACGATCATGGTTGAGTTGTTGGTGAGAATCCTCATCCTGGTCTGCAGACATTTGCATTCTGATTGAGTCCTCACATGGTAGAGAGAGGGAGCTCTGGTCTCTCTTCTTTTTCTTGTAAGGACACTAATCCCATCATGGGGCCCCATCTTCAGGAACTCATCTAACCATCATTTCCTTCCAAAGGCCCCATTTCCAAACGCCGTCACACTGTGAGTTAGGGCTTCAATGTAGAAATGGTGGGGTGGGGGAGGGGCACAGGCATTCAGTCCATCACAATCACTTTCTCACAGGCTGTGGAGAAGAGCAAGCCGCCAAGTGGGTTCTTGAAGCCAGGATGAATGTCCAAGACTGATGACCCAGTGAAACCATGGATCCCAAAGAGCTTACAGATACAGGAGTCAGAGTGTGTCAGAGGAATTTTGGGAAGAGAAGGTGATGCCTACTATAGAGCTCAGAAACGCTCATCAGCATTGGGAGGGGTGCCATGAGCACTCTTGTGTGCATTTTCCATATCAGGGAAGTGCTGAGAAATGTTCAACAACAAGGGAAAACAACAGCAACAACAAAACAACCCCGATTAGTAGCATTTGCTAATTTAGCCATGTCCACCAATTTGGATCTCCACCCTGCTACCAGTCTTCAGCCACTGGCCTGTGCCACCAATCCTGAGGACACTGGTTTCCTAAGAGAACCTTAATGAAGAGTGTGAACCACAATGGGAAAAAGGTACATTCAGTGTGATGGGGGGAAAAGCAATCTCCTCCTTCATACCCTGTACAATAACGACAAATCTATTAATTATAGTAATAAGATAATAACTTATCATTAAAAACCATAATCAAAATTCTCACTTATAAGCATGTAGAATGCATCCTGTACTATGAAAACGACTTTCTATGCATGGTATTATTTACCCTTCCTAACTGTTCTGTTAGGCAGTTATCAGCATTGGTTCATTTTACAGAAGGGAAAGAGTCTTACGAAGGCTGAGGGAGACACTGCTTTTCAGTTGGTAGCAGAGCTAGGGTAGGGATCCATCCGTCTCTGTGTCTAGAGCCCCCAGTCCCCCACCACACTCAGTGCCTCCCCCAGAAAGCCAGGTTGGAAGACCTCCCATGATTCAGCTGCCTGCTGTTCAGTCCACTGTGTGGGTAGGACAGCTATCTCCCTGTTTCCTGCATTTCTTGGAAGAGTGTTGACTTGCTTCTGATGCACTCTAATTATTGCTGCTCCAACAGGAAATTCTAGCCTTGTATGTTTTCACAGTCTGTGTCGTGGGCTGAATGGTGTACACCAAAAATTCATATTTTGATGTCCTAAGTTGCAGGACTGCAGAATGTGACCAGATTTGGAGAGCATGTCATTAAACAGATCATTAAGTTAAAATGAGGTTAGATGGGTGTGCCCTAATCCAATAGCGTGGCATCCTTACAGGAAGGGGAGATGAGGACCCAGACACACACAGAGGGATGACACAATACGAAGACAACCACCTACAAGACCAGAACAAAGGCCTCCGAAGAAACCAACCCTGTTGACACCTTGGTCTTAGACTTCTAGCCTCCAAAATTAGGAGAAAATAAATTTCTGTTGGTTAAGCCACCACCAAGTTTGTGGGTACTTTGTTATGGCAGCCCAAGCAAACTGATACAGATAGAATTACCCATAATCATAGGAAGCTCCTCCAAGAACAGAGTTAGCCCATCCCAGATGTGAAACTTTTGGTGGAGTGTTGCACTCAGTTCAACTAAAACATGCATGACGCTCTCAGTCAGGGCGGGGACAGCCTCAAGGGGACACATGGAAGTGTAGTGAGGTGCCCTGACCTGAGGGTGGACCGAAGTGCACAAGGGAGGTGAGGTCAAGATGAGGGCAAAAGGAGTCACATTTTGTGCAAGTCACATCTACTCTCTTTGTGCCAAGCGCTGTCCTAAGCACTCAACATGAACTCTCTCACGTAATTCTTAAAGACAAGGAAACTGAGGCACAGCAAGGGCAAACGATTTGTAGTCAGTGTAGGAAGTAGCACACACCTAATGGCATCCCGAGTGCCCAGAAACCTGGTTTTGGCCATGACTCCAGACTTCCCCAGAACCACGTGATGGAAGCAGAGTTCTGTGTGAGTGTTTGCAGTGCCTGAAGGCCAGGCAGGAGGAGATGTGCGGGCACTTATGAGACAGACGGGACCACATTAGCTCTGCACCCAGGGATCCGAGAAGGATGCCAGATTAATGTGGCGTGGGAGCTGGGCCGTCCAGTAACAGCTCACTCGGACTGAGAGAGAATGGGAAGGGGCATCTCTGTGAGTCGCAGCTCAGAGATGGCCCCACACCGGGGCTGTCTAGGGAATGTTCGGCCTCAGCGGGGCTGGTTTGAACAGTGGATAGAAAGAGTCAATGGAGTGAGTGAGGTGGCTAAAATGTGAAGATGCTCTTCCCTCTCCTTCTCCTTCGTCTGAGCACCTACCTTTATCACCTGTCCTGTGATCAAGCCGAGGCGGATTTAAACCCAGTGTTACCCTCTCCCTACCAAGTGGCTTTGCTTGCAGCTTTTGCTCTTCCGGCCTTTGTCTGGGACCTTTGCCCGATGATTTGTTTTCAGGCTTCCCCAGTGAGTGCCTTAATTTCTGCTGGGCTCTCCGTCCACCTCCAAATCTCTGACCCACAGGTCTATGTTGAGCTGTAATCACCTCTCACAGCAGGACGTTGTGCTGTAGTCATTTTGATGAGGCCGTTTTGGTGCAGGGGTTACTTGATGTCGTCTTTATAATGTTGCCGTGAGCTTCATTCACTGTAGCCCTGGTGAGGCTCCCAGGTGGGATTAAGGATGGGGGACGTAAAGAAAGCTGCCAGAGGGTCAAGGTCAATGATGGGTTGAGGATGGAGTGGCTGCCAGGATATCTACTGGGTGTAGCAGTAATTATTATTTTTGAAATTCCAAATATGTAATGGTTTGTTTTTTAGGCTAAATCACATTGCTGTTTTTTTTGTTTTGCTTTGTTTTGTTTCCCTTTTTTGCCATTATGATGGCTTTATTAAAATCTTATGCTGTTCCCATTACCTCTGTTTGGGCATTCTGTGACAACTTGCTTGGATAACCCTACTTTTTTTTTTTTTTTTTCCACTTACATACTCTGGTTACAGTACTACTAAGTTCATGTACCAATTTAAGAAACTCGATCCTAAGAATATCATTTCAACCTCTGCCTTTTAACGGATATCTGAGGCCGAAACTCTTCCCATGAGTAGTGACTTGCAGCCCTTGCGTTCCTTTCCCTCACACACCCTTGGGCAGGAAGGTGGCTCGTCAGAACCAGGGTGTTGTCTTGGGTTATAGGAGGAAAGCATTGACTAACTAACTAACCAACCAGACCTTTCCCTCAATGGAGGTCATTTCCTGCTTCACTCCAGCTCTCAAAGCCCTGCAGAAAGTGCTACGTCCACCAACGAGAAGGGATATGCTCCTTGCCTAAGGATTTCTGGAATAAACAAATTCCTGTAAAGCAGCATTAGCTTGTCTCACCTCTTCCACAACCACATTTCATATCGCTTTTTGCCTCATCCATATTTGTCCTACAATCATTCAGTTTGGGGACAGCCTTGAGCACTGACATAGCCAGGTTCCTGGACAGACAGAGCTGGGATGTTAGGTTGAGGTTGATTACTAGCTGTAGGATTTGGATACATCCCATAGACTTGCTAAGTCCTGGTTTCCTCTTCTGTAAATGATATTAACTGCACATGTTCCACAGACTGACCTGAGTGCTAGAGGAGATAATGCAGATCAAGGCCACAGGTGATATTGTCTCAACACACAAGCATGGCTCCGAGATGAGTAATATGAGCCATCAGCCTAAAATAGCTACCAAGAGACCTAATGTAACATTGGGCCACATTAATGGAAATGAGGTGACCAGGGAAAAGGCAATCAGAGTTAGGTTTAACGCAAGCTGCTCAGATTAAGGCTAGATCCTTGTGTCACCTCCAAGAACCATGCATTAAAAATGATGTTGGCAGGCAGAAAAACGGTCAGAGGAGTGTGTCCAAATTTGCGGAGAGTCTAAAAATGAAAAAAAATTTAAAATGTTTGGGGGAATGCAGATGGTTACTGTGAAACAGACAATACTTGAGAGCACATGAAAGTTGTCATGGATCATGGAAAGTGCCGCCATGAGGCCCATAAAGCAAGGAATGGGCTCAGTGGGTAACGGAGACAGATGCACAGATTACAGGTCAAAATGTAAAAGGAGTTTCCTAATTTAATAATCCCAATCAAGCCAAGAGTTTCCCTTACACCAGTGAGTCGTACCTCTGCATGTTTTTTCTTGTATCTTCTCAGTCAAAAGAAGGCAGACATCTTTTTACTGGGCAAAAACATTCCTGAATAGTTTTACATACATCAGACGTGGATATGAGTCATCTTTTATCATTGACCCACATTAATCTGCTGAGAAGCCTCCCAATCAATTCTGATTTTCCTGGGACCAAGTTCGATGAGTCAGGTGCTCTGTTGCCCAGTGTTAATGTTATTCTTTTTCTCTACTCAAGAACGTAATTGGCAATTTCCTCCTTCTTTTCTGCACTATTACTTTCTCCTTTATTCCAGATCAGTATGATTAAAATTATATATGCAGTATTTTTTCCATTCAACAAATAAAGCCCTCACTTGATTCTACATCTTAACTTCTAATTAGCACCCCTTGTCTTGATCCAATTTACAGTTAAATTTTCAATGAGTGGTTGACATTCACTCTGTCCAAATCCTTTTCTCCTATCCCCTTTTGAACTCAACCGTCAGTTTGATCACCCCGCTACTCCACAGATATTGTTCCTGTTTCATTCTCCAAGGACCTCCATGTTGCTAATTTAATGCTCAATTCCCAGTCCATCTGGCTTGAATTATTAGCACTTAATGCACTGGATCACACTTTTTTAACTTGACTTCTTGGACACCTCATTCTCTGGTTTTCTTCTAGGCAACCCCTTCAGTTTACTTGGCTTGTTTCTCCCCATTCCCAAGGCATCTAAACAAGCCTCAGGCCTTGTGCTTTCTTCATCTGTACTTGTTTTCTAAGGGATAACATCCAAATGCACGGTGTCATAATGCCATCCCTGCTCTGGCAAATCTCAGAAGTGCATCTCTAGCCAGGACTCTGGAACCCTGACTTGTAGCTTCACCTGCCTCCCTGACATTTCCATTTGGAGGAGTAAGAGACATTTCTAACCTGACATCTAAAACTCATTTCCTGCTATGTCCTACCCCCACCTCATCTGTGTCTACTAAAATCTCTCCATTTCAAATAATAGTGACTTTATTTTCCCAATTGGCCAGGTCGAAAATTTTAGAGCCATTCTTAACCCCTTTGTTTCACCCTTCAGATATTCTCTGCCTTACTTTTTTTGAGTTGGGACATCAACCTCCTCCTACACTTGGACAGAAAACTGCATCATCTGCTCTTCTGGTTCTCAGGCCTTTGGACTTGGACTTCAACCATTGGTTCTCCTGATTCTCAGGCCTTTAGACTCAGATTGCAACTGTGCCACCTGTGTTCCTGGTCCTCCATCTTGCAGATGGCAGATCACAGGACTTCTTAGCCTCCATAATCACATGAGCCAATTCTTCATAATAAATCTCTCGATAGATAGATGATAGATAGATAGATAGATAGATAGATAGATAGATAGATAGATAGATAGATAGATAGACAGATAGATGAGAGAGTGAGAGTGAGAGAGCAAGAGAGCAAGAGAGAGAGAAAGAGAGAGAGAACCCTTGGTTCTGTTTCTCTGGAGAACCTTGACTAATACAAAAATTCTGTTGAATACCCCTTCTTCATAAATCCAGATTCTAACCATTTTTCACCAGCCACTCCTTGACCCAAACCATTATGGTCTCTCTCTGGATTATTGCAATAACTCTTAATAGTTCATCTTTCTTTACACATGAATGAAAAATGCTCTGTAGATAAAAGTGAGAGTGACTATTTTAAATAGTAAGTCAGATCACATAACTCTTCAGCACAACTCATCCAAAGGTTCCCATCCTTCAAGATAAAAGCCACATTTCTTATAGTACATGAAATGCCCCCAATGACTTTCTGATCTCCACTGTCCCCTCCTTCACTCTCCTCCAGCCACACTGACCCCTTGCTGTTTTTTGGACAGCCCAAGAATGACCTTGTCTTTGTGTTTTTCATACCCTCTCCCCTCTCCCAGGACTGCTGTTATCTCCCATATTTTCATAGCTGCTTCTTCACCTCTTTCAAGTCTTTACCCAAATGCCACTCGTGCCTCCCCAAACACCTTTTGAAAATAGGCATACCTTCCCTGCCTCAGCACTCACTATTCCACTTCCCCACTTTATTTTTCTTCATAACATTGGTCACCATCTGGCATATTTTATTTTTAATTTGTTTATCGTCTGTCTTTTTCCCATTAGATTATAAACTCAAGGAAGGAGGGATTTTCCCCCCTCTCGTTCTGTACTCCATCTCTTGCACCTAGAATAACTTCAGTGAAAATAGGTAAGTAATCCAGGCCACACCTAGTGGGAAGGAGAGGAAGGCAATTATGGGAACCCAGTGAAAGCTAAGGCTATAGGAGAGGAACTCCCACAGGAGATGCTGTATTTCAAAGAGGGACATGGTCATTATTGAGCTGCTGCTGGGCCAAGAGGAAACCACAGGAATAAATACTCCCCCGGCCACATACCTCTCTTTCCTTTTACCTCCATTTCCTTGCTGATGCATCCCATTGACCAAAGCCAATGAGAAGCCAGAGGATAAGAAGCCCATTTGATGCAGTTTATACAAGACAGTCTTCTAGGATACTTCCCAGAGAGGACAAGGTGGAAAGTGAATCCAGAGGGGTAAATGGAATACACCGCAAACATTCGGATGATAAGCAATGAAACAAAAAGAGAAACAACACCTTAATTTTAATTATAGAACTCATTACTTATTGGGTTTTCTTCACCTGAATAAATTCCAGGTGCTTCTATAATGACGAAGAAGACTTGGCAGGTAGACATTGATCCAGCGGTGTTTGTTTTTCTGCTTTCATTTTCTTTTCATCAATGTCTTTCCAACAAGAATGACATTGCAGGGTATGCATTTGACTTGGAACACCGGTTCCAAAACGGATTTTTGATGGCTTGACTAAATGCTCACAGTGCAATAAGTAGAAACACAAATAGGCCTTGGAAATGTATATTGCACTTACATAGACAAGTGCTGAGAACAGAATTGAGCTTCTGCTGGGAGTTTCTGAAGAGCAAAGATGAGGTTAATATTGGACTTTGGCTTTACTGCCTTTCCAAACAACATCAACCTCTCTGAATAGAAATCTCACAAACCTAACCATTTTTATTGAGCTCATAATCACCTGGGACCTCAAATCTCACTCCCTGGTCCCTAACTCTCTGAGGCAGTGGCTTTGGGTCCTACCTGAGCCTTCATGGTCCTGACTTACTTATTGCTTAGACTCACTAAGTCCCATCTAATGATAGTCCGATAACCTAAACCAAATCCTAAAGTAAATTAAATGTTTAGTTAAACCATGACCCAAGATTTCTTCAGATTCACATTCCCCTTACTAAGTAGTTTTTAAGAAATGCTGATAGTCATTTACTCCAGTTCATATTTTTCAAACTGAAGGTTGCAGAAATTTCTAAATGTTATCCTATAGTTGAGTACTCATTGAGTCTTGGTCATTTTGTCACTGGAGGAAGTAAGCATAACAAAAGCTTAAAGGAGAGAAGAATGTCTGAAACGCTGTTTTGGGAATCAGCCCACCACTTTCTAATTGATAAACGTGGGTAAGTTATGAACTTCTCTGGACCTAATTTCTCATCTGTAAAATGGGAAGAACATTATCAGTTCATTCATTGGGCTGTGACATGAGGAATAAATGAGGTAACATCTTTGAAGCGCTCAGAATAACACCTGACACAGGGTGAGCGCTGTATGTTTGTTGATGAGAATAAATAGTCATCTTTTCAACTTTCCCTTTAAACCTCTTTCCCACTGATTCTGATAAAAACATTAAAAGTTTAGTGACAGCTTTCAGACATAATGCAGTATGTTATACAAGGATATTTATTTATATCACATTAGATAAGTTTGCATTGTTTTCAGAGAATCAGCTTTTAAAAAATCTAATTCATGAAAGAAATAAAGTAGGAGGTGTGGTAGGAAGAATAACATACACCAAAGGTCTATTTGTGCTCTAATGCCCAGAACCTGTGAATACATTGCTTTACATGACAAAAAGGGCATTAAAAATGTGAATAAATTAGGATCTTGAGATAAGGAAAGTATCATGATTTTCCCGGCAAACTAAATCTAATCCTTAATAGGGGAGAACTTTTCCCAGCTGTGGTCAGAGAGAGACAGACTGCAGAACGGTCAGAGAGCTGTAACATTACGAGCTTTGAAGACAGAAAAAGACTGCCATGAGACCTGGAATGTGGGTAACCTTTAGGAACTGGAAAGGTCAAGGAGACAGATTCTCCCCAAGGACACCCAGACATCTTGACTTTATCTCAGTGAGAACTGTGTCAGAATTCTCACCCAGAACTGAAAGATAATAAATGGTTTAAGCTGCTAAGTTTCTGATCATTTGTTATAGCAGCAAGTAGACAATGAATACAGCAGGTAAGGCTTGACTTAGCAAGGGATTCTCCCTTTATATATAGTGTTTCCAGCAGCATTCGTGTATCTATATTAATTTACTTTGATTGGGAGGTGTCTGTGGATGACGGTTTTGGTAATGCGTCTGCCCTATCTGAATTTCACTGATCCTTTAAAACTCAGAAAGGGAAACACCCCAGCACAAAAGGCATGGGCTTTAGTATTATCAACACCAGCTCTGGACTTAAGAATTGCCAGATTTATCAAATAACTTTTTGAGTATGAATATGTTCAGTATAATAAGGGTGACACATATATAGTGATTTAAAAAGTATTCATTTTTATCTGAAATTCAAATTTAACTGAGTGTATTTTATCTGGCAACCTTCCCTGTATTGGAATAACTGTCACAAATGTAAGAGGACCCTAGGTGTGGGTTTCCAACTGGGCTGAATACTGCCATGTCCTGTAAAGCCTTTACAAATTTCAACGCCCACCCCCAATTTAATGATCATTTAATCATTATCTCTGGAGTCCACACAGGCATGGGTATGTTTCAAGGTCCTCAGGCAATTCCCGATGTACAGGTAATAACGCAAAACGTGGTTCTCTAACTCTATTGTATAAGAATCGCCTAGGGAACTTACAAAGATGCAAATTTCCGGTTTCATCCCAAGAGAAAATGATTCAGTGGGACTGGAGGGGATGCAAGATCTCCTGTTAACAAGCAACCCAGGTGATTTCGATGGAAGATCTGTGAGTCACACTGTATGAAACAGAGATTTTTACCTCTCGGAAACTGTGGCAACAACATGAAGTAGAGCGAAACTCACTGCACACGTTTTATGAGGGTTACGGGATATATGTGAAATTTGCTTAACACAAATGGCCGAAAATATTGTCATCTGAGTCTTTTATTTCTCCCATCAGTTCCACCATACCCCTGAAGTTTTTCTTGATTTCTTTAGCTGTTCTGAGCCCCACCTTTCACCTCTATTTCCCTAGAGCACCAGGAGTTTAAGCTGCATAGCTTAGTCCAAATTACACATCTTCAGTTGTTCATTCTGATTTCAGGAGTGTTGATCTTATCTTTCTCATGTTTTCCTGAGTTTTCTATTTGTATAGAAGTAACAAGGATCACTTACGTTGTTTTCTGTTTAATCATCCAATGAGCCTGGAAGCTTGGTATTTTTATCTCCATTGTCCAAGAAAATGCCGTGTCTCCAAACCATTCCCACTGGGCATGGACAGTTTACAGAGAGTTTTTGTTGCAGAGGCAAACACATGAAGCTCTGTGCCTGTCTGACTCTAGGCCAGATACGCTCTCCACATACCCATCTCCTGAAAACAAAGTTGGGGCAGATCCTGTTTCTCTAAACCTTCAGTGCACTTCCCCGACTCCAGCCGCAGTTCAGTAAACAGGCCAGGCCAGCAACACTGAACAGGCCAGGCCAGCGACTGAACTACCACACACTCTGGAAAACACACTGAGAACAGAAGAAAGCCTTTTTCCTCCTCTTCCTTAATTCCTGGCACCAGCACTTTCTTTCACAATTCCTGCTTGGAAGGACATGTATCCAAGCAAGCAGGCATCTTTCTATGCCAGGGGCCACCTGGGGCTGGTCTGAATGGCCCAGGCCCAAGGGGTTTGTGAGTCAGGAAATTACTGGCTGCGAGGTCAACTAGAAAACTCGCTAGCATTGTTCTGACCACAGGGAATAAATCATATCTACATGTGTCTGAAGGCCACTCTTGGAGGAACAATGGCAGCCCTGATAACCCCGTGCCCCCACCCCACCAAAGAGAACGGCTTCACACGGTACAAGCAACTAACAGATTTTTCAGTTGCTACAAGGAATATTTCATACGGGAAACATCCTGGATTCGGGTGTGGTTTTCATTATTTAGCATCCTCAGGCTAATGTGCATTGTGAATGGGCAAAAGCAGAGACTCCAGAGTTAGAACGATCTGGGTTCCAACCCCCACTCTGTCCTCATAAATATAAGATTGTGGGTAAGTGTCTTAAACTTTCTTGAGTTTCTATAATCAGGGTGCACTCGAGCAGGTACACTGCCTGGTCTTTAGTCTATACCCAGACACTGAAATTCTGAGGAGTGCATTTCTACTGCTCACCATCACGAGGCCACCTGTGGTGCCAACCTTGGCAAGCTGGGGCTTGCTGGCACAGGCACCAGCCCTCCTGGCACGTGTAACCAACACAGTCCATTACCAATGAGTCAACTCCTAAGTCATCTCGAGATCATTGGAGAATGGGGTAACCGGGCTATATCGACATCTGAGGTCACCTCCATGTCACCAGGACACTCCCTTGAAACAAGAAGAGTGTGAAATATGCTGAATGTAGTGACCAAGCCCTGGGAGGTGCCTGGGGAAAGGTGAAGGGCCGGACCCCGAGGAGACAGGCCTTGTGCCACAGAAACTCAAGTTGAGCAGCTTGGCAAGTTATAACTCAAAGCTAAGGCTAAGGTCTGGCAGATCCCTAAGGCAACTCTCTTATCCTCTCCATCTCTCAGTTTTATTATCTTAAGTAATTAAACAATGTGCGCCTCACCAGATGGTTGTTATAAAAGGGGGTAGGATTTTTTCTTATAATCATTGAAGTCTCGTCCAAATCTTTCTGCTCTAGGAATATCAAGGGCTGATTGTGAAAACAGGGAGAATTAGCACCAAGGCATGGAATGGGTTGGTAATAAGACGGCCTAGTTTCACTTTCCTTATGTCTAAACTGGTAATACAATTACAATATTCACAGTAAATATTAAATTAGATTGGCTATAGAAAACTGCTTTGTAAGCTGTAAAGGACATAGGAATGTAATTTTGTTTTTGTTATTGTTGTTGCTTTCTTTTCTCTCTCTCTCTCTCTCTCTCTCTCTCTCTCTCTCTCTCTCTTTTTTTTTCTGTCTTCCATCCTAATACCCAGAGAATAACTGAGTCAAAGAAGGTAATCTCTGTAGCTGTCAGAAGCAGTCTAAGGAAGCCGGGGGTTGGGGCAGGGGGCAGGGAGGTGGAGCTAATTAGAATCTGCATTGGGTAGTGGAAGTGGAAGCAAGTCTCAACACGCGGGTCTAATATTAGGCATCAGGTAACTCCACACAAGCAGGAGATTTAGAGCTGGTTTGTCAGCTGGACCGCGAGTGTCCAAGACCCAGTTTCTGTTAATGTCAGCACAACACAGGAGTTCTGTAATTAAGAAAAATCATGTCTTGGCCACCATAAATAAATCTGCAATGAGTGGTAGATGAGGGTAAAGGGGATCAAATATATGGTGATGGAAGGAGAACTGACTCTGGATGGTGAACACACAAGGTGATATATAGATGATGTATTACAGAATTGTACACCTGAAATTTATGCAACTTTGCTAACAATTGTCTCCCCAATAAACTTTAATTAAAAACAGAAAGAAAAAGAAAAATCAACTGAGTACATTGTCATAATTGATTTCATTTATTCATTTTGAAATATTCATTAAGTTTCTTTTTTTTAAAATTTTATTTTATTAAATTTATTGGGGTGACAATTGTTAGTAAAATTACATAGATTTCAGGTGTACAATTCTGTATTACATCATCTATAAATCCCATTGTGTGTTCATCACCCAGAGTAAGTTTCCAATGTGAGTTGGGCAGTGTGCTCAGCATTTGTTAATAGAGGGATAAGCAAGACCTCCAGTCCTCTTTCCCTCATAGAACTAACACAGAAAATGTTAGGAAAGCAGACATTAAAAAAAAAAAAAAAAGGCAACAAAGATGTGGGATAATCGTGTGCTGTGGGCATATCGTGTTGCTCAGCATTTTTCCTATAACCTTCATCAGTGCGTGAAGTTCGGATGGCTCTGACCAGCCCTGCTCCCAGGGTTCACACGTGAACAGCAGGAACCAGAATACATTTGGTTTCCGCATGTGCACATTGCTTTTCTCCTGAATCTGTCGAGATTCCTCTAGGAGTATCAGTTGTGGAGACCGAGGACTGTTGGTGCTAGACTTTCCTTCTACAGAGAGAGAGCCTGTGTGATAATGGAGTGTATACACACAGGGAAGCGTTGTCACAGGGGCAGAAAGAGACAGAGGAACCTTGCATTGTCATCATTTGAGCCCCTGCTCAAGCAGTGCCTGAAGCCAGCAGAACCCGAGGGTCTTTCTCCTAAACTCGTTGGGATTGGGTTTCCATCTTTCACAACAAAAAGAGATCTGAATGATAGAGGTATAATAGTGGAAATGGAAGGTTGTTTAGGAACAGAGATTCCATAGTCCGAGAAGGTGCCAGAGAAAGCTAGCTTTTAGAGGAGGGCTAGTTTCTTGGGAGCGGACATGAGGGAATAGTGAAGGTGCAGATCTGAAGCGGGGCATGGGGAGTGTCAGGACCTTAGAAATTGTCATTATGGCTAGAACGACATTTGTACTTAGTGCGTGCATGTGTGTGTGCATGCACGCTGGCGGGAGGGAGAAATCAGGCCAGGGGTGACACATGAGGATGGACTATCCACTCTCATTTCGTGGCCGTGAGCAGGTCACAGTTCCTTTCTTCTGTGAATTAGAAATCCCCTTACCTGATTCGTAGGACTGGTGTGAGGTTTGACTATGATTAATGAGGTAATGCATGTGAAAATCCCTGTGCACTTAGGGGATAGGTTAGATAAAGTCTGAAGCCCCTGCATGCCACCATCGGTGCTTGCTGCCAGATGATCAGGAAATGGGGGCCATAGAACCCCAAATATGGGTCCCAGCTCTCTAAATAGCCTCTGCTGCCTGGGAGAGACCCTAGGGAGTACATCCAGTGTCCCACTAGCATAGAGAGAGCACATCTGAGCTGACCACCTGGCTCAGGCCAGGCAACAGATAACCAGGACAATTGACCACTGGCCCAGCATCAGCAGAGCGGAGGTACCAGCCACTCAGCTCCTCCAGGTATGCAGACAAAGCCTGCAATGCCAGGCTGACCACAGAAGCCTCCAAAGGGCTTTCCCATGTCAACAATGGCACATTATACCATTCTCATCTCCCTCAACCAGGGTGAGCGTAGTAAAACCCCACTCATCAGATAATGTTAATGCCCTCTGCACAATGCCTAACATACAATAAACAAGTAATAAAAGTTAACTATTACGATTATAGAACAATGATATGAAAGAACAACTTAGAAAGTTCAGCAGTGATGTCAAACATAAGGACTCAGGGCAAAAACTTCATTAATGCAGCCAGTATTTATTGAGCACCTAATATATGTCACATCCGAGTCCATGCACTGGCCAAATAGCTGTGCATAGAAATTATAAACAAACCAACCAACTGACCAACCACATGATTTCAGAGGGAAACAAGTGCTACAAAGAAAAATAAATCAGAGTAAAGTGAGAGAGTGATAAGAGGCTACATTGGGAGAATCTGTTTTTGAAAAGGCTGTTGAAGAGGGTCGCTAAGGAAATGGCCTCTCTGAGTGAGGCAAGGGTTTGAGCTCTACAGAGGGGAAGTCGGCACGGTGAGAATTTATAGAACCGAGAGAAATGCAAAGCTCCTGAGACTGGAGGAATCTTGACATATTAGGGGGTCTTGAGTGGTAGCAAAAAGTTGGTGAAAGGGGGTCAGATCTGCCCTCTTTCAAGGGGATAAGAGGAGGGAACCCAGCAAAAGGAAACAGAGAAGTGGCCACTGAAGGAGGAGGAAGAGAAAGAGGCAAGTGAAGAATATTAGAAAGAAACACTGGTTAAGTGTGTCTTATGCTGACCACAAAGAGAGCTGGAGAATTGACCTTTGGACTTGGCCACGTGAAGATTATTAATGACCTTCGCAAGGCTGGCTCCAGACAGCAGTGGCAGTGAGATACAGAGAGACCAGAAAGAGAGAAAATGAATCCAATGCATAAATTTGTGGAAGACTTTTGACCTAAGACCAAGCAGAAAAATAAGCAGTGGTTGGAGGAAACGATGGGAAGCAAAGATTATGATTTTGCTTTCTCAGATGGGAGATACAATAATTCAGGAAAGAAGGATAAACCAAGGGTGTGAAAGTGTGGACGACTTCATGTGAGCGGAATCTTACTCCAGTGCCTCGATCTGAGTGGGCACTTGTGTGTGTTAGTTTCCTGCCATTGTCGAGATGTAAGAACAACCTCTTGATTTTCTAACCGTCCACAGAACTCACAACAAAAGGCTGGAATTAGAAACGTGTCCTGTAACCGAAGAATTAGCACTTAGAAAGCCATTAACCTTGCTCTGCTCTGCAAGAGTTTTCCATAAGTCTTTTGTCTGTGACAAGTAGACTTTATTTTAGCTAGTAAGTTTGCTGGTTGGTTTGCTCTTATTGAAAAAAAAAAAAAAAGGAAGTCTGTCAATCCTGCGTTCCACGTGGGGTCTGTCTATGAAGAGTCCAACAAGAAGCACCGGGAGATGGTTGGTTGGAACTAACTGCAGAGTTCTACAATTCCCAAGTAAAGAAGGGGACATGGAGAGAAGCAGGAGTATCCAGGTTTTTGTTTTGTTTTGTTTTTGTTTCAATTTTTGTCTATTAATTTTATTGGGGTGACCTCAGTTAATAAAATTACATAGGTTTCAGGTGTACAAGTCTGTAATACGTCATCTATATATCGCATGTGTGTTCACCACCCAGTCAGTTGTCTTTACATCAACATATACTTGACCCCTTTTATCCTCATCTCCCACCCCCCTCCCCCCTTACCCTCTGGTAACCACTAAACTGTTGTCTGTCTCTATGAATTTTTGTTTGTTTGATGGTCTTGTTCATTTGTTGCTTTCAGTTTTATACCCCACATCTGAGTGAAGTCATATGGTTCTGGCCTTTTTCTGTCTGACTTATTTTGCTTAGCATGACAATCTTGAAACCAGTTTTGATGAGTACCCGTCCTTGAAATCCAGGTCTTTGAAAATTAGCTCAATAATTACGAAGTGTATTCTTCTACGAAGAGCTCATGCTTTAGAGAGAAAGGCCAGGATCTGGAAACCAGCTCCACTACTGTGACCTGTGTGTCAATGACTCACAGAGAGTTTCCATCGCTCTGTGGGTAAAATGCTACTAACAAGCATCCCTCAGGAGGAGGCGAGGAGAGGTTCCAAATGCCCACAAGTAGAAGTCTGGGCCTGTGGCAGGTGCTCAATTAAGGCCTCTTTCATTTTAATTCATCTTTTGATTTTTAAGTTAATTAAGTGTATTGACCATTGGTCAATGGGTCAATAAACTGAACCTCAACAGGCACTTACTGAATTCCAGACAGTTTCAAGGTGCTATGTGTAACACAAAATTGCCCCTGCTCTCCAAGGCATGTATGCCTGTGTACATCATCTGTTAAGGTATGTTTGTCATTATGTTATGCTATGCTATGTTATGTTATGTTAATATATCTAATGTGCTAGTGCAGTTACCAATAGCATTTACCTTGTTGGCTGATGGTTGAGATTTTGATCATTGCAACCGTAGGCTAAAGGAGACTGTATTCATTCTGCAACCAGCTAACTTGCAGGGAGAGCTTTCTGTGTGAAAGTCCCTATCGAGGTGCCGTGGTAACATGTATAAAGTGCATTCCTCTCCCCTTACAGGAACATAACATAATGAAGAATCTCAATCACACGTGATTATTAAGTCATTCAACACTCTTCTGAGCACTGGGGTACAGCCGTGTATAAGAGAAGAAAACCGTTCCCTGTGGTTCTCACATGCTAGTGGCAAAGATGGATAATATAAACAACTAAATATATACAATTCATATGCCTAAATAGATATCATAGCAAGAATAACAGAGTTGGGATTCAGGCATATTTTGTGTAACTCTAAAATCCGTGGCTTTTCATTATTGCAGGGTTTGAGAAACTATTGTCTGCAGGCCATACCCAGCCCAGGTCTTAGTTTGCAAATAAAGTTTGTTGAAACACAGTCACGCCTATCTATTTGCATGTTATCTGTGGCTGCTTTCCAGCTGCCATAGCAGAGTTGAGTAGATGTGAGAGAGACCATGGGATCCACGAAGCCAAAAGTATTTACTAGTTGTATGTGGCCCTTTAAAGGAAATGGTTCCTGATTCCTGTTACACTACACTGGGCACAATGCAAACAGAGCTGCATAATCTACTGCGTCCATGAGGTCAGTTTGGTCTGTAAACACCAGAAAGCCAACAGAAAGGAGAGAAAAGGATACATCTTACAAAATAAGGAGTTTGCAGTATGGAAGCCCCAGAGCAAGTAATTTAGCAGCCAAACATCATCACCAAGAGCATAGCTTCTTTCTTCCCTTCTGTTCTGATACCTTCAGCGAGGCTTGCCCTCACTGTCCCAGGATGGCTGTGACATCTGCCCTTGTTCTAGATGTCAAATGGGATGACAATATGTAGATGGGGAAACACAAGCATCCATGTTCTGTGTCCCATTTTTATAAGACAAGCCTTCCTAGACAACCCCCCCACCCCCGTAGACCTCTCCTCATTGGCTGAATAGTGTAACACACCCAGTTCCAAACCAATCAGTCACCACGGAGACAGGACCCACCCCACCAGGCTGAACACAGTCCCAGCTCAGTCCCTGAGCTGAGGAGGGACTCACTTTCTCTTAAAACAGAAGACGACCCTCCACCTGAGGAAAACTGGGGGGAAAAATTGTTGAAATGAAAACAGGAGCAGTGATGAACACCAATAATATCTGCGACATCAACTGCAATAATAAATCATAGACATGCTTACAAACTATTACATGTTTAGGCACTAAAATGTGATCTCTCTGAAAGCAACGTTTTTTTCTGCCTCGTTCACTGCCGTACACCAGTGTTAGAGTAGGGCTCAGCATACAGCTGGGACTCAATATATATTTGTTGAATTAATTATTGGTTAAACACATGACTGTGGTTTGCAGAGTTGGGTAAGGAACCAAGAGACGTCTAAATGAAAGGCCATTAAACAATGAAAAGACAACAGTGGCAAGGTCACGTTGCCAACACTTCGTTCTGAGTGATCTCAGCTCTCCTCACAGGAGATCGTGAGAAAACTGAGCACAGGCAGAAGAAAGTTCTAGGAGATGAGAAACGATAATCCAGCTATGGAGTCACGGAGCTCAAGTCCAGGTAAGTCCATTTAAGTCGGGAAAATTTCTCCCGACCTTCATCCGTGTCCAGAAAAACAGTGACCTGAAAGAAGGGTTAATATATCGTGATTGCTTACCTCTCTTCTCATTTTCTAGCAGTGTAGGGAAAGCACAAGAGACCCCAGGTAGAGAAATTCTTGCAAAACAGGCCACTTTCAACAAGCGTTTATCATAGCCAGCTTTATGTGTGCTTATGTAGGTCATACAGAATTAAATAATTCAAAAACTTGAGAACTTCTCCCGCACGTATTCGGTATGTCAGACCCTGGGATAAAGGAATGAACAAAACAGACAAGGTCCCTGCCCTCAGGAAGCACATAAGCCAGAAGGAAGGAAAGATGCATCTGGGAGGGGCTACTGGAAGTGGTTACATCTTCGCTGAGAATAGCAGAATGATTAGGACGTTATCCAAGGTAAGAAGGGTGGAGGTGTGATTCATGCAGAAAGAGCTCATAATCCACACGGGCTCAGAGAGGAGCTTGTGGCATGCTGACTCCTTGCATGTACCCTCAAGACATTGAGAATATGGATTATGAGTCAGGAGAGCCAGGTATGAAGCTTGACTCTGAGTGAGAGACCAAATTGCTTGATTAATTCATTCATGTATAGTCTCTGAGGTTGAGAAACACCCAAGACACCTTACTTTTTTGATGCTCCTGATACATTAAAAATGAAACACATCCTTAAAAATATTTCTATGTAATACTGACTCACTTTACTGAAGAAGATATAACCATAATAATTATCTCAAGATCAGGTTTATAAAAATAATTCATTAAGTCACTATATCAGAAGTGGTCAGAAAATGGAACATAATTTTAAATTCCTATGAGATGCATTTTTTTTTTCCAATTCTGTAAGTTTATATATCCCTATATATGCAATTTTATTTGGAGGCAATAACAAAAGTTATTGAGAGCATTGTTCATTTTAAGACTCGGGTCTAACGGTCCTCATCAGAGTATCCAGTCCCTTCACTAATTTAGTAAATATTTACTACCGGCCAAGAACATTCTAGAATTTAGTCATAGAAACATTGGTGACAAAATAAGTAGGACACTGACTTTGCGGTCCTGGCAGCCCCTTGAGGAAGACGGATATCAAAGGCATATAAGAAATTATATTTTATCGTATTATGTCGAGTGCTTTGAAGGAAAAACAATCTCTCTCTAGGTCTCATTCTACATGTATAAAAAGAGAAGGTGAACAATTTTATGTCTTAGTCAACCTTGACATTAGACAGTCTACCAGCTAATCAATATATGGCGACAAACCTGCTCAGAACAAGTTCAATAAAAGGCCTAAGGTGATGACCATCAAAGGGACAGACAGATTGCTCAGGACACACACACACAGCAGAGCCAGAAGCAGCCACTCAACTCTGAAGTCAGAGGGGAAAGAGCAGAGAAACACGGGAGGAACGTCAGAACCTTCTCCATGGACATCATGTCCAGAGAGCTCTAAAAGCCAAGGGGACATTGGGGAGCACCCATTTGAACCCCAAACTTCAAAGATGAGAAGGCTACAGCTCAAGGAGAAGTTAACAGACCCACCCAGTGGGGAGAATGAGCCAGTGACTGGAATCTCAGCATCAGCGTTTGTTTGTAGAGTCCCGCAGACTCACTGATTTTCCTGAAATTCAGGTTTGCTGAGTCAGAAGGGATGTGCCAAGCAAAGCCTGCTGTATGTAAATGTTTCTCATCCAAGAAGATAAACAGAAACAAGAGTGGACTCAGCCTTGATCTTTAAGAGGTGATTAATCTAAACCCCTGAAACGGTGTATTCGGCCAATGAATAGTGTAGCGATAAACAAAAGCTTGGAAGAGGGCTGAGGTTGTGAAGATGGGGTGAGAGAGGAGGACACTTGTTTCCTAGAATGAATTACAAAATGTATAATCAGCTTGAAGAGGGCAAGTTCTCATGGTGGGGGCTCCCCTCTATTGGGCAGAGCAGTTTCCTCTCGAAATGCGCTCTTGCCTGGAGAGAGTCAGGGTATCTGTGTTTCTCTCCTCCCCGTGGTCTCTCCACACCAGGTTTTGTGTCTTTAACTTCTCAGAGCTGGATCCCTGGGAGAAGCTGAGAGACCCACGGTGGACGTCGCTGCTCTCCAAGCAACTTATCCTGAGCCTTCAACTAAATGACAGTAAGTTGCACTTTCTGGAAAATGAAGAGAACCTGACTCCTTTTTATCCCTCCACAGATTTAAAAGGAAGATATTTCATTTCCCTTTCACACTGAAGCATAAACTTCTTTAATAAAGATCTCATGCTGCTTGACAATGAAATGACACTCAGGAAGTAGGTTTATTCAGTAGGACTCTGAGGGTCTGTTAATTTCTGCCATCAATTGCCACTTTCCTCTTCATTCTTTCCAAACAGTCCTGGTTAGATATTCATCCAAACACACGTATATGTTTTGACTGTATACTGTGTGTTTTTTTGTGTCTTATTTTTCCACTATTCCAATTTGTACCAACAAAAAAATATCTAGATAACTTCTGCACTCCCTAACATTTTTCAAATTCCTTTTTGGAGAAAAGGCATGCTCGTGTCATTACATTTTTCTACTACAGGTCGTGTGGTGTGGTCAGGAGATTGCCCTGGAACTTAACTATGCTCTTTTGAAATAAACACGTGAAGCACGTATTATTAACACAAAGTTTTTCTTAGCAGGTCAGAGTTCTCAAGTTGCATTCAGATCTATCATTTCACCTCATTCACTCCATGGTTTTGGAATCTGACACGTGGTGCACAATTTACTTAGGAGGAAATGGAGGCCCCATCTTTCTAAACGACTTAGGAAACTGAGGCCCCAAGTAGCTCAGCTATTTGCCTAAGGCCGTGCATCTCCTAAAAGCATGAAGATAAGCAGGTCATCACTAAGTGTGGTGAAGACCATGCTGTACATTACATGGCAGCTTGTTAGGGAGAAATAAGGAAATCAGCACATAAATAAATGGGCAAATAAAAATAAACCCAAGAACTACCATTTGAATACCTTCCATCATTACAATGAACCATCACACATCTCATTTCAACCTGACAAAATGCCAATGAACCGATAAAAAGAGAGAAAAAAAGGACTTCGTTTCCAAAAGATAGAATTCGGAATCCAAAGTTCGTGTGAGATGAACTTTTAATACCGTACTTAATATTATTTGTGTCTTTCCTCATTGAAGTCATGGCTGTCTTCATGTAGGTTGTTTTATGAAGTTCTGTACCCTGTGATCAACAAAATAAGTAAATGAGAGGATATATTTAGAATGAGGAAAGAATTTAGTATGTTGAGGCTAGGGTTTCTAGGCGGGAATTCCCACCCATTCTCAAGGATTTTTTTTTTTACTTTCCCGTTCCTGAATCCCAAGATATAAACTGTTTTCTGTTCCCCACAATGAATCGATTCCACAAAGTGACAGACGATACTACCAACCACCTGGGTTCAAGGAGCCAATTTTCCCAATTCCCCGACCAACTTTTCTCGGGATTCAGGAACGGGAAAGTGAGAAAAACTCCTGAAATCCCCTCCTGGAAACCCTAGTTGAGGCTCTAGGAAAGACTGGGTAAGACCTCATTCTTCCCTAATAGCTGGGACCATGTGCCATGGAACTGATCCGAACACCCTGTTTGAGAGAAAAGCAGGAGTTCGGAGTCCAGAAAGACTCAAAGATAAATCCCACCTGCAGCTCAGAGATAAATCCCATTTAGCAACTTGCTAAATGTCCCTATAAGTTTCTTGATATCGACCAGTCCCCAGCCTGTTTCTTCATTTTTTAATGAAAATAATACCCCCTCATGGAAATGTTATAAAGATTAGAGGTAATACAGGTAATGCATCTGTCTAACTGACAGGTATTTGTACACCTCGCCCCTAACATGGAATTGCAGGTTAATCCCAGGGCAACAGTCTTGCCCAAGTCTTTTTCAGAATCTAAATCCACTGGATCCTGATTCCTTCCGCCAAAGGCATCGATCTGATGTCCTCTGCAGACATTATTATGAGATCTTACACATCAGGGTGTTCTGGGCTCAGGCTCTGTTGCTAAATAAGAAGGAATAAAAAGTGGAAAGAAGGAATTTTATGACCTCCACCACCTCTTTCAGTTCCCGACGTCATTACTATATAATTTTGGTGCCTATCTCTAGTGTTGCATGTGGAATGTATTGGGTGGAGAAAGTTGTCCTAGATGTTTGCACTGTGCTTCACGGGCGTCTACACTTCTTTTCACATCGTCACATATGTCTGACAGGAACTGGGCTGGTTAGCTGCTCTCTGGAAGTTCAGAGAGATGGTGTTGATAGACTACTCAGATAAGATGGCAATATGGTAAGGCATAAAATAGGAAAGGACAGAATCGGGAGCAGGGGACATGACTGAAGGGAATCAAACACTTTAGCTAAGAGAATAAATATGGGACATGGGGGGAAAAGTTTGCTCAAGTATGTTGATGAGTATCAACGAAGAGAACGAGTAACTAAAAATTGACACGAAAAATGACCGAGAAGGCCATAAGTTATCCACCTTGCTCTACCAGGAAGCAGACTTTTTCAGATTATCTTCCCCACTAGCACTTAACCATCTCAACCATTGGTAGAGCCTTCTCAGCAGCAAATTTATGATGCAAAAGGAATGAGGGTCATGGAGCTGGAAAATACACATGGAATTCTGATTCTGTTACTCCATATGTTCTTCCCAATTTTGAGTCATCAAATGAAAATTTCCTTGAGTGTCCGCCCCATGCAGGCCATACTATCTGATAGCCACTGCAGCAGGATATTGGTTAAGGTAGCAACCAAACTTTGTAACATACATACCAAAAATGTAATACCTCTACAGAGTAAAATTAGTCAAGGGCAGTTTTAGGTCAGGGACAGGTTTAGGGTGGAAGAGTTGGGGTATAACTTTGCTCCATACAGTGGTTCAGGGACCCAAGATGATGGCAGTCTGGCCGCCTCTAATAAGAAGCTTGCCTCAGTGGAAAAAGAATATGAGGGGCATAGGTGGCAGTTTTCCACGGACCACAGCTGGACACAGCCCACGTCAATTCTTCCACATTCCATCTTGTGACCCCACCTAAATGCAAGGGAAGTGGAAAGGTATGGCTTGGCTCTGTGACCAGGAAGAAGATAATGACAGTATATAATAAGCTAGCCAGTTGTGCCTGGGTCAGAGGCACAGACATCTAAAGGAAGGTTCAGGACAGTCATGAACACAGGCGTGTGAAATTTCTTTTACGCGTGGCACAGTGCCCTCCACCCAACCGGGGAGACCAATAAACAAAGGAGACTGAGAACAGAACATAAGGTGGGAGATAATTAATTTCCAACAAAGTATAATCAAGGAAACGCTTCCTAGAGCAAGTCAGAACAAGATGGACCTAACAGGATGTCCTTGATATAGGACGTTTCACTGAATTGTCCACAGGTGATTTCAGTAAAAGACATCTAACAGACTCCTCTATTAGGTTTCAAGAGAGCCAGAGGAGAAGAGTAAGCAATGCATTTATCAGACACATCTTCACGGTCCACCCCTTCCAGTAGCATGCCTGCCACGCTCCGTCCCCAAGCCTGCTCTTGGTACAGAGGCACCAGATGGCGTGTTTTTGTCTTTCTTTCTTCCCCAAGTACTCTGCGCAAGAACTTCTGTCCTGTTTACTGTTCTATCTCCAATACCCAGAACAGCACACAGCATGGTGTTCAATGAATATTTGGTGAATGCCTTGTACAGACAGAAGGTCTAGCTGATTGATTGAGTGAAATCATTCTGTGTGGAGCTGAATAACAAAGATGAATAGAAAGTCAAAGATGGAACAGCCATTAAGGGTAACTGAGTCCAAACCCTCTATATTGAAGACATGGAGTTTCGGGGAGGGAACAGAGTTTTTCCAAGATGACATAACAAATGTCAAAACACATTCTCAAACGCAATGTAGTGACTTTCCAATACGTTATTGCCAAACTGAACTATCAACTGTAAACAGATTTTTGGAATTTTTTTTACACTTAAACTGTTATTTGTTATGTAATATTGTTCTGTCCTCTTATTGGGAAAATCCATGTGTTGTGCATTGCCATTCAGCATTCTACCATCACATTTCCTTTTGCAGTGCTCTGTGCCTAACACGGAGAACAAATCTGAAAGCTATATGACTGACAAAATACCCTTAACATATGAAGATAAAATATAAAGAGGTAGCAAAACTGACTAAATCGATAAACACCTCCCCTCACTCCCATAGACAAATGAGAAAAGGATGTGAGTACAAGAGAAGAAATGCAATGGCCCTAGAGGGAGTTCAATTTCCTGTGAATCAAAAAGATACAAAAGCGAGATTTTTTTCTTAGCAAACTATATTGATTTAAAAGGAGAATGGTACAATGTTGGCAAAGGTTCAGGAAAACAGGTATTCTAATATCTGTGGAGATATGTATCCAAGACTCGTTTTGTTTTCATTTTTATTTTTCTCTTTGACTTAATTTCATTTCTAGAAATGCAGCTTAAGGAAATAGTCATGGCTGAATAAGATGTTACTTCAAAACTATGAATATACATATAAAATATCACCTATATTTATATGTAACAGTATATGCTATATAAATATATATCTAAGTGATATCTATTTAACTGATATAAAATATATAATTACATAATATATAGTCTGTATAAGTATGTTATATAGAATAGTAAAACTATACCATATATTATAAATACAAACAATAACATCCGTGGTATATTTTGAATGGTCTGTGAGAAAAAATCTTGAAAAGACACTTCAGAAGCTAACAGGCAAATGATAAAGACAGTGGGAATGGGAGACTATATGCTTTAGTAGAAATAGTACCTCGGTTTGAATCCCATTTTAGACATAATGACATTGCAGAGTCTTAAGGACTCAGACAATTCTAGGCTCTGAGACAAGGCCACTCCTTGCCCTGGTGTGACTAATAACCAGCTGAGAGAGAGAAAGCTCTTAAACCTGCATTTCACAATACGTGCCAGGAAGAAAATGTTGTGAAATTACAGAGAAGGGAATTATATTGGATGAAAGAATGAGCTAAGTCCTCTGGGCCTCAGTTTCCTCACCTAAAACATGGATGTGGCAGGCATTTTCCAGTGACATGTGATCTTAGGAACCTTTTAAAATTACATTTCATTCAAGGGGTACAGAAAATACATTCATACACAGCAATGCATACTTTTGATTTAAATACTCTTTTAGCAACAATTACAAACAAAACAAAGCAAGACAAATATTCTTAGAGCTTAATCCACAATCAGCACTGAATAATATACCACTATAAACGGAGCATATACAGTAAGATGCACAATTGAGACCAGAGACTCGTGGGTAGATTGCACGTGCTGTGTGTGGTGACAGGTCAAGTGCTACATGTGACCTTTTGGATTACTTAGAAATGGCCTGCCTCTTGTTACAGATTGTCACATATGGTAAAAATATTCTCTTCACACATTTAATGTGTTTCCTTACATTTTATAAGAGAAAAAAGTGCTACCACTGAACGTCTTTTCCCCCTAAGATCTACTAACATCTCTGGAATCCAGATGATCCACCTCCATCAGAAAGAGCATGACCAGGTCTTTTCAAATTTATGTTCCACACAAAGTGACATGTTTCTCGAGTCTAAAAAGCATAAGGTCTGGCATCTGAGTGCTCAGTCAAGTTTTGTTGAATGAATTCATGCACAAAACCCCATCATTTCACAAATGCGGCAGCTGAGGGAAATAGGTAGGTTCAGAGTCTACTCTAGAAAATACCAATCATCCATCTGACCTCCTGTATTTTAGGTGGTTCTTGATTAAAACGGGCTCCTAAATGTGTCTCACACCGGAATCCCCCTTGGCCAGCCATACCCCCAGATTTGTCTCCTCCCCTGCAGCCAAGCTCTGCACACCCAGCAGCAGGGACAAGCACACAAGAAGAAATTAGGCCTCCAAGGGGCAGGTGAGGGCTGCAGAGGGACTAAGAAAGGGCTGCAACTTTCCAGTGAGGTCATGGGGCCTCAGGGACACACGGGGTAGGTTTGCGGCTGTGCTGACACATGCACAGCCCCGTGGGGCTGTGGACAAACTGCTTTCTGTCTCTGTTTCAAAACCCCGTGATGCTCTAAACGTCTCTCAAAAGTAAGAGCCTGCTGAGCTCAAGTTTTAAACCGGAAAATGATTTGGAACATGTGAAATTAACAAGCACGTTAAAGTTTCAGGCAATACTGAGGCTTAATGAGTCATCTTCAGCGTGTTCTGCGAATTTCAAGATGACGTTTGATTGGGGCAGGTTTGTGGGAAAGGAAGATCACTGTCTTCTTTTCTGAATAAATGACTCTTTTCTGACTAAAAGAAATGCCAGCATCTCTCGTAGGCAAAAGATATCAAACTATTGGGTAATTATTACTTTCCGTTCCACTGTCTATTATCTATCTATCTATCTACCTATCTATCTATCTATCTATCTATCTATCTATCTATCTGTCTATCTCTATCATCTCTTTCTGTGTGTGTGTAACTGTGTCTCAAACATATCTTTTTTTTTTTTTTATCACTGTAGACTCAGCACTAAGTGCATTACCTGACACATAATTTCACTTTATTTAGGACATTAGAAATATTTGTAAACCTTACAAATGAATGTATAACTATTAAAGAGAAAACAAATAACAGTACCCGAGGGAGGAGCTTGCAAGGACAATAGAGCGCTTCCTCCATTCAGTGGCTGGTAGTGCACAGAACGTTACTGCTAGAATATTACAGAAACACAGTCATGAGGACTGCTAAACTCCAACATTGCTTAAGCCTACGAAGACAGAATGAGTGCCGCGTGGAAAGACTTAGACTATTGTCATGTGATGGCTGAAGAGATGAAGAATAGATGCGTTTTTGTCAACTGTCCCTTCAGTCATTGTCCTAAGTTTCTGGTAAATATTTCTAATATTTAAATGTGCTAAATATCGGTCGCCACCTGCAATTAGAAAGAAGTGGCAGTTATACATCCTTTTCCTAACACCTTGAAGATGACGCAGTGTATTACAACAGAAAGCAACCTTAGGCCAAATTCTTCTAAAGGTGCAATAACAGGCCCTTGGCGAAAAAGTTCACTCCAAGGTTAATGCACTAATAATTTGCAATGGGATTAAACCGTCTTACCATCTCTCCCATCTCACCGTCTCTCTGTCAGATCATGCACTAGAGGCCTTCAGTATGTGGGATTGCAGCTCTAGATACAGACCGCTGAAGATGGTGGGTCCTCCAGTCCCTGGTTTGCTAGATTTTTATCTCCTGCTTTTCTAAGGCACTGCAGCTCACGATGCCTTTCTAGTCATCCTATATGTTGAATACTATGCGTTTCACTGATGAAAAATTATGTCTAACTGACTTATGCTGATGAATAGAACCTCTTGTAAAAATTTTGATAATGATATCCGAAGAATTTATAAATAGCTACTTACTGTTGTTGGTTCCTGATCCAGTGCTTCTAAAGCGATTTAGCTGCCATTAGGTACAGATGAAAGTTAATTTGCACATATATGCTATATATATATATATATATATATATATATATATATATATATATATGACATTGTTTATACTAAAGTGTTTTAAAGTAAATTGCCACATAAACGGTAAAATGTATAAAATTTCAGGTTAGCTAGAAAGAGCTCAAATTGAAACAAAACCCTGCATTAGATTTAGCTGTAATCTAGTTTTCATTCATTCATTGATCTGATATATAACAATTACGTGTCGATACAAAGAGTAACCCCAGCACCTCAAAACGTGACCTTGTTGGAAGCAGGGTTCTTGTACATGACGTTAGTCAAGTTAAGATGAGGTCATCCTGGAGTAGAGTTGGCCCCAACCTAATGTGACTGGTGCCTGCACAGGAAGACAGCCGGGTGGAGAAACAGACTCCCAGGAAGAACACTATGTGGCAATGAAGGCAGAGATTGCAGTTACGTGATTGCAAGCCAAGGAACACCAAAGATTTCTGGCAAATCAGCAGAAGAAAGAAAGATGAATTTTCCTAGATTTCGGAAGGAACAAGACCCCGCTGATACCTTGATTTCCCACTTCTAGGCTCCAGAACTGTGAGGCAATACATTTCTGTTTTGTAAAAACCATCTAGTTTGTGGCACTTTGTTATGGCAGCTTTAAGAAACACATAGGCATTTTTATCTTCTTCCTGGAAAAGAAGAGAAATGGCAGCTATCTTATCCCCATGAGGGCAGCAAACCTGAGGACCAAGCAGACGTAGAGTAAGAAGAGGAAGGAAACAGAGAATGATGATGGAATCCTGACCTTCCAAGCTTGGTAGCTTCTCAACTTCAGGCTTCTTGTATGAAACGCTACCCTTCCTTGTGGGACAAGCCAGTAAGAATTACATACTTTTTTTCTGCTACTTTCATTGGAAACACACACACACACACACACACATACACACACACACACTCATGTAGCTGGATGGATGGATGGATGGATGGATGGATGGATGGATGGATGGATGGATGGATGGATAGATAGATAGATAGATAGATAGATAGATAGATAGATAGATAGATGTGGTGTTATATATGTAAATATATTGCCTACATACACAAGTCCTGGCGGTTGGTTTATTCATGATTTGTGGTTGCATATTATCTGTCATTCCATTTTAAACAAGAAAATAAAGTAAAGTTGTTTTGCAACTAACTTTAATTCCTTTGAGGATCAGTGTCAGACTTTGTATTACAAAATAGGCAGAGCTGTGAATATAGCTGATACTCTCTAAATATACGGATTCAGTTTTAGCACCGAGCACCCTAGTTTGTAATTACTCATTAAATTCGGGTGTCCCTCTGGCTGCTCTTGAAGCCAGGAGCTATGTCTTCATAGCACTAAGCTCATAGCATTCAAGACAGCAACGCAAATTAAATGAGTGAAGAATAGTTATGGTTATTTTTAAATATCATGAAAGATCTTGAAACAGGTCTCCTCTCGTTTTTTTTGTTTGTTTGTTTGTTTGTTTTTTTAAAGCTCTCGTCTTCTTCCTTCGGTCTGTCACTCACGACGACACAGAAACAACAATGTCATGCTCCATTGATTTCTTCAATCTTATGCGTCAGGTTTTCCAGGTAGACGCAGGATGGGAATAAGGATGAGACGTCTCCCTCGGTAATCGCATTCACGGCACCACATTAGAATTTTGCCATGAGGAAGAAACACTTTTCTCTTACTGAGTTAGATGAATGTTCAGTTATGGATATATACTAGTGATAATATTGCAAAGCTTTCTTATGCCCTTCAGGAAAAAAAAATATACATATATATATATATATATTTTTTTATATATATATTTATATATATTTGATAGCATGCTACAATAAAGCACACCAGGTCCCTGCTGATCTAGACCACTTAGATCTTCCTACTTTCCTTGTTCTCCTAATTGTCTGTCATCCTAGTTTCCCTGGAACTCTTCTGATTTCATCACAGTCCCATGTCCCAGGAAAACCTTTGGACCCAGGCAAACTGGAACTGTTGATGACCCTTCTTAGTTGGTACACGTGCCTTTACTTGACTCTGAGATATGTGAACAAACTGAGTGTAACATTTATTTCTGCCCGGCACATGGTTGGCGTAAAGTTTTAGTAAGTGGATAAATTAGTGGCTGAATAAGGCATTATGACATAGAAAAGCGTCTGGGTGAGAAACATGTGGACTGGAATCTCAGCTCAGTCATGCATTACTGTGGAATCTGCATCGGCATATTTTACCTCTGGGAGCCTCAGTTCCATCCTGAGCAAAAGGGTGGGAAGACAGGGGTAAGAAGAGCCATATCATTGACTTGGGATAGGAATAAGACCAGGCCATCAGCTCACCTGGAGCCTTTAAAATCCTTGTTGAAAAGGTTGTGCTGTGTTAATTATGGCAAACGGAGTGTCTTGTCAGCTCAGGCTGCTGCAACAATAATGACATAGAATGGGTGGCCTAACCAACAGACATTTATTTCTCATGCTTCTGGACACTGGGAGATCCACGGTCAAGGTGTTGTCCAATTGGGTCCTGGTGAGGACCCTCTTTCTGGTTTGCAGAGAGTTGCCTGCTTGCTCTGTCCTCGCATGTTGGAGAGAGGCATCATCTCTTTTAAGTTCCCTTTCTCTTGACAGGCATGGTTTGCTCAATTCAATCCAAGCGAAGCATAAAATGCAGATGGAGGCAGCCTTTTCCTGTTCTAACACTTATAACAGATTTCTGTTGCCGTAGACTTTCAGATCTCTGCAGTCACAGGGGTTCCTCAGAAAACCTGGCTCAATACCTTTCCTTATGGATTGGAAAATTATGTTTTAGAAAGGTTAAGAGACCAGAAAATTAAATAGCATCACATAACATGCTGTAATATAATAAAATATATGACAAAACAAAACAGATGCCCTTCAAAACTAGTTAATA
Source organism: Rhinolophus sinicus (assembly GCF_057876585.1). Lineage (NCBI taxonomy): Eukaryota > Metazoa > Chordata > Mammalia > Chiroptera > Rhinolophidae > Rhinolophus > Rhinolophus sinicus. The sequence continues at coordinate 209,027,746 of NC_142501.1, forward strand.
CTAATCTCTAGAATATTGGAGGATATTTCCATAAAAAAAAAAGTCAAGTAGCATACACTGACCTCTAGGAAAGTGGGTTGCAAATCTTAGAGCAGCAAGAGTTAAATATCTTTCCCAATCACCAGAATGGGACACTCAGAAGAATCAGGTGTCTACACGGCCCAAGTCGATGCTACTGCACCTGTTGGCTGATTTGAGGTTCTGTCAGTTCATTCTTATTTTTGTGACAGAGCATAGTGGCACAGCACTTTTTTTTTCAGAGCACCATTGCCACACATCCACTCAAATAAATGAATGCTCCTATCTCCACTGACCCATTTGTCAGAAATGCCAACATGTAGGCTGACCCATAGGACCTTTTCACTGAAAAGTATACGTGAAGAGTGCCATTAGGCCTCACACTGACAAGCCTGAAGTCACGGTTATCTTTTCTTTCTCTTTTCCCTCTTTGTCGTAATAACACCAATTGAATCACACCTGCCATTCATTCTGAGAAGAAGGATGCTCAGAGTTGGTGCTACTGATTCTGTCATTATTAAGACAAAGAAGAGAAGTGAAACTTCTTGGGCACCTATTTTGCACTCAGTTTGGAACGTAAGTAATTTCATGCAACATCCATAAACTCCTTTACGCAAATGAACCTCAAAGCAATTAACACACCCAGTCTCAGATAGCTGAAATGTTATAGTCGGGACTGCAACCCAGGTCCGTCAAGCTCAGGGGACAGTTGATTTTCATTCTATGGTGTCACCAGAAGGAACCTATCTACCTAGCATCCTTCCCTGGAGATCAGTTGCTCATCTCTGGGAATTCACTCTTTTTTAGAATCTTTTAGAGTTAGCAACATTGCAGCTACATTGGTGAAGACAATGATTTAAGTTTCTTGGAAGACATTTTAAAAAATAAATAAAAAAGGAAGACATCATTCACTTAAATAATTAACCAGGAGCTAAAGATTCTGTTCAAACAAAACATGCCATTTTGGTGTCAGGCCAACACTATTCCAAGTAGGCTGGTTGCAATGAACTTGTAAACACAACAAAGAAACCGAATGCACACAAGTCCTCTGAGAAATTGTCCCACGTTGACACTGGAACATCCAGGCTATGAAATATGCAGGAGATACAAGGTGGAATCAAAGTGCACTCGTTAATTTGCACCATACCAACTGAACAGTAAAATGTGATTTAATTTACTATATAATTTGCTTGTTCAACAAAGCTGAAAGATAACTCACTTAGTGCCACTCTGTTTGTAAGTAAGCCGGTAACTGGCTGCAGTTCTTTCAGTGAATGGCTTGGTTGTTGATGCCAGAGAAAGCTGTTTGAGTGGAAAATACACAAAATTAAGGGGCTGCTGCTGTACTATTTGCAGTGCACTCCTTTTGTCCTCATCAAGTTTATTTCTGCAGAGAGGCAATAACGTCCCTTTGTTTTCCTAACTCTATGAAGTCACTAAGTCTTGCTTGGTGGCACACGGCTAGAGAAAAATGCACTCAGCCAAATTTAGAACCATTTGGAACTCACGAGTTGTGAATTTTGAACCAAACTTGAATCTTTGAAAAGCTCATCTGTTCCACAAAGCGTGCCAGCTCGGCTAACAGCCCTGAAGCAGGGCTGTCCTCTGGGGACTGAGCTAGGGGTCCTCAAGTCCCTTGTGTTCCTCCCAAGTGTTTAGTGGGGGTGTTATGCGATACAAAAGCTTAGACACAGTGAGTCGGGTGTATCAAAAAGCCCTGAAGCCTATACCACGGGAGGAGAGATTTCTGAAAACTGAAAACAAAGGGCTCTCTTGCGTTTTGCCAATTTTTTAATATTTTTGTCATGTCTCTTGAATCTCTTTGTCCTTTTTGTCCACTAACACCATTCTGGGGTCGACCATTCTATCTCTCACCTGCAGTCCATCCTGCATATTCTAATCAGATGCATTTCCTGGAATCTCTGCTTCCACTGCCTCACCCACTCGGGTGCTCTAATCCCCTCCATGCTATGTGTGCTGTCTTGTTGTTTCCTTCATGAGCCTTGCCTGACCAGCTCCTGTACATCAGGCACCGGGGAGGGCAGCCCTGAGTGGACAGAGGAGCAAGGAGCAGTTTTGTCTTCATGCAGGTTGGTTGTGAATTTAATACTAAATAATCCTGGAATGCTATGTGCCCTGAAACGGGAGCTGCCCTGGAGAGTTAGGGATGCAGGGAGGTCTGATGGAGGAGACTCAAGGCAGGGATCTCTCAGGAGTGGGTATTCCCAGGGAGATACCGGAATTTAACAGGTACTCAGGGAGGGTGAGGAGCACCGGCTCAGCAGAAGAAACAGCTTATGCAAAGGCAGGGAAGAATGAGGGCGCATAGCAGCTCAAGTAACTACACCTGGGTCCCATACATGTCCTGAGGGGGAGGATCGGCGGGTGGGGGGTGCTAACAACAGGGAAAGTGGTGTCCACGATTAAGTGCTGCACCGAGACTGAAAGAAAGTGAAGCTGGAGAGGAAACAGGTGCCAGCTCATGAAGGACTCAGCACAACCTGCTAACAACTTTGGACCGCGTCCCGAAGACAAGCAGCTATTTTACCTGATGACTCTTCCTCTTTGACAAAATACAACCCAGATGTCTTTGTCCAATATCCCAGGCTCACCATGATTTGTTTCCAGCCGACCTAGAAAATCTAACCTCTCGGTGGTTCCCTGAGCGGACTTCTTACCTTGTCTAACAAATATACGTCGAACGTGTCGCAACCCCCTGCCTTCTGGCACCTATGTATTTACTCATATTACTGCCCTCCACCTAAACCCCCGGCAGCTTCCTTTCATCAGAGATGGGTGGCCTCTCTATGTTTCCTGTGTTTATTCATTAAATAAACACTGCATTTAGCTGGGCATAGGACTAGGGGGTGAGAATTCATTTACTCATTTAATAAATATTTACTGAGATTATGCAGAACAGAAAGTGTCCTAGGTGCTGAAGTGACCATGATAAACAAGACAGATGAGGTCCCTGCCCTCATCATGCATTTTGAGGAACACAAACAAGTATATGAACAACTCACACAGAGCCCAACAGATAGTAATATGGTGGGAGAGGTATAGGGAGCTATGCTTATGTCTCTGTGAGAAACCTAGCTTGTACCGGAGCAGTCAAGGAAGGCTTCCTGGAATAGATAGTATCTGAGCTGAAACCTAAAGGATTAGTAGGCGCTAGAGAAGAAAGGAGAAGGAAAGAGCATCGTAGGCTCAGTGAAAAACACATGCAAAAATCAGGGACCAGAGAGATGACGGAACACTTAGGCAATAGAGCCAAGATGGCTGGAGTACGGACTACAAAGAGAAGCCTGGAGTGGTAGGAAAAGGACAGGGAAGAGCAGAGTGACCAGATGACAAAACTGCCATCGAGGATGAGATAGCAGACCTGGGGTCCAATGGGAGACAGTGACAATTGTCTAGAGAGGAGGTATCCGAGGCCTCAACAATGGCAGTGACGGTGCTGAAAGAAAGGAGACAGTAGATTGGGGAGACATTTGGGAGGACTTGGTCACGCCTTGTTGTGATGGCACGAAGCCCTACCTCCCCCTCTGGAAGAGTATGACTGACGTGATGAGAATAATAATCGTGTAGGGAGAGTCATGCCAATGGCTAATGAACCTGCTCAGGGTATGCCCAGGAAATCAATTTCCTTGGAGTAAGTCAGGCAAAGCAAAACATACAAAGAGTGCTAGGCGCTAAACATGCAATTACAGTTTTCTGAGTTTAAAATTGTGTTTGGGTATGTGGTGCACAATCTCTAAAATATAATTACTGAGGAACATAGTTTAATTTGTATCAGTCACAATTTACAGCTTGTCTGTGTTTATAGAAATGATTATGGTTTGACGCTTCTTGTGCCTTCCTTGATGCATAAAAAAAATGATTATCAGACTTCAGCAGCAGCCGCCTTCCCTGAGAATTGGCAACAACGTGTCCTTTAATCAGGCACAAGATCCTACAGAGCCAACATATGCAAATACGCAATCTCCAAACAACCGCTAAGTTTTCATATTGCGTGTTGGAAGAACCGGAGTGAGCCAGAGAGAAAGTGCCCGGTGAACACAATGCCCCGATCAGTGGGTCCTGAGCACGGAAGGCCGAACTACCCCCTGCATCCGTTTTCCGTATCAGAACATCGGCCAGTTTCTGCCACTGACCTCTCATTTTAAGACGGCCATTGTTTCAAATAGACTAGCATAGGATCTGTTGCCAACCTTTTGTCAGAACACCTGATCAGAAGGGACCTTAAGAGGCTTTCATGTTGAATAGACAGTCAGTGATGACCCATCAACACTGCCACGAACTTATCATATGACCTTAGGCAAGTCATTTAAGTGCTCTGGGTTTCAGGTTTTGCATTTTAGTAATAAAAGGGTTGGACAAAATGGTTCAAAGATGCCACCAGCTCCCAAGGACGGTGACTGTATATGAAGGGAAACCTGGTAATTCTTTGAAAACCATCCTGCGTGGACACACACACGCACACACACACACACAGTTTTTTGGCTATGAAATTTTGCATGATATGTGATTCCTTTTATGCATAAGAAAAGAAATGCAGACAATAACCTCACATTCAATATATCATTTTTACAGAAGTTTGATGGTGGAAAATTATCAACAACTTGACCCGAATGAAACTGGTAGAAAAGAATATGAGTCTTAGCTACGTACATATCATAGAGTAGCGGGGCAGCTCCCCACCCCCGGAAAGCAGTCTTTCTGATCAAGCAGAAAGCTGCACGCCCCGTTCCTGGGTGGGTAGTTAATGTTTTAGCTTTCAGACGCCTAAGAGAAACAGAAGAGGAGAATAACTGCTCTTAAAAGGACACCCAGCTTTGAACATCATCGTCAGGAGGCATTTAGATAGCACTCCACAGGTACAAATGCTCCCCGATCATCTCATTATCTTTATGTGAGCTAAAAGCTGCTGAATTTGTCATACTGTGCCCCAAAGTGGGCTTGAAGACAGCGATCACTTTCTTGCAGAATCATTGCGTAACGAGCCACTTCTGTATCTGTCCCTGAATAATAATAACACACTGAGGGGTTATGGTGCAGCTGCCACAGGAGCTCTGAGAGCAGAAGGGGCGGGGCGGGGTGATAGGGCTGGACACACAATTTTAAATAGAAGATGACATCTGAGCAGGGAGACTTGGCGTGAGGATTCCTGGGGCGAGTGCGATGCCAGCAGTGGGAAGATGTAAACAAGAACCCTGAGAGGGAAACCTGCCTGATGAGTTTGAGAAACGTCATGACCCAGGAGGAAGGAGCAGAGTGGGTGAGAGAAGAATAGGAGATCAGACAGGAAACGTAACAGGAAAGTCACATTACATGGAGTCTTGAGCGTTGTAAAGGCTTTGGCTTTTACTCTGTGTAAGAGGGGGAGTCACTGGAGGTTTTAAACAGTGAGTGATGTGATCTTTAAAAGGCATCACTCTGGCAGTGAGACACTGAGAATAATCTGTAGGGGGCAAGAATGAAAGCAGCGACCCCAGTTAGCAGGCAAGGGTGGCTCAGAATGGGTGGAGCGGGGAGAAGGGGGGGACAGATTCTGGATACACGCGTAGATATATTTGAAGATAGAACCAAAAGGATCCCCTACAAGTCCGAATGCAGGATATGAGAGAAAGAATCTAAATGGTCCCAAGATTTCTGGCCTGACCCCCGGAAGGGTGAATTGCCATCAACTAAGATGGGGGAAGACTGTAGGTCCTGGAGGAGAGGGCAGGGGTCAGATGTGCACATATTAAGTTTGAATTGACAATTAGACACCCAAGCAAACATTTCAAGTAGACAGTTGGATGTAGCCCTAGAATCTGGGGCTAGGCTTAAGTTTGTCATCACTGTAAGCATCCAGGTGGCATCGAAAGCTGTTAGACTGGAGGAGAGCAACAAGGGAGTTAGGTGTGAAAGGGACGGTCAAAGTTCAAGGCTGGAACCCTGAGCAAGGCCAAAAGGTGGGGAGGAAACACCAGCAAAGTCAGCTGTGGAAGAGTGGCCACTGGAGGCAGAACTCAAAGCAGGAGAAAGTGGCGTCAGAGACCACATGGAGAAAGGATTTATAGGACGAGGGAGTGAAGGACTACGTCAAATGTTGCCTAGTGGTCAAGTAGGTGCACACCAAGAACCAATCATGGCATCAGATTGAGCGTGGAGCTTATCAGGAGCAGTGGGGTGATGGGGCAAAAAGCTGCATAAGAGAGAAAGAGGAGAGGAATCAGACACAGGGAGTAAAGACAAATTTTTCAAGTGGTTTTACTGCAAAGGAAAAAGGGTTGGTATCTGTTGGGGAAAATTTGATAGGGGAATGTTTTGTTTTATTTCTGCTTTGTTTATAAGATGCTATAAATAGTGCATGTTGGTCCACTGATGGGGACAGGGAACATTTAACTACGCAGAAGAAAGAAGGCAGACTGGCTGGAGCAGTGTCCCTGACTCCGTGACAGGTGATGGGACATTGTATGTGGGAGGACTGGCTGTTGATAAGTCCATATGTGGTCACACCCAAGAAGTCAGGGTGTCCGGATGCAAAGGTCACTAGGTGTGTAGACCTGGGGGTGCCACTGGCTGACATTCTTTATCGTATCAGCCATTCTGACTTCACTCTGCTTTACAACCACTGTCTATTGTTCTCCACTGATTCTTCAATACAATCCACGTATTACTTTATTGGAGGCTGGCGTGTCCCATCATATTTCGGTGTGATTAGAAAAACCCTAAAGTCTGGCTTGACTTTTCTGTCAGTTCAAACTAATCATATGTGTAAGGCGCAAGCAAAGCAGGTATGAGAGAAGATGGAGACATTCAAGGTCAATAAACTTCTCTAGATCCATGAACACAGGGTATCTTCCTATTTGTTTGTGTTTTCTTCAATGGGCCTTGAGGGTGTTACACTAAGTGAGAAAAGTCAGACAGAGAAAGACAAATACTGCATAATATCACTTCCACGTAAAATCTACCAAACTCATAGAGAGTTTGAATCGTGGTCCCCAGAGGCTGAGGGGGTGGGGGGAGGTTGTTTAAATTTGTGACTAGAAGATAAATTAGCCCTGGAGAGCTAATGTACAGCACAGTGTTTATAATTAATGATACTGTAGTATAAACTTCAAAGTTGAGGCGAGCCCGGATCTTAATTGGTCTGACCACAAGAAAAAAATGACAGTTATGTGACCTGATAGAAGTAGTTGCTAACATTACACTGGTAATTACGTTGCAATATATAAATGTATCACATCAACACTTGGTACACCTTAAACTTACGCAGTGTTTGTTATATGTCGCATATATGTTAAACAAACTTTTCTAGAGTTGTACAACTTGGCATATTTTTTAAAATAAATTTTTATTTCAGAAATTCAAAATACTAAAATCTTATTTTGAACTGCCTATAAGAAGAGAGACACCATGTACTTTCTGTATCAGGAAATTCTGGAAGGCTTAATTTTCCCCTGCTCCAAGGCTCATGTCCCATTCCCAGGTAGCAACCTAAAGACAGCACAGAAAAAGGCACGTCTCTGTAGCTGGTGGCAGAAAACACCCAAAGCGCAAATCTGAGTCTTGTCAGAGGAGAGAAGCTGCAAACACTATCAAAGGAACGAGAGCTTCTGTCAAACGTAAGTACTTATCTGTGAACGGAGCCCGGAGCACCAGAAGCAGGTCAGAAAAAGCCCAGAAAATTCTGAGCCTTTCAGTGTCAATCCTTCGGTAAATAACTGCTAATTTAGATAAACTCCTACGCCCCCCCCCCCCCCCGACACACCAGACTCATCGCCTGCTTACTTGGCAGGCGTCTCCCATCTCAGGGTTCTTGAAGTCCACACCCACCTGGAGCTTTCACCTGGAGCTCTAAGCACTCACTGCACTGTCTCTGCCTGGCACGCCTGTTATGCTCCGCTTTGCCAAGCTAACTCTCTTACCATCAGGGCTCGACCAGATAGGGACCTCCAGCCGGAAGTCTTCTTGACCTTCAGCAATGTTGGAACAGCAGACGCTTCTATAGGACCTACTGTACATGACTTATTCTCCTAAGAACTTTACGAACTCTTGACCATATCGAATCTTCACAGACAGACATATTGTTACTGTTGTTATTATCATTACGATTATTATTACTATTTTATCCCCATTTTACAGGTGAGACACATTAAGCACAGAGAGGGCAAGTAATTTCCCTGAAGTCACACAGCTCATGAATGTCAGAACCAGCATGACCACGGTCACACTGGCCAGTCCAGTTCCAGAGACCCACTCTCGAGCCTCCTCTAGGTTGTCTCTCATGAAAGGGTGTGGTGTGTAAGTTATATTTTTCAGAATTTTTATTTTATTTTGGCATGAAAGCAGCATTCTCACTGGGCTTGAGTTTGGTTATAAGCAATTAAAGTCTACCCCCTAGAAGTGGGCTTGGGTGGCCTCCCATACTACCGTAGGTCAGGTAAGAAAATACGTTTAGTTGAAAATTTTACACAGTGATAGAAATGTACACTGATTGCTTTATCTTCCTATTACCCAAAATAACCAACAACTCCACAGGTCCCGGTTATTAGTATTGCGTTGCCTAAGGAGAAAATTAGTTCAAGCATACACCTCTTCATATATACGTTGGTTAGATTTATTTTTCCTTAATATATCTAATTCTATTCATTAATTCATTCATTCGTGAGGAGTGCAGTGCCTGGCCAAAATCCTGTGATGTTAAAGGTCCTACTGACTCAGCTCGCTGGGAAGAAACCCTGTCACATGCAACAATATGGATGAACCTGGAGGACGTTATGCTTCAATGAAATAAGCCAGACACCAAAAGACAAACCCTGCATGGTCTCGCTGAGAAGTGGAAGCTAAAACAGTGAACCTCATAGAAGCAGAGAGTAGATGGTGGTTACTAGTGTCTGGGGGCTGGGGGAGATGGGGAGATGTTGGTCAAGGGGGACAAAGTTTCAGATATGCAGGATGACTGAGTTCTGGAGAGCTGACGTACAGCACAGAGACTATAGCTAATAATATGATATATTAAAATTTACTGAGAAACTAGGTCGTAATTGTTCTCACACACAAAAAAAGGTAACGAACTGAGGTGGGGATTATGTTAATTAGCTTGATTGTGGCATCATTTCACTCTATATATTTCAAAACATTATGTTGTACACTTTAAATATATTCAGATTTTATTTGCAAATTACATCTCAATAAGGCTAGAAAAAGTAAGGGCCTTACAATTATATAAAGCAAAGGCAATCGTAAAGGCAATTATGAGGCAGGCCTTACAGAGGAAAGCTGCCCGCCCCATACCAGAGCTGGGGTGCAGCCCCTGAAACATGGTGTCCAAAGGGGGTTGCAGTCAAGGATTCAGACCCCTTCTGGCTGGTCAGCCTTTTAGCACGTGTGCATTCCTAGCCCAGGCACCTATATTCACAGGCCTCTTTATCTGAGGACTTGGGCAAAGTCCCCGTCTAGCACGTCTGACAAATCGTCCTTATCCAAGAAGGCAGGGACAACCTGGCAGACAGGTTCCCCAGCCTGAGTCAGTACTCAGTGCTCTGTGCACTGTCACTCTTCTCTTGCCCCTCCTCCCGCCTCCGGCCCACAGAACTGTAGGAGCCTTTTGTTTGGGGCTCCCTCAGCAGTGAGACAACCCTTCCATCTATGCTTATCCACCTGAGCCTCCCGCTCTTTCATGGCGGGAGGGAAGTGGACCGGGGGTACTGGCGTTTACTCTGATGTGGATCCTTGCTTATACCATCCCAGCAAGTGACTGAAGCCTGGATTGTCACTTCTATTTTGCCTTTTGCCTCATTGTTTTCATCAGCCACTCTGACAACTGACAGCTGAGTTCCTGAACATTCATTCAACTAACATTGTTGAAGTCCTACTGGTGGGGATTAGAAATACAGAGCTATCTATACAGCCAATCTAGTCTGGCTTACACAAAGTCAACAGTCTAGGACAGTGTTTCTCAAAATCTACATCATTACCATTTTGGACCAAATGATTTTTGTTGAGGGACGAAGGAGGAGGCTGTTGTGTGCACAGTGGGCTGGTTCATTTCACAGAATCTACGGCCACTACCTACTAGATGCCAATATTAACTCTCTCCCCAGCTGAAAGAACCTAAAATATCTCCAGATATTGTTAAATGTCTGCTGAGGGGCAAAGCATCCCCCAGTTAGGAACCATGGGTCTAGAAGACCATGCTAAGCTTGGATCTCAGTGCCCTATAGATAGCAATCCATATTAATTCTAACTTCATAGAATCCCTTTCATGAAGCAAGTATCATTATTATCCACTTTTCATGTGAGAAAAAAAAATGGAGTTGTTACATAAATTGCCCAAGGTCACAGCAAGGAAGAAGTAAAGCCTGGATTTAATCCATGCAGTACATCTCAGTTTCAAAGCCCTCACTCTAAATTATTGTGCTGCAAGCTATGAGACAAAGCTATGAGACATCGATAAAATGAGACTGACTCTGTTAGAGGATCAGGGAAGGCTTCACGGAAGAGCTAGGGCTTCGTAGGATTACAATCCCACATGCCCAAAAGGTTGTGCATACACTCAGCATCTGGAACCAACACAAATATCTGACTACAACACAAATATCTGACTACAGCAGCTGTACACCCACTCTTGGCTTGGATCCACCTTGCTCACCTACCTTTCTTTGCATGCATGGAGTGAGTTCCACTTTCTCTACGAAGTTGTTCCTGAGATTCCTTAACAGGAAACTCATGACATAACTTGTGTGAATTATCCCTTTGGCAAGGACCAAGTTCAGCCTCCTGGCATCTCCCTCACTGTTTTGTAACTTTTGTATAACTTGGTTTGTCATCTCTCATCAAATCCCTTTAGGTCAGGCACTGCGTGTGGCCTGATGGAAAGAACACTCGCTATGAAGATGAAGGTCATGAGTTTGAATCTCTGCTCAGCCATTGGTGAGCTACATGCCCCTAATCACGGCATCCGGTCTCCCTGAGCCCCAGTTTCCTCCTCTACATAATGAAAATAAGAATACTCAACTTATCATATAAGACACAATACATGAGGAGCATTATCCAGTGTACAGGTCTTTCACAAATCTCATTTTCTTTCTCTTCAACACTTGCCTTTCTTGTAATATCTTGACAGTACTTGGTGCCCAAATATCTCGTGAAGTGATGACAGATTTGCTTAGACATTGTCAGAACAATTCAGATAAACCCAAACAAAATAATAGCAAAACAAACTTCATGATAAGGGAAAAGACAGAGGGGGAAATAAAATGCACGCGGTGACCTTCTCAGGTCCTCCTGGTGAAGCACACCTAGGCCTTGCCCATGTTTACAATGGCAGACTTGCCCCATCTCGCGAGCATGCTCACGGCACACCTTGAGGTGTTCACCAAGAGGGGAAGAGTGAAGCCAGCAGCTCAACACTGTAAGAAACAGTTAATTCAGAAGGGCAATAGGTGGCTCAGCACTTCTGAAAATCAGTGTGACCCAACGGAGGGAGTGATAACGGCCAATCTCACTCTCTGTTGACAGGAAAGTTACAGTTGGCATTGATTTTTTATTATTACTATTAGTTATATGTTCTGTAGCGAAACATTCAAGAGGTTTTCGAGGACAGATCGATGGTAAATCTTACTAGCTATTAGATCTTATGCAAATTAACTAACTGCCCACCTCAGTTCCCTCATCTGTAAAAACGCCCAAAATAGAGCAAGCAGATGCCATCCATGCCCTGCCCCACTTCCGCTCAGCCTCCACCTTTGACAAAGACCTATAAACACCATTATCGGAATTCCTGCCTGGGTCCTTTTCCTGGGTAAGGGGTCGCTGGGCTCGAGAGCAGAACAAGCCCTGAGTGCAGCCGAGGGAATGTCCATGGAAGCTTCCCTACCCAACAATGGCTGGAGAGTTGGTGGATAGACGTTTCTTCACACTCATCCCTTGGCTGAGATAACTCTGAAGCAATTTACATGGAATCCCAGAATTCTCCCTCATTAGCCACAGAGCTAACTTGCTGGATCACATACTGTTTGCTCACTGCCTTCCCTTTCTGATCTCACTCCCCCTCTCCCCCTACTTGTACTTCCTGGGATCACCTTTTGAATAACCCACAGCTTCTGGGGAGACTCAGGACACAGAGAATGATGATGTGTAACCTGAGTGATTGCATATCAAAGGCTTCGCACATTTCCTAGTGGTTATATCAGTCAGGGTCCAACCAGAGAAGCAGAAACAGTAGGAGAAATATATCATCTACAGTAAGAGATTTAGTGCAAGGAATTGACTGATTGTGACTGTGGCTTAGGCAAGTCCAACATCTGTAGGGCAGCCCACCAGAAAGGACAGGCTGGACCGGTCAGGCAGGAGCAGAAGGTGCTCCCCACGGCTGGAATGTCTCCTTCCTAAGGGAAGCCTCAGCTCTGCCCTTAAGACCTTTTAACTGATGCAGTGAAGCCCACCCAGATTACTTAAAGTCACCCGATTATGGACTTTAGTCACTTCTACAAAATGGCTGCATAGCAGCATCTAGATCAGTGAGCGAATAAATAAGTGGGGAATGAAGTCCAGACAAGTTGACGCATTAAAAAGACCATCATGCCCATGACAAAGGCTCAAAAATGTCAGAACAGTAGTCATGAACTTTTATCTGATAGCAAAAGTAAGAACGATCCATTATGTAACATTTGAAAAAGAAAAATGGTATGAACAAAATAATACTCATTCATAAACGCTCCGTGAAAAGATCACCATGGCTTTTACATGTACAGTGATGCCTCTGTGTTTACTAAACTAAGCACTAAACTGCATGATTTCTTCACTCCACATGATAAGCCTTTTCTTATCTCATGTGATAGTTCAAGACTTTATTTTAATTGCTGCAAAGTAGTTTATCCTCTATAGGTATCCTATTTTATTAACGACATACCCTTTTGTTGGGCACGTGGGTCCTTTCCACTTTTTAATTCTTTCATGGATCTTTTTGTATATACCTATTTGCCTGCATATTAGTCCTGCATGTTATTATTTTATAATCTCTTAATATAAGTTCCCAACTATTTAATAATGAATCTGGCCGGTTCTTGCAATTGGTTCTGCAAAAGAAGTAACACCTGGCACCCTAAGGTATCATCATGCGCAGTGAGTTAGTCTCTCTCCTACACACCTAGGATGGCACTTTCTGTGGATGATCCTTGGGAGAAATTGGCATAGAGGGTACCCACTGGAGAAAAGCGGGAAGATTTGCAAAATTGATCTTGTTCTCGTAAATGTCTGTCGATGCTGGGGTTTCCACCCTGTGCCATTTCTTTCAAGAATTTTTAGAAGAAATTTGTATTATTTTTAAACCTAGAGAATAAAGAAAAAGGACAGGGCAATGCTCGTTAGCTATTAGGGATGGGAGAGAGTGTGACTACATAAGGGTAACACAAAGGAGTTTTCAGGTTATGGAACTATCCTGAATCCTGGTTTTGGTGGTGGTTAAACAAACGTATTTATGTATTAAAATCCATAAAACTGTCCACCAAAATAAGTCAATTTTACTGTATTTTTTTAAATGGGAGAAGTAGAATGATAAATTTAAAAATGGGGTCATGGAGGGGATTTTGTGCAGAAAGATCAAGGTACATATTCTTCTGAAATTGTAATGCCATGATTTGGGGCAGTGTGCATTTCAGATCTTCCATCTGATTCCTTAGACTTGGTTTTTATCATCTTTTACAACCTAACAGAAATTAAGTTTGCACTTTATAAAAGAGTTCTCCAAACACACAGTCTCAGTAAAAAGATCAATCTTTTCTACCTTGATTATTTTCAAGTGAAGATTTATGTACATTTCCCATATTCATTTATTAAACTTTTTCTGCATTTATGCTTAGATGAAATTTTTTTGCTAAATATTAAATCATACAATATATTCATCAAGAATCACATAAGGAATTTCAACATCGTGTTAACACATGGAAACTCAGTAGAAATTTTAGCATTACCTTAATGCAAAGTATGATCTCTACATTTTATTTTATGAGTATAGTCAGCAGAGACCGAAACTCAAGGGACCCTGGTTTAGACCCAGGAGACCTGGTCCCTTCTTTGGCTTGGACCACTCTCCTGGGGAGACCGCAGGCAAGGCCACTGCAAATCAATGCAGCCAATGCTAGTGATCTCGCTAACCTTCTGGATTCTGCATCCACATGGCAGAATGTGCTCCTCACCTGTTACCCAAGGGTGGCTGCTACTCATGGTTCCGTGTTCCTGTTCACATGTGCATTTTTTTCCTCCATCACGGACAAATAATTTTTGAAACAGTTCCCGACTTCTGAGGGTTTTGGGATCTGGGAGACAATGAAACTAATGCTTATGGCACTTAAGATTCACAATAAATAGATCTTGGGTATTCCATTAACCCTTCGGAAACACTATTCAGATTTGTTTTGGTAGCAGGAGAAAGATGACCACAAAAGAAAGATTTCAAGTTAGCTGTAAGATGACCTTTAAGAGCTAGAAAGTCACTTGTATCATTCATCTCTGCCTCCGTCTCTCACGGTCCAACCCCCCTCACCCCATCCTGCAGCAATCACCTTCCAGGTGTCTCCCACCAACTCCAGCCACATGGTATGATTTCTCCAGGAGGGGGATGAGTCACGTGGGCAGAGACAAGTCCAAGACAGAAAACTGGCTCTGGAAGGGCAGGGTGGGTCTGACTTAGAGGTGGGAACCCCGTGGAACCTTAAGTGTCTTCCGGCTGGTGGGAGTTGGAAGACATCCCTGGCAAAAAAGAAGCCAATAGGTAGCAGTAGCCTAAGACCCCAAGCAGAAGCAAAACAGATGTTTATTAAAAACCCAATCATCTGACTTAATGATACTGTGTGTATTCCGTGTTGACACTCCGTGTTGTTATCATCAGAGTCCAGTCGAGACTTAGGAGCCCACCAATAACACCCCCCTTTCCCTCCTATGTTTTGAAACAAGCCTGAGAAAGACACGAGAATCAGACAGACGAAGATCCTAACCAGCAGCTTCATTGCGGATTAAATCAGGGTTGGAGGACATGGGCTCAGCTCTGCAGCCAGGCGAGCTTGCTAACACTGCCCCTTGAATCAGACAGACTCACGCACACAGCCACCTGCACAGATGGGGCACTCTGGGCCCCACCTGTAGGGCGTGACTGGGAGCAGACTAGAACACGTGTGTTCAAAATGCAGAGGAAA
Source organism: Rhinolophus sinicus (assembly GCF_057876585.1). Taxonomy (NCBI): domain Eukaryota; kingdom Metazoa; phylum Chordata; class Mammalia; order Chiroptera; family Rhinolophidae; genus Rhinolophus; species Rhinolophus sinicus. The sequence goes on from NC_142501.1 coordinate 209,042,949, forward strand.
GTGGGCTGTGCAGGGATGCTCAGCTCCTTCTGCAAAACTGACCAATCAGAGTGGTGGCCCCTCCTCCCTTGGGGAGGAGTGAGGGAGGGAAGAGAAAGAAGCACTGCCCCTCCCGTCCAGCCCCAAGGCTACCTCTATGTGAAGAACATTTACATACATCTTTGTCCCTGCCTAACCAACCAGCTGAGACAAGGTCTTTTTAGGCAGGAGAAACACACAGGATGACCTTTGGGCTAAAAGAGAATATTACCTCCAGGGGGCAGCTTGGCAGTGCCAAGGGGGATGGCAAGGCCCTCAAGGAGAATGTGATAAGATTGAGAAGTTGAATTCTAATCTTGGGTTTTATGTTGTGACACCATGTTGGAAATAGGAGTGTCTTAACAGCAGAAAGGTAGAAATTAACTTTCTATCCGACCACACCCCAAAGAAAGAAGGCATTTTGTTACTGCTGTTTTCATAAGCCCCTCCGAGTGTGGGGTGGCTTAGTCAGGAGCCCAGGACCCCTATGGGGTGCCTGCCATCAGTGGGTCCCGTATTAATGACAATGCTGTAGCTCCCTTTGAGCTGTCCTGGGCAAACTTTTCTGCCAAAGTACAGATGGGGGCCAGCTGGTGCCTGAGGAGTGATGGTGTCAGAGGAGGAGAACACAGCCTTGAAAGGTCTAAGACAAAGATGACATTCCTTTTAAAGTCCTTTGTTTGTTCTGTCTAAAAAATGTATGAGATTCTAACTCTCTCTCCCACAATGCTTCCATTTCTACTTTGATATAAAAATGGAGCTCAAATCACCTACCATTAAGTAAAATGTATGCTTTCTGGGAAGGTGTGGTATGGTTGCCCTTGAATCTGCATATCCCAGGCAGGTGACTGAGTCACCCCCACAGCTCCATCCACTGTGCACACTCTCAGGTTTGAGATGCTCTATTTGTGTGCAGTCTTCATCCATCCATCCATCCATCCATCCATCCATACATCCATCCATCCAACAAATACTTACTAAGCAATAATTATTTCCAGGTCTTCCATGTCATAAGACATAGTCCCAGTCTCAAGGAGTTATACTTCTGTGAGAGAAGTTTACAATTTTCATTTATAACAAGATAATGTTAAATGCCTGTTTCAGTGATTAGTACCTGGGTGGCATTTTTTAAAGTGCTTTATATCATTATAATTGCTTTTATTATTATTTTAAGAGTATATTAAAAAGAAACACAAATAATATTTGCTTTCTGCTTGGAAAGACTGGGAAATCTTGGAAGTCTTGACCAAAAAACAAAACAAAAATACATTTTGTAGTACTCTATTATCCTGACTTTCATTAGGCTGAAGATGTCTTTTAGTTAAAAAAGAAAACAAAAATCACATCGCTCAGTTTCAATTAATACTACACGTACTTTGGAGTGTGGCAATGGATGGCCATATTCAATAACATTTGGATATAGTGAATATTCGTACCCCAACAAGACTGTAGGTTCCTTAAAACAGCCATTGGTCTAGAACAGTACCATCCAGTAGAAATGGAATGCAACAAACATATGTAGTTTTAAATTTTCTAGCAGCCACATTAAAAAAAAAAAAAAAAAAAAAAAAAGTAGATTTCTAAAATCTACTATACTTAAAATATTGCCGTTTCAACTTGTAATCAATATAAATATTATACATGGGATATTTTACATTCTTTGTACTAAGACTTCAAAATCCAGTGTGTATTTTATACTTACGCACACCTCCGTCTGAACTGGCTACATTTTAAACGCTCAATAACCACATGCTGCCAGTGGCTGCCATGTCAGACAGTCGGGTACAGACTCTAGAGCTTTAGTTGGAAGTCTGAGAATATCCCGTGTGAGGAGATCATCAGCGTGAATGTGTAAGTGGGCACTTATTCTAATCCTGAGCCCTGATAATAACAAACAGACTCAGTGGAAGTCTTTCTAGATTTATTGATCACCTCTTAAACAGCATAAATTAAACAATGTAAATTTTGGCGATAGTAGTGGTTTTTGAACATGAAAACGAGTAGGTCTGAAGTAATGGATTATTTGTGCCTGCCCTGAGTGGCTCTGTATGCTACGATTTTTGGTTATTGATGCTACTTAGTTTTTATTTTCTGTCCCCTTCATCTATAGAGGCTCTCGTGTGTCCTTAGACTAGTGTCGTAATGCCACACTCCTTTAACGCAAACACACCCAACCCACCCCATACACACACATTCACACCCCTACAGAAAATGTTAATATGGACGTTAAAAGTGTACATAACAGTGGCATGTTCTTGGATTGAGGAACTGGAATATTCTCTTGTGAATAAAAATGCTGTTATTTGCCTCCTGTCGTCTCAACTAACCTCAAGATACCATGTTTCCCCGAAAATAAGACCTAGCTGGACCATCAGCTCTAATGCATCTTTTGGAGTAAAAATTAATATAAGACCCAGTATTATATTATATTACATTACATTACATTATATTATATTATATTATATTATATTAGACCTGGTCTTATTTTAATATAATATAATTTTTGCTCCAAAAGACACATTAGAGCTGTGGGTCATTAGAGCTGTAGGTCTGGTTAGGTCTTATTTTCGGGGAAACACGGAGGTGGCAGCTAGATGATATATAAGGTTCTTCCAAGTGAAGAATCACTGTATTAATTTATTCTATCACTTGCTTACTTTGATGCATCACATTAAAAATACGAAGACTGTGGTTTGAAAACCCATGCAAAACATCAATGCTATTAAAAAAAAAAGTCATTTGACTAATAGAGATTTAATTATTTCTCAAAGTATTAATTACTTTTGTATAAAGAAACAACCTAGGGACATTTAGAAAGCTTAGTTTGAGAAATATAATACCCATGGAGGTACCTAGTTTTCCTCAGAGTTTTAACATATCACTGTGCAATCACAAATTTAACACTGTCACTACAAAGAAAATTTCAAGGAATATAGTGGTTCTCCACTGAACACCACTAAAAATGCAAGTTAAATAAAGCTGTACAATATCAATCATGGAAATATATTTCAGGTAATGATAACAATATTATAATAGCATACTCGTAGAATAATATAACTTCACTTATTTTATTAATAATATATTAATCACTTAGTATATTTTCTGTATAGTACTAAATATATTATGTTCATTGTCACTTAATACTAACACTAACATTCTGAGGAATACACACCTGTTCTACAAATGAGGAAACTGAGGCACAGAGGGAGATGCTTCTTCAGTGATGGAGCTGAAATTAAAGACAACGCACCCTCCCTGACTCCAGAGCCAAGCTCTTGACAGTCATGTCACACTACCTCCTTTTGTCACATCTCGTTTTCTAGAGGAGCAAACTGAGACCCAAAAAAGAAAGTGACTAATTAGCATCATAACCAGACGCAGGACCCAAGTCTTCTCATTCCAGGACCATGAGTATTCGAGAATGATGGTCTGAATTTATCCTTAATCAGAGAAGTGTTTTAATCAAATATCAGTTGTTCTGCAGCAATGAAGAAACCATTCTTGGGATCATCATTCACTCAAAGCCCCAATCGTCCAGTTACCTGGGCAGAATCTATGGTCTCTAAGAATGGGGCCCGGACAGGATGTTCAGAAGCCTCTATCCTGGCTGTTCTCCTAGCTTCACTCTTGTGGACCATCTGCCTCACTCCACACCCTCCCCAAGGCTGTTTTTATCCATTTCACCGCCTACTCTTTGGTTACCTTACCCTCACTTAAATTATTGCAGCAGACGGTTACCTTGTCACTGATGTACATGGGGGTCAGAAGTCCTGGACTTCAATAGCCTTTCTGCCACTTGTCTTTACAGGCAACTCCCTGAGAATGTGTCTCTTCACCTGTATGTGGAGATAAGAACCCCTCCTTCCAGTGCTTCTAGTGGTGTGTCTCTCTAGATTTATTCAATCTAGATTTATTACACGAATGAATAAATAAAGGAATGAGTGTTTATTAATTTGTAAACTATTCATCACCAATGTTAGTTGTTATATGCATATGCCTAGGTTTATTTCCAGTTTTGTGCCTTAACCTTGGGGAACGTTCTTTATCGTCATTCACCAACCCAAATCCCACCCACCCCTCAACACCAAGGTGCTATGGTGTGAATGTTTTTGGCTCTCCCAAATTAACATGTTGAAATCCTAACCCCCAAAGGTGATGGAATTAGTAGGTGAAGCCCTTAAGAACTAATGAAACCATAAGGGTAGCACCTTCAAGAATGGGATTAGTGCCCTTCAAAAAGAGACCCCCAGAAAGCTCTCCATCCCCTTCCACCATGTGAGGCTACAAAGGGAAGTCGGAAGCAGGGAAGGGGTCCTCGCCCAACCATGCTGACACTCTGATCTCAGACTTCCAGCCTCCAGAACTGTGAGAAATAAATGTGTCTCGTTTATAAGCTACGCAGTCTGTGAAACTTTTTTTTATAGCAGTCCCAACAGGACTAAGGCACAAGTAATTCTGTTCACTTTTCCAGCCAACACCAAACAGCCTTCTTCACGCCCCTGTTGTCCATTATGAGGTGCTCACTTGGATGCATATCTGCCCTCCTCTGATGACCACGAGCCCCGTCTACGTGCGTGTGATGCCAGCTCATGTGTTCAGCCTACCTGATGAGTCCAGCCTCACGAAGGCTGGCCTTCTGTTGACAGACAGCTAGTCAGGTGTACCACCGTGGACAGGGTTTAACCTCTGAGGCCCAAATCCCCCAACTATAACATAGAGGTCACTCCTAGGTAGTGGAGGGTTAAAGGGCCAGTGAAATAAAAGGCAGAAAGCAGATAGATAGCTCTCCAACCCTTTCCCATCCATTCCCCTGCCACCAGCCGATGATTGCCCTGTGACCTTCTTGAGAGCATAGACCATGGTTTGTAACTTGGTACACTCTTACACGTGCAGTAAACTCAGATTAAGTGCCACTTGTTGGGTTGAATGGATTTGACAGAGACGCACCTCCAGAAGCAGAATTCGGTTTTAACCTGGGCATATTGTCAGCAATCCACTCAACGGTCATTCATTTTAAGCCTATCACATCCAGGCCCTTTGCCACGCTACCATGAGAAATGGAGCCCTTGACCTCAGCAAATCCACAGAGTAATGAGAGTGGGATAAGCACAGTTGTGCTCACCCAGCGCCCACTGTTGGTGTAAGGTACTCCAGCACCTTTGTGAATGTCGACATCAATGTGTGAACGTGGGCAAGACACTCCCTTCCCAAACCTGGGTCACTGAATCTGTAAAATGGAGCCCTCTTTACACAGTGGCTGGGAAGCTTAGATAAACTAATGGCATGAGAACGTGATAAACTGTAAACACTATATCATGGGTCAGCAAACTACAACTACAGGACAAATCTGACTGGCCACTCATTTTCATAAAGGAAATTTACCGGAACACAACTATGCCCATCTATTTACATTTTACCTATGGCTGCCTTCGTATGACAAGGGCAGAACCGAGTAGCTGTGACAGAGTCCATCTGGCTCACGAAGCCTAAAATATGTGCCATCTGGCCTCTTGTAGAATAAGATCACTGATCCCTGCTTTATAGAAAGGTGAGGTATTAAGGTAATTACGAATATTGTTCTCATCACCACTTATGGAGAGATGTCATGATACAGTGGCACAAGCAAAGGTTTTGTAGCTGACAGTCTTAGGTCACAATGCCCTCTCTACCCTTTGGGAGGTAGACGACTTCAGATATGCCCATTGACCTCTCTGAGCCTTTTTCTAAATGAAGATAATACTCGCCAACCAACATGACATGAGGTTGACACCAGGCCATGTTTGTAAGTTGTCCAATATGAACTTCTAACCAATTGTTAGTTCCCCTCCCCCTTTGAATTCAAGGCCACCATTAACATTTCTTTCTTTCTTTTTCTCATCTTGTTTCACTCCTATAAATGTCTCACACCTCTCGCAATATGGATCCTTAGTGCTTTTCTGTTGATTTAGTAACTGATTCTCATACTAGCAAATGACCAAGACACATATATTTGAATAACACTGGATTAAAGATAAATTGGTTTCTTTGCACCAGAACTTGGCAGAGCCTTTATTGTCCTAATGCACATGGTGAATATGTAAGAATGGAACAGAGTATATTCTGTCTCTAATCTCTTTGTCCTTGAATACTTTTCAATGAAGACCAGGAAGCATCTCAAGGGACCAGTATTCCTGTTCCATAGAAAAATAATACTTTATAGTCGCAAAGTTCCTTAATGCTGTGTTTTCATACCATGTACTCTACTCTGCCTCTTCTGATTACGAGACTTACTGCTGTTCTTGTAATTCAAAAATATATTCATGTCTCAGCACCTTTTCACTGCCTGTCCCTTCTGCCTCTCCATTATTTACAGGTCTCTGATCCTTAGTTTCATCAGACATTCTCAAAGCTATCCTCCTCAGAGAGGGTTTCATTCACTAAGACAGGCAAACTTGTCCCCAGCTCCCATTAGTCTCTATTCCTTTACTCTCCTTTATTTTCCTTCACAGCATTTACCTTCGAATACCACTATTTATCCATGTGACTATTTATTGCATATTCACTGTACAGTAGTCCCCTCTTTTCCGTGGAGGATACATTCCAAGATCTCCAGTGCATGCCTGAAACCACAGATAATACTGAAGCCTATATCTACTATTTTTTTCCTATATATTCATACCCAAGATAAAGTTTAATTTATCAATTAGGCATAGTAAAAGGTTAACAACAATAAATAATAACAAAATAGAACAATTATAACAATATACTATAATTTAAGTTATGTGAATGTGGTCTCTCTTTCTCAAGATACAGCATGGAGATGGTAGACAAAGGGAGGATTCATTCCCCAGGCCAGATGCAGGGGTTGTTGGGAGATTTCATCACACTACTCGGAACAATGCACAATTTAAAACTTATTGTTTATTTCTGGAATTTTAATTTAATATTTTTGGACCGCAGTTGACCATGGATATCTGAAACCATGGAAAGCAAAACAGCATACAAGTGGTGGGGGGTTGGGGGGAGGGAATACTATACTAAAATAAATAAGTTCTGTGGAAAACAGAGACTGTATCTTTTGAACTATGTTAACATCACCAGCCAGATTCATTCATAGTGGGTAGTCAATAAATATTTGTTGAATAACATGATAATAACCAACTGTGTGCCAACAATCTCTACGATGCAGATTGACAGCAGTTGCAGCATTTTATTAGATGTGACCATTCTGACGTCTGTGTTCCTTGGTTCGCTTTGAGGATAGGGGCTGTGACTTGTTATCCCCAGTGCCTTTGGCAGTTTGTGGCATCAATCAGGTAATTAGTAAATATTTAATGGATGAAATTATATTTACTGAATTTTATGCTTTGTATCACTTGAGTCTCAGCAACCCAATGGGAAATTTAGGGAAGTTATAATTATTTACCCTTTGCAACAGAAGAAAAATATCAAGAAAATAGAACTAACTGTTTGACTCCTGGCCTCATATAAAATAGGGAGAAGGGGACAGAACAGGAAATGCCAGATGCAGTTCGAGATAATAGGCTGCGGCCAGATGGGGAAACCCTTTGACCACTGTGCTGGGAAATTTGGACTTTATCCTGCAGTAGATTGCCAAGCAGTTGCACAAATTACCAGTACAATAATCACATTCAGTTTCTTCTACTATGAAACTGTACCAAGTCTAAACTGCATTTATGACATCTGAACAATCCATTCAGCTGAAGAACTGACAACCCTCTCATTGATTCTCTACCCCGTGGCTGAATGAGAACTTCCCTTACTTAATTCGTATGAAACTCTGAGGGCTTTCTATCTGTGCAAGGTCTAAAACAACTAAATCAACTCAAAACATTCTCTTTTATAAAGCTACTAATCATTTATTCATCCATCCATCCATTCATTTGTTCATCCATTTATCTAATCATTCATATTTATTGAGCACCTATCATATGTCTGGAACTGTGTTAGAAGTCATGATAAGTTTTAAAAATGGTTATATATATATATATATATATATATATATATATATATATATATTACACATATTATATATATACACATATATACATATATTATATACTATATATATGCTTGTATATATACATTAACAAATAGTTGACTATTTTAGAGAGATAAAAATTGTATTCAATAGCTATCACTCACATGGCATTTTATAACTTACAAAGATCTTCTTAATATAATTCACTGATTCATGATATAAAATGTATGGAACGCTTGCTGTGAGCTAAGCATTGGGTGTATAAGGATGAGAAAAAGCCCCTGGCTTCTAGGAGTAGGCTTATCTGTGTCAGCGTGGCGGGAACTGTAGGTGAGGAAAGGGCAGATATTAGCATCAGTGTTCACAACAGCTTCAAGGGGAGGCACCTTCATTACCACCCACACTTTGCAGAGGCGGGAACCGGAGGCCCTGGTTAAGCAGGAAGCCAAAGAAGACACCGTTTGCAAATAGCAAAACCAGAACCTAAATGTGATTTGTCCACTCCCAATACTTATTCCTCTTCTTCCCTCCTCTTCCCTTCCTAAGCAATTCAACCCCAAAGCCATGAGGTGGGGCAGAGCAGCGCTGGCATCCACACCTGATTGGGAAGAGCCATGATGGCTCAGAACAGAGTTTTGAAGCAATGACTTGTCTCTGTCCCATGATGTTCACAGATAACAAATGAAGACTGGATTCAGTGGCTGAAGGCTGGACCCAGCTGAAGAGACACTGGAAGTTAATGCTCACTGTCGGTTGGGGTCTCAACTGCAGCTCTCACACAGAATCCCTACACATGCGCACTTCGTATAGTCTTCCTGTTTCCATAGAGTATGAGAACTGCGTTCCAAGTGTAAGTGTCCCAAATAGATCAGGAGGAAGCTGTATTGCTGTTTATAACTAGACTTTGGAAGATAGATGGCATGGATGCCTCCATAGTCACAGGTCCATATATCAACGGGAGACAACACAGATCCCACCTCCAACAGGAGAAGCATCAACAACACATTGTAAGAGCAGTATGTTGCGTGGGAGATATTTATGGAACCATCTTGGAGACTACAATCTGTTGCACATATATTGAGAGGAACATTATATCAATTTTGGATATTCCTGATAAAAATGTAATGTGAATCTAAACGTGAGGCAATATTAGACAAATCCAAATTGAGGCACATTTTAAAAATAACTGGCCTGCAATTTTCAGAAGTGTCAAGGGCATGAACTTTCCAGAAAGAGTGATGAATTATTCCGGCGTGAAATTGGTTGAAGAGATATGACAAATAGAGGCAACCTGTGATTCTGAATTATATACTTCCACCATAAATGACATTATTGGGGCATTTAGAAAACTTTAATGGAATTGGAAAATTAGCTGTTAATACTGTATCAAGGTTACATTCCTGATTTTGATGAGATTATTATGGTTATGTAGAAGAATATTCTTGTTTAGAAGAAATAAATACTACATTATTTGGGGTACATAGGGCATCAGGTCAATAACATACCCTCAAAGTGTTTTCTTCTACATCCAATTCCACAAGGTCAAGATTTCTTAATAAAAAAATCTTTTTTTTTTTTGATTAACGAAAACAACAGCTGGATGCCCAAGGCCATTTCCACGAACTCTATTAAAGCAATTGAGTGTATCTGTCTTCAAACCAAGCAAATGTGTACCAAACCTCTACTTCCCTTTGAATATACAAAGACCAAATAAAAGAGGAAAATTAAATAAAAAACTTAATGTATATGTTTTCTATCAGATTCTTTTGTGGGTTTTCTGTTGTTGTTGTTTTAATCAGTTTTTCTTTGTTTTATTTTTGTTTGTTTCTTTTTTACTTGAAGGAGAACTAATGGCTGCCTTGTGCTCCTGTAAGGGAAAAAACAAATTGTTTCCTAAATAAGTCACACCTCATATTGACTAAGATCACAGCAGGTAGTTTAGAATAATCAATCCATATTGTGTCATAATAAGATCTTGCTGGGGGATATACGCAGAGTCAGGAATTTTCAGCAATCTCTCTATTTGTGTGAGTTTTCTATTTAGATGTTCTGCTATTCAAGTCAAGATTATGTTTAAACTTTTCCACTTCTGAACGTCACCTTGTCACTATGGATAAATCTGGTTCCTAACTGTTAATTAAATTATTTGTTCTTATAAAGCCTCACAATCACCTAATCTTTTAAAAAAAGAAATCATGAAGAAAAAGTAAAGACAGTTTGAAAAAAATAATAAAGAATGATTTGTAAAGTCTCCACTCTAACACACTTATTTACACATAATGTTGTAACAATATAAGAACATGGACAGGGAGATCATACAACAAATTCATGATACAGCTGTTGCTAGTCAGGGTGAGAGCAATGAGACTAGAGAAAACAATTAAGAGACACAATGGTATTTATTAAAGTCACCTTAAACATTATTTATATATTTTTTTCAAAAATATGAAGTGACTATGACAAAATATTGCTATTTATTTATTGTGGGTAGTGAGCAATTAGGTATATTTTAGGTAATTCTCTAAGTTGTCTGTCTGTGTTTGACCTCCCTACTTCCGGACAGCCTTCAGCCTTCTCACATCTAAGAATGGTAGATGTGTAGATTGGCAAGTCAATCCTAAAAGTCATAAGAAATTGCAAGATACCAAGAATAGCTAAAGCCAACTTAAAGAACAAAGTTAGAGGACGAACACTTCCTGATTTAGAAACTCAATACAAATCTAAACAATTTTAGACAGTGTGGTACAGGCAGAAGACAAACATATACGTTAATGGAATGAAACTGAGTGTTCAAAAATAAATCCTTACATTTATACTCAATTGATTTTCAACAGGGTGCAGAGAAAACTCAATGGAGAAAGAACAGTCTGTTTAGGTTTCCAGGACGCATGCAAAAGAATGAAGTCAGACTCCCACATCACAACAATATAGAAATGAGTTATTTGCTATAGGTAATCATTTACTATAGGTCTATGTAAGTGGAAAAGCAACACCCATAAAGTTATTAAAATAAACCATATGTCTAAGTCTTCATAGCCTTAAGTTAAGCTATAGTTTCTTTGGTATTATATCAAAAGCAAGGGCAAAAAATGAAAGAATAGATAAATTGCAAATCACCAAAATTAAAGACTTTTGTGATGTGAAGAACAATATCAACAAGTGAAAAAGGCAGCCCAAAGATTGGAAGAAAGAGTTTATAAACCATATGTCTGATAAGGAACTTTTAAGTAGACTATATAAAGAACTCCTACAACTCAATAATAAAAAGACAAGTAAATAATTTAAAAATGGGAATGGATTTGAATAGTTCTTTTTCAAAAGAATACCTATATTCTATTCAATGTAGAATGGAAAATAAATGTTAATGGGTATGGGATTTGTTTTAAGGGGGACAAAAGTGTCCTAAAATTACATTGTGGTAAATGGCTGCACAGCCCTAGGAATACCTGATATCCATTCAGATATCTAATAACTACAAGAGCATATTCTTTACATCATAAGTTATTAAAATGCAGAGCAAATAATAAAGGATATCACTTCGTACCAATGGGCGAACTGTAGTCAAAAAGACATATGATAAGTGTTGGTGAGAATGTGGAGGAACCAGAACCCTCCTCACGTTGCTGCTGGGAAAGTAAAATCGTGCGGCCACTTTGAAAAACGGTTTGGCAGTTCCTCAAAATGTTAAACATAGTTACTCTATGACCCAGCAATTCCTTTCTGGGTACATACCTAAGAGGAAGAAAATCGATGTCTACATAAAAACTTGTACACAAACGTTCACAGCAGCATTATGTATAATAGTCACAAAATAGAAGCAACCCAAATGTCCATCAACTGATGAATGGATGAATAAAATGTGGTATATTAATTCAGTGACATATTATTTGGCAATATAAAGACATAATGTAGTAATAATGCCGTGGGGACAGAGTCCCACAGAGCAGATTCCAGGCTCTGGGCCTCCTGTGGGGAGGTGCTGGCTTGGGTGGTAAATGACCATCAACTGTGGTTGGTTGGCCATCAGCTGTAACCGGTTAGACAATTGGCTACTGATGTAACTGTGGGGCTGCGTTGATTGGTTGGTTGGTTGGCAGCCAGAGAAGTGAATGGAGAACTTCCAGTCGTGTCCTACTTTGCTACTACTGCGTGTGTCTTGCCAGTCCACCAGAGAGAATATAGTGGTACGACTCCCCTATCCATGGCTCCGTGGGTGTTCCTTTTTGGCCTCACCATATCCTGCGTTCTTATGTGGGGAGCAGGACCAGAGGCCCCACAGGCCGCCCCGCACGACAAATGGCGCAGAGAGCAGGGACCCTCGCACAACAAATGCATGCTATAACAAGGGTGAACCTTGAAAAAAAAATCATGCTAAGGGAAAGCAGTCACAAAAGACCACATATTGTTTGATTCCATTTCTATGAAATGTCCAAATGCATAAAAACAGAAAGTGCATCAGTGGTTGCTTGGGGCTGAGGAGGAGAAGCAAACGGAAAGTGACTTCTAAAGGGTATGGGATTTGTTTTAAGGGAGACAAAACGTCCTAAAATTACATAGTGGTAATGACTGCACAGCCCTGGGGATATACTGAAACACATTGAACGATACACTTTAAATAGGTGCATTGTATGCTATGTAAATTATACTCCAATAAAACTGTTTAAAAACAGTTGTAGTGAGTGGCTGAAATGGATGATAGATCTTAATGAAAAACGACAGATAAGGAGTCTAACCTCATTATCAATAGATGAGTAGAGTTTAGTTATTAAGACTGAATTAGCCAAATGGAACAGTCTGGCAAACATCTAACACCTTGATTGCTCCTCCATTCCTTAAGCTTGGTTTCACTCAAATGACATTTCTTCCATGAAGTCTTTAGTGGCTTGTCCCTGCAGAGATTGTGTTTTCTTCCCACACTCCCTGAGGTCCATTTCCACAGACTCAAAGCAGCGTGCCCCATGGTGAGTGGCCCACCTGCCCCAGTGGGTGGGGGAGCAGTCAAGCCACTTGTATGTTTGTTTCACTTGTATCCACCAGAACATAGGAGTTTCTCAGTAAATGGTTATGCAGAAGCAGGCAACCAGCGGTCACAAATCTGGGTCCACTCAGCTACAGCGAGACAGAAGACATGCTTTGCCTCATGTATACACCATGTGTTTAGTAAAATAAATGATGTGTCAATGTTAAAATATTGGGCCTTTCTACATAAAGTTTCTAGGTCTCTAGACTTGAAAATTTGCAGAAAATTGGGCCTGGATTCCTGCATAACATTCAATGAACAGCTGCTGTGAATGCCACACTGTGGTGACAATGACCCTCACCCCTCCTGTCTACACACTCAGCCATTTACATTTATTTACATTTTCTGCCTGGCCTAAGCATGCACTTGGTTACGTGATTTCTGAGTTAACCTGTCAAGAATTACTCAGCTTTCAGTGGAGAAGTTTTTTTATTTTATTGAAATTGACTCAGAACTAACACTGGCATTAAAAGGGCCCCAGAGTTCCCAGATGACTCATGATTGGGGTAAGTGGATGAGTCATCAGAACATTCATACCTTTATTACGAATACCAATATCAAGGCTGTAAGGTGCACCTTCCACCTGGGGTTACCAAATAATTCAGTAAATAATTTATCTTACTTTTTCCACCTTAGTAAAATTCCCCTAAAGTGATTTTTGTTGGTTATAATGTTCTTTCGGTTCTGCTGGGAAGTCCAAAAAATTTCCCCTGGGAAATGTGCTGCTTCTGAGACTATTCTCCATTCAAAAATTATTGTCCTTCAATCTGACTCGTTCCCTTCCTGCCACAGTACCTGTGATTCAACCACCTTGTTTGCAAAAAAATAAGTGGTCGCATTTAGTCTTAGGATTTCAAGTACTACCTGTACACGGATGACTTCTAACTGTATCTTCCACAAACGTGTTCCCCAAACTTCAGGTACGTATGCATTTAGACATTCAATGGGCATCTCAAACTTGAGCTTTGGGTATTCCCCCAAGCATACTCCTGTTGCTCTTCCCATCTCAGCAGACAACTCTGTTCTTCAAACTGCTCAGGCAAAACTTTTGGAGTCATTCCTGACTCCTCTCTTGTTCTCAACCCCCACATTTTGTTCATCAGCAAATCCTACTGGCTTTACCTTCAAAGTATATTCAGATTTCGTCGCATCTCCCACCCCTCATCCCACCTCCTTGTCCAAGCCAGCCTTATTTACTACCTTAAACACTGGAAAAGCCTCCACCCTGGCCTTCCAGCTTCTGTCCCTACCCTTCCCCCCAAGTCCCTTTCAGAGTATACTCACAACAGCACTCTGGGTGATTCTTCTGAAATATGTCACATCTCACCCCTCATGAGCTGGCCTCTCCATTGCCCTCAAACTGTAAATAAGCAGACAACCTTCAACTGGCCTCTGAGACCGCAGATGACCCCCAAAAATCTGTCCCCTCGCTGTTCTCTTCCCCTGTGATGCTCCACCCCCCACTCTAGCCACTGGCCGCCTTGAATTCCATGAGAATCATGGTTGTTCCTTCTCAGAGGCAAGTAGCCTTCCTTCCTTCAGCTCTACTAGAAAGTTCACTCTGAGGTATCTATCCCTGGACACCACCTTTAAAATGCTTCTCCCAGCACTTCTGGTCCTCCCTACCTAACTTATTTTTCACTTTAGCAATTATCACCATATTTATATTTTGTTTTACATTAGCTCAGACAATTAAGTTTGCGAACTTAATTGTCTATCCCCCGTATATATGTATATGTAGAAATAATCAATAATAGTTAATATTAATGATATATTACACTATTATCAATGCATATTAATAAATATGTATATTAATATTTGTAATATATACAAATATAAGTAAAACTATATATGTATATACATATATACACATATGCATTATATGTATATACACACATGTACATATGCATATTTAGTTTTAATTATATTTAGGAAATTATACCTAAACATTTGTACTTTTACTCATATTTAATACATTATGTATAAATTATATACTGTATCAATTACATATATGTATTTATACAAATTTTACTTATTTTACACGTTCTACTATACATGTTACTTATTTCTCATGTTTGTTGTCTGTCCCACCCTCCCAGAATATATAAGGACCGTGAGGGCAGGAATTTATGTTGATTGTGATTTGTGTTGGATCCCCAAGGCTGAGAATCGGGACTGGCACCTAAAAATGTGTGCGAGGCACCCATTAGTCACTTCCATCTGCACTCCACTGGTCTGAGCCCAGCTGCATGGGCCCCAGCCTAACTGCCAGGGACCCTGGGAGATAGAGAAGAGCAGAGAGAGGCACCACCTCCAGCCACCTCTGCCACATCCAGGACGCAAGCATGAGCACTGCTGGTCCAGCTTGTCTCTCCAGCCCCACTCACACTGCCATCCACGTGGATGCTGTGACGCCCTTTTGTGGCTTCTAGCTCCTTCCTGCCAGTAGCACGCACTTTTCTGCCTTCTGTTCTCACTTACCCTGGAGGTTCTCTAGGGTGAGGCCTGCTTTTGTCACTTTGGTTCCACACCCTAGCTACCTTTCAGTCACAGAGGAGCCAGCCTTTTCTTCCTCCTTTGTAAGGGAAAGTACCATTTCCTTCTTTCAATAAAGGCAAATTCATTAGAAATTTGGCAGCTCCCCAAAGGCTCCCACAAAGGAACTCTCTTTGAAACATTCCCCGCTCCCCCCCACCTCATGACTTCCTCAAGCTTGAAACTACCTCTGTCAACTTCTTGGCTTTAAAATAACTGACTCATCTAAGGCACGCTGAACTCCAAAGTCACCTGCATGGCCAAGTACAGATATGAAGCGGCCAGAGACCAAAAATTGTAAAGCACCCCAGACAAAGTAATGACAGGGGGTGTGAAAGTTTTCGTTTTCCCTTAATTTACATTTATCACATGCCAGTAATCCCAAATTCCAAGAGAGTGGGGCACCTCTTCTCTGCTGTCACCTCGAAGAGCTCAGCACAGTGCCTGGCAAACAATAGGAGCATAATACATGTTTGTTGATTGATTACAATGAATGCTGGTCTCTGCTCTTGGTTCTATAGATGCATAGTCGCATTTATCTGTGAATAAACTTTACGGAGATCAATGTTATCATTCTAGTCTGCAGATAAGAAAACAGAGATTCACAGAGGTAGGGTAACCGGCCCAAGTTCCACAAATACTCATGGATAGAACTGGGAATGGAACCAGCTCTTTCTGGAGCCACTTTCCTTCCTCTTTCCATGACACCCCACTGCCTGGTCAGGTAGCGTGAGCTCCCGGCCAGTGCTTACGAGAATGATGCAATCACTCAGCGTGGACAGAGCCTGTGGGCCGTCACACAGGATATGCAGGAAAGGACTGGCAGGTCCTCGTCCTAGAAAAGAGAGGTGGGCACCGGCAGGGATGCCGCCCACAGAACCACATCACCGTGGCAGACGCAGCCACAGACCCACCTCTGCTCATCTACAGAGAGACTGATAATGATGGCGATACACATGGTAATCTGTTTGCCCTGGCACGTAGCCCACACCAACCGTCATGACTTTGCGTCTTTTGTCTCATATCATATCAATCCTCTGAGATAGGTATTAGCATCCTTGCTATTATTCAGTTGCAGTTAAACAACTTCCCCTTGGTCACACACATCGAGGTATCCCGTCAGGGACTTCAGTCGGGAGCTGGCTGACTGCAGAGGCTGAGACCGTAGCCTTGGTGCTGGACACTGTCCCACATGGACAGAGACGCAGAGACACGTGCAGAGACACTCCTAGCTTCAACTCCTTGCGGGTTGTATAGGCCCCTTTCTGAGGGATCTGAGATTAGAGAAGAGGACTCACCAGCTGTAATTTCCCATCTCTTAGGAGAGTGCCCGGCTTTGGGCACCCAGACATGTGGCAGGAAGAAGGGAGCCCTGCCCGCGAGTTGGCTTCCAGCCACTTCAAGGAATCCAGAGAGTGCACAGCTTCCTATGAAACATGTCCTTATTAAGGCCCCGTTTTCTCCCTCTTCCAGTCATTCTACTGGTTTTCCAGGGATAGGGAAGCTGAAAAGGAACTAACCTGTATCAGACATCTAGTTTGTGCATGAAGCGCTACAGAAATGATCGCACCTAAGAACCTTTAGGAAATATGTGTGATTATCCCGTTTTACACATGAAAGAAATGAAACTCCAAAAAGCAACTCGACAGGGATCACACCGCTACTTAGCGGGAGAGACCGGTGTGTGTGATTGTGGAGCCACGCCCTTCCTTTTACACCTTGTCAAAGTTGTTAGCTCCCTTACAAACTAAAAAGGACAAAATTAACTGGGTCCGGACTGTTTCACAGCATTGTTCTAAGCTCTTGGCCTGAAGAATTGCCTCCCATCCTTATAAAACCCTCCAAGGTAGTTCCTATGATTCCTGTGATGGTGAGGAACATGTTGCTGAGGTAACTTAACATCATGCAGCTGGGCAGTTGCAGAGTTCAAGCCCAGGCAGCAGATTCCAGCACCCAGGCCCTCAGGCATTAGGACGCACTCACTCCCGAATTCCAGGTGTACAGCACAATCAGCACAAAGCCTGCTGAACAACGGGACTAGTTCAAAGCAACGTTGACCTCCATTCTCCCTGGACATCAAAACAGCCAGTTCTCCGGAGAAAAAAGCAATGATGTCATAAAATATGGATGTGTGTCTGTAACTGTTTTTGCACGTAAGAGAGCCAAATGAAATACAACTCTAAATAAATGCTGTGTTAAAACGATGGTCCCTTTGGGGGCAAAAATGGAAGGCAGACGTGTTGCATAGTAAGAAAGATTTTGCTAGATGTCACTAAACCTCTCTTTGCCCCAGTTATTTTGCTATGTCCACATGAACTTTTGGTTGTAACAATATATAAGTTGTTCTAGAATATTCTTTATCATCTAGATAATGTGTTGTTTATGTTTTGCTGTTTGTTTGGCTCTATGAAATGGTGTCCAAATTATTAAATTCTTATTGATATTAAATTGAATTACAGAGTTTCTGTTCTCACTCATGATGCCAATTCCCTCTTATTTTCACTATAAAGAGATTATCTAGGATCATCCTAGGGAATGTGCAAGAGAGAGGTCCCTCCAAGGACAGAATCCTAAGCAGGGTCAACTCAGAGCTTGCCAAATGGAGGCGATGTTAACAGTAGATCTAGTCAAATAAATCTTGTCCAGAAGAGCCAAGCCAAAATCAGGATAAAGGGAGGCAAAGAAAAATGTAACAGATAAGAACAAAATTTGAGTACCAAATATTGTGAAACCAGGAAGAAACAGGCTAAAGATACACGGAGATTATCAGATGAAAGATAGTGGGAGTGGGACCCACAGATGTCTGATGGCCCAGAGCAGAGGCTACTGGTATAGAAATTCCCTTTGGGAATGACCGACAGGAAAAGAATTCCAGCCCGTGCAGGTGATGTGTTGAAGAAGCACCAAAGGGACACAAGAGCTTTCAGAGTTTGTCTTGGGTGAGTGACTGCCTGACACTGGGGAAAACCCAGCTTGCATCAATCAGAGCAGAAGCCATTTTAGAAATTTAGAGTGATTTTTGGAAGGTAGACATGGGAAAACAAGGAGGGAAAGATCAGAAGGAAATAAGTGGAGATGGGTCTGATCAGACCTTGTTTTCCTGCTGTCTAGAAACATGACGGCTGACCACTGGAAGAAGCGAAGCCCTCGATGGCCTTGGCCTCTGAAGAATAAAACAGCCTCAGCTAGGCTGAGACAAGCCTTCTCCCGTAGGAGAAAAAGTCACCTTTTCTCCCTCTGCCGTCTGAGGGTCTTTGCCACGTGCAGCCAAACATTCTTCTGGTCTTGGCCTGACAAAGGAGAAGAGCTGGGTGCATGAAGCAGGACTGACCATCACTAGTAGTAGTCGGTAAGGGCTGGTATACTTTTATCTGTTGTGTCTTTGGCCTGAACAAATCTTTTTTCAAGTTATAGTTCCTAAGTTAGTAATTACTGAAAGCAACATAATGCAGACCCCAACTCTATGATTGTGTCAATGGAAATGTTGATAAGAAATAAGAATATAGTCAATAATGTTGCAATAACTCTGCATACTGCCAGGTGGGTATGAGATTAATTGGGGGAAATTACTGCATAAATTATATAAATGTCTAACCACTATACTGTACACCTGAGACTAATATAAAATAATATCAAATGTCTACTGTAACTGAAAAAAAATAATAATAATTTAAAAATTATTGGTCCAATTTTTTTAAAAAAAAATACTGCTTACCTTACTGACTTAAAAGAGCTTAGTGGTTACAGGAACTGGCCTTGTAGGAAAACACCCAGGCTGTATTTCCATTCAGCCGTGCGTATTATAATGATCCTGGGAAAGGAACTCTTCCTTTCTAAGCCCAAGATTTCCCGTCTTTAAAATACGTTGTGAAAATGCTAAATGAAGCCAAAGTAAACCTTCAGTACCAAGGAAAAGGCTACAATTCTGCCTTGGTGATTTAGCAACCAATTTGAGTCGAGCTTCCTGGTAGTCAGGACAAAAATGTCACATGATCAGCTCTATGATTCTCATTTCTAGAAATGAAAGGATATTGACTCTTTTATAAATTGTGTACATGGCAATTTCTGTAGAGGTCAGAGAACAATTAAATGGATAATGAAGAAGAGTGGCACTTCGGAAGCACTTTTAATGAATCTGGGTGTTCTGCTCCCTTTTGCTGCTGATTTTTGGTGTGTATAACAAAGTTTGGTAAATTGTCGGGACAAACCATGGAAATCTACTTCTGGGGTTCAGGAACATATGGAAATATCAAGGGAGCTGTTCTATGGCCTTATAAGTCAATATAAAACATAATCATAGGGATATAAAATACAGTACGGGGAATATAATCAGTAATATTGTAAAGATTACGTAGGGTGACAGATGGGCACTGGCCTTATCAGGGGCATCACTTCACAGACTGTGTAGATGCCTGACCACTGTGCTGTACACCTGAGGCTGATGTAGAATAACACTGAATGTCAACTGTAATTAAATAACACACACACACACACACACACACACACACACATCACAGTGTAAAGTACAGCATAGGGAATACAGTCAACTGTATTGTAACAGAGTGATAGTAGATTGGTGACGGAAGTTATCACTTTGCGAGGGTTGTACATGTCTAACTCTTATGTTGCTTTGTACATCTGAAACTAATAAAAAAAATTACAATGGGTAAAATGAAGATTCAGCCTAAGAAAAAGTGTACAGGATGGTAAATTTGACTCAAAAAGGGGAACAAAGCAGTCTTCATCCCTAGAGAACCATGAGTGTCTCAATATCACATGTTCCTATCCCTTAATCTGAATTTGTGCAAAGTCCTATAAAATATGCAGTGTCTGGATGTTTGGGGAACAGATATGGTAGGTTAAATCTAAAAACCCAACTTAAATATTAATCAGTGGAATACAATTCAGCAATTAAAACAAATGAACTAGATTTATACACACCAACATAGATCTTTAAAAACATCATGTGGCATGAAATTGAAGCTAATTACAGAAAGACAAACATCGTATGGTGCTATTGGCATAAAAATGTTTAGGCTTCAGAATCTGGTTAACAATGGTTAATCTTGGATTGAAGGTATAAATAGTTGACTGATAAATGATGCGCTGAATTCATCCTAGCAATTATCTCTTGAGAAATAAGGGATGATATTGAAAGGGACCAAGCAATAAATGTCAGCTTCATGGTGATATTTTATTATTAACAAAAATGTGTGAAGCAAATGTTATAAAATGTGAATGACCATTCATTAGGAAAGGCAGGGACACATGGTTGTTCAAATATTCCCTTTTTGCTTCTTTATCTTTCAAGTTTGGCTTTTCTGAAGAATAAAAGCATACCTATTGGATAGGTTTACATGAGAGCCGAGCACAACTGCTCCAGGACGCTTGTTATGT
Organism: Rhinolophus sinicus; assembly: GCF_057876585.1. NCBI lineage: Eukaryota > Metazoa > Chordata > Mammalia > Chiroptera > Rhinolophidae > Rhinolophus > Rhinolophus sinicus. Next base: position 209,063,900 of record NC_142501.1, read on the forward strand.
TCTAAACCCCACATCAAGGAGGGATTCCTCCACCTGCCAGGGACTACACAGCTGGGGCCGTGCTCAGGTTCACGGTGGTCCCAGAGGGGACCTCAGTGCCAGGAGCACTGGGGAAGTACAAGTCTTCTGAGCCTTCATCTGACTTGCCATTGAAAGGCCCAGAAATATTTCAAGGCTATTTTGAAGCAGCCTGGGTTCTTGTTGTGACTGCATCAGAGATCAATAATTTTTCTGGAAGCTTCCTTTTGTAGACTCTATAGAATAATGGGCAAGGATGGGTCAAAACCATCGATTGGACCCTTGACAAATACTTAGTAAATTCTTCAAAATGGTCATCATTAGCCAGATTCTGAAACCACCTACCTCGTTAAAGGAGATATATGAGTATATACATTGAGAAACTGAAATCATCCACTTTTTTGAGGAAAACTGGAGTGTGGGATGGGTTTCCCCATTTCTAACTACAAGTGTTTACCTGCCAATAATATGGGTGCATTGGAACGTGCCATCTTCTCCCTGGAAAGTAACCCTGTCCCCACTGCCACATTTGCTAACCCAAATAAATTTTATGCCCTCTTCAAATCTTATGTGATCACCTCCAGAGAGCTCCCCTTCTGCTACCCGGTCCCCAAGTTTGGTTAGAGGAGCCATTACAGCCTGTGCATGTCTCCTTAATATTTCTCGGCAGGCCCTTTTCTTTTGCTAGTGAATATGTGAGGGGAAAGAGAAGAGTTTTTTGTTTGTTTGTTTGTTTGTTTGTTTGTTTGTTTGTTTGTTTTAATGGCTTTTTCCAAAGTTATTTTATAGTCATCCATGCATATATTGATTTGATTACATTCTCTCTTATATTTATGTAGCATTAAAGGAAACAAAAATCCCGTAATCTCTTGAGTAGATGTAGATACAGGAAGCCTGGCCTGCTGACATTCTTGTCTTCGGGAATGACCCAGGGCCTCTGCTGTGCGGTGGCTGTGACTAACTAGCCAAGGGAGGGCACCTGACAAAAAGACAATCTGTTCTTAGGTTGGCCTCTGCTCCATAGCCAGAACTGACACTAACGGTATTTTAGTGCCTTTTTATGGCTCAATACATACCCTGTACCGGACTAAGCACTTGTCATACATTATCTGATTTTTTTCCTCACAAAATTACAACAGGAGTACGAATCATAATTATCCCTGTATGACTCTAAGAACATTGAGATTCTGAGAGTTTCACAACTTGCTTAAGGTCACAGACTTAATCAATGTTGGAGCTAGATTTTTATCTGAGGTCTGTGGGACTCCAAAGCTAAATTCATATGATCCTGTGCGAAAAAGATGAGTCTGGACATCAAATTCCTCTCACAAATGTGAAATTGGGCAACATGGACAGACCACAGCCTTTACAATGGGGCCGCAAGGCGAGAGAATGGCTTTCGATAGAGCCTTATTTAGTGAGATCAAGGGAAATCAGGAGAGAATAGTAAAGGAGGGCAAGCCCAAAAGTCTGATGCTAGAGACATGAGGACTGAGAAGATGTGTACCGGTAGGAAGAGGAACCAAGCCCATCACAAATGAGCATTAAGATCCAGAAGTTTCTCCAGCTGAGGGTACTGGGGCCATTTTGAGTGAGTTCTGTCCCAGCACTGGTCTTCATGAGGACCTCTCCCTGACTTTTCTAAGATTTCTGTGTCTCTTACTGTTCACATATATGCATCATTCCAAAAATTAAAAAAATAATAATAATAAAGTCACTTTAAACAGAACCAAAAGGGCATAGAGGAAACGCATATGTCATTGCATGTAATGCTTTCATACCCACGAGGCATCTTCACTACCGATGTTTTACAACCAAAAAAACTGAGGCTCGGAGAGAGCTGGTCACTTGCCCAAGGTCCTAATTCAATTCTCAGTGTGACTGACTTTCACACCTACTATTGCTGTGGCTCCCAAAATGCTTCCAAAGGATGATCTAAAGAACGGGGTGCCAGGACACCCCGGGTGAGATAAACGCTGTGAGATGGGGAGATCAGGACATGTCTGCCTCTCACTCGTAAAGCAGGCTGGGAACTGACCATGAGAGTCTCTGGGTCACTGGCTGACGGGAATTGGATCCACTTGAGAGTGAGCAGGGCATGTGTGTAGGTGTTTGGTGCATGTGTCAGCACATTACTACGTGTGTCTCTGTGGAAATGCGAATACTAAGACATGGATGGGCCAGGATGCTTCCATAGGTGAATACATGTATGAACATATGTGTGTACACCTCTGAGGAATGTGGACTTTTTTGAATCTATAAAAGAAACTTTGTGATTAACAAAAAGAAAGTCTATGGAAAAACATCTAAATTCCCAGCCAGAGATCTGGCCTAAACCCATCTCTCTAAGGTTTTGTTTTTATAGAATACATCAACTCTACATTTGCCAAGATCTCGGCCTAGATTAGATGCAAGAATCGCTTATTTCACTGACCTTGAGCTTTCTCAGGCTTTTTATCTTCCTGCTGAGATGTTCAATTGTAAAGAATTAGAAAAATTTCCAGGGACCTTTTGTGAACATCTAAGAAAACAGACTATAGCAGCATAACTATCATACACACAGGGCTAGTGGCTCATAGAGAAGTTTCACTTTTGTCATTTTATTTGACCCATATAACAAATCTGCAGAGAAAGCATTTTAAAATGGAAGAAACTGAGGCTTTAGGAACATGAAGCTATGCAGCCAATGGGACCTATTGAAAGGCAGGGGGTAGAAATGGAATTTTAAACCCAGGCTCTTTCTCCCAGGACTGCATTCTTGAAAATAGGACCCCAAAATGTTCTCTTAATTTACTGACTCTCTTCTCAGTAAACCACCCTCTCCTCATTATTTTTAATTAGTTTCTTCCCAAGAGTTTTATGTGCCTTTTGGTAATTGCATGTTTCTGTCTTCATTGGTAAGAAAATCTCTCTTATCTCTTCACGTTGTACCTACAGGTACCATTTGGCCTGCGAAGAAATTCCTCTCAGGCTCCCTCCGAGTTTGCCTGGTTTTTGTAGCCAGAGCCGCGTTTCTGAAACTTGAGTAAGCACAGATTCCATCTGCAAGAACATTCTCGCTGGACCCCCTAGTGTTGGCTGGATAATTTTATCATAATGCCACTTAAATATGAGTACTTACAAACTCATTAGCATTGCCTTATGTTTGTAGCTCTTATACTATAAGATCTAAAAAGATTTGCAAAGTGATGACAGACAGAACTGTAAAACCACTGTAATCCAAATGATCAGCATCAGATTCCCATATCAGTAGATGTCATTTTGCTGAAACTAAAGTGCTGTTTGAACTGTGACTACAGTGATGGCTACTTTGGCAAAGAGCGTGAGTGTGAGTGAGTATGTGTGTGCGTGTGTGTGTGTATTCTCTTTATCATGTTGGTGTGATTTAAGAATTCAATTCTTCCAACATTTGTCTCTATTCAACTTATTGTTATGAGTTGTGATGTTATTTGGTTTTTATTTAAAATAAATGCATCATTTCCATGTAAAATTCTACTTTGGTTGTTTTTCCACAATTAAGGTAATACTACTTGATAGCAACACAATAAAATCACACAAGCATGAGGAAGGAAATTGCTTGGAGTATGTAATTTTAAAGTTGTCTTCCAAATGATCTAGAATGGACTTAAATTATTTTAAGAATCCTCTTCAAACTTAGCACAAAAAGTTTTTTTGGTTTTTTTTTTCCAAAACTAATCTTAGAAAGAACTCCAGAACAACTGCTGGAGAAAAACAGCTCCAGCAAAACAAATATTGAGGTGTGTGGATTTCTACAACTTAAAATCATTTGGTAAATGACATGGAGATGACGGTAGTTACTTTCCAATAAATTATCATAGATAATATCCCAATTGTCCTGTGACGAAGGTTTTATTGCCATTTGCTTATCAGTTCTTGAGAAGTATGAAAACATGTCTAACATCAAAAACCAGCAGATAACAGATCCAGGACGAGAGCCACATTTTCTGGCTCAAAGAGCAGAGTGGAAAGAGGCCTACCGGAGGTCAGGTAGAGCTGCTTCACAGAGTGGGTGGGAGCTGGCAGAGAAAGGCTTCTTGGGAGCTCTTAGCCCCCAAGAAACCAGAGATCTGTACAGGGCATTCAAAAGAAGCAAATGTGCCTGCCCTTGCAGGGCTCCATCTTTCTCAGAGGTCAGTGAGGCCCAGGTGTGGCCCAGAAGAGGCTTCCTAGTTGACAGCTTTGTAATTTGGGCTGAAGATTCAGGGGAAGAAGCAGCGTTAAAGCAGGAAGATCTAGAACAGGGGTGTCCAAACTGCGGCCCACGGGCCAACTGCGGCCCATGATCCATTGTTAATTGGCCCGTAGCAAATTCCAAAAATATATTTAGCTTACTTAAATAAACCAGGTGAGGCAATACGTACTTCACCTCGAGTGAGTGGCCCGGCTGTTTGTGTATTTTACCGCATATGGCCTTTGGTGAAAAACATCGAAAAAAGTTTGGACACCCCTGATCTAGAAGAATACATACGACCTGGGTAGAACTCCTGGGAATAGGGGCTAGCCATGAGCTACTCAGATATGCTTTGAGAAAAACATATGCTTAAAGGGGCCAGTTCTTGATCTGCCCAGCTCTCCAGAATGAAAATCCAGAAAAGGAAGGGCTCAACTTCCAGAAGGGTAGGGGAAGGGCCTCTGAAAATCTACTCCTCTAAAAATCAATAAGAACACTGGCACCAAAAAAAAAAAAAAAAAAAAAAAAAAAAATCTGTTAGAAGCTACCTTTTCAGAATATGGGCTTTTAATAAGCAAAGGAGTATTTATTCAGGGAAAACAGCTGAATCTGTAAGAACAAAGATCCTCCTGCATTTTAAATTATCTTAATACATCACCCTCCCCCTGCTCTTGAAAGCCAACAGTCTTGCAGCTACAGTAACTGTGAAAAGCAGCAGTGTATGAGCCATGGGAGGGGGACTCACAGATTCAGACCTCCCCCACAACCCTTCTCCTGAGGATTATGACTATTTGTGCTGCCTAGAAGCTCTCTGAAAAGCTCCATTCTCAGAGCCCATCTTTATCTGGCCTGCCTCAGAGCTTGCTCTGTGACAACAGCCCGACCCACAAGGAATTTGGCAAAAATAATCAGCCCCAGTTATCGGGTATCACAGCTGCCCCGGTGGCCTTACCAGGTGGTGCTAATAAGTGACTGACCAAAGTACGCGTAAAACTCAGTGGCTTAAAACAACTCTCACTTACTATCTTACTATCCTGGAGGTTAACGTCTGACAACCGTCTCCCTAGGCTGAAATCAAGGCGTAGACAGGACTACATTTTTTTTCTGGAAGCCACAGGGAGGAATCCATGCTCGTTTCTTTTTCTGCTACTAGAGGTCATTTGGCTTATGGCTCCTTTCCGCCATCTGCAAGTCCAGCCACCCTGATTTCTTTGTCCAGTCTTCCATTAGCACGTCTTCCTCTACCTCCTTCTTCCATTTTTAAGGACCCTTGCCATTACATCGGTCCCTTTCCGTTAACCCAGCGTAATCTATCACAAAGTCAGCTGATTAGCAACTTTAATTCCATCTGCAGACGTAATTTTTCTTTGCTACATAAGATAGCTTATTCACAGTTTCCAAGAATTAGAGTATGGATATTTTTGTGAGGCCATCATGCTTGCTACCACACCATATGACTCAGCAATTCCACTCCCAGGTATATCCAAGATAATTAGAAGCATGTGTCTGTAAAACATGTTGTACAGGAATGCTCACAGCAGCATTATTTGTAATAGCCAAATAGTACAAAGAATGCAAAAGTTCATCAACAGATGAATGGATAAATTAAATGTGGTGTACCTATACGGTAGAATATTATTTGGCCATAAAAAGGAAAGAAGTTTGAATTCATGGTATAAACTTCAAAATAATTATGCTAATAAAGCCAGACACAAAAGGCCACTTACTGCATAACTCCGTTTATGCGCCACATCCAGAACAGGCAAATCCATAGAGAGAAATTTACGGGTTGCCAAGGAATGAGGGAGGGAAGCATAGGAAGTGAATGCTAATGGGTACAGGGTTTCTTTATGGAGATGATGAAAATATTATGAAATGAGTGATGGTCAACGTACACCTTTGTGAATATATGAAAAATCATTTAACTGTACCCTCTAAAAAGGTAAATGTTATGGTATGTGTCTTAAATCTCAATAAACAAAAACTAAGATGAGAAATATACAGACGCAGATTTGGAGCCAAAGCCTCCATTGGCAGTCGTAGGAATGGATTTCTCTGTGGGTTTGGGAAGGGGGCTGTCTCGAAACATTTCTCCCTCAAGAGCCTAGCACACAAACTCAGTATGTGCACGGAAGGTGCATGAACTGCTTCTCCTGGCCATCCTCTCATCTCTCCACCTCGTCTCCACTGAACCTGACATTGCTTCCTTGACTTTGCAGACAGAGATGGCGGGGAGTTTGCTCATAGCAAGCAGTACCGGCGATGGGAACCCAGACCCTGCCTCCACAGCCTGGGCTGTTTCCACCACAGAGAGCAGCTTCTGAGGCGGCACAACCACCCCCTCTTACCAGGAACCCCAACCCCAACAACAGCAACAACAGAAGACAGTTGTGCCACTAAAAGAGCACCTCTCTCTTCACCACACGTCGCTGGGCACGTGACCATAATACACATTAATAATGATGAAAGTTGATCACGTGCAGCTCCATTCTGAGTTTAGCCTACAGTCTTATTTGGTTCCTGCTTCCAGGGTTATTATTCTAACTGAAGAGGGTTTCTGAGGGCTCTCAGACACCAAGGCAGCACTACACCAGGCTCTTGATAACTTTTCCACTTGTCCCTTTATTATCAATTAATATGTATGAGTGTCTAGAAGGTTCACATATCGGTATTTCAGAGAGGCTTTATGAAGTGACTTGTGTAGAAGGCACCAGATGTGTGTGCATGCATGCAATGCTTACATCTGAGGTTCCTTTCTAAATTTACTTGATTCACATTTCATTAACCCATGGGCAGAATGGGACAGGGGTGTGTGACCTGGGTTCGCAATCCCAAGCATTGAGTATTAGTATTCATTGATTATGTGGGTAGGTCACCCAGGTGGAATGATTCTGTGCCATTATATTGCAGGGATGACAGACAGTAAATGAATAAAACACAATCTTTTGAGGGACTGACTGCATAAAGGCTAAAGTTTCTCTCACCAGCAGTAAAAGTGACTTGGCCACCTTGGGCAAACAGATGTTATCAATACTTTTGGCATTCCTCCAAAGCTTTTGGACATGGACATTCTATAATGATTTCTACTTCAAAAGTTACCTCTCCCAGAGTGATAAATCATTAACCAGGCCCTGGTTTGTGAGCAAGTTATTCTCAACAACGTGAGACAAGTGAATCAGTCACCTTAATCCAACAGCCAGAGTTTAGACTTTAAATGGACTTCTGAGATAATCTATTCACAAAACATCAGGGATCGTAACAGTCATCCAAACGCCAAGATCCTAATTAAATGGTTGAGATCCAGAAAGGTTTGCACATATGTCCGAGGCCCATATCTGGATAAGGACAGAGACAGTTTGGAATCTGTTTATCAATTTATTTCCCAAATATCACTGAGCATCAGCTGGGTGCTAGGAGCTGGGGGTGTTGGCGAGCTCCCCGGTCCTTATAGTGAACTGGGAGGACAGAAGGTAAATCAATAGCCATGTGGCAACACTACACAGCTTTGACTCAGACTGCCTGGGTTCAAATCTCAATAAGTCTACTTCCTAGATATGGTACCTGAGTTCCATGATCTGAAAAATGGGTGTGAACATTGTACGTACATCTTAAAATGGTTGTATGAGATAGTTGATATAATACCTGTGAAATTCTTAGAGCAGAGTCCAGTATACTCTAAGCAACTGATATCTCTTAGCTATCATTTACATCGTCATCATCGTATGTACCAGGATAAATTAAATTCAAAGTTTTAAATCAATAAGAGTTTCATAATCCAGCCCGGGAAGGATAGCTAGAGTTGGAGAAAAAGAACAAGGAAAGTACAACAGGCTGAATAACGGCCCCCAAAATACATCAGGTCCTAACACGTGGAAACTATATGAGTAAATGTTCCTTTATTTGGATAAAGGGGTTTTGCAGAGGTAAGTTGGGATCTTTAGATGGAGCGATTAGTCTTTACGATCCAGGAAGGACCTGAATATAATCACAAGTATCATTACGAGAGAGAAGCACAGGGAGATTTGATGCACATAAGAGAAGGTAATGTGAAGATGGGCCAGAGACCGATGTCTGAAGACGCTTGTCTTGAAGATCGGAGCGATGTGGTCCCAGGCCCAGGAGCGCTGGCCGCCACCAGAAGCTGGAAAAGACAAGGAACAGATTCCCCTCTAGACCCTCGGCTTGGGCTCAGTGATGTTCATTTCCGAGTTCTCACCTCCAGAACTATTATATAAGAGGACAAACGTGTTGTTTTAAGCCACCAAGTATGTGGTTTGTTACAGCAGTCACAGGAAACTAATACCGAAGACTTCCCAGAGGAGGGTTTTTGTTGAGATGTATACCACAGGATGAGTGAAAAAATAGCTGGGCAAATAGAAGATTGGTGCCTGGTAGGAAATTCTCTGAAGAGGCTCTGAGCTCATAATCTCGTGAAGCTGGAGGGAAGATTATCTCTGGAAGCGCTGCTGGAGATGAGACAAGGGAGGAAGCAGAGGAAAAAGTATCAATGTCTTTGAGTGCATACCTTGAATTTGCACTCAAGGTAAGTTTACTTCAAACATGTGATGTTAGAGCAGGATCACGTAACAAAAATGAGGCATTCGGTGCCCAACGGTTCCTGAAGAAGTAAAAAGAGTCCAGTGTTCTCCTCGAAGAGGCAGCACATACGGCCCGGCCTTATATGGGGCACAGAGAGAGGGATGGGCAAGCTGGGTGTCTGTGAATATGTGCCTCCCCCTAAATTACTGTCACTGGGAAGTTTCTTAGGAAGTGGGGACCTTGAGTCTCGGCAATAGCAACAGCTGCGGAAATAACCCAGTATCCCAGAAATAGCTTCTTTCAGAGTCCTGTCTGAGAAGAACGTGCATCTTGGTGATGACAAGTTCATATGTAACAGCATTTGGTGCCCAAGTAAAAGAAGGAGACGACCATGAGGCAAGTACCAGCAGTACCTCAGATTAATTAGGAGAAAAGCAGTTGATATTTTCCTCAAAGGCTCCACTTTAAACCTAAGTAGAAACACAGTATGTGCCCTTTCTGGGTTCGTTTCATTATTATTATTTTAAATTTAGTTTGATTAAGAAACAAGGATATTTATAGCATTAGGAAAAACCCGTGGATATTGTTTATGCTGTTTATAATTTCACTCTGCACTATCGGAACCCTCCCTGTGCTGTGTGTGTGTGTGTGTGTGTGTGTGTGTGTGTGTGTGTTAATCCATTCCAAAAAACAGCATTGATTTCTCTAGAGGTTGTAATCCCCTTTAATTTGATAGAAACCAAGTTTATTTCCAAAATGACCTTTATTGGACTTGAGGATGTATTGTCAAAAGCAGGGATAGACACATACATTGCCAGTGAAAAGCATGTCATCAGAAATCAACGAGCAGTCACCTGTCATGTTGCTCTTTCGATAACTAGTGTGGCTCAGAAAACTCTCGGTATTGGTTATGACTGTGCTGGAAGTGAAGTAAAGAAAGATCAGCTGACATATGCTAAGCCCTACAGGAGTGTTTCCTCCACATCCCCTCTGAATCTCCTAGCAACCCTCCCTATAATAACTGTCATTTTATCTGACACAAATCCCCAAGAAGAGTTTAACAGCACCTCACATAACTCTCAAGGAAACCCTGGTTTGGGGAGTTTGGTCACCAGATGTTATTTACTCATCTCTTTGCTTATCATTGTAGTATTTAACTGTTTCTTTAAATCTTTTTCTTGAATATATAAGTTAGTTCTGAGGTTTTGACTACATTAAAATCTAACTTCTCTAGGCAAAAATATCTCACATGTGCTGCTGGGTCCTCCATTTTGCCCACAATTATGAGATGGGGGAAGATCAATGCTGCGAAACCTGCCCAGTGGGTTCAGGTGGGAATTACTGATTCCTTCATGTAACGCTCCCCATCAGCCTTTCCTCCAATGGTTTCATCCAGAGTCAATTATTTTATCATAGTTTGCAAATACTAACTTCATAATTTTATAATTTCATCCACACTTCAGCTTGAATTCTTCTCAGAAGAACTTTTATTTGCCATTTAGTACTATTTGATTATACTTAAATACAAATCCAGACAGTAAAGGCAAGAAGAATGCATAATTATTTGGGGCAGAATCGCCAGATTTCTACATAATGGCTCAGTGGCCTGGTTTCTTTCCAGAGTGTACTGAGAGTTTGGGTTTTATAGAGGGGCGGGGTATGTAGCAAAAGGGAAGTAAGATTTTTTTTTCTTTTTTTTTTTTTCCAATGGGAAATATTATCATAAACTCAAGGGTTTTAAGAATTCAGTATGCCTCAATTGATTGCATTAATTCTTTCGTTCCATGCTCAAATTGCCCCATCTTTCACCAGCAGAAATTCTTTCAGGTTGGATTCTAGATCCTTCTGAGAGCTCCTGGCTGATGAGGCCCTGTACTGATTGTACTGAGCCAGAGACAGATATGTGCCCAGTGAAAAGTGCCTTAAGAACACCAACACAAAGAAAACGGGTTAATTGTTCGAAGGAAAACTTGGGTCCCCTTAAGGAGCCTCAGAAAGGATCGTCTGGTTTTCTGAGGGGGGCAGGGAGTGTCTCATCTCCCAGTGCCTGTTCCCATCTTTGTTACCAGCTAGATATCACGCCGTTTTTACTCTTTCCACCAGTGCCGCCCTGAGTTCCGTTTCAGGGTTCTCTGCTGGTGATACTCTGTGTGACCTTCTGAAAGCTAATTAAACCCCATAGCTCAACTTCCTTGATTGGCTTAAATAGCAGTTAATTGATCAGAGGTTTTCAGGGATTAAAGAAAACTACCCATTTGTCACAAGGAAGAGGCTCTGTGATTAGTCTGATGACAGGAGGCTTTCTAAATGGAGGGCACGGCTAACGTCCCTGACACTCTTCCTTTCAGACACCAAAGCCAGCCTGTTGCCTGAGCAGACCTCCGCATTTCTGATTTGTGCTGACAGCCCCAAATCAGTGGAATAGCGAGGTGTCTCTTGTGTGCCATTTAAAATACAAGGTCTCCATTTTCATGACTCATTACTTCACTACTAAAAGTTGGCTCAAGGGGAAACCATCCCTTCCTTCCTGGATAATCCCTGTCTCCGTTTCCTGTATCCTTTTTTTTTTTTTTTTTTTTTTTTTTTTGAGAGTCTCTTGTTTACGTCATTCCAGGACTTACTGTATTTGTGGGGTTTCTAAAACACATTGACTGTATCACATCATGGGTTCATGGGTTACTGTCCACTGAAAGTAATCAGATTCCCTACTTGCAAAGGGCTGTGATAATAGTAAGGAAAGATTCCAGGATGAGACAAAGAGTTTCTCAAAAAAAAAGGATTAGCAAAAACGTGTCAACCAAGCCTGGGTTGCAAACCCAGAATCACAGAAAACCCAACAGCCTTAAGCGACATAATCTATCTCTGCTTATGTCTCCCTACATACCTTGATGGAGGAAAGATGAATGTTAAACAAGAAACTGCTATGTTCTAAGTAGGTCTTGGTCTACAATTTTTTTGTGCTATATTTTATTGAAGTTGACTTAGTTCTCCCAACAAGCTCTCAGTAAGCCCATGATGTAAGTGCCGTTATCTCTGGTTTGCATTTTTGAGACTGTGGTTTCGAGAAATTAAGTCACATCACTGATAAGAAACAGATTTTTGAAACCATATCAGTCTGATGGTGAATCCTGGTCTCTTCCAAAACATCAGATTGCCTCAAAACACTGTACGAGTCTGGTATCAACATTGCCTGGGCTTCAAAAAAGAGGGCACCTACCCAGGCCAGGAACCAAGGGAGAAGGTTAAGCCATTCCTATGTAAGACCCCAAGTAATTCTCAGAACAACCTCAGTGACAAACACGTCAATCTAATTTTATAAAGGAGAAAGCTAAGGCTCCGAGACGCCAGGCCATGTGCAGGCACAAGAAGTAAGAGCTAATGCTGGGTATTTACCATACCCCACAAACCTGTTTTCCCACTTTTCAGTTTGACATTACTCTTCATCCATTGCACAGCCAAGACACCCACCTAGAGTGGGCTCCCTTCTTTCAGTCTTTAAGATTCAATCACCAACACACCAGCGATCCATTCCTTGCTTTTGTCAGGCCAACCTTGCATCCAACTGCATCACTGAGAAAGAAAGTGAGACATGGATGGAGTCCTGAGTCCTGGGACACTGTCACTGAGTCCAGGCAGCTCAACATCCCAACCATATCCTAACTCAAGAATGGCTCATGAATTTGTCTTTTATCCGAACATTCCACATAAAATCCATCTCCAAATCCTGATTGCTTTAACTTCAAAATGTATCCTGACGTCACCACTTCCACCCATGTCCACCCATGGCCACCATGCTATAAGCCTCCAGACGCTTCCTTTTTCAAAAACATCCTGTCTAATCTCCCTGTTTTTTCTAGTCTTTTCCCCTAAGGGAGTCCAGGCCAGTGTTCTATCCATTATCCACCTCTCCTTACTTGTTCCCTAACAGCAGAACCTGGATTTTGTTTGAAGCAGTAGCATGTCCATAAGAAGGACCCCCCTCCAAACTCTAATTCACAGCCTTCCTTGATGCTAGGAGTAGACAGCTGATACGGTTCTGACCAATGACACAAATGCTGTGGTCTCCTGCTGACTCCTCAGAAAGCTTTTTTACCCAAGACTAGGAATGCCCCTTTCCTTATTACCTCCTTCTTTCTGACTGGTGTAAGGCACCAATGTCTGGGAGAGGAACAGCTATCTTGTAACCCTGATGATACCCGTGTGCTGTAGATGATGGAATAGAGAGATAGAAGACCTTGGGTCCTTCGTGACTTCATTCAGTGATTGCATAAGCTCTAGGCTGCTTCGCAAACCCAAGTTTAATTTGCCTTCAGGTTAGAAGTAGGGAGAATAAATACAAGATAATTCTGTGGCTTCATGATCCCCACATTAAGCGTTAGAAACCCTCACATTCTAAGATTTGTCTTCTAATTCTAATTGGCTGTCACAATGATCATTTAAATTACAGGTGATACAACTTTAAATTGGCTTTGAGTGTTACCAAATTAGCTAACATTATTTGGTCTGTCATTGTCATCGCTTTGTCATCTGTCAACTCAGCTAGACTGAACTACAGTTCCCAGGACTCCGTTTCCTGTGTGTTTCCAACTAGGGTCATCCACAAGAAAGATTCCTGAGATCTGCTGAAGGGCGGGAAAGAAGCAGCAGCCATTTTGTAGCTCACACTCATTATTACCACCAATCAGCTGACTCGCTTTGTTGACAGGAAGCAGCATCTGTGTCTGCAAATTCTCAGCCTTCCCTTTGGTCCCACTTTCAGCATCACTGACGCCAAGGTCAGGTGTATCTTTTGCTCTGTGAGGAATGGCCCTGGTTTCTGCAGGACACCTTTGCCAGGTCAGAACCAACAAGAATTGGCAAGCGTCTCAGTCCACCATTGTGGGGTTCCAGCTCATGCATGTGGGTTCCAGCCGGCTTGCGATCTTTCCTTCCTGACTGTGTTCCTTGAGAGCTTCAAGTTCCAGCATCGGAAGAGACACAGGCTTGCAGACACTGCTTAACCAGCTACACAAGTGCGTGCAAGTCTGGCTCCCTCAGACAGATAGACAGATAGATAGGCAGATAGATATAGATAGATATAAAGAGATCTCTATAGATATATATGCTATATAAATTATAATATATATGGTATACATATGCCATATAAATATATATATGTTTATATTATAATTTATATAATATATATATATATTATTATAATGTATATTTATATGTCATAGATATGCCATATATATTATAATTTTTGTACCCACCTCTTCCTAGAGGTGCGCACTCTCTCTCTCTCTCTCTCTCTCTCTCTCTCTCTCTCTCTATATATATATATATATATATATATATATATATATATGTATATATATATATATATATGTATGTATATTTACAGAGAGAGAGAGAGAAATTCTAACAAGTGGTAGGGCTATGTTCAAACCTGGAGAGGTGTGTTTTAGAAAGCACACATCACCTGAAATCAATCTCATGTAAAGTTAAGCAATAGAACCCATCTTTCCACTGAGGGTCATGTCTTGGACTCTTTTCTCAAAAGAAAACGTAGGTTTGTTAGGTGAGGCAGGACACGTATGAGAGAGAGAACAAAACTCAGCGTACATTAAGCACTCCCTGTGTTCAGAGAGCCTTGTTTATTTATACGGCATATACACAATAACTATAACATATTCCTCTACCTGGAGTTTATGATGTAGTGGAGAAAGCTGGCCTGACACCTGCTGAGATGCTGCTTCCATCACAGGCTAACCAGCCCGGTACCATCTGGCCAGCCTCAGTCCTCTAACACTGTGCACGTGAGGTCACAAATGCCTTTGCCCTGCATCCTCTTTCATTCATGTTTCCTGATTTATTCCTGTGTTTACCTGGCTCCTGGTACTGTGTTTCAGTCTTTATTTTTGTTTCTATGAGGCTGACAAGGGTTTGGCAAATCTGCTAAGACCCTTGATGATCTCCCTTGGGGCTAGTTTCACTCTGGATCACCAGGTCCACCTGCCCTTGGCTGACCTGTATAACCAATCAGTGTGTTCAGACTCTGACCCTCATAACTCAGGGAAGGAGTGCTGCTCCCTCAATCTTCACCCCAACCAGAGAGCTTCAAACATCTATTCATGAATAATGTCAAGGAGCACAGCTAGGAAGAGGTGGGTACAGTAGGAAAAGTGCTACATTCAGACTGATTATAATGAGCCAACCTCCAGCTTCCATATTTGAATATTCTGTGTGGAGCCAATTATGAAGTGAGATTGTGGGCCAAGAACAAAACCATGAATAGGTGCTGTTAACAGGAGAAACTATGATATATAGTGGGTATGTATAATAAAAAAAACAAATTCAATGCAAAAAAAAAGCAGAGGCAAAGGAAGAAGTATAAAAGGAAGGACTCAGCGCAGAGCTTGGCAGAGTCTATCTTAATTCAGACAGACTGTCTTACTGCCTCTGGACCACTTTTAAAGGATCAGACACATGCCTGTGATTTAGTGGGAGTGTAATTTTAAAAGCCCCATCATGTGTCTGCCATTTTGTTTGTATCGCCGCTTTTAAACTCCATGGCAACGGTTAGTAGTATGAGGAAAGAGGAGTCCTATCAATGGGTAACTGGGCGGGGGAAGCTGAAACATCACTTTGAACTCCAGTCACAATGCCATGGCTGAGAACTGAGTACCCCACTTGAATTCATGGGAGCAGTATAGCAGAGTTTTGTCATTACCTAGTCTTCAGAAACCTTTTTTGTTTTCAAGTTTTTAAGGCTGTTAATTCTATCTCTTTGATCAGCATCCTATATCCTTGAGAAAGAATGTATGTCACACAGAGAGAACAGTGTGGTTAAGGAGATAGTGCGCTAGGACTCAGGAATGTAGATTTTATTTCCTGCTTTTACCTCAAACTCCCACAGTGACCTTGTGAAAATCACTTAAATTATCTGTGCTTCCGTTTCTTCCCTTCGCAAAGCAGGTAAACCTTAGCCTATGTTATGAGGAGCATGAAGGCAAAGAAGATCGCAAGGACTTCAGATTTAACAAGAAGAAAAATACTGCAGGAAAATAAATTACCAAGCACATACACAAAATGTAATTTGTGGTTAACCCTGGATGTAGTTCCCATGATCTTATATACAAAGGTACCAACTGGAAGATTCTTAACCCAGTTTAGGACTGATTCTGCTTCTAGATTTAAATTTTAGCCAAAATATGATTGAAATGTATTTTTACTCAGCCTTATGTAATAACCCAATCACAAAAACAAGAGAACTGAAATATCTCCTTCCTTATTTGGCAGCTAAGGAATGTTGAGGTCAGATTGTACATTTAGATCCGAGTTTCCCTAAGCAGAAAGGAAAACATCTATCCATGTCCCATCTTTCCATGTTCAGTCTCTCAATATGCATTTGCCAAAAATCCACATTACATCAAATATGGTGCAAGGGGAGCATACCCTAGACTCCTAGCATCTGGGTACTCAAAGAGCGGTCCATGGAGTAACACCAAGAAGATCCAAGATGGTGGAGTAGATAAACACTGTGCCTGACTCCTTCCCTGAACACATTAAAATTACAACTAAATTATACAAGAATCAACCTGGAGAACTATCTGAAGTCTAGCTGAACAGAAGTTTTGTTACTAAGGATATAAAGAAGCCAAGTCTAGACTGGTAAGAGGAGTGGAGACAAAACAGGATGACCCAAAAACTCCATGTGGCAGTTGAGAATCAGGAAGAATATCTCAGCTGTGGAGGTTTCTTTCTGGAGGAGACAGGGCCACCAGCCCCACACCAGGCTCCCCAGCCTGGACAACTGATGCCAGGAAGAGGAGCCCCCCACAACACCTGGCTGTGAAAAACAGTGGCAATTCCTACCATCTGGGTGGGACGGAAGGTGGCAGGAAACCCAGACGTCCTCTTAAAAAGCCCGCGCACAAACTCACACACTTGCAGACACTCACGCAGGGCTCCAGTTGAGGGATGGTGACTCGGGGGCATCAGAAGCATACGAGGGGCAGACTGGGTGTGTGTCTTCAAGGAGAGGGCCGAACGACAGTCGCCATTTTCCCTGTGTGTCGTCCTGGTCCTGAGCAGCCGACAGGCAGCCACCATCTTTTTTCTGTTGAGCCCACCCTCCCACAGGCCAAATCTGAAACTGATGGGTCTGATGAGCTCCCCTGTCTACCCTGCTGACTCCGCCCCACCCAACTCTCACAACACAGGAGGTACTTTCTCAGCCAGCAGCCAGCCCCACCCACATTGCTCTCTTTGTTGGAAAACGATTGGAGTCAGCTGGCCCCAGGCAGGTGGGGAATGACCTCAGTGTGCTCTGAGACTTCTGCTGAGTAGCTCCAAGCTCAGCACTGGCACCAAACCAGAATCTACATTAACCTGGTGACCACAACTCTTCCCACTCTAGAAACTCCCTGAGACCCTGCCTCACCCAACTTGCTTACCGCACAAGGTTTTATCAGTGGCTGAATGCTAAGGAAGCTAGCAAGTGGCAGCAGGCCTCGGGGTGACACGGCTTTTTGTGAAGCTACCCCAGGCCCAGTAATGGTGGCAGCCATCCTCGGTTTGCAGGTGGCCTCTCCCACATTTCTCCATGTTTAACAAAGGCAGTGAAAAACTGCAGATCACTTCTGGTCACAGGCAGTGGGTGACCTGGGCCTGTACCGGAGCCCCTCCCAAGAGGCCTCAGAAGAAACATACTTGGAGGTTGGCTTCAGAACACAGATGAGCACCATCCAATTAATCCCACAAGGAGCACACACAATGGGTGGTCTCAATTCACCGGAGCCTGCTGTGGTGTATCCCACTCATTGGGGTAAGGACGCTGCACAGCAGCCCATATGCTGTGGACGTGGCCAAACCCCACAGCCAATCAGCCTGAGGGTCAATTCCACCCACTGATATGCCAATAGCAATCAAGGCTCACGTATAACAGAAGAGCACAAAAACCCACAAAAAGGACACTCCTGGAGCACCCGGAGCAGGTGACCAGGGAGACTATGCCAGGGCCCCACAGGACACCAGTTACATAAAGCCACTCAGCCAAGGCTTAATGCTATCCTCATCATTTCATTTTGGTTTTGTGTTTGGTTTCTGTTTCTTCCTCTAGATTATAATCTTTTTGAAGACAAAGATCAGGTCTCTCTTATTTTCACCAATGCCTACAACCTTTTCTTGCATGTAGTATGTACTTACTATATATCTGCTATCCAACAGATCTCTTTCTTGAATGTGCAGGCTCAGCCTACTCTATTTATGCTGTCTCGTGTCTTAAAGTGGCTGCCCTGTGTGGTTAGCTTAAGAAATAACACTTCAGGGTAATTAGGGAGCCCTCTAGCTTCTTTATCAAGAGCTAAATGTTTTTATGAACCATTTGAAATATGAAAACAGAGCTTCATGTTTACATGCCTTAGTTGTGCTTTTCTTTAAAACATTTTATATAAAATTTTTTGGCACAAAATAAAAAAAGATATATCCAATAATAGATTTTTTAAAAATTGCTCTGTGCAGGATTCATCAAAAGTAAGAAACCATGTGTTTCATCGTATTCAATATGTAAGCATTATCTCTGCTCAGTGACACGTGTAAGACCAGGAATTGGAATAAAAACTATTCTTGGAATAAAAGCAGTGAGCTGAAAAATTTTAAATCAAACATTCTCATTTCCTGTTTCCCAGAGACAGTGTAGAGAAACCAGCATTGAAAACAATCTATATTGTACAAATCTGGGACTGGAGTGTAAGCTTTATGAAGGCAAGGACATCTGTCTATGCTTCACCACCATGTTATCCCCTGGTTATAGCTTAGGGTTTGGGAAACAGCAAGAGTCTAATAAATCTTTATTGAATGAATGAAGTGAAACCCATTCTAAAGGGTACTGTTGGTATTGTTAGCATGGAATCATTTATTTCACAAGCACCTACTATGTACCAAGCACAGCGTTAGTGGTTTGTGATAAAGAAAGCAATAAAAGAGCAATGCTTTATGATAGAGATCTTGAGGGGATTCTGTAGACCTTGACCTTGTGTGAGCTCTGGCTCTGTGTAACTGGGAAAGTCACATAACCCCTTGGAGCCTCAGCTCCCTCATGGCAACAAGGAGAGTGCAGGACTAGGTAACAATATTGGCTCCAGTGTACTTGGCATGAACTGTGAATCTGACATTTCACTGGGTTCTCTACACGTGTGATTTAATTTACTCCTCACCACAGGTGTACAAAGTATGTGATATGCCCTCATTACTAACATGGCCTCGGAAATGTAATGGCCTTGGAAAGGTAATGATATTTGCCCACTGTCTCAAGTTCAAGCAGTCTGAGGTTGAACCCGGATCCTCCTGACTACGAAGGCCGTGCTTTGGGCTCTCTCCCTCATGCCTCTCTACCTAGGATGACCACATATTTGCTAGGGACAGTCCCAGCCCTACCTGGTCACCATATGCCGAGGAGTCTCCACTTTGGGACTCAGTGGCCCCTCTCCTTTAGAGAAAGCTATCACGTATGTTCCGTTCCGCCTCTAATTTCTTCCATAGCCTAGTGAGAGTGAGGGATCAGATGCCCATAGAGAAACTCAAACTCAAGTGGGGGTGTAATCACTTGCCTTTGGTTAAATGAATTTGAATGACACCCGTTCTTCCAGAGCCCAGTGTCCTTGAAATGAACAAATCCAAATTCACTTGACAAACTGAGAATGAGAGTGCTAAAGTTTTACAAGGATGATGTTGACGATGGTAACGGTAAACACAACACTCAGAAGATTAAACAGTTTTCTCACATGGATTATGCAATGAATTAAATGTATATTCAGTAAACAAGCCTTTATTGAACACTTACTGTTAGAGAAAGTGAGGTGCTCGATGTGCCATCCTTTTACCTGAATATCCTAACCTCTTTTTTACTTTTTTTTTTCTGTAATATAGGAAACATCTCCAACCTGATGGAGCAAAGCGGTTATCATTCAAACAGCAAATGTATGGAAGGGATCAGCTTCTAGCTCACTGAATGTTTGTCCCATGCCCTTTAGTCCAAGTACCAGAGTGTTTATGCATTCTTTCATTCAACAAATATCTGTAACATGCACACTAGGTATCGGCACTTTTCTAGTGCTGAGCAAAACAAAGAAAATCCTTTCCATCTTACTGCTCATATCCTAGTGGGACAAATCAGGCAGAAGATACAGTTAGTATATAACACAACAATAAGGTCGGAAGAGACAAATGAAACAGATCAAGAGGATGAGAAATGATGGGATGATGAGGGAAGGCTCCCTTAAGGGGGTAACGTCTGAGTAAAGATGTGAAGCTGGTAAAAGCATAAATTATACAGAGACGCACAGGCTGAGTTCCAGGCAGAGAGAAGAAGTGCTCCAATGGGCTGAGGTAGGAGGGGGGTGGGTAGGTCTTCCTGAGCAGGAGAGGACGTGACATGGTCAAGGGACGGAAAGGTGGGTAGGTCAGCAGGAAGGTCTGTGTTGTAACAGCAAGGGAATCAGAGACTCATCAGGGCTGTCATGCATAGGGTGTGTGGGCCATGGCAAGGAACTGAGGGTTGTTTAGGTATTATTCCAAGTGTAATGGAATGTTCCACTGAAGATCAGTTCATAGGTAAAGAACATGAAGCCAGAACAGAGGTTGCGTCGATATTAGATACCGGAGAACATGAACTCCATGCCAACAGCCACTCCCGGAAGCAAAGTAGATTAACAGGGACCAGATGAGAAACCAGGACAGCACAATGGGAAATGTCAAACCCCAAAGAGCACATTTGGAAATGTGTTTCCATGGGGTGGGTCTGAGGTCCCAGTTTGTAGACCCATCCATGATCTAATACCAGGGACATGACGGGTGACAGGATCACAGATGAATCGAGCTATTGCTTTGGAGATTCCTTTCTAGGTGGGTGCCTTGAGTAAGAGGAAGCCCAAATCTACTGAACGCTACCGGCCAGGCATCCCGTTCCACTGGTGTTTCACAGACATGATTCCATTTAAATCTCACAACAGCTCCGTGGGGTAGAGGTTCCAATTCACACTTGACAAGCGAGGAGCCTCAGATACGGGGCATGGCAGTGACTTGCCCAAGGTCAAAGGAAGCCTTGGTTCCCAGACATGAGACCCCATCTTTCTCCTATGCAGGGAACCTGTCTACACTTCATCATTGCCTCTTCCATCACTCAAGGAGAAACCAGGCCAGAAAGTGATGTAAGGCCAATAATAACCACCACCCAACTACAGAGGCCTTTGCCGTCTGCCCAGTTCTTTCCATTCATTATCTGGTGCTTCCTATAAATGAGTTCACACACTCGCTGCGTTTTATTTTCACAGGAATGGCAAATACAGGATGTGATAAATACTCTGAACGAGGAAACATTTAGCCTAAGCTAACTGTTATCGGCAGCATCTATGACAAATGATTTAATAGAACCCTGAAAAGCCCAATGTGATGACTAATTGGTGGTTAAAGGTAGATGGAAATTTACTTTGTAAAAAATTACAGGGAAGTAACTCGATTAACTTTGAAAGAGAGGAGGAAAAAAGCCAAAAAAAATACACACATAATGATTTACTCCTCCTTGCAGAAATAGCAATAAAGATAAGAATTACAACCCCAAGAGCAGTTACAGAGGGAACGGGCATGTTTCATTTTGCATGCTGGATGTAGAAAATGTGTCAGCACAGGCTATATGAATAGGTAAGCGCTGGGATTTTATGAACCCGAGCAAACCCCGCTCTCTAGGCCAATCTCTTCAATGGGAGGCATATATAGGGGTGTCTGATTTGGGGCCCACTGAATCAGGACCTTCTCCCTGGCACGGAAGGACATACAGCTTGGTACTGAGGTCTTGGGAAAGACATTAGCCTTGGGCTCCAGCTGCCCTGGGCTGCTGGCTCCATTCTGGGTGACTGGGGACACATCACCTAACACCCTGAAAGTCAGGTTCTTTATATAATAATGATAATAAAGCCAACTCACTAGGATTATAAAAGGTAAGTGGTTTTTGTATGTAAAATACCCAGCACCATGCCTACTGGGATACAGTAGGTTCACCAAAACATACATTTCTTTCTTCCTCTACCTAGTTATTGCCAAGCCTCACCCAATCCCTTGAAAAGCCATATCAAGTCTTCCCTAATCCTCTCTCCAACTCTATCCCCCACTGAAGAAAATCATAAAGTTGATATTGACCCCATAGGAAAAGCACGAAGCCATATAATCATTGTACTTGCGTTGGTAAATATTTAAGCCCAGGACTCTATTAATTGTCTGTAAAAATGTGTTGATTGTAAACCTTCTTGCTAGCATTGTTTGACCTCCACAGCTGTATTTGTCTCCCCTTTCATGACATGCAGGTTGACGAGCATCCACAAGCATCTTGCCTGTGTGGGGGATGGAGGAAGGAACTGGAAGGAGCAGTTAGTGACAGCTCTACCCGGACGGAAGTCCCACCCAGCCATAAACTCGTCTGGGAAGATCAAACTGCCTTCTCTCTGTGACTCCTGCTAGCTCTACAAATGCTGGCGCTGTGTCGTCAGGACTTCCTCCACACTTAACCTGCAGCCTCTCTGTCCCATCTCCCTTTCAGCATCACTCCCTTTTCTCTGAAGAATAAAATGCAAACTCCACACCGTGGCCGTCGAGTACCTGGCCGCTGTCCCCAGCCTCCTCGCCAGCGCTGGCCCCACTGTCCTTTCTGTCCCTTGAACATGCCATGTCCTCTCCCGCTCACGATGTTTGTCAATGCTGTCACTTCCTCCTAGAATGCCTTCCCCAGAACTATCACTTTCACCCGCAGGAAGCTGCTCAAATGTCATCTCCTTGGGGGGCCTTCCCTGAATGGCTCATTCCAAATAGTGCCTCCTTCCACCTCTTCCTTGATCACATCCCCAGATTAGCGCTTAAATACAGCTTAACAAAGGTCTGTACGTATGTGGCCATTTATTTACTTGCTTACTGGTTGCCTCCGTTACTAGAATGTAAGCTCAGAGGGTGGGTTAGTCTGGCATCCAGCTGTCAGCAAAGTGGGTTCCGTGCCTCTCTCCAGCATCTGGTGGCCGTGGGTGGTCCTTGGTGCTTCTGGGCTTGTAGCTGCATCTCTCCAGTCTGTCCCCATCTTCACAGGGCCCCCTCCTCTGTGTCTGTGTGTTGGGGTCTCATCTCTCCCTCCTCTTGTGAGGACACCAGTCATTGGATTTACAGCCCACCCTACATCCGAGAGGATCTCTTCCCAAGATTTTTAACTTGATTTCACCTGCAAAGCCCCCATTTCTATTAATAAATAACTTCACCTTCAGAGTCTAGGGGTTAGAGCCAGAGCATCCTCTTCTGAGCAGGGTGCATAAGGCAACCTACCACCGGCAAACACCTCTCTCGGGGAACCCCTGAGCCTGGGAGCCTGGCACAGCATCATCCCCTGCCAGGCTTTCATTAAACGTGTGCTGAGTGAATGAACACTGTCACGTTAACACGTCCCCTATCTGACCCCGAATCCCTGCCAGATGGCCCCCCAACCCTGAGGGCGGCAGCTTCCCCACTGTCCGAGCTTCCCACTGCTTCTGCCTTCATGAAAACTCTGCAGGAAGCCAGCCCCTGGCAGGAGCAGCCCACAGGACTGCATGGCCGTCTCCCACAGGCTGTGTGGCATGTGCTGCTCAGAGAGGCAGGGCCCGGCCTCTGCTGGGCTCCACAGTGACAAATGTCAGGGCTGTCGCTGCCGCTCAGATGGCCTTCCTTCCCACAGGGATTCGTGGTTACAAATGCCCCCTCCCACGCCCACCCTAACTTAACCTATAGGTTTTCCCTCTCTCCTGAATCATTGTTTCTCCCCATCCTGTGGCTCCTGTGTTGTCATCATCAAAGTCATCCCCATCTTAAAATTCCTCTAGTAATTAGCCCCCAAACTATAGCCCATCCACTTCCTGCCCGATTATATATGTTCATAAAGCATACATTTCTCCTTCTGAAGACTTAACACAACGGTAACCACTATTAGTATAGCTATTGAATAATATCTGACTTCCTGAACAATCTATAAGCTACTGGAGGGCAGACCTCTGTCCAATCTACAAGGAGAAAGCAGCCCCAACGTCTGGCAGCCAGAAGGCACCTCCAATCCTCTCTTTCACTCTTCACCTTCCCAACGTCCGCATCCTGGATTCAGCCCCCCACTCACCGTGACCTTGTTACAGAGAAGAGCTCGCTGCCCAATATGCAGAGCAAACTACACCACCGTGTTTCCCCAAAAATGAGACCTAACTGGAAAATAAGCTCTAGCATAATTTTTCAGCATGCTCGTAATACAAAATAAACCCTACCATATTTCCCCAAATATAAGACTGGGTCTTACATTAATTTTTGCTCCAAAAGACACATTAAGGCTTATTTTATATTATGAGCATCCTGAAAAACCATGTTAGTGTTCATCTTCTGGTTAGGTCTTATTTTCGGGGAAACAGGGTATGTCATCAGCTTTGTAGGAAAGAAGTCTTTATTTTTAAATGGACCAGCAAGGAGTCAGGGGACAAGACTCAAATCAATCTTCCCAACCCAGAGTTCAGGATGAGAAAATGAGAAAGGGAGAAAGAGGAAGCAGCAATCTTCAGAGGGAAACACTCCTGGACAAAAACAACAACAACAACAACAAAACACAGAAAAACAAAACAACAACAAAAACAAACAAAACCCAGAAAATTCCTGCACCCTAATCTCCATCTCCACGATCTCCACGTCTGCTACCCAAGGCACCCGTCTGTGATCCTGACTATTTGAGGATGCCGTCCTCTCTGCCTGCACAGCAGTCCTGTTCTGTCCTTGGCTGCCAAACTCTCACACATTCTTCAATGCCAAGTCAAATGCCATCCAGATGCCCCAGACAGAGTGAGCCCCACTATACTCTGGACCACAACAGCTCTTGTTGACTTTCCTCAACAGCATATATCACACTGCACTGTAATCATTACTCAGATAGTTTCCTTTCCTGCTAAACTAATTCTGTGCTCTACAAGAATATTGTCGTAGTTATCTATGGCTGTGGAACAAATTGCCACAATCTTAGTGGCTTCAAATAACCTCTAGTTATTGTCTCACCATTCTGTAGGTCAATCACCCAGATGAGCACGGCTAGGTCCTCTCCAGCGGGTCTCCAAAGATTGAAATCAGGATGTCCGCCAGGCCGGCCTCTTAGCTGGAGGCTTGGGGAGAGTCCGGTGCCTTGTGGTTGTAGAACTGAATTCCATTCCTTACTGGCCGAGATCCAGTTCCTTACTGAGGGCCACGTTCTGCTCCGAGAAGCTGGCCACGCACTTTTGCATGTGGCTCCCTTCACCTTCAAAGCCATCAGCAGTGCATGGACTCAACTCCTTATGCTTTGAAATTCTCTGACTTCTACCTGTGTCTTCTTCTGCCATCATCCAGAGAAAGATCTTTGTGTTTAAGGCCTCATATGTTTAGACCAGGCCTACCAAGATATTATCTCTTTTTTAGGGTCAACTTTGCCATATAATCCAATCACAGGTTTGGGAGCTCACATTTACAGGTTCCAAAGATTCCTGGTAGCCATACCTAGAAATTTTGCCAAAAGCATAGGGAAAGAGCATCTTGTTCACTGACTATGCCTCGCAGCTGCTAGCAGAGTTTCTCATATAAAGATAATTGATACATATATTAATTTTTTGGCTGAACTGACTTCAGCTGCAATGATTATGCTGCTTTCAAACTTTCTGTTTTAGCTGCATGCATACAGGAAAAAATATCTGAAATAGCAAATAAAGACATAAAACAATAATACAATAATAAAATGAACTGTAGTCCTCTCATGATGAACATTGGTCCATAGGAAAAGAGATAGACAATGGAAGAGAAATGTCACAAAAAGGAAAGAAAGAAAAACCTCTTGAAAAATGAAACCTATGTACATTTACCAACCATTGTCATCCCAATAAACTTCAATTTAAAAAATAAAAATAAAAACGAAAGTGCAGTTTTGCATATACTACACTCGAGTTCATCAACTTTCAAGCTCAACAACTCAATGATCGTTATAAGTTACTAAGGTTGCTTTACTGTTAAAACCCCTGGATTAGATTAAGGGCAAGAGGTTTTCTAAACGTAACTCTGCTTCAGCTACAAGTAGCAATCTGGTTTGGAGCTGTAGGAAAGTGATGCTCGCCAGTCGACCCCTAGAGTGAGCCATGATGAATCAGTGGTTTGGATTCAGAGATGAGGCTATTTTGCTGCATGTATTTTGCATGTTTGTTTATGTAAATCATTGCAGCATTTCCAGGTGTGTTACCTCTCTACATATAAGTCAAGATGCTAATGCTGTTTGGTGATTAAGGCTTCCTTCTTTTCTGCTGGTTGCAGCCTTCGCTTCGTTTTGTGCTTAGGCCTACAGAGTGATGACAACGGTGGACAATTGTTTCTGGCTGCAGCTCACCTGAATAAAACTGTTTCAATTGACTCAGAGAGCTGATGTCAGCCAAGACCCTATACTTCTTGACACTGCATTTTTCCCAGTGAATAATAAATCACCGTGTTCCCACCAACAGCCTCTTTCCCTCTGCCTTTCTCTTTTCTTCCACAATTAGTCATGCTGGTCTTGCTCGCCACCTGTCACTTGGCATGCTTCTGCAAATACTTTTACCCACGTGGAGGTGAATTTGGTTTCATTGAAATTTGGAACACACATGTGCTTCCTTGGGTCTGCAACTCACCAGCTACAGTCCTTTTAAAAGTATTTTTTGGCTATATATATATTACAATCTGCTATTACTTTCTGTGGCTTTTTCAAACATTTCTATCATTAGAATTTTGAATTCCAGGTAATGGAAATATGCTTCAGATCAAAATCTATAAGTACTTAAATGCAAACTGAGGAATCTTGGAGGATTGATGTTAACTCACTAACTTGTATGCAATTCATATATTACAGCTCCTTTAATTCTCCCAACAAATCTAATAAGGGGAATTATGCACCATCCTCATTAAATAGGTGAGAAAGTTAGGCTCAAGAGAGGCAACTTACAAAGATTACTCACCAACTAAGAGAAAGATCATGGGCTCTGCATAAGAAATGCCGGATTGCAAAGCCCTTATTATTTTCCTTTTATATGTTGCATTTCCTACTTTATGCTGCTTCCTTTCACCTATTCATTCCACATTTAAAGAATCCCTGGTATAAGCTAGACACTGCGCTAGTGGCAAGGATTTGTACAGTCAAACACACAGTCCTGACCCACAGGCGCTGGTAGACCAGCAGCACGAATGCCCACGTAAATGAATTACGAGGCAGTGTTTTAAAGTACTGTAATGGAAGGAGGTCTCAAGGCAGGTCTATCTAGAGATGTTCTTCCAATGCAGTAGTCACTACTCATGGATGGTTATTTCAATAATTAGAATTGTTTTATAAATAAAATTAAAAATTCAATTCCTCTGTTGCACTAGTCACATTTCAAGGGCTTGACAGTCACACGTGGCGATGTCTATGGGAGTAGGCAGGACAGATTACAGAACACTTCCTCCATGCACAAGGTTCTTTTGGACAGTGCGAGTCTAGAGGATCAGAAAGGCATCGGAGAGCAGTTCCTGAGCTCAGACTTTAAGACGAAATAGAATTTTCTAGGCAAAGCAGCAGAGGCAGGAGATTCCAGGTGGAGGAAACCAAATGTACCAAGGCAAGGAGATGGCGTGAGAAGACACAGGTTGTCCAGTGAGCTGCACATAAATGAGAACAATTCTAAACATTTAAAGGGTGACCTGAAATTGGGAGGGTTTCTCTCACGAACTCCTCTGGGCCCCTGAGATACCCTCAGTGAACTCTAGGGAGATGCCAGAGAGCAAGGAGATGGCGTGAAAAGACACAGGTTGTCCAGTGAGCTGCACATAAATGAGAACAATTCTAAACATTTAAAGGGTGACCTGAAATTGGGAGGGTTTCTCTCACGAACTCCTCTGGGCCCCTGAGATACCCTCAGTGAACTCTAGGGAGATGCCAGAGAGCCAGGAGATGTTTGTTTTAATATGAATTGAGTGATCTGAAGCAATGTGTTGAGAGAATCACTGTCCAGTGTGGATGCCTGGTGGGTGGAGATGAGATGGAAGCAGGGATGGATAAGTATAAGGACAGGGAAATAGATGAAGATAGTACCGCTGTTAACTAGGGAAGAAAGAATGATCTTAGGATCTGAAGGAATCTTATATACAAGGAAGAGAAAAAAACATACACACTTTTTTTTTTTTTTCAGTGTTGTTTTTCTCATGGACAATTTGATGGCGGGTGGTATCATTTTTCATGATGTGAAATTCTAGAGGGACATTTTACTTATTGGATGATTGGTTTAAATTCTCTATTCTTCAAAAAATAGCAGGATGGGGAGAGGGGTGGTTTACATTTAGACCTTGAGTTACTGCTCTGTCATTCTGTCAAAGCCAGAGGGAATATCACAAAAATTTTTCTACTCACTTCAATGAATAATGGATGT
Organism: Rhinolophus sinicus; assembly: GCF_057876585.1. NCBI lineage: Eukaryota > Metazoa > Chordata > Mammalia > Chiroptera > Rhinolophidae > Rhinolophus > Rhinolophus sinicus. The sequence goes on from NC_142501.1 coordinate 209,092,115, forward strand.
CTTATTTTTCTATTCTTCCCCATAGCAAACACCAATCAGAAGCATCTGAAACAAACAAACCATGGAAACTAGAGTCAAAACCAGCATTTTGTCAACTGATTAGATAGCAGTTAGCTTAATGCTGACATTAATCAAGGTCTGATTGCTCCATTGTGAGGAGCAGGAACTATGTGCAGAGATTAATATGCAAGGTCTGGTTCAGACTGTTTCTGCAGAAGCCCCCACACAGTAATTAAGAAGAACACAAAATGAAGGTTATTGATCCATTGTGTTACTGAGAAACAACATAATTGATATTTTGAATCTTAATTGTTGGTTCCAAAGTAGAATTGACAGTTCATACAAATCATTAGTAACCGAGTTTTTTGTTTCTACCACTTAAGCCAAAATATTGAATTCAAATGTTACCCTGCTTCAAATAAACATTGATTTAATTATCAAGAAATCTTTATTTGTAAGTGATTAAAATGATCATTCTTTGGACAGATCTGATGCAATATACTATGTGTTTTGGAGTCAGACACTTTCTACTCATGAGCTTTGGAAAATTAGATTTGTCATTCAGCTTGTCTGCACCTCAAAATCCTCTTTTGTAAAGTGGCATTGACAATGCCCACCTCACAGATATGTTGGAAGGATGTGGGGAGAAAGCCAGTGTCGATGGGTCAACAGCATACTGTTCAGGAGCAAAGACACTGGATCCAAACTGCCGGGTTTCAAACACAGATTTGCAACTTATTGCTGTGCAGACTCAGACACCTGAGTTAAATGCTTTGTTCCTCAATGTCCTCAACCTTTAAAGTGGGTCTATAGTAACAGGCATCCCTGACAGGATTGTTGTGGAATTAAATGAATATATAAAAAGTTCTTAGAAAATGGTCAGACAGATTTTAAGCACTATAGAACTGTTAACTTTTTTATTGTTATAATTTCAAGTGTTTAATCACATAGTTAATTTTTAATAAATATTAACTGTATCCCTGTTCCTTGTATAGGTAGACAGTAGAAAAAACAAACCAGAGTGTGTAACTTTGCTTTACCTGTCACAATGGGCAGGAAAGCAGACAACTTGAGAAAAGACTTTTGACCTGCACAACCTATCCATTTGCATGTAGAACTCCCAGAAAACGTCCTTTTGCCTAATTCCTAAATGTGACTAAACAACACAGAAACACCTGAAATGTGAAGAAACTATGATGGGGAAAGACCAAGATTAACTAATTAAAAAGTAAAGACCCTAGAAGAAATAGATTGCTTTAACCAGGAAACAGATTTTAGCTAGTATTCTGACAGAAATCTAAGGACACATTGCTTTCCAAAACCAATAATTAGTTTCCATTAAAAAAAAAAAAAAACAGGAACGAGTTCTTGGCAGTTAAAAAACATATATTTGGCAGACAAAATTAAAGAAAAAAACAAATACACGGGTTGAAAATATAGTCAAAGAAATGGCACAGAACCAAGAGCTAAAATGATAGAGAATGATTTAAAAGAAAACATTAGAGACAAGGCAGTGTGCTCAGCATCAGACTAAAAGAAATCCTGGAAAGGCATAACAGCTATGAGAGAGGAGAAGCTATTGCCAAAGAAATAATACAAGAAAACTTTCCTGAACTGAAGGAAATGTAAATCCTCAAAAGGGAAGTGTCCAAATCATGAGATATAGCTGTACATGCATTAGAATAGCTCACATTAGAAAATAAATAAACAAAAGTGGAAAATACTGAGTGCTGGCAAGTATGCAGAATAACTAGCACTCTCATACACTGTTAGTGGGAAAACAAAAAGGCTCATCCACTTTGGAAAACAAGTTGGCAACATCATATAAAGTTTAACATGCAATTACCATATGACCCAAGAATGTTACTCTTAGTTATTTACCTAAGTAAAAAAAAAAAAAAAAAAAAAAAATGACCACCCAAAAAAACCTGTAAATAAATGTTCATAGTAGCTTTATATACATAACATCAAAAAGCAACCCAAATGACCAATTTATCAAATGCGGATTGGATAAACAAATTGTGGTACACCCAGAAACAGAATATTATAGCAACCAAAATAAACAAATTACTGATATATTCAACAGCGTGGATAAATCTGAAAAGTGTTATGCTAAGTTAAAGAAGTAAGACTCAAAAAACCCACACACTGTTTGATACCATTTGTATGACCTTCTGAAAAAGACAAACTGCTAGAGATAAAAATAAGATCAGTGCTTGTCGGGGGCTGGAGATGAGCAGTTGGGGATTAAGAAGGGATATGAAGTGTTTGAAATATTCTACATCTTGATATGGTGGTGAATTTATAATGGTAAATATTTATGAAAACGTATCAAAATGTACTTTAAAAGGATAAAATTGTTTGTGAATTCCTCTTCAATAAACTTGAATTCAATGAAAGGAAAAGCCCTACTGAATAACAAGCAAGATAATTTTTTTTAAAGGTCCAAAAATTAGATATGCCATTAAGAAATTTCAAGAGTGGTGCCAGCAAGATGGTAGAATAGAAAACCCTGGAATCTCCTTCCCCCTATAAACACACCAATTTAGCAACAACTCACAGGTAAAATTCCCTTTATGAGAAATCCAAAATCTAATTGAAATGCCCCTGCGTGTTGAAAGAATGTGAAACCAGACTCACAAAAGCCAGTAGTAAGATAAAGGGCAGACATCTTCTTACTAGAGGTTCCATCCCTGGCACAGCACCATACGATCAGATCTTACTCCAGGATAGATAACATGCTAGGTCACAAAATAAGTCTTAACAAATTTAAGAAGATTGAAATAATACCAAGTATTTTCTTAACACAATGGATTAAAAGTAGAAATTAATAGCAGGAGGAAAACTGAAAAAAAAAATCACAAATATTTGGAAATTAAACAGTACCCTCTTGAATAACCATTGACTCAAAGAAGAAATCAAAAAGGAAATTCTTTGAAACCAAAGTAAATGAGAATATAACATACCAAAATTCATGGGATGCAACAAAAGTGGTATTAAGAGGAATTTCATAGCAATAAATGCCTACATTAAAAAAAAAAAAGAAAAATCTGGACTTATCAAGGGTATCACTTCATTGGTTGGGCAGATGCAGGATCGATGCACTGTACACCTGAAGCTGAAGTAGAATAATATTGTATGTCAGACAGACATATATATATATATATATATATATATATATATAGAGAGAGAGAGAGAGAGAGAGAGAGAGAGAGAGAGAGAGACAGAGAGAGAGAGAGACAGAGAGAGAGAGAGAGAGAGAGACAGAGAGAGAGAGAGAGAGAGAGAGAGAGTAAAATGGTGATTGTCAGGGCTGGGAAATGGAGAGTGACTACACACTCGTAAAGTTTCAGTTAAACAGGATAAACAAGCTCTAGAGATCTGCTGTAAAACAGTGTAACTATAGTCAACAATAATGTATTATATACTTAAAATTTTGTTAATAAGGTAGATCCCATGTAAAGTGTTCTAATCACAATAAAATTAAATAAAGAAAAAGAAATTTCAGAACACTAATGACTAAACAAATGACATACAAGCTTTCAGAGAGAAAAATAGCTTATTTACAAAGGAGTGAAACCCAGAGTGTCTTCAGATGCATTTGGAACACTGGATGCCAAAAGACAATAGAGAAAGGATTTCATAGTTATGAGTGAAAAATCAGTTTCCAATCCACAGTTTTATATGCAGCTAAACTGTCACGACAGATAAAAATGAATGAAGTTTATAACCCACATAACCACTCTTAGGAAGTTACTGAAGAATACATACCAGCACAAATCAAAGTGGAAACTGAAAGGAAGACATGGCTTCCAGAAAGTGGTGAATTTAACCAGAGACAGCAGCAAAAGGAAGCCCAGAGAATAGGAGCAATGAAGCCATTTTAGGGAGCAAACAGTCCAGACTCAATGAAGATCATGGAAAGCAGGATCCTGGGGCCAGGGGTGGGAGGGGGAGGATTAATCAGAGTGAGAATAATTTAAAAATGTAAAATGGAAGCAGTGACATCACCAAGATGGCGACATAGGTCATTCCCAACTTCACTCCCCTCACAAGGACAACTAGCAACTATTCATGGAGACAACACCAGGGAGAAAATCCTTGAACCTGGGTGTGAAGCTAAAACACCCCTGGCACCACGGACACTGAGAAGACTTGGCACAAGATGAGGGCACAATGTTCAAGAAAAACATTACAGGAAAGAAAAAGCCATTGAAAACTTTCAGAAAAACATCACTGATTAGTTTGCTCACTTATTGGATGTCAGAAGGGTAGTAGATTGGGGGAGGGAGGTCATCACTTTGTGAGGCGTATAAATGTCTAACTATTACATGGTCTCGTACACCTGAAACTAATAAAAAAGAAAGACTAAAAAAGTAAATAAATAAAAGCTATATAAGGATATCATGTAATATTGGAACAGAAACCCAGGAGGCTTCAAGAAAATGCGAGTGGATCCCAAACACAGATCCCCACACATAGCCACACAACATGGGGAACGGGGCAAGACTGAAGATGCTTTGATTTCAAGAGGTAAATGAAACATGATGCGAAGTCACAAAAAACAAATCCCCAAACTCACTCAGAAAACTCAGTGAGACAGGAAATTAAACTTAGCAGAATTACATGTTTGGAAAACAAAAATCAAATTTTACTAATTGCTATAGGAAATTGATCTGATGTGTAGGAGTTAATATCTTTTTTTCTTTTATTATCACAATGCAAACAAAACACAAAAAATAAAATAAACAAGAAACTGAACAGAATAAAAACAAGGATTTGGTGGATATGATATACACTTTGGAAAGCATAAACAGCATGTTTCCCTGCTTGTCCATCATTCCAATTAATTGTTCCTCAGGAACGGATGCCAGGTTTATCCCTGAGCCTAACACATCACGTTCTCCAGTCCTCCCTACCTCAGCACACAGGCCTACCTGTACCTTTTGGATTTAACAGAGGTTGAGATGCTCATCTTAATGTAATCTTCAATTACTGACTCTCCTTGCATACTGGCACTGATTCTGTGAGTAGATATGCTCTTTTCTCAAAAATCTCTAGCTGGGTCTCAAGGTGTTATATTGGCCTGCCACAATGAAGATTATTTTAAGACCAGAGGAAGGTTCCTGTTTCTTTATTAAATTCTTTAAGAGAGATCTATTATCCTGGAAAGTAAAATTCTTACTGAATTAAGTAGACTTGCTGGTCTGTGGTACTTCTCACGTGTATCTAGGTCACAGATATTATGTTTCTCAATCCACTTGAATAGTATGTATCCCAATAGTCACCTCAGGTAAAGAAAATGAAGGTGAAATTTGCCTAAAATGCCATAGTTTACTAATTCAGCCATTCATCAGGCATGCAATGATTAGTTATGAGTAATAGGTGCCAGCAAAGTGGTGCGTAATGGGGATACAATAATGAGTGGGTCATTACCTGATAAGATTTGTGTTTGGAAAAACACATTTGGCTACCAGATGAACAGGTGAGAAGCTAAAAGGACAGACAGTAGGAGATTGGACACCTAATTTATGAGTTACGGAAATGTGTAAAGCCCACAGGACTTGATGCTGGGGAGAGGAAGAAGGAGGTATCAAAGACACCTCCTAGGTGTCAAACTTCTTACCTGGATGATGTTCTAATGAGATCTTCTAATAACAATCATTTAGGGGTACTGAAGAAAATCCTTTTCCAGGAAATCCCTGAAAAGACTCTCATTAGGATGGGGTATTGCCACAGGCACTTGGCTTATCTCAAGAGTTTGCATGCTCATAAATTCATTCAACTTCAAGACTCACTAATTACACTCTCATATTTTAAGCTTATTATGGAAGAAATTCAAACTATAAGGGTGTTTGCCTACAAGCCAAAATTAGCTCAAGATAAGGCAGTGGTAATAACTGAACCACATTTAAACCTTGATGATTTAAGGGAGAAGGCAGCTAATAAACATCTCAGAGTTCTTTCCGGATGGAAAACAAAGATTTTATTTTCCTTATTGCTCCTTAAAGTTGACATTATTTGGCAGAAATAGTCAAAATAAATGCACCGTGCTTCAAAGGACCCCGCACATAAGAGAGCAGATAGCAGCAAGACGAATCCACGTGTCCCCACAGACAGCTGCTGTGAACGCAGATGTTCAGGAAATGAAGGGTGGGCACTGCTGATAATGTCTCCCATCATGTCTTTGACCTCAAGATAAAAGCAAACAAGAGAAGCAAAATGTGCTGCTCACCAGGCTATAAAATGAAACCTGCCACTCAGGTCTGACCTATCGTATCAATTCTGAATCAGAGAAATGCAGTGCTTCCGTCAGGATTCCAGCCAGTCCTTGCTTTTTTGAGAAAGAGAAATGAATTTAAGAAACAGGAAAGAAGGGTTTTGTTATTTAATTTAGTTTAGCTAATACATCAAGTCACAGTCACCGAGCTATTCCACTCTTCTGAAAGAATACAGAAAAATGAACGCTCACCCAGCTTCCACAGGGACCAACTTTGGGTGTGTCCCGTTACTCCTGCTCACAGCAGCATTGAGAGAATGTACTTATTCTCCAATTTTCAGATGAGGAAACCAGAGCTTGGCAAGGTTAGTAACTTACCCAAGGTCACATAGCTAGGATTTTGGAGGGCCGGGATCTCAATCTAATTCTGCAGTTTGTGCAATTCTCTACCTCTCACTGCTTCTCAGTACAGTAGCCCTCCCTTACCCATGGTTTCACTTTCCGTGGTGTCATTTACCCAGCACTCAATTAGAGTTGGAACATATTAAGTGGAAAATTCTAGACATAAAAAAGTCATTAATTTTCAATTGTGTTCTGTTGTGAGTAGCATGATGAAATCTCATACATTCTTGCCCTGGACATGAACCCTCCATTTGTCCAGCGTCTCCACGCTGTACACGCTCCCTGCCCGTTAGTCACTTAGGAGCTGTCCGGGTTATCACATCAACTGTCACAGTGTTGCAGGGCTTGTGGCCTAGTCACCTTCATTTTACTAAATAATGGCCCCAAAGCACAAGAGAAGTGATGATGGCAACTCGGATGTGCCACAGAGAAGGCACACAGTGCTTCCTTTCAGAAAAGGTAAAGTTCTCTGCATAACAAGGAAAGAATAACAGTCATACGCTGAAGTTCCTAAGATCTGTGATGAGAACGTATCTTCTATCCATGAAATTGTGAAGAAAGGAAAATAAATTGATGCTAGTTTTGCTGTCGCACCTTACACTGCAAAAGTTATAGCCACGGTGTGTGATAAGTGCTTAGTTAAGATGGAAAAGACATTGAATTTGTGGGTAGAAGACATGAACAGGAAATGTGTCCCGATTGACCGCAATGGTTGTGCCAGGAAGTGTTGGGTCTATACGAAGGCTTCAGCAAGGGCTTCCCTGAGGGAGTAACACCAAGCCATTCACTGCCAGAAGGGGACGGTTACAGAGATTCAGGAATAGGTTTCACATCTTGTCATCTCACACATCACAAGAAGGGTGAGTACAGTACAATAAAATATTTTGAGAGACAGACAAACCACATTCCCATAGCTTTGATTACAGTATATTGTTATAATTATTCTATTTTATTATTAGTTGGTATTGATAATCTCTTTCTGTGCCTAATTTATAAATTACACTTTATCATAGATACACATGTACAGGAGAAAACATAATGTATATAGGGTTTGGTACTATCCATGGTTTCAGGCATCCCCTGGAGGTCTTGGAATGAATCCCATGTGAATAAGGGGCCACTACTATGGTAGGTGCCATATAAATATAAAGCTGTATGGTCATAATAAAAATAAATTAAACATACAGAGTGACAGATGATGGCTCATATTTGAATACTGGCCATGTGATACCTCGTCTAAAGCTGTAGGATTTTAGAAATGAATACCCAGGAGTGTGTAGTGAAAGGTATATGATCTTTGGGACCAGATAGACCCCCGTCTGAGTGTCAGCTGTCACCCTTACTTGCTGTGTGACCTTCAGCAAATGGCATCACCTCATATCTGCAGGTTCCTCAACTGCTAAATCCAGCCTTCCCCATCTCATAGAATATTTGTAAGGATTAAGTGAGACAATGTGAGTGAATTACCTGACAATATGCCTGGCACACCGTGTCTGCTCCCAAAATGTCGACTCACGTCACCTCAAGTTAGAGACACTGTGAGATGGAGAAATTGAAAAGGAATCCATTTGCCAAGTGGGTATCTAAATGGCAAGTTGAAAGAGTTCTCGTGATAAAATTATTTATAGGCCCACATATATGTCGGTACATATATATACACACATTTGAGTTTTATATTTGATGGAAAACAAGTTCATTTCCAAACCCTACTACAGTTATATCAGAGACCTAGTTATTCACTGCTCTGCCAGGAAAAAAATGTAAATTTCCTCTTCCTGTCAGCAGCACGATGGGTGATACACACATGTACATTTCCAGCCCAAGTCCCAGGGAGAATGAATGCAAATTAGAAGAATGTCACAGCAGGCTCCAAAATCTTATCTGCCATTCTTACGATCACAAAATTGACACTCGAACACAATTTTGCAGTTAAATAAACATTGGTTAAACGAAAACTATTTTGCACTTAAAAAGTGATAAGTTCTAATTACAAAAAATTACAACATAAAAAAAAAGAAAAGAAAAAAAGGATCTTAGTGCTTCCCAGAAATATCACATATTCCTGTAACAGTGGCCTTGCAGAATCTGTTCACGTTGCTATAATTTTATTATAGCAATCCTGCCACTTTAGCAATGCTTTTCCTTCAACACCACAGAGTATTTCTTAGCAGGGTGCTTAAATTTCTGTAAAGAGACTGCTATATCCAGGATATCCTGCTAAATAGCTCTGTCCAGTCTTTGAGCTGGACACTCAACTTCTTTAACCCTCAAACCATGACATACGAAGTGAGGATAATAAAAACCCTCACCTATTATAAGGCTGTGTGAGGATAAAGTGAGACGATCTTAGCATTGTACCATGTAGAAAGTGAGAACTCAGTAAAATTAGTATTATTACAACCTGGTTGATGTTTTCAATTGCAAGTATAAATATATATCTTCAACAGACTTCAGCAAATAAAAGCACATTTACCTTCAAAATGCAAAGTCCAGCTGCAGACCTGGCCAGCGTCTCAATCAGTGGGGCGACCTTGCTCGGGCACAAGCTCTGTCTGTGGATAGCAGGTTGCTGAAGTGGAACAAGAGCCCAACTCCCCCCAACCCCAACGCCAAGGCCGTCCGAGAGAGCCTCTTCCTGTTAGCCTCTGCACTAGTTCTATTAATACGTTACCTTACATGGCAAAAGAGACTTTGCTGATGTGACTAAATGAAAGACCTTGAAATGAGAAAATTCCACTGGATTACCTGAGTGGGCCCAATATAATCACAACGGTCCTTAGAAGAGGGAGGCAGGAGGGTCAAAGGTCAGGCAATGTGACAATGGATTCAGAGAAGGCAGTAAATTGGCCACAAGCAAAGGAATGCCAGCAGACTATATAAGCCTGAAGTGGTAAGGAATGTATTCTCCTGGGGTCTCTGTAAGGAACAAGCTCTGCCTGTAGCTCTGCCACAGTAGGCCTACTTCAGCTTCTGTGTTTGTACATTGCCTCCTTGAAAGGGAGTATCTTTCTTCACTGGTCCTGGACACACACGATGTCGAGATAACAATAAGGTGGGATGACCTGTGAAGGTAGCTGCCATGTGACTTCCCCATTAGAATTGATCACATCACGAAAAGGTATCCGATAGTAGTAATGCACATGGTCAGACAGATGCAAACCAAGCCCAAGTAAGTCAACCTAAGTACTAGGACTTCTTCTTTCACTAGCAGGTTTGTTCATCTTGAAGACCCTGCTTTCCTTCTTGGACTCTTGATTTCAGAGTCTACAGGTTATATCAGGAGTTGAGTGAACAAAGTGAGTTCAAAGTCATGTTCTACTTTCACGATTCTGTAAGTCACTTCACAGTCATGGCAGTGATGATAAAGGAAGTTCAGTGCCTTTGGGGGGGCACAGGGAGAACGTGGGGCAGTGAAGTGTTCTGGGTTTGGGAAGTTGTGACAATATTAAAAGTGAACTTGATCAAGAGGTCAGAAACACTAAGTCTCAGAGCCAACTCCACCATCACCCAGTTTTCCCTTCTACGCAAAGCATCAACAGTGTAACTGAGTCCATAGCCAACACAGCTAGGAGGTGTTGGGTGAGGAAATGGGCTGGGAAAATGGTTATCTTTCTGGCAGTAGTATATTAAAATCACCTGGGAGATCTTTTTAAATTTCAAATAGAACAATCTCAGAGTACCACTTTGCCACCCCCCCACCCACCCAAATTAATTCTGATACTTTCCTGTAGACAGACTTGGATAATCTGACAAAAGCTTGCAGATGATTTTGATACACCGTCATCCGCCAAGGCCACCCAGCCCCACCTCTGCCCACTGAAGTTTAGATTACATTGAACTTCCATTGCTGTTCTCTGACTTGATTCTATTTCACCATTCTATACACTCTTTTGCCATGTGTAGGAACTCAGTGAACACTGCACCTAGATGTAGAATTACCGCCATCACCCTACCGTGTTTCCCCAAAAATAAGATCTGGCTGGACAATCAGCTCTAATGCATCTTTTGGAGCAAAGAGTAATATAAGACTCGGTTTTATTTTACTATAAGACTGGGTATCATATCATATCATATCATATCATATCATATCATATCATATCATATAACATAATACCAGGTATAATATAATACAATATAATATAATATAATATAATATAATATAATATAATATAATATAATAATATAATATAATATTGAGTCATATTAATTTTTGCTCCAAAAGGCACATTAGAGCTGATTGTCCAGCTAGGTCTTATCTTCGGGGAAACATGGTACTTCCCACCCATTGCCTTTTTCTGGGCCAGAACACAGACAGGACCCTAGACCACAAGGCGTGTCCAGAATTGAGGCCACTATCCCAGCCCCAAAGTAGTTTCAGCCTGGCAGGCCTATGTGACAGGGGCTGTCCCAGGCCCCAGAGATAGAATTCTGACTTTCCAACCAATACAATCAAGTGAGACGTCAAATTCTGCAGCCACAACCTGCTGTCTCCCATTGTGAGACTCTGACCACTACAAAATAGGGCAGGCTCAGAAACTCCGTTTTCTCTGACAGCCCACCATCAGGCTCTGACGAGACAAGCTGCTTCATTATCTGTGTGGGAAAGAGGGACAGACACTTTTGTCAAGTCAGTAATGGCTGACGCTGGTAGATGCTTTATCCAGGGAAATGTTTGTCATCTAATGCCATGTTGGGCCATTAACAAGTCATTTCCAGGACTGCTCTAAAAATAAAACCATCTTTATTTGATGCGGTGTCATTACCACTATTTATTACTCAAGCAAAACATACAAATCATCAGAAGACTGAGCAATTCAGCAAATGAGAAAAGACTAGAAAGCTGAATAAAAAAGACAATTGCAGTGTAGGAAATCACTGCTTAATCAAAGACATTAACTTTCAAAGGGAAGAATAATTTAAAAATTAGAAGAGTGTATCACAGCTTTTACAAGAAAAGGAGGGGTCAAGAGAGTGGTATTGAGTGATTACTTTATGTCAAAAACTGCTGCATTCCTCATATTCACGATGTCATTTAATCTTCACAACAAAGCTTAGCACCGTGTCAATGGTACAGATGAAAATGCTGGAACCCAAATGCCAGAACTCATTAAGTAGAATGAGTCTCCCCAAGTTCTCTGGGTGTATAAATGGGAAGAAGAAACTCTCCTTCTGTTTCTCACACAACCTTGATATGTCCCTTGGTTCAAACTGCAGGGTATTTGCCCTCCCACGCAGAACCTTCTGTGGACTCTTCCCTGATGAGTTGAGGTCATGGTGGTTGGTATCTAGCACAGAACTTTAGTCATAACCACAAGTCACCGTGCACCAGACCTCACACATGCTGGTCTGGGACTCTTTGACTAGCCATGTGTGTGCTTTGGGACTTTCGTTTCCCACTCACGGACACCTACATCACATTGGCAAAAGTAAGAGGGGAATTTGGTGGACACATAGTGAGGCATTTGAACAAAGGGCTATATGACCTAATGGGAGAAATGTAGGGATCTGTCGGTCTGTAAGAGAACTGGAACCAGAGGCTCAGAATGCTGCCAGGATACACACTCTCTCTCCATCTCTACCCCTCCTTGTTTCTCTGACCTCTGTGTTATCCTCACTCTCTTGCTCTAGACTGGCTTGCTCCGTGTATCTGGTAACATATCTCCTAATCTTCAGAGAGGGACTAACTCCACTCATTCTGGTCACAGATGCAGCAATTAGCTCACCTGTGTCAGTGCCCACCTATGGACCACCACCCAAGGCCAGAGAAGTAGCTCTGTAGGACCAGGTAGCTCCTGTGCCAACAACAGAAATGAAGTGGAAAAAGAGAACTTTCCAGAACATGGAGGCTATTGGACTGACAAAACCATTGGCATCCAGGTCACAATGGATGGTGCCCAGTCGTGTGGCAAGGAAGAAGCTTCTGGGAGGTCTAGTGTAAATATTTCGATGTCCCAGGAACTCTGTTACATTTTTAAACTCCAAGTAGATGTCTGTCAAGACATCAGCACGTACATGTACTCACTTCTTCGTTCTTCAGACAGTTACTGGTGCTAAAATAGAAGGGAAAAATAATAAGAAGATACGATCCCTACCCTGAGAGTTCACTGCCTGCCCGTATGACGTCAGTGTTGTGAGCGGGGCATGGTGACGAAGGTCTGCAGAGGGCAGTGTTTGTCATGCTGTGCGTTGAGACCCATTGGCAGGTCATTAAATCAATAGTGTGGGCTACCGACAGCGCTTCAAAAAAAGAAATAAAACAGGCCAGAATACACCAGCGTGCATTGCACAGCAGTCAAGTTGTGAGACTCTGGTGAAATGAGTGTGTTTCAATTGCATGGCAGGCTGTGTATATGTAGGTTTGTGGACCAAGTCATGGTGCAAAATACTTTCCTTACTTTACATCATCCTCAAGAGTCTTTGAAAGACACTAATACGATGGGAAGAGGAACACAGACACATGTGGATGACACTGATGGGAGACAGAAGAGGAAAAGATTTCGAGGGAGCTCTTAATCGGAATCTTGGTGAGAATTCCAAGAGAAAGAGCAGCTTGTGAAAGAGGCACAGAGGCCTGAGAAATCAGGGCCCACTGATGACGTCTTGTGGCTGGAGAGCAGGAGAAGGGGCCTATGATGGGTCATGCATTACAGTTTATCCCTAAAGCCACCATCCAGGACTAAGAGCTGATGGTGAAAACCGGGGAGATGGGGCACATACTTATAACAAAAAGTAGAGAGTCATGGATGATACTAAGAATAAAAAGCTGTACAAATGTAGAGGTATCAAAGATCGCGTTTGCTTAGAGAACCAGAGCAAATTTCCTGAAGGAGGGAACATTTTGGAGTCACCCAAGGACAGTTTATAAATTTGTCTCAGTGGTGTTCTGTTTGTGTGATTGACTGCGGCGAGATGGGTGAGGAGGAAGGAGGAGGAAACATTCCAAGAAAGTTTGAGAGCCAAAGAGAAGAGGGAGACTTTGAATAGGCACATACTCCGCCCCCATAGGAGTCTCCCCCAAACCTATGGAGCAGTTCTTTAAGTGCATTCTAGGTACAATGCCAAACAAAATTTAGTTCACTCTTTGACACTCAAATATGCACAGTAGAGGGAAGCAGTCTGGCATCGCAGTTAGGGGCTAAGATCTACACTCAGGCTGCCAGGGTTCAAATCCACTTGCTTGCTGTGTGACTTTGATCTAGTTACCTAACCTCTCTGTGCTTCAGGATTCTCGTGTGTCAGCCAAGAAAGTGTGCTGCTTGGATCTTCTTCATGAAAGAACCTGGTATTTAGCTGAGAATAGTGTTGTCAGCTATCAGCTTTCAGTTACAGCACCACTGGGGTCCACGGCAGAATTCAAGCTGAGGTTACACTCTTCCCAAGAGCCCTTAGTCAATGGCAGAGCATGAGAGAGCACTACCGTGTTTCCCTGAAAATAAGACCTAGCTGGACCATCAGCTCTAATGCGTCCTTTGGAGCAAAAATTAATATAAGACCTGGTCTTATTTTAATATAAGACCCAGTCATATAATATAATATAATGTAATGTAATGTAATATAATATAATGTAATATAATATAATACCAGGTTTTATATTAATTGTTGCTCCAAAAGACGCATTAGAGCTGATGGTCCAGCTAGGTCTTATTTTCGGGGAAACACGGTACGTAGGACTCTGCCAAAAGGTGAGCTTTGTTTTGGATGTCCCCCTGTGGTCGGCTAAAACATTGTCAGAGCTCCGTCAGAGTCGGGGCTCACTCTATGCAATCCTGTTTTCTCCAGACACTTCCCTTTTAGATCCACTTTGTGGTCTAAAAGTTTTCCTCACCCAATGCTGCTTCCTTCCTCTTTATCTTTCATAGGTGAAATGCCCAGGAAGCGTCTTGCCCTGTCTGAGCATCTGTTTCCCTGAATGGACGCGGCACCTAGATGTCAGGTTGCCCCAGGTCTCAGTCTTTGAATCTCTAGTCTTTCTACACTCGTTTCCTAGATGAGCCCACTAAATGTCTAGAGTCTTAATGCCATTTCTATGTTGAAAGCTCACACTTGCAACTCCAGCCCCAAGCAGTCTTATGAACTCCAGACACATGTGTCCAGTCCCTACTTAATAACATCACCATCGGCTGTCAGAGAGGAACCTAAGAGGTAATGCGTCCGAGTCCAAACTCGGCTCCTAAACCTGCCCCTTCTTCCATCTTTCCCATCTCAGATATAGCGACTCTGTATCTACAGTTGCCAGCTAAGGGCAAGCATTGCGGTGCCATCCTTGCTTTCTCATTCTCTCATAGCCCGTATCTAGTCCATCAGCAGATGCTGCGGGTGCTACCTAAAAATCGACACCGAACCTCACCGTTCTCATCACCCACACCAGCACAACACTCTTTCAAGCCCCACGTCCTCTTCTCTAGATTACCGTAGTGGCCACCTATTTGGACTTCCTCCTTCTAGCCTGGATGCACGCGCTCTATTCTCAAGAAAGCAGCCAAAGTGCCCTTTAGAAAGACAAATGTTGCATGATATCTCTCATATGTGGGATCTATAAAAGCCAAACTCATAAAAACACAGAGTAAAATGGTTGGTTACCGGGGGTTGGGGGATGGGGTACAGAGCAGATGTTTAAAGGCACAAATTTACGAGTAGTAGTGAATAAGTCCTAGAGAGCGAATGCACAGTATAATGAATATAGAAACAGTATTGTATTATAAGCATCAAACTTGCTGAGACTAGATCTTAATTATTCCAGCCACAAAAAAGGAAAGGATTGTGTCACGTGATAGAGGTGCTCCCTACCTCTACAATGGCAATATTACAGTATATTAACATATCAAATCAACATGCTCTACACCTTAAATTTACACAATGTTAGATGTGAAATATGTTTCAATAAAAATTTTGAAAAAATACACCCTTAATCCTCAAAATAACCTGGAAGACCCCATCTCATCTGCCCCCTCCTTTATAGTTTCCCTCGGGCTCATTCACTTCTTTTATTCTGACCACATGGACTTAACTCCTGACCCCCAAATACGGCGACATGTTCCTACCTCAGGATTTAGTGAGTGATATTCCGTTTTCCTGGAATGTTCTTCCCCAGAGATCTGAATGGCTCTCTCTCTCTTACCTCCTTCACATTTGTTTTTTTTTTAATTAAAGTTTATGGGGGTGACAATTGTTAGTAAAGTTACATAGATTTCAGGTGTACAATTCTGTATTACATCATCTACGTATCACATTATGTATTAACCACCCAGAGTCAGTTCTCCTTCCATCACCATATATTTGATCCCCCTTACCCTCATCTCCCACCCCCCACCCCCTTTACCCTCTGGTAACCACTAAACTATTCTCTGTGTCTATGAGTTTTTGTTTCTTCATTTGTTTGTCTTTTTCCTTTGTTGTTTTCAGTTTTATATACCACATATCAGTGAAATCTTATGGTTCTCGACTTTTTCTGTCTGATTTATTTTGCTTAGCATAATAATCTCAATATCCAACCATGTTGTCGTAAATGGCACTATTTCATCTTTTCTACTGCCAAATAGTATTCCATTGTGTATATATACCACCATTTCTTTACTCAATCATCTATTAAAGGACACTTTGGCTTTTTCCTTGTCTTGGCCACTGTAAATAAAGCTGCAATGAACATCGGAGCACACATATCTTTACGGATACACGTTTTCAGATTTTTGGGGTAGATACCCAGTAGAGGGATTGCTGGGTCGTATGGTAATTCTATTCTGAATTTTTTGAGAAATCTCCACACTGCAGCAATCTGCATTTCCGCTCACATGTCCCTTATCAGTGACATCCTTCCTGAGCTTCATATGCAAAATCACACACACCCTAGTGCTCCCTTTTTCCTTCCCTGCTCTACTTGTTTATAACACTTTTAACATCTAACATCACTGATTTTTATCTGATTTCTCTCTTTTCTTCCAGTAAGCTGCATGGTCCAAGACGGCAAATTTTTGCACTTGGTGTCTTCCCTACTGTATTCCTAGTGACTGTTTCACTTCTCTTCTGTGGCAGGAACCCAGTAAGTGTCTGGTACATAAATTAATGAATTAGGATGATAATAGTGCTGACCTCATACAGGGGTTGTGATCTCCAATAATTGATGTAATTACTCAGTCCAGTGTCTGACACCTAATAAGTACTCAACAACCATCAGCTTGTGTTAATGATATTAGCAAGTTTTAGTCATGACTACCTATGGAAGGCACCCACTTACATAGTAGTTTCCATTCCGGGGACAAAATTTGACAGCAACCACCAGGTGGGGATGACAGAATCTAGACATCTCTCTGTAAACCTATTTGTACAGATTCTCTAACAGGAAACTTCAGGATAGGTGAAAATGAATGCAATTCACCCACAAAATAAGAACTCTGAATAGTTTACTCTCTTCTTAATAAATACAGTATACTGTAAATACTGTAATGTAGATATATGGTGCAAATGTCAATCTCTTTCTAAAGAGTGGAAACAATTTTAGCCAGGTGTAACTGAAACACAAGACTCTGGTTCAACTTGCGTGGACTTTTCCTCTTTATTGCCTAAGTTTTGGGACTGTGTTTTTTTTCAAGAAATATTTGTCGGCGTGCCTGCTATGTTATGACACTGTTAGGCAAGAGGAATTCAGCAGCTCACAAGTTAGGCTTGGTTCCTGTCTTCATAGAGCTGACCTTCTATCAGGGAAGAGGAATCACTACGTCAGGAATTATGTCAGGTAGGTGTTAGAATACTGGAAGTACCGGAAGTAGAGACTGCATGTGAAAGAAGTGACTTAGCTTGGGATGGGGAAGAAAGATGGAGGGAAAAACCATCCACTGCTTCGCACAAGAGGTGCTATCTAAGAAGGTGTGTGAAGTAGGCAGGCCATGGGCACCTTCATACTTCCTTCCACTACCAGAACCAAACCAGGCAGTGGGTAGACTCCTTGACTCCAGGAAATGTACAATATAAGGGAAAAGATCAGCCATTGAAACACACAAAAAGGACAATACAATAAAAATGAAAACTTTGTGAAATGATGGTGGGTTACCTAAAGAATATAATAAGAAATCAAAAGATGGAGAGACCATTGCAATCAAGAAAGGCAACCCTCATCAGCAACAGTTTGAACTGAACTGTGAAGAATGAGAAGAACTCTGGTAGATGGTGAACAGCTGTATAACCAACAGAGACAGGGAAGGCAGTGGAGTGGGAAGCCAGGAGGAAAAGAGCGTAAGTGAAGACAGACTATAGAAACCTGTACTCAGTGTTCTGGGGATGGGAAGAGACTCCCTTGAATCCAGCTTTCTCTCTACTTGCAAACTTAGACTTGCTTTCTCATTTGAATGGGGACATGGTTATTTAACATCTAGGATTCTGCAAACTTTTAGGACAGGATTTTACATCAAACCAAGGAAACAAAAAAAGCCAACAATGTTTAAAGAGTAAAGGCATGAATCATAATCAAAAGCTATTTCACAGTTTAAGCTCTTTAAGTTTGCAACTCAAGAAATTACAAGCGTAAATGCCTAAGTAGTCTTCAGTTGACTTTTAATTAACCTCTTTTGCCATTTCTCATCTAGGGTAATTGAAAAATATTTTTATAGTCCAGCAAAAACTTACTTCATACAAGAATTACACCAATTTGAAAGTCACTTATAATAATCTTTCAAAACATGATATTTGCTGCTAAATCAAGCCAAGTTGTATTTATTCCTTATCAGTCCTCGTTATCTTGATATCGCTCTCTTCTTAATAAGATTCAGACAAAGCCTAGCCTTCCAGGGCAAAAGTGAAAACCCACAGCGATTTAAAAATGATTTTCTCTAATCAGACCACATCTCATTAGTTGTGATTCCTTTCTCTTAGATTCTGATGTTTGCAGATGCGTTTGTGGGAACATTATTTAAAACATGTGCTCCCAAGTGAGCACATGCCTCTTCCTGCAGATTATTTGTCCTCTGTCCTTCTGAGTTGGAGGAGAGGATTTTCGTTTTATTCAGCTTAACCTAAATCTCAAAAAAAAAAAAGGTAGAGATTATTTTTTTTCTTTTATCCTCCCCTCTTCTCAAAAGAACAAGACAATGCTAGATTTGCCTGAAAACAATTACAGAGGTGTCATGCGGGAGACCCTGCTTGCTGCGCCATTTGTCGTGCGGGAGACCCGGCGGGGTCTCTGGTCCCGCTCCCCATACAAGAACGCAGGATATGGTGAGGCCAAAAAGGAACACCCACGGAGCCATAGGTAGGGGAGTCACACCACTATATTCTCGCTGGTGGCATCCGCCTCTCTGCAATCCGCTCTTGCCAGGAAGCCACCATCTTCTTGCTAGCTCCCATTCTTTCTCCTCTTTCTGCTAGCATAGCCATAGCAGTTATATAAGTGGCCAATGGCTCACTGGTTACAGCTGACGGCCAACTAGCCACAGCTGATGGCCATGCAATCACAGTTGATGGCCATTTACTACCTGAGCCAGCACCTGTCTATGTGAGGCCGAGAGCCTGGAAACTACTTTCTGGGGCTCTGCCCCCACAAGAGGCCACACCATCCATTTTTCATTTTGATGATGGTATGTGAAGTCACCTAGCCGCCTTGGCACCCAAAAATGAGGTTCTTATACCTCTTATGATAACTGGTCATCAAATAGGACTCACTGTTGGATCAGTCAGGGGGCTGGGTTGTGCTGCAGTAACAAAGAGACTTTACAATCATGGTGACTTTGCACAACAGAAGTTAGTTTTCTCCATACACCACGTCTGATGGCGTTTGCCTTGGATGCTTCTCCATCCAGTAACTCAGGGACCTAAGCTCTCTTCATCTTATAAGATAGACACCTTACATGTCACTTCTAAGGTCACTTTAAACAAGGAGAGAGAGAGAAGAAACACACTGGGTTGTAACTGCCTCAGCCTGGAAATAACATGTGTCATTCTGCTTCTGATTCTTTGGCCTGTAGGAGTCGTTTGATCTCAACCTAACCGCAAGACAGAGTGGGAAATGAGGGGGAACACATGGAGCATTTGGTAAGCAGTAGCCACCTCTGCCTCAATTACCTGATTTGTTACATTTGGTTCTATGCTAGGCCAAGTTCAGAAGAGGCACATGCAGAACGCGAAATTTTCAGCACACTGAAATCCTTGTCCACAAGTAACCTGGAGTGCAAAGTATACACATTCTGGAAACAGAGTACACTGACTGTCTGGCTTGCCACTTTCCAGCCATAAGACCTTGGTGGGTCTCACAGACATGCTGAATCTATGTTTTCATCTGTACAATGCACAGAATACTGATATACCATGGCAGTTGGGAGGATTAGAAGTAATGACTGTAAAGCTTCTGGAAAAGGGCCTAACAAATACTACATACTCAAGCTTAAAGTAGCAATTATTATTACTGTATTTTAGTGATAATAATAAAGTGGTGATAGCATTATCATCATGCAAAATTATTAAGTAGTTACATTTAATTTACCAACAATAATGAAAACAATTCTGAAATGTAAGCATGTCTGAGACTTCCCAGTTGAGTTCAGAATCAGCTTTGACCCTGCATTTAATTTACTTTCAGCAAAAAAATGTAATATATCATTACCTTTAGAATTTCTCATTTCAGGTGAAAAAAAAATCAAGCTTTTAGAGTAATTGCAAATTTTTTAAAGGGACCTCAGTGAAAGCAGAGGGGTGAGTTTCCATGGCAATAGCTGAACAACAAAAGGGACAGGAAGTAAGGAAGGGGAGCATTTAATGAGCACTTATACGATGTTGAGCAGTGTGCTTCGGATTTTTCAGCCAACATCTGAAACATAGGAAATGCTATGAGATCAGTGTGATGGGCAGAGTTTTGTGGAAGAACAAACAGGCTCAAAGGTAGAAAGACTTTGCTCAGCCAACCACTTAGATGTGGCAGAAGTGGGATAGCCACGCCTCTCCCCAACATGCCTCACCCCCACCCTGACTTTGCCTGCAGGGACTTCCCAGGCTCCCTGCACCACTGAGTTTCCTGCAATTGCATCTTCTTTCCGCTTCTCATGCTGAATCTCTGAGTTGCCCTGGCCTAATTCTGTAGACGGAAAAGGGCCACAGGTTTAATCTGACAAACTCAGGAGACTGAACATAACCACATAAGACGGTCTGAACATAAAAACTCCTAACTAAGGTGGGCCATGGCAGGAAGTCACATCCTGGGCCTGCAGCTTCCTTGACAAAGGTCAATCTTTACCTTAAGTGAGCCTGTCTGCTGTCTTTGTGCATCTAGGAGAACAGGCCCTTGGAATGTCAGTGCTCCCCTTGTCCTGACCAGAGCAGGAAACTACAGAATCCCTCCTTGTTGTTCTTGTCCCCTGATTCCCACCTCCCTGCGCTGTGAACAGTGAACTATTAACTATCCTGCACCCACCTATGTAGAGGCAGTACCTGCTCTCCAATATACTTTTATCCAGTCCCGGAGATTTCCCTGCTTTGCTGTCTCCCACCCCCTTGATCTACAATCAGTGGATTTCAAGTAACCCTCCTCCTTTGATTCTAATGTATAAACTAAGTTGCAAACCGCCATTTTGCAGAGCTTTTTCTCAGTCCGTTGAGATTTTGCTTTCCGGCAATTGTCGTCAGTTTGGCTGAAATAAACTCTTATAAGCTTTCTCTTAGGCTGGATGTTTTTTCATTGACAATTCCATGCCTTTCTTGGTGCTTCTCTAGGGTTAACATACAGGCCTCCATCTCTAGCCTGAATCACCAGCACAGAAGGCTCCTCTTCCCTTCTGACAAGAAGATAAATCTCCTTAGATGCCTTGCTTTGCCTACCCAGTCTTCACCCTTGTAGTCGAAAGCCCATGATAAAAATGGAGACCATGATGGAATAGTGACATCGCCATGCTAATCCATCCTAGTAAGGATCAGGTGGACGACATTCATCAGTGGAGGCCAAATCTCAGGGGGATTGGATGAGGCACAGAATACTTGCATGGTCTCAAAGGGTCAACCTATAGATGGCTAATTAGTTGAAAGGGGGAAAACAGTAACTGTACAGTGGCAAAAAGAGACGACATTTGGTGTGATCAGAATTATCCTTGGCGATAAGAGCAGATGGACACCACACGCCACTGGATGGGATGCACTGAGAAGGGAACACTGTCACTCCTGGCATTGTCCCCAGAGATACCACCTGAACCTAATCATAAGGAGACTCAGGCAACCTCCACCCCCTCTGCACTGAAGAGTAGTCTACACCTGGCCTGCATTCTTTAAAAATGTCAGTGTTGGTAAATCAGTAGGCCTGAGGAAGCTTCCAGATTAAAGGAGACTAAACAGACAGGGTCACTAAATGGACTAGACCCTGTAAAAAACAGTATTGGGACAATTCACAAATATAGGGTATTGGGAGCTAGATCAGATCAAAGTATTATAACAGTGTTACATTTCCTAAGTGTAACAGTATTGTGGTTAAAGTCTTTTGGTTTTTTTTTTCCATTACAGTTGACATTCAAAATTACGTTTTTACATGTAAGCATAGTGGTTAGATGTTTATATAATTTACAAAGAGATTCCCTCATTAAGTCCAGTATCCACCTGGCACCATAAATAGTTATTACAATATTATTGACTATAGAGAATATTCTTATTCTTGTAAATTACACACAGAAATATTAACAAGTAAAAGGGAAGAATGTGTGTAACCTTTCAAAAGCTTTGCAAAAACATGCATTTTAGAATTTATAATTTGTTCACACATAGGTGTATGCAGATGTATGTATCTATATATCTATCTATATCTATAGCTATGTAGATAGATATGGATGCAGACATATAAATGTATAGAGAGATGATATAGATGATATATAGATAGATCTAGATCTAGATCTAGATGTATAGACAGAGGAGATGGTAAAACAAATACGGCAAACTGTTAAATATTATTGAATCTGGAAAAAACATATCAGAGAAAGAGCCTATATTTGCAGCGATTCAAAGAGCTTTAAGTAAATTGAAGTCCCTATTAATCGTGAGTGATTACTGTGTGCCCATTGTTTGCTATGGGTCATCTCAGTCAGGTCACCGGAATTCTCTCTAAACCTTTTCAGTAGCTCTGGATGTGGAAACTGTCTTCATTTTCATGTTTACATGAGAGGAAATTGAAACAGCCTGCTCACTGCAGGATGTCACAGGGCCCTGAATTGCAATTCAGCTCGGCCTCACTCTCTTTCAGGACAAGAAGGGACAGTGCCTGGATGTTAGGTAGGAAGAGGTGAGACCCCAGGCTTCCGGATCTCACAGCCCATAGGGGGGAAGGTCGAGAAGGAAGACAGACAAGTAACTAGACCATAGTGTGGTGGGTAAGTGCTGTTAATTCTTCCAGCCAGTACTTACTGAGCTCCTAATGGGTACCAGGTGTTATGCTAAGCTGGGAGCAGAGCTGTGGACCGTGGAGAGCTTTGCCCTCCCAGAACTCCCATTGCAGCAGATGTGGTTGGCACCAGTGAGCTCAGGGAGCTCCCAGAAGGGCCTCTGACCCAGTCCAGAAGGGATGGCCCACTTCTGCAAGGAGCTAGGACTCTGCCTGAATGGATTGTCAGAGATGGAAGAATCTGTGAAGACTTGCTCACCCCCGCATTTTAAAGAGCTGGGACATATTGGTGAATCTGCGGAGAAGGATAATACAGATGTTGTCTTGTGTGTGCGTTCCGTGCTATTCCTGATTGAACGAATGAGTAAAGGGATGAATGAGTATGTGGGTTGGTGAGTGAGAGTAAACTCCCACCTGTGAGGGCCAAGAGCTCATGGCATGGGTTCTAGAAGGTCAGTCAGCCTCTTTGTCATTCTCCCAAGTCACCAGACTAAGCTGGCAAGTCCCAGCAAGGTTCACTGAACCAGCTGTGAGAAGAATTTGGGGTGGTTTGATGACTCCTCAGCCCTGGGAGTTCCTGCGCTTCCTGGCCTCTGTGTTTTGCTTTCAGACGACAGAAAATACTTTAAGAAAACCATTCAGATCTCTCTCTCTCGCTCTCTCTCTCCCTCTCCCCCCTTCCTGAGTTGTCCAACACTTTTTGAAGCCCCTATTTTCACAGAGGAGAACACAGCTGTCTTCCCAAAGCTGCACCTTGGGTTTCGTTCTTCCCAATGCTGTGCAAAGCCAGCAGCCTACCTGCCCCTGTATGTGAGAAACAAGCGCCCTTCACTCTATGCAAAGGTCACAGTCACACAACAATATGCTTTCACTTTTACTCTGTGCTTTCCTTTACAGGATCTCATTTCATGTACAGATCTGTCTTAGACAGTGTTAGAGACCTTGTGGATAGAGGGCCTGGGGATTTCCACACACCTTTGGTGACGCCCCCAGGAACCTGTGACCAAGCCTTAGGCCTGGCCCTGGCAGGGCTCCCTCCTCAGGGCAAGAAGCCCAGCTGGCTGGTGTCCTGCCTTCTGTGCAGCCAACCATGCCAACTGGAGCTGCTTGCTGCTGCTTGTTCCGTATACTGAAGATTCAGGTGACATGTCACTTGTTAAACAGACCTCACAGCTGGGGTGAGGGGCAAGACTTTGGAAACAATTCACCAGTTTCTATATCTATATCTCCAGAAAGGGAAATCATTTGCCTAAAGTCACGAAGCTCATTTGTGGCACAGCAGGAACTCAGCCTGTCAGGTCTCCTTTTACTTTCTACTCTAGGGCAGGCATAGGATTGCTGGATCTGGCTAAACCATCACAGTGATGGAAAAGCCCATGATTTGGTCCAAAAGGGAAGAAAACCGTGATGATTTGTTTGAAATCCCTGAAAGCCGATGTTGCTGGCACGCCCCCCACCCCCACCCCCACCCCTCCCTCCCCACTCCCGTGTGCCTGTCAGGTCTGAGTTCCCTGCCTCAGGTTACAGAGGCCTGGTGCCACCACCTCTCCTGCCTCAGCCTGAGCCTCACTTTCCCCTCCAGAAACTGATCTGGGCGGGCCAGCTCACCACCATCTCTTCTGGCTCCAGAATGTTCTTCCAGTTAGGAAATAGCTATCAATATTGACCCCTGTCCTGACTAAAAGTTGTCTGTGAGGCTTAACCGAAATGATGGATGACAACAGTCTTTCGAATGAAAAACAGTAAGGCCCTATAATATCCCAGTTTCTCCAAGCCACCACTAGGATCACAGAAAGACAGTCAGCTTCCAGGTAAGGGAATCAGGCCTCCCCTGCAGCTCTCAAAAACCACAGAACAGAGGAAGTCCCCAAGCTGCAAGAAGATCCTCTGAGAAGGTGGACTTGGGTGATTTTAGCTCCTTCCCTGAAGGAATGCTGGGCCTGGAGACATTCCCCGAGGGCACGGCCACCAGAGTGACACTGACTGACCTGCCATCCAGGGGCACTGGGCGGGAGGGGGAGCTGGGCCAGTGGCTGCCATTGAATCAGCAGCTCCGGGGTCTGAAGGGACAATTATTCCCAAGCATTTAGCAGACCCAAAGTACTTTCAAACACACTTCTTCCTCCTGTAGAGGAAAAATGTTGTCTTCCAGATTCCTCAAAGGGTTGGAGGAAAACCAAACCTTTTGGGATTGTTTTCCTACTGTTGGTTCTTTCCTACCCCCCCCCACCCCCGGCCCAGTAATCCTCTCTCTCTCCCTCCCCCCCACCCCCCCACGCCCCCCGTCTCTCCGCGTCACCTCTCTGGCCAAAACAGCACCATGAAATTATACCAACGTAATAGACTCTAGAGTTGGGCATGGCCTTCCTCTGTCATGTGAGCAAAATGTTGTATTTTCATGTAAAAAAGTGGTTATACTGGTGTTTCTTTGACAATGTGTATAGGTTGTTTCCTTTCTGTGAAGACAAACGCCCATTTCCATAGTCACAAAGGAAACTGAGGAATGTCCACTTAATTTTTTACAGCTCAGAGTGTGTACTAACAGTCCCAGCTTCTTTTCCACTCTGACTGACTGGCGGAGCAAAACATAAGTAAATTCTGTTGTTGTTTGTCATGTTGTAAGATTGTAATAGTGGTGAAATAAACAAATGGAGTGACCTGTCCAATTCTCCACATGTATGTAAGTTAGAGTTGACCAAACGCCTCCACATTCATCCCCTTACATATATGTTGCAAACATGGACACTTTTAGGCCCCATCAAATGGTATTTAAGCTAAGGCTTAATTGTCTAACGATGGAATTTGCAGGGTCAATGACATTCACCCACTCTCTTCCCCTCTCTGGACCTTACTTGAATCATCTGTAATATATTTTTTTCACTAATGAATGGAAGGAAGGAAGGAAGGAAGGAAGGAAGGAAGGAAGGAAGGAAGGAAGGAAGGAAGGAAGGAAGGAAGGAAGGAAAAGGCCAGGTCTCACATTCAATGATTCGGGAATGAATTAGGTCCAGAATCAAACCTGCTTCATGAAGTGAGGCTCTTTACAGGGTGAACGTGAAGGGAGGAATGTGAGCTGAGCGCTTACCCAGGCCTGGGACACCAGACACTGAGTGCCCCTGGCCATTCCTTCCATGGAACCTGGAGGTTACAGTGTGAAACTGCGTGGAAGCACTGGATAAACTTAAACCATGTGGCAATGTCCTGCCTTTTGATGATGCATTGCCAATGCCGGTAACGAGGAGTTAATTCAGGCAGTGAGCTGTTCAGGCCCTCACCTGGAGTTGGCAACCACGTCTTTACAAAGTTCGCCTCGCCTGGATTTCCAACTCAGCGCTCCACCCGCCAGGTTATGCAGCATTTCAAATCTGAAAATGAATTCCATGGATGAGGAGCAGTCATTCACCCACGGGCCAGGCTCTCTTCTTTCCCGGCACATCTGTCAGGAAGAGATCCAATCAGAAAGGCCTCCCTCACCTGAGATACAGGGCAGTGCACTGAGGACTGTGATGCCTGGCCCTCTCAGGCCCCGCAACAGACAGCTGCATTAGGGTGTGAAGCCCGCAAGCCTTCCTGGCCTATTTTATTCATTCTGGTTGCCCGGGATAACACTGCACACGCTGCCTGAGAGGCATACCTTTGTTTCCATTCCAATACAACCATAGAAAGAAAGGTCATGATTCAGCAGTTTCATCAGTGTATGCAAATCACTAGGCTCCCCTCCCCTCCCCCGCTGCGCATTACAGGCCTGAGGAAAGCAAAGCTCAGAAAAGAAACCAAGGGAGCAGTCTGCATTCCTGCAAAGATGTGGTTGGAAGGGTGGGGAGGAATGAGGGCACAGACTCCTTGCCATGGTTGCCCCTGTGGGACGTCCGTCACTAAGTTTAGTTGTGAGATGACTATGGTTAAGCCTTGTCTCATTGGCACGGCTGAGAAGGGAAATGCATGCCTTGCAAACGACATGTGCTTTTTGTGCATTTATTTTTCATGTACATACATCTAAGTGCAGTTTTATGAGCTGTGACAAATGCCTAGAGTAGAGTAACCACCACCAGTCAGGAGACAGGAGAGCTCCAGCGGCACCCAGAAGGCTTTGTGTCCAGACACTGCCCCCACACTGTGACCCTGGTGACCAGTTAGCTCTTCATCCCTCTACTGGTACCTTTCACACAGGGGCACAGAAATGGAAGCATAGCTCCGTTCATTTATGCAACGTGTGATGTGTTTCAGACTCGTCCGTGCTCTTGCATGTATCAGTCCTGTGTTCCTTTTAGGACCTGTAGCATGCTATCGTATCACCAGTGTTTGTCCATCTAGTCATCAGAGGGCATTTGGGCTGCTTCCAGGTTTGGGTGATTACCAGCGAAACTTAGAAACATTGACATACACGTTTTGGCGTGACACAAGTGTACTGACTTCCTTGGGTAAATACCTAGAAGCAGGATTGCTATGAGTCATGTGATGAGTGCATGTTTAACTTTATGACACTGCCAAGCTCTTATGCAAAGTGACTGGACCCGTTTGCATCCCCTCCTGCAATGAATGAGAACTCTACTCAGTCTGCAACCTCACCAACACTGAGTACTCTCAGGTGTTATCACAACGCCTGTCATCGCAGTTGTAACAGGTGTGTAGTGGTGCGCCACTGTGGTTTTAATTTGCATTTTTCTGATGACTAATGATGTTGAGTGTCTTTTCCTGTGCTTACCTGCCATCATATTTTTCTGCAGTGAAATGTATCTTCAAACCTTTTGCCCAATTTCAAAAGAGTCGTTTCCTTATTCCTGAGTACACGAAATGATTTCTAAGCTTCCAAGTTTGTATTAAGTAGAAACAGAATAGCCAAGATTGTCACCCGCAGAATTTGAATCAATCTAGCAACATAAAGCTAGATTTTAGGAAGCTCAGATATCTATAGTGCTAGAAGAATGCTTCTCAAAGCTTAGTGTGCAATAAATATCCTGGGGGTCTTGTTAAAAATGTAGATTCTGTTTCATCTTATGACAGAATAGTATTCTATTGTGTCTATGCATCACATCTTTGTAGGAACGGAGTCTCAGAGAGCAGTTTCCAGGCTCTCCATGCCATGTGGAAAGGTGCTGGTTTGGTAGTAGATGGCCATCAGCTGTGATCAGATGGCCATTAGCCACTATTGTTTTGTACATAACTGCCATGGCTACTCTAGCAAGTACGGATTGCGGCTAGCAAGTGCGGTTAGCAAGAGGATTGTGGATAGCTGATCGTGTTGATCCTACTTCCTGTGCCTCGCCCGCCCACCAACGAGACTGGGGTGCAGGAAGACCCCTCATTGGGGTGCTGGCGGATGTTTGCTTATATGTCTCGACCAGCCACCAGCAAGAATATAGTGGTATGACTCCCCTATCTATGGCTCCGTTGTTCCTTTTTGGCCTCACCATGTCCTGCGTTGTTGTGCAGGGAGCGGGAGCTGAGACCCTGCCTTACATCTTCGATATCCAATCATCTATCAAAGGACATTTGGTTGTTTCCATGTCTTGGTCACCATAAATAAGTATAAAACTGAGAACAACAGAGGAATAAGACAAATAAAGAAACAAAAACTCATAGACAATAGTTTAGGGGTTACCAGAGGATGGGGAGAGGGTTGTGGTAGATGAGGGTAAAGGGATCAAATATATGATGGAAGGAGAACTGACTCTGGGTGGTGAACACACAAAGTGATATACAGATGATGTATTACAGAATTATACACCTGAAACCTGTGTAATTTAATTTGAATTTTATTTGTCACCCCAATAAACTTTAATTAAAAACAAATATAGATTCTGATTCAGTGGGTCTGAGTGGAGCCTGAGAATCTGTATTTCTAATAAGCTCCCAAGTGATGCTGTTACGAGACGTACCTACATCATGTTTTGACTTGCAAGAATATAAAAGATCCTGGCTCATATTCCCAGGTATAACCTAAAAGTGGACCAACACTCACCATGTAATTAAATTTTTCATTTCTTTTAGAAGAAAACGGAATATAAAATTCATAAATATATCAAGATAATTGCATCTCTCCCTTAGGACATAATGCATATGGCTGGAACTTGCTGTATGCATTGTTACAAAGTCCCTGTACAAATCTGTCCTAAAGTAATGCAGTCAGGTAGTTTTATTTTGTTACTAAGAAACATTTTGCTACTAAAAACCTTTCCACTGAAGTCACACCAGTGAAGAAATAGTCATATATGTCCCTTGTTAGAATCAATTTTTTTTTTTTTTTTTTTTTTTGTCCCCCAAACACTTTGATGAAGTCATTGGTTGCACTCAAAACTTTCTGTTTTTTTCCCCATAAACAATGACGTGGGAATTGGTGAGCAATGTCCAGGTATCCTAGGGCCTTAGCTGAAAAGCCTCACACACAGAAGGCAGGGATTTAGGTGGGCACTATCTAAATGTTACTTAATATTGCATCGGATATAAAATAAAATGACAGTAGAAAAGTTTTATTTTCCAAGTCTCTCTGAGACGTAGAATTGCTGCTGCATTTCTTATTTTAAAAGGATCAGAATCTTACCAGCCCAGAGAAGGCAATCATCTATGATTCTGACAAATGCATACACTTGTTTTCAATGGGTTTTATATACTTTAGAGGGTAACCAAGATGAGTCATTGAGATTCATGAACAAAATATTAGAATTTCTATTTTCATCCACTTTTAAATTTAAAAATAAGAAAATTCCATTTGACCAATGTTGACTATATCAACGGGCACGTGGCTCTTCATTCCGTCTATAAGCCAATAGTGGAAGATAAAGAATTCCATTTTGGACATCGTGTGAAGTATCGGAGACATATTTTAAAGGAGACGTCAAGTAAGCAGTCAGAGTGTTGATCATGAGAGAAGGAGGGCTGGACCTATAAACCAACAAGGTGTCACAGAGGGGAGTGGACGGATGGGATCACTTCTATAACAAAGAAAAGTGTAAATGGGAAGGAATTCTAGAATATTGTAGAAAAGAAAGAACAAAGATAATTGAGAAGGGGACCCAACAGTCAAGAATGTCAAGAGAAGCAGACGTGTTCCCGGGAGAAAATGGTGTTTCAGAAAATAGTAGACAGTGTCAGAAAGACTGACTAAGCACATTAAATGCTGTCGGGGGTGTTAGTAAAATGAGGCAGAAGATGCCTACTGGAGTTGGTTACAGGGACAGATGTCATTGGTGACCTCAGCGAGAGAGTTGTCATCTCAAAAGACCTCAGTGCAAACTGCAAGCACGTAGCATCTATGCCCAGGGAAGGACATCTTGTTGTTGTTGTTGTTGTTCAAAAAAGTTTATTTTATTTGGTGTAAAGAAATCCATGCATGATCCAAGTGCAATGTTGGAAAATTCAAGAAATGCAAAAGCTGACAAAACATGTTTTAAATTTGTCACCAACAATCCTGTCATCTAAAGACAAGTCCTGAAATGATGTGGTGTGTCTAACTCCTGTGCTTTCTCACTTGGTAGGAGTTTGTCCTTTTAATTTGTTTTATGTAATTGCAGTTACATTTTATACACTCATTTTTTTCACTTGACTTTTTAACACGTTTTAAATGCTTTGTAAACATTGTGTACTAAAGTAAGCACACCACGTAGATATCTATCCCATTTAGATGGCTTCCAATTTGAAGGTTGTTATAAATAAAGCTGAAATGAGCATCTTTCTGTTTAAACCTTCTCTCCAATTATTTTGGATTATTTGCTTACAGAGGAATATCCATAGGGAAATTTCCAGGTGAAATGTTAGGAGCACCTTCAAACTCTAAGGATCTACTTTAAATGAACATCTGTGTGCTGTGGAATGATGAGAAGTATCCCAATGGGACACAAAAACAAAATAATACACTCGGCAGTTCTAATTAGGTAACTTCCATGGACACAGATTCTAATTTCCTTTCTTACAATTCAGAATATTACTTTTTCATCTCTTCCTCCACGGACCTATAACTTTCCTAATATTGAGCAGTAGAACCTCATTGCCAGTGAAAGGAGAGGTGGGTTGAGGTGAGAGAGAGAGAAACTGCAAGGAAAGAGAAGAGGAGGGGAAGCGGGGGAAAGGAAAGGAGGACAGAAGAGAGAAGAGATGACCTCTTGCCACTATTAATTTCAAGAAAGCCTTTGAGTCTTGGGTCACATTTTTTTCCTCCCAATATTTCCATTGCCAGAGGTTGAAGCATTGGCACAGTGGGCATTTATCAGCTTTTAGCTTTGCTGCTGACCAGCCTCCTCTTCCTACTATCCCCAGTCTCCCATTTGGGACACTGCTATCAGCTGAGATCCTGGTAAGGGACACCTGCCCTTCACGAGAGAATGAAAAGACAGGGCATGGTTCTTCTCGCCCCCTCTTGGGCCAATGGGAGGCTGGCACATAGATTGAGTTCAACACGTTTTCTACCAATTCTGGGCTTTGGATCTTGAGAGAGCGATGAAGTCATGTGGAAACAAAGGTCATTGTCATCACCATGGGCCTGAGCAGGCCAGCACACATCTCTGCAGGGACCTCTGCTGCAGTCTTTGACGGTCAGCTCTCCCGCAGTCTTTGACGGTCAGCTCTCCCTGGTGATCACCCATTTCTCAGTCTGGTCCTCCTGCCACTAGGAACCCTATAACGCTTCAATAATGTCACCTTTCGCACAACTTAGCACGAGTCAGTGTTCTGTGCTCGTAAAGAAGTCTCTTCCTGAGCGCAGTGGGTGGGCTAGTCCACATTTAGGATTTTGCACCTTATCATTGTAGCAATGGGAAACTATTCATGGATAAAGATTGTTTCTGCACAGCACTAATTATCCAAGAGGTGATGGAGGCATGGAGAATGAATGGGAGTTTGGTAGGAAAAGAATGGCAGTTGGGACAGGAGGGCACAAGTGAGTGAAGCCCCCTACCCCTCCCCCCCCAGGCGATAAGAGGCATAAACGAGGCTGCTCGGTGTGGTTGGCACCAGGAGCGAGGGCATGAGGGCATTCTCACCTCTGCATCACAAGAGGCTGTACACACAAGGGAAGTAAGAAAAGGGACGGAAAGGCTGTTACGGTATGTGTCTGGCAGCACTGACAAGGACAGATGAGCATGCCAGGAGAGACAAGTTATGCAGCTTCTGTGTACACTCCAGAGCTGTGTTTTGTCCAGATAATGGGGCCACAAAGAATGAACAATTTGATAGTAATCTGTTCTTCTGACAGATCCTGACCCCTCAGCACTTGTCTCCCACATGTTGGAGAGAAAAAAGCCACCCCAGCACACAGCTACCTCCGAGAAGACATTTTTAACCTCACAGGTAAGACTCACCTGCCACTCTGGTTAGAAACGCAGCCCCCAGCTCTGCCCCCAGAGATCCTGACTCAGAGGGTCAGCGGTGGGACCTGAGAATGTTCTTGAACGAGTTCTTCCGTATGATCCCTGTCATCGTGGGAGCTTGAGAAGCACCACTGCAAGCCTCCTACCTGATGGAGGTGTGAAGCAGACATCTAGCAGGGTTTTTCCTGGCCATCTGTGGTATCGTCCAGAAGAGGGTGGTTTGAAGGCCTATAGTGGGGGCTCTTGACCTTGCCCCCACCAGCATCACCTGGAGGGCTTATGAAAACACAGATGGCTGGTCCCACTCCAGATGGTCGTGGATGAGGTCTGAGAATTCATGTTGTTAACAAGTTCTCAAGTGACACGGAAGCTGATGGTCCTGCCACACTTATAGAACTACTGACCTAGAAGGAACACAATGTCCACAGATGTCCAGCTCATTGCAGGTCAGGCCTTGGTGATTATCACTGGCCAGCTCCCCCAGAGGAAACTCTCCTCCCAATCAACACCCCCTGAGAACATAACGGGGATCCTCAATCCAGAATCACACACCCTGAGGCACCAGAGACCAAGACCACCCACCACATATCAGAAAATCAAATCCAGAATCTCAAGGTGGGCATCAAGTACTGAGAGACCCACCCCAAACCTACCCCTCTTTGGATTGAAAAAAGAGCAAGGTAGGAGGTTGAAGGGACGTGGATGCCTGTGCAGAGGTGACATTTCTATGGCAAAGCCTTGGGAGACCCCTGACAAAATCAAAGCAAGGAACCAGGGCCTTGGACATATCCCCACAGGTTGGGACAAGGGCAGCTGAGATGTGAGGGAGGTGTTGCTGGAAGTGGTGTCGAGGCGGGCCCTAGGGAATGTTGACAGACAGGCCAGAGCTTTGGGCCCCACTCTGTCGGGCTCCGGAGATCTATGTCATGTACAGTTAGGACCACAGAACGCAGTGCTTAGGGCCTGCCTTTGGGAGGACCTTGCAAACAACAGACTACACCTAGTTTCCAGCACTTTCCATGAACTACTGTTCATATCCACCCTAACCCAGAGAGTAGGTCCACTCACTCCACTCTTCACGGACTAGGAGACCGGGGCGCAGAAAAAGCAAGGATCCGGGGAAGGGCACAAGGTGAGCAGTGGAGGCACATTTCAAATCCAGGCCACCCGACGTCAGAGGCGACAGGCCTACCCTCAGCGTGTCCCTGCATCTCCTTATCAAGAATGCACATTGCTTGATCATCTGCTGCCTCCAAGTCTCTGTTTTAGCCACTTGGGGCAGGGACTGGAGGAGAGGCATGATATACAATGAAAAAGAAAGTCTCCTTGCCTAATCTGGTAGGATGGACAGCCCACTTATAGGTAACTCTGAAACAAAGCAGAGCACAAGGATGGGAGTATGTCCAGTTAAAGGCTATGGGGACACAGACGAGAGAATGATGAGAGTAGATGCCAAGTCTTAGATGTGTTGATAGAGGAGGCCTTTAATAAAAGCCCTAAATGGAGTGTAAATTAATACATAAATAAATAAATCC
The DNA here is from genome assembly GCF_057876585.1 of Rhinolophus sinicus. Lineage (NCBI taxonomy): Eukaryota > Metazoa > Chordata > Mammalia > Chiroptera > Rhinolophidae > Rhinolophus > Rhinolophus sinicus. The sequence goes on from NC_142501.1 coordinate 209,125,907, forward strand.
ATCCATCCATCCATCCATCCATCCATCCATCCATCCATCCATCCATCCATACATACATACATACATACATGCACAGTCCCTCTGAGGTTGACACTTGAAAGAGATTCTCTTGGAGGAAGAAGCACCTGATCCTGAGGCTCTGACCTCATTTTTCAGATTCTCGTCTGCATCCCTCTCTAGCTTCCACTATCTCCCTCCTGGTGGCCTCAGAGGGCAGTAATCTTTTTCAAACATTCTGGCCCGGACAGAAAAGACCTTTCCATTAACTCCCCACTGTACAGCTGAGGCACGGCTGGAATTAAAAATAATGCAAATCAATAGGCCCTTTACTAAATGTTCAGGAGAAGATACAAGGAAATAGGCAGTCCCATAATAAAACTTGGTCTCAGAGGGCAGCTCCATCCACACAGCACCCCTGGGGAAAGGACCTCATACCTGACTCCTTCTCCTCCTAGACCCTGGCCCCCCTTGACCTAGCAGGTTCTATTTTCATCCCTGACTGTTACCTGGACGCCTCAGAGTCTAGACAAGAAGATGGAGAATCACCCTCCTTGGGTCTGGTGCCTGCCCGCTCAGGTCCAGGTCCAACCATCTTTGTTCTATCTCACCTCTCCTCCCAGAAATTGGAAGTGATTCACTTCCGCTTCTGGGCTTTAATTTCTTTGTGACCTTTCAAAGAATAGCACGGCTATCTTGTCTGAACCAAGTCTGGATGCTGCCATTAATTAACCGCAAAAATGATCCAGGAATTTAACCTTCTTTAGTTTCGGGGGGGGGGGGGGGAAGGGTTGCTTCAAAATTAGGGGTTTGAATTAGTGGTTACCTTAGTCCCATTTCTGATCTCCTTATAATTCTAGGGCCATTTGTGGGTATAATTCAAGTTGCTCATGGCGTATGGTTTTGCTCAGCAGTAATACATTAAAGGAAATTTCCTGACCCTGAAAGGTCAAGTCTAAGAGGAGAGCCCATGTCCCTAAGCTCAAAGGTCCCTTCGCTTTTAAATAAGAAGCCTGGATGAGTAGGACCATGCTCCTGGATTCTCTTTCTGTCTCTCTATACATAGTATTTAGATTACATTAGGACTAAGGGCATTCAGGAGTCCTTTCTACCTCTGGCGTGCTCAGCTGCATGTGAAAACAGCCCGGCTGGTAAACACACAAACACCAACTCATCAGCTTCTCCCTCCAGCCCCAGCATCCAGTCTGTGAGCCCTCAGAAATGATAAGCAGGATTCAAGTTAGCCTCATGATAGCAAGCACTTTCCCAGGAACTACAACCCATGGCCTGGGGTCCATCATCAAGAGACCATCTGGACACGAATCCAAGTGACTCTTTGCCAACCACTGGTACTTACAAGTTTCTTCTCATATGTGAAGATGTGCACAGAATTGCAATATGATGATGACAATGAGAAGGCTCATGTTCACAGAGGAAAAGAACCGAGTGGAAATAGTGAAATGCTTGAGGTGACCCATTGACATTACCGGTATTTATTACTGTGTGAAATGTCACACTACTGGGTGACCCATTGACGTTACTGATATTTATCACTGTGCTGAAGTCACACTACTGGCTGAAGGCTTTCCATCATTACAGAGCCTAGAACATTAGATGTTTCTCCTTCGGCAGGAGGTCTGGGAGAACCACACCTGGAAGATATAACAGAACCGAGATGGACAGGCCTCCCGTTGAGAGTTCAGGAGAGAGCAAGACTCGGAACCCTGATTCAATAGAGCATCAAAGTTAGGAGGCCAAGAGGGCAGGAAGCAAACATTCAGGCCTGGATACAGCACCAAGGGATCCAAAAGGTGGGAAAAGAGGAGAGCTAGACCATTGAATGTGACGGATGAGCAGTAGGTAATTCTGGGCAAATGCTACAAAAAATCTCTATTGTGTGAAGTTCAATACTAGGTGGCCTTTTAACATGCTGGTATTGTGGTACAGGAGACTCATCTGAGGTTCTATAAGTCGACCCAACCTGCCAAAAAGAGGCAATGGGGGTGTGTTTTCTGGGCTTCATGATATCACTGGCTTCCAACTAAATTTGGTTCCTACCGCCTAATTTCATGGACTATTAGCTCCACATTGTTGAGTAACAGTTTACAAGAAACTCAGCAGCTTAAAAAAACACACGTTTATTAAAGCCCAGGTTATGTGCCTCAGGAGTCCAGGCCTGACTCTGTTGGGCTCTCTGCTTCAGAGTCTCCTCTGACAGCTGCAATCAAGGGATTAGTCGGGGCTGCAGCCTCACTCCAAGGTGTGACTGGGGAAGGATCCCCTCCAGGCGCACGTGACTGTTGACAGCATCCATTGCTTTCAGGTTGTGGGACTGCGGACTTCCGTTTCTTGTTGACTGTCATTTAGAAACTACCCTCAGTTCCTTGCCACGTGGCTTCCTCATAGCCAGCAAGGGAGAGTCGCTTAACAAGACAATGTTATAATGTCATGTAATATAGCCGTGTAGGTGCTGTCACATATAGCCTATCACCTCTGTCATACTCTAGTGGTTTCAAGCAAGGTAGTGGACACATCCACACTCAAGCAAAGGAAATCATGCAATGGCATGAATCGTGGGAGGTGGAGATCGTGGGAGCCACCTTAGAATCTGTCACATAAATAAAGCTGCTTGTTAGGACTAGATCTCAAAGCTACTTTTCTGTTCTCCCTGGGAAATTAAACAAAGACACTATGGTGTGTGATGTAGTTCGATACGGGCTCCTGGACCAGACGATGGGGCTTGCTACTCATGCCAGAGTTGATGGACCAGATGGTTTCTCCTGTCTGTTGTCTAGTAGCTGAATTTCCACTCCCAGAAATAAAACCCTCCTTTTTCCAAATTAACAGGACCCATGGACCAGGTGAGATGAGGTGGAGAATTTAACAAGGAAAAATTAGCATCTGCATTTGGGTTCCCCAAACCTATCGCGCAAGTTGAGGCAGAGCCTGGTGATAAAGGCTTGTAAATAAGGCTTATGGGATTTGGTTGACTTGATATGAGTCGGCAGCGAGAAGCGGCTGCCAAAAATAGCCAAGGCTGTATTGTTAGTCAGTGTAATTAGTCCAGATGGAGGACTAATCCAAAGGAAGTGACCCTTCCTCACTTGTGCTGCCCTGACAGCACATGGAAGCTGGTGTTAACTTCAGACCCCACATTCTAGGAGGGCCAGGGGTAAATCAGAGCCCCTGCAAAGGAGAATCCCCAGGTGGTTGAGGAGGCTGAAACTATGGAAGGCATCAAAAAGAATGAGGACTGGGAATATGTCATCTGTAAAGGCAAACTCCTGAGGCAGATAGTAGCATTGCTTAAAACACTCGAGAGATGTTTTGCAGATGAAATATCAGATGGTTTTATATGAGCCCAGGAACAGAACCAATACCCAGAGTGGAAGCCCTGGCATCAGATTTCTGCTTATGGTGAAAAACACCTTCCAGTAGGCACAGCTGCCATAGCAAAGGATATACACTTACCATTAGCACCAAACTATGCAGATACCCCCCAAAGAAGATGCATTCTCTGTCTGCAAGGAATGTCCCCTGAATAACACAAGTAAACACATTCAATGAAAGACTGGAAATAATCTACACACCCCAAGCCTCAGACATTTATTTCTTGCTCATGTCACATGTAGGAAGTCACAGCTGCTTCTTGTGCCTACATATGCGTTCTCATTCTGGGAACCAGGATGAAGGAAGTAGGGACAGAAGAAGAGAAATAAAGCCAGTGGGAATGTGTAATGCCTCCGAAAGCTTCCCCTCGGGTGAGGTTAATCAGATCACCTTCCATTGGCTGAAGCACGTCACATTGCCAGCCCCAACATGAATGGATAAAGAAGTAGTCTTCCCACAGTGGGCAGTACACAGCAACAGGCGTGGGTGTATAGCGGTCTACAGGAAAGCGGAATCAAATGACCAGGAAGATAACACTGTTTACTATAATGCCCTCAGGGACATTCTGTGGGGGTTAAGAAGACAACATTTTGTGAAAGACATAGTTGTTTCAAAGGGGCTTCAAGGATGGAGAAGACCATTTTCTTGACAGTCTTAGGCCAATCAGTCTTCCTTTCTAAAATCACTCTACTCTATTCACACGTATGCTTATTACATGGGATAATACATTTCAGTGTGAAGGTTTATAAATTAGTTAGCTCTGGTTTAAATGGGATAGTGTTCTTGCCTAGGGAGAGACATGAAAAAATAAACAAACTTTCCACTCCGGGAATAAAATCTATAGACATTTAAATAAGTTAAATGAAATTTAACAGTTGAGAAATTGCAACTACGAAGAACTAGGTTAATCCAGGAAGGAAAGGGAGTGAATCAAGAGAAAAATATAAGAAACTGAATTTAATTAAAGGACCTAGAAGGAAGATATTAGTAGCTGTTCTCCACGAGGAATAATAAATGAAAGACTGCCTGTCATTTTTGGTTGTAAAGGCCTAAATTATGGTTCTCCTCACGCTTCCCTTCTCAGAAAAGAATTTATTTAATCTATCTGTGAAAATTTCACAGATGGAAGGAGCAGAAGCAGGCTGATTACAGTTTGTTTATTTGTTTGTTTATAAGAAACTCTTACTTCCTTTGGCCACCGGGAGCAAAGTGATTCCCAACAGAGCAAAAGAGAAAAATGGTCCTTTTTTTCCTAAGTGTGGCTGGTGAACCAAGGGAAGTCGGATGAGGCAGAAATGAGCACTTAGCCTAAAACACCTCATTGCTCACACGGCACGTCCTTTAATTTTTAATACATTTTACTTTTGTGTTTGGGGAGGTTTTGTGTTCGTTAACCTCTCGGTACAACAGCATTCTGTTAAAACTTTTGGAATTAACATGCCAAATGCCAGCTGCACAGTGCAGTGGCTGTGGGGTGAATGCTTCTTCGGTTATTTTGAATTTGAATACCACCTTGCTCTGCTCAGAGGAAAAACACAATTTTAATGTTTTAGAACTAGTGTGGGGATAGTAAGAAAATCACAACAGCATTTCTCTCTAAAGCTCCCACTGGAGCCCTGGGTGGCACAATTAGGGTGACAATGGTGAGGTCCTGTCCTTCTGAATGTGTAAAGTTGCCGCTGTGCAAGCAGAGTCTGGTGAAGGGACCTTAGAAAGTGTCATTGGAGTGTCATGTACACAACCTGTGAGCAGTGTGCTCTTGGCTAATAAGAGTAAATGTTTATTGAGCACTTACTATGTGCCACCTATGGTTCTAAGCTTTTCCACGTGTTAACTCATATAATCCTTGTAACAACATTATGTGAGATAGGCATTGTTATTCTTCCCCTTTTATAGATAAGGAAACAGGAGCACAGGAACTGGCCCCAGTATAGGGAGATCTTCTATAATTCCATAACACAAAGATAAACAACACAACAGAAAAATGGACAAAAGACATAAATAGGCACTTCACAAAAGAGGATGTCTGAATAGTCATTAAACATGGGAAAATGCACTCAACCTCATTTGCACAAAAGTCCAAATTAAAACCAAAATAACATACCACTGCATACTTAACAGAGTGTCTAAAATTAAACAGACTGACTCTGGAGTAATTAAACAGACCAAGTGCTGGAGGAAAAGCACAGCAATGAAAACTCATGGGCTACTGGCGGGAAAGAGTGGGCCCAACGTCTCTGGAAAATAGTTTGGCGTTAACCACTCAGGCTGGGCACTTATTTGCAAGTCCTATGAGGTGGCAATCCCACTTCCACATATAGAGCAAACATAAATATCTGCACCCATACCCCCAAAAACACATACAAGGGTGTGTCCAGAAGCATGAATTGGGAAAGCCCTAAGCTGGAAATACCCCCAATACTATCAACAGTAGGATGCTTGAGAACATTCAGGTTACTCCTGCTATGTAATGCTTGGGAATAACAATAAACTTCAGCTCCACGCGAGGACATGGCTGGATTTCATAAGCAATGTTACAAAAGGACTGAGACAGAGGGATACTATATGATTGCATTTAAATAGAGAACCAGAGTTTGCAAAATAAAACTCTAGTTTTAAAAGTCAGGAGAATGGTAGATTTCCAGTCAAGATGGCAGAGTAGGCAAACACTGTGCTCACCTCCTCTCAAGACCACATCAATCACAACTAAACCACAGAACAACCATCATGGAGAATCTCCTGAAGTCTAGCTGAATGAAGTCCTACAACTACAGACACACAGAAGCCACCTCAAGACTGGTAGGAAGGGCAGAGATGTGGAACGGGCTGGTCACACACCTGCGTGTGACCATTAAAAATCAGAAGGGATATCTCGGTTGCGGAAGTCCCCCGCCCCAGGAGTGAGAGTTCCCAGCCCCTCCTCAGCCCAGGGTTCCAGTGCCAGGGACAGAAGTCCCCATAACTTCTGGCTATGAAAAGTGGCAGAGGGTGCTACACTCGCAGGTGCTCCTCTGGAAAGGGACTGTGCATGGACTTACCAACAGAATCACCAGCTCTGAGCTCCAGTGCTGGGGCAGCAACTCGAAAGGCACCAGGGACACACAGGGAGGAACTGAGTTGTCTGGCTTCAGTGTCAGCGCTGGAGGGGCAGCTTTCTCCCAGATGGAGGACCTGGTGGAAGTCACTGTTTCTTGGTTGATCCCTGCTCCTCCCTGCGTGCAGACGCACACAGATGCCAATCTGAGTCTTCATCAAACTGTCTATCACCTTTTGTCTGCCCCGCCCTACTGGTTCCCTGAAACCATACCCACATCCAGGCCTCCTCCAGTGGCTTTTTGGTATAAACGGCCTGCCTTGGCTCATGCTGTGGACTTTCTCCTAAAATCTCTCAAAGATTCACAAAACCCAAACAAGTAGCATCTGTCTTCAGCATGTTCCATACCTCTGGCTGAGCAGCCCTACGCCCGGCACTAGCAATGGCTGGCCTTTGTTCATGGCTTAGCCTATCAAGGCACCTGCAAGCACAGCATGGGTGGCAGCCATCTCTGGAATGCTTTGTGGCTCATGCCAGGTGGCCCTGGGCAGGGGACAGACTGTGGCTGAACTTGCCCTGCAGCAGGTTCCCAGCCAGGAGGCTCCAGGGCTGGTAAGCCCAGTGGCCAGCTTTGGACTGGGCCAGAGTATCACCTGGCCACCTTCAAGAATGACACATCCAAAGGGCAAACAGGGCAGACACCAGAGCCCTGCTAAAGTGAACCCTGCTTCATAGGGTCACCCCTGCACCACAGCTCCTCCATTGGAGTCACAGCCAGTCTTTACATCCAATCAGCATGATGGTCAAGCCCTCAATTGACATGCAAACTGCAATCAAGTCTCAACTACAACAGGAGGGCACACATAACCCACACAAGGGCCACACCTGGAGCATCGGCTCTGGTGACCAGGGAGACTGCACCATTGGGTTCCACAGGACACCTATTACACTCTACTAAGACTGGGAGGCACAGCAGCTCTACATAGAAACAAACACAGGGAGGCAGCCAAAAGGGGGAGACAAAGAAATATTTCCCAAATAAAAGAATAGAACAAAGCTCCAGAAAAGAAACAAAACAAACAAACAAACAAAATAACTAAACAAAATGGAGACAAGCAATCTACCAGATATAGAGTTCCAAATACTAAAGATGTTCAGGGGTCTCAGGGAGAACTTCAACAAAGAGATAGGAAAGATTAAAAATGGAGATAGAAAACATAAAACAGAACCACTCAGAAATGAAGACTGAAATCAAGAATATGTTAGAGGGAATCGACAGTAAATTAATGAAGCAGAGGATCAAATCAGTGATTTAAAAGATAAGGTAGCAGAAAGCATCCAATCAGAACAGCAAAAAGAATCCAAAAAAATAAGAATAGTTTAAGTGGCCTCTGGGACAACATCAAGCATACCAACATTTGCATCATAGGGGTACCAGAAGAAGAGACAGAGCAATAAACTGAAAACCTATTTAAAGAAATAATGATTGAAAACTTCCCTAACCTGGTGAAGGAAATAGATCTACAAGAAGCCCAGGAAGTGCAGAGTCCCAAATAAGATGAACCCAAAGAGGCCCACACCAAGACACATCATAATTAAAATGTCAAAGGTTAAAGACAAAGAGAGAATCTTATAAGCAGTAAGAGAACAGCAATTAATTACCTACAGGGGAGCTCCCATAAGACTATCAGCTGATTTCTCAACAGAAACTTTGCAGGCCGGAAGGAATTGGCCAGAAATTTTCAAAGTGATGAAAAGTTAGGACCCACAACTACGATTACTCTACCCAGCAATGCTATCATTTAGAATCGAAGGACAGATAAAGAGAATCCCAGACAAGAAAAAGCTAAAGGAGATCCTCACCACAAAACCAGTACTACAATGAATATTAGAGGGACCATATATATGGTCTTAAAGAAATCCCTCTAACTTTCCTTGTTAGGAAGGAGGGTGTGGTGACCAGGAAGAGGTCGGGGGCCTTTGGCGTGACCTCAGTGTTCTTCGCCTCCCCTGGGTGGTAAGCCAAAACCTATTCCTAAATCTTGAACCCATTTCTTTATTCTTGGTTCAAGAACTGGGTAAAAGTGAATTATTTTATTTCTGACCCTTCTTCAGAATTCCATGTATAATCACACAATAATTTATTCATTCCTTTTTTCTTTACAAAGTAATTGCTGAAATATATATATATGTGCGTGTGTGTGTGTGTAAATGTATATATACATATACATGTGTATATATACATATATATATATATATATATATATATATATATATATATATACACATATATAAAATAAAATGGTAATAACTGAATATCTATCAACAATTACTTTGAATGCAAATGGGTTAAATACTCCAATCAAAATAAAGAATGGCTGAATGGATAAGAAAATAAGACCCTTATATATGCTGTCTAAAAGAGACTCACTTCAGATCAAAAGACAAACACAGACTAAAAGTAATGTGATGGGAAAACGATATTTCATGAAAATGGAACAAACAAAAATTTCTGTGATAGCAAGACTTATATCAGACAAAACAGACTTTAAAACAAAGGCTGTAACAAGTGACAACGAGCCCAGTAAGCCCACTTCTGGGTAATTATCTGAAGAAATCCAAACACTACTTTGAGGGGACATGTATATCCACATGTCCATTGCAGCATTGTTTATAATGGCCAAGATGTGGAGGCAGTCTAGATGTCCATCAACGGATAAATGCGTAAAGAAGAGATGGTACATTATACAATGGAATATTGCTTGATAGTGGAAGGGAATGGTTTCTTGCCATCTACAGCAGCATGGATGGACCTGGAGGGTATTGTGCTGAGTGGAGTATGTCAGAGAGAGAAAGGCAGCTGCAATATGATTTCCCTTATATGTGCAATCTAAAGAAAAAAATTAACAAACAAAACAGAAACTAACTCACAGATACAGAAAATATTTTGATGCCAGACAGGGGGTGTGTTGGGAATGGGTGAAAACGGGAAAAGATGAGGAAGTACAAATTGGTTGTTACAAAGTAGGTATGGGGATGTAGGATTTAGCATTAGGAATAGTCAATAATATTGTAATAACTGTATGGTGTCAGATGGGTACTAGATTTGTTGGTGATAGATGGGAGGGGGATTGGGGGGCAGGGTGAAAAGGGGAAGGGAGTAAGAAGTACAGATTGGTAGTTACAAAATAGTTACGGGGATATAAAGTAAAGCACAGGGAATATAGTCAATGATATGGTAATAACCATGTATAGTGCCAGGTGGGTACTAGACTAGTCAGGGGGATCTTCTCATAATGTCTAACCATAAGCTGTACACCTGAAGTTAATATAAAGTCATATTTAGTGTCAACTATAAATTTAAACATTAACAAATGGGGGCAAAGGTGAAGGGAAACAAGAGGTCTAAATGTCCAGGTATAAAACAAGTAGGTCATGGGGATGTAATGTACAGCATAGGGAATATGGTCAATAATATTGTGATAGCGTGGTACGGTGTCAGATGGTTGCTGGGCTTACCATGGTGATCACTTCTTTAGGTATATAAACATTGAATAACTATGGCGTACACCTCAAACTAATATGATATTGTATGGTAGCTGTATTTTAACAAAAATCTTCCAAAAAAAAAAAAAAAAAGAAAGTCAGGAGAACAATGACTTTGGGGAAGGAGGGACGGTGGGGTGACCAGGAAGAGGTCGGGGGCCTTTGGCGTGACCTCAGTGTTCTTCGCCTCCCCTGGGTGGTAAGCCAAAACTTATGCCTAAATCTTGAACCCATTTCTTTAGTCTTGGTTCAAGAACTGGGTAAAAGTGAGAGTTATTCTATTTCTGGCCCTTCTTCAGAATTCCATGTATAATCACACAAAATATTTGTTCCTTTTTTCTTTACAAAGTAATTGCTGAAGTATTACACACTCATGGCTTTTTTTTTCTTTTCAGATCAAAGACCCTGCCCCTGCTTGCACCTGTTCCTGAGAAACTGGGAATCCAAATACACAATAAATGTTATGTTTAATTAAGTTAAACATAACTAACTTTAAATGTTAAAGACTTGGAAGTATTCTAGTACAACAATCTGGCAGTTTCAATTTTGTTTTTTATTTCACCTATTATTTACTCAGTCTTAATTAAGAAATTGCCTCCCCCCCTTCTTTCTAATGTTGTGTGATTTTCCAAAATAGCTGTAATGAACATGTATCACTGTGTGTATAATGAAACAAATACAAAAATACACTTGAACATTTAGGTTAACCTTTGAATACTGGGATGTGGAGGTTTAAAAGTAACACACAGGGCCTGCCCGGTGGCTCAGGCGGTTAGCGCTCCATGCTCCTAACTCCAAAGGCTGCCAGTTCGATTCCCACATGGGCCAGTGGGCTCTCAACCACAAGGTTGCTGGTTCAACTCCCTCAAGGGATGGTGGGCTCTGTCCCCTGCAACTAAGATTGAACACGGCACCTTGAGCTGAGCTGCCACTGAGCTCCCAAATGGCTCGGTTGGAGCGCATCTTCTCAACCACAAGGTTGCCGGTTCAACTCCTGCAAGGGATGGTGGGCTCTGTCCCCTGCAACTAGCAATGGCAACTGGACCTGGAGCTGAGCTGCGCCCTCCACAACTAAGATTGAAAGGACAACAACTTGACTTGGAAAAAAGTCCTGGAAGTACACACTGTTCCCCAATAAAGTCCTGTTCCCCTCCCCCAATAAAATCTTAAAAAAAAAAAAAAAAGTAACACATAGTCCTCTCTCATGTATTGCTCTGCGCCTGCAAATGCTTCTTTCTCTCCTCAAGTGTTCCGTAAATTCTGTACAGAATTTTGCCATTTGAATCTCCTCTACTGAAGCCATGCTCAAGCTTTCTGTCCATGGCTCAGGTCCCACCTCTGTATGACGCCTTCCTTCCGCGGCCAGTTGAAAGCAGAGTCCCCTTGACCATCAAGTTAAAATGACCCATTTTCTCTGAATACACCAAACATTTTGAGAGTCAGTTCAAATTCCCAGGACATTAATAGCATCCATCTCTTGGCTGATGAAGGAAGTGGTTTCCTAATTGACAAGCCTTGAAATTTGATTCCATGCTTTTTACTGTCTTTCATCTCTATTATAACATCGAAGGGGAATGTGAAAATTACAGGGAAAACAAATGTTATAAAACATGATTTAAGGGTGATGTTTCAAAGATTTTAAGATATAACATAGTGTATTTCATTGACTGTAAGGTGATTCTCTTTTACATTCTATATTTATGGAACGGATTATCTCATGGTCGATGGCATTTTACCATCATTGTTGGCCAAGCCAGCACCATGACACTGATGGCATTCCCTGTGCACCGATGGACTTACTGGCCCAGGTAGGCAGCTTCTAGTTGGGCCTTCATGATCCCCACCACCTAGAACTCATGCTTTCGAGTATCCTCATCTTCTTGACTGTGGGCTGGACCTGGTGACTTGCTTCTAACAAACAGAGTTTGACAAAGGTGACAGAATGTCGTTTCTGAGATGAGATTATACAACTGCTGTGGCTTCCGTTTGGGTGCCTCATTCACTGCCTCGCTTGTTTCCTCTGTAGAAGCCAACTACCATGTGATAGACTGCCCTACGGAGAGGTTACATGGCAAGGGACTGAGGGACGTCTCTGGAAGAGCCACCAAGAAACTGAGTCCTCAGTCCAACAACCTGCAAGAACTGAATCCTGCCAGCCACTGGATACGTGAGCCGGGAAGCACACCCTCCTCCATTGAGCCTTGCTATGCCTGCAGCCCAGGCCAAACCGTGGTTAGAACCTGGGCTACCCTGAGCCAGAGGACCGGCTAAGCTGTGCCTGCATTCGCACTCCACAGAAACCCAGGGATAATAACTGTGTTGTGTTCAGGCACTCACATTAGTGTTAATCAGTTATGGAGCAATCTACAACTAATACACCCACTGCCATCACTTCTACTAAGACCTTAGCATTTTTTGAAGTACATGTGGTAAGTAACATTGTTCTTAAATGTCTTTAAAAATATACTGAGAATTAGCATTGGAATGGAGAGATAGGATGCATGCCCAGAAAACAGAAACAGATCACGGAGGTACAAATAGGACTTTATGAAGTCAATGTCCCTCGTTTGCAGGAATTCTATATTCTCTTGCAAAATAACAACCAAGTGTTTATGGGACTGAAAACTTTACTAGCAAACTTGGGAAATTCCTCCTCTCTAGGCAGGCAGTGACCCTGTTAACCAGCACAGCTTCCAGAAGGAGGGGAATGCATAAAGGCAGGCTGACTAGACAAGGAACAAGAGCTGGGAAGGCCATCATAGCCACAAAAGCATTCAGCAACACCTTTCTGATTTTCAGATCCTTGAAGACAGGGGGCGCTGTCTCCAGCTCACTGCTATATCTCCAGGGCCCACTCCCGGGCCCCACAGAGAGTAAGAGCTCAAGTTCCAGGTGATGCTGGAATGAATGAACGACCATGGACACCAGAGCTGAGATCTGAAGCACCACACAAAAATCAAAGACCTAAAGTGAGATAAAGTTTGCCTGGCCAAAAACTGTATCTCCATAACTTATTTTATATTTAAGGCTGGTCCAATGTGGGGAGAGAAAAACAATTACAACAAGAATTGAGCTTTTAAGCCTAGCATTTTATTTTGTCAATTAGTTTACTAAATGTAATTGTAATAATATCATGAATATTGGATTTAAATACCTAATGGATACTTAAGATTCCTAGAACTTAAGTACATTTCAAAGCATGAAGAAGAACCCAGATGTCTTCTCCTTTGTTTGGAGATATAACATAAAATACGCTGGCGGCACCTTTCTAAATTTATAAAGTGATGACACGCAGTTAAGAAGGGAAGGAAAGAATTGTCATGAAACAGGAAGAAAGCATAGGACTTGATTTTCACCGGGTTCCAAACCCAGCATTGCTGGTAACATGACCCTCAGGAAGTTACTTTTCTATATTTATATGTAAAATAGGGATGAAAGGAGAATGTGTTCCAATTTCCTAGCATAAAACTAATCAATCAATGCCATGATTTCCATTGATTTCTACATACATCTTCCCTGTTTCCCATAGTATCCAATGGATTTTCCTGACTTTGTTTAAATTAGCCATAGTCACATTAGTTTAGAGTAAATGTTGATATAAACATAGTGAAATATGCTAATTTGATCATTTTAAATATTTTTGTTTCATGTAAGAGCTAAATTGTCTGAGTTTCAAAGTATTCTGTGAAATATTGATTACTGCCATAAAGGAGAAAAAAAATATATACTATATAGCCAACTCATGAATGTCATTATAAATGCTTTCATAAGACAAGTGTATAAAAATGGGGAAAGAGAACTTGCATCTTTCAACAGACTTCTCAGAGCTTTGGCTGTATTTTAAATCTGGAATCAAAATGAGTCTTAGAAGGGAGAAGGTAGCACTGTCAATTTCAAGGACAAAAGAGCCACATCCTCAGAGGACCGCAGTGGGGACTCCAAGAGCAGAGAGCTGCTGGAAAAATCACATGCGGCTTGAAGCAGGAGTTTGGGGTAGTATGTGAGAGTGAGAACCCCAGGCCAAATGCTCCTTTGACCTTCCTAGTATACAGAGAACCAGGACCTCATGATTGAATTGTAATTTTACAATTCAAAAACTACAATGCATTTACCAAATTCAATTGTGATTTTTCTGTTCATGCATGTCTGTGAGCTCCTTCAGGGAAGGGATTCCATTTTATAAAATTTAACAAAATAAATCATTTTATTTTTACACATCTCCACCCATATACATACCTACCACAGGGCTGCTATATAAGATGCACCCAGTAAATATTTCAACTAACATGATGGAACTGGAGAGAGGAAAATTTTTTTTTTTTTCTCCAAAGAGTTTGAACCACCCAGTATCCTTGAAGAAAGCCTAAAGGAGAAAATCAGCAAGACTTGCTCATCAAAGCATCAGTCAGCTTGGGTTCCAGCAAAACTAAAATCAAAGACAGTGCTACAATTTCCCATTGTCCTGAAGGCATTCCAGCACTCAGCAAGGTCTAATAATTTGAACAAGGGGACTACTTCAGGCCTGCAATATCGCATTCTTGCAGCACTGATGTGTGTAATTTGGGGCAACAGGATCAGAAATAAAAAGCAATATGTTGTTTATCCAACACAACAAATGGACTATAAGCTGTGTGCATGAGGTTGCATTTATCATACATACTTTACCTGCATCAGTTAAGCATTCATCCCCTGTATCATCATCTTTTTCATGGAACCAACCGCCCCATCAGATGTCACAGGATCCCAAGGTACTTTCTGGGCCTCTCAAAAATGTTTTAATCTCTTTTGAAATCAGAAAAAAAAAAAATTAGCTTCTAGGTCTCAGGAAAATATTTAAATAAACAGATAAATAAATAAGAATAATATGTTCCTCTTTCCACCAATGCTGTCATGACATGTAATATTTAATTAGGTAATTTATTTACTTGGGTAAAGGATAGGTCCCACCAAGGCAAAAGTTACAACTCCACCCTGTAACCACACGTGCCAAGAGTAGACTTGGTGTCATGAAGGGGATAAAAATCCTGTTTTTAGAAAAACATCGGACAATTTATCCATCTTAGATGGCTGGATTGTTTTCAAAGACATACAGGTAAAGTCGGGAAAGGTGGGACGGGCTGGTGGAGGGGACACACGTCATGGGTGAGATGAGTTGGGAGGAACCATAATGTTTTGGGGATATAACCTTCATTTTTTTTCTCTCAGAAGTCCACTGCTCTAGCTAATTAACAAATCAAAAGAAACAAAGGATTCTAGACCTCAGTACAATCAAATTAGTGGAGCTATTTGAGGATACCATTTTCATACAGCATAATCATGCTTTGTTTTAGTCAAAAGAGTGAAAATCATCTTCCCAACCCTAAACCCTGCCCTCTACCCAACCAGCTCTGTGGATAGCGGCATTTCATATCTGCTCTCATCAGTTTTACACCATCTCTTCTGCGGAGAGACGGATGAGCAATGTACAATTAAACAATACCCATCAAGTTTCCCATACAACAAGGACCTTTTAAAAATGCTTTTGACTTTTCAGATGATTCAGCAGTAAGAGCCATTAGTGCACCATGTACATCAGGAATTGGAAAGTTTATTAAAATTGGATTTTTAACCTGATCCCAATTTCCTCTGCTTATAAAGAATCCCACTGGCCTATTTAATATTCATGCTATTAACTTGAAAGATTCCAACAGCCATTATGGGAGGAAAGGCTTTGCAGGGCAGCCCCCTTAGACAGGAGTTACAGGTAAAATCACCGTGCGCCCAGGCAGGTAGAGTGACCGTGGACCCTGGACATCTGCCGAAGGAGCAAACTCTTTCTCTCTCCCTTCCCACCTCCCCTTTTCCTGGCCTCCCTCTTCTATCACATATTTGGGGAAAAGAAAACAACAAGAAGTAACACAAGCAAACCACTGAATTACAGAGAGCACTGGACCAAGGAGCCTAGTTTTTACTGGATACTTTGGATAAATCCCCTCCTCTTCTGGTGCCCTAATTACTCCCACACATTTATGTCAGGATTTTCCATTTTTTTGCCTTTTTTTTTTTTTTTTTAATGAGGAAATCATAGTTTCTAAGATGGTTGGTGCAAGGACAAAAACATGCAACTCACGTAACTCATTCTGTGCAATACCTGGCACAAAAGCCTCAAATACATTTCCACTGGTGTTATTACTGATTGTTGACCAGTCGTACTAGGTCAGTTGCCTGTTTCTATTTCCCTCCTTCAGCCTCTGTCCTCTGTGGAACACAGTTTTCAGCTTAACTGATATCGGTGAGTTTGGGTAAAGACAGGTTGTGGGTACTAGTCTTATTTCTTTTTGAGATAAGATTTTCTGGTCCCTCGAGCAGTGGCAATGTCTTAACTTTCCATAGTAGTTGGTATAGTGTCAAACACACTAGTAGGTATTCAATAAAGACTTTGGTGTCTTAGAACATAAACAGCTTAGAGACCATCTACTAAAACCCTCTCATTTTCCAGTTGATGACAGAGTAAGAGGGTCTTACGCCACACATCAAAAAGCGATGGACACTTTTCCAGGTGACTACCACTATGTCTCCTGCAAGCCCCCATTCTGACACTGACAGCTTTGAAATGGACACACGTCTCATCTAAATCATGACTCCTGGAGGGACGTACAGTTGACAAATCTACTTTTTTGTGTGTGTTTTTTTGTTTTTTGAGAGTATGAAAGTATACTGTGTTTCAGACACCATGCAAGACTCTGGGAGAGAAACACAATTATGGTCCTCGTTTTCAAAGCCCTTCTAATCTAGCAGGAAAGAGATCTCTAAACAGATATTTTCAACACAATTTTCATGTTATAACAAAGCTGAGTTGTGAATGCCTATTAGGAAACCTAACTCATGCTCAGAAGAGGTCAAGGAAGGGTGTTTAGGAGAAACTGAGATATGTCTTGGCCGAGACATAAAGCTAAATAAGAACAAAAGAGCCAATTTTCACTTTCTTATTTATCTCAACGTAAGAACATCGCTCATCGATCGATGAATGTTGGTTGACATTCAAAAATGAGACAAGTTAAATTTCTAGCCCTCAAATTCTTGTCACTTTCCAAATCTGCCCGGAGTCACATCCTGCATGGAAGCTTCTCACGGAGGCTCAGGGCTGGAGTCTGGGTTCTAGTTCTTTTCTAGGACTTCGGTGGGGAAGTAAGTTGATCAGTTAACCTGCCTTTGGCTCCCAGGGTACAAATGGAATCATGCTGCCAGTCCCTTTGCATCATACAAATGAGTTGTGAGATTCAGACTATGGGCACAAAAGCACTTTGAACTCTTATGGAGAAGTAACCATATCAACTTAGAACATCAAAGCTCCCTATTTTGAAGAACTGGTGATCTGCAGGGGCTTAGCTTCTGGTAGGAGCAGAAGGACCCCAGTAGGTGGCATCCATCTCTGGAGGCTCACTGGGGTGTCCAAGAGAGCACTCAACCCGGAGCAGTGGTGACTGGGCTCTTGTTTCCCACCAAGAAAGAATTCAGGAGTGAGACAGATGCAGGAAAGTGAAAGTGATTTAATGAAAAGTACACACTTGAGAGGAAAGTGCAGGTGTACTCAAAGAACAAGTGGCATGAAAGAAGTCATGATCAGGGGTATCTATCCTACCCAGGTGGGAATTGGTGGATATCTCATTGATGTTCATTCATCTCCTCCCCCTGGGAGGGACCCTCTTTTCCTGCCTTTTCTTCCTTATTTGGTTCCTCTGGAATTGTCATGGTGTCAGATGCATGATGGGAATCTAGTAACCACAATGTAAATGAGATTATAATGACATTATAATTAGCTGAAGGTCAGGTCTCAGTTACAGGGATCAGCTTACCTGGAAAACTGGTTCTTGTTTTTCTCCACATATAGGTACTGGATATATTCACTTTGTTACTTGTCTAACCACTGAAGCACCTCACATTGTACCTGGAGGGGGTTGTCAATTTCCTAGGCTACATGTCCTGCCTCAGTTTGACCCACACAACTCATACATGATTTCACACAGCTTCATGGGGGAAAACACTTCTTTTAAAGCTAAAGTACATTTAAATGCTAAGGCCTTTCAAATACACACACACACACACACACACACACACACTTGAGGTCTGACAATTAAGTGTGAACTTGTTGCAATGATGTTGCTAACCTTTTTTGATATCAGAGGGATTATTCATTACAAATCTGTACCAACTGGACAAACAGTTAACCAAGGTTACTATTTGGAAGTGCTGAAAAGGCTGTGAAAAGTTAGACAACCTGAACTTTTCGCCAACAATTCATGGCTCTTGCATCACGACAATGCACCAGCTCACACGGCACTGTCTGTGAGGGAGTTTTTAGCCAGTAAACAAATAACTGTATTGGAACACCCTCCCCACTCACCTGATCTGGCCCCCAATGACTGCTTTCTTTATCCAAAGATAAAGGAAATATTGGAAGGAAGACATTTTGATGACATTCAGGACATCAAGGGTAATACGATGACAGCTCTGATGGCCATTCCAGAAAAAGAGTTCCCAAATTGCTTTGAAGTGTGGACAAGGCACTGGCGTTGGTGCATAGCTTCCCAAGGGGAGTACTTCGAAGGTGACCTTGGTGATATTCAGCAATGAGCTATGTAGTACTTTCTAAAGGATGAGTTTGGGAACTTAATTGTCAGAACTCTTTTGTGTGTGTGTGTGTGTGCGCGCGCGCATGTGTGTGTCTGTGTGTAAAATAGTCATGTCAACATTAGTCTGGCTCAAAGAAGTAGCCAGGGTCTTTACAATCCCTAGAAGCTTATTTTTCAAAATAAGTCTTGGTCTTGGCCTCCCAGATGATACTGGCTTTGGCTTTATCAGATAGTCAAAATGCTAGTCATTGCTTTGCTTTCTAAAAGAGGCATTCAGTAATATTACAAGAGTAAAGAGGTTAATTTCCTGTAGGAACCATTCCTTAAATGGGAGAGTGTTTTCAAACTAAGCCAAGTTAATGAAAGATTTTTAAAACTTACATGACAAATTCAAATTCTTACATTTAACTTCCAATATTTAAGATATGGAAGAGCTACTGACATCTCATCTGAAAAAATTACTCTACTTTGAGGTTCATTTGGCTTTTTTTCTTTTCTTTTCAACACATTTGCTGACCTGCCTTTAAGGTGACTTGCTTTGGTTCGGGTAAGCGGGCAGCACAGCTTCTCCAAGGAGATGATAACCCCACGCCCCTCGAAATCCTAAATCTGCTGTTAAACTACGAAATGCTGAATGAGTTTACCCACAAAACCTGCCACCTACCAGAAATGGGGAAGAGGAGGGGGCAGGGAGACCCTGCTTCATTTCAGAGCTGACGTTTGCAATGCCCCGGCACTAGCAAAAGCAGAGTGAGTTCTCCCCGCTCTTCTGGCAAATCGTCATCCACTCCTGGACGCGAAACCGAAGGGAGAGGGAGCGTTCAACGGCGACAGGGAGTGCTAGGCAGCCCGCTCCTCGCGCGGATTCCGCCTCGGGCTGCCTTTCGGCTGGCATCCCTGCTCGGCTGTGGTGCGCGCTCAAGGGGATGGCTCCCCCTGCTTCCCGGGCGGCGCAAGGAGAATCAGAGCCTAAGGTGAGTCACCTGCCGGGAAGGGAACACGCGGTGCGGACGCAAGAGGGCGGAGCGCAAGTCCCAGGGACCTCGTGGGACTGAAGAGTGAAGGAAGACGGGCTTGGGGCTTGGACCTGCCCTTTCCTAGCAGGGGTGAGCGAGTAGACCGGTTGTCCCAGGTTTGCAGCGAAGGCCGTCACCCAACCCACAGCCGGCCCCACCCTCCCAGCCGCGCGGGTTCCCTCCCCCCTTGGACTGAAACCCGAGGAGCCGCCGCGCCGGGTGGACGAGACAGACTCTTCCTGTACCTGTCAGCGGGAGCCGAGAGCCGGGCCGGGCCGGGCAGCCCTGATCGCAGAGCCGCTAGCCAGGCACCTAGCGGGCTCGACTCCGCGCCGCACCAGAGCGGGCCGGGCAGCAGTGGGCGCTCGCGATCCTCCTCTGCCCCACGCGCTGTCCCTCAGGGCCCGGCCTCCTGCGTCCCCTCCTCCTGCCCCTCCTCCTGCTCCTCCCCTCCGCGGGGCTCGTCGCGGAGCCTCCCGCCTGCAAAGTCCCTGGCGCGCGGGCAGCCACGAGCCGCCAGCACTGCCGGGTCCTTGGTTGCTCGCGCCCCTTCGTCTCGCCTGTCCCCGGACGTCCCGAAGCTCACTCCGCCGGCTGCCGTTGCTCGGAGGCGCTGCCCATGGCCCAGCCCGAGAGCCGACTTCGGACGCCGGACCCGCTGGACCGCGGCGCCCCTCAGGTGAGTGCAGAGCGTGTGGGGCGGGGGCAGCCAGGCTCGGGAGTGGCAAGACGTGGGGCGTTCGAGGTGCCCGGACCTGGCGTCCCGGACTTAAGACCAGCGCGGAGCCCAAGGTGAGTCGGAGCTGGAGCAGGTGGAGTGGAGAACAAGGAAGGAGAGACCCGGGGTTTTCCCATCCTCCTCGCCTCCTGCCTCGGCCCCTCGGTTCTGCAAGTCCCGAGACTGTTTTTGTTGTTGGTTTGTTTCTTTCTTTCTTTTTCTGGCCGGCAGTTATGCGGCTTTCTGACGCTTAGTAGGCTGGATTTTTTTTCCCCCCTAGCAGAGTCGGAGGTTCGCTCCTGCCTACCGCTTCTCCCTAGGACCGTGCGTGGCATTAGGAGCGCAGCGGGCAGCGGAGCCAGGGTACCACTTGGGCTGGGAACTGGGGAGGGAATACAGTCAGCAAAAAGTCACTTGGTCGAGGCAGCATACAGGCTGGGGAGACCTTGGTGTGATTTGCCTATGCATTTAGTTGGAGTAGAGAAGAGATGGGGCATCTGCCGAGGGGGCCGGGATGCTCGGGATGAGAGATTGAGGCGACAGGCCAAACAGTAAGTAGCCTCTTTCCCCAAAAGCCAATTCTACACGGTCCTGATTTTTCCTGTTACTTTTTACCTTTTTCATTTTTGCCTCTGTTTCTATTTCGAGCGCCGCAGATGTTTGAGGGTGTGGGGCGGCGGGGCGCCAACCCGCGGTAGCAGCCGGTAGCCCCTAGCTCAGAACAAGCGGCACCCACAAGGAGCCTGACGTCTCCAGGTGCGCTTTCTGAGCCAGGAGGCAGACCGCGCGCTGTTGCTGTTCCTTCTTCGGGCCCCACCTGCCCCTGGAGCCGGGGCGCCGGCTTCTAGAGCCCTGGCTGGGATGGAGAAGCAGCGGGAGCCGGAGCCGGGACGCAGGGCGCGGTGTGCAGGGTGTGCTGAGCTCCTCGGTGGTCGCGGCGCTGTGCGTCTTACACCCGGCAGGAGTCCGCGCTGCCTCGCATACCCAGCCCCTCTCTCGGGAGAAGGGTTGCATCCTTCCCCCCTCGGCACCCCACTTTGCAGGACCAGTCGTATCCTTGCCTTCCCTTGCGCGAGTCTCGCTCCTCCCCCAGCGTTATCCGCCGGCTATTTTTATCCATTACTTGTACCAAGATGCTTTTGGGGGGATTCTGGAGAGGCAAGTCCAAATCCACTGTCTTCGCGCTGCGCTCCCAGAAGCGGTCCCTTGCTAGCAGGGAGCAGCCGCAAGGAGCAGCCGAGGGATCCAGCAGGAGCGCAGTGCGCCCCCTCCTCCTCTGGAAGCCAGGGGTCTGGAAACTTGGGTACCGACGGCTCGACTGCGCCGCCCGCCGCTCGCCGGGGGAGCCAGTCCCCGGATGAGTTCCCAGCACCCGGGCGCCGGTACTCCGCCGGCTTCTGTGGCTGCAGCCTGTGCGCTCGCAGGATCCATTCGGTCCCACCCGTGCGTTCTCCCTTTGCAGGCAAATCTCACCTTGTTTTGTTGAAACGCAGTTACCAACTTCCACTCAAGGGTTAATTCCAGGAATTCCATCTTTAAAAAAAAAAAAAAAAGGAGGGGGAAATAACCCAACTTCTGCCTCCCTGCATTTCTATAGCCCATCTTCTGGCGTTGGGAATTCTGATTTTGCTTTCTGCGTTTTCAGTAACAATTGGGAACAATTGCAATAAGCCTGACCTAGTGAAATTCCAGGAGACGAACGCTTCAGCTGCAAATCCCCTAGTTACTCTTCCTATTTCCAGTGCTTAGATGTTTTCTTCCCCTAGGATTGCAGAAATAACGTATTGAAATGGACCGTTGTGTTATGTAAGGTTTTCTCCAGCTCTAGGCAGAGAAAGATCATCTTCCAAAGGAGCCTTTCCCAGAGGCAGTGGGTCCCTCTAACTCAGCCAAGTTTGACAAGGGTGACAACTTTGTGACTATTCTTAATTGGAAACAATGAAGACAGTAGCATCCAATGAGGATTCCTTCCTGAGGCTTCTTGAGCCTTTTCCTGGCTGCAGATCCAGG
Source organism: Rhinolophus sinicus (assembly GCF_057876585.1). Classification (NCBI taxonomy): domain Eukaryota; kingdom Metazoa; phylum Chordata; class Mammalia; order Chiroptera; family Rhinolophidae; genus Rhinolophus; species Rhinolophus sinicus. The sequence continues at coordinate 209,148,230 of NC_142501.1, forward strand.
CGGACGCTGCCTAGTGTGCAATGCATTGTAACTTTAAGATGGGAGGTCTTTTTCTTTGCTGTTTTTTTTTGCTTGGGAAACTGGTGAGAAAGTGGTACTTTGAACTTGAAAATGAGATCAGGAAAAACCCAGGGCTCTTAGCCCAGTTGTTGGTGTCCCTAGTATGAAACTGCACGTCCTGTGGTCTAAAGTAGTGCTTTGAACAGTGCAGACGTCCAGAAACCTTTTACTTGGGCTCTATAATATAGTTGGGGCTTGTGCTTTTGTTGTCCAAAGGAGAAATTCTCTTCCTGGAAAAGTCCCCAGAGCTCTTTGAAAGGAAAAGCAAAGTGGAAGCTTTCCTTGAATTAAAAGTTGATAGTGACTATTAAGGGGCTAGGAAAATGGACTGGCTGGTGTCTGAGTGCGTGGTCGGGGCCCACTGCCTTTCCCAGCCCACGGTTTCCACCCCCACTGACACATACCTGCCGTGAGTACTGACTGACTCATGTTCTTTCTATTGAGGCTAGATTTTGAGGGGAGGGACAGTAAAACACATTGATGTCCTGATGGAACTGAGTCTGTCGCAGGGTCAGGGCATAGACACCGCGTTCTGGGGTGTACCTTTAAACCAGTGTCTGCGTGAGAGAGTCTTGGAGGTAGGTGGGAAATGTAGTCTCTTTCCAGCTATTGTGGAAAGCCGTCATTTTCCAGCTGGTGTTGGAAAAGACCCGGTTGTTCCCCATCACTCTGGCGTAAATATCTTCCTTCAAACCCCACTAGTGACCCAGTGCTTTCTAGCTTGGCTGCCCCTTTCCAGTGGGGCAGTGGCAAGAGTGCTAGCTGGATGTGGAGGCAGCTTCTTTCCCCAGCACCTTAGACAAATGATTTCCCCTGTCTGAGCATCCTAGTCTTCCTCTGCAACATAGAAACTGAAAGATTATCATGAGAAAGTGAGAAAGTGTATGTGAAGAGCATTTTGGCAATTCTAAAACACTGATGAGAATGTACAGGGTTACTTAATTTGCCTTTCCTGCAAATTTTACTTTGTCTATTTTAATGTTAATTGAAATTATAGTCTGTGTGTGTCTGTGTGAATTACATAGGCTGGACATCTGACGAGGGAGAGAATTTCATGTAGTGGATCTCCTTGTGATCACTCCACCTAAAATCCACCAGCATCAGGCCTCACTGCTCAGAATCATTCGTTTCTTCTTTTTAGAGTTAACTTTTTGCAGAGTTAAATATTTCAGAGTTGTTGTTTTTTGTTTGTTTGTTTGTTTTTTCTTTTGAGCTTAATGCAGTTCATATGTTTTAAGACAATATGTTTTTGGAGGAAGGGCCCTGCTAATTGGTTAATCAAAAAAGAAGGAAAGTTGCAGATGATGTATCAGTTGGGGAGAAGTGATACATGATAGTTTCAGGAGACAACCTGGGTCTCCCTTGTCTAAATCCATCCTCAGCATAAAGCACTGGCTCTCTCTTGCATTTCTGTCATTGCTCAAAATTTGTTCCCAGAACATAACTAAGTGCCTGGCACTTAATAGATGCTTATCATTGTTTCTGAAATCACGAACGAATGATTGAACTGAATCTTCACAGCCCTATGCTGTGCACAGGCAGATGGCACCCTTTCTATTTTAAAGAGTTGGAATATGCAGATGAGAAAAGTTAATGAATTGTCTGAAGGTACAAAGGATTCCTGATTGGAGTTCAGGTCCGTCTGTTCTCATTCCACTCTGCCGTGCTGGTCCTCTCCCTCCCACCACCACTGAGAATCCTCCGAACCCACGTGGACTCTTTCATTTTGAAAGGCAACCAGTAACCAAACAGCCTACTTATGCTGCGGGACAACCTTTCTGTCACGGAGGGACTGTGTTTTTTGGGGGGGCTCCTTCTCCCTGTCTATATCTCTGAGCATCGAACTAGAGCTCAGTCGATGATAGATGATCCCACCTGAGACCGAGCTAAAGGACACAAGGACAGTGGAGAGTTCACTTAGCACCACGGGTCATGAAGCCAGAGGCATGTGCAGCAGCATGGTTGTCCCAGGAGGCCCCAGGGGTGCAGTTCCCATGGCGTGATTCTGACGTGTTCTCTGCTGCCTAGGTTCCCATTAGTCCTTCTCATGTCCCAAGCCTGGCCTTTCAGCTTCTCATCAGTTCCTAGCGATAACCCATAATCTCCAGGTAAATCCCCTTTCTCTCCCAGTTAGTCTGAACTGTAACCAGCTGGTGCACAGCCTCTCAAGATTCATCCCCGGGCCTGCCTCCGGCATGAAGCATTCTCAGATTCCTCTACCCACAGGGGATTACGCGCATCGCTTTTTTAGGCCGTTAGAATAATACTTTCTGGGCCATAATTTGTCAATAGTTATGTGGAACCATGAGAGTTCTAGAAAAATGAATCCATTCTTCTTCCAAGGAATAGCCTGAACATAACAGAAATAGATCGCAATGGGCATCTTTTCTTTACTTTTTTTTTTTTTTTCCCCCCTCCAGGTTGCATGCTTTTTGGTAGCTTTCCAGCAGGGGTCGCAAACTCAAATGGGTTCAGTAGCCGGGCAAGTTACTGCCTTGGAAACAGGCCCTGGGCCTGTGCCTGGTGCAGGGAGCCCTGTAGCTCTGACCTAGCACAGGAGTTGCCAATGGGACCTCAGGCCCAGTCTAGCGAGATCTGGGGTTTTTTTTCTTGTTTTTCTTTTTCAAGATAGACTGTAAGTTTACAATTTTGTATAGAATCTACTGACTTTTAAGTGCCAGCAGCTAATTCAGTGTTTGTAAGTCGTACCACATGGGCCAAACAAAACACTTCTGTGGGTAGGCCTCATAGCTGCCCCACAGGCCTGCAGTTTATGATCTCTGGGAACAGAAACGAAATTGACTGCGATATGACAGGCAATGATATCAGTTACCCAGAGTTTTGAGGCAAGGGCCTATCTGCAGCCGAGGGTAGACATCGTCCGGTGAATGAACCGTCGCGTGTGCGGAATATTTGCTTGTGCTGTTCCTTTCCCTGGTCGTCACGAGTGGTTACAATGTGCACAGGTGTTCTTTTAGCCCATTTCTTGAGTTCCACGTGACGCTGTGCTCACTGGTGACGTGAAACGGAGTGCAGCAGATGGAAGTCCCTAGGCCTGCGCTTGTCTTCTAGTGGAGGAGACAGATAAAAGGGACACAGATAAGTGAACGCTATCCTGGGATAGATGGTGGTGCCAAGGATCATAATAAGTCAGAGGAAACTCACATGCAATGCCGGGTGCCGGGAGAAAACCCTCGCGAGCTAGCCAGGGACCTGCACGTTCAGTCTGGGGTTCAACATGACCAAAGTCAAGTTTCATTGTCCAACGTAAAAGCTTTATGGATGTTGGAGTTTGGACCCTTGATTATATTCTGGGTATTGCTATTGTGGGTAAAGCCCTGATAACAGACCACACTCTTAATTTTAATGAAACTGACGATTGAGCACGGTTAGTGGGTGCCCACCATGTGCCAGGTACTAGATTAAGTGCTAGAATATATTAATGAGCAAAAACCAGTCGAGGGCCACTCCTCGAGGAAATGATAGACCAGCATGGTAGACATTAATGCATGATCATGAAAGAGTAGATAATTAAAGTGAGCAAGGAGAGTGGGAAGGATGTTTTAATTGTTGAGACTTGACGCTCAGAACGCTGACATTCAGCATCTTTTTAATCGAGCATCTGACATGTGCCCGGAACAGTTTAAGTCTGCTGGACCCACTTGAAGCTGGGACCCCCATCCTCAGTGAAGAATTTTTGAAGCTTTAATTTCTTTGCCTGGCAAAGACGTTGAGTAGTACTACAAAGTTTCATTTTTGTATTGCAAAAACCAAGTATTTTAAAACTGTGTTCTGTGTGTGAAATGTCCTTGTGCCCTTGAAACTCTAATGCATCTTGTGTCAGATCTACCCCAGCTTTGCTATTGAGTGCTGTGGGGGGCAGTTGTGCAGAAGAAAACAATAGTTCTTGTTCTTGGGGAACTTACAGTGTAGTACGGCAGTCAGATAAATTGGCATGGTTTCCCATGCGAGGGGATAGAAGCATCGTGTTTGGTCCTCTGCCTGTGTCATTAGGCTGGCCTTCCCTTGAGAACACATCTCGTCCAATCTCCCATTTCTTTCTTCCATTGCAGTACTTTCTTATCCCACAGCGGGGTTTTGTAGCAATAACATCTACGAGTGCCCAGAGTCATCTTGTTACTTCCTGGGCTCCCTTCCTTCTATTTCTCACTCCCCCATCAGACTGTGTGCCCTAAGAGACAGAAGGCATTTGGAGGCAGATGTTTGCTTCTCCCACCAGTTTCTGGAACGCTGGGTCTGGTGCCAAATAGTTGCTCAGAAAATAAACAAGAGGCAGCATTTCTGCCTGGAGGGCATGTGGGAAGGCTTCACGGGGGAGAAATATTCAAGGAAAGAGCGAGGCAAGGAAAGAAGAGCCCACAAAGCAGGGTCACGCATAGTGGAACTCTGTGCAGCCCCCAAGCCCTTATCGCGAAGTCACTTGCCTGTTTTAGGGATTCCCAGTGTGGATGGCCCAGGTGAATAACTGGCAGGTTAAGGACCACAAACCCTTCCCTAAGTAGATCCTGGGCCGTGCAAATGCACCCTGCTATGAAAAGAGTGAAACCAATTAAAGAAGAATATACATATAAAGGGAAACATAGGGGCAACAAAAAGAATGAAAATGATGATTCCTTACTTTTATGTTGTGCAATCATACCCACTGCGTCCTTTTTCTCCTGTACCCAGTCCTTCAAGGAAGATGGGAGCTCTGCATCTTCATTTTACCTTTAAGGACACTGAGGTCTGGACGTGAGCATCATTGCTTAGACCCTAAGAATGGAGGCGCAGGCCTGGGGTGGGGTCCTGGCCTGATTCTCCACCTGCACGGAGCGATGGTTCAAGGTGGAGACTTCATGCGTCCCTGAAGGGCTGAGTGGCCCACATTTTCTATAAGCAAAGGAATATATTTAGATTGAAAACATTTACGTCTGTCTCCTTTTGTTCGTCAAGAATGTCCATTTCAGCACTTTCCGGGATGCATTTTGTGTCTTGTTGAATTTCCCCTAGAATTCCTGCAGATGAGGTTCACTGTGCAGTAGGTGCTTTTATGTAAATGTCCTCACTCTCTAGTTTAGGAGAGTAAATCAGAGTCCTGTATCAGGAGTTAAAATACAGACGGAGAAAGGTGATTGCAGACGCAGCTGAACTGAAAAGCCAAGCTCGCCTAGCTGTGCTCAGAAAAATAAATGCTTCAGTGGCACGGAGGGAAGTGGCTGGGCGCCTGCTCTGCAAAACTGGCTCGCACTTTGCTTAAATTACGTCTTAAACCAGATTTTCCCCAGCGTCCTGGATAGGAAGGAAGGAGAAGGTGTCAATTACAGATTTCCGGGATTAGATTTTGGAGTTATTCTTGTGGTGGAAAGAGCAAGGCTTTTGAAGTCACATCTGTTTGAATTTCTGATCTCCTGCTTACTGATTGTATCGTCCTGAGAAATAGACAATTTTTCTGGGCCTCAGGTTTTTTTCCTACATTCTAATGAGGATTAAAGGAACTTGCCAGTATAAAATGCCTAGCATGATGCTCGAAAAACCGTGTCTTCTTCTTGTGTGGAGTTGCTGGATTTACCCAATAAAAATACAGGACACCCAGTTAAATCTGAATTTCAGATAAACAGCATAGACTATTTTAATATAGGTATATCCCAGACACTACATATTAAAAATTTATTTGTTTCTCTGAAGTTTAAATTTAACTGGAAGTCCTATATTTTATTAAACATCCCTATTTTTGTGGTGACAGTTCTGAGCGATTATTTGGGTGAAAGTTCTAGAAAGCTAGGAAGTTACGGAAGGGAGAGTCCAGTAATCTTGAAGGTGAAATGACTTAGCCAGGGTGTGGTACACGGAGCAAAGGAAGGGTGGTTTGCTCTGCTGAGCAAAGTAACGGATCACACCGAGGCAAGCTTGCTCGTTTGCTGAAAGAAGCAAAAGAATTGTGGACCAGTGCATTTAATAAGTGAGCCACATTCTCTCCCATGCTGCAAAGGCAGGCAGAGATTATTCCTAACACCCTTTGGGAGGAAGGTATTTCAAACCCAGGAGGCCACCAGGTCAGTGGTCAGCCCGCTAACAGTGCGCCTTATTCAACACCAGTGGACCTCGGAGCTCGTTGCTGTAGGGCTGGGCTTGGAAAGACTCCGCTCACACAAGGGCTCCACTGAGTACACTGAAGGGGCACCTTGTGCTCTGAAAACTCACACCTGCAATGGCTCCCTCCTCCAAGGCCAGTAAAACTGTTAGAGAGCCTTTCAGACTCCCTCCTCCCAAGGAGATGACCTCACGTTATAAACTGAGTCCCAGACCTCCCCTCGGATGGCTGGAGGGTGTTGTTCTGAAGAAATGTCCCATTTCCATTTCAGGTAATAACCTGGTGAGGAACTAAATTAATAATGCCTTTGTTGCATGTGGACTTTCCAAAGCAGGGTTTTACGCTTTCTTCCATAGTGAGATATGGCTCATGCCAAAGTAACCAGTTTCTGTTGCATATAATATTACTAGCTCCTCGCTTAACGTGAGCTACTTCTAGCAGTGTATTTGTACAGAATATGGACCAGAAATAAGGTGAAACTGCCTAGTGGTTGGCATGCAGGCTTAACCAGCCAGAGAGTCCACTTTGCTACTTCTCAGCCAGGCAGGAGGAGGTGAGTTGCTTCTCATTGCTGAGCCTCAGTTTCCACATCTGCAACATGGGCATAATTAAAATTATAACAGAGGACTGCCTAATGCACATTAAACCAAATAAGTTATGTCCAGCATTTACACAATGCCTCCCTCATAATCAGCATTTAAAAAAAATGATCCTATTAATAAGATGACTAAAGAAAGCAATGCAGCCTTCTAGATTACAAACTCAACGTCATGTCTCAGAGACCATAGACTGAATCTCATGCTGCATATTTCTGGGAGGGTGTCTGAGTCTTTTGCCCTTTGTTTCTTGAGTCCTACATCATATAATTCAAGCAAACCTTATGATTTCATTTTCTGGGCCAACAGATTAGAAGCGGCGATATAGAAAAGATATGGCAGGAGCTGGTAGGGAAAGACACAGAAAAAGTACAGAGAGAGAAAAGGAGAGATGGAGAGAACCCAGGGAAGAGAAGAAAACAGAAAAGAAGACAGAGCAGGAAAACTTAAAAGCAGGCCGAAGGATTTGAAGAACGTGACCATCCTGTGACATTCTGTAGCGGGGTCATCTCCCAGAGTCCCTGGTTAAATCCCGATGCTGGCATTTAGGTACATGCCACACCCTCTCCCTTTGCCATGGCTTCTCGGGAACCCAACTCAATGCCCATGACCTTGAAGGAAGGACACAAAGACAGCAATGGTGCATCTGAAAGAATATGGAATGTGATATAAACAGTGTTCTTGGATGGCACAAAATCACAGATAAAAACTGAAGACGAGGGAACCGAGTGCCATCTTGTGGAGGGATCGGTTATGGTGCCCTTCCTCCTCCTCCTCCTCCTCCCAGGAGTTTGTTTCTTCTGATTTGGTTTTACATTTCCATTTATTGATCGTCGACTCTTACTTCAGAAAGTTTCGGGGTGCCACCTCTTCTGCCCACCCCCCACCCCGTCTCTAAGCCCCATCTTCACGCACAGGAACCCACCATTTGTGGGGGATGGCTCCACTGCCGCAGCCGTCCTTCCAGGCTGGGACCAGGACAGTTTGCAGTTCCTGGTGACTCAGCACAGAGCATGTGCCCTGCTCTAAAAGGCACTGTATTATTTGAGGTATTTGATGTGGGGGAGGCGATTTTGTTTTTCCGGACCTTGGTGGATTTACCTGTTAAATGGAATTATACTTCCTTGTGAACATTTACAGTGAGAATCACATTGTATAATGTACATCAAACACCTATTTGAGAGCCTGGGACTGAGTGCGTGTCTGTAACGGGGCGCTTAGTAGTAATCATTAGCGTTTCTTCCTGACAAGCCTGATTTTGTTTGAAAAGCAGATCAAGACTGCCATTGAGGTCCTGCCATTGAGGTATCGTCATCCAGCCCTCCCGGCCCACCTGGCTGATGCCCGCCCAGGCGGTGAGAGGGCCCTGGTGACCCACGCAGCCTCCCTTCTCTCTGCTCTCACTTAGGTCAGGGTCTCTTTTTTCTTTAATCAGGAAAGGAAATCTTTCTCAAAAGCCTGCACGATATTCCCCTGTGAGCCCCATTAGCCCAAAATGTGGTCACATGCCCACAGCCCAAAACTACAGAAAAGGAAACTGAGTCACACGGGTAGTTGAAACAGTGGAAGAGGGTGATTAATACAGTCACCCTGAATTGATTTCTCTTGCCTTTAAGGAACTATTTCCACGCGTTTCACCACTACATTTGGTGATTGATCCCGTCCGCTTCATATGGTCTCTTTTATTGCTGTCTTCAGCTAAACTCCAAATCTGGCATTCTTCTGGTTTTGCTTTTTTTTTTTTTTCCCTTTCCCAGTTTCGTGATTTTTGCAGTCATTTGCAATCTGCAGTATTTCTCTATTTTAATCTCTCCCCCTGACCTGAGCAAACTTTGCAAAACATAATCAGGTCTCTGCCCTGTCCCCTGGTGCAGGTGTCCCACGGATCTCCATTATTTACAGAATTAGCGGTAAGTGCAGGGTTTTCGACCCAGGAATAGATCTAGGCCCAGATACGTCACTTCAGATCTCAGGAAACCTCGTGTACTCTTCATGGTTCTTAGTTATGTATTTTATACACTTATTAATTTAATGTTTAATCTGTTGTGGTAGGTTACATTGTAGGAGGATGGGACGTAGTCTAGAGTGCCCAAACCTGGATCAAACCTGAAGAATGCCTGGCGGACAGTTGGCACCCAAGAAATAATTGTTGAATGAAATAAACTAAGGACCCGGTATTCTCTGTTTCATAGGATTAAATGTGGTGGGGCATACAGAGCATTTAACACACGTGGGGGTGCTCAAAGCTGGCTCTTCTTTGGCTGTTTGGTTTTTCAGGTCCTTCGGGCTGGCAGCCACATTCTCATCTTTCCGTCCCCATCCTCTGTTCTGTACACACACGTCATGGTCTGACCTCACGCCCGCCGCCCAGTGTTCCTCAGATAAACCAGCAATGTGGACAGTGCCATCCTGGGCACATGCCGTTCCCTTCGCCTTGACTCCCTGCCATCCTGTTCCCTTTCTCATCAGGTTTAGACTGTGTCATTCTTCCAGGGTTTTCTGGGATGCTCTCCCAGTACCTCCTCCCATCCCATAATAAATGCTCGTGTGTGTGGTGGCGCCATGGATCTCTCTCTTCCGGGCAGTAATGGGGTGGTACTTTCCTTCCTATGTGAAGGACAGCCTGGCCCTGTGACTTGCTGCGGGCTGTGAAAGTGAAAGTGTGGCCCATGTGGCCTGGAGCTGTAAGAGCCACTTCTGCTTTGTGCATTCTCTCTTCCCCTCCGGCCTGGTGTCCTGCACTATCCCAGACAGCAGGTGTTCGGTTCTGTCTCTGAGGGACTCAAGTGAGCAGAGTCCTGCCACCAACCCATGTGGGACAGGCAGCCAAGGGGAGGAGGCACTGGATGTGTGTGTGTAGCTCAGCTGAGCCCAGCCTGGCTGGGGTGAGACACTGCTCCTGCAGTTGTCCTGGAGTGCTCCTTACCGCACAGGTGACATTGTTGGGGTTGCTTGCTGGCTTGGCTACATCCCTCAGGAAACAACTCCCCCGAGAGTAGGACAAACCACTGCTCCGGGAGCTTCCCCGGGCCTGATTCAGGATATTAGAGCACGACTGCCCAGTGAAATGTGGATTTAGGTGGTGAGAGGGGCAGAGGGTCTCCCTATAAATCTAAGCATTTGAAGGAAAATTATGGAAAGCTGACCCAGAAATCTCCCACAATTCTGGGAGCTGGGAAGTGAAACTCCCATTATTATAAATAGAAATATCAGTGTTTGATGGGAGGAGAATGATTTGTTTCAGGTTTCTTGAGCTCAGATGTGCAGGTGTCCTTTGTCACCCCACAAAAGAATGAAAGGGACCTGAGAAAATATCCTCTGGGTCAAGTCAAAGCCACCTGGCACTCTGCTTTCCAAACTCGTGGCGGCCCTGTGAGCACCAGTTCCCCCCACCCCGCAGGCCCCTGTGCCAGGGACACGGCCAGACTGGTCATCTCAGAGGGGGGCCTGCCTTGGCTGCTTCTGATCCCCAGGCCCTGTTCCGTGCCACTCAGGTTCTAGCTGAAGCAGCGGGAGGGCTCTGCTTGGCGTGCAGCCACGTGTGGGGTTCTGGTTCCACAGGCCACCAGGCCCTGCTGAGTTAAGCAGTCCCGAGTGTTCAGAATTGCTTTCACCTGCTGCCTTTTCGTACTTGAATAGTTCTTTACGATCCTCTGCTAACGATGGTACAAAGGCTAATTATCGCGTAAGAGTTGTCTTCCGAAAATACTCGATGCAGAGCCACTTTGTGCTATGCATTCTGCTTTCTTTTTTTTTTCTTTTTCTTTTTTTATTTGTCATCTAGCTCTCTGCATAACTCTGATACTCAAAATGTTCTGCTTTCTATGAAGAATGCTTTTTTTCTTACTCATCAGTGTTTGGAATGGTGCAGTTTCTTTCTTATCACAATTATTTAAGCAGGCTAGTTGTTATGAAATCTAAATCATTGCTGTGATTGTCCTTTTATTTTTCTCCTAAAGATAATAAAATCAGGTTGATTGAGCTAATATTATTGAGCTCCTATTGTGTCAGGTGGGCTGAGGTTTTTGTGTTGCTGTTTTTCTTGTACTATTTAATTAATTCCTACAGCCACTAACATGGTAGGAAGCGTTCCCTTTCTTTGGATGGGGAAACTGAGGCTCAGAGAGGAAAGCAGCTTTTTTATGGGCAAGTAACTAAGCCAAGATTTAAACCCCAGGAGAGCTGAACTCACTTGCTTTAATCTCCCCACACCATTCCATTGATTTCTGTGTTTTCCTGTCTATATACTATATATAGGCTGGACTTCAGTGAAGAGTGTTGAACTTGGCTTTTGTCCTCACCAGACCTCTGAATGTTTCTCAAGCGTCTTCTCCGTGAAGTATGTCGCTAACTTCCTCTTCTGGCCTTGTTTAAGTTGCTAAAATAGTGTTTATTCCATAGCCTCCTTCAACTCATCAGGCAGGAAGTATTTGCTTCCACATCCACCTTTCCCCTTCCACAGTAGGCCCCGTGGGGGCTGTAAGGGGGCCGTCTTCTTCCTGCATCTCTGGATAGTGCTTGGAAGAGGACCTGCACACAGGCGGTCTGGTGTCTGCCCTGGGCGAACGACACATACTCCTGGGTGGTGCCTGAGGGGTGAAGGCAGACAATAATTACAAGAAGAAATCTTCTTGGAATTCAATTTAATGACTCACTGTACTGAACATCTTTCTCCCTATAAATCTAAGCATTTGAAGGAAAATTATGGAAAGCTGACCCACAAATCTCAGTGCCGTCTTCAAAGCCTCATTTAAATTGAAGCATCATTCGTTGGCCAAACCTGCTCCTTTTCCGTGGCTGGACACTAAGGAGCCGGCTGGGGTAGGTCTGGGGCCAGTCTGGAGTACAAAGCCCAGCTGTGTGTTCACACCCGCTGCTGGGGGAGTGACGGTAGTTGGCAAAGGACAGAAACAGTGCAACTGCAGTCAGTTTTATTCTTTATACCTCAGGAAGCTCATCATCATGGAAGCGTCATATGAGCTGACAAATTGCAGGACCTCAAGGTGTGTGTGAGCTTCATTAGTGTGTCAGTGACCTTGAGAGGGTATGAGAGTGGCAGGAAGTCTGGAAAACTTACTGCAGCATCAGAGCTATCACACACGTGCACCCACAGACACGTGTGCTCCCACACGTTTTATGCGACAGTTTCCTTTCTGGAGGAACTGGAAAGGGTCCTACATAAGTGAACTCGACTAAGGTCCCATCCCAACCCAACTGATACCACAAGAGAAGTAGCAATGCAGAAAATGATGTGCAGACTTGTTTGTCCTTCACTTCCTCCCCCAGCGCCTTTGCTTTTCCCTCTTGTTCCCTCAGAGTTGGGGGAAGAAATACAGTTATGGGGACATGATAACTCATTCCCATACCACTTTTCTTCGATTTCCAAACACAAATCGTTTCTAAATATAGCTCTGTTACAATTCTTCTTATCTCTTGACATGTTAATATGACCAAAACAACTTTGTATGGTGTATGTATATTGTGAGCTATGTATGGATATACGTATATGTCTTACCTATGAATCGTTCTGCCCTGCTAATAAGCAGCCTTCCCTTACTCTCTCACAGCCCTAACTCCAACTCAGTCATCACAGTTTTTAGCCTCCCCCACTTCATTTGCCCCCAATACACCCTGCACCCCTGTGTATCCCTGAGATGTTTGAGGGAAGGGACAGAATGCCAGCTTTTTCCTCCAATTTCCCAGTGCTTGATATACAGCAAATCTATTTAGGTCTTGGCTGACTTGTGGGGACTCTGGGCAGACTGAAAATCTGGTTACTAGTCTTTAAAGACATCCTGCTAGTCTTTAAAGCCAGAGTCTTCATTTATTTAGGGAGAGGCTGAGTGTTACGTTTTTTAAAAATCAAGAAGCTGGTCCCCTGGGGCAGCTCTCTGTCCTTCTCTGTTGTTTTGAGCAATTCTGCTCCCTCCCAAACTTACATACCTCATTGAATCAAGCAAAAACCCTAGAGCAAACTGCCTCCATCCGGCCTAGAAGGTCATTAAGGGGACCCTTTCAGGTCGGGCAAGAGGAAGTCAATCGTATCCCACCACATACAACCTCTCTGCCCCCACCCCAGACGGAAAGTCATCTTCCAATTGTATATGTTACTGTTAATGGAGAAGCTTTGTACAAAATGCTGTGTGTCTTCCTCTTGTTTTGTTCCAGTGATGACTCAGCATCTTTAATAGATTGTTCCCTATTCTAGCCAGTCTACTTCTTAATCAGGTCCTAGGTTCAATTAATAGTCATTGAATGACGCTGGCTACTCACCTTAATAGAACCAGAGTAGAAAGTGCAGTTGGGAGACCTGACTCAAAGCAACTGCCTTTCCTATAGAAGCTGTTTTATTTCCCCTTGTCAGAAAGACCTCAGCTGTGTAGAGATGCTGTATATTATGCTACCTTTAACCCATGAAATGTTAGACTGAGGCTGGCACAAGTGAAAAAATTGTATGGCTTACTTTTCACAGTAATGGTTTTGTTTGGAATTTTGGATAATGGTATCTTGCCATGACAGATAAGGGTGTTTCTTAATTCTTTAAAGCCTTCACATTTTAGATATGAGGGCAAGTGATGTTAGCATGTATGACGCAGTTGTTTCCCTTTGTAAAGGCAGCTTAGAGCATTTCTGCAGCTTGGCCAAGGTCACACAGAAGTCAGGGCAGGACTCGGGACTAGACCCCAGCTCCCGTCTCCCAGCTTAGCAGCCTGTTCACTCTTATGCACTGGCCCTTCCCAGCAAAAAAAACTGTGGAGATGCAGTGTGTGTACTGAAATGATCTGTGTTAGCGGTACCGGTTACCTGAATGCAACCTTTATCAGCTACAACAAAAGACGGAGACCCGGCAGTGATGATGATGGTGGGTGTTTTCTATACGCCAGGCCCTCTTTTTAGCACCTCATGTAGTCATAGCTCCTTTAATTCTCATGACAATCATACAAAGTCGGTTCTATTACCATCCCTACATTTTAGGTGCGTAAGCAAGGCACACGGAGGTCACATGACTTGCTGGAGGGAATAAGAGATGGAGCCAGGATCCGAGTTCATGTTCTTCACCAGCCCCCCACTGAGCTCTTGTTATTCATCTTGATGATTCCTGAATGTGGCCCCTGCTGCCTAGTTGTTTCAAATATTTTAAGTAATAATAAATAAATAATATTGTAAAAGTATGGAATATAAATCATTTGGCATCGGCACTCACAAAGAATGAATGGTCAGGCTGGAGATGCTGTCGCTCAACATACAGTAACATATTTAATCTGAAGATACTGCAGTTATAACATGAGTTAACAAGGGATCACAGAGAAGGTTGTGTCATGTGAAAGATCTAGATGTTATTCTGAACAGATTTAGGAGCATTGAAAGATTTTAAGGCGTGAAACAATAAGGCAGGCACTCCCTGTTTAAAGTAAATCCATTATAGATAAGTTAAAGGTCAAATCAGGGGGAAGTGAAATACTAATTCATTTCTGGAACCTGGAGCTAAAGAATAAAGGAATCTTCAACTTAGTGTTTTTAATTTTTTTCAAGTAAGGGACTAGGGAAATCACCCTCCGGTGTGTATGTGTGTGGGGTGGGGAAAAGCTGCTGCTTTGCCCGGTGCTGTCACATGAACAGTGACAGTTTAATTCAGAAAAGGAAAAAATATGGGCAATGTGAAATCAAAACCAGCCATGGCACCACATTGTTTCCATGGCTGTTTCCTGTCAGCTCCCTGCAGGCAGGGACGTGTTAGTCGCTGTCCCACCCCTGGTGTGTTTCACGCTGCGTGTCAGCGCTAAGTGCTTACTTAAATGTCTGTTTTTAAATGATCAGGTTAAACCAAGGACATGCATAACGAAAAGGAAAAGCGAAAACAAGCTCTTAGGCCAAACCCCAGCAGCGGTTCCACGATTTTCCATTGACTTGCCCCGATTCTGAGCCTGTAAGTGGCGAGGCTGGGATTCAAGTTCAGTAGTTTATGCTTCATCCCATTGCTATGGGTCCTTTCCCTCCGCTGTGTTTCTTTTCCTTTTTTTTTTTTCTTTTCAGCCATCCCCCGTGCCCCTCCCCTTTGACAATCATCAGCTTGTTTTCTGTATCTATGGGTCTGTTTTTGTTTTATTTAGTTTATTCATGTATTTTGTTTTTTCAGATTCCACATATAAGTGAGATCAGATGGTATTTGTCTTTGTCTGACTCATTTCACTTAGCATAATACCATCTAGATCCATCCATGTTCTCGTAAATGGGAAGATTTCATTCTTTCTTATGGCAGAGTAATATTCCATTGCATAAATGTACCACATCTTCTCAATCCAGTCGTCTATTGATGGGCACTTAGGTTGCTTCCATATCTTGGCTATTGTGAATAACGCCACAATGAACATAGGGGTGCATGCACATGTCTTTTCAAATTAGTGTTTTTGTTTTCTTCGGATAGATACCCAGAAGTGGTATTGCTGGTTTGTATGGTAGATCTATTTTGAATTTTTTGAGTAATCTCCATGTTATTTTCCACAGTGGCTGCACCAATTAACAATCCCACCAACACTGTGTTAGGGTTCCCTTTTCTCCACATCCTGCCAGCACTTGTTACTGATTGATTTTTTGATAACAGCCATTCTGACAGGCTACTGTGTACCTGAATCCCAAGTCCTGTCCCTGCTGGCCTGTGCAGCCTCATGTGCTCTGCTGTGTCCCATAGACTCTACTCCAGTGCCAAGTCTCCACACTCGCACAGCACTTCACCTGCTGCAGACTCTACCAGCATGTACGCCCCTGTGGGACTTCCTGCCCCAAAGACCCCAAGTCTCCTCTACATCATGCCCAAACATGGATGGCCTGTTCCAGAGAATCGCCCCAGGCCCTCTGTGCTCCTCTACCAGCTCCGTTTCTCTCCCCTGGGCTCTCCTGCAGCTGTGGCTGCATCTGTGCTCCCCATAAACATGGGGGTCGGTTCTCTCCCACGTGTGTCTTGGACTTCACAGAGTGCCTCCAGGGACAGTGACCGGATTATTTCTGCAACCCCAGGAACTCAGTGCAATCTTAGAATCATCAACTTGTAAAAATTGAAGTGATCACCTGTGGGCAAAGTGTGGACCTTACACATCAGTCTGTGTGGACTTGCCCTGCAGTCTTTTTACCCCTCAAGTTTACCTTACAGGGCAACGAATATCCAATTATCACATTCATAAAAATCAGGAGTTTTCACTTAAATATCCATGGTCAAATCTTGAAAAAGCCAAAGATCAGGCCACACTGGACCCTCGTCTCCAACACTGTCTGCGAAGTTGGCAGCAGCTGGCTCTTTAGACAAACCACGTCCACAGCCACTGGCTGCAGTCCCCACTGGCAAACCAACTGCATGTGTTGCTGTCACCTGCCCGGATCCGGGAAAGAGTTACACCCCTTGAAAGACTTACGTAGCAGATGTAATCCAGGCAAAACCCTTTTCTTTACTATTTCTTGTAAGGGCTATGTATTACCCTGTTCAGGCAGCTGTAACAAAATACCACAGACTGGGTGGCTTAAACAACACCCAACATTTATTTTTCACAGTTCTGGAGTCTGGGAAGTCCAAGATCAAGGTGCCAATGGATTCATTTCCTGCTAGGAGTTCTCTCCTGGCTTGCAGATGGTTGCCATCTCCTTGTGTGTTCCCGAGGCAGAGAGAACGCTCTGGTCTGTCTTCCTAGTCTTAGAAGGACAGTAATCCCATCATGGGGACCCACGTGACCTCATCTAACACTAATCACCTCCCAAAGTCCCCACCTCCAAGTACCATCACACTGGGCATTGAATATACGAATTTGGAAGATCGCAAACCTTTGTCCCTTACAGGCTGGCTTAAGAAATGAGATGAATCCTCCCTCCACCATTGCCCATCCAGGGGAAGGATTCCCTTTGGTTTATACATATTTATTTTCAGCTGCAAACTAGTTACTGTTTTCTACCCCAACACAAAAGAAGCACTGATTTTCATGTGTTTGGGGTTCAGTAGGTTGGGCATCAGGAGACCTCAGTTTCCCATTCAGCTCAGCAAACCCTGCTACTTGACCTTGGGGTTCCCATTCTCTGTCTACCTCAGTTTCCCTTCTGTAGGGGTCAAGACAGGACAAGATGATGGTGGAAGGCCCTTTGGTCTCTGATGCCCCGCGTGTCTTTCCTGACCAATTGTGGGGAATGCATGGGATTTATGGGTGCTCACCTCCCATGAGGTGCTGTCAACTGTCCACCCCAGCCAGGAGGCCCCCACAATCAGATGGCACCTATGGGGAGCTTGGGGTACATCGGGAGCAGGGACTGAATCCACGCACACTGGAATGCACGGAGGCAGCTGGCTCCTGTCTGCAAGCACAGCCCCCTTTTCCACTCAGCTGCACCGAGTAATAAGAGAGTCCCCGTCCACCCTCCTGTCACGGAGCTCCGCCCTGCGCTGCCTGTGCAGGGGCGTCTCTGCTTCTAATGAAGGATTTATTTAGGTCACCACCACCTTCTGTGCACAGCTGCGCAGATTAAACACGTTAGGAGAAGTAGCTCCTCCCCCTTCCTTCGTGGGGGCCCGCACACGCGGGGCTGCCCATCATTCATGCAGCGGCGGTCACGAGGGACCCACTGCATGCCCCTTCACAACCCCAGAAGCCGGATCCTTTCTCTGCGCCACTGTCCTTTCTTCCTTCAGCCTCTGTCTGGTTGAGTAGCCACAGTACTGTGGATCAAATGTGTTTGACTACTGATCGTCGCTGGGTCCCATTTATAATGCACAGCCTTATTTTTTAAGGAACGAAAATACCTCCCTGATCTGAGGACTTGCCATGCGCCAGGCGACATGGTAATAATGCCTTCAGCATCCACGGAGACTATTGTATTGAGCCCTCACACTCGGTGGGTAGGGCCAGCGCATTCCATATAAGGCCCCCAGTTTCACTGCTGTCTGGGGGATTTGAAGTGTAGAGCTGAGATTTGGGCCCGGGTTTTCAGCTATAAATCCTGTGTGGATTTTAGCATCTCCCCTCCATCCCTTCTACAGATAATACCATCTCTGTGGCCAGACTGATCCCTCTCTATTTTGTCTACTACAATTGTTTCCATCCTGGAATTAAAAACCAACTGCCCAGACAACAGTAAGAAACAAACACTAAAAGAACATTGGTCACGCCGGCTTAAGGCCAAGGCAGTGAGTCCAAATCCCAATGGGCACAGACGTTGCAGCTCACAGGTTCTAGCCTTCCAAGGGCTGAGGGTGCACAGCCAGTTTCCCCGGGAGCTTGTTAGAAACACAGACACGCAGGCCTCTCCAGGACCTCCTGGGTCAGAATCTACATTTTGAAGACAGCGCCCGGGGGACCGGTGAGCAAGGTGTACACATCTGAGTTTGGAAAGCACGAGGCTGGGTGATTGTAACTGGGGAGTCAGAGGTCCTGGGAGGGAAGCTTCCGTCACCTCCCACCTCCCACCTGCAGCTCCTTATCCTGGTCCATCTGCCTGATCTCTCACCTGATGTGGGGAAGGATGTTATGTGGGTTGACTTCAGACTACCTATGGGATGGGCTGCATTTTTCAGCCCCGTTGTATCATGTAGTACTCAGAGGCTCAGCATCAACATAGTGATGTATTTCTTCTGGCCACAAGTCCATACGCTTGTCACCACAGCATGCAGCCCTCCCTGGCTTGCCCAGGTACCACCTTCCTTCAATCCTGGAAAGCTTTGTTCGGTATCCAGCCTTTTATAACTATGGAACTTCCCTGCGTAGCTGTGGATGTAAGGTGGCCTGGAATGCTGGAATAGCTCGAAGAGAGCGTTCAGAGTCCTCTTTTCCAAGGGAAAATGGGGCCAATTACATTTCCTTGTCCCAGACAGTGCGTGAGGCCCAGGGAACCATTAACATTTTGTGGATTGACCTTGGGTCCTCTCCACCCTGAACTCTTTCCACCTCCTTCCAACCCATAGCGATTACCATAAGAAAATCCAAATAAAAGCGAATGTCAATATTGGTTGACAAGTGTCCTGTGTGGGCAATTTCAAGACAATAAGTATTTATGCGAGTCTTGAGACATCACTGTCCTTTCTTAGACTGACAGGCTCAAGCTCAATCTGTTTCCTTTCTTGGTTTCCAAGAGGACCTGCCAGGAGGGAAACCTGACACCACTGCAGAGTGCACTTAAGTAGTTGTGCAAAGATCAAAGTGAAGACATGCTTGACTCCTAAAGATGAACAAACGATCTTATACTGGTGATTGCTGAGAAGTTGGTAGTTGGATGCGGAAATGACAGCTGTGTTGTTCAAACTGTGTTTACCC
The DNA here is from genome assembly GCF_057876585.1 of Rhinolophus sinicus. Lineage (NCBI taxonomy): Eukaryota > Metazoa > Chordata > Mammalia > Chiroptera > Rhinolophidae > Rhinolophus > Rhinolophus sinicus. The sequence continues at coordinate 209,167,261 of NC_142501.1, forward strand.
AGGTTTCAGCTCATTCCAGAAAATTAAATCACTCAGCGCCCTGGGAAGCTGGGAGAGAAGCCATTCCTGTGTTGCAGTGGGATGGCTCTCATCCTTTCTGCTGGTTTATCATTCTCTTGTGTGAACTCTCTCTGCCTGGGGTGCACTTCTCACTGCCCATGGAGGGGGAGGGGCGGCACCAGTCCAAGGAGAGAAGCACAGCGCACTTTAGAGATGGCCTATGGAATTTTAGCTTTCACACTTCCTGGGTCTGTGACCTTCAGAAGGTCATTTAACCTGAAAAGTGTGTTTCCATATTTGTCATGGGGAGAAAGGCAGACCGTTAACATTTGTTGAATGTCTACTGTGTGCCAGGCACTGAGCTGTATATCTGGCGTGGGTAATCTTACGTAATCATGATGGCATCCATAAGAAGTGGGTTTTAGCCCATTTTGCAGAAGGGCACACTGAGCCCAGTCAGGTAAGAGGCTTATCTGAGGTCAGTTATCTCTAAGAATCCTAGCCTGGACCTGTCCAATTGCAAAAGCTTCTTTGCTTTTCCACTACTGCATACTATGTTTTCATTTCTTAAATATATATATATATATTTAAGAAATGAAAACATAGTATATATATATGTATTATATATACTATGAAAACATAGTATATATAATACATATATATATAATACAATGAGAATAACCACCTGTGAGTATTGTAAGTATTAGAGGGATAATTTACGCACAAGTGCTTAGCACCTGACACACAGTGGGAGCTCAGTAAGTAATCTTTTCCTTTCCAACACTTTTATTAAATCTCTTCAGGGACTTGCGGGCCAGGGCTTTGATCATCCCTGGTCTCCCAGTGGACATGGTTGCCTGTGCTAGCTGTGTCGCTATCTTGCGTTGAGGGGCGGGGAAGGTGTCCTGCAGCTGGATCACAGACACCACTGTTCCTGCTGCACTAAATTGCTCCCTTGCAAAATATTCTAGTTATTTCATTGTATCCATGAATCTGTTCCATGGGTCGGACCGGGAGAATATAGTGTCCTTAATTACATTTGAAATCTAGGTCATGATGTGAGCCATGTACGTGTAATAAGACTTATGGAGAAAATTAAAATATTTTTGAAGGGTTACTTCCCTGTCTCCCCTCCTTTTTTAATTAAAATATTTGCTAGACTCTCAGGTGACCTTGTCCTATTACCCTGAGAAATTTTGAGCCCCTCCCCCGCTTTCAACATCTGGTTTCTGCCTGACTCTCCAGAGATGGATGGAAAACTACATTTTGAGGCGCTCTTTTTCACAGACAAACTGTTGAGTCTGTCTTTCTATTGAATTAAAATTATTTCTCAGTACCTTCAGCCATTTGCCTACCTTCCAACTGTTATACATTCGACAAGTCCACTCTGCAAATAGGATCTCTAGCTCCTAGTCTGTACTGGAAATCATGCCAGGCCCTGGGGGGTGCAGCAGAGAGAGACAGGATACTGGCGAGGGGGCTCTGAATTGACATTGTCAGCAACAAGCAAATATAACTTTGGAGAGTATACGCAGAATATAAAGCGGGATGATGTGAAAGAAAGTGATTAAAATGGAGCGGGCGGGCTCCTGTTGCAAGGAAAGCCAGTGCTTGAAATAAAATCTGAATGACGAGAAACAGCCAGCCTCAGAAAGCCTGAGGCCTGGTGTCCTGGAAAGAGGGCGGGAGCAGCCAAGGCCCAGAGCTGGCATGAGCTGGGCATGTCCAAAGGAAAAGAAAGGTCAGGGAGGCTAGCAGAAAGGCGGGTCCCATGCCAGGGGCCTTCTGGACCTGGAAAGGAGTTTGGATTTATTCCAAGTGCAAAGGAACCTCCGCCTGGAACATCCCATGGCCCCTCCCTTGTGTTTCCCATACCTGGCATGTAGTCTACATCTTCATGGTGGGGCTCAAGGAAGCCTAGTGTTGCTGATGGGAAAGACTGGTCTTTTGAGTTCTTGAAACTCAAGGCTTGTTTATCACTGCAAAATGAAAACAGCCTCCCTGATAAAGGGGAGAAAACAGAGAGGGGTCTGGATCTCTCTTTGGGGCCTCTTAACTCATCTACAGAGGGAAGGAGAGGTTCAGTTTGCTCATCTTAGCAAGTCTGGGGCTTTCCAAGACATCCTGCCCCTCGTCAAAGAACCAGTGGCAGGCGTGAAGGGTCAGTAGGACCAGCGGCCCACAGCAAGGAGTCCCGTACCAACTGGTACACTAACTCAGCATCGCCAAGGAGTTAAGCCGGAAGCCAGGCTTTGCCTGCCCAGACTGAGTTTGAATCCTGGTTCTGCCTTGAACTTTCTGGATAAACCACTTCATTTCTCTTAAGCCTTACGTTCTTGTAATGGTATCAGTTCTCTTGAGGACTCTCAGCGAGCATCACAGGGGCCATATGAGCAAAGTTGGCAGCCTAGTGTCTGCTCTGTAGCAAGCAAGTGACACAGATGACAACCGCCATCATTGCTTCTGGCGAGGGACATGGCTGCCCAGTACTCTGTCCGCAACCTTGCCGGCTCAGGACTCCAGACCTTCAGAAGGTTCCGTTTGTTCAGTGTTACCTGGTTTGCTTCCAGAGACAGAGAGTGATGGATTCATCTCTGTGCTGTCTGCAAGTTCAGATTTCCCTCCTGGTCCTTCTCCTGTTTAGGAAGCTCCTGATTTGTGAGTAGAGTAGGGGGACTTGCTTGTAAGAGAGCGTTTTCATACTCCAAGAGCGTTCAGGTTAAGAATTAAAACTCTGCTCAGTGGTCTCTATCTCTGTGCTGCTCACCTCACTTGCCATAAGCCGCATGCAGCCTTGAGATGTGCTAGAAGAGTAAATTAATATATCCCGGATTTTGAGGACTTCATACAAAAATTTTTAAATATCCTGTTATTTTTATGTAGTGACTTATGTGTTGGAGTGATGACATTTTAGATGTAGTAGGTGACATAAAATATTTGTGTGTGTTTTTAGTGTGGCTCCTGGAAAATGTTAAAGTGCATGTGTGAGTCATTTTAACATTTATGATAAAATTAATAATAATACATGATTTGACTAAGCACCAGAGACGTCTAAATAAATAGTTGCTGTCATTTTTGGGAGGGGTTACCGTCACTTACCTTCATGCACATCTCCTGATTGCCTGTGAAGACTTGACTTTTTCTGAGCATGTAGTAAAACTGTGTGTTACATTTTTATTTATACAACTCACCTGCTGTATAACTGCTGTGAGGGGAAGGCGCTGTAGTTGGTGTTATGGAGGGGAGAAAGCATTGGTGAAAATGGGGAATTCATCTCATGCTTTAGCTAAAATGTTAGCGATGTGGCATACATTCAATAAATACTTGTTTGATGAGTGACAAAAGGACATATGTGGGTCACATTATATTTCTGTTGGCCAGTGCTTGTTGATACACCTTATGCCATTTCAGTCTCAAAGTAACCATTTGCAGTGGGTTGCAATTATTGCTGTTTTACAGATGAAGAAACCAAGGCTAGGAGAGGTTAAGCCACTTTGAAGTCAAAACCGGAGAGGGGATTCCTGGCTCCATAGCCTGTGTAATTCTTTCGACTCTTCTACTGAATAGAAGAGGTGAATGAGTTGGCCCTGTGCTGTATGTACCCTGCATGGCAGCTGATTCAGGCATTGGTGGCCAGTGGGTTTTCACTGCAGGGTAGATTTGGGGGAAGGGCAGCTTTCTTCTTTAGGAGGCCAAAAATATTGTCATTAGTTTATGTTAAGACCACACGCCAGGGAGACCGCAGTATAGCAGGCAGAGTATGGAGCCGGAATTCGGGAGCCGCAAGTTCTAGGCCTGGATTCTCTATGTCACCTTGGGCAGGTCATCTCGGGGCCTCCTCACCTGTAAAATGAAAGGCAGGGACTCGACTCTCACTTTGATGGTCACAATCCCATTGTCAAAATCCCTGTGGCTCAGGTGTCCTGTTTATAGGTTCACCTGAGCTTAGAGGTTGTTTCTTTTCTGAGAGTATTACTAAAAGGCTCAGAAATTCTGGCTATGCCACTTAGAAAATCAAATTATCCAACTATCACAGGAAGAAGTTGGCTCTGAATGGCCAGTGTGTGTGTATGATACATACAGATAGATAGATAGATAGATAGATAGATAGATAGATAGATATAGATATAGATATAGATATAGATATAGATATAGATATAGATATAGATATAGATATAGATATAGATATAGATAGATATATGTATATATATAAATATATATAACTTGGGTAAAGTTTCCTCATCTACAAAATGGTAATAATAAGTTTCATACATGCACCTGCTATATATATATCTGTATAGCTCTCTCTGTCTCTCTCTTTAAATGTATATATACAGATATATATGGCATGTGTGTGTAAGAGACATTAGCTAAGCTTTTTATTTTTTTCGTATACCTCAAATACATTTGGAATGTAGCAGATTTAGAGTAGGTAAATGCATTTTTAGAAAGTTCTCAAGTAGAAACGAGGAGCTTTTGCACCACTAAATGCCCAGTTTATTTTTGTTTATTTTTATGGAAAGGACAACCTATATTCAGTCTCCTCCCTCTGCTGACTGCTGGTAATTCCCCCGGAGGTAAAAGAGCTCAGACATGCAGTGTGCTAACCAGGGTGCTCATAATAGAGTGGGAAGAATAGTCAGACAATATGCCTTTCAGACCCGGCCTCTGACTCGACCAGGTACCTGTGGGAGGACGGGGCCTGTAGTTGTTTGCTGAGTCTGAATACAGAGCTGTAAGGTGGAGACAGCAACTGTCACCACAAAGGAGGTAGGATACAGTGTGGAGTAGCTATTCTCTCTCTCACTTCACCCCCCCAAAACCCCTGTACACGTGCACACATGCACCCATATGCACACTCATGCACAAACCCGTACAAGCATGCACATGTACACACACACACGCATGAAAGGCAAGCATAGCTGGTCCATTCAGTCAACTCACATGGGCAGTTGAGAAGGAAATGAAATTTGCCTGAAACATACTGAAACGTTCACTTGACTAAAGCAAATGGCCCATTAAATTGAGCTCATCCAATCAGTAGAACCAACCCTGAACCACATCTTGTTTGGCCAATGCTCCTTAAACATTTTCTTTTTTTTTCCTAAACAATTATGCCAGCTGATCTTGCAAGTGCCTTCTCCAGCATCTGCAATCCTCTAAAGATTTACAGCTTTTTAATTCCTTGTTCTTTCATACATATTTTTCCAAACAGCTAATGTAGTTGAGATCTGAAGGAGGTAGATCAGTTGCTTTGATCACAAAAATGGAAACCCTGGATGTGGTTCTTTGCTTCCACATTCTGGACAAGTTTTAAACTAATTAAGTGAATTTTAAGCCTGGTGTAAAGACGATCATGGGCCCTCTTAGTGGAGAACATTTTATCGGCTCTCTAAGTCCCACAGTCCCCAAACCTGACCTGTCTCCAACCGATCGCTAAGTGTGTTTACGTAGAGATTACTTAAAAGACAGCTCCCAACCGCCTCTTTCTGGGAGAGGGTCAGACACAGACTGTGTTTATCAGCTCCCTAAAAACATTAACCATGACGGTCTGCCTTTGGGGACGCCATGCCATCCTGCCCAGCAGGGCCTGTGTCCTGGAGGGTCCCAATTCTCTAAATGTGATAAATCTCAGATGGGTAGAGAAGAAAAGGCATAAAGGACGCAGTGTTTGGAAAGAGAGCCCTGAGTTTAGAGTTTTGAATCCGGGCTCTGAATTTTGAAATGGACTGAATTTTTGTGTCCTTGGGCCAGGCTCTCATCTATAACTGTCCTGCCTTCCAACCTTATGCTGTAGAGTTGTGGTGACAACTGACTGAGCAGACGGCAAGACCACTTTATAAATAGTAAGGCTTTGCATGCATGCAGACTTTTTGCTCTTTCCAGTAACCTCAACTGTTTATCCCTCTAGCCCCACTGCAAGTATTTCCCCTACTGTGAAGCCATTCCAAATTGTTTCAGGCAAAACAAATGAGCATATGCCCTCCCAGTGCCCTGCCTAAACAAAATCTTAACATACATCATGCCGATACCTGTGGTCAGGTGGCATCAGTTAACCTTTCCCAATTTTGTGCTGAAATACAAGACACACCAAAACTCAATGGCTACAGACCACAAGGATGCATTGTCACTCATGAATGGGGATGACTGTGCTGCAAACAGTGGTCTTGTGGGGTGATTCTGCTGCACCTCGCTTATCTTTCTCCTGGGACCAGTGGCTGGCCAGGACACATTATTTTCATGGTGATGGCGAAAGTGCAAGAAGGCAAGTAGTAACACACAAGACCTCTTAATGCCTAGGCTGGCAACTGGCACATTGTCAGTTCTGTCCACATGCCATTGGCCAAACCCAAATCACATTGTCGGTAAACACACTCTCCCACAATGGAGCCATGGCAAGAATTGGATGAAGGGACGGGTGAAGAATTGGGACTAAACAATCAATCTTCCATATAGGTTCACCTGCCTCTCTGCCTGGGGTTGGCGGGTACTTAGTAAATATTCCAGTGATGTTTGCTGAGATCTAAAAGAGCTTTCCCACACTTTTCTATATATTAGGTCGGTGCAAACGTAATTGAGGTTTTTGCGATTTTAACCTTTTAAACTGCAGTTACTTTTGCACCAACCTAATAGCAGAGTTTGGTAAACTACAGCTGTGGGGCCAAATCTCTGATTTTGTGCAGAGAACTAAACATAAATTGTTGAAAAAGAAAAAAATATTTAACAATGCATGAAATTCTATGAAATACAGATTTCCGTGTTCACAAATAAAGTTTTGAGACACAACCACACACCCTCATTCCTTTGTGTATTGTCTGTGGCTGCTTTAGAGCAGAACAGCAAGCGTGGTTGGAGTTGGCATAGAGACGGCATGTCCTGCGAAGCCTGAAACATTACTGCCCGGCCCTGCACAGAAGCTGTTTGCCATCCCCTGCTCTATAGTATCAAGAACAGAGAGCCGCAGGGAGGCGAAGGCCTTCCCAAGACTGCAGAGTTATCAGCTCCATTAAGTCTGTGTGGATTTGGGGTTAATATTGTCCCCTCTTTGTTTCCTAGTAATTGGCAGCCCGTGACACCCATGTGCCACTGATCAGGAGGCATTTCCTGCGGCAGCGCTTCATGACCCAGCGACGTCCGGCCCAGTGAAGCCAGCGTGGTGTCCGGCATGGCCGCGCTACTCCTGGGCGCGGTGCTGCTGGCGGCCCAGTTGCAGCTCGTGCCTTCCCGTCCCGCCGCCTCTGCAGGGGCTGAGCCGGGCCAGCAGGAACTTGTGCAGAAAGCGGCCCCCCTCCAGGACAAGGGCCCCGACGGCGCGGCCGCCAACGGCTCGGCCCAGCAGCTGCCGCAGACCATCATCATCGGGGTGCGCAAGGGCGGCACCCGCGCGCTGCTGGAGATGCTCAGCCTGCACCCCGACGTGGCCGCCGCGGAGAACGAGGTACACTTCTTCGACTGGGAGGAGCACTACAGCCAGGGCCTGGGCTGGTACCTCAGCCAGATGCCCCTGTCCGTCCCGCACCAGCTCACGGTGGAGAAGACCCCCGCGTACTTCACGTCGCCCAAAGTGCCTGCGCGCGTCCACAGCATGAACCCGGCCATCCGGCTGCTGCTCATCCTGCGCGACCCGTCGGAGCGCGTGCTGTCCGACTACACGCAAGTGCTGTACAACCACCTGCAGAAGCGCAAGCCCTACCCGTCCATCGAGCAGTTCCTGGTGCGCGACGGCCGGTTCAACGTGGACTACAAGGCGCTCAACCGCAGCCTCTACCACGTGCACATGCGCAACTGGCTGCGCTTCTTCCCGCGGCGCCACATCCACATCGTGGACGGCGACCGCCTCATCAGGGACCCTTTCCCCGAGATCCAGAAGGTCGAGAGGTTCCTGAAGCTGTCGCCGCAGATCAACGCCTCGAACTTCTACTTCAACAAGACCAAGGGCTTTTACTGCCTGCGGGACAGCGGCCGGGACCGCTGCCTGCACGAGTCCAAGGGCCGCGCGCACCCCCACGTGGACCCCAAACTCCTCCACAAACTGCACGAGTATTTTCACGAGCCAAATAAGAAATTCTTCGAGCTTGTCGGCAGAACATTCGACTGGCACTGACTGGCAGTAAGCTAGGCTTGGAACCTTTCCTCTTGTAAGTTCTGGTGTACATCTAGGGGGGAAAAAAGAGAATTTTAAAAGGGCATTTAAGCTATAATTTATTTGTAAAATCCATAAATTACTTCTGTACAGTATTAGATTCACAATTGCCATATATACTAGTTATATTTTTCTACTTGTTAAATTGAGGGCATTTTGTATTGTTTTTCATGGTTGTTAACATTGTGTAATATGTCTCTATATGAAGGAACTAAAAGATTTCACTGCAAACAAAACAAAACAAATTCTGGAGACGCTATCTTTTGGAATATAATTAACTTGCCCCCAACTCAAAATAGCTGTCTGTATTGCTCTCATTGGAGAATCTATATTCGTTTGTTACTTAAAAAAAAAAAAAAAAAAAAAAAAAAAAAAAAAAAATTCATGGCTATTATGTTTGTTTTTCCCCCTCTCCTTTCTTCATTGCTCTTTTTAATTTTTAATGTCTTGCTGTGGTCATCAGATTTCTTTTTCACTTGCATTGTAAGATTTATCTTCACTGAGATCCCCTATTATTCTTGGAGGAGGCAGTTTCACCCACTCCTGACTTCAGGTGCCTGGGTGTGAGTTAACCCCATGTAAACTCAAAGTGGACAAAGCAATATTAAGCCTGGGGACATAGTTACTAACTAAGCAAGAGGTTCCCTGCCATGCATCTTTGCATCAGAGTGCTTACATATATTTCTGACCTCTGCAAGGGGCAAAACCTACAATAAAGGCAGACGAATCGTGCAATAAAGGGGATTAAAGCATTGGCCTTAAGAATGACCTTGGGACTGTGTACTTTGCCCCAGGTGGCAATGGGTCTCCGCAGATCCACTTAGAATAGAAAAGAGGAATTGAAAATGTATGTGTCCCTATCTTGTAGATTCTGTGAAAAGCTGAGTAAAGGGGTACGCTTTTGCTTGGGTTCCTGTCTATCTATTTCCTGAGAGCTCAATATGCATTTATATACATATATTCCCTAAACTTTGAGACATAGATATGTGTATGTTTAAAAATCAGCTCTGAGTTTGGAGTCCTGAAGGTGGAAGAAAATTTAAAGTCCCCAGCGTTCAAGTCAAACGGAGAAAAGCACAGAGCACAGAGAAGTACAGGTACCTGTGCCTACAAGTGAGAGGCCGAGTTCAGTTTCCCTTCTGCCCGTGAGAGGCTGGATTGTTGGAGGAGCCTCAGGTTCCTCATGCTGTCTTTCTTCAGTCAGCCTTTTGCAGGATTAAATAAATTGGATTATTTTTTTTTCTGATGAAATCAAAGCATATTCATTATGGTAAAATGAAAAATACAAACAAGTGAAATAACGCCGTTCCCTGACATACTTTGTACTTAAGGCAGAGGAGTGAAATGGACATTATTGACCGTCTACGTACAAGAGCTCATTGAAATTTTTCCCCAAGCAACCTTAGGAAGCGGGAATTATTATGGCAAGTTCAAAGCAGAGGAAATCAGCACGAAGACGATAAGGAACTCCTCAAGTTCGTATTGACTCTAAGCCAGAGCTCAGAGTCCACATAGAGCTGAAGCCCAGGTTTGGGGTTGTTTTTCTGTTTTTGTTTTTTTTTCTACCCAACTCTTTCCCAACTCAAAAGGAAAGGCGCAGCTTCAGAAACAGTTCTTGTCTGCTTAACCTGACAGATCCCTTCCCTGGTGCCAAAGGTCTTCCATCCCAAGGGGTGTGCCTGAGCTGGAGGAAAGAGACAAGAATGAGCCTGCATTCTTCTCAGCAGTGCTATCAGGGAAGTGAGTCACCTTGGTCCTGTTTCAGCAGCTGCAGCCCAGCCTGACCTTAGCATGGCCCACGCCCCACCCCAGGCCCTGCATGGACACTCTTCCTCCTCAGAACCCATTAAGGTTGTCATTAACAAACAGCTCCCCAGAGGGCATGGTAGAAGTCCTCCTAGCAGCCTTGCCCTTGACACGGTAGGTTGCAAGCTGCAGAGTGCTTCCCTCCGCAGCAACGCTGGATCTTGCTTTTATCACCCCCATTGAAGAGCTGAAGAAACGGGAGGCCCAGAAAGGTTAAATCGAGTTTCCTAGGCCACCCAAGTACTTGGTGGCTGAGCAGAGACTCCAATGCGAGTTTTCTGACTCCCAAGAGGATGGTCTTTGCAAAACCCCGATGAATGCCTGTGGCCTCATGGGGATGGTACGCTCGAGGCATTGACAGTTGGGGCAAGAGGTGGTGGGTAGGAATGGAGGAAGGAAGGAGCAAGCACTAGGGACATGGTCCAGCTGCTGGGGCTGGCACCGTTGATGATGGGGGGTGGTCCACTGTAAAATAATCAGTGAGTGTAAATTCAGTAATTGTTCATTTAGGGATTCAGGGTCTTGACTAAGGATGTATTCATGGATGTCTACCATGGGCAAAGGATTGGGGTCCTAGTGGCTACATCTATCTTTCCACCTATGGTTCAATTTCAGCCTGCCATTTGGAAGGTACAAGGACTAAGAACCCATCACTCCAGACCTAGCCCAGGCACTTAGAGCTCATCTGAACACTGTCCAATTCAGAGGAAGCCCTACAGGTGAGCTATACCACCTTCATAGGAGCCAAACACCATGACTCAGGAGCCAGATGGGCACCTGGGCCCTCCCCAAACACACCTAACACTGATTCTATTCACAAATAAAAAGATGCCAACTGGAGGGAGTGAGGCTCCTGCCCCAACCAGCCCAGGCCCAGGGGCAACCCTGGGGCCTTTGGAGAGGAGCTGAGAGCAGCTGAGCAGAGCCTCAGCTTTTGCATTTAGAATGTTCATTGCTACTTGATGCTTCTGAGTCAGGACAGCCCCTTCCTCCAGGAATCAGACAGTACTGAACTGTCAACACTGGTTACCAGCTCACAGTCTGAAATGTTTCTAGTTCAGCAAGAATGATGATGTATCTCTGAGCATAGCGTCCCTTTTCTTCATATCCTGGGAGACTAAAGGGAGAAATAGGGCAGAAGAGCCCAATGCCCAGGATGCCTGCTACTTACAGGGGTGGAATCAGAGATCACGGCCAACAGTTCAGATAGTCATTAAAATTGTAGTTTTCTTTTGAGCCCCTACTCTGTGCTTAGCATGTTATTAAGCCCTCAGGAGTATAAAAGAAAATGTAACAAGAACTAATAGTTATTATTTTTAACCTTTTAAACCTCAATTACTTTTGCACCAACCTAACTGTTCTGGGTTTAAATAAAAAAACACAGAGGGTCTAGGAAGGTTAGGGCAATGACATTTTTTAACCTTGTGAACTGGCCCGGGCAGTCTGCTCTCATTTAATTCAGGAATATCCCTGGGAGGAATCAACTAGCCCCATTATAGAGATGGGGAAACAGAGGTATAGCAAATCGACACATGGACCTGCCCTCATTACTTTAGAAGAAAGAGAGGACTATGACTCAGGCTGGCGGGGTAGTTGTCGTGGAGACGGGGAATACTAGCATTGAAGATCATAAACAGGTGAGGGATGACAGAGACGTCACTCAAAATGCCATTAGTGAGGAGCAGTAACAGATGAAGCATCTTCCCAAAGGAAGAGCTATGACCCAGCTCACTTAATTGATGGGCCTCAGGGACCCTCCTCTTCCCACAGGGAGGCTTCCTGGAGGATGTGCTCTGGAGCTGGGACACAAAGGGCAATGGATGCAACGAGAGCATGGCATTCTGGGCAAGGAGGGCTTGAGGAATTGAGATAGTGGTGACGGGGCAGGGGGAGGACGTAGGGGACCTTCAGCCAAAAGACTGGTCTACGGGGCATGTGAATGGGTTAAACACACTGAGAACTCACTAGGTGTCAGACACTTGTGGCCTTGACATCTATTTTCCAAGTGCCGGGAGCTTACTTAGCAGGCACCCGTGCATCTCTGTCTGCTGTGCAGGTGTGTCTGTCACATAAAAAAAACTATCATTTATTGCACACCAGTTATGTGCTTGGCATTTTAAATATGCTGCTTCTAATCCACATGGCAATTCTAAATAGGAAATGCCATAGCACTAATTTTACAGAGGCAGAAACTCAAACTCAGACATCAAAGGTCCGTGCATGATGGCAGAGCCACGGATTGTTACAACAGAGATTCAGTCCCCACATCCTTGCCTGGCTACTTTTCAGTCCATGCAGTCGTGGGGAAGGGGAGGAAGAAGTGTTGCCTAAGCATGTATTAGGCAGAGCCCGTAAGGGAAATGATGGGCTTCCAGGATGCTCAGAGTGATACCAGATGGTCTTCACACAAAAGACTGGCTGAGATGTGATACAACAGGCACATGACAACGCATGGTCCTCACTGACCGAAGTTCACGGAGGAAATCTGAGCTTGAGCTAAAGACCAGAGCAACACAACGGAGCTCTCCAAATCCCCAATATGGAGTGAATACCAAGCTACAGACACTCTGATTGGGTGGCTTGACTGTAGGACATGATGTGGGACGTGGCCTTGGTTCTTCCGTTCACCCTGATGCCAAGGTCTTGACTCTGTTTCCCCCAATGACCCAGTGAGGTACCCTGAGAGAAAAAGCAATTAGAGCCAGGACACCTGGGTGTAGATCCCAATTCCATGGGTTGGTTGACCATTGGCTGTGCGGCTTTAGGCCACATTCTCAGAATCTCCGTCTCCTTCTCAATCTAAATGGACTGATATTTACTTAACTCTGTTTTGGGGGAAAATTGATGAGATAAGATAGGTCCAAACTAGGAGCTCATCGGGTATGTGGCTTAGTGGTTAAGAATGTTTAGGACTGTGGGAGACAGACCAAACTGGTTTTGAACAAGACCGCTGGCACCCATTGCCTTAGTTTCCCCATCTGCTTCCCACCTAGGAGACTGTAGCCATTGCTGTTAGTGTCCCATCCAGATCCTATTCACCAGGGACGTGCTCTCCTGCCACCCCCTCCTCGCCACACACACACCACAAAAGTTGGCATCTACTGGCTCACCCTCTACTGTTTTCTGTAGAAAATAGTAGAAATTCTGTAGTAGAATTTCTCTTAGCTGCCTTACCTGGAGGTACCTGGGAAGTTAGGCCTGCCATGTTCTCCACTTTCCTTGGGGTTGCTTGTGACTAATGACTGAGTGATCTGAGATGGAGGGTGGTTGGGGTTGTGGGGTCGCAGCCCAGCCTCCTGGCCTCCGCAGGACAACCTCTATAGTAGAACCCAGGCTCCAACGCTGCTCGTGGGTCAGGCTGAGGCCAGAGCTCTCCTGAAACCACACTTTTGCTGTTTCTTCCCCTCCCTTATCCTGTGCCCCTCTCTGCCTTCCTCTTTTCTTCTGTAATCTCAGCAAATGACTCGCCCAAGAATATAAGGATCGCATCTCAGGCTTTGCTTCTAGCGCACCTGATCAAAGACAGTCAACCTGCATGAATATCTTATTCTCTCTGAATTTCAGATGGATAATGTGACCAACCCACAAGGTTATCATAATTCTTCCAATTAAACAAGAGACAGTAGGAAATAAGTCTGTTTTATTGGCTAACCCACAAAAGTGCTAAATACAATAGTAGATACATTTCTTACCAAGGAGTAGTTTCTTTTTTGGCTTATTAGACTGTCAACTAAGTATTAATAGATAGATATTAAACGTCAACTCCACCTTCATGAAGTCTTTCTGGTTCCCATAAATATGAAGGCATTGATCCATCTTACTTATGTTATAGGGTATTGTATCTGTGTTGTTTGACAAGTATTTTATTTAGAGCCAATAGATGAATGTTTCTTCCTCTTAATTGCAACACCTGGCACCTAGTGCAGTGCCTGGCACATGGCAGATAGGAAGTACTTGTTTGTGGATTGAACCATAACTTTAGTCCAGTTGTCAGTCTGATGTGAAAAGCCTTTTTACTATATCCCATCCTTGTGATCTGTCTGGTTTCCTGGGAAAACCTTCTCTGGACCACACACTGCTAGCATTTTACATTGTACTGTCTTATTGAATCCTTATGAATCCCTAGGGAAATATTCAATCTAAGCTCCATGTTTCTGCTTACCATCATATCCCCAGAAAATGAAATGATGCTTCTCATAGGAGGTACAAATATTTAGTAGCTAAATGAGTCATTCTAATGCCCAAGTTGGTTCCACTCTGCCATACTATTCAACCGCTTCCTAAATACTGCACTAATGGAGAATCCATATTCTTCAAGGCAACCCATTATATCTCTAAACTGTCTATTAAAATTCATACTTCCTGTACCTAAACCTGCATCCTTCTAGCTTCCTCCCATGCATATGAGTTCTACCTCAGGGTGTAGGGAAGAACAAGTCTCATACCACCTTCTCACACTGGCACAGTAGACAGCCCTGGCCTCGGATTTGAAGATCCAAACTTAAAGGTTTAGCTCAGCCTTTGCCATAGCTGTGTGACCTTGGGCAATTGTCTTACCTCTCTGAACTTCTGGTACCTTTCTGGAAAACAGGATAAATGATGCCTTTTCACAGGGATTCTATGAGTATTACATGGCTAGTGGACAATGTACAAAAATGAGATCATAGTTGTATAAACAGTCTTCTAATATGGAAAAGTAACCCCGCTTTAATAACCGATGTCATCCTCTAGGGGGTAATGGGATGATAGTGAGTATTTGCTGAAAGCTAAATGTGTATTATCTCTTGTAACCTTCACATCAACCTAGGAGGCAAGTCCTCCTATTCACCTTGCTTTTTGGATGTGGAATCCAAGGCACAGAGATATGAAGTAATTTCCCTAAAGTCTCATGTCTAGTAAATGGGACAGCGAGCTCCATGTCCTGGGCAGTGGGTCTTCATGGCTAGCATGCTTCACCTCCACGCTACACTGCCTTTCAACGCAAAAGAAAACTACTTCTCCAACACATCTGCCCATGGAAAGAGCTAGAGCACAAAGAAGGTAAAACCAGAAATCAGGAACTTAAGGCAAATATCAGCCAAAAGACTATAGTAGGCAGAATTCACGAAAGACCCCTCAAGGTTCCCAGCCCTGGTGTGCACACCCTATATAATTGTCTCCCATTAAATGTGGACAGGACTTGTAAATAAGATGGGATGCTTATTCTCTTGACTAGGTTACTTTACACATATATGGCAAAGGTGATGGGATGTGACTACGGGTGACCCTTGAACAATGCAGGCTTAGGGGCGCTGACCCCCTGCACGGTAGAAAATCTACATATAACTTTTGACTCCCCAAAAACGTAACCACTAAAGCCTACTGTTGACTGGAAGCCATAAACAGTCACTTAACAAGTATTTCGTATGTCATGAGTATTATATACTGTATTCTTACAATAAAGTAACCTAGAGACAAGAAAACGTTATTAAGAAAATCATAAGGACGAGAAAACACAGTTATAACATTTTTTGAAATAAAAGTCCACATATAAGTGGACCGCACAGTTCAAACCCATGTTGTTCAAGGGTCAAAAGCATGTTATGTTATATAAGACTAACGGAGCAGCCCGCAGAGAGAATCTCCTTCTGATTTGAAGAAGTCATCTGCTGTGTTGTGAGATGCTTAGGAGGGGCCAAGTAGCGAGGGACTGCAGTGGCCAGTAGTGCTGAGAGAAGCCTCTGGCCAACATCCACCAAGAAAGCAAAGCTTACTGTCTTACAGTCGCAAAGACCTCAATTTTTCCAGCACCCTGTGAGCTTGGAAGAAGGCCCAAAGCTCCAGATGAGAAAGCAGTCTGGTGGAAACCTTCATTGCTGTCCAGTGAGCTCAGGCAAAGCTAGGGCTTGCCTGGATTCCTGTCCCATGCAGACTGGGATGATGGGTATTGGTTTAAGCTGCTAAGTCTGTGGCAGTTTGTTACACATAGATAACTAATACAAAGCCAAGCCTACTTTCTAGCCATTCATCTCAGCTTATACTCACTTTTTATACTCTCTCTTGAAAACAAACGAAATGTGTGGCTTTTAGCCACCCAGGGAATACACGTGGGATAACAAGATCCTACAAGTAAGATCATTCAGAGATAATCACTGTCAACATTTTGGTTTGTCTAGTTCAAGATTTTTCTAACACACGAATGTGTGTGTGTGTGTGTGTGTGTGTGTGTGTGTGTTTGTATGTATCTTTGTATGTACATTAATAATAAATTAAATCTTTTTTAACTTATCCAATGACCCGAGGAACAAGTTCAGTTGATATCTACACGTTAATAGAGTTGAAAGATAGCTTAAAAATTATTGAAGCCAGTCATCTTATTTTATGGAAGAAGGATGTGAGGCCTGGAGAATAACATCCCTCGTCATGCTTACATAGCTAGTCAATTGCAGACTCAAGATAAGAACTGAGAACTTACTTCCTAATACTTTCCATACTGTATATTTGTCATCTAATCACTTGTCACTCCCCAGATAAGAACCAATGACTCACACAACTCTTTGTGTGTAGCAGATACCCAGTGGATAGAAGTTACATTCCTCATTTACTAGTGTTTTTAGTGCCATGGGAACAACAATAAAAGCTAGATAGACCTGGTGTTCCAGTTACCCATGGCTGTGTAACAAACTACCCCAAAACTTAGTGGTTTAATGCAACAATCCATGATCTTTCATAGTTCTGGCGGGGCTGGGAACAGTGAGGCCAGCCTTGCTTTGGGTTTTCACCTGGTTGTTGTTGGATAGTGGTTAAGACTTTAGTTGTCAGAAGGCTGGACTGGGTTGGATGTTTGATGCTTACTTAGGATGACTGAAATACCTGAGGGCTACCTAGGCATTTCCTGAGAGGCATCATTCTCTCTTTCCCTTTGCATGTGCTCAAGTTGGGCTTCCTCACAGTATGGCAGACTTAGGGTCAACTCTATTAATGAGATTTTGAATATGGTTGTTGGCTTTCCCCAGAGTGAGTGTTTCAAAAGAGCAAAGCAGAAGTTGCAAAGGTTACATAAAGAAACTTCTGCTTCATTCTATTGTTTCGAAAGGACCAGCCCAGATTCAATGCGGAAAAGACATACATGAGAGCTGAGTAATAGGACGTGTGGTTCCCTGGGGGCCCCCTTTGGAGACTCGCTACCATATTTGGTTGTTCCTTGACAATAAAATGGAGAGAACGCCCACCTAATGGATAGTCGGTCATACTTAAAAGGGAGGTTAATGTAGGTGTAAGCTTTCATGAGTCCATTATTCTAATGAAAGCTATCATTATTATTAATCCTTGGGCCTGCTATGTAATTTCAACTATTTTGACCTAGAGCATTTGACTATATTCAGTCCAATCATTTGATCACAGGCAATGGTGATTCAATGATTTTTCATAAATCTTTTGTCCTATAAATAGAATGAAGACATGTATACCATGTTGCTTTCACTGTCTTTTGTTACAGCCCATCCAAACCATATGAGAAAAAAATCCACTTACAACAAACTGTGGACTGGGGTTAGCTTGGAAAACGTAGTCTGATGTAGGCACACACCTTTGCAGACCTACAGAACCTTTTAGGTAATTTGTCAAACATGAAAGAATGTTTGAGACATTTAACAGTGCATATTAAAAGCTGTACACAGCCGTGGAAAAAGAATGCATGGCAGATTCCACTTCCACTTTCTGTAATTTGGAAGTTCTATCTTTAGCAGCAATTTGCATTTTCCACACAATTAAAGATTGTACCTAGTTCTAATTTGCACTTCCAAGTATCCAATTCAGCTGTGATTTACATTTTTTTTCCTATTTATCTGTTTATCTGCTTCCCAGTAAGAAAACTGGGTTTCAAATCTTGACATTTTCACTTAAAATGTGGGTAACACTGAATGAATTTGATTAATCATTTCAAAGGGTCAGTTGGCCTGTATGTTAAATGGGGATAAGACTTTATTTAAGGAATTCTTGTACACCATAAAGTCTGTGGCACAGCCGGCACACGGACACGCACTACACGTGCATTCATTGCTCTTTTAACACACTCTTTGTGGACACATGCAAACGGTCTGTGAATACCAAACTCAGTATTGGTAATAGAACAGCCCTTTAGATATTACTGCCCACAATGAAAGTCAAGGCCAACACATTCAAAGTCGGTGAGATGTTTTTGTTCCTCTAAAGATAAACATTCATACAAATCCAACCCACTGGCAAACAAATACAATTTTTGAGACATTATCTGGATAAAGATATTCAGTTTTCCTGAATACAATGAAATAGTAGCCATCCGTGAAAAGGAATGGCATGCTGACCCATCCTATAGCGTGCTTGCATCTTGAATACATTATGCTAACTGAAATAAACCAGACACAAAAGGACGGATATTGTATGATTCCAATTATAAGGAATATCTAGCTAGAATGGGCAAATTCATAGAGACAAAAGGTAAATCAGAGGTTATCAGAGGCTAGAGAGGGAAGCCTTACTGTTTAATAAGTACAAAGTTTCTGCTTGGGTAATAACAAAGTTTTAGAAATAGACAGTGGTGACAGATGTATCACATTTTGAATGTAGTTAATATTCCTAAATTCTACACTTAAAAATGTTTAAAATGTATGTTATATATTTTTTTACCACAAGAAAATATATATACATATGATATACATATAATGTACATATCAAAAGAGGACAAAATCCAATCTTAGG
Organism: Rhinolophus sinicus; assembly: GCF_057876585.1. Classification (NCBI taxonomy): domain Eukaryota; kingdom Metazoa; phylum Chordata; class Mammalia; order Chiroptera; family Rhinolophidae; genus Rhinolophus; species Rhinolophus sinicus. Next base: position 209,185,928 of record NC_142501.1, read on the forward strand.
CTCTATATCAACTGCATTTAATTTCAAGCAAGTCAACCATGTTCCTGATTCATTTGCACAAGGGCTTGCATCAAAGGGCTCACTCTGTGTGTCATTATCGCATGACAATTCCAGTATCCAATCGCTGCATTATTTATCAGTTTATAGATGGAAACTCAACATGATACCCAATGGGCCGCAGACCTAATTACACCCACTTTCCATGTGCCTAACTGTGACTTAGCATCAAGCTAAATAAATCGTTTAGTTATAATTTGAACTACTATACATAGTTTTCAATTTCTCCCATCATTTGCAGAGTTCATGATTGCCTCTGTAAATATCCTGTTGTTTCCAATCTACCTGTGAGATGTTCGACAGCACCTCGGAGTAAATGCATCGTCAGTCATTTCTTTCCAGGGCAAAAATTAACCCATGGCCCTGTCAGTTCTGTTTGATAAAAATTCCCCATCAGCTGACCAACCTGTTTGAAATAAATGCTAAAGAGATAAGCTCCCTAGTAAGCAAAAGCAGATGAAATAATTAATCATCATTAAAAGTAACCCAAAGAATAAACTGATGAAGGGGTGCTTTAAAACAGATTTTGTTTTGTTTACATCCATCAGGGATATAGGCTCCCTGACTGAGTAGGTATCCTAATGTCTCATATACCAATTTCCTGCTAGATAACAAGTGGGAAAAAGTTATATAACAGGAAATAAGCCTGCTGTATATTTAATGTCATGCATAGAGTTAATGGTACAAATACATATATTCATTTTTTTTTATATTAGCCTAGATTTCTTTTTTTTTTTTAAATTTATTGCACGTGTGCTCCAATGTTCATTGCAGCTTTGTTTACGGTGGCCAAGACATGGAAACAACCAAAATGTCCTTCGATAGATGAATGGATAAAGAAGTTGTGGTATATATACACAATGGAATACTATTCGGCGGTAAGAAAAGATGATATAGAAACATTTGTGACAACATGGATGGATCTTGAGAGTGTAATGCTGAGCGAAATAAGTCAGACAAAAAGCAGAGAACCATGTGATTTCACTGATATGTGGTATATAAACCAAAAATAACAAAAGAGCAAGACAAGCAAATGAGAAACAGAAACTCATAGACACAGACAATGGTTTAGTGGTTACCAGAGGGTGAGGGGGGTGTGAGGGGGGGGGTGGGAGATGAGGGTCAGGGGGATCGAATATATGGTGATGGAAGGAGAACTGACTCTGGGTGGTGAACACACAATGGGATTTATAGATGATGTAATACAGAATTGTACACCTGAAATCTATGTAATTTTACTAACAATTGAGAATTTGACACCTCAGATTTAACTCTGATTCCCTCACTAGTTTAGTGGTTTAAAAGAATCCTGAGCAGGAAGGAATTTCTCCTGGGAGGAGCTTGTAAGTATAGGGAGTTTGAGGAATTTAGGGCTGGTAAAGAGACAACCACAGGCCCCAAATTGCATCACTTGGGCTAAAGCCCATGATGCCAAACCTAGATTTCATACCTGATTGAATTACAGTTTCAATGTCTCCCAGAAACATAATCTGAATCAACCAGTCTGACATTTTCTGGTCAAGCACCAGCAGTGTAATCTGTCACATGGGCCCTCTCCATCCCCCTAAGAAAGAAGAGGCAATCCGCATGATAAAACCCTTGCTATTCCTGTCTCCCTATAAAGAAGTTGTCCTGGTCTAAGGATAACCATCTTCTTTTTCTTTTTATTAATAACTCCCCTGCCGCATCCTTCTTCCTATAAGAACCTTTCTTTTTGTACAGCCCCTCCGAGCACCCTTCTGCTTCCTAGAGCGGATGCTGCCTGATTCACGAATTGCTTAACAAAGCCGATTAGATATCCAAATTCGCTCAGTTGAGCTTTATTTTTTCACAAGGCTGATCAAAGAAAAAGATATGCCCAAGAGAGGCAAAAACAAACAGTAAGCTTTATTGGGCAGAGCTTGGACAGGGTAACATGACAGACAGAGTCTGCACAGCAAGAGACCTTCCAGAGGCATAGAATGAGGGCACCACCGTCCAGAAGGGGAGGAGGGTGAGAGGGGAACCCAAAAGGGGTTTACAGGGAGGAGGATGTCATATGACACCATGACCTGGAGTCTCAGGTCAGAGGACAAAGGAGGCTTGTCACTGACTGTTGCAGGTGGGATTAACCTGGATGCACAAAGCAGGCAGTCTCCACATGGCTGAAAATCTGCTTGTTTGGGGTACCTTTAAAATAACTGGATGTATGAACATATGAGTTTGGGGTCAGTGGGCTTTTGAGCTAAGGGGTCTCAGCCCACCAGGAAGAAGTGAACGACACTGGTGCCAACACATGCTGTCCATCTTTGGTTCCTATTTATGACAATAGGGACCCAGAATGCCTGCCTCATGTAGGAATGGATTTTCACCTACAAGCGGGCTCTGTCAACCCAGAAGGTCCATCAAGTCACTTATATTTGTTTCTTATCACCATTGCAACACATTACCATAAACTTAATTGAGGCTTACGACAAGGCAAATTTATGATGTGACAGTTCTGGAACTCGGAAGTCCCAAGTCCATCTCAGCGAGCTCAGACCAAAGTGTTGGCACGGCTCTGTTCCTTCTGGAGGTCCGAGGGGGAAATCCGTTCAGCTGGCTCTTCCAGCTTCTGAAGGCTGTTCTCATTCCGTACTGAGCGGTCGGTCCCACATCACCTCACCTGCTTCCCTTTGTACCCTGTGGGCCTGTGTGATTCCATTGGGCCCTCCCAGCTAACCCCACGTGATTTCCCCATCTTAAAGTCATTACCTTAATCACATCAGTAAAGTCCCTTTGCCATGTAAGGTGACATAGTCCCAGGTTCCAGGGGATTACCGTGTGGACGTCACATTGATGTCATTGGGGGCCATTATTCAGCTTTTCTCCGGGCTCTAGGCAGAGCCTGTTGTGCCCCAAGATACAGACGCCTGGGATTTGAGGAGCTTAAGGTTTAGGACACAGGACAATGGAGGGATTAACAGGGTCCTTTCAAGGAAGCCCCGTAGCCACAATCAGGGACACCTGGAAAGGAGTGCAGCGGTTTTGCAAATGGAGGTGGTGAGGAGAGAATTTGTGGTTTTAAGACTCTGAGTTCTTCTAGCACAAGGCTTCTTTCTCACTCTCAGCCCCGGGGTCGGCAAACTCAGCTTGTCTTCACTCTGTTTCTTGTCTCCCCAGGCCGTTCCGTCCTGTCTTCCCTTTGCATAGCTTGTGTCTTTCAGTCTGCACCCCAAAACCCCAGCGCACACACTCCTGGACATCCTTTCAATACATACATTGAAGCCTCTAATATATGCAAATTGGAGACCAGTGGCTCAGACACAGTCCCCATGCCGGAGGCGCCCACAGCCCAGTGGAGGGGACAGAGATGTGACTGGAGATTGCTACTCAACCTACAATCCCCTACAGAGTGGTGAACAAAGGGAGGAGAGACAAAGATGGCTGGGCAATCACCTAGATGGGGCAAAGCATCACAGGACAGGGGACATTTGACCGGAGTCTTGACGAATGATCCTGTGTTTGCCTCCATCCCAATACTGGCCACAACCCCCATTCTTCAGTAGATTCTTGAGTACATAAGGTTTTCTCAAATTCATCCCACCCTCAATCAGGGTTCCCAGTGATGACTATATATCCAAAGCTGGGTCTCAGGTTATCTGGCACACAGAATGGTTGAGCTTTTGCTCTGTAGTTTGGATCTGAGGGGTCCAAGGCTCGGGAATGTAGACACTATATCCCCACTTGATGGGATTGAGGCAGTGCCCCATCGTGGTTGAGTACACAGATCAGAGTCAGGCGACTGGGCTCAGATCTCAGCCTAGTAGCTTCTTTCTATCTGTGTGACCAGGCACACGTTGCTTGACTCCCAGCGCCTCCTGTCATCAACAGCAAAATGGCAGCGACAATGGCACCTCCTCACTGGGCGATGTCAGAGCTGATCAATGGAACACATGAAAAACTTGAAGAGCTATGTGTGCTTGATTACGTGGTTAATTAATGTCCCCATGATTGCTACCGCACTTTAATGTACAGCTCGACTCAAATATCCACTCCTTAGCTGGGGCTGCCTCCACCCTGTAACTTCCTGTAACTTTCTATTTCCTTTACTCTACTTTTCTTTATAGAACTGATCCTTAATGGTTACAGATAAAGACAGATATAGATGTAGATATATTTACAGGTTAAATATATTCAAACATTCTTCTCCCTTGTTCCAATTTTCTTGTGTCAAATGTAACGTGTTCAACCATTCTATGGCTATTAACTGAATACCTACTGTGTGCCAGCCACTGTTCACAGGACTGAAAATGGGACAGTCAATAAAAAGACAAAGTCCCTTCCATCCTGAAGCTTTTCTTCTGGTGTGGACGTATCGATCTTCTCTACTAGAGTCCCATCTCCATGAGGAGAGCAATGTGTCTTCAGCTCCTTCGGCAATCCTCAGGGCCTACCACAGTGCCTGGCCCGCTCTGCCCTTACTTAGTGAGTACATGAATAAATCCCCTTTTTATGTGGCACACAGCCATTGGTGCCAGGTAGAAAAGGAGGGCAAACTTGGCAGTGCTCTGACTGGCAGAGAACTGGGTGATGGACTGCATCTCATATGTCACCCTCATGATTTCCTGTGGCCTTGCTTTGTCCCTGTGGCCAGCTGTGGAAAGTGAGATGCAAATAGCTTCCGCAAGGACACACAGCCAGAGAGGGAGGGACAGAGCCTGGATCCTAATCCAGGTCTGTTTGACCCCCAGCTCCATGCTCCATCTGTGATATTTGTTCAGAACAGCACACACTTATTGATTAGTGGTTAGAAGGAACAATGAAGGATTCGCAGAGACCTCCGTTACCTACAATGTCTGTCTACACTGTTGGCACCCACACACAGTCCATGTGAAATAGAGGCTGGGATGTCTAAACACCTAGGGTTTAGGTACCTGAACACAAGAAATCACACAAGGGTTTATAAAAGGAAGAGAAGGGGCATGGAGAAGAAGAGAGGAACACATTTAATGGATTTTTATTCACATCAGTATTTTATCCTTGGCCAGCAGTCAGCACTTGCACTAGAGGGATTTTGCAATAGTGTCTAACTGTGGAGGATCCCTATGCATTCCTAGGTGGAGACCCAAGATCTCCTCCCAGCAGGGAGCCTCCTCCCCTTCAGTGCAGGCCCCCTAATCCTTTCCAGAGCCCCACTTCTCTGGCAGGTGGCCAGGAACTCAAACAAGCCCTGTTCTCTCCTCACAGAGATGAAGTAATATTATACAAATGGGCGGCGGCCGGATTCTCTGGTTCAATGTTGGGAGAGATAATGGCCCAGCAAGATCTTCCTGTCAGCTAAGCTGCTGTTGTTTATCCAGACAACACAGGGCTGTGGAAAGGCTGCACAAACTTGAGCTCCTCTGTTCCCTAGCTGTGCGGTTTCAGACAAACCCCTTCACCTCTCTGAGCCTCAGAGACCCTTTTATGGTGAAGGCCGTAGACCTAGGTGATCTTACATTCCTGGCAAGTTCCAAAATGTTGTAACTTCTCCTACGGAGGCAAAAGGGGAAAGTTTTCCCTTTTCTCCTCGCATCTTTCCTCCTTTCCCTCCCCACCTTCCTTCATGTTTCTTTTTTATTCCTTTTTCTCCCTTTCTTTTTTCCCCCTCTTTTTAATGTGCCAAGATTTGAAGTAACAGCTTGTTCTAATTGAAATGAATACCTTGAATATTTGAAATTTTTCTGGGTAGAAGCCAGAAAAATAATCTGTTCTGAGCTGTAACCGTTTTGTTGTATTCTTAGGCAAAAAGACTTAAGCATTCCTTTGTACCACCTTTCCTCTGTCTCGAGAGCCATCTGTGTACAAGTCCCATTTCTCGAAAAGTCACCCCCTCCCTCCAGATGGTTTAGGTAAAGGAGTTCAGCAATGGCATGGAAATGCAGACCCATTTTTCCACTTCATATGTCACGCTGGCTGGTCGTTTGTGTGGTGGGAGTGGCTGAGTCAGCATCTAGAGTTGGGGCCTGGCAAGGGACTGGTGAGATGAAATGGACTGAGACTGTCCTGCACCCTGTACCTTATCATTGTAGAAATGGAGAGAGTGTTTGAGTTTATTTTCTGAGACTTGACTACAGGACAGAAGACATGGAAGAGGGTCACTGATGGAGCTGATTTCATGAGAGATTTTGTGGAATTCTGGGAGAAGCAAAGGTTCTTTGGGGTCCGGTGGAAAAGTTATTCCCAGTTGAGGGGAGAGCCAGGGTCCACATCCCGGCCCCTTTCCTTCCCAGCTATACAGACAGTGAGAAAAAGTGGCATGGGGACAACTGCGCTGAAGTCACCTTTTCTCTCAGTGGATTTTGTGTGAGCTAGAAATAAATTTGGGGGTACAAGCCTTTGTGATTCTGGGGTGTTGCTATTGTGGAAACCTTAGGTTGTATGACTCAACCTAAACAAAACCAGATTAACAACCCAAAGGGCAGTAACAATGAGTAGATAATTGTGAGTGTATGATGTATGACTTTTAGGGCCTGAAAAAAGAATTGGAACTGAGAGGCTGAGAGGAACTGAGACCCTGCAATCAATCTAGGAGGGTTCGATGGCACTATCATTTTGGATGAAATGTAATGCAATCTTGCTTAGATCCAGAGTTAATGTATTTGATGCAGTCTGTCTCGTTGGACCTAGACAATGAATCCTTAGAGGAGAGGAAACTGAGGTTGGGGTTTGAGCCCAGGACTGCCTCGCGCTCTAGCCAGTGTTCTCCCCAGGACACAACCCTGGCTCTGTCTGCCATTTTGCTCCATTGGTCCTTGGGCCTCATTGTAATATGTGCATCATTGTAATATATGCATCATTATATCCATCACTACCTAGAGACAATGGACCTCGCCTGCTGAAAATCTTGACATATTCATAGTGTACAAAACAACTAACAATTTGAACTACTTCAGGTTTTCTTCCTCTTCTGATGAAAAATGCTTGGAGTTTAAACACCCTTGAGCTCTTGTTCACAAGCCATGGGGGCTGGTAGGCTTGAAAGGGTTTCAAATGTGGGGGAGATTTTTTCGTCTCTGGCAATCTCATAATTCAAACAACCTCAAGTTTTTAAATGTCACACTTGCAATGTGTCACAGACAGCCATTAATAAACATGAATGGGTTTTTGAGGTTAAGATAAATGGTGGTTAATAAAGAGATGGGAACATGAACGCAGAAAGCAGGTGGATGGCACAGGTTGGGAGCTTGGCTTCTGTGGCTGGCTGGTATTTGCATGGAGTTCAGGTGTTGGGTGTTGGCTGTCATCTTCACAGGACAGTCATTCCCCACTTACCTGCCTTGATGGCCACCCATTGACGAAACGCAAATTTGTTCTTGCAAGATTGGCCCAACTTTACTTTCCTGTCCTCTTTCTCTACTCCTCTCTGACCTTGGCCACATTCCAAGCCACAAAAGTGTCAGACACAATAGTGTGAATTCTCAGACAGGCCATAAACCTGTATGCATCTCTGACCTGCTGAAAACATTTCCTCCATTGGCTACCCAGCAGTTGCCTACATGACTTTCAGAGCTTCACTGTACCACCTCTTGAATTTAACGTCCCCTGGGCCTCACAGGTAGAAGAATTAAGCACTTCCATGAATCCCCAAAGCACTGTATAAAAACATCTTCTGGGGGGCAGGCCTTACCATTCAGTGTCATGGTCGCTCTTGGGTCCGAGTCCCAAACCAGACACCAAGCCTGTGCCTCACACAGCACTGGGCTCATGGCAGGTGCTCAAGAGCGTTGGTTGAAAGACTATTTGCATCGTTAATTGATACTCCATAGATACTGGAGTTCTTCTACCTTCATGTGACATTTTCTCTCTCCACATTGAGCAGAGGACTTGCTTCTGAATCCAGTGGCCAACCAAGAACAGGGCAGAGGGAACCGTCTGCCTCGGGCACCAGCGCGAAGGGCATGTTGTACAGTGTTTAGCCACAGTAATGAAAGCAATTAAAGGTAGTCTGCTTTGTATTACTGCCGTGCATGGGTAACACTAACCAATGTCGGTGACAGAACCTTCCCACAGACACGCTTCCCCCCTCCCGCACTCTGTCGGCCACCGTCTGGGTCACTCACGACTTCCTCCCTATGCAGAGTGTTTCCGCTGCGTCCTGTGTCCCTGGGACTTCCTCCCAGGGTCCATTCACTGATTTACTCCTTTGATAACTGTTTATATGGCTACCATGAGACGGAAGCTCTCGATGCACAGTGATGAACGAGAGAGAGGAGCTCCCGCTCTCTTGGGGCATGAATTCTAGTTGGGGACCAGAAAATGACACATATTGACTTTAGTGACCGCTGCTTTGAGGACAGTATCCAGCATGATGTGGTCCTGGTGGAGGAGGGGACCTCAGATGGGGTTATCAGTGACAGCGATGGTATATATCTGGGTGGAGTGAACTGAGCTGAGGGTTCAGTGATGGGAAGGGACCAGAGATGACAAGGGCAGGCAAGTGTGCACAGAGCAGAGAAAAAAGCAAGTGGGAAGCCCTGAGGTGGGAGAAAGATGTGACAGGACAGCATGTGCAAAGTCCTGAGGAAGGCCATGGCTGCTATTCTTCTCTGTCTTCTAAGTCTAGTACTTGGCCCTATCTCTTCAGGCCAGCTGTGCTCTGCACACACTCCTGATTTTTTTTTTTTTTTTTTTTTTAATCTGGGAGCAGAGCACAGGCTGGCAAAGAAATAGAATGTGTTTTGTCCCAGTGCCATGCCTCTGTGGCTAGTTCTTGTGGGTGGTAGAGCTGGGGTGGTGAACCCAGACAGAGGGTTCATGTGTCTCCACTCTCTCAAGCAGCATCTCTTCCGCCCCATATGGCTCAGATGAGCAAATGATATGGGGCCAATATCTCCTCTCCCCTCCAATCTGTGCCGCATTCCTGGAGTTATGCTTTGTATATTTGGTCTTCATGCAGTCACAGAGATCTCCAGCATAGGCACCGTAATGTAAAACATAAAGTAATTGAGGCTCAGAGAGGTTGAGTTACTTACTTACAGTCACACAGCTATTCAGTAGCAATGCTCAAGCTAATATATGTGTTACCCTTCCCTAAGCTTCCCATAAGTGCTAAACAGTGTGAGTCACTTCGCGTAGACTGTCTTTTCTCAACAGTCCTAGATATTAAAGAAAAGGAAATGAAGTGGGGGGGATGGTAAATAAGTGGCTTTTAACAGAAATTTTTGAGGGGAAAATCTCTTTCTCTTTTCTGCATCTTTCATTGTCTGTGGATGGACATGCCTTTCAAAATATATAGGCCCTCTTTTCCTAGGCACTTTTGGGGATCCTTATTGATATATGTTAGATTTGGCTTGAATATTTTGCAAGTATGGGATCCATCTGCATATCTGGCACAGTGAGCTACACGTCCAACTTGAACCTCTGGGTCAGTAAACGTTTGTGTAACTGATTCAGCATCAGCCAACTCCACAAACAGTGCCAGAGGGGGCGGGACAGCAGTAGCATCAGGACGTGCTCAATAAACACGGGCCAGCTGCAAGCTGGGCAGCCCCTTCTGTGGCCCCCATGCTATTCGTTCTCTCCATTTTGAAAAGTGGGAGATTGAGGGGCACTGTGGTTAAATTTAAGATATGTCCATAGTTCTAGGAACTGAAGGGGAAAATGTATACTCTCAAAAGGTAAAATAATTATTAAGCAAAAAATACGGATAATTGTTCAGACCCTCTAGGAATATTTTAAGTTAATCCAACAAATATGAATGACTGCTTCACTTACCCAGTTATTAAATATTTAAGTATCTCTACATAATGTGTATGTATGGAATGCTTAAGACTGATAAGGATCTATTAATCCATTAGGCCATGATCATACAATCACAAGTTCAAATGGTAAACACATTCCAGAAAGCAATCGAACATTAAGTATCAAGGTCCTCGACAGTGACTAGAGTCTTTTGTCGACTAATCTGAACCAATAAATCTCTTTTAAGGAAATAGAAATACCCGAAGCAAAGACTTATGACCAAATATTGCATTACAGTAATATTGCAGTAGTAATATCATAAAAGTGATATTGAAAGCAACTAAACTGTTTATTAAGACATATATATGCTATATTTGTATACATAAAATAAAAAAGTATTTATTATAAAATATATAGAGTGAGAGATCTTCCTTGAATATTTTACAAGCATCAGCCCATCTGGCATAAGGTCTGGAACAAATTCTGGTCTGGGGAAAACACTCTCCAGCCGTTAATATCCAAGCTTCTGCATCAGTAACCATTTGTGTAACTGATTCAGCATCCGCCAAGACCACAGACAACGCCAGAGGGGGCGGGACTGCAGCATTACCAAGTTTGCATGGATGACAACATCTTGCTGGCCAAGACATGGTTATGCAGAAACTCTTGCACATGTCAATACTAGAAATAGAAGATTGTTTAAATGATTTGACACCTAGAGTTAATTCTGAGAATGAAACCTAAGGGAGGAAAATTTTTTAAAAAGGGCAACAAGGGAAAGTCTTACTTCCAAAGATACTCATTGTAACATTATATATAATAGTCCAAAGTTATAAACAAATCAAATAGGAACGATCTACATATCAAATGACAGGATATAGTTAAGTAACCTGGGACATAGACACACAGTGGTGTATAAGGTGTATGGTGGAGTCTTCCCATAGGAGTTGACAGAAAGCTACATGAAAATATGAGAAAATGCTTACAACGTTAATTGGAAAATGCAAGATAAAAAAGAGTATATAATTACCGTATGTTAAAAAAATATGCTTCTGTACACTAACATGACTATAAATTATTCATAAAACTGTCTAAGTGGGTGGTTTGCGTAGATTTCTGTGTTCCCTTTTCCCCCTGTTTTCTCCTTTCTCCATCTCCTGGCTCCCTAGCTCTTTTACTGTGTTTAAAATAAAAAATATAATAACATTAGAGATGTACAGTTTGTCTTCAGGGGAAGCTCGAGCACAGTCAATTGAGGACAAATTAAAGGCTGTAATACTTCACTCAACACACTCAGAGCTTCTGGCATCGTAATAAAATGCACACAGGGAGTGTGTTTTTCTAAGCAGTGGTGAGGACTAAAAATATAAGTAAATTATTAAAGGACTTGGAGAATTTTTTGAATGGGAGGTATACAAAAGGTTATTGGGCTCGGTAGAATACTTAGGGAAAACACACCTTTTGAATTTGATTGTTCACAAAATGCCTCTCAAATTTGTTGTCCCAAAAGCTTCAGCCATGTAAGTGGCATTGTCCAGATTTTTAGGTTTCTATTAAGATCTCCCTTGTGGACTTGAAGGGTTACTATTTGGAGTAACCCTTCTTTCTGACTCCGAGTCTGACTCCAAGGGACGGAACGAGGGGCTCCGTAAAAGGAAGATCTTCCAATTACTTAGAAACACTCTTGTGACAGTCAGAGGACCAATAAGAAACACATGGCACACTGGAATTGGGATAACTGTAGACGGGCTTATTGGTGGCACTAACTCCGAAAGCATAGATGGCCTATAGGATGGCACGAAGGATAATGCAGTCACCTGGGTTACTAATAAGATGAGACAGTCGCCAGCACCCATTGTCTTGAGAGAAGCAGTGCCTGTTATCAGGGTGCCATCTGTCCCACACAGCCCTTCGGGCGGGACCCAAGGATACCCGTTCCGTAACCTGACTTCTTTCCTGCCATCCACCCATTCATACCCGACTGGGTGTTGGCTAAACCCAACCAGAAGCAGGAATAGAGCCCATAGGGATCAGCCTCATGGAAAGAAGTGTAGGGTGGAGATGAGCGGCGCATGGATCTCGAGTTACACAGAAGATAAATGCACACAGTCCAGAGAGGCAATAGCTGACCTTATAAAACCATGGGTGTGGGTAGAGAGGCTGAAGGATGATTTTTGGGGGGAAACCCAAGTACAGCATGGTGTTTGGGCCAGACGGCTTAAATTTTTCCATTTAATTCTGAGACTTTGTCATTCTAAGGTGCTTTAACGGAACTAGAAACATATAAATAATCAGTGCAACTACAATTGTGGATTATGGTCACCAGCCTGGAGTCAGGGAAATTGAGCACTTTATCCTTTTTATAGAGCAATAACCTTTTCAAGCATCCACACTGATTACCTTTGGAAGATTTTCACAAAGCAGTAAATCCAATGGTATATTTAGTTGAAGCAAGGGTGTTGACAATCAACAAACACCACCTGGGATGAATACGTATTTAGAATTCTTTACATTTGTCACCCCAAGACCAGGGTGTAGGGCAAGTACATTTTAATAAAAGCTAATGAATACTAAGTGTTCGCATGTGTTAGATACTCAGCCATGTGCTTTCTATTCACTTATCTAATCTTGCTGAGTCTTTTGAACTACGCACCATTGCTGGTATCTTCTTATCTGTGCATAGCAGCAGCCAGGGAAATGTACTGCTCAGATCTCTTGCTGTAGGAAGCACAATTTTCTGATGGCCCCAGCTGCTGCCCCCATTACCATGTTTGCCAGGACCACACTTCCGTCCAGCTGTTCCCAGCCCAGTGACTAAGTATGGCAGGGCCCCCCACTTCCACTCCTGTGAGCTGCAGGACCCCTCTCAGCTCACGGGTGACTGGCCCAGGAGCATCCATTCGCCTGGTGTGGGGACAGAGCCCCAGAAAGCAGTTTCCAGGCTCTCGGCCTCACATAGAAAGGTGCTGGCTCAGGTAGTAAATGGCCGTCAACTGTGATTGCATGGCCATCAGCTGTGGCTAGTTGGCCGTCAGCTGTAACCAGTGAGCCATTGGCCACTAATATAACTGCCGTGACTACGCTAGCAGAAAAAATGGGGGCTAGAAAGAAGATGGTGGCTGAGCTAGCAAGAGCCGATTGCAGAGGGGCGGATACCGCCAGAGAGAATATAGTAATATGACTCCCCTACCTATGGCTCCGTGGGTGTTCCTGTTGTGTAGTCACACAACATGTTCCTTTTTGGCCTCACCATGTCCTGCATTCTTATGTGGGGAGCGGGAGCAGAGACCCCGCCTGACACCCTGCATGACAAACGGCGCAGCGAGCAGGGTCTCCCGCATGACACCTGGCCAAGCCTTTCCTGAAAATGTGCTGCAGGGAAAGATCCGGCTTCCTCAACTCTGCTTCCTCCCTTGTCTTCTTTTGCAGATAGAGGCCCAAGGATTGCTGAAGGCTCTCCTGTCCCCCCCACCCCCTTGCTACGGACTAAGTTGTGTCCTGCATCCCTCAAATCCACACGTTGGAGCTCTAACCCCCTTATGACTGTATCTGGGAATAGGGTCTTTAGGAGGTAATTAAGCTTAAATGAGGTCACAAGGTTGGAGCCCTAATTCCTTAAAGTTATGGCCTTATAAAAGGAGGAAGATCTCTCTGTGTCTCTGTGTCTCTGTCTCTCTCCCCCTCCCTCCCTCCCTCCCCACTCCCCTCTCCCATGTGAGAACAGTGACAAGGCAGCCATCTGAGAGCCAGTAAGCAGACTCTCACCAGAAATCCAATTGCCTTGACGTTGGACTTCCCAGCCTCCAGAATGTTGAGAAAATAAGTTTGGTTCTTTAAGGCACCCAACCTGTAGTATTTTGTTACAGCAACTCAAGCCGATACTAACCCACTCTCCCAGTAAATGTCGTATATTAACCCCACCTTGGCATCTGGTTCTCAGTGGACCCAAACTAACGCCAGCACCCTCAGGAGTTTCAAGTGTTTGCTTAAGTTCACAGGTCACAAAATGGCCAAGGTGAGGTTCATACTCAGGTGGTTGGACTCAAGGACCTACCTGCTTGTCCACTAAGCTACCCTGCCTCTGGCAGGACTGACTAGCCTACCTTGCTGAGGAACACTTTTGGGAACACCTATCCTCACTGAGCCAAAGCACTTGTCCATGTTACCTGACTTGGTCAGACAATCTGTCGTATCCTCGCTGAGACTTCTGCACCCCAGCACATCTCCGGGACTTCCATTCCTCGCGATGGCACAGCACTGAGACGCTTCCTCACTCTCACGCTCCTGGGGCACGCTAGACAGATGTGAGTGTAAATGGGCTTCAACCTTTCCCAGGTGTGAAACTTCAGACACACTGACTGCCCTGAGGCTTTGCTGAATTACGTGAAAAAGGCTTTGCTGAATTACGTGAAAAAGGCTTTGCTGAATTACGTGAAAAAGGCTTTGCTGAATTACGTGAAAAAGGCTTTGCTGAATTACGTGAAAAAATGAGAATCTCCATTCCGAAAGCATGGGTCACTCGGAGGACTGAGTTAACACTGAAGGGGCTAGGGCATCATCTGATCCATAAAACCATTTATAAGTATTTATTTCCCCTATTTGGACCCATCTTTGGATTTATTTGAAGAGGTTGCTCGTGAATCTGTTACCCAAAAGTGCATAAAATGTTTTCACTCACAGTGGTGGTCTTTTCCAATCCTGCCCTGTCATCAGATTTCTGATGACAGAATCGGGACATTTCATTCAGAAACTTGGCCTGGATTTGACATTTCCTCCTATATTCCTGTGAACAAAAGAAAACATTGTGATTTCCCAGCTTGCTTATCTCATCCCCAGAATTTCTCCTGAACTTGACAATCGAGCTCTGACTAGAACCTGCGTTACTGTTGTTGTCATGTCATAAGCTGCTTTTTCCAAGAAAAAAAAAAAGAGAGTCAAGGAGGTCATTCTTTCTCATTACAATCCTTTCAACTATTTCTAGTAATTCCTTATTTAAACCTACCTTGAAAAGTTAAAAAAAAAAGTAAAGCCAGTTTTTAAAACTGAAAATGAGAAGTATGTGCTAACCTGCCATAGAATGACCTTTACAGTAACATAGGTGAGAATTTCTGCTGCTAGTGAGCTGTGTTACCTTAGTTAATTTCCTTAACTTCTCTGTGTCTGTTTTCTGCAACTGGAGAATGAGAATGACTTTCCCTTTCTTGGGATTTCCTGCTGTGAGGATTTAGTGGAATTAGGATGTACAGCGCCCCCTTGCTAATTTGCAGAAGCACCTAAACGAATGGTCAGGAAGTACACATGTGTGAGACTGATATTTTCATTAATTTGTGACCCACACCATCTCTTCTCTTTCCACACTGTTAAGTGTTCTAAGCTCTTCAGGGGTTTTGAGAACTTCTTGTAGAGAATTCCCACTGTCTCATTTCCAAGGAAGTCCAGGATGGCCTGTTAGAACTTGGAAGTTTCCCTTATGATTGGTATCAGTGGTAGACACTGTTACAGGCTTTGGTTCTTTTTGCTTGTTTTTCTGTTTTAAGTAAAATAGAATTACTCTCTCCATCAAATGCAGGTTTTGTTTAGAAATCAAATTTTATGTCGCAAGTATACTCCTTTGTCTGTGTTTATTTTCTTGCTTATCTGGTCTCTAAAGGGCTCCGTTGGAATATGCTAGAACCCCTGGAAAGTCCCGCAGGATTGCCCCTTGTTTATGACCTGCATTGTGAAATACATGCAGCAGGTACTGTTTCCTGTTACTGTAAGTTCTGGCGGAATTCTACTATTCTCAGAAGAACAATGCACCTTATTGAATTAGCTTCTTAACAGTGATTTGGTCGAACATGTCATCATTTCTAAACACCTGTAACGTCTAGCTCACTTCTTAATATGTCTCCTGGAATGACAAGTTCTGAAGTTGACAAGCATATGCATGAGATGCAGCTTGATTCCTTCATGTCGCTAAACTCAGTAGGTGGCTGGCTGTGCTATTGTCATAACTGGTGGCTTTCGAGAACCCTACGTTTGTGCGAATGGCTTTTCTACATACTGTAGTATGCAATTTTGGACGTCCTTTCCACATGTGTGTTCCTCCGAAAAATAAACTGAAAGGTTAAACAAGATATTTATTTCAAGCTCCTGAGAAGAATCCATGAGGTCGGCCCCCAATTGCCTTTCTGACGTCCCAATTCCTGAATGGATCCCAGGACATTCTTTCAGAACGAGACGCATCCCTGTGGCTGAGCTACTTCTGCTCAGGGTAGGACATGTGTCAGTACCTCAGCCCTGACACCGCTGGGAGTTTAGCTGAGGGACAGTGACCCTGGAATTTTGGCTTCATCGCTTGTTAGCTCTTTGAACTGGGGCAAGTTACTGAATTTCTCTGTGCTACAGTTTCCTCGTCTGTAAAGGGAGAATGATAATACCTATTTCAATAGCTTGTTTTGAGGACCAACAGGTATTACATGTAAAGTACCTGGCACATAACGAACTCAGAATAGTAACGTATCGTTATTATTATTTCTTTCTCTCCTTCCTGGTGGCCCATGTTACTGAGTCAAAATCTGTTTACTCTGCTCCAAGCCTGTCCCCATTCATGTACAAAGCATGATGACCAGCGTCCTGGGCCACATTTCACGGGACCATGCAGAGCCTTACCCCTTTTTAGTGAATCCGGGAATATTTTTCATCTGCAACTTAAGGTTTCTCCTTTGTAAAAGGTTATATCAATCATGCCATCATTAGTGGTGTAAAAATTATACAAGGAATGTTCAGTGTTTAAGAAAATCTATGAGCAGTGTTGACACTCAATATTTTTTTTCTCAAAATGCATGCAAACTAAATTATATAGAAACAAGTGTGTGAACAACAGTATCTGGGGTCTGCTTTTTAAGAATCCCACCTTTGCGTCCACCTGCCGATGTCCACTCTTTCATTCCTGCAGCAGTCAACTTACTAATTCATTCACCAGTGCTGGGTTTTGTTTTTGTGTTTTTTTCACAGGACATTGTTCTGAGAAGTTGAGACCTCCTTTTGCTCTGGGGGCTTGGAGAGAGCAGGTGTCACCACTGCTGTCCTTACCGCTATCCATATGTAGAACACCAGCATTCACATACGGGCACTAAATACACTGGAATGTGGAAAAGTGAAACTCTGCTAAGTAAATATTCATAAAGTGCAATTGACTAAATGAGTATCTGTGCTAAGTGAATGAGCATAAAATAAAACCTCATTGAACAGGTACAGAATTTAACCAGTTTATAAAATTCATTAACCAGTGAGTACACTCATGTATTAACAAATTAATCAGCTTTCCCTACTTAAAAAAAGCATTCATAACTGAATGGGTCATCATACTGATCTTTCCTCATTAAAGATTATTAACATAGAAATATTGAATGTGGACAGAAGGAAGGTAAAAGCAAGTGTTTTTTTTTTTTCCTTTTCTTTTAAAACTGCCTTAACGATTTACGGAATCTTCAGTGAAGACTCTTACGGAAATTGAACAACAGAGAAAAGACACAGCATTTTTTGTTTTGCTGGGTTTTGTTCATTTGCAACATTTACTAAATGTCAATGGGCAGATCTCATTTAATTTTCACAGAAATCCTTGAGGTGATCGGAATTATTAACTCATTTTAATTGACTTGAGCAGGGTTGTAGGTCACAAGTGGCCCTCAGATTGGGGCGGGACCGAGGCTGCCTGCTTCGCCGCCCGCACCACCTGTACTTACAGCCTGCCAAGCAGCGACAGTTAACAGTAAAAACAACCATAACAGTTGGCCATTAGCCAAGCTAAAAAAACCTCTCCTGCAGACGTTTGCCTAAATTCACAGGCTCACTGCCCAAACCCGCTGCCTGCGATCCCGTTCTTGGCAGTTTGACTGTCCTCAGCTCACAAGCAAGGGGGCTGGCTGTGAGGGGCCCTCAGCAAAGGGCCTGCGGGAATACAGCTTTGTCACGTTGGCATCACCAAGTTCAGGTTAAGGGGAACGCAGAGGCCCTCTCCCTAATGCTGGCTGGAAGCAATTGGGTTCATGTTCTTGAAGAGAAACAATGCTCGCATTTAGGGAAAGCAGGGGTGATAGTGGGTCCCAGAAATTCAGAGCTTCGCATCAACCATAGATTCATTCCCTTCGTGTCCTCATTGGCGAGGACAATGAAACCCTCCCTTTTATGATTTGTATTGGCCAGTTTGAGTAGGTTGGCGCAAACCGTATTTCAGTAGTGCTTAAAGCTGAAAAAAACAAGTGTTATTGGTTGAAGGGTGGCCCCAAAATCCATGTGTTACAGTCCCAACGTCCACTACTTCAGAATGTGGGCGTCCTTGGAGGTCGGGTCTTTAGAGAGGAAATCAAGTTCAAATGAGGTCCCTGAGGAGCCTAATCCAGTATGACTGGACAAAAAGGGACAATTTGGAGTCAGACGAGCATGGAGGAAAGACCATGTGAAGAGACATAAGTAGAAGAGAGTCCCCCCACAAGCCAGGGGAGAGCCCTCGGGTAGATCCTTCCCTCACATCCCTGCCAACAACTTGAGTTTGAACTTGGAGACTCCAGAACCGTGAGACCAAAAGTGTACGTTGTTTAAGCCACTGAGTTTCTGGTACTTTGTTACAATGGTCCCAGCAAAAGCAAACTCATACAGCAAGGCTGATGGATCTTGTCTCAATCTGCCCTTACGTGCCCCAATCCCGCCTCCTGCTCAATTCCCCAAACACCAGGCTCATGCCGCTGTCAGCATTGCCTTGTGCCTTCAACTGTCAGCCGCTCCCAGCGCAGTGCTTGCCCTGGAGCAGGCTTTTAATAGATGCTTATGGAATGGATTTCACTTGCAAACAGCATAGATTGTAGCAAAGGATCTTCAAAAAACTCATGGAAAGGTCGACAGGCCCTGCCTAGGTCCCTCCTCAGAATGACGTGTATGCGAATAAGGGCATAGGTGAGGCCCTTCTGAATCCTACAAACAGTATCCAGAAACAGCTCTAGGAAGAGGGATCAACGTGGTCTTTGCTGTTTTGTTTTGCATTTACGGGTAGTTCCTAATAACTCACCCCCTAAGAAATGTTTGTAAAAGATAATTACAGGGATTATGCTTTCTTCCCAAATACCATGCTAGTTACCCTTCCTGGCATCTTGGAGATCGTGGAGCGTGAGACTTTCCTTGGGAACACTGTTTAAATGACCATGACTTATGCTTCCTTACCCTGTTATTGGGGTGGCTATGCCTAAGTAAAATTGTAGGAGAGAACGTGGTCGGGTAAGTTCATGCACTGCTTACCTTCCTGAATCCCAGGAAATTACAGTTTCTAGACAGTGCTTCCTTCCGAGGATTGTGAGAAAGAATCTGTCCCATACCTCACTCCTATTTTCTGGTGGTTTGCTGGTTATCTCTGGCTAATAGAGCATCGCCCTCATCTCTGCCTTCATATTCACATGGCGTTATCTTGCTCTGCCAGCCATCACCTTCCCTCACTGCTGACTTGAGTCTCCTTCCTCTTTGTAGCATTGACACAGACTCATTTCCCCTTATTTTAGCAAAAGATGCCCTAATCTCATGCCCCCACCTATTACACTTCTTGACTTGTGAGTAAAATTTTTCCACCGGCTTTTCTGGACTGCCTGCCTCTGTTTCTTCCATCTCCAACACCCCTTCCTTCCATAGTCCCTGCTTTTTAGTGTTTACTTTACAGGAGGTCCCAGCAGTCTTGGACCTTACCCATCACACCCTCCTATTGGGAACGTTCCCTTTCTTAGCACCGCTGATACCTCGCTCCCGAGGCCTGGGGCCTCCTCTGTCCCGTCCTGAGGGAGGCGGGAAAGTTGTCTGTTTCATTCAGCATCTAAGCACCTGGCGGAATCACAGTGAAACCCCTTGAGGGAAGACACAAAGGAACACCTCCGTTCTTCCAGGTGAAAGACCTGGATTCCGTGCTCTGGCATGCGATCAGCGTTTCAGCGGAAGCAGTGGACTGTATCATGCTGAAAAGCCCCGTGCCCAGCGTCCGAGCTCAGAAACTTTCAGGTGGAGATCTCCGTGTGCTCTGTGGAAAGCGGTGCTGATTCTGTGAATCTCCTGAGTAATAAAGAGGAAGACTTCTTCAGTTCTGGAAATGCCATGGCTGAGAGCCACACTTGGGACTCAGACTGACCGGGGTTTTCATTTCAGCCCGACCTTGTGACCTGGGTTGTGACCAGGATCAAACAGAGCCTAGGGTCCCACATCTGTAAATTGGTGAAAATAACATCTACACAGTAAATTCCGACATAATACCCACTTGCCACTATTAAGCTAAATTAAACAAGATTATGTGTAGCCAATTTTGCTCTCATTTGACATATGAGTTTCCAAAAATCATTATGCTACATACAACCAGGCAAGGAAAACCACACAGCTCGAGGGGAAAATGGAGTTATTGGCACAGCTCTCAAAAACTTCATCACTGACACACTTTAACAAAAGAGTTAGGGGCTTAATGCTAGCACAGTTTTATACACAGTAAGTGGATAAGAAATAACATAGTGCAATAAGCTGGGCCCTTGACCTTGAACAGGACCCGAAGTTTGTAGCTTGTGAGCAATTGAGAAGAGTTGGGAGGAATGGTATGAAAATGGATGGAAAGTGGGATGTGGCTGGGAGAGCGTGGCTGATGACACATGCGACGGGCACGGGGCTGGTAGATGTGTGAGGCGTGGCACGTGTACATTTCCTGTATTCCGACACGGCTCTGCTCAGGTGAGTGCAGTTTTCTTTGTATATCTAGTGTTTCTTGTGGCCAAATTCTGCTAAGCAAACACAAAATGTGTGTTTTGCTCCAATTGTCCCCCAACAGACCCGTTGTGTTGAAAAACATTTGTGTTGTAAAAATAATCCTTGTACCAGAACTGGCTGTAGGGAGGTACTAGCAGTGTGTCTGGCCTGCAGTCAACACACAGCAATGGTTGCTACTTCTCTTTTCTAGTTTCCTCTCCTAAAATCTGACCTTCTCGAGGGGAGTCACTGTGTTTTGTCCACCTTTGAGCCCCACCCCACCCCCATGACTGACATTCATTAGCCAATTGATAATTATGGTCAGATGGTGAGAGCAGGACAAGCCTTCAGCCTTAGCCTCTGGAGAAGGGGCTCAGTCACGAGGGCCGATACAGTAACCCCGATACCTCATGGCCTGCAGGGCAGAGCAGACCCAGATCCAGCTGACCTCATGCTGGGTCCTGAGTACTGCCCCAGCCAGGAGCTGCGCCTGCAGGCCCAAAGCCAGGATTTCTCACAATGGGAAGTGGAGGGCCCCAGAGGTAAGAACTGACCATGGGTAGCTCCCCTGGGGCAAGTGAGGAGTCTCAGAGTGGTGACAACATCATAGATCTGGTAGCAGAGCTAGGGCTTGCACTTGGGGCAGAACAGACTCCAAGCCCACGCTTTTCCCTTCCTGTCACTAATTGCCAATGCCTGTGATGAAATCAGCCAAATCTACAAGGGACTGCCATGATAAAGTGACCTTTCTACTTGGCATTTTACGAGTCATCCTATTTAATCCTCGAAACCATCAAGCTATATGAGATTGTTATGCTTATTTTACAGATGAGAAAGAAGAGATCAGAGAAGGAAAGTGATGTATCCAGGAACATACATGGGTGAGGACAGGGGGCTCTGTTGTCATTCAAAGCAGGGCAAGAAGAGCACAGGCTGCCTGTCCTGTGGGGTGGGGCGGAATGTGGGGGGCCGGGGGAGAATGGATGGAGAAGTGAACAATAAACATCGAATGCTGACTACTCTTGGAGGAGGCCACTCACTGTACCAGCGAAGAACACCATTTGGCTCTTTCCCTAATAGGAGCATAAATTCGGTTCTTCTCTGCAATGAGCAATTTCTTTGGCTCTGCTGACACAATGGGAAATACCCTCTGTGAGAAAATTAAATGTTGGTGTCACAGGACTATCAGAGAAACAAATGGCATTGCACCCTGCCTCCACCCTCCCCCTGGGTGTCTTCATCTGTTCTCCGGCTGGCACGGAGCCCTACACAGGGGCCCAGGGCCCCAGCGATGAACGGAGAGATTTCTGAGATGTCTGTGACTTGGCTTGCTAAGGTGATTCATTCATTCACTGATTTCACTGACTTCTGTTTGAAACAGCGTGAGGTTTTAACGAGAGCCTGTGATTCCGATTTGTGAGCTCCAGTCTGGGCTCTGCCTCAGAGTAGCTGTGAACTTGGGTAGGGTATTTTGTGTCTCTGAGCTCCAGGCTCCTCTGAGCCAGTTTCCATCTATGAAAGGGAGCCCACCATCATCATCATCATCATCATGGACATCAGGACGAGATTCCTCACCATGACAACACCTTCTCCATTGGTTGTTCTGAGAATGAATTAATGTTAGCATTCCAAGTCTAAAAAACAGAGTGCACAGAGTAGGCAGACACTCAGAATGTGATCCCCCCCACACACCCACCCATCCATGGGGTCCCAGGACCTGGGATCAGCAACGTGGCACCGACAGTGGCACCGGGGCCTCATGGAGATGATTGTCTGGCAGGCACAGGAACTCACGCCCTGACTCCCCAGCCTGCATCTCAGAGAATCATCACCTTTTGGAGTGTGAAGAGCCCTTTATAGAGTCGAACTGTTTTGCAACCACCACAGGACCATTCCTTGCCAGTGTATTGTATGAATATTCATTTTCCTCAGTGGGACCACAGGCACCTGGAAGGCACAGATGGCCCATCTGTAAAGCAGGACTTACTGATTTGCTCAACCATATCTTGCCAATTCATAGACAAACATAAGCCATGTCTGAAACCATCCACCCTCCTAATTGCCCCAGTGAGTCTGAAGGAGAGTTTGCCTCTGAACCGAGATCCTTGGTGTCCCTATGGCCTGATTTCAGTCTTTCAGGGTTTTTGTCCTAATACTAAAGAGCTCAACATATCAGTGTAGATCCAATGTGGTCCCTGCCATTAGCTGAAGCTTGTTACCATTTGATTGTCTAGAGCAGCAACTTGGAGAGCAGCCCAGCTCGGCCACACCCTTGAGTGTTTGAAGTGACAAACTTCAGTTGGGTGCATATTTGTGTACCAAACACTGAAATGCACTTAGGAAGCAGGGAGGGCCCTGTCCTTAAGACAATATGGTCCACTGAGGAAATAGATACCTGTGAGATAATTACAAGACAGTGTGCTAAGTCCCCTGAAAGAGGGCAGGGCAGGAAGAGCTCAGAGTTGGTAGAGTTCAGAGAAAGCACCTGGTCCGGCTGGAGAAGAGGGAGTGATTCAGGAATGGGCTCAGGGGTAGCTTTCTAAGGCATTATTACCTGAACTGAGTTTTGTAGAATTAATAGGACTTATACCACCTAATAAAGATGGGAAGATTATTCTGTAGATGGAGGGGGGCAATCGTTTGAACAAAAGCAAGGAGGCCTGATACAGAAGAAAGTGGGTAGAATGGGCCATAATCAAATTTGGGTGGAAGGAGCATGAAACTCAAGAGATCCAGTGCCAGGATGGTCTCTGAGCACTTTCCAGGATAAGCTGGGGGGCTGGGGCCTTCCTGCAGGTACAGGAAGATCATTGAAAAAGAGTGAGGCCAGACAGAAGCAGCATCAACAGCAGCATTTATTCCCACTTTCCCACTTGTCAAGGCCACTGTTCAGTGCTTTACAAGGATCATGCCATCTTTACATATGGAACGTGGTAGGCAGAACAGTGCCCTCCAAAGATGTCCGTGCCCTAATCCCTAAAACTTATAAATATGTTACCTTACATGGTTAAAGGGACTTTGGAGGTGTGAGTCAGTTAAAAATCTTGAGATATGAATATTTTCTGGATTATCCAGGTGGGCCCAATTCATCACAAAGGTCCTTACAACAGAGAGGCAGTGGGTCAGAGGTAGAGAAGTGATGACGGAGGCAGAAGTTGGAGGGATATGTGGCCATGAGCGAAAGGATGCAGGCAGCCTCTAGAAGCTGGAAAAGGCTAGAAAATGGATTCTCCTCTAGAGTCTCCAGGACAAACCACCCGTCAATCCATTTCAGACTTTTGACCTCCAGAACTATAACACACTAAATGTGTGTTGTTTTAAGCCACTAAGTTTATGGTAATTTGTTACAGCAGCAATAAGAAGCTAACACAGGGAACTGAGGATAAAAAAAATGATCGCCATTTTAGAGATGAAGAAAATAATTCTCAGAGGAGTTAATTTGTCAAAGGTCACAAAGCTGAGGAGAGACAGACCTAGTGTTATAATTAAACTGTGCAAATCCACTCTCCAGTACTGTGTATTCAGAGCGAACCAACGGATGCTACGCGAACTAACAATTCTTTGACTGGATTGAAAATAGGTTCTCGCCCATTTCTTCCACCCCCCATTCTTGGCAACACCCTTTATGCAGCAGTGGTGCCCACCAATATGCCATTCTTTACAAAACAAATGAGAACGGAAAGATCTTTTACTGCTGCCAAAAAACCTAAAGGAGAGTGGGAAAAAAAACATGGGTTATTAACATCTCAATGAGATTAGAGAATCTGAGTTTAAAAATTAGATCGGGTGATAAAAAGCACATTCTTCATAAATATTTAACCTCCGCCAGCATGACAGTAATTAGAGAGCCGAGCAGTGCGCGCTGCTGGCAGTGGGCAATCCTGATTTCTGCAAGGGACGGACTCCTTTTGCTTCCATAGCCACATTTCCTGAAGCTTTGTAATCCTTCTCTGAGAAATAAATGATTGGAGTCCAAGGAAATAAAGGACTGCATCAGCCACCGACATTTTATTTGAAATGATCTGAAAATTGATGCTTTTTAAATTGTTAAATTCCTAGCAAATCTGCCTTCTATTTTAACTGAAAGCTCTAATGGACCTGAAAACTGTATATAGTCATCTCAGAAAGTTATCCCATTTCATCCTCTCTATTCATTCACTGTGCCTCTTGAGGGAGATTGATTTCAGCAATAATGTCGATTTGTTCAAGCCTTCCCAACTGCACACGGCTCTGACTCCAGGCTTGGCTATGAGGATTGCTTTAGTCCAAAAGTGGTAGCGCACAGGAGGCAAAACTTCACAAGTGCTTACACGTTAGGGCTTGCTCCCTTCTCTCTCTCTTAGAATCCTGAATGTGACAAACTTGGACAAGCCTATTAGATGATAAAAGACTTACAGTTCAGTAGCCTTATCACCCAAAATGGCGTCATACATGAAAAACAGCCATCTTACATTATGCAGCCCCAGAAAATCACCAGCTGGCTGTTCACCGCTGATATATAAGTGAGACCAGCTCAGGTTAGCAAAATCTTCTGCCTGAAATCAGGTCAAATTGTCAGGCTGAAGAATCAGTATATATAGTTTTAAGTCACTAAGGTTTAGATGAGCTTATTATGACATAAAGCAAAATGAATATACTTCTCCTCAGTAGTCAAGCATACTCCTGTGTCTTCACTATCAAAACGAACACAGTAAAGTAATACAAACAAAAGGAAACAAGCCCACAGCTCATCTTACAAGGCAGCAGCTTTGCAACAACAAATCTGCATCATGAAAGGGGTTCCCAAGTCGCTGGTCACTAGCTGTCCCTATGGTGCTTCCTACGCACCAGCACATCCTAGTTTTGCTGCCATAGCCACATTTCCTGAAAAGGTCGCCTTCTCTTGCTTTTCTACTGCTTTACTTCCTAGTCCGTCTTCATCCACTCCAGTCTCGTTTCTCCCCCCATCACTTCATTGAAACTGTTCTTACTGAGGTGTTTGTTAGGACCCGATTATTTAGTGACAAGCAGCAGAAACCCAAATTGAATTGACTCAAAACTAAAAAGGAAACTTATAATTAGCATATATGAGTAGAATATCTCACAGAACCTGAGAATGGAATCCAACACCTCAGCCACCACTGGAACCACATCTCATCCTCTTTGGATCTCACCTTTGGATCTTGCTTCATGTGTGCTTCTCTCTTCTCTCTTGCCTCAAACCAATTGCATCTATTCCTGAGCCTGGAAAACAGAAAAAAAATAAATAAATAAATGGTGGCAGAAAATAGCCTTTGGTTTGCATCACCCCAGTTCAAGAGAACAGCCAGGCCTAAGTGGCATCTTAGAGTTCACATTCCCTGAGGACCTTTTCAATTGGCCCAACTTGAGTAAGGCACCAATGTCTGCACCGACCAGTTGTGGCCAGGGTTTGTGGTCATACTGTTCATCACACAGAATTTCTCATGGTGTAGCTAGAACCGGGGGAGGAAGAGAGAGATCTCAGAGAAAGAGAATATCCCAGCAATGTGGTTGCTGCTAGGCAGATAAAGCAATGCGTGCCCACTACAATGCATCTCTTGGTTTCCAATCACACATTCTTTTCATACATGCAATTTCAAAACTTCCCACCGTGGGTCTTAGCAGCAGCTCTCAGAGTTGCAGCCTTATCCTTTTTTGTACAATTACATGACTAATGTCTGTCTGCTCCACTAGCTTGTATCTGCATGAAAGCCAGGGCCAGTTTGTTGTTTAGCTCAAGGTCTGGTGCATGGTAGGAACCCAGTAAATGTTTGTGAATGACTAAATGAACACCAAGCATTTCTTAGTTTGGCATCTAGAGATAGTGGTGGGGACCATTGTGTTCTGATCCACAATATGTTGTCCCTTTTGTGAGGTGAGCAAAGTGAGACATCACAGGGTTAGCTGATGCAGTTAAAACATGGTAGAGCCTGTCATTTTTACATTAGAATCCACACTTTTAACTATTCTGTTCTATGGATTCTCCAAATGTACGGATATTCAATGATGGATGGGAACCAGGATCATGGCATTAAACTTCACCAGGAAAAACATCCATGTAACATATGCTGCTTATTGATCCAGAGCAAACATCAGCTTGTGTTGTTCAGGTATAACAAGGCCCATGCCAGGATGAATGAACTCCTGGAGGTGAATTTTCTGGATCACCTCTCTGGTCACAGAGTGAGATTCTTATTCTTGCACCCGGTTCTGCCACTGGGAGCATTCATCTTGCAGGTAAGCCCTCAGAGCTTGGTGCTGGGTGGAAGTCGTCCCTGTCTACTGTAGGATGCCGCCCCTGCTTTGTGCCACATGCTTACTGAGCACTCAGGAGGGAAGTCTTCACCCCTTAGGAAGAAGACTTGAGTGTATTAGTCCCACAGGTAAGGGGCACACGCACAGTCCTTTGTTTAGGGGAGGCATGCTGATTCCAGTTGTCTTAAGTCCTCTGATTTCCCCCCCATAGCCCGAATCCACGTTTCCATTATTGTACATAGGTATCCACGGTCTCAGATCTCTCAGAGCATGAAAGCTGTTCCTTAATAAATGTATGTCCCTACCCTTACTGGAGAATATTTCTCTGACGATATCTTATCGAATGCCATCAATAACTGCATAAAAGGCGTATGAGCTTTAGCCTCACTGTGCACATCCAAGACCAAACATCAATAGATAATAGTCCATCCAATTGGTTTACCAAAGCAAACAAGAACCACAAGCTTCCTAGCAAAATGAATACTTAGTACTGCTCCCACCACCCATGACCCTGCCAGTTCTGAGCATCTGTGACTTTTCATACCACTCATGGTGACTGCACGGTGTGGTGGTTAAGAACACGAAACGTGGCTCCAGAGTTATATGTGCATCATAGCTCTCCTGCCCACTGGCTGCATAACTTGGAACAAGTCACTTGACCGCGATGTGCCTCAGTTTCCCCATCTATTAGGTGGAGTTCACAGTACGGTTATGGTGAGAACTTAAGGAGATTACATAGGATGTGACCTTTTAATGATCCATGTTAACTATCATAACACAAAATCACTTACTTCGTTCAGAATTTTCTTTTCATACATAACAAAATCAAATGTGAGCTAGCTGAGGCAAAAAGAAGGGTTTGCAGTAATGAAACAGGTTTATGGAAACTCAGTCCAGAATGAGGGTAGAACATGGGGAAACCTGGGTGCACACACTCAAGCACCATCATGTGTTCATGCTGCAAACAGGTTTTTCTCTTTTCTGTGGTCTGGATGAAGTACCCGTGATGGCCATAGTCAACACTTCTGGGGCTTACTTCTCAATTTAAGATAGAAGCCAAGCTTAGCTTGACTATTGATTTAATTCCCAGTTGCCAGCTAAGTATTCTTATTGGCATATTTTGGGCCAGGCACTCATCCCTGACTTAAGCAGCGGTGTCTGGAGATGGACTGAAGTTTTACTAGTGGGCATCTCCCAGGGGAGCCACATGGATTGAATATGGAGCAAAGGAGCTTCTTCACAAGGGGGTAAAGAGCAGTTTCCAGGAAACAGGGCACTCTGGGAGAAAAGGGACAATCGTTTCTACCATGCACTCTGACAATATCTTCATGGTGAAGTCTCAGGAACAGCTCTCAGTCTTCATGTCACTTGATTTCTTAATACTTGACACAATTAACCAAATCCCCTTGAAGTATTGTCTTTCTTTTAGAGGCTGTGATATTTTATTTATAATTCTTTCATTCCCCTTTCTCTGCCTGCATTCTGTGCATCCTCTTTACCCATCTCATAGTTGAATATTGAAGTTTCTAAAAAAAAAAAAAAGAAAAAAAAGAAAAAATAAAAAAGACTTTTTTTCTGGGTACCTTTGTCTTTGTATTTTTTCCTGTAGGTGAGCTCACCTACCACCGGTTTCCAAAGCCATCCCTATGCTGACGGCTCCAGATTTCCATCTAGAGTTCCAGGCTGCCCGCTCAACCTCTGCCCTTGGATTTTCTCACAAGCATCTCAGACTGAACATGGTCAAAGCAGAACTCAAGCCTTCGTTTTTGAACTTGCTCTTGATCCATTAATCTACCACTTGGTATTTGATGCACACTGTCCCCAGAAACAGGCATAACGGAGCATAACTGACTGCATCAGGGCTCCTTCCGTGTTTCCCCGAAAATAAGACCTAACCGGAAAATAAGCCCTAGCATGATTTTTCAGGAGAATATGCCCTGAACATGAGTCCTAATGCGTCTTTTGGAGCAAAACTTAATATAAGACCCAGTCTTATTTTCAGGTAAACATGGTATTTTATTGAAAGCCCATTTATAGTCATTGTAGAAAGATGAAAGGAAATTCCTTGAGCTCACAGTAATAATGCCAAAAAAGATAGTACACTGTAGGTCATTAATGTGGATTTTTTCCTCCAAAGCTGAGGGTTTACCTGATAGCGTAAATAGATATGGGAGCTATGAGGCCTGGTCATTTATATATCATCTGTGAGTTTTCAGGAACATTCTTACATAAATGAAGATTACCCTGTGATGTTCAGGGCTGCTGGAGGACGTAAACCACACAGCTAATAAAGTGGCAGAACCAGGATTGGAAGCACTGTCCATTCAACTCCAAGGGAGATGTGTCAACAAAACACTGAGGTGAGTTTCAGAGGCAGGAAGTTCACAGAAATGTCTAAACTATATTTGAAAAAGTTCTCCGGCCCCTGAACCTAGTCTGTGGTCCTTAGTAGGAGCTCAGGGCTTGTGCATTGACCAAATCGGAAGCTGAGGCATCCTAGAATTTCCTATAATCCATCCTGGCAGCTTCCAGATGGGTATTTGAGATGGAGGGAGGGATGAATTAACACTCTGGGGCATGTCCCTTTCTGTGACTGAGAATTTACGGAAAACACCTTTGCATAGTAAACCCCAACATATTTTCTAAAAGTGTATACTTTTATTGTAGAGAAATAGGTATGTGATTGTTGGGGCACAAAATGAATTTCTTTTAGGGAAAGTAAATATTAGCATTTAAATGACACTATTTGAATCCTTGGATGACAGAGTTGGAATGTAGCCTAAAAATAATCCAATTCAACCTTCTCATTTTATATTTGTGGAAGCAGGCAAGAGAAGTGAGGCATGGGACAAGTCTATGTAAAGAGAGAATCGTGTCACCTTGGACCCCAGAGTCACCATGCTGACCTCACCTCCCCTATCAGCTTGTGAGAGCAAGTGAAATACTTTTGGTACATCTCCTCATACGTCTAGTAAAGAAATCCATTCCAAAAAATAATTACCTTTCCTTTAATTTTGCTTATTTTCCCATAATACAAAATAATTGATAATGAATGCGTATTCATTAAATAAACTGAGAAAATATAAGAAAATAGGATGATATTGATGACTGATGATGATGATATTATTATAAATCATCCCTAATCTCATTACCTAAATATGGTCATTATTCTTATTTGGGTGTATACTTTCTTCCATTTCTTCCAAAGCCATAGGTCCGAAGGCATTGTTTAAGAATATGAGTTTTTGTTTGAGCAAGACAAGTTTCAGACTTCAGTCTCATACCTATCAGCTGTCTGACCTTGGGTGTGTGTTCTGATGTCTACTGGTGTTTTCTTCAACGTTGAGGCCAAGGTAGTAATAGCACCTGTCCAATAGGGTTGTGAAGATTTAATTGTGAAGCCTAAGTCCACTCCAGGAAAATGCAAAGCTCTTAGCTATTGTTGTTTTAATCTATGCTTCATAATCTACAGTTGAAAATATAGCCTATATTAATATTTATAGTATATTTATTTATATATATATATATATATATATATATATATATATATATATATATGTCTAACATCTATAGGCAATTACATGTTCTACTTTAAGTTGTTATTTTCATGATCTAGCATTCATATTTAAATGTCATTTTTATGGCTAAAATTAAAGGATACGTGTAATCAACCCTCTTTGTTGACATTTAAGGTCTTTCGAAATTTTTGCAATTATAAATAATGCTGTGATGAGCATGTTTACATATACTCTTTTTAAGGATATGTTTTAGAAATGAAACTATCACATCAAATATTATGGATATTTATAAAGCTTATGATGCTTATAGCTGGATTGCTCTCCCAAGGGGTTACGATAATTTACACAAAAATTAGCAATGTATGAGATTTTTTCCATCTTTTAGTACACTTGAAAGCATTCCATACTGACATCTAAAAAAAAAAAATATTTTCAAACTTGATACTGTTTAAGCAATGAGATTTCATTGTGATCATTTCAATTTTGCATGACTTTGATGACTGGTGAGTTTGAATTTACCATTACTTTTTAAACAAATGATTCCCGCTATGGGAAAGATATTATTTTTTCATTTATCTATACATATCCAAGTACTTTTCTTATTGATTTGTTTGAGCTATCGCTTCATTATTGATAATAACCCTCTTCTATGTTTGTTATAAATATTTCTCAGCATTAAATTTACATCGTCTTTTTATATATTATACTAGATGTCTGTTCATGACTTTGTTTTAATTTATATGCACTGTAATCTGAACATTCTAATAAATTGACTTACTAAATACAAAATTGTTAAGATTTAGGAAGTATATTTCTGGTATGTATATTTTGTTCTTTTCATCTGTTTGTTTGGGCTTGGGTCAGAATCAAACCTTTTTTATTTTTGTAGTTTTATAGCATTTAATATCTGATTAGAGTAGTTTTCCTATAATGGATTTCTGTTTCAAAACAATTTTCTGTTATTTTTACATATTTATTTTTTACAAGATAAATTTGGATTAATCTTTCCTAGTGAAGTAGACAGTCTGTCATGATTTTGATAGAAATTACATTCTACTTTAAAGTTATCTGAAAATAAATAATAGCTTAGAGTCTTTAGTCTTTTCATCCAGAAATATGATCTATGCTGATGACTCAAGTATTATTTTATATTTTTCCACAATATTTTGTAGTTTTCTGCAAATAGCAATGTGTATTTCTTATTGAAATTACTTCAAAGTATTTTATTCCTTTGGCTATGGTTAATGGGATATTTTCTGATTAAGTATTTTTAAATCCAGTTTTGCTAAATATATGTCTATCATTCATTCAGCGTACTGCACTCTCATTGATCCCAACAGTTCTTCGGGTGATGTTTTTGGGTAAAAAGTACCTGTCTTAGTTATCTTTTGCTACGTAGAAAATTACGCACCAACTGAGTGACTTTAGACAACAACAGTTATTATCTCACATTTTCTTTTGATCAAGAATCCACACACAGCTTAGCCGGGTCTTCTGGTTCAGGATCCCTCACAGGCTGTAATCAAGACGTTGGGTAGGACAACCTGAGTTATCCTAAAGCTTCACAATGGGAGGAGCCTCTTCCAAGCCCACTCATTTGGCTTCTGGCAAGATGTAGTTCTTGGTGGGCTGGTTAGCTGAAGGCCTCAGATACTCGCTGGTTGTTGAGTAATGGCCACCATTAGTGTGTTGTCACTTGGACCTCCCCCATACTACAGGCAGCTTGCTTCATAAAAGTGAGAAGAGCTGGGGGGCGGGGGGTAAGGAAGAGAGAGAGAGAGAGAGAGAGAGAAAGATCACAACTTTTATAATCTCATCTAGGAACTGACACTCATCCCATATTCTGTGGTTAGAAGTGAGTCACTGTATGGGTTCCAGCCCACGTTCAAGGGAACACATGTAATGAAAATGACGAGGACAGGGGCCTTTGAGAGTCAATTCAGAAGCTGCCTACTGCCGTAGCTTTTGAATGATTTAACAAATGAGGAAGTGCAACTATAATTTTAACTCCAACTAATCTACTACATCTGCTGCCAGTTAATCAACACAGCAGTTCACTTTCTCAGCAAAGAGCACAACGATTGGGCGTCTCCATGTAGGAAGTCCACAGCTGGTTGTCTGGACATTTGGCTGCTTTTAACAGAGCTTCTAGGCTGGGCTGACCACATGTCCTCAGAACATTCCAAACCCAGAGGACGGCTAGTCATCAAGTTATCACATTGGACCAGGGTACCATTCTGGGTTCATAACCTTGTTTTCTCACACAATCCCAAATAGGAAAAATGGCGTTCAGGATATGGCATTAAAAAATTATACATAAAATTGCAGTTCTATAAAATGGAGACTGGTATTTTTCTCCCCAATCTCCAAACCAGAGCTGAATTGTATTTTATTAGCAAAGAATTAAGCTGCTGTCTCTTTCATTGCTTTTGAAATAGAGAATCGAAAGTTCAAGGGGTCTCTCCAGCTTTCAGAACTTTGCAATCCCGGGCTCTAGAAGCACTACATGGAATGATACTAATTGCTTAAGGGAGTTCTTCGAAACGAAGTGCTTTATTCCATCTTCAAGGAGAAAGAAATGGAGTCAATGAGTCCCTCTTGCAACAATAGACACTTTCTCCTGCAACCGGCTGAAAGGAGAAAATGAAAGAAGTGTTAAGTGAGAATTGACAAGCGCTGGCCCTGAGCTGCCAAAGTAAGGTGATAATAAGCTTCCGAGTTTTACAAATGTCTCTCCTTATCATCATAGTCATAGTGCCATGTACATATTTCCCAAACCAAACACAGACACCTAACCCCAGATTTTTTCCTTTTTTTTGTCTTGAAAATTAGGAGGTTGCATTTAGAAATAATGAGAGTGACTTGAACTACAAAGAAAAATGGCACAAAAAGATGCAGCCCAAAACCGTCTGCACCTTGGGGTTTGGAATCCAGACCTGGGTTTGAATCCAGCTACTCCACTCCAAGATCACTGTCTGTGTAATCTTGGACAACTTTGCCTTTCTGAGTCTGTCCCCATATTCAGCAACGATAATACCTTGCTCAGAATTCATTCATCCAACACACATTTATTGAGAACCTATTATGTGCCAGGCATTGTTCTTTATTCTAGAGATATGACAATAAATGATGCCTAATAAATCCTAGAAAAAAGATGCAAGTAAACAGGTGCACATACGGATTCAGTAGCGATATGTGATAAATGAGGTTAATATGGTACGCCAGGGGGTCAGGGAAAGCTTTTCTGGGGAACATAATATATGTAAGACAATAATCATGGTACTTAGCACATAGCAGGTGCACACGAAATGCAAATTCCCGTTTGTTCCTAGCATCATTACTCTTTGTATCAGCAAAGGCACAACACATTGAGAAGCATTAGCTATCCCATCAATAATTTTTACATGGTGTAAAGTTCTGCCAATCTTAGACGCAGCCTTGAAGGAATCCTGGCCTAATGCTTATACTTTATAAGCAGGAGGACCAAGGCCAGCAGAGGAGAAGTGACTGAACTGAGGTAAAACCATTTGATTTTAGTCCAGAATGCTCCACCTGCAGAGTTAATTGGCATCGATTCATTGATCTCTGCCCTGGGCAGCTGAAGATAGTAAAGTCCTGGCATCTGTGAGATCAGCTTTTCCCAGCTCTGGCCGGGAAGTCTCCTGACGCCTGGCTGAGCATTCTCATCCTTAGCGTTCTGACCACACGCACATCCTACTCAGCTCCAGCCAGGGCAGCCACCGAGGTGGGGGCAGTGGGGAAATAAGTTGGGGACAGTGGCGCGTGACACGGGAGGTCCTCCTGCCCAGGGCTGTCTCCTCTCATCCGCTCTCCACACTCAAGCCGGCAGGACATGGTTCTGAAGCTCGGATCTGATCTTGTCACTCCTCTGCCTGGTGTCTCCTCTTCGCCATGAGGACAAAGCCAGATTCCCTCTATGAAGAGGTGACTCACGGTGCATCTCCTGCATTCTCACCAGTCCTCTTATCACAGCCTGGGAAGCCTGCGCTTGCCGCCATTTTAAAAAGGTACCATGCTCCCTCGTGCCCTTTGTACTTGTTTTTCCCTCGAGCTGCAATATCCCTTACGCCCCTGACTCCCCTGAAAAATACCTGTTCATCCTTTGAGCCTTGGCTTTCACCCCATGTCTGGCCAGCCAACAACACTCCCGTGGCCCGGCCAGATGCCCCCCGATGTGCTGTGTGCTTCTTTTTCACTCTTTTCATTCCATGCTGAGCCCACCACTGTGCTGTCACCGTGCACCCCTGCACTGACCTTTGTCTCCGTCCTGTCTATTTCTCCCACTAGGCCATAATAAATTCCCCTAAGGCAGCAGCTCATTTAGTTCACTACAGAAACCCAAGAGCCTTACACTGTGCTTGGCATAGGGTGAGGCACCAAATAAATATTTGCTGAGTAAGTGGAGGGATTGGATGGACACCATAACCATTATTAGGTCTGATCACTAATTCAGGAATCTGAGGAGTCAGGGCAAACCATGATTGTGTGACAGTTCTTGGGGGTCTCTATTAGTTTTCTCTAGGACTAGGTCTTGACCTGTGGACCTTTAGCAAAAACTGAGTTGGCCTTCTCTGACCTGAAACATCGTTAGCCTGTGTGAGTGTCTTAGGACTGCCGTAACTGGGCCTGTTTCTTCTAGGGGAAGTCCTAGTCACCACCTAAATCCCTTCTGGCTCTTGGGCTCGTTCCTTCTGAATTAGTTTTCTAGCACTGGCCGAACACAGTACCACAAACTGGGTAGAGTAACCCAAAGAGATTTGTTGTCTCACTGGAAGTTAGAAGTCCAAGATCAAGGTGTTGGCAGATTTGGTTCCTTCTGAGAGCTCTGATGGGAGGGTCTGTCTCAGGTCTCTCTGTTTGGCTTGTGGATGCCTGTCCTCTCTTTGTGTCTTCACTTTGTCTCCTTTGTTTACCTGTCTGAGTCCAAAGTTCTCCCTTTTATACCTAGAAATGCCAGTCATGTTGGGTTATGGGTCTGCCCTACTCCAGGATTACATTAGCAATGGCCCTATTTTCAAAACACATCACAATCTGTGGTAGTGGGGGTTAGGATCTGGACATATAAATTTTGAGGGGATACAATTTAACCCATAACAGGGTCTGTAGTGGGTTGAATAATATCCTTCCAAAATTCATGTCTACCCAGGAACTCAGAACCTGGACTTACGTGGAAATAACATCTTTGAGGGCATAATTAGGTAGGAACTGTGGGACAACAACTTTCTGTTGTGTAAGCCCCCAGTTTGTCACACTTTGTTACTACAGCCCTAAGAAATGAATAGAGGCTCTCACATGTGCCTACATTTTAAATCAAAGAAGTCCAACGCAGTTTTTGCCAGAGGTCCATGGATCAAGGTCTACCGCTGGAGGAAGGGAACGTTGGAACTGGGCTCCATAGTTAGACCCAAGAAGAGAACAGTGACTAATGGTTAAAAGTGTGGCATGGGAGCCAGAGTGCTCATGTCCAAATCCTAACTCTTGCAAAGTGGATTAACCTGAGAAAATGAATCTAAGAAGACCTTGGGTTCAATCCCATGCCAAGTGAGTTTCATAGCCCCTCCCTCTTGTGAGCCAAGTGAGGGATAAGACATAATGTGAAAAGGACGTAGCATGCACCTGGCTCAAAGTAACAAGGGGTAGAGAGGGAACTGGGAAGCTGCCCAAAGGTAGACTGGCCATCAGTGGAGATGTCTAGACAGGTTTCCAGCTCTCCCAAAGTAGAGCATTCCTGTGAAACCTTCCATAAGCTGAAATGGTGGAAGGGGAAGGAGCAAGTCCCTGAGGACACACCTTGCTAACAGATGCACAGAATAAATTGAGCTAAAGCCCAGATGCTCACAAACACAGTTCAGAGCTCTCAGGCTTGATGTGGAGATGCTGAGTGTGGTTCCCGGGGAAGGAGCTCGGGGGCGGCTCTCCCTGCGCAGGGTGCCAGCTGCCTCCGTAATGTTTGCTGCAAAACCAACGCTGAACATTATCTTTGCTTTTTGCCTTTCTTTCTGAAAGTAAAATTCCTCTTTGGATTTCTTCTGGTTAGTGAAAACAGATGGGAATGTATGTCTTTTGTGAAAGCGAAATGGGGTGAAATGAACTTATGAAAAGCAGGTGACCCTTACAGACCAGCCCCCCTTATCCACAGTTTCAGTTACTCGCGACCAACCATGGTTGAAAATATGAAATGGAAAATTCCAGAGGTAAACCATTCATGTTTTAAATTGCATGCTGTTCTGAGTAGCGTGATGAATTCGCACACCATCCTGCTCCGTCCAGCCCGGGACGTGAATCCTCCCTTTGTCCAGTGTGTCCACGCTGTAAACTGTCTCCTCCTGTTAGTCATGTAGCTGCCATCTTGATTATCAGATCAACTCTCCTGGTATCACAGAGCTTGTGTTCAAGTCACTCTTATTTTACTTCATAATGGCCTCAAAGAGCAAGAGTAGTGATGCTGGCAATTTGGATCTGCCAAAGAGAAGCCATAAAATGTTTCCTTTAAATAAAAAGGAGTGTGTGTGTGTGTGTGTGTGTGTGTGTGTGTGTGTGTAGGAAAAAACAGCACATATAGGGTTCAGTACTATCCCCAGTTTCAGGCCTCCAGTTGGGATCTTGGAACTTATCCCCCCGTGGATAAGGAGGGGCTACTATATCGGGGTGATGCCCGCATGGACCTACCAGGCTGGTTGCTCCTGCACCACAGGCAGCGTGTCCCCAGGTTGTCTCCAGGCCCCATTAAGGTGGGACAGGATCTCTTCATACCACCAAGTGGGTCGGGCTCTTCTGGCTGTGTTGGCGGGAGGAGGGCTGGGGCTGGGTGTGGGCCAGATCTGCGGGAGGCTGCCACATTTTCTGCTTCTGGGGAAAGGAAAAGAGGCATCAACACTCCTTGCTCAGCTCCCACCCTCAACCAACCAACAAAAGAGTCAATAACCCCAACCTTGCAAAACCAAAAGTAATCCTTTGCCAAATTAATAGTCCTTTATTTGTTTGTGTGTGTTCTAAACTCCCAGGACACTCAGTTTCCACGTACATTATTTAACAAAGGTGAAGGCTGTCTCCAGACCATGACTGACCCAGGATTGAGCCCTTTTATCAGAGAGCCCTTTTTCTTAACAGGATGGATTCCAAGTTCATCTATGTAAACTAACCTCCCCTTGCTACTGAGACCTGGGGTAGCCCAGTGATTTCCCAGGAAGCCTCTTTTAATTAAGAAAGTGCTCCTTTGTTTATTTTACTTCATTATTTCTTATTCTTTTTTGTTCTAATGGTCATATTTCTCTGAAATTTTCTTTAACACTATAACCCTCCTCCCCCAGTGAGAAGACTTCGGGGAATATACAAAATTATTTGAGAGTATAAGAGGGTTGGTGCCAAATTTACTTTTCTGAGAAATTTAGCTGCATGATCAACAAATTTAAATTCCTTCCACACTCAACAGCCTTTGTCACCACCTCCAACCAGCTCTTCAAGGCAAGATGGCAAGAGATGTCGTGAGGCTTCTCATGCAGCTCTGGGGAAAAAAAATGATTCGGAATGAGAAATTCTTTCTGGAGCAGTCACGTGGCTCTCTCAAGGGCCCTGAGGTCAGATTCAAAACAACAGCACCTCCACAGGCTGCGTTCCTGTTGGCAGCCTGCCATTCTATACCAGGGGCACCGACAGGAAATGAGAAGAATTAGCATTCTTGGTCTGCAGTCTGTGGGGACCCAGATACCCAAAAGCCGTTCTCCGTCCAGGGTGACGGGGGTGGCATGAGTCCATCACCCTCATAACAGCAGTCATGATAATAACACTGAACTTCCCACATTTACTTATCGAAGGTCTGTGGTGCTTCAGAGACTGTGCAAATGGTTCTGCATCCATTTTCTTAAATGTTATGTAATGTCTATAAAGTTGATACTATTATGACCATTTTATAGATGGAGAAACTGAACTGGCCCAAAGTCACACAGCTATATTAATCAGAGGTCAAGCCTGGGCCTGCCCGATTTAAAGACCTATGACCCACAAGGCCACCGCTTTATCAGAAGGCAGCCAAGGAGAGTGACGTTACACTCAGATCTGGGGCCAGATGGCTGGTGGCCTTTGAATACCTGGTCATCTAGTCACTGAGAGTGTGACATTGAGCAAGCCATTAAACTATGTTTCTCAGCATCCTCCTCTATGAAATGGGGATTATGTGTGCATGCTTTCTACAGCAATTTAGTGAATGCCTACTTTATGCCAGGCGCTGAAAATATAGGAGAGAACAAAGAGACAATAATGCCTGAACTCTATCTTGTGGGAGTTGGAGGGAAGGAGGGAAATGAACAAATTCACAAATAAACTATACAGCGTATTGCATGGGTGACCGGGAAGACGGATGAGCAGGGCAGGGTGAGAAAGAGGACTGCCACGGTTTTATGCAGTGTCTGGGAAGGCCGCACTGAGAAGGCGGCACCTGGCCAGGGACCCGAGGTGTATGGAAATACATCGTGTAGACAGGTGTGGGCACAGCGTTCCATGCAGAGGGAAGAGCAAAGGCACAGCAACAGACCTGGCAGCTGTGAGGACAGCAGCGTGAGCTATGGGGGAGAGGGGGAGAAGATGGATTCTGAGATGGGAATGAGGATGCTCAGGGCCTGATGGTCCTGGGGTACGTGGTGTTTACTCTCAGTAAGATGAGGAGCCACTGCAGGGTTTGAAAGGATGTCTGACAAGGTGCGACGTATTTTCAAAGTATCACTGTGGCTCGTGGGTGGAGAATGGACTATAGGGTAGGAAGCTTGGAAGCAGGGAGACCGGAGATGAGGGTGGCTTGGATGAAGGTGCGGTGATGGCTAGTGAGGGGGTGTGTAGTGGTCAAATTCTGGATGAAACATTATAATAATTGAATGTATTTCACAGGGTGTTGTTGCAAGAAGTAAATGAGTTGATATACTTAAAGCAGTTCCAATAAAGTCCTGAGTTTTAATTGGGTTTCCCCTTGTTGATAGAAACACTATTACTGGTGATAACACACCATAAAATCATTCT
Source organism: Rhinolophus sinicus (assembly GCF_057876585.1). Lineage (NCBI taxonomy): Eukaryota > Metazoa > Chordata > Mammalia > Chiroptera > Rhinolophidae > Rhinolophus > Rhinolophus sinicus. The sequence continues at coordinate 209,225,215 of NC_142501.1, forward strand.
ATTATTAAACCAAGAGTTCACCCTCCCTCCCTTCTTCCCTCCCTCCCTTCTTCCTTCCTTCCTTCCTTCCTCCATGTGTCCATGTATCCATTCAAGGGTAGATTATTATAATGGTTAACCGCGTGGAGTCTAAGTTCATAGAAACTTGGATTGAAATCATGGTTGTACCATTTAACGGCTCTGTTACCTTGAGTAAGATTAACATTCTCAACTTCTCTGAGCCTTGGTCCCTTCATCCCTAAAGCGGACACATCTACTGCAGAGTTTGATTTGAAGATTGAGCTAATTTGTGTAAAAGCCTTAGTCTACTGGCTGCTGCTGTAAATTCTCAATAAAAGTTGTTTGTTTTTTTTATTATTTATCATAGTCTCAAATTTATACTAGCAGCTAATAAGCATTGTATTATAGTATGTAGAGGGTGCAAACATATATTTACATAGTCCCAGCCCTCTAATGGTTCATGATCTAGAGGAAGCAGGCCAAGAAATCAGCACAAAGAAATAACACACAAATCCTACAGAGCAGCATTAGCAAAGGGAAAGATGGTGTTTCCCCAGGGTATTATGCAGGGTTACCTAATCCAGCCCATGAATTCAAGGAAGGCTTCCTGGAGGAAGTGATGTTTAAACCCAACCCAAAAGCGTTAGTGGAAATTAGCCAGGAAAGTTGGAAGTCCAGCGAGGTTTCCCAGCAATGTTCAGGCAAAGGAAGCAACAAGAGCAATAGCCCTGAGGGAGCACACAGCAGGATCCAGTCACAAACCATTAGCTATTCTAAGAGATCAGTAGAGAATCCATCTGATGATCAGGTGTTTGCTAAACTGGTGAAATGAATTAAACATTTGGAAATTGTGAAGCTGAATCTTTTATTCACAATTATTCTATTTGGATAGATGGCATTTCAAAAGGAACCCATAATTACAGCACCCGTCTTAGCTAATGTCCAAATAACAATGTCAATTAGAAGGAAAGAAAAACATATTCACCACCCTTCCCCCCAAGACAGAGTATCTCCCCGAGTCCCACCCCTGCCCCCTCCAATTTTGCTAATAGCATCATATCACCCTATGGTGACACTCAGTCTTTTTGTCAATCCTTCTCCATGTCCTCTACTCCCCTCGCCTCCTCTCCCACAAGTGTGCATGCACACACACACACACGCACGCACACACACACACACACACACACACACATACACACTCACACAAGCACACATACCTTCCGTTAGCCAGACACAGACTGTGCTAATTCCATCTCCATGGCCTCTCTTATCTGTTTCCTGCTGTGATCTGTATTTATGACGTCACTCAACTAGATTACTGCAGTGACCCCACAACTCATCTTCTGCCCCCCACCTCGCACTGCCACTCCTAGGACAGGTCAGTGGTTAGAAAATCATTGTTGTGAAACTCAGCTTTAATGCAGAAGTGGGAAAATTTTCTCTGTAGGGGGTCAGAGAGTAAATATCTTACATTCTCGGGGTCAAAGGATCTGCGTTGCTATAGACAATACATAAGTGAAGACCATGTCTGTGATACTAACACTTGTTCTAAAGCAAAATTCTTAGCATGACCCTGCAAGTCCTTCCCATACCTTCTGAGGTAATGTGTTGAGCCTCAAATTAAATACACTTAATGCCTCTTGTCATCGACTGCTCTGATCACTTTTCCTCCGATGCTCTCTCCACACCACCTCCCTTCCCTGTGCTGCCCCGCTGAATATTCTTTACTTTCTGAACACCCTCCATGTGCTGTCTAATTTGGGTGCCCCTTCTCCAAAATTGGCTTGTTACTATCTTGCCATCTCTGACATTGGGTCCATCTCTCAGGGGTCTTTAGTGGGAGTTTATCCCAGAGGGTCAAGAAAAAACAGGCATTAATGTTCCTCCTGGTGGACTTCTATGGGGAAGAAATGTTTGTCACCGGGACTGGGGCACTAAGACCCCCTCGCCTGAAAACTCTCTGGCTCTCCTCCCATTGGGAAGTGCAGTTGGACAGTTTCTCTTGAGTCTGCACCAGCTCTGTGATTCTCGTGACCACAGAAGATGGCAAAGTGAGTCTGTGTCAGCTTCCAGGCTTAAGAGACTGGCATCCTCTACTTGCTGCCTCTTGGAACACGCTCTCTGGGAGCCCTAACCAGCCATAGAAAGAATCTGACAACTCTAAGACCATCTGCCCTACCAGAGACGCCAGATGTTGGCGCTCAAGTCAACAGCGTTAGCTGAATCCAGCCATGCCTGTCAAGACCAGATGCAGACAAAATATGTGAGGAAAGTCATCTTGGACCTCCCCCCCCCCCCGCACTGGCCCATCCATCAACCAAATATCTCTGAATGTCCTCCATCAGCACCGCATGGACCAGGCGACTGTCCAACCAAGCCCTGTCCAATTCCTCACCCACAAAATCAGGAGATAAAACAAAATGGTGGTTGTTTTTTAAGCCATTAAATTTTGACTTAGTTTGTTGCACAGCAATAAGTGAGCAGAACATAAGTTTCTAGATCAATTGCTCTGTTTTACTCAGTTCTTTTCCAAGCCAAGAGACTTTGCACATTCCCATCTATTTTGCAGCTGTTTTCCCTCCTGCCCACATGTACTTCTATTATTATTTCTTTGTTTCCATTCCTTGTTTGCCTATTAAAATTCTTATTTTATTTTTACAGGTCCGTGTATAATATCACTTCTCCTGGGAAGCCTTTCCTGATTTCTCCAGGCACTCATTCACTGATTCTCTGAAGTTCTCCCAGCATGTGGTTTATAAGTCCATCATGTCAGTGACGGGCTATATTCTGAATTTTCTTTTACTACAGCTATCTTCCCCAGTGGGCTGTGATCTCTGCAGAGGCAGCAACCAGGCCTCATTCCTCGATGCAGTTCTGTTCTTGGTATGCCATTGACAATTAGTCGCCACTTCATAGGCGTTTATTGAATGAATGAATCCAAGAGCTGAGATTTGCACTCTGATAATTGACATGTTAAACTAAAGATGTTGAAGGAAATCTGCTCATTCACTGACAGATCTAATTCACTTCTTCCTAGGCCTCATCCTAAAGGAAAAGATAAAAAAAGTTTAACTCATTTTCAACATGTAACGTACGTCAACGATGAAAACTGAGGTTAGGCTTTGCTGTGATAACACGTAAGCCCCAAATCTCAGTGGTTTAAGACAACAAAGCTTGATTCCCCACTCACGTCCCAGTCCAGTGCAGATTCCGTGGCTCTCCTGTGCAGGACCCCTTCGAAGATGACGCAGGTATCCAGGCTTCTATCTTACAATTCTGTCAATATGAGAGGGTTTTTTGTTTTTCTTTTTCTTTTCTTTTTTTTTTTTTTTTTTTTTTTTTTTGCTTTGTTTTGTTTTTCTTTCTAGGCAAGCAGATTAGAGAAAGGGACCTTGGAAAACATATACCACATTTAAGACGGAGATACACATCATTTGTGCTCACATGGTAGGCCCTTAATTCCACAGCCTTCACGTCAGTACAGAGGACTGGAAAATGTAGTCTTTCTGTGCAATCCAGGAAGAGGAAAAGGTGTGATGAACGCACATTGTCTCGGTTACAAAGACTGTATTAGTTAGCTTTTACAAGTAACAATCTCAAATCTTAATAGCTTAAAACAATCATTTATTTTTGTCTTGTAGTAATGTAAGCCAGCTGAGTGATCCCTTGGTCTGGGACACATCAGCTGGGATATATGGCCTAGAGCAACGGCTCTGAACTGGGGGTGACTGACACCACCACTGCCACCACCAGAGGACATTTGTTGATGTCTTGATATATTTTTGGTTGTCATAACTGGGGCCCATTATCGGGTAAAGACCAGGAATGTTGCTCAACATCCTATAACTATCTTCTACAATAGTGAATTATCTGGCCCAAAATGTTAGTAGTGGGAACTGGACAGATCTTGATCTAGGATGACCTAACTCAGATGTTCAGTCTAAGGCAGGGGTGTCCAAACTGCGGCCCACGGGCCAACTGCGGTCCACAATCCATTTTTTATTGGCCCACAGCAAATTCCAAAAATATATTTAGTTTACTTAAATAAACCACGTGAGACAATACGTACTTCACCTCGAGTGAGTGGCCCAGCTGTTTGTGTATTATACCGCATATGGCTGTTGGTGAAAAACGTTGAAAAAAGTTTGGACACCCCTGGTCTAAGGGGATCTTAGCTGAGATGGCTTGACTCTCTTCTCTGTGATCCTTCATCTTCCAGTAAGGTGACAAAGCCTTCATTACACCACACTCCCGGGGTTCTAACAAGCTGCAAGAGAGTACTTGTTGCAATATGCAGCACTGGTGAGCTGCTGCTCACCTGCCTGTTAATGTCTCATTGGCCAAAGCGTTCTGTCTCCTGAGGGGAAATGCTGAAAATGTGGCCATATTTGCGACCTGAAACAAAGATCTTATGCAAAATTTGGGTTGTAGTCTGTACTCTCAAACTCTATTTAATAAATGGGGTAATTCAATGCATGATAACAATGCATATTTATGAGTTTCTCTTTTCAGAGAAGTTTCACGGTAATTTGTGATGATTCAGACTATGGGCTCTCTTGTCAAACTGCCTGAGTGCAAATCCCAGCTCTGTCACTTCCTACTGAGCATAGAGTATGTATTATATCCTCACTGGACTTCTGCTTGCTCATATTTGAACCAAGGATACTAACAATATTAACTCCCAGTAGGGTTCCGGAAAGGTACAGTGAGATAACACGAGAAAAATGATCATACATTCTTCATAGCGAGAGCTCAATAAATAGCACTTAATTACTGGTAGGCAGTGCTATTTCTCTGACATGGAAATGGGACACACACGGGTTCTAAGTCCTTTGTTAAGGTGGCAGGATGCCATTGTTTATTTTCTTTTTTTCTTTTCTTTTCTCCTTTTCTTTCCCAGATAACAGATGAAGAAGCAGCAGCGGGAACTCTTTATTTTTAGCTTTGCATGATGCAAGTGCTGAGCCAGCGCGATGATTCCCATTTAAGTCCTCGCAATTTGGAGAAAAGAAGACCAAAAGGTACCCTTAGTGCCTTCAGCCATCTTAAAGCCAGGCGAGTAGAAGGAGATTAGGTGTGTGCTACGTCACTTTGGAGGGCAGAATGGCCCTGTTAGATGGCAGTTATAGGAAGTCCAAATTTTAGTGAATTAAGGAAAAACAATTTACTGAACGTGAGAAGAAAACAATCAGGGTGGCGGGTAATGAATAGGCCGTTCTTGCAGCTTAAGTTGGTTTCCCAGAAGCAGCCCCTGAGACAATGATGTACATGCAAGTGAAACAGAGACGTGGAAAGTAGGCTGAGGAAGGAAAGGAGACCACGTTGTACACGCCAAGAATGGGATATCGGCCTTGGAGGGTGGCTTTGGTTCAACGCCAAAGGGGAGCCTTGGAAATGGTGAAGGTCGCAGGCTCCTGGATCTGGGGCACAGGAGCTGCAGCATTTATGCTCCTGCATTCATCCCTGGTTAAGCCCTGGGGCTGACATACATTCCCAGATACCTCTGGCTCTGTTTGCTTTTCTGCCTGCAGGCAGTGAGGGCTCCGGTGGCCTGAGGGCACCCCTCCCATTGCCGCTGTTGGGAGCAGAGGCACCAGAAACTGGTGGACACAGAGATGGCAAAAGGGACCTGAGTGAACATGGATGGAACACTGACAGCACCTCTAAGCTTTGTTTGTAATGAGATCCCATTTCTGGGGAGATCTGAGCAGAGGCTGACAACTAAAGATGTGGTCTTTAAAGACCAATTTTGACTCTGAGGGTTGTTTAGCAAAGGCTTTCTTTAGGATAATACATTACCATTGCTTGGTTTTATTTGGCTACTTATAAAATCAAGGTGCCTAGAGAAAAACTGTCCCCAAATATATACACCTATTCTCCAGCTGGCCCATGCAGGCCAGGTCTTTTCTGCCTTTTGACAGATTTATTTTTTTTTGGTCCCTGCTCTCCCCTCTTTTGGCTAAAGAACCTTGGGCATTAAATCACCCAACATTTTTGTTCTTCAATTACTTCACCTGTAAAATGGAGTCAACGATACGTACATCTTCTAATAATGAGATTTCTGTACCTGGCTCACAATAGGTGTTTACCTAAATACTGCAGGCATTCCTTCATTCCCAATTGGAGACAACAGAAAGTAAGGCAGAACGATGAAGCTGCTTGTCACTTGGGAGGAATGGGGATTATTCCTCTTCTGCTGACTCTTTCTCTAGCACAATTTCTAATATATCATTTCACATGGAAAATGAAATACAGCCTGATTGTAGAACAAAAAATAGGCTGAAACCCAGTATCCCTGTTTGCCGTTGACCTTATTGTCCATATCTTCTACTCCGTAGCTGTTGGACTGTAAGAAATCACTCTTGTTCCCTCTGCCTCGTCTCTCTGTCATAGAACAAGGGCAGTGGGCTACATGGACGTCGTGCTCCTTCTGTGTCTAAAAGCCTGTGATCTAGGAGGCAAAGATGGGAAGAAAGCAGTTAGTGCTTAGAAGTCTAAGTGCAGGCAGATGAACGAAGCTATGCTTCCCATGAGGTGAGAGCCTCCATAGCCCACAGGTGAAGTGATAAAACACAGCCTACCTACCAATGGGACGTGTATTACCTGATTGCTGGTGGGATTTGGAATTTACTTCCTTGTTTCTTTTTAAGGTTATTTGCAATCCTGAGCCTTGGAGGCCTGGAAATGATTAATAACATCATAATTCTAATGAAGGTTACCTGAGAAGTGCTGAGCACATGAGGGAGGAAAAGCAGGCACAAATCAGGTAGACTATTGCGCAGTGAGCCAATCTACCCAGGAGCCTATGAAGTTACAATGCCACAACTGAATGGCTCCTGGAAATACTTCACTAAATTACTCTGTTGGGTACCCCTTATTAAGCAATCTGTTTCAGAAAGTTCTCCTTTTTTTTTAATTTTCCCCCAGGGCTGCAAAGTCTCACGATTTCATTAGACTAGGGGTCTGGTGCAGCCTCTTTTGAGAGATTTGTCTGCTTGGCGAGTGGCCTGAATTACCTTCCTTGTTGGGCCTTGATAAGTGTCTCTAAATGAAGGCAAAACAATTTGTACAACTCTTCAGTCAATTGGAGGCTGAACTGTGGAGCTGAACAAAGCTCTGTTCCATCCCTCAGTGCCAATTTGTCCTTATCAAGTGTAACAGAGAAAATGTGGTGGCACGCTACTGCGAGACGAGGGAAAGAGCTCCCCACAAAATGAGAACACAGTTATTGGACCCGTTTTATCAACTCAGAGCAATGTTCTTACAATTACGCCATGTTAGAATTGCCTCGCCATGGGGCTGGGCCTTGACCATTTTGTCGTGACGTTAATTTAATAGGTAGTGTGGACGTTTGCTTGTTTTGTTAATAAAATGTTCATCGTGGTGTTCTGATTCTATCACAGAATGTATGAGCATTGGCAGGATTTTCTTTAATGAAAAGTATTGATATTTGTAGAATAAAAATCTCTTTCACAGCCCCATGTTATTTGAATTTTCCTAATGTGGGGACAGAGCCCCAGAGAGTAGTTTCCAGGCTCTCAGCCTCACATAGACAGGTGCTGGCTCAGGTAGTAAATGGCCAACTGTGATTGCATGGCCATCAGCTGTGGCTAGTTGACCGTCAGCTGTAACCAGTGAGCCATTGGCCACTAATATAACTGCTGTGGCTATGCTAGCAGAGGGAGAGAAGGAGGGGAGAGGAGAGAAAATGGGGGCTAGCAAGAAGATGGTGGCTGGGCTGGCAAGCGCGGATGGCGGTTTGTGGACAGTGTGAATCCAGCCTCCAGTGAGAGTATAGTGCCGCCAGAGAGAATATAGTGGTATGACTCCCCTACCTATGGCTCCGTGGGTGTTCCTTTTTGGCCTCACCATATCCTGCGTTCTTGTATGGGGAGCGGGAGCAGAGACCCCGCAGGCCTCCCGGCATGACAAATGGCGCTGTGAGCAGGATCTCCCGCACGACAAATGGCGCAGCGAGCAGGGTATGGTGCCGGCCAAAGCTCTCCGAAGGACAGTGGAGCAGTCTGTGTGTATGAACACTCAGTCTCAGGAAGACCAGGAGGAGCAGCTGCCGGAGAGCTGGACCCCCGTGGAGGGGTGGGAGGACGTGGACGGTTCTCCCACCAGCACAGGAAAAGCCATGCAGCTGCTGGAGAGATGGAGCCCCGTGGAGAGGTGGAAAGATGTGGACGGTTTCCCAACCAGCACAGGCCGGAGAAAGCGAAGGTCGTTGCAGCCCTGTGGGCCGGGGAAGTTCCTGCTCAGGCAGCCCGGATGCAGGACTTATAGTCCCAGGAGGTAACGCTTGCTGAGTCCTCCATGGGAGATGAGGGTGAGGTCAAGGTCGTCCCTCACCCCCAGGACAGTCCTGGCGAATGACTATGGACTATGGGGAATTGCCTTCCATCCCTAATTTAATGGACTGCTTGACTGTTTGTTTGGGAACTGTTGTTAGTGGAACTGGGGGATATTTGCTTTTGTCTCTTGACTGGCCGCCATTGAGAATATGTAAGCACCTTGATTGTGAGTCGCTGTTGTTCCAGCAGGGTACCCTGAGAGGCACACAGAGAGTGGCAGTGCCATGAGAGCCCTGGCTGAGTCCAGGAAGTCTGGCTGAGCCCTGAGATACCCTGGCTGTGCCCAGGAAGTCGGGCTGTTCCCAGAGAAAGTGGCAGTGCTCTGAGAGCCCTGGCTGTGTCCAGGAAGTGTGGCTGTGCCCACAGAGAGTGGCAGTGCCCTGAGAGCCCTGGCTGTGTCCAGGAAGTGTGGCTGTGGCAGTGCCCTGAAAGCCCTGGCTGAGTCCAGGAAGTGTGGCTGTGCCCACAGAGAGTGGCAGTGCCCTGAGAGCCCTGGCTGAGTCCAGGAAGTCTGGCTGAGCCCTGAAGATACCCTGGCTGTGCCCAGGAAGTCGGGCTGTTCCCAGAGAGAGTGGCAGTGCCCTGAGAGACCTGGCTGAGTCCAGGAAGTTTGGCTGAGCCCTGAAGATACCCTGGCTGTGCCCAGGAAGTCGGGCTGTTCCCAGAGAGAGTGGTAGTGCCCTGAGAAATCCTAGCTGTGCCCGGGGAAACTAGTGGTACCCTAAGAAGTCCAGGAAGTCTGGCTGTGCCCAGGAGTACTGGTGGTGCCCTGAGAAACCCTGGCTGTGTCCGGGAAGACAGGTGGTACCCTAAGAAGTCCAGGAAGTCTGGCAGTGCCCAGGAGTACTGGTGGTGCCCTGAGAAACCCTGGCTGTGTCCGGGAAGACAGGTGGTACCCTAAGAAGTCCAGGAAGTCTGGCTGTGCCCAGGAGTACTGGTGGTGCCATGAGAAACCCTGGCTGTGCCCAGAGAGCCTGGCTGTGTCCAGGATATTGCATTCACCCCCAGGCTCCTCGCACAGGTACCCTCGCGGAAGACGCTTGTCGCGTAGATTGTGAGGCGAGAGCCTGTAGGGGTGGAGTGTGGGGGCGGAGCCCCAGAGAGTAGTTTCCAGGCTCTCGGCCTCACATAGACAGGTGCTGGCTCAGGTAGTAAATGGCCATCAACTGTGATTGCATGGCCATCAGCTGTGGCTAGTTGGCCGTCAGCTGTAACCAGTGAGCCATTGGCCACTAATATAACTGCTGTGGCTATGCTAGCAGAGGGAGAGAAGGAGGGGAGAGGAGAGAAAATGGGGGCTAGCAAGAAGATGGTGGCTGGGCTGGCAAGTGTGGATGGCGGTTTGTGGACAGTGTGAATCCAGCCTCCAGTGAGAGTATAGTGCCGCCAGAGAGAATATAGTGGTATGACTCCCCTACCTATGGCTCCGTGGGTGTTCCTTTTTGGCCTCACCATATCCTGCGTTCTTGTATGGGGAGCGGGAGCAGAGACCCCGCAGGCCTCCCGGCATGACAAATGGCGCAGCGAGCAGGATCTCCCGCACGACACCTAAGAAACTTGGAGAAGCCCTGGCTGGCTTATTGAGTCCCATTGACAGAAAGACTGACTGATGTTGAGAACAAGTTCCTAACTTGGCCTAAGGTCAAACCAGTGGTAACTGGCAGGTCATAGTTCAGTCCAAATTTTCCCAGTGAGATATCCTTCCCACACCAGGACACTGGCCGTCCTTTAATAGAATTACTTTATAGGGCTCTAGCTGTAACATGCTCAAGACCTCTCCCAACCTACTAAGGAAACAATAGTTGATATGAGAAAAATAGTTGAATGCTCTAATCTAATAAGTTTTCAAAATCACTCAGTTAAACTAAACAGGTTTCTTTAGTGCAGGATGCCTCAGTGACTTCAAACTGCAAATGTGATTTGTGAAACAATAGAAGAGGGTATTGTTTATTGCAGTCCCTAAACTTACTTGTCCAGAGAAACACTTCTTCCCCCTCCCCTCCTCAAGAAACATCCTTCAGCATTGAGGTTCTGTAGAATACACTGGGAGAATACTGGAGCAGTCCGACGCTAGTGATCTCACCCTGTTGGTGGAAATAGATACTGATCAATAGTTATACTCCACCAGTTTTTACTAATGCCATTTCCTGCACTGTGTTTAGGAGTTTTTGAGGAGTTATGCATTCCTCTTTCTCTCTTCCCTCCTTCCAGTGGGCAGGAATCGTGATTTCTCCAGTGATTTTCCTCAGGTGGAATTTTTCCCTCTCCATTCAGCCTTAGGCCCAATTAAATGTCTGCCGTGGTGTTAGAAGACGTGACTTAGGATGCAAGTGTCAGTTCTCCTTGAGGATTTGTTTCTGCAACTGGACATAAGCTGGAAAAAACAAAAGTGGAAGTTGTTTCGGGGGTGCCCAACACAATGCGTTTACATGACGTTTTATGTTGATATTGGTTCAGGTCCATTCAGCGCGTGCTTATTGAGTCCTTGTTTGATTTGAGGCCCCAGGATAAATAAGACCGGACCCAAACCTGGAGCAGCTCAAATCTTAGTGGAAGAGACAGATGTGTGGGCAGATAATTATTGAATGTGATAAACCCTTGGTAGAAGAAAGTAAACGATAAGGCGTTAGGGGGGGATTCACTTAGGGGACAGCTGCAGAGAACACTCTCCAGAGAAAGTGACACCATTCTCTGTTTTGATGAAAGAGTACACGTCCCAGTGAAGATAAGACAGGACATCTTTTTATGCACAATTGAGAAGAAAAAGGGGTCAAGGACAACACCCTGGGTTATGCTGACAATTAAGTGGCGGAGAGAGGAAGTGGATCCCAGCCAGGGGATTAAGAGGCAATTTCGAGAAAGTTGGGAGAAGAAATAGGGAGAAGGAACCTCCAGGTAAATAAGGAAGAAGATGCCAAGAAACAGAACAGGGTCAGAGCATCAAACGCTACCGCAGAAAATCCCACAGGATGCCAGAATCATTGCTTTACAGTTAATATTCTTAGCCTCGGGCTTGAGTGCACTGGGTCCCCAAAGACAGTAGTTTGAGCTCCCATCAGCTTTTTCCATTGTATGCACACACCCAGTGCAAACCTTAAACTGACCTGTGAACCTGGGATAAGGTAGTGCAGACTATCAATAATGACTGCAGGCAAACTTTGGTTAACTCAAATATTTCAAATCCTGAGAATAAAGGGAAAGAAGGCATGGAAATCAAAAACATCCTTGGTTTAAGTTTGTAAACATTTTTTTATGTGACCAAAAAAAAAAAAAAAAAGCACTGGGAATAAGGAGACGTGATGTTTCCACTGCATTCAACTCCTGAGCAATGGCGTGAATTTAGGGAAGTCATGTCATGCTCTGGACCTGAGTTACCTGTACAGTGAGGAGGGTTAACTAGGCGGTCTCCACGGCTCTTCCAGAGAATCTGAAGTTCCTGTGATACGCATGAGGAGTGACAGAAACTCTATGCCTCAGTGCCGTACCACAACTTCCAATCGACCCTTTCTCCCGCCGTCATGGTTCAGAGGAAGTAGAATTTCAGGCAGGGGTTGGAGACACCTTAGAAGAAAATTCATGTAGCTGGGCCTAACTAGTGACGACAGGAGGGAGAGGAGGCAGGAGATTTTTTTCTCCCTTATTGGCACAGAGGGAGAATCCTGGCTCTGGCAGGACTCACTGTGTGCCTTTCAAGTGTCTTCAAGTCTCTGCATTAGTTACTATTGCTGAAAAACAGATCGTCCCACAAAATGCTGTGGCTTAGAACAATAAACAGCCACTTTCTCTCACCTTTTCTGTGGGTCAGGAATTCAGGACAGCTTGGCTGCATGGTTCTGGTTCAGATTTCGCCTAAGGTTGTCAGACATTGGCCAGAGCTACAGGAAGGCTTGACTGGGGCTGAGGTTCACTTCCAAGGTGACTCTCGCACATGGCTGACTAAATGGTGCTGGCTGTTGGAGGGAGGCTTCTGGGTTTTTTGTTGTTGTTGTTGTTTTTCCACCAGCCTCCTCTCCACAGGGCTGTTTGAATATATCCTCAGGACAGGGTGGCTGGCTTTCCCCAGAATGAGCAGTTCAGATGACTCAGACAGAAGCAGGCATCTCTTTCAGGACCTGGCCCCAGAAGTCACACACTATTTCCTTTGCTGCATCCCATTGGTCACATAGGTAAGCGCTGATTCAATATGGAAGGGGACTACACAGGGGCCTGTGTATCAGCAGGAAGACAGCCATGGGGGTCACCTTCAAGAGTGGCTACATACTCTGTACATTTCACTTTCTCATGACACAGGGCAGGTGACGCTTTGTTCTTCCCAGGTGTGTGGCATCAGGTATGCCAATGCTGCAAATGCTAGCATTTTCTGTCTCTCGAAGCCAAATTGAATATGGTATCGTAGAGAGCCGAAGAAATTGTTCTGGGAACATGGAGATGGAATTGCCCTCTGGCTGGGGAATGGCTTTCATGGAGAAGGCAGCTTTTGGGGATATGTAGGGTTTTAACAGTCAGGAAAGATTGGATGGATGGCGTGGTGGGGAAAAGTCATTCTAAATAGAGGGTCTGGTATGAAGAGGCTCAGAGGTTAAAGGATATAAGGATTGCTTAGGGAAGTAGAATTCTCCTGGGATAGAGGGAGTGTGAGTGTTTGCTCCTTTGTAGAACATGCCAAGCCAGACCAAACAGGAAACAAGAGGGAATGGCTAGAAATACAACTTGAAGAACCTTGTGGGGACAGAGCCCCAGAAAGCAGTTTCGAGGCTCTCGGCCTCACGTGGAAAGGTGCTGGTTTGGGTAGTAGATGGCTGTCAGCTGTGGCTGGTTGGCCATCAGCTGTGGCCCTTGAGCCATTGGCCACTAATATAACTGCCACAGCTATGTTGGGGAGTCAAGGAGAGTCGAGAGGGAGTCAAGGAGATCGGTCGGTTGGCAGGAAAGTGGACAGCAGGTCGCACGTCGTGTGAATCCAGCCTCCAGTGAGACTATAGTGGTGTGACTCCCCTACCTATGGCTCCATGGGTGTTCCTTTTTGGCCTCACCATGTCCTGTGTTCTTGTGTGGGGAGCGGGAGCAGAGACCCCACATGACACCCTGAACGACAAACCTTCTAGACAGTCAGGAGCCCAAACACCAAAGGTGGGACTGAAGGCAGAACTTGTTTTCTGAGCTGACGTTCCTTTTTTGAGATGGTATGTTTAGTAAGTGGTTTCCCAAACTTCAGTCATTTGCATGAAAATCTCACAACTTTTCTCATAAACATATATGTGGGAGGCAGCCTCTAATCCGCCCCCTAGTGACCCCCACTTCTTGGTAACTCCCTTCTTCTTGAGTGTGGGCTGGATCTCATGACTAACTTCTAGTGAACAGAATCGCTGCCATGTTGTGAGCTGACCTGGAAAGTCCCCAGTGTTGAGGAAATTAAGTCTTCAGCCAACCAACAGTGGAAACATGAGACTTGCAAACAGCTTTGTGGGAGCCGAGTCTGCCCCAGCACAGCCACACCACAGAAACGGAGACATAATAAATACTTCTCATTTTAAGCTGCTAAAATTTGGTGGCATTTGTTATACAGCAATAGATAACTGTCCACATGTGTTACCCACCCGACGACCTGCTTAGAACATCTGTCTTCAAATCAGCTTACATATTTCCATAAAGATGTTTATCTAAATAGGAAACTTTGTATTTCAAGTGTGAGAGAGTGGTATCACTATCCATACATAGAAGGTTAAAATTATCCCATTTACTACACACCGTGAGGAAAACTAATTGAAAAGACGGAGGTTGGTCAGACAGGCCCTAGCTTGAATTCCAGGTTCACGTCTTGTTAGCTGTGTGATTGTAGCAATGTTCCCCTATACTCTGAGTTCTTCATCGGTGCAAGATAAAATTTCTCTCTATCTTTTAAGAATTTTTTGAGGATTAAAGAGACACTTGTTGGAAAGAACCCAATGATGATGGCGATGATGAGGAGGATGAAGATTGCAATTTTTAAAACCTCTAACCAAACACCAAGCGCTGCACTAAATGATTTCATGTCCCACTAAACCTTATAATGTAATTATAGACATTTTACAATCCAAAAAACTCTTCTGGAGACATTTAATAACTTGTCTGAGGTCACACAGCTAGTGTAATGGCAGAAGAAGAATTCAAATGCAAATCATTTTCATCACAAACCTTTCTCTTCACCGTAATAGATTACAGACTACACACCGTTAAAAATATGCAGCCACCTTCGGTTCGCTCCTCTTGCTTAAGAAGGAAACCTTTCCGTGTTCGAACTAACATCGAGTAATAGCAAACACTTGTTTTTCTTAGCCAGGTTCAATTGCAGCTCTCAGATCGCCCACCATTTTCTCATGGAGCAGTGGTCAGGACCCCATTTTTCTAGGTTCACAGCAGCACGTCAACCATCACCCAGGGTCAATTGGAGCTGCCTGCAGTAATGACAAAATCCATGCCTTCAATTTCTTAATTAACTAAATACAATGAAGTCTGTACATTGATTAAAGCAGGGTCTCATATGGAATTAATTAGCAAATTGTGGGGAGGACTTGGTGATTCATTCAGACCTAATAAATCTAATGAGAATTTTATGGAAGCCCCAAAGAAAACACAGTGGTATTTTAAAAATTAATTTAGAATGTAATGTCCATGCTAACCTGTGTTTTGGGGGATGGGCATATAGCATCAGGCTGCTGTTTTAAGGGGGCTCTTTCTGACATTCTGGAGTAACACTGAGTTTTGGAAAATGCTCAGTGGCAGTGCCATGGGTGGTCAGATGGGGGTCTTTTTTAAACTCCATTAGCACCCTTCCCTGGCAGATACCTCCAAACATTACTACTGATACTGTCATTTTATGTAAGCAACGCCATTTCCCCTTACCTTACAGGAAGTCGAAATAAAAGCACTCTTAGAAGACTTTGCAATGTTTTTGACCTGTTACAAACCAACATGCAACACAAAATTGCCTAATGTGACAATGAAAGCCCACTTGCTTCTCCAACCCAAGCTCATCTATTTGGAAATTCAGGGGCCACCTTTCTATTTACACAGAGCATTCATTGGTTTCCTTCATTCAGAAAAGCACCTATACACACCCGTTCCATGCAGGGCACTGCACTGGTGCTGGTGGAAGAGCCAGGGACAAGCCACCTGTCTGCCTTCAGGGAGCGCACACGTGAGTGGAGGGTATGGACAGGAAGGAACAAGCTTAGGAAACTGAGTTTGATGTTAGGAACAGGGATCGTGTGCAGCAGTATCAACGTATCAGAAAAATGTGGTTGTCTCTACCCAGGGGACTGAGACGCTTCACTGAGGCGCTAATGTTTGAGCTGAGCTGTGAAGGAGGGGAGACTGTCACCTGGCATGACCTGGAGGACTGGACACAGGCCACCTCCAGCACATCAAGGGCACTGTGAGTGGTCCAGGATGGCTGGGGCACTTTGGTCTTCGTCGGAGGTCATAGCACTGCCATTGCATTGGCTCAGCCAGAACCTTTGTGATAGTGAATTAAAAATACAATTAGCTATTTTACATTGTGTTCATATATGCAAATTAGAAAAGAGACCTTATATAATTATGTAGAAAACAGAGGTTAATAAATACCAGTCTGAGCTGTAATTATCTGTGCGTTCCTGGAGAAGGGGCATTTAGAGTTTGTATCCATGTCGTAAGAGAAAGGATGAGCTGTGCGTCAGCTGACAGGCTATGTGCTTTTTACATCCAATGTGTAATTGACTCCTCTGACCACCACACCACGAAAGTCATGTTATCCCCAGTGTACAGATGTGAAATCAAGACCCAGGAAGTGACGTCACACCCAGTGTCTGCGACTTGGTCTGACTCTTAAATTCATGCTCCTTCCTTTGTCCCTGCATGTTGGTTTATTATTATTTGAGGTTTTTGTGTTTTCAGAGTGTAGTGATAGCTGCATTCAAATGCTAACATCTGAATAATACCATTTATTGTTGTTATTATTATTATTATTATTATTATTTGTTTCAGGTAATTTACCTAACAACATACTTCAGCACTATGGCTGCCAATTACTGAAATGATAGCATGTGCAACTAAGAAGAATATCTGATTTTCACAATCTTAGTTTTTTAAGAAAAAAATTAATTCAAAGCATGAACTTAAGCTCACTTACACATACCCTTCAAAACTGGAAACTACCAAAATTTATAATAGGGGGAGTTGAATAAGTGTGCTATACGACTCTCATGGAGTATTAAGCAGCAAATACAATGTACTGTGGTCAAAGACTATAAAATAAACACACAAAAATAAAAGAATTATTCTGAATGAATTTTTTTAAAGTTTTTATAAAGTAGGCAAGTATTTTTCATAGAAAATTATACGTTACTATGACTTTTAAGTGAGGAAACCTAGCATAAAGACTGCCTGGAGATTGTACATCCCCCCATCTTTGGAATACGGTCCATTTACTTTAAGAACAAAGTACAATAAATATCTCTAAATCATAATATCAGCACATGATTCATTAGCCCTCTGGTTAATACAAGCAATATTAATAAATTCCAGGATATTTGTAGCAACAGCAGTAAGCAGACATCAGAATGAGTCCCAAAACCAGCAATTACTCCAGGACACCTCAGCCAGGGTTTCTGCATTCACTTTTGTCACTTTCACTTTGCCCTTGGTGGTTCATCTCTTTTCTGCATGGACTTGTGCTATGCTCCATCTGCTGTGACTCACTCTGTTCTAATTATGCAGCACACAGCCTGTGTCTATGAACCAGCTTTTATCAGATATATATATAATTAATCAGGGCCTCCCAGGTGAAAGACGCAAATGCAATATTTTAAAAAGTGATATTATTGCTGAAAATTACTCACATAGGCTTGGATGCATTTGGTACTCGTGGTGACTTGGGACAAAGGGAGAACCGACATATTTTAAATATCTCAGTTTCCTGGAAGGCCGTCTGGTCCTAGGCAGGAGCAGTGGCCTGAGCGTCAGGGCTCCTGACATCTTGCTGCAGTCCTGCCTTTTACCAGCTGTGGCACTTTGGGCACGTCACTCACCCCCCTGCCTCTCAATTGTCTCTTAAAATGAGAGATAATCTCAGATTGTCCTTCCGGGTCTGTGAGCCTGACCCCTCCGACTGTACTAAGTCACTTTCTCCTGTGATTCAATGGAAGCATTCATTTGTTCAACAGGTATTACTGGAGCGCCCATTTATACGAGGCCCAGGGTTGGGAACTGGAAGCCGGCTGTAGTTCTTCGACTAAACACTAACTCAGGCCTGACAATTGATGTCTCTATGGTTCCACTTTCTTTACTTAGCAAACATCTATATTACTTCTACTAGGTATCGGGCGCTGTTCTAAGCACTTTACAAACTTTAATTTATGTTCTCCATTTTACAGATGAGGCACAAGAAAGTTCAAGTTCCAAAACCAATGCTGCGGGCTGAATTGTGCCCGTCCCCCCAAATTCATATGTTGAAGCCCTAATCCCCAGGACCTCAGAATGTGACTGTATTTAGAGACAGGGTCTTAAAAAGCAGTGATTAAAGTAAAATAAGGCTGTTAGAGTGGTCCCTGACCCGATACAACTGGTGTCCTTATAATAACAAGATATTTGGACAAAGACATGCCAGGGATGTGTACACCCAGAGAAAGAACCACATGAGGACACTGGGAGAAAGCAGACATCTACAAGTCAAAGAGAGTGGCCTTAGAGTAAGCCAACCCTACCAACACCTTGATCTTGGACTTCCAGCTTCCAGAACTGTGGGAAAATAAATGTCTGTTGTTTAAGCTGCCTTATCTATGATATTTTGTTATAGCAGCCTTAGCAAACTAGTACACCTGCCCAAAGTCACATAGTAGGTGTTGGATCTTGGGTTCAGCGTCTGTGCGTTTAACCACAATACTATGCCCTTCACAGATATAAATATGCCTTCCCTTATTACCCCAAATATGGCGTAGTAGAAAGAGCCTACTTTTCAAAATGGAGTACTTTCAGGAACTAATTAATTGCTGCCTGGACAGGAGTTTGCTGTGTGACCTTAGACGAAACTGTGCTCTTCAGCATGCTCATCTATAAAACTGAGATGATAATATCTACCTCATTGAATGTTAAGTGGATTGGAAGACAAAATATCTGTGTAAAGTACCTACTGGAGTATGTCAAACATTGTGGGGCAGAGCCAGGAGTGTCGTTTCCAGGCTCTCAGCCTCACTTGGAAAGGTGCTGGTTCAGGTAGTAAATGGCCATTAACTGTGATTGGATGGCCATCAGCTGTGGCTAGTTGGCCATCAGCTGTAACCAGTGAGCTGTTGGCCACTGATATAACTGCCGTGCCTGAGCTAGCAAGCACGGATTGCAGTTAGCAACGGGTTGGTTGGTTGGCCCAGAATGGTATTGCAGTTAGCAGGATGGATTGCAGTTAGCAAGTGAGGTTGGTTGGCAGAGAATTGGATGGCGGATTGCGGATCGTGTGGCTCCTGCTTCCTGTGTCTTGCCCTGTCGCCAGCGAGAATATAGTGGTATGATCCCCTATCTGTGGCTCCGTGGGTGTTCCTTTTTGGCCTCACCATGCCCTGCGTTGTTATGCGGGGAGCGGGAGCTGAGACTCCTCATGACACCCTGTATGATAAACATAAAGGAGATTCATATGCCACTCCCTTTCCTTTCCATGAGATAATGGATATGGGGTAGACACGTGAAAATTGCAAAGGAAAGTCTACAAAAGGCATTAATAATAATACTTGCCATATATTGCATATCTTCTACCTGCCAGGCCCTTTGCACAGACAATCTTTAATTCCTGTGAAATAGCCCAAGATTTGTGTAATTCCCCCGACCACTCCCATTTTAAAGATCAAAAACGGAAATTCAGAGATGTTCAGTAGCTCACTAAGGTCACAGAAAGTACTTGACCAGAACTATTTGCCCATAATGGTTCTTATGCCAAGGTCTGAATTCTTGCTGACATTATATTTCTTGTTAGATTTCTTACTAATTGCTTCCTAACAAACCCATAAGCCTCTTGAGGCTAGAAACTCTATTCAATATTTTTGTGTGCGTGGCCTCCATTTACTTTGTGCGGATAGCATTATGAATGGTATCTGCACAAAGTAAATTAATATTTGAGAGGATGAGTAAACAAACACATCAAAGATGTGTACCCACCTGTGATCCTGCCTGGTTCCTCAGGTGGATGAAGGGCCAGGCCCTGGGCTGACCACCTGGAATGGGTGCGGCCTCTGCACCAGGCACGACAGGAAACCATGACTGCAATGCAGCAGGCACTTCATCCAGCAAACAGAGTCCTCTTCCACGGCCCCACACAAAGCTGAAACTCCGCACTAACACTGCCCTGAGCTCCCTGCCTGTTAGCTGCTCCAGTGGATGAGAAATAGGGAGCGTCCAAGCTTTCCTCACCCCAACATCCAACACTTACTTTTTTAACAGTCAGAGCCCCTGGCCTCACATCAGATCGATGCAGTGTGGTCTCACAGAAAATGACTTAAAATGATGCTCTGTTGGCAAGGCAAGCAGGTGACCAAATCCTCTGCGGATCAATGACCGCACTGCCAGGGGAGTGGAACACGTTTCCTTATTGCAATTTGAAGATTGGATTTAACCTTACAAAGTGGGCACTTGAATGCTAAGTAGGAGGCTTTTGATCTGAGTCTTGAAAAGTAAGAAGTTTGCAAGAGGGGGTGGGGAAGGCTGGGACCTGCAGGAAGCATGTAGGTACAGCCTAAGCAATGAGAACCAAACCGATAATTTACTGAGCACCTACCTCGTTCCACGTACTATGCAGAGAGAGTGGAATCTTCACAAAACACTAGGTAGTAACTACTTTCTTCTTCATTCTCTAGAAGGAAAATAGGAGACTCAATTTTCCCAAAGTTGGTCAAGCAAATTCCCCAAAGTTGATGGAGCATTTGAATGCAGAGTTGGTGACCCAAAGCCCACCCTTTCTAGGAAGAAGATTCCATTCTCAGATA
Organism: Rhinolophus sinicus; assembly: GCF_057876585.1. Classification (NCBI taxonomy): domain Eukaryota; kingdom Metazoa; phylum Chordata; class Mammalia; order Chiroptera; family Rhinolophidae; genus Rhinolophus; species Rhinolophus sinicus. The sequence goes on from NC_142501.1 coordinate 209,245,559, forward strand.
CTTGTTCATGGGACAGGATTTTTGTTTGTTTGTTTTTCAAGTAACGGTTTTATAACCCGATGAGTGACATGGTCAGGAGAGATTTTCTTTCATGAGAAGTCACAGCATCTCTATTTTATGTTTGTGGTCCTTGAAGAAGCTGACAGCTTTTATGAGGATCAAAGGGGAGAATTTCAGATGTTGACATGATATCTCAGGAAATACCGCCACATTAGGGGACCGCCACATCTGTCCCTGAATCAACTATATTTGTGTTCAGTAGGAATTTATTCCTTCATTTATTCATTCTTTACTCACCAAATATGTACGGGCTACTTCCTGGGCACCAAGCACTATGCCAGTCATAGGGACACTGAGATGACAGCTTGCCCTCCTGCTCTGCCCTCTGAGGGCACCCTCTCCAGTCCAGGGCAGGCAGGGCAAACAATCAGCAAACACGACAGTGTCTGAGAGTCTGGAGGAAGGAGTGAGTGGTGCTGTCCTAGGTGGGGCTGCAGGCGAGAAGGAGGCCCTCCCTGCAGAGTTCCGGAAGGTTCCTGGAGGGTGAGATGGGCTGCTCATCATTTGGCTTCAGAGCTGGAAAGAGAGTCGGACAATAGCTGGAGGGCCTGGGAATAATTCAGAGCCTAGGTAGGTGGTTCCAGCCTGGGCACTTGAAAAACAAAAGGTCCCCCAGCGTGTGAGTGTTGCCTCAGTGGCCATCTTGCACTTTCTGTCTTGGACAATATTGGCTTCTTGCAAACAATGAAGTTCAGACTTGCCAGAGTTGTGACCCATTTGCTCAGGGGGCGGTTCCGGTTAGGATTGAAGGATTCAGATAGATTCTGTCTGCTGTGGTTCTTCAAAATTGGCTCCAGCTCATTTTAAAATGATTTTGATTGAACGCGTACCAGGACAGGCAGGTATAAGCAAAGATCCTTGCACATAGGCGGCCCTATGAAACACACACGTGATGTCCTGATACAGTGGGCTGGGTGTCAGGGCACTCTTGGATCTTACTGCTGTGGGGGAAGGGACAGCAGGGTTTCATGCAGAGCCTGGCCAAGACGATGGCCAGGCCAGGACTCTAAGGTAGACCCTCGGCACCGAGCCTGCTGCTCTTCATAATTCCATAAGTCCTCGATATTAGTGAGCTCTCACAGGGCAGTGTCTGTGAGGGTGAATAATTGTAAAAGCAGGTGGCTGGCACATGGGATGTGACTGATAACATTAGCATCACCACCATGATCATTACTAACGTGACTTATCTATATTTCATGCGTAGTACCTGGCACACAGCTTAGCAGAAACCTGCTGCTGGAGGTTGAGTGGCAGCCATAGAATGAGATCAAGAAACATTCGATGACTCTGGGCCTATTTCTATTTAATTTCTGAGCGCTGGCTGAATTGTCCTTGGGGCAGGTGTTACGATTTAGACATCTGACTATTAGAATCTGAACGGCTTCTTTCCAGAAACACTAAGAACTTGCTTCTTTCTGTTATATCTTTACAGTCAATTCTTTTCCTCCAAGCCAGGCAGCTGTGCCTGGAGCTTTGTCCCTTAACTGCAGTTGTCCTATTCCCAGTGGGCAGTTCCCTTTCTCTGGCATCTCTCCAGGCAATCTTCTGGTACAGGAGGAGACGGTACCCCACCCTCCATTCCTACCTGAAACACACCTACAAGCCATTTCTTTAGACACAGGTTATAGAGGACGCTTAATAGGGGAATTCCGTCAATTCTCCTGCAATCTAACATCTCCCAATGATGTAGTGTTGGTCCAGTCCCCAGATGCTCTCAGATTTCTCAAATGCAAAATATGGATGAGCACACCATTCCAATAAGGTAATAGTAGTGATCAAATTCTAAAAACGTATCAGCTATGGTGACTGCATGCTCAGGCACTGTGCTAAATTCTATAGGGAATCTCTCCTTCCATCTTAGGAGACAGGTCTTATTGATATACATTGACAGGTGGAGAAACGGAGTCCTTAGAACTTCAGTAACTTCCCCAAGATCACAGATGTGCTCTTTGTGTTGGCAATCATCTTTACTTTCACTTTTCAGGCAATGGTTCCCGTTGCTCTTACTAGGACCAAAGTGAAATCCCAGCTCCTTGGTGCAGCTGGGTGCATACAAGGTCCTGCGTGACTTAGGCTGTGCTTATCCGTCTGACCTTGGCTCTTGCTGTTTCTCCCCCGTGATGTTCCCTCAAGACGGAACTGCTGGGTGACCACTTCTCTCCCTCCACTTTTACTTCTGCCTTGCTACTCCTCTTTTTAAAACTGTAGTAGCCTAGTTTGGCTTTTTCTGGAAAGCCTTCTGATGGTGCCCATTCACGGAATCTCACCCCAATAGCGTGCTCTTGACAATGGATTCCCGTCCATGTCTTTGCCTGCCACTAGGTAGTGAGCTTCATAAGGGCAGGCTCCATTTCTACTTTGTTCGTCATTTTACTCCTAGTGCCTAGCAAAGGGCTTGACCCTAACAAGCATTTCCTAAATAGCTGACTGAAGGAATCCACTGTTGCTTTTCCCCCTTGACCTTGTCACTGGATTCTGGGGTTAGACCTCACTTGAGTGGTGTGATGACAATACCATTCACATTGTGCTTACATGTGTTGCTTTTCGTCCTGTTTGTTTCCTCCCATGATGTCACAAAACTGGTGCTTGATGAATAAATGCTCATAATGCAATTAGAGAAGATTAGATTTCAAAGACCTCATCATGATCCTTGCATATGAACATACCTCTCGTCACAGATGGGGGACTGAAACATAAGTTTGTTGAATTGATTGAATTGACTAATTTGTTTATAAAGCTTCAGGGGAAGGGGAGAAGGGAAGAGAGAGAGAGAGAGAGAGAGAGAGAGAGAGAGAGAGAGAGAGAGAGAGAGAGAATGCCAAAAATACTACAGGCTTTGCTGTCACACATTTCTGTGTTTCAATTCTTATTCTGTCACTAATTCACTTTATTGCCTTGTATAATTTCTTTAACTTCACTGAATCTCAATGTTCTCATCTCAAAACGCGGGCTCATAATAAGTAACTCACCAGGATGTTATGTGTATTACATATTGAAAACATCAATTAAGAGGCTGCTTGTGAAGATTCTTGAAACTAACAGAACAGAGTGGACTTGGTCCTATTGTCAGCCCCACTAGGTTCAAATCCCTGCTTTGCTCCTCACTCGCTGGTGACCACGGACATGTTACTTAACCTCTCTTTGCCTCGGCTTATTCATCTGTAAGATGGGGATTATAATAATCATACCTACTTCAAATGATTCTTATGAAGATGAAAGGTCTACTTATTAAAAGTGTGCTCTCTTTCTCTCTCTCCCACTCTCTCAAGGAAAAAAAAAAAAGGAGGTTCTGCCATGTCAGCAGACTTTGGCTGCCACTAGGAAAAAGAGGGGCTTCTGGGCTATTTCAGACATAGGTCAGGCCATTTGGGCTCTTTGATGGCTGAGCACGGGACTTATCATGCAATGGCATGGCCACCTCGGACATTGGCCTATCCCAGCGGAAGTCATCTCATTTTTCTACCTGCCACTCCGTTTATGGGCCTAGGACACAAGGTGTGACAGCTGTGCTCTCTGTGAGAGGCCTGCCCGAAGGAGTCACAGGGCATGGCCAGCACCGGGGAGACGATTTGCTCTTCTGTTTGTGATTGTTATTGCCGCGTCTGTTTCTAACTCAGTGTGAGGCGAGACATTCTCAGAGGTGCCCTCGTGGATCTCGGGAGACTGGCCACGTGGAGTCAGTGATGCGGCCAGACAGAGCGAAGAGCACCTTCGAGCTGCTTCCTCCATGTTGCTCAGTGAGGCTTCTCCATCAGGACCAGGTGTGCACAGACACCAGGGGCGCCTACGTGCCCATCAGCCTCCCCGGTGTCCTTCCTCTTCTCGGGAGCCTGCTCGGTGCATCATGTATCCCGCTCTGATTCATTCAGCAGACGTTTGCCAGGCACCGCGCTACCATAGCAGTATAAGTGACAGCCACCAGCCTCAGGGAGCTTACAACCCACAGGAGCAGTGTGGGAGGGTGGATGTAACAGCACAGGGAGGGCAGAGGGAGCCCGGATGTGGTGCATGGGATCAGCCTGGCCAATCAGCTGGCAAAGGCTTCCTGGAGGAGGTGGAATAGGATAGGATTAGGGGTCACTACCCACTCAGGACACCAGACGCCATAGTATCCTGGCAGGAGGCAGGAGGCATTACCTATCTCGGCTCCCCCATTAAATGGATGGGGACAGTAAAGGAAGCCAGAGAAGGGGATCATGCACTGCATACGTAAAAGATGTAGAAGGCTTTTGGCAGTTAGGTTACCTAAGAATCACAGTCTGAACTACTTGTAAGTGGCCTCGAATGCCAGTGACACCCAGACATGTGTTGTTTTCTGATGGTATAATTTGGTTTATGTAGGGTGAGTGGTTATTAAGCAGAAGTGAGGCACTTTTGAGAGTGAAAAGGGTAACTAACTATGAGAAGACAATAGGCAAAAAACAGGCCTGTTTTGGCAAACGAAGACATGTGGCCACCTGTTTTATGGTGGAGAGTAGGGAGGGAGGAGGGAGACAAACTCGAGGCCAAAAACACATTACCACCTACTCTGTGTGTGACCTTCAAGGGTTGGACACTGAAAGTCTCAGGGGAATGTAATGCTTAAAAGCATGTGCACTATTGTCACCAGATGTCCTGGGTTTCAGGTTGATTAAAGACTTGAATAGACACATTACCAAAGAAGGAAATCAAATGGCAAATAAATACATGAAAAGATGTTCCACATCACATGTCATCAGGGAAATGTAAATTAAAACAACAATGAGATACCACTGGACACCTATGAGAATGGCCAAAATCCAGAAAACTGACAACACCAAATGCTGGTGAGGACGTGGAGCAACAGGAACTTCCATTCATTGCTGATGGGGATACAAAACGGTCCAGCCATTTTGGAAGACAGTTTGGAAGTTTCTCACAAAACTAAACATGCTCTTACCATATGATCCAGCAATCACACTCTTTGGTATTTACTCAAAGGATTTGAAAACTTCTAACTAAACAAAAACCTGTACACAGATGTTTATAGCCGTTTTATACATAATTGCTCAAACTTAGACTTAATTAAGATGTCCTTCAGTAGGTCCATCCAGACAGTGGAATATTATTCAGCACTAAAAAGAAATGAGCTATCCAACTATGAAAGCCACAGAGGAACTTTAAAATGCATATTACTAAGTGACAAAAGCCAATCTGCAAAGGTTACATATGGTATGATTCCAACTACATGACACTCTGGAAAAGACAAAACTATGGAGACGGTGAAAAGTTCAATGGTTGTCAGGGTTTGGGGGAGGGAGGGATGAGCAGGTGGAGGACAGAGGACTTTGGGGCCAGAAACTACTGTGTATGAGACTATGATTGTGGACATATGTCATTATATATTTGTCCAAACACATAGAATGCACAACCAAGGGTGAACCGTAATGTAAACTAGGGACTCTGGGTGATTTCGATGTGTCGATGTAGGTTTATCAGTTGTAACAAAGGTCCCTCTCTGGTTGTTCACAATGATGCATGTGTGGGGCAGAGAGTATATCAGACATTTCTATACTTTCCCCTCCATTTTTCTGTGAACTTAAAACTCCGCTAAGAAATTAAAGCCTTAATAGAAAAAAGAAGAGAGAGACACAAAAAGAGAAAAACAATCCAGGGTGCTCAGCTAAATTTGAATTTCTCATAAACAACAAATAATCGCTATAGTAGAAGTCTGCATTCTTATACTAAAAATAAATCATTGCTCATTTGAAATTCAAATTTAATTGGACGGCCTATATTTTATCTGGCAACCCTACCTGGCTTGAAGTCCTAGTTTCTTCATTTCTTCATTGTGTTACCTTGAACAGGTTATCAGTTTCCTTGTCTATGATCTGATAGTTATAGGAACTTTCAGTATAGTCTCTGACACATAGTAGGCATTCAAGAAAACTTAGGCACTAGTACTACTATTACTCATTCACACATATTTTTGAGTGCCTACTATGTGCTTCATCTCTCAAATAGAGGTGTATTATTTCCTGGAGAAATTACTGTAGGGATTAAATGAGACTTGGGATGTAATGTGCCTGGTACAATGTCTGTTCTGTAGATTCTTACCAGTATGTGAAGCCACTAGCCACTTCGTATCTCCACAGATCCCAGCTCCACTTTCTCCATTCAAGCAAAGTACTCACCTTGGGAACAAAAGTTAAGCAGCACCAAAGACTGAGTAATAAGACAAATAATATGTTGATATGTTATATTAATATATTTAATGAAATATTGAAAAATCAAAATTAATGCAGAAAAAAAAAACACATGCTGAACAAAATACATCACCCGCCCCCCACAAAGAAAGGCCAGCAGGATCAGACCCTACACCTATAGGCTCGTCCCAACCCCTATTCCTGGTCCTGCTAACCTGTTATTTGAATGAAGCGATTGAAACTTTCCATTTTAAAACAATGATCTAGAAAATAAAGGCACGTTCTGTTGCTGGTGGTTTAGAGATTAAGCAAAAAGGAATTCTAAAAGAGTGATGGTCTTTTGTTAGAATATAGCACAACGCCACCTTTAGTCCTTTTGGGAAAAAACTCCTGAGTCACAAATGTTTTGGGTTTTTTATGGTGTATTTAAAAAATAATATTTGCCATAGTGATAGTACCAAACTTGGGACGTTTCTGAAGGTCTTAGAGCTTATTGTTGAGAATTTTAAACATTAATTGTATTTCTATATTTGTGCTTCTCCCTACATATTTAATCTGGGGGACAAGGGAAGGGTGTGTATAGTTTCCCCCCTGCCGATGAGCTTCTAAGGCCACCCCAAAGACCAACACCAAACCTGGTATGGATAGACAGCCAAGGAATGGCCGATCGAAGAAATTTAGTCCTGTATTCTACCACTCTCTGTGTTTTGTTTCCTTTTTCTCTCTAACATTTCATAATGACCTAATCAAATTTGAAACATGTAGCTGTGTATATTACTACTTTTAGATTTTCTTTACTATTTCATGAGGGCCTAAGAGGAGTGAGTCACCCTTCCACACACCCACACACAGGCCTTGTGTAATAAACCTTAATCAAGTTCTCCCAGTTCTATGTGATTGATACTGTTAACCCCATTTGGCAGATGAGGACACAGGTTCAAAGAGATCAGCTGCTCACACAAGTTCCCAAAGCTGGCAGAGTTGGGTACCAAAGGCAATCTGGCCAGACTCCTTGCTTCACCACGGCAGCCTATGCAGCACCCCGAGTCCAGACATGAATGGGAATTGACCTAAACTAAATCAACAGCCAGTGGGATGTCTTACTACATGAGCTCACCCTTCATGGGGCAGCTCAAACACTCACTCTTGGACGATGTCTTCTCAACAGCCATCTGCTTAGAATGGCATTTGTTTTCTCTATAACCAGAATTCACTGACAATCTGTAATTATGGGCTTAATTAGTTATCTTCTATACTGTCACTTACTTTTCCTTAGTTTTAGATCATCAATGAGATCGTTTGCACCTCAAGGACCAATCCCATGTCATGTCCCCTAACTGTATTTTCTTCTACCCCAAATCCCCAATTATATATTCAGGCCACAGAGTAGAGATTTCACATATTGAGGATTCTCCTTGTCTAATGTCTTCAATTTATAAATGTGGCTGTTAAGATCCAGAGACTAAATAATTTAAGCAACTCCACACAACCAGCTCATTCATTCATAGACATTATTTATCGAGTATTCCTTATATGCCAAGTGCAATGGAGGGAAAAAATAGGCAGAATGAAAACAAATGCGTGAATCAACAAGATAATTTCTGAGAGTGGCAAACACTAACCGGGATAAAAAGCACAACACAAAGATGTGACAGCGAATGGAGGAGGATTCTGAGTTGTGTAGGGAGATCCGAGACACCGCAGCGAAAGCAGTAATAGTAGGATGACGACCTCAGTGAGGAGAAGTATGATCATGCAGAACTCGGGGGAAAAGCAGTTCACAGGCCCGATGCAAGATCTGAGGTGTGAATACGGCTGCCATGCTCGAAGGATAGAGGAAGGCACTGAGGAGTCTGCAGTGCAGGAAAGTTGGAATTTGACACCAACGTAAGGGGAAAGCATTGGAGGGTTTAAAGAAGGGAAGTCACAGGATCTAATTTACATTTTACAGCAGTCCTCTGGCTGCCATGTGAGAAATGGATGGGAGAGAAAAGCAGCGAGGATAACACAGAGACCAATTGGGAAAGCATTACTCTTTTTAACAGCTTTATTGAGATATAAGTGAGATACAAAAAAAATCGCAGGTATTTAATGTGTACAATTTGATTGACTTGGACATACATCCATGAAACCGTCACCACGTTATCAAAGTAATTGACATATCCATCACCTCCTACGGTTCCCTTGTGTTCCGTGTGCGTGTGCGTGTGTGTGTGTGTGTGTGTGTGTGTGTGTGTGTGTTAAGAAAACTTAACATGAGATCTACCCACTTAAATAAGTGCACAATCCAGTATTGTTAAACATAGGTGCTGTGTTGGACAGCAGATCTCTAGAACTTATGCTTCTTGCCTAATTGAAACTACACCCATTGAACAACACCCTGCCCTTGTCCCCACCCCACCTCCAGCCACTGGTAATCGCCACGCTATTCTCTGTTTCTATGAGTTTCACTCATATGTGGAATAAAACAAAAACGACAAACAAACAAACAAATTCATAAATACTGACAACAGAATGGTGGTTACCAGAGGGGGAGGCGGGTGGGGGAAGGATGAAGAGGGGAGAGGGGATCAAACACAAGGCGATGGGAGGAGAATAGATTCTGGGTGGTGAATACACAGCGGAGTATCCAGATGTGGTATTACAAAGTTGTACACCTGAAATGTACATAATGTGATTCACCGTGGTTTCCACAATTAATTTAATGTAAAATAATGGGAGTGGCAGAGCAAGTGATTTCCCCTTGGGACACATGTCTCCAGCCCCTAGCCCCCAGTGTCTGTTTGGGATACTGTTTAGAGTTCGGCCAGACAGTGGAGGAGGCTGAAGGATAGACAGTGCCCACAGTGTCATATGTGTATCAGCTAAAGGTTATTGATATGCTCCCCCAATTGTCTAAACAAGTGATAATCATTTTCCATAGTCTTTGAACATCTTTCATGTCGAAGGGTGAACAAGTGTGGATGTGTCTGCAGGGGCCCCAGCTGCCAACAGATACCCACACTCCAGGCAGAGACTCTCAGGGACTTCAAAGAGGAAATTCCAGCCAAAATTATCATAGCTCCCTTTGAGAAACATATTTTTATAGCCTTCTGATCTGCATACCTTTGCTTCACCCTCAACATTAATTTTGAGTTTACTTAATTGCCACTGAGCACAATGAGGGAAAGATCCTGAGATTTGGGGCCAAGAAAATATTCTGCAGAGAGAGAGATGGGGAAATCCATAGTCTCTCCTTTATTTGCACTGGAGATCCTGGAACCAGGAAGAGGCCTCCAAAGAAGGAAAAGGAAGTTTCCAGTCTGAAAGGGAAAATGGGGAGGAAGTCAAAAGTCCAGATAATGGCAAAGGGAAGAGGCAGAGAAGGAGGCAGTTCACAGCATCTTACTTAGTCCACACAGCAGCTTGACAAGGATATTGACCTTCCCTGGTCCTGCAGATTTGGGGCCGGGGGGACTGGCTCTGAGATGTGAAGTTGTCCCTCCATGTCATGCAGACCGCAAGGACAAGGGAAGGCTTTGAACTCAAGTATATCTATGACATAGTCTTATCCTAGGAAAGGGCTAGGATATAAAAACAATGTACAAAGATGTAAAGTAATGGGTCTTCCATGTCCAGCCATGGGTGGGGGAGCCTTTCCCTGGAACCCCTGCTTTCAGAATAGTGAAGCAGGAAGCTCAGTGGATGAGAGGTCTCGAGGCCCCTACCTGTGCTAGGAGCTGAGGTTTAGTGAGGTCTTCTGCGAGGCGTGGGAATCTTCAACTTCTAAGAAGCCAGAGACGTCTAGGTAGTTCATTTACCAATTTCCAATTCTCTAAACTCTTTGAATTCTTATAAGTAATCCTTTCCTAATCCTTCCTGATAGGAAGTGTATCAACCAAGACTCTTCCGGTTGCAAGTGACAGAAGCTCATCTTACACAAAACAAGGAATTTTATTGGCTCATCAAATAGAAACGTCCGGGGGGGTTGACCTAGCTTCACGTACAGATGGATCCAGGCATTCAATGTTGTCATTCGGAAACAGACATTTTCTCCCTCTCAAGGCCCAGGTTCCTGGACGCTAGCTTCTCTCTCAGGCAGACCATTTGAAAGATTATTTCTCTGTCTCCAGGTTTGGCTTCTCAATGAGCCCAGCAAAAAGAGGTGTGTTCCTCAATAATACTACCAAGCCTTGGAATGTCTCAGATTTGCATGACTTCTGCCATATGTTCACTGTTAATATAACCAGCATAGCAGAGGGTTAGGAGTATAAAATATACTGTTGGCCAAGCTTGAATCACAGGCTCACACCTGGACCATAGGCCCAGCCTGGACCGCAAGCCCATGCCTGGGGCTGGGACATGGGAAAGGATTGGACAGACCTCATGCCCCTGCACTGACAGTGTGTGATGGAGGAGAGACTGGTCTGGTAAAAAACAGGTCCTAATGAAAAGATGGAGGCAGGGATTCTGGAAGAAGTACAAAAAATGAATTGATGCAATTGGTGCCCCCAGTAGGAACCATGTCCAACCTGCATCGAACCTTTCCTAAATCTTTGCTATTCAGAATGGTCTGTGGACCAGCTGCGTCAGTATCACCTGGGAGCTTGTTATAAATGAAGACTCTCAGGCCCTGGCAGGGTCTACTGGATCAGAACCTGCATTTCAACATGATCCCTCTGAGAGCTGTGTGCACATCAAAGCATGAGTGGGAACGAGGAGAGCTTGATTCTGGAATCAGGGCTCTGACACTGAGCTCAGGAACTCTGGGCACGTTTTGCTTTCTAGCTTTCGTTTACGTTTTCTCATCAGGAATGTGAGGGACTTGGGAGAGTAAACCTCTGAGACTTCTGCCAGTTTCTGACCTTTCAAATCTCAAAAGGGAAGGTTAACATGGGGATTATAAAAACCATAATAAAGTGTTTCCTGTTAACTGTCAAAGAAAAAAAATGCATTCAGAGGTTATCTTTGGAACACAAAATTTAGATTTCCCAACTTAGAAACCAAGCAAACTACACTGGTAGTTTTAAACTAGGGTCCAAAGAACACAGGAATTCCAAGGAGTCCCTGCAAAAGGTTGAAAATCCTTGAGTAGACACTATGGTTCTAAGGAGAAGTTCTACAGAAACCCAGAGAAGAGGGAGCAGCTTACAAGAATCCAGGCATCTATCCTGGAGGAGGCGAGACATACATTAAGCCTTGAAAACTACATAGGAGTGGGTTCTGGAAAGCCTAGAGGGAGCATTTAAAAGTTCAGGCCTACCTCTCCTTACTCCATTAATTGCTTTTCAGAATATAAAAGAAATTAAATAACAAGAGCTCCAATTAAATAATAGCAGCTACCACTTCCTGTGGTAATTAGGAAGATCCCAGATAATTAATCCCGAGCCCGCAGAAGCTACTTTCACCCCTTGGCAATCAGCTCTCAGCTGTTCACTTTTCAATGGAACACGGAGGATTCCTAGTTGCCTTTTATGTTCACTGTGTTATTAATACCCAAATACCTCTGTGTAAAATATTAATTGCCTGCCTGCCAGCTCACACCTGAATTTGAATACTTGGTCTGTTGAAACCAAATCCATCATCACATTTTGCTGGGTAACTGACCTCATGGGTGGAGCTTTAAGGGAATACTGGATGAATTTGGTACAGACTCTTCCTCCCACACGGAATATTTGTCAATATAACCATTGCCCTCAAGAAGAAAAATACATTTTAAACAGAAAGCAGACAAAGGCAGGGCTTCATCCCACTTGCTGGTGCTAGTTGTGTGTGAGCTGGCGTCCTAGGGAGCAAATTAGAGAGATAATGACTTTGGTAAAGCTCCACTTGAAATGGCAGTTCGGAAGGGGACTGCAGCTAATAGCTTGTCACTGCCTTTGTTAGAGGAGCTGAGAGAAGACAGAAGAGGGAACAAGCCAGTGTGCTCACTGCCTGGATAGACAAAAAGCGCTGAGCTCTGTTAAAAGTGGCTTTTAAGGGTTCAGGGAAATTTTCCCTGGATGAGCTAATGCACCGCCGTGACCTGCAGCGTCATTTATAAACTAATCACCCGCAGACCTTGAACTTCAGCCTTCACTCACATCTCCCTGGAACTCCCCACTCCGCTATCTGAGCCTCTATTGGCTTTTCCAGTTCACTGTTGTATTTCAAGAGCCTGGAAGCAAAGAGATGGCACATACCAATCAAACAAATTACAGTCCAGGTAATTTAACTTACTGTTAATGAAAGGACTACTTACAAAGCTGTAGGTTGTGTTCAGGAAAACCAACAAGGGGCAAGGCAGTATCCTGGAGCTGCCAATAAGGGGAATGCTCACACTGTATGCCTGAAATGGCAGGAGAAGAGAAGGGACTACAGTAAGTACCTGGAGAGAGTCACGGAGGAGAGGACCACCAGCCAGGAGCGGTGGCCTTTGGAAGAGGGAATCAGTCAACCCTTGCAGGCCACATAAGCAAGGAGCCGGGACGATGCATACCCCACTTTCACTTACCTTCCTCTGTCTGATATTCTGGGGGTTTCTATTGGACAAAAGCTACTGGGGCAAGGAGGCCCACTGAACCATGTCAGCTTCCCAAGAGACAGAGCCTAATGGAGACTCGGGGAGAGTCATTGGGAGGATCAAGTGGAAAACAATGAACCCAGATGGCTAGTGAGTATTTCAAACCTACCAATCCCCAGACTGAACTCAGGGTAGATGTCCATTACCCTGCCCCAAACCCTCGCCTATTCCACTCTTACCCATCTTAAGAACGACGTAACCAGCCACCCAGGGAGCCAAAAGCAAACCTCAAACCTAGGAGCGACTCTGAGTCCTCTCTCTCCCCTCAGCCCCAACTTGCAATCTCTCAGCAAGACGTATAGATCGACTTTGCAAACACACCCTGGATATCTTGTCCCCAGCTCCCATTCTGAAACAAGCTCTTTGGTCTCCCCAGTGGATTATTGCAAAACTCTCCTAGTCAGCTGTCCTGCTTCTGCTCCTTCTCTCAAGTCTGTTACTGACACTTAGAATTAAATCCAAATTCCTTGTTCATTCTTACAAAGCTCTGTGCTGTGGTTGCTGCCTATCTTTCCACAATTATTTCTTATTACTCATTGCCTTAGCGACCCCCCTCCAGCTACCCTGGTCTTGTCCTACCTGTCAAGGTGGCCAAACATATTCCTGCATTACGACCTTTGAACCAACTATTCCTTTTGCTTGTAAAGTCCTTTCTGGAAATACCAGGTGTGCTCCTTTTGGTCTTCAAATATCAAATTAAATGTCACCTGCTCAGTGATATTTCTAGACCACCCAATCTAAAGTCGCCACTGGATCTCCTTCTGTCATGTCACCCTGTTTCAGTTGTATTTTCATTCATTCATTTGTTTACTTATTTGTTTTTAAATGTGTCTGACTGTCTCACTATAATACAAAGGCAAGGAGGTCAATGGTCTTTACTCTCGTTTGTCTAAGAGAATAACAGGGGCTCAAAAAGATATTTCTGATTGAATGCTTGGAAGCCATGAACATTAGTATCCATATTTTTATGCCTCAGCCTTTTCTGCTATTAAATGGGGATCACAATATTACATATTTCATAGGTTTTTGAGAGGATTAAATGGAAGAATGTATGGAAATTTTTATAACAAGGAGGTTATACCCTATCAATACTAGCTGCAATTTTATTCGAAACAAAAATTATTGGTACCGTTAGAATAGGGAAACAATTTACAAAGAAACACGAAGAATGCACTACATATTTCAATTTACTTGACAAGTAAACTCAATTCAGGATTATGTTTTACTCATCACTGTAAAACCAGAGTATCAGCCACATAACAGATATGAATTTTTGCAAATGAATGAATGATGAACAAATGAGTGGTATAATAGTGCGATACACTTCATAATAGAATGAAAAGAATGTTTGTAATCCAAACCAAATTAACGTGTCTATAAAAAAACAACAACAAAAAAAAAAAAAACAAGAGAGAGAGAGAAAAAAAAGGTTTATTGAGCACTAACATGGTGCTGGTTGCTATTCTACCTAATGGGAGACTGCAATGAACATCAAAGCATGCCTTCATGAAGCTTATATCGAGGAACACAATTTAGAAAAAGGAGATCGGGCGTGCTGGAGGGTTGGGGTTTTAAATAGGTGTCACAGAAGGCATCACTGAGAAGGAGACACTTAAGAAAAGACCTGCAGGAAGTGAGGGAACCAGCTGGGCGGGTATCTGGGGAGCTCTGCTCCAGCTGGAGAGTGTCAATTGATAATCTGTGGTCATTGACACCAAACCAACACCAACAGGAATCCCTGATTTGGTCTGTGGTGAAGAAGGACACTTTAGTCAGTGCAAATAGCTCTAGTATTAGAACTCAGTTATGAAGCAGCTCTGCTGAGTCAGCCCTGGGCGAGGCCATTTTCCAGCTACACAGCTCTGCTCTGCCCTGCCCTGCACTGCTTCGTGCCAGTCTGCCCTGCTCTGCTACTCTGAGATGTCTTGGGAGTCACAGCTGCCACCTGGGAAATGCAGTCTTCAGTCTTCAGTGGAAAGGGAAGGTATGCTCTCTGAGCTGGAGGACAACTGACTTATATAGAGAGAAGTCCCTGGCCCTGATCCCTGTAGGCTCATCAATGGACAATTTGGATAATTTGATTGGTCCAAAGGTACTGTTCTGATTGGTCAGATTGGAGCCACTCTGATTGGTCAGTGAAGATATACTGATGGGAATATAGCTGTGCAGCTACAACTGGATTGGGAAAGCCTCAGTCCTATTGTTTGAAATGCAATTCCTGAAACTCCTTTATAAGGGCTGGTCGAGATGGCAGGAACACAGGGCAGGCAGGCAGTTTAGTGCAGGCTTCTCCCTGCAGTGTGGCTTGCGTAAGAGACCCCTGTTTAGAAATAGCAGCTAGACTCTTTAAAAAAAAAAAAAAAAAAATGAGCCTAGTTAGCCACCAGGAGCTCTTCTTGGTAGGTGTCTTCTTTCTTAGGGTCCACAAGAAAAAGCCTGAGGCCAGAGTGTGCAGAGAGGAGCCTGCTGGATGGGGTGAGAGAGCAGGTAGAGATGAGGGCAGAGAGGGCAATTGGAGCATCGAATCTAGGACTTAGGCTTTCATTGAGGACACGACAAATCTATGGAGTGGGTGACTGGTGGTGTGATAGACTCTGATTGCCTTTAGAGGAGCACTCTTGTTCTGTGACGAAGGCTGACTAAAGGGTGGAAGCAGAGACGCCAGTTAGGAAGAATTGGATCACAACGGGACAACAGCAATAGTGAAAAGGGGTCAGATTCAGCACGTGCTGGCAGATGGGATGGGGAAGAGGTAAGTCCAAGAAGATGCCAGGGTAACAATGCACACTTGGTTTTGTAGCCATCTGTAAGCGAGCTCATCTGCTGATGTGCCCATATTGACTTTTCCTTTCAAAGATATTACCCTTGGGTTTTAGTTGCTGTAAAGTTTTTGTGAACCCCAGTCTCCAGTACAGAAACAGAATGAATATAACATGACGCCAAATGATCTTCGTCTAGCATGTCTGCCCCGGATGGCAGAACTTCACACAGTTTGTTCCTTATAACATCTTCCCTATGAAATTTTAATGAGTGTTATAGGAAAAAAGTTAACTACACTTAGTAAAAACAAAGATAAAGGATAGCGTTGCTACCAGATTGAACAGAGCCTCTACTGTATCACCGTGCGGTACGCATCTTCCAGATCACAGTGTTACCAGTGTTTGGTCTAAATTGTGTGCTGCCCACCTCTGTATGTCGAAGTCCTAATCTCCAGTTCCACCAAATATGACTGTATTTGCAGACAGGCTCTTTAAAGAAGTGATTAAGTTAAAACAAGGTCCTAATCCAATCTGACTGGTGTTCTTATGAGAAGAGCAGATTAGGTCACAGACACACAAAGAGGAAAGACCCCTGAGGACACAAGGAGAAGAGAAGCATCCAGAAACCAAGGAGAGAGGCCTCAGAGGAAACCAGCTCGGCCGGCACCTTGATCTCAGGCCTCTGTCCTCTAGAACTGCGAGAACATACATTTCTCTTGTTTAAGCTGCTGAGTCTGTAGTATTTTGGGCAGCCCTAGCAAACTAATACACAGAGTGTTTGTCCCTTTCACAGACCTTACCTAAAGCAGTGCAGCTCTATGTCTTGGCACTAATAGGAGCTCAGGCCCCCTCAGGAAATATCAGGGGCAATAAGCAGGTAACTAATTAGGAAGGAAGTCCCTGGAAGGTACCAAGAGTGAGTCTCCAGTCGCCAAAGGGAAAAAGCCATCAAGAAGCAGAAAATTTAATCATCTTAAGGGGGAAATGTAAAATGTCCCATACAATGCACACAAGGAGTCTTGTTGACTTACTCTGGGGACAAAAATATGAAGAGGAATTTAAACTAAGAAAAGGAGGCCACACCCAGTTGAGGATACCTCTTGGATCCTGAGATACCCAGAGATGGTGCTGTACAATGGTCCACCTAGTGGCTTTTTCTATGTAGCTGCTGGATTAGGCTGAAAGGCCAGTTGGAACTTGCAGAGAACAGGAAGTTACAGAATCCATTTTCATTTGGTAAACTAGCACTTAATATGCTTATGATACACTCTGCCCTGTTAATTGCATATTACTTTGATAGTCTTTTGAGATACAACTGCTAGCAAAATTCTGAGAAGGTGTGCATACATTGATGTGTAGTGAGGGTGATGGGTAATATACCATCAAAGGCTACATTCCATGAAAATAATTCCTGGGAGAATTTTCAGAAGGGAAGCACTAATATGGGTATTACTGGAAAAATATATATAAATGAATTTTCTGCCATTCTGCCATTTCTACCATCCAGTTCAGTTGACTCACTGCTCTTTAAGGGTTTCCCTTAATTTACCAAGAAAAGGAATTAAATACTCTTCCTGAAGTGTTTTTAAAAAGGTGAGCAGCATGGGCTGCAGAAATAATTCATTTCTTCCCTGCAGACTTGTCCTGAACACCTCATTTCTTGAAGTATTACAAAAAGAAATTTCATGTCTTATACCAACACTGTCAGGTGGCATCATTAATTACCAGACTAATGACTAAATGGATTACAAGATCGAAATGAATAGAGAACTAGCGGCAGTTTTCTAGGAAGGATCTGGCTAACAATTGCATGTACTGAATTTATTTAAAAAAAACTTGAACCCCTACATGGGGGCTCATTGCCAGAAGTACCAACCAAATAACTAAAATGTCTCCCCAAAAATAAGACCTAACGGGAAAATAAGCCCTAGCATGATTTTTCAGGATGAGATCCCTTGAACATAAGCCCTAATGCGTCTTTTGGAGCAAAAATTAATATAAGACCGGGTCTTATTTTCAGGGAAACACGGTAGAAGCTTAGAACTTTCAGACCTACTTCCTTCCCTCTGGTAGGGGAGAGGACCTGGACATTGAACTAATTACCAATGGTCGATGATTTAATCAACGTTGTCTATGTAGTGTAGCCTCCAGAAAAGTCCTAAATGACAGGGGTCAGAGAGCCTCTGGGTTGGTGAATACACAGAGATCCTGGGCAAGCCTGGAGAGGACACAGAATCTCTGTGCTCCTTCCCACATTTCTTGCTCTGTGTGTGTGTGTGTGTGTGTGTGTGTGTGTGTGTGTGTGTGTCTTTTACTTGGTGCTTCCTGAGTTGTACCCTTTCATAATGAACCTATAAATAGTAAGTAAACTCTTTCTCTGAGTTCTGTAAGCCACTTGAGCATATTATTGAACCTGAGGAAAGGGTCATGGAAACCTCTGATTTGTAGCCAGTTGGTCAGAAGCACCTGGTGTCTGAAGTTGGGGAAAGGTCAGTCTGGTGGGACTGAGCCCTAAACCTGTGGGATCTGATGACCCGACATGAACTCCCCAGTGGCCTCAGAGCTAAATTAAGTTGTAGGACATCCAGATAGTGTCTGGAGAGTTGGAGAATTATTTGGTGTAGAAAACCCACAGCTCTGGGGCCGAAATGAAGTGCTGTCCGTAGCAGAGAAGCAGTAGAGGAGAAATAGAGAACATTTTCCCTGTCATGTAATGTTGGGTGTTTAGTTCATAGTTCAGATTGAAAGAACAACAACAACAGCAAAGCAAATAAAGTCACAGCGCGGTTGGGAAGTCCTGGACAAGTCAGCTGCAATGGAGAGAAAACGTAACCAAAGCACTACCTAGAACAACCATGGATAAAATTCACATAGGCAAAACACCATACACACTGGATACGGGCTTACCAAACCGCTGCTAGAACTATATTGGTGGATAAAGGTGATGGAGATAGCGGAAATTTATATTTGGACTGGGGCCAGGCCATAACCTTACATCTGTCATGGTAGGACACCAGAAGTAAATATCAAAGGCCAAAAATCAGATCATGGATAGCCTGTTCCGCTACAACATACGTCTCCTATGGGACTTGGGTTATCCATGCTTGCTGTGCACGTATGTGGAGATCTCATTGGCTCATGGGTAACTTCTTTCAGTCGCCATTTTGAAGCTATCAAGGACAAGATTTCTCACAATTTAAGAGCACATTAGCGTCGTATGGAGACTCTAAGAAAAATAAAGCTGGAAAGTCGTACAACAAATGCCTTCCTTTGGAGCAAATAGTGACACTTTGGTGGCATTAAGAATCATTACAGTTGTCAGTAATTTAGGGAATATGAAGGCGCAGATAGCATTGATGAAGGAGCTGCAAAGGCTTGTCTCTGTGATAAGAGAAGAAAAGATCGACGCTGAGGTCTACATCTTGGGAATTTTTTATTTTTTTAATTTCGATGCAACTGGTCTCTTTTAGAAGCAGATGCCCTTCTGCATCGACATTTTGGAGGAGACAGTTTGAGCCTCAGGGTGAGAGGCTGCTGAAGATCCACGAATGCCAGGGTGGGCACAAATGCCACTAGAGATTTAGCTGTGTGACTCTTTTTATTAAGCTTGTTATTGTTTTAGTAGATGCTCTATATTTTGACATCCGTAAGTTTGGAGTGGTCTGCCCTTAATCCCAGTTTTCTCACAAATCTGTTATTTTTAGGCTTTTGCGGTAATACATTTGACATTATAACAGACATGGCTATGCTTAGAAATAAGGAGATAAATGCCAGAAGAGACAGCTAAAATAGATGAAATCACTGCCTTTGGAAAGCAGCGTTTGAAGGAAGAGAAGTAGGAGGGCAGGCGCATTTTCTTTTCTTGATAAGTCTACTATGTATAACGTTAATGAAAATAAACTTTTAGCACATTAATAATTTTCAATAAAAGACTTAAGCAAAGTTATATTTCTGAGCAATATAAGATTACTTCTATGTTAAGCAAGGTAACAGATTAGTTAAGCAATAGTTAAGCTATTTGTTAAGAAATGTTAAACAATAAAGCAGATCGGTATATATTAAGCAAGTTATACGTCTAGCAATATAGCAGAAGAGATAAATTGATATCCTTTTATCACGTATCACTCAGAAACACTGGATACACCATAACAAGCAGCTTTAGAACACACAGTTTACTGTAAAGCTTGTCTGTCTTTGCCTGGACACTACATGGGAAAAACAAAACAAAACAAAAACCTCCCCTGAGATTTCTTTTTTTTTACCACACCTCTTATGCAAGTTTGAGGGTCAAATTTATACCATCCCCTTAAGCTAATAAATTAAACTAAAATGTGTTCCTGGGCTGAAATCCTGGGGCACTTGGCTAAAGCAAACACACAGCATATCTTTTCCTGGGCCACTCAAGAGACCCACAAATAAAATTCAGCTGAACATGAGCTCGTAGACCAAAATTACAAAATCCACAAAGAAACAATCCAATAGTTAGTCATTCAACACATATTTATCAAGACCAGTTGTAAGCCAGGCACTGACCTAGGCACTGAGAAAACGGCAAAGAAGGCACAAAAGAAATGCTCCACAAGGAACTTACATGCATGTGAAGGAGTCAAACTGTTTCAAGTTTGGGGACTCTAATGCTGGCATTTTTGGTGGGTTTATACTTTGACAGTTATTGCCTCATCTAAATATTTTGTTATCTCAAGTCCATTATGTTAGCCTCCAATAAGGATGGTTAAATAAATAAAATAATAAATTTAATCTCCAATGCAATGTGTATAAAATGATAACGTAAAAGAGGAGAGAGAATAAATATTAGGTGAGGTGTGTATATTTGTGCGTGTGTGTGTGCACTTAAACTTGTATACACACTCTTATGTACACACACACAAGCAAAGAATAACATACACTGAGCTTCTAAAACCCTTATTTCTGTAACTGGTCACAACATCATAGTTAATATTTATAACTTTTTTTTTCTTTATTACCCATTTTGAGTTCCCCTTGACCTCAGGCAGGATCCGAGCTGGTCAGCATTTTTTTATCTTGTAGAATGACCCAAACCCTCATTCCTGAGGAGCTGGAGTCCTCCACCGTCCTGCTTCCTTTTGGTAGTTTTCCACTGTAGTTTTCCACTAGCATTTACCACTGGGCAGGGGAGAATGAAGAGGAGCCCCTGGGAATCCCTCCTGGCTCTGGACGTAGCCCTGTTTACGGCCACTTCTCCTTGCTAATCAGTCATCCAGCCAGTCGGTTAAGCCTGGCTTTTCCTAACCTGCCTCGCAGGCCGTGCTAAGGATGGATGGAGATATGCATGGATACAAGTGTCTGGTAGGTGGCAGGATCTCTGCAAATGTAAGCCCCTCCTCTCAGGCATCCCTTCGGATGACCCTCATTTAGTTTACTGAAGGTCATTGTCTGGGGCCTTTCTGATGAGGTCTTCAATAAATATCCCTCATCTTTGCTGAGTTCTGAACAGTATGAAAAATATTTTCTTTTTCCCCAAAGGAGATGAAATGTTCCTCTTTGTTAACTGTTGAAGTCCCTAAAGGATGGAGCTCCAAGGCTGCCAGTTGAGCTCCAGGAGGCAGTGGCAGATTTTCTCATCTAGTTCCTGAAGCACAGGGGAGCATCTGGGCCAGGTAAGACTTACAGCGCGAGGAGGAGAAGGCGACCACATGCTCTGTGGGCAGCTGGCTCCTAAGAGAAAAGCAGACGTGGAAGCCAGACATGGCCAGCTGATTCTCCCCAAATTCGCCAATTAGATAATTCGATCCCCCACTCCGCTCCCTCTCCCTCTCTCTGGAGAGTTGGGATACAAAAGGCTGGAGGCAGGGGTGGTATTTGCTTGGGGGTGGGGGTAAACACTCTACAGGGACACCTGGGAGGGCCAGAGTTTCACACTCTAACAATTATCAATAAATAGCTTAGGTGGGGCCAGATCTGTGCAGCCATCCTGAGTTTGCAGAAATGAATGCAATCCGTACATTCAGCTCGTCAGTAAGAGATGGCCTGCCTACCTTCCTGAGAGGAGGGGTGCAAGGAACCCCAGAGAAGGGCGGAGATGCCAAGTCTGGGACACAGAATCTGGTAGTCTACTGAACGGGAATTTTAGTGCCTTCCAGCACTGTTTCAGCCAAGGTCAGATGAATTGTTTGTTCAGTACTATTTTCTGAAAACTTCAGACATTATGTACACAGAATTCTGTTGGGGTAAAGTCCATCTCTGGGGAGGATTAAAACATTGATTCAATCATATTTTTAGACATTTGATAGGGAAAAAATATATCATTTTATGTGTCAATACTCAGAAAGAGTTTAGATACAAAGCAAACTGTTAGGAACAAAACAAACATAAATTCTTCTGATATTCTTTCTTTAAATCCCCAGATCCCTGTATTTCTGCCGGGTATGATGGTGCATTTAATTTCAGGAATGAATACACAAAGGCACCACTTCTTAGAAACCCTAGACCAAAGACAAAGTTGTCTCCCCAGCTATCCATTTCTGCAAACCATCGCCCATTCTCACGCTTTCCCTCCGTCACTCTCATCTCCAATGAGGCCCTTCCCCCAGTGCCAAGGTTGAAGAAGCACCTCTTTCCGCACAGTCTGAGGGCCTGTTTTCAGTGACAATGGTGCTGTGTCCTCTGAAGGAGGCCATCTGTTCATCTTGGCGGATGTGAGTGTCTCGTTACCTGTGAAGATTTCTAAGTTGGCTCCCGTTCTTGGATTAGAATCCACACCTTTTGATGCTTCAGCCCCGGTACTCTTGGTGCCAGAATCACCTTCTGAGGAGATGGTTTTACAGGCTCCCTAGGGCCCCGCAGAAGACATCTGACCAGGGCCCTGACTGCCTGGATATTGTTTGTCTTCTGTCCCAATCAGTAGTCAACTTGTCCTTTCTAGCCCCCTGCGGTGAATGAGCTGTAAAACAGAGAATGTTGACACCATTTCCCCACTATTCACTGTTTTTCAAATAATGCCGAGGGTGAAATAATGAAAGAAACAGGATGAGTCTGTGTTACCCAAAACTCTGCTAAATAGACTCATTATTTGCAACCCAAATTAACTTTATCATAGACCACGAATGCCAGGTTAGTTAGTGACATAAAGAGATTCATCTAAGTGACCTGGGTGCAGTTACCCTGATTGAAATAAGAAACAGAAAATAATTGTAACCGTCCAATGCCCTCATTCATAGTTGTAAACCCAACCACCACTCTTTCTTCCCCAAACTGAGAACACGTAGGAAGTAACGAAAACGCAGTTCATAGCTTCAGAACAAACCAGTTTGTCCAGAACAAAGCCGTTTTGCCAGGAAATAGTGTTAATTGGGGAAAGATCAAGGTGAGGGACTAGTATTTACTGAATACATATATCACTGATTTTTTTTTTTTTTAGGCGTGTTCTTTTGATTATCTCTTTTTATCTCCGTAGACACCTAGTGAGGCAAAGTTGCATTTTATAGATGAAGAAAGAGCTGTTTGGAGAAATTAACTAACAAGTCCTAGGTTACCCAGCCTGGAAATTTGCTAAGACTGTAGAGCAGGCGCTCTCACTGCACACACACAGAAACGGAAACGATGTGAGGAGATGGGCGTGTTAATTAGCGTGACTGCAGGAATCAGTTCACTATGTATATATACATCAAAGCACCATGTTGCATATCTTAAATATATACAGTTTTATTTTAAAATAATATAATAAACAATACAGTTACCCAGCTAGAGAGTTAGAAATCAAGCCTAGGTTGGCCTGAAGTACACAGTCATTCCATTCCAGCACACATGTGGGACACACACACACACACACACACACACACACACACACGGGCATTGCAGTCTTTTAACAGTGAGAATTCATGAATTCATTCAACACTTATTAAGCTCCTAGTAAGTGTCGTGCACTCTACAAGCCCCGGGGATACAGCCCTAACAAACTGCCTGCCTTCATGGAGCCTCCCTTCCAGTGGGGGCACTCAAGACTGAAGCAGTGATCATAGAAATAAAAGGAAAGGCTTCCAGTTTCTGACCTGACGTGGAAAGAACTTGGAAGTCTGAACTCCTGTCCTCGTAACAACAAAAAAGCTAAACTGACTGAACATCAACAACTCTGCTTAGATTCAGCAGATAATGGAGCGGGGAAACCCACCACCCCAGACACTGGAGAGGCAGGTGAATACAGGGAACAGAAGCTGCTGACCTAGCCCGGTGGGGACACTGTCACCTGTCACTGAGGAATTGGGGGAGAAGAACATGCCCCAGCTTCACAGAGAACATCCTTCTGGGGTCCCCCACTTTCATGAGGCTGGTCTCCAGGAGGAGGGACACACTCAGCTCCAGCAGCCTCCAGCCTTCCTGTCTCACCTGTGGGAAAAGAGAGCTGAAAAGCACTCGTGAAGGGCATAGGCCAGGGACGCCGGCTCACACCCAGGACTGAGCCCTAGTCATAGGAGTATAGATAGAAGATTTCCCTCCTTCCACATCTTACCATCCCATCAGTAGGGTTCCTGTATAAATCACAGGGGACTGAGCTGACATATAATTAAAATCAACTATCTCTGAACTCCATCCCAAATCAGCCATCGCCTCCTTGCCTTTCCCACTACTATGGCTTTAGTGCAGGTGGCCTTCATGCCTTCTCTGAACTGGACATATGGTGCCTTCCTAACAGGTCTGCCTTGTCCCAGCACCTCCAGGCTCTCTTGTGCATTACCTCATAGGAACCCTTTCAAATAGTGGACCTGGCCGTTGCCTGTGGTCCTCTCCCTGTCTAGTAGGACGGTGGTAAGGAGGCGGTGGAGCCCAGTGGCTGAGCACACACTCTGCCATCACAGTGCCTTCATTCAAGACTCCATCTCTCCACAGCTGCGAGTAAGACCCAGGGAATGGTGGCTAAACCCTCTGCGGCAAGACTCTGCCACAATATGGAGATGTAATCGCACTACTGTGTCATCTTCATACCATCATTTTTGCTCGTTTATTCATTGCCTTTTGCACGCCAGGCACTGTTTCAGGTGCTGGAGATGAGACAATGGTTCTCTAAGCCAATCCGACCACCTGGAACAGGATGGGAAAATAGAGAAGGAATGAGCTCGTCATTCGTAGAAGGAAAAGTAAGGAGACACCATGGATGCGGGAGGCCGGGGGACAAGAGTCCAGCAGAGCCATGGGTTACAGCGACCCTTCTTCTGAGTCTTTACAACAATCTCTGTGAGTGAAGGTGCTCTACGAGGAATCTGACCCACACTGTGAAAGGCTCCAGATGCTATTTGTAAAAAGTGCTGTAGAGAAAAGGGAATACGTACAGCTCAGTGAATATACAGGGCCAGACAGTCCGGATCACGTTCAGCAAATCGCACACTGTAGAGGAGGGCAAGTTATAATTCTTAAAGCTCCAGGAGCCTTGCTTTCTCATGCCTAAAATGCAGATAATAATGGCATTGACCATGTAGGATTCTTGTGAGAATTAAATGAGTTGTATATAAAGTGTTTAGCATAGTTCCTGGTGTGTGTTGAGCGCTCATTAAATCGATGATTATTATTGGGACTGAGTCAGGAGAAACGACTGGCTGGAATGGTCAGGGGAGGCCTAGTGAAGGCCCAGCCACACGGTGGACAGTACCCAGGCTGTCAGAGCCTCACTCGTATCCCAGGCACTGACTTTTCTGACGTACCAATGGCTTCCTATTGCAGACTCTGTGACTCCTCTCCTCTGGCCCTGGGAGAGTGCTCGGCCCACACATGGGGAGGGTGGAGGTGAGGGGAGTTAGTGCCTCTAGAAGTAGTCTTCTATTAAGGACCTGGCAAACAGGGGTTCTTGGACAAGTACCCCAGCTGCCTTCCTGCTGTCCTTCCAGAAGGACGATGCTGAGGAATGTTCCATGCTGTTGCTTAGAGGCCCCTGGTGGGATTGAGCCCAGTTCTACATGGTATCCTGCTTATTAATGCACCTGGACCAGTTTCCTTTCTCTCACCATCTCACTTCCCAGCTTCCTTGCCTGGGCTTCCTGGATCACCTTCTGAAAGAACTACTTGAACTCAAATCTTTGTCTCAGGAAGAGTTTTGGCAGGAACTCAACCTAAAATATGAATGTCCAATGATGGCAAGATTTAAAAATAATGGGAAGAGTTTTTCATCATAAATATATGCTGGATTTTCTCAAATGTTTTCTGCATCTATTGATATGATCATATGACTTTTATCTTTCATTTTATTTATGTGGTATATCACATTAATTAATTCGAGGATATTGAACCAACCTTGTACCCCAGGAATAACTAAAAATCAATGCAGCCACCATGCAAAACAATTTGAAGGTGCCTCAAAAAGTTAAAAATTGAACCACCTTATGACCCAGCAATTCCACTTCTGGGTATTAATCTGAAGAAATCCAAAACATGAATTCGAAAAATTCTATGACTCCTGTATTCACTGCAGCCTATTTACAATAGCCAAGATATGGAAGCAACTAAAATGTCCATCAATAGACAATTGGATGAAGATATTGTGGTACATATATACAATGCAATATTACTCAGCCATAAGAGAAAATGAAATCTTACCATTTGTGACAACATGGATGGACCTAGAGAGTATTATGCTAAGTGAAATGAGTCAGACTGAGGAAGACAAATGCCATATGATCTCACTTATAAGTGGAATGTAAAGAATAAAACAAACAACAACAACAACAACAAGAACAAAAAACAGAAAGAGACTCATTGATGCAGAGAACAAACTGATGGTTACCAGACGGGATGAGGGTTGAGGGGCTGGATAACAAAGGTGAAAGGATTAAGAAATACAAATTGACAGTTACAAAATAATCATGGGGATGCAAAGTACAGTGTAAGAAATCTAGTCAATAATATTGTAACAACTATATATGGTGTGAAGTGGGTAATAAACTTATCAGGGGTATCACTTCATAAATTATATAAATGTCTAGCCACTACACTGTACAGTTGAATCTAATATAAAAAGAGTATTGAAGTTCAATTATAATTGAAAATTTGGAAAAAAAAAATAATGGGAAGGGCATTCTATTTGGGGTAGGGAAATTTTTGAGACAGAAATATTAAAGTGAGTAACTGGGAAGATATATTATTCAGTTAACATTTGTATTTTGCTCTCCTGGTATAGACAAAACGTGTCTCCCCAAAGTCCATATATTGAAATCCTCACTTCCAAAGTAACAGCATTAGTTGGTGCGGTCTTTGGAGGTATTAGGTCATGAGGGTGGGGCCCTCATGAATGGGATCAGTGCCCTGATAAAAGACACCTCACAGAGTGCCCTTACCCCTTCTGCCACGTGAGGACACAAAGACAATATGGGCACCTACAAGCAAGGAAGCAGGCTGCCAACAGACACCAAATCTTACATTGCCTTGCTCTTGGATAACCAGTCTCCAGAACTCTGAGAATGTTTGTTGTGGAAGCCACCCATTCTGTGGTATTTCTGTTACAGCAGCCCCAACAAATCGGCACATGGCCCTGTGCTTGTCGCCTCTGGCATTCTGAGTAGATTGCCAGGCCTTGCTCCCGTTTCACCTAGAAAAGGGTGTGTAGCAAGACAAGCAGAAGTTAACTCAAACAACCCATCATCTTGGTGTGTATTTTCCACAGGACTGGTTAAGTTCTTGAGTGGAAAGAGAGGGAGAGAGGGCAAAATGTTGACTGAGATTTCCTTTAAGTCTAAGAAGATGGCTGTTGTAGGCAGATAGGAGACATGTCAACTCTATGATGTTGGAGGAACCAGGGGAATGGCAAGACCTGACAGAGAAAATGAGTGAGCAGTGCACCAAGGAGTCTGGACCTGAAACCAACAAGCATTTCTGTGCCCTACTGGACCAGACACCAAGGACCTCCTTGCTGTAAAGATTCTGGAGGCTGGGACACCCAGAATATCAGCCGCAATCATAATTAGAGCATTTTCTGGGGACCAAGTAGGGCTCCAGACTTCTTCTGAAACTTTAAAAAGAGAATGAATAGGTCTTCTTTATCCAAGTGTCTAATGATGGGCACTTAGGTTGTTTCCATAACTTGGCTGTTGTAAATAATGCTGCAATGAACATTACTTTGTAAATTATCTAAATGTCTAACCACTATGCTATACTCATGAAACTAATATAAAATAATATTGAATGTTAACTCTAATTGAAAATAAATAAGTAAATCAATAAAGAGAATGAGTGCTAATTAACACACACACACACACACACACACACACACACACACACACACACACACAAAGAAACTTTTCCTCCATTCCAGTGAATAAATAGAGGCTTAGAATCAAGATTTAACATGATTTGAAGTAAAAATACATACATGAGGCATTATTGTCGACCTGATATTATGCAATAAATTACTTATCAGCCACATATGCAAATGTGGTTTGGGTGGAACCAATCTGTAGAAGCACAGAGTGCAAAGAAGATTGGAGAAAGAAAGGAAGGGGATATGTTTCAACGCATAGAGCTGAACACTGCTGTGCCAAAGTCCATTCTTAGCATCCAACCTGCCCCCAGGAGATATCCTGTAAAAACCCCACTTTATAGCTGATCTCTTGGCTCTAGCCCCAGAGCTGTTGTACAAATCTGAACTTGACATTCAATGTTCAGTCTAAACTGCAGGAATGAATGAAGCCATTCTACAGACTGGATGGGACACCTGGATTAAATCCAGTTTCCGCTGATGAGCATGGCTGCCCTCCTGAAGACATGTGCAGGGTGTGGAGACTCCCAGAGAGCAAAGTGGAGCTGGTGGAGGGAAAGGAAGCCACTGCCCAGCTCAGAAATGAGAAACCCCAAGTGCGGACTGTGCATATTGAATTATCAGTCAGCATATTTCACGTTGATGATCAGAAGTCACACTGCCAGAATTCAGTGCGTGAGGAAGCTCACCTTCTGGCTGGAGCTGCTTTCTTTGGAAGTACTCCCACCATCCTCAAATCCAGGGTACGTGAGGTTGATGGCTGCTCCAGTTTCTGTCATTCACAGAAGAGCAGTGTCAGAGGTAAGGTGGGGTTAATGATGGGAAAGAGCTCAGAAGTTAGAGTCACAGGCCCGAGTTCTAGTCCTGCCCCCATTTCTTAGTTACTTTATTAATTAACAATATGCGTAGAGAGTCAAATGAAATATGGCAGGTACAGACAATTTGTCAACTGTAAAGGATAGATATAGGATGGTGCTGTGTTTTTTATAAATGGCATTGATGATCTTTTAACTTCCTCAAACAATGTAAATAAAATAATCATATTCACACGGTGCTTACTACTGATAGAAAACATATTATATTCTAAAAGTTTTACATATTTTAACTCATTTTTATCCCCACATGAACCCTATATATTCGGTACTTTTTTATCCCCATTTTACAGAAGGAAAAACTGAGGCACAGAGGAGTTAGGTAACTCACCTTAGGTCACACAGCTTGTAAGTGGTAGAACTATAATGGAAATTAATTTGTTTGGTCCTAGAACTCTTTGTTTATCCCTGGGCTATGCTGCTTGCCTGAATTTTGTCTCTCAGTGTTCTCCCATCTTCCTGTACTTTTCATTCCTTACTGATGTGCTTATTTCATTTGTCCAGGCATTCTCCCAAAGGCCATTTATTGCAAATCTTATGGCTGCACAGCACAGGTCTCCACCCAGTGCACGGAGGCATGTGTGTTTTCCAAATCCTTGAGAGGTGTGAAAGTACTCAGGCTAAGAGAACACAACTTCACAGATGTGTGATGGTTAATTTTTATGTGTCAATTTGCCAGGGCTTTGGTGTTCAGATTTTGGGGCAAATATTATTCTAGATGTGTCTGTGAAGGTAGTTTACAGATGGCATTAATATTTAAATCGGTGGACTTTAAATAAGGCAGATTACCCTCTATAATGTGCGTGGGCCTCATCCAATCAGTTGAAGGCCTTAATAGACCAAAGGACCGACCTTCCCTGAGCAGGAAGGAATCTGTCAGCAGATGACCTTTGGACTCAAACCACAACTCTTCCCTGGGTGTGTGGCCTGTGCTGAAGATTTGGGACTTACCAAGCCAACCCAAGCAAGTGAGCCGATTTCTTAAAATTGGTAGATAGATAGATAGATAGATAGATAGATAGATAGATAGATAGATAGATAGATAAATAGATGACGCTCTCTCCTGGTCTCTGTCTGCATCCTATCGGTTCTGTTTCCCTGGAGAATGCTGACAAGTACAATAAGGCATTTGTGCAATTATAGGCCAGCACAGAGTTATCTTAGATGCTGGTGCAGTAACAAAATGAACAGACATGGCACTTGTGGATTTTTTTCTCTCAGAAGAACATCCATCCACATGGTTCCCCATCTTAGGTATATCCCCCAAATATGGAGGCTCATTAAGTAGCCTACTTACCTGCGGGTGCAGTGCAGAGAGTGGCAGGAAGATTCTGAGTCTCGTGGGATGGGGTGATGTGATGTGGAGGGGGTGCCAGAGCTGCAGCACCCAGAGTGTCAGTGACAGTGAGGGCAGTGGCCCTTCCTCCCTGCCAGCATCAGCACCGGGAAGATGCCTAGAAGCTCAGTTCCCAAATTTGCCAACTCTGCCTGCTGTGGGGCTGCTGGTACGGCCTAACAAGGGCCATGTGACACGCAGCCAGTGTGTGCCAATAGTGAAACGATCACTTCTAGATAGTTAAGGAACGTTCCCGGGTTCCCACCTCCTTCCTGTGTCGGCTCCTGAAGGGTGGCTCAGCCCTTCATTGTGGACACTGCAGAATGATGACAAAACAGGGAATGTGATGTCCGCAAACAAAGCACAGGGCAGCTTAGGAAAGGGGGAGGGCCGGAAACACACGTCACCTGCCGCACAGAACCCTCCCTTTGAACTTAGCGACAGGTGACCTTAGATGAGGCAGAGCCAATTACCTGGAGGCTGGAAGAACCCTGACTGCAGGAGGCTGAAAAATAAACAGGAGAGAAAGTGGAGAAAATGTGGACTGGGCTTTCCACAAACTTAGCACAGAAGAACATAGATTCTGTCCCTCCCTCTTTTCCTCCCTCCCTCCTCCCCTCCCTCCCTCCCTCCCTTATTTCCTTCCTTCCTACCTTCCTTCCTTTAGTTTTAGACATAAAGGGCCTCCTTGAGCATATTTATACTCTGAGAAGAAACAGGCCATAGAGGGAAGTTAAAGTAAAGGGATAATCGATGGACAGTACTTAAGAAGGTCAGAGTGGTGGCATAGAGAGCACAACTGGAGCAACTGTGTGCCAAGGGCTGCGTTTGTCACTGGAGGTCAGTCCTAAACTGCCACATCACACCTGGCTCCTCTGTCAGTCAGTTGTCAAATGCCGGAAAGAACACAGGAGCCTGTGGAAGACAGAGCACGTGCTCAACCCACATCCCCTCGCATTCCTTTTACATTGGTGTTTGTTTGTTTGCTTGTTTGTTTATTAATTTGCTGGATTATTTCATCAGTGCACCCACAAAGTCCCTCAAATCTTCTTTGGCTTCTCACTCGAGTACCTGCCCTTAAGCTACCTGCAGACACAGGTAACAGGGGGTACCTGGAATGTACTCCTCCTGGGCACCTTTGACCAGTAACAGATGGGGGGTGGGGCATGTCCACCCAGTTCCCTCGCTCTCAGACGCACGGTTTACGATGAGCACTTCTGTGCGTCGAGCTTGACACTCATCTTCTGGGGGACTTTGCCTGAGCTCTTGGTGTTGTTTGGCTTCCTCCTCTTTCCTTTCCTGCCTCCTCCACTCCCTACAGTTCTCCACCTCGAGATCTTCCTTAATAAATCATTCGCCAAAACATCCTCACTTCAGGATCAATTTCTGGGGACCTGAAACAGATGCTTTCGAGCACAGCCTAACTGCGAGCCGAACTCAATAAGAGGAGTTGGGAAAGGAGATTCTATACCAGGAACAAAGGTCCAGAAATGGGGAGGTCCCTGGGAAGAAAGGGCAAAGAGATCTCTGCAGCCAGGCGCGAGGGTGGTGATGGGGCGGACGACCTTGAGAGGTGCCCGTTCTGTTGGAGAAGAAGACAGACCTGGCAGTGGGAGAGTTGAGGTTCCAAAGTCCCTCTTGTCTTTTCCTGGTGAGGGACGACTGCGGGAGGTAGGGTGGGGTTTGGGGAGGTAGGTTAGCGACTTTCTTCTGGTCTGTGTCCATAGTGCAGCAGCACAGGGCAAGTCAGGGTGTGTTATCACAGAGCTGTTGACTGGGCACCAACCTGCTCATGCCCTCAGGAGGCTGGGGTCTGAAGGCAGAACAGATGGCATGACTTGTGTGCCCCAGGAGCTCGCACACGAGTGAGGGGTAAGTGACAATGGGGAATGGGCTGTAAGAGACCCATCAGCTGTAGGACCCCAGGGCCCTGGGATCCACAGGAAGGGTGGCCAACTGTCTAAGGACATGAAGAAATGTCTCTCTTCTCTGAGGGGGTGGCATGAGGACAGGGTCTCCAGTGGGCAGAGTAAAGAATTAGGGCAGGAGAGAGGGCATCTGGGATACAGCCAACAGCCCAAGACGATTAGGCAAGGCGTGGCTGTTCACAGAAGAATAAGTGAGTCCAGATTAGTCCCAAACACGGTGAGTGGGGGCGAATGGTGGTCAAAGAAACACAAAGGCATAGATTTGTCCATGGGAATGGGTTTGAACTTTTATCAGCAGGATACTGGGAGTCAATGGACCTTAGTAACAGGAATGTTAGGATCAGTTCTTCCTGTTAAGCCGTTGATTGACAACGGTGGGGACAAGGAAAGTAATTGTCAGCCCTGCTGCCCCCAGCACAAGCTAAGCTTCCTCCCTGCATTTTATCAACTGGGCTGGGAACTCGTAGTAGGTGCCTTTCTGATTGTTAAAAATTCCGTATTTCCGTGTGCTTGCATTTCTAGGCAGTTGTGCCCACTACGTCCCCTGAAGCTATTCCATGCAGTTTGTTTCTGCATCTTTTAATTTGGTAAATTGCCCCATGAGCCTGACACATAGATTCGTGCAGTGTCTTTCTTTTTTGCTGTTCCTTTGCTATTTCTTTTGGTAACTGTCTTGCAGAACTTATAATTAGCATACAATTAAATACAAAAGCAATCAACCCAGGAAGATGCCTTCTGTAATTTGTTCCAATCTTGCCTGGGCCCAGCATCTCTTATCCTGTTTGAGAATTCAAGCCCGGGTAGCATAACATTCAATTATGAGCAGTCTCAGTATTGAAGGAGTATCTGGACACCATGCAAAAAACAAACAAATTAAGGCTGAAATGGATCCTCAGCAGGTGGCAAAATACACACAGTGACCAAGGTCCCTTGGTCACTAATGCAGGCAATGTGACCGAGCAACACTGGAAATAATGGAGGGAAGCTTTTCGTCAGAGCTTTGTTTGATTTGCTCGTAAAACATTTGCCGAGGAGAGAAATGCTGTATTTCCAGACCAGGTTAGTGCAACAAATACAGTTTCAAGGACAACGCTAATTATTTGGTAAAAGAAGCAGGCAGGCGCGATTTGCTGAAGCTCTATCTGTGCCAAACACTTTATGAATCGTTTTGGGCTAATTCTCACGATAATCCTGCCAGTGTGCCTATTACCCTCACGACAACATTGAGCCGCCAAACCTCAGGAAGCTTATTCTGGTGGGTGGGTCAGGGAGGACAGGGAGATTTTAGATTTTCTGGGGAAGGACGTACGGTGTGGGGAAAGACGTAGTCACTATTACAACATGAGAGGAAGTTTTGTAAACGATGAAAACAAACACAGAAAGACTTTGCTTCAACACAAACAGAAGCAAGCAAATGTAGGCGGATCAGCCCAACCTGCAGAGTTAGTAGAAGCCAGATCCTGTGTCCCTTGGGTCCTGCACCTCTGTGTGACTCCAGTGCCAGGAGGGATGTGAGCAGAATGTCTGAAGCTCCCCACTTTGTTCAAATGTATAAAACTGGTGCATGGCTTAGAAGAGGGTGAAAGACACTGCCTTACACTGCCACAGATTCTCGTATGAGATTATGGGATTACATTTCTCAATCAATTTAACATCCCTCGAAACATAAATCAGTTTACCCTTTATTGAGCAGCTACTGTGTGCCTGGCGTCGTACGAGATGCTACAGAATAATGACGAACAGCACAAAGTTCCTGCCTTAATGACCTGCTATAGGGGGACAGATAATAAGGGATAAACAATAATGACAGGAAATAAGTGCTATGAGGAAAAATATAAAGCAAAGAAAGGGGATAAAAGTGAGAGTAGGCATGAGGACAGGGGTTTCCACAGGGTAGATGGCATAGGATGACGTAAGATGAACAGGGCAGGTATCCAAAGAACTACTATGTCAGCCAAGACCTAAGTGAATTGACAAAAAAGCGTTGCAGGTACAGGCTCTGCAAGGGACGTCTGGTGGCCCGGAACGGCGAGGCCCCCGTGGCTGCTAGTGAGTGAGGAGGCAGCTGGAATGCGATGCTGCAAAGTCCCGTGGATCACGACACGGACTCTGAATAATAACACACAGACAAATAATAGCAAAAGCAAACATTTATGTGCCTGGCAACATGCTTAGGAATGTCTGTGGAAAGCCTTCCTAAATCCTCCCAACAACCCTGCTTTGTGGATGACAAATCAGAATTGTTCAAGGTCATGTAACTGGTGAATAAGGAACCTGGATCTGAAAGCAGGCGAGTCTGTCCTCCTTATCATGGTGCTGCAGTGCTATAGTAAATAACGTTTGCAGTAGTAAAACCGGGTCCCAGGAGAGTGAATGACTGAGGAGCAACTTTACTTTGCAACGCTCCAGGCTCTTTCACCCTCTGTAGGCTCCTCGGGTTGCTAAAGGATTAATTTACCAATTACTGTGCGGGTGCAAATCAATAATGGCATTGTACAGAAGTGCAATGTTTAAAATTTAAGCTATTGAGTCACATGAATTCAACAAGTGCTTAATGGAGGGAGTGAGGATCAACAGTGAGTCAGACACCGTTTCCCAACAGGACTTGGAGATGACCTGTGGACCCAGTCACTAGTGTTAGGGACCCTGACACGGTTTAGGATGAATCCCCTTGCCAGCTGCTTCCTCTGTGAGCCAGAAAGAAAGAAGTACAGCAAATGCAGTCAAGGGAAAAGCACACTCAGAAATATCGCCTCAAGGGACTTGGGTTATAGTCTTGACTCCATCACTAACTTGCTGTAATTTCAGAGAAGGTATGTCATCTTTGTGCATTTCAGATTTCTCAACGACCAGATGGAGATAACACCTGCCTCGAAGGATCTGGGGGAGAAATAAAGGACACTAAGAGACGTGACCGTTGCTCCTGTGACTGGCCCAGGGGCTGTACGGTGACATTCTCACCAGTCCTAGGGTGGGAATGGGGCAGGACTGACCCACGACTAGGGACGAATTCTAAGGCCCTGGGACTGAGACCTATTGGTTATTACAGGACGGCAGGAGGCCATTGTAGGAGAAATTACAGGCTCACACATCAGAAATCCCAAGTACCCATAGGCATCAACCCATGATGGCTCAGACAGGATCATGACTGGGGTCAGGAGCCAGTGAGGGCCTACCCAGGAGAGCCAGAGAGAGAAGAGGGCAGAGGTAGAGGCCAGAACAGGGACCATTCACAAAATCCCTGTGCATTCGGTGACTGGATTGCACGCACCACACAATCAACCAGTGGTCTGTTCGTTCCCGAGGAGCTGTGAGCAGCGCTCTCATTTGTTTGTTTTCTAATTTGCTCATTTCCTTTTCTTTCATTTATTCAACTCAAGTTGTTGAGTGTCTACAATGTGCCAGTGTTATTCTGGTGACTGCGGATAGAGCAAAGAGGAAAACAAGCATAGTCCCTCCTCTCATCAGCCTCAAAGGAATACCAGATAAACACACACATTTTAAAAACTTAAAAATTCTCATAACAAGTGACATGAAAGTAAAATGGGAAAATCGTTTCATTACTGACTGGGAGTGATCTTAGATACGTGGTCACAGAAGCCTCTTTTCTTCTCTGATTTTATTTTGCCAATTTCAAAAGTGCAGAGAAAGTGAAAGAATATAACGCGTGTACACCACCAGTGGAGGTTCACAGACTGCTCACGTTTTTGTCACACTTGCTTTTCCTTTGCTGAACCATTTAAACATAAATAGCAGACGTCATGAGTGGTCATCACTAACACTTTACCATTTAGCTCATAAGAGCCAAGCACTTCTTCTCTATACTTCAACCCCAGTATCACAACCAAGAAATTTAACATTTATTCAACAACATCAGATAGGAACACATCTTAGGTTTTGTGAGCCTTATGCTTTGTGGGTCAAGATTTTTCAACTGGGGGTATCATTAGGATCTTATATAATGAAAGAAAAGGGGGGATCACTTCATGAATTATATAAATGTCTAACCAATACATCATACACCTGAAATTAATATAAAATAATATTGAATGTCAACTATAATAAATAGTCACGGGGATATAAATTACATCATACGGAATACAGTCAATAGTATTATAATAACTGTACAGTGTCAAATGGATAATAGTCTTACTGGGGTGATCACTTTGTGAGGTATATAAATGTCTAATCACTATGTTGTTTTGTACACCTGAAACTAATAAGAAATAAAAAAAAAATAAGAAAAGACAAATTACCAAAAGTGTTATTTTGATGAAATTCAAAACGTAATAATAATTGCTTATAATTGACTATTATACTCCAGGTCCACTAATGAGAATAATGGAATTTGGGGGTGGGGATGAGAGGGGTAGCATTGCACTTACTTGGGATTCAAAGTCTGTGATTCCAGTCATCCGATCGACTGTACTTTTTCATCTGTTAATGCTGACTTGTAACAAGGTTTTACATATTTCATCGTTCAAAATGTTTTTTACGGTTCGGTACTGACAAATATTGGGATCAATCTACGAAAAGCCAATGAGTGTACTCATCATGTAGAAGACACTTATAGGGTTTTATTAGGTTCTTTTCTTCATCTGCCTCTTAACGTCATTACATTACAGATTAATCACTCTCAATTGAAGGGTAGGTGGAAGCTCCTCAACTGAACATTTAAATAGGTTTTGAATACAGAAGTTTCCTTTACACTCACATCAAGTTCTGAAAAGCACTGCTGGAACTGTAGTTAGAGCTCAGAAATCTATCTGCTGTGGATTTGTGTGGGAATGGACATCTTGGTGGTTGTTTTAATTTAACAGCGGAAGTTATAAAGCAAGTTAACATTACTTGTGATTGAAACAACATTGTCGTTGAAATGACTTTACCACAGTCTAAGTTTTGTGTGTCCCTGTTTCACCTAGTAATTTTGTGATGAATTCATTACATGTCATTCTCAAGGCTACTGCGAAATTTAATTTCTAAATCCATTCGACGTTATATAAGAGTGGCTGAGGCTGGGTTTTCTTGCTCAGAAACATTTTAATCTTGGTCTTGAGTTCAAAGAATTGTGATAAAACTTTAAACAATGAACTTCTGTGTGGTAAATTCAGGATATTCAGCTCTGATTTCTGTCCCCCCCAAAAAAACCTCACAGAACTGATGATGGTCAAGTCCACGAGAACAAGTGAAGCACCTCGATAAGTCTATTTTGTAGAATGTCCTCCAATTTGGCTTTATTTGGTGTTTATTCATGATTTGGGTTACGGATTTTTTGGCCAGAATATCATAAAATCAATGCTATGTTCTTCTTGAAATTAATACATACGAGTGTATTGTGGGGAGTTATTTTGAGACTATTCCATTTTTCATTAAACATTTTTATTTATGCATCATGTACACATTTGTATCAGTATGTACTCATAATTTCCTAGCTTTTTGAATGAGTTGTAAGCCTCTACTATCATCATTATTTTGAATGCTCAGTTTTTTTCCCTGATTTGGCCAATGAAATTCCCCATCAGCCTCTCTTCTATGTCTTTTGACATGTCTCTATCCTTCCCTGAGCACTTTCTTACTTGCTCACATAACATGATGTTCCAGAATCTTCTTGCACTTTCCTTGGTCCAATGATAGAATCAGATATTTTTCAACAAGTAATGGTTCCTTTCTTTGGAAATGGTATAAAAGAGCCAAGACCTGGGTGCTAGGTGTGCTGTGTTGCAGGCTGTCCCAAGGGCAGAGCTAAGGATCCCAGGCCCTCTTAGTGGATGGAGCTGAACAATATGTATGTGTGTACTCACACACACAGTGACACCAATTGTTTTTTCTGTTTACATTTAAAAGCAAGCATTCAATACCAAAACTCCAATCCTAAATCAACACCACAGGGTTCAATGTAGCTTCCCTTCTTTCCTTGTTTGCAGTGCTCTTCTCCACTAGAAACAAACCTGTCTCCCATTATCTTTAATATACGTATTCACTTGATCAATCGTTCTGTATGTAGCTGATATTATGGCCACTGTCCTTACCTGTCACAGGGCTCATCTCATCATCCTAACTTCCTGGAGTACCTGTTATATCCTATCCAAGGTGCTAGGCATTTGGGAAGAAATGACTGACAAATAAAAGCAGCAAAGGCTACTAGGGAAGCCTGACCATACACATGAAGATATAATTGGAACAGGAAGACGTGCTTGGAAAGTGTAAAGCTCGTGGTACCACCAGAGCTGATAATAATGACAGCCAACCCAGGCTTGCGCCGAGATATTGTGAAGAAGTGGGGTTTCTAGTGAGAGCTCAAGAAAGATTAGCTCCACCTCAGTGAGCAGGGAGCAGGTGGAGGAAGAGAAGTCTGTAAGAAACACAGCAACAAGCTGGTGTAAAGACGTCTGGTCACGTGGGGGTTGGTGCGCAGGTATCATCTGGGGAGGTCATGATCGAATTTTCATCTTTGATTCGTTGCCCCTTTATTTTGTCGAAGGTTTCTTTTGCTGTGCAGAAGCTTTTTAGTTTGATATAGTCCCAATTTGCAACAACATGGATGGATCTTGAGATTATTATGCTAAGTGAAATAAGGCAGATGGAAGAAGTCAAGAACTATATGACCTCACTCATATGTGGGATATAAAACCAAAAACAATAAAGGAACAAGATGAACAAACAAAGAAACAAAAACTCATAGACACAGACAATAGTTTAGTGGTAACCAGAGGATAAGGGGGAGGGAGAATGGTAGATGAGTGTAAATGGGATCAAATACATGGTGATGGAAGGAGAACTGACTCTGGGTGGTGAACACACGATGTGATATATAGATGATGTGTTACAGAACTGTATACCTGAAACTTATGTAACTTTACCAACCATTGTCACCCCAATAAACTTTAATTTTTTAAAAAAATTCATTTTCAAAAATCCCTGTGGTTACAAGCTAGGAGTGAGCTGTGTACACCCGTTTGGGAACAGTTGCAAGAACCCAGATAAAAGACGAAGGAGCTTGGTCCAGGGAGGTAAACGCAATGCTCAGTAAATATTTGCTGCATGTGTCTACTCATGTATGATGAGTAGACGCATAATGCCCTCCTCTGATCACATCAGTTTCCTTCTAGCACTCTCCAACACATCTTTTATGACAACTTAGGGGCCACCCCGCTATGACTCTTTCAGAGCCCATCCCACAATAACTTATGTACTGGAATGAACCATAGTAGCCCTAAGTGCAATGTCCATCTCCATATTTTATAACAACACTGATCACACTGTGTAGAAACTGTGTATTTCTTTGTCTTCGTTCACTATTGGACTCTGTTATTTTCAAGGTTAGAGATCAGATACCTGTATGTAGCTCAAGCAGAGACAAATTTTTTGGGGGGACGGTGGGAGATGAAGGATTATTTTGTGAAGCTCATAAGGGCAAAGGATATTCCAGTCAGTGAGTGAAGTGTCACAGACACAGTGGAGAGTGGTTTAAAGAGCAATTATTTGCAAACTTGTTTCTTAGTATATATTCATCCTCTAACTTGTAGTGTGGCCTGTGGGGGCAGGGAATGGAATCATTCTCTTTCTGGACCTCAGTTTTTTCACATACAAAATAATAGATGACTGTCAACATGGATAGAGTGATTCCTTTGAAGCAGGCACTGTTGGAAGTGCGTGTGCTGTTAAACGTTTTGAAGTAGATACAGGTTTTTCTTTGTATTATTAGTGATGTAATGGAGGCAAAGAAAGATTGACTAACATAGCCAGTGGCTGTCAAGGTAAGCCCAGACAGTCTAGAACCAGAGCTGGTATTTCTAAGCATGAGTTTTTTTGAAAATTGTAGTAGCAATCTCCAAAGATCAGCTTTCTAATCTGGTATTCAGTGCTGAACTGATGCTAGTGTTGGGAAGGGACTCATGGGGAGATGAGGTCAGCCGGCTGAGTCTCCATGTATAAAAGCATATTAGGTGTAGATAAAGGATCGTTCACATACTATCACACTGCTGATGCTGAGAATTGAGGGAACATTGAATAGTACAAGTGTGTCCAAAATATACCCTCTCATTTCAGATACTGGACTGCAGCGTGCCTGAAGTTGGCTTAGTATAGAGGCATAATAAAATATCAATATGAGACTAACACTTCCATTAAGGAGGGCATTTTTGTAATGATGGATGCTTTAATTAAACTGAACAGTAAAGTGAAACAAGAAACACATACACACAAAAACTGCAGTCCATTTGGTGCTCATGTTATGGCTGAGGAGGCTGTCAGACGCTTCAATTCGTCCCCAAGATAACTTAGAATGTGTTGGTTGGCTTTTCATGATTTCTCATTCTTGTGGTCAGCCTACACCTTGACAAAATGGAATAATTCCAGGTGTATTAGAGTCCAGGCACATCCAGGTCTCCTGTGAGAGACAGGAAAAAGCTCAGCGGGGCAAGAAGCTTTTAAAGGGCACCGGCCGCTAATTGCAGGTGTTGGGGGGATCTGAATGGGGAGATCTTGACAGGAGACGGAGTGCAGGAGCAGTGAAGCTGGCCATTTTCCACCTCGCAGCCATCGGATTTCTAAAAGCCAACTCATGCACACCTGTCACATAAAGCCGTTCTCAAATGCGGATTTACTCTGCAGGAGGCTGCATCCTGGGGACGTTTGTGCACAAAGCAAAGTGGCTTGTGCCTGAGGGAGCACCCTCTTCTTCAATCTGTTGATTTTGTGAGAAGATGGAAAAGCTTGTACACATACACACACAGAGGCAGTCGGGAAAACAAACACAATGGGAGAACAGAAGCGAGACACCACATTTTTAAGCAGCTGCTATGGTTTAAGTGCTTACTTTATTTCACTGAAATCTTCCAACGACCTCATGAGTTGAGCACATTATTCTCTTTCAAACGAGGATCCGAGAGGTAGAGAAGTTAAATAATCAACCAAGTCAACACAAGAGAAAAGCAAAATCAAGTCATTTATTTGGCTCTGAAACTCATACAATAGTCTCCCCTTACCCATGGGGGACACATTCCAAGACCCCCGTGGATGCCCGAATCCATGGATAATATCGAACCCTATAGGTACTCTGTTTTCTCCTATACATACAGACCTATGATAAAGTTTAATTTATAAATTAGGCACAGTAAGAGATTAACAACAGCTAATAATAAAATAAAGCAATTATAATAATCTAATATAGTAACATTGATGGGAATGTGTTGTGTTTTTTTCTTTCTCTCAAAACATTTTATTGTACTATACGTAGAGCATGGTGACAGAGGGCAAAGGGGTGATTCACGTCCAGTGGTGGAAGGGATCAGGACAGCGTGAGATTTTATCATGCTACTCAGAACCATGCGCAATTTAAAACTTATGAATTGTTTATCTC
Source organism: Rhinolophus sinicus (assembly GCF_057876585.1). Taxonomy (NCBI): domain Eukaryota; kingdom Metazoa; phylum Chordata; class Mammalia; order Chiroptera; family Rhinolophidae; genus Rhinolophus; species Rhinolophus sinicus. The sequence continues at coordinate 209,286,797 of NC_142501.1, forward strand.
TGGAATTTTCCATACAATATTTTTGGACCACATTTGACCGTGGGTCACTGAAACCATGGAAAGCAAAACCATGGATAAGGGGGGGCCCACCGTAATTGCTTCACAATTTATGCTGTTTCTAACTGAGATGTGGCAGAGGCCAGCTTGCTTTCTCTTCTTACACAGGTCTCCATCGTCTGTTTTCAAACATTAATTATCGCTTAACTCAGGTTTACAAACCAGCTTTGAGTCCCAGGCAGGGCCTTAGGAATTACTGTTTCATTCAGAATGCATCGTGTGGTAAAGACCCCACATTGTGAGAGATCAAGAAGCAAAATTGGAATGGGGGGAATTCCGGTGAGAAGACAGAAAAGCAATTCAGAAAAGGACGTCAAACACGTGGGTGGGCATGTCCAACAAGATTCCCCAGTCTCGTGCATCTCTGTTTCCCTTTAGCAGGTAATGGATGCCTGCAGTTGTGTCCCATAGGATAAGTAACTGAACTGAAAAACCTCAGAGGTCCTCCCAAGACTGTGCACTCAGAAACCAGAACTTTCCGAGGAAATGCATGGAGATGATTTCCTGGCAGAGAAAAATCCGGGCCAGTCTCTCTGCTAATGCTGACCACACCTCCCTGTCTTTGTGGACCCGTGTATGCAGCAGACCTCCGACTAAGTGGTTTATTACTGAGAGGAGGTCGATTAAGCAGAGAACTTCATTTTGTGGCAGCGGCATGATGACATTTCTATTGGTTGAAGAGATCACCTGGCGTTTGTCCATCCCCTTCCTCTGAAGAAGCAGGCTCAGTGCTGGCTGCAGGCCGGAAGTCTGCCTTGGACACATCCCTTTACCCTAACACATTGCAGTGTTCTTGACAAAGAGACTTTGACTCACACCGAGTGCCACTCACTTACACTGGAATTCCTCTGTCCTTATTAGGGGTCCTTTGAGGGACAGACTCATGTGGGAAGGGACTTTGAAGGTTAATGGTCTCCCGCTATCCTGACATGTAGACACTTGGTTCTCGTTCCCTTGATGCGTGACCGAGCATCATCTTGGGTCTCTGTGAGGGTAGGGGCTGGCTCCACCTGTGTCACTGTGTTCCAGTGTCTAACCAGGTGCCTTGAACACTGCAGGTGCATAAAAGTACCTGTTGAGTGAATACACACAAGCATTAACATACTTTCAGTGGATGCGTTCCTGCCCAGTCTTTTCTTTAAGAAAAGCAGAATGGAGGCTATGAAATATATTGAACATCTACTGTGCGCTGAACTCTATGCTAAGTCCTTCATGTGTATGAATTCATGAGCATTAGTGTGATTGTTTTCATGTGAGGAGAAAGAAAGTTGAATGTAGTCAAGTACATTTCCAGGGTCACACAGCTAGCAAATGACAGGGCTGGGGTTCAGACCCAAGGATACCTGACTCTGACCGTCAGCAGTTGTTCTGTTTAGTTTTCATTTTCTATTGTGTCTATTCACATCTCTATCATTCTGGAAGTCCCTAAAGAAGAAACGTATAAGGAACAGATAACCCAATTTAGATGGATCCGAGGGCCTAGGAATGTGTCTAAAATATACTCAAATGGAAAAAATTCATGAACACAAAGGCTAAAAGTTCCAGCTAGTAAAGATTTGCACTTGCTAGAAAGCCAGACAAGACAACGTAAGGTTGCCCTAACCAAGGGCGGCTAGACCATCATCTCAAGGAAAAACGGGTCATTACTTAATTCTGCTGGGAGTAGACACAATTTTTTGACCCATATCTTTACATTCATATCATAGTCTCAATCATTTTTTTCTGTTTAATGGGGAAACATGGAGTCATTCATTCATTCATTCATTCATTCAACATTTCTCGGGCACTCACTAAGTACAAGACCCTGTACTAGACTCTGAAGATACAGAGATACCCAGGGCATGGTCCCTTTCCCCAAGACGTTCACAGGAAACTGACAATGAGACAATAAGCAATCATGAATTCAGCTTCTGTGGTCGGACCATCCGTACGTGGGAGGCACCCTTGAAGATACGCACTGCTAGGCTGGGTGGAAATTAGACACCAAAAAATAAAGAAACAAGGTCAGATTCCTGGACCTGCCTAAGCCAACCAACATCATAAACAAGAAAAAGCTTGATTCACAGCTCTCCTGGGATACAAAGGGTTTTTTTTTTGTGTTTTTTTTTAGGAAAGGTGTGGCCCTAACACTCCTGGGCCCCACGGCTCTCTGGCAGCCTCATACAGCAGTTGGAGAGAATACACTCTGCTCACAGCACACAGGGTGTCTGGGGGAGGGGCGGAAATGAAAGATAGGAAGAAAAAGCGATGAGATGCCTTCTCCTTACAGTATGCGCTTAGTATCAACCCATCAACAAAGATGAAGGGAAGAGTCTTGACCGGTGGTAGCCAGGTGAAAATATAGGGTGTGAGAACGTCAAATGGGGTGCAGAGTGGTGATACAGCAGCTCAGCCAGGGACCTGGGAGAACTTTCCCACAGAGATAAGATGGTATTTCAATCCCTTCCACTGCAGCCATGAGACTTGGTGATTTACACAGATGCAAAATACATGACGTGCCCAGTCACCGTGGTCTGAAGAGGTCAACACGGCTGTTCCGTCCCAGTTTTCTTTGGAGGCGAATGTCAGTCAGTCAGACCTGTTTAGGCCAATACATACAGACATAAGCAGAGTAAGGTCTTGCTATCTGGTCACTGCTGATCAGAGAGACAGGTGGGCTGGCAGTGCACGGAGGACTAACGTAGCTTTCTGTAATCACTTCAGCTAGTGATCTTTAAGGGGAAACTGTAGCCAAGGCACCGCAAACTTCGCTTAAAGCAGCCACTGACGTTGCTATGGAAATTCCAGTCATTTCCAGGGAAGGCCGACCAGCGTGCTGAGGCTTGATGCAAACGGCTTCTGTCTCATAAAAGTTGTGTAAAGTTCTGGGCTCTTGTTCCCACAGCAATGGTTCCAGACAGAGCCTCTCAATGTGGGGCTTCATCGGATCCCCAAGGAACATAGCGTTTGAGATCTTCTGCGGGGTTGGATGGCGTGTCCATCTCCTTTTGTTTTTCTTTATGGCCTAAAAACTCTGTGGATCTTCCTTTGAGAGTAAGTCAGGCTCACCTAGCTGCAAATGCCAACTGTGCAGTGTACTAATAGTCCAACCTTGGGAAAATAGTTTAATTTTTCTGAGCCTCAGTTTCCCTCTTGTCAAAAAGGAAATGATTATGAAACTCATCTCAAAGGGCTATGACAAGGGTCAGAAGAGATTATACCCGCAAATGTTTGTAGGCAGTACAGCTAAGTCACCCCTGGACCTCTCCTCCCCCCCACTTTCTAGTTCCAAGATGTGCATCTTTATAAGGAATATTATACTGAGATTCTGGAATGTGATTCTCATCTCAGAACCACATAGTCATTCTTCCAAATCCAGCTCCAAATTCCTTTTATTTCAGCAGTTCTTTCCTCCCCTTTCCCTGGGAAATAAATTGCTTCCTCTTCTATGCTTTGATTGCACCTGGCATCTTTGTTATAACACTTACCGTGCTGTTTGATAATAAGGCATTCGTATGCTCGTTTATTTAGCAGAGATTTATTCTGCGTCCCTTGTACCTCAGACCTGGGACTACACGAGGTCCTGGGAATACCGTGAGGACCACATGCCCTTGCTCCCTGCCTCATGGAGCTGACCACCTGCTTCTTCCTCGGGGCTTGACCAACTTGACCATGCATTTGTACTGCCAGCACGTAGCACAGGGTCTGAACAGAATTCCATCAGAAGACAGACAGGTGATTGTCCTGCCTTGGGCCCCTGGGTCGTACAGTTGAAAATCAAGGCCTGCTTCTGTCCCCACTGGTATCTGTGACTCCTTCGTGTGTGTGTGTGTGTGTGTGTGTGTGTGTGTGTGTGTACGTGCATCTTGGGACAGGAGTATAGAGGGCAGGTACAAGGTATGCAGGGACTTGGGGTGGTGTGTAGGGGAGAAAAAACTCCATGTACCCTTCGAGCTTCAGTAGCTGGCTCTATGCAATAAACTGACAACAGCAGACTGAGGAGAAAAGATACACAAATTTATTAATTTTTAGTATTGCGTGCATGACAGCATCGCTGGAAAAAATGTGAATACTCATGAAAGTGGTGAGATTTGAGAGTTTATAACCCATCTAAATAAGGGGAGGAAAAAGGTGTTGCAGGCACTGGGGGAGAGTAAGGTTTTAGGAAAGGTGAATGGGCCCTTAGAAGAATAGATGGGCGTGTGACACTTTGTGATGCCATGTCTGGGTGTGGTGTTCACTTCCAGTCCCCTCTCCTGTGACCAAAGTCCATTTTCCTGGTTGATGAAACTCCCGGGAAGAGGATTTATAACCATTGAGCTCCTTTTGGAGGATCTGTCTTCAGGCAGATAGGGGAGTTCAGAGATAAGCCTCTCCTTGCATTTGCTGTTTTCCAAGTGCCTTCAGCTCAAATAACCAGCATACCCAAGTGGCATATTTTGGGGTGGCATGTCTTTAATCTCCCTCAGGTGCAAAGAGATGTGATTTTCGTTCCCCTAAGCTCAGTAGAGCTGTAGCAGGAGCTGGCAGGCCTCCTGGTGAGAAGGTCATGTTTTGTGCTCCCCAGAAGGATGAGCAAGGACCAGCTGGAACATGCGGGAGGTGGCGATTGGGATGCAGGGGCACAGAGAGCTGGGAACATCTTCTTCCAGCTTCCTCTCTGCCGGCCTTTCTGGTTCTCCATCAAACTCCCTGACCGACACTTAGTCTTTTCCTTCTCCTGCCTCTTACCAGCTGGTCCATGGTCCTGTCTGTGTTCCACCCTCTCCCCTTCAGGTTGCACCCAAGCCACTGGCGTCCCTAGCCATGTCTCTAGCATCACCCTCTCCTGGTGGGCAGCCATCAATTCCAGGTCGTTGGGCATTTAAAACAACATTTCTATGATCCCTTAAGACACACCAATTGCATGATATATCTTTCCTCTCGCTCAGCAACTTTTCATTTCCTGTTTTGTTCATGGAGCTGCCATTGCATTAGTCACGCAGACATGCGGCCACAATTCTCTAAGTTCACTGTGCACATCCTACTGCCCGCCACCCTCCCATATCAGTCATGGCTCCCTGCTCCCAAACAGCCAGCAACACGCATAGTTCCTTCCTCTGCTGTGCTGCCTGTACCCTGCAGCAGGGCCCACCCCAGGTCCCCTTTCCCAGGTCCTGGCCCTTCAGGGTCACTGTCAGGACCAGTACGGTCACCTTGGAATGTACCCTCCTGTGTCTGGCCTCTGGCATCCCAATCCATCGTCACCAAACTTTTACAAACCTGCTTTCTCCCCAGTGCCTGCTTCGTGTGGCATTCAAGGTCCTCTCTAGTCTGCTTTTCATTCTCATCTCTTTCTCCCTTTCACTAAGTATCTTGTTTTCCTTTCACAGAATTGATGAAGAACCTAGGAGGGAAGGTTGGTGCAGTGGAATTGCTACACCCTGGGGGAAAAGAACATTTATTTTATATCAGCTCTGCCAGTAATTACTAAGTGACCGTGGGCAACTCAGTGAGCCTTGGTGCCCTTTATGTAAAGCACAGGTCAGCAAACTGTGGCCCGCGCGCTAAACCCAGCCCACTGCCTACTTGTGTAAATAGGTTTACGGAAGCCCAGCCATGTCCATTCATGAAGACCTTGTCTACAGCTGCCTTGGCTCTACAACACAGGGGTGAGTAGCTGTGACAGAGATACTCTGTCCCACAAAGCCAAAATATATTTACTATCTGGCCCTTTACAGAAAAACTGTCCCAACTCCCGATCTGCAGAATGATCTCCGATGTTCCTGTAAGCGCTAACAGTTCATGATTAGAAGTAACTAACGAAACTTACAGTTTTTTAAATTCCATGTAGGTATAAACACCAGTGAAAAATTAAGTCCTTTGTATATTTATATGTTAAGGGAGTTCAGAAAGTTCATGTCGTCTCTTTGGGTCTCAATTCCCTCCTTTTGAGGTGATTTAGCACCTACCTCTTAGTGTTGTTGTGAAGTTTAAAGGTAAAAATACTTGCAGAACCATCCATCCTCGTCCCTGGCACATGGCAGGTATTCAATACATGTTACTTTTCCTTCCCTGAATCTCTCAGTCATGTCATCGCACTCTGTGAGTAGAGAGGAGACAAAACGTCTTTCTTATTTAACGGGTCTTAAGATGAACTCTCACCACTTCAGCATCAATATTCCACGGCCAACTTGGCTTTGGCATCTACATAAATACATCTAATCCCTTTGCACTCTCTCTCCCCACCTCTCCTCTCATTACGCTGTCTTTCTGCGCACGAGGAACGCAAACATGACCTGCTTGCATAATTAACGACGCTGTGAAGGGTCAGGTCACTTGGGGCAGGTGCTGCTCTGGAGTGTAGAGGACAATAATCACCTTGAGGCTTATCCGTAGGACCAGAACACCATTGTGAAAGGACAATAGCAGCTCAGCCTCTCATCATCTTTATTTGCTTCCTATGCAATTCTGGAGAGAGAATCTTCCCACCCCAGTTTAGGAGTCAGTGGTCTTGTTTAGGATAGAATAGCCGTCCCCCAAAATAGATGAGACATCCATGAAAACGTGCTGCTCAGGTCGTGGGAGAAATCGTTGAATGGCCTCCCCAGCTGGTGTACCCTGAACCTATCACCACATCTATGTGGCCAGTGACTGCGCACAGTGGGGATGTGGGATGCCTCCAGTGGGCAATATTGGCTGGAAGACTCCCCGTTGGCACAGTTGAAACCCTCATAGGCTGGTGTTAGAGTCTGAGACTCCTCCCACCCAGTCTCCTTCTCTCTCCCTCTCCCTTCAGAGGTGTCAGCCCTGCAGCACAGTCTGCAGGCTCTCCTGGCCCTTTCCTACTTCCTCCTCTTAACCTTCACAGGCATTTCTACTGATAAATCTCTTGGTCTTGTCTTAGTGGCTGCTTCTCACAGGACCTCGACTAACACAAGTAGACCAGAAATGGTCCAAGAAAATAGGAGATATGATGGGGATTGATGACTGCCTACGTCACACTCTCTGGCTAAGAGCATGGCCACCTTATTGGTAAGTGGGCCCAGGTACAATGTCACAGCGCCTGGCACGATGTGACAGCCCACCTGCTGAATATTTCACTGGTGGAGATGCAGAAAGAAAAGCTGGACACTTCTCCAGGGGCAGTTTAGAAGACAGGCTGCAAAATTAGGAGCTTGGCAACACTCTAAATGTGAAGACTCAAATTAAATTTAACCACGTTAAGAAATGTATGGGGATTAAGGAGGATTTGGTTGGGTAAATTGCCTCAGGTCTCTTTAGAAATGTTCCTCGTGATGAGCAAGAATTTTAATTTTGGAAAAGTCTGCTTACCAAGCTTATTAAAGATTTGCATCTATCACCTGAATAAACAAGAATAAATGTGGGCACATCAAGCCAAAGTATGAAGACAGGAGGGGGCCTGTGGTAAATCTGCCAAGGAGTAAATTGTTGAAAATTCCCAAGGTGCATAAAACTCTTTGTAATAGTCAAGCGAACCCCTATGTATTGAATCTGTCATACACTTTATGGAAAGGTGTCCATTTCAGGATGCCATCATGGCCATTTACAGTGCTAAGGACCACACTGTGAATCGCATTAGGAGGGGTGTCAGAACAGAGGAGCACAGTTGGAAAGCAGGTTATCTGTTCCATTGCTAATTTCAAGTGTAAACCCTGAGCTACCAGCAAACAGTTGTCTAGAACAATCACAGTAATTAGTACCTGTGAGAGGCCAATGTGCTTTTAAGCATCTTACATCCATTCCCTTGTTTGGGTCTCAAGACCACCTTGTGGAGACATTACACAGATATCGTCCCTGATTGATACAAGGGGGCAGCTTATGGTGGAACAGGCATGGGACCCAGGTATTCTGATGCTCTGTCTTGCACTACGTCACCATCATATGTTTGTACACTGTTTTCAGCACTGAAAACAGTGTATAAAGGAACGAATGTGTTCCTTTACCTAGGAAATGTCTAAATAATGTGCACTGTTAAGTGCTGTTACGATGAATTTAGTCACCATTCTCTATAAAAATAAGGACAAAGAAAAGGCTTTTTTTTTTTTTTTTTTTGCATATTTTCTTGCTATACGTCCATTTTCATTACATGACAACTTTCACTTGGAAATGTCTGCTGTGTACGTTGATGCTTCTGATTTAAGCAGTATTCTCCCTTAACAAGCTAAACACATAATTCTTGGGAGGAGATTACCCCCAAAAGACCTGTGGAAATCTAAACAGAGCACTTGATGTTATGAGCAGGGCCCCAGTTTCAGACCCTGCTGTGTACCTCGAGCTACGTGCTGTGCTCTGCCAGCCGCCAGCACAAGGCGGAGGAGGAGGCAGCCTTCTTCATGGAGCCCAGTGGGGCTCAGCTCAGGGCTGGCTCCCCTCCCTCAGGACCCTGCGGGGCTTCCATTCAGAATTCCTTGTGGAGGGCTGTAGATCTCCAGTTTCCACACCAGCCCCTCTCTACGGCTCTTCTGAGTGATATGCACGCATTGTTCTCGAGCCCGGGAAGCTGGCAGTGGCTCCTTAGCCCATCTGGGACACAGACAGCCTGAGCTTTGGGGACATGAAAAGAAGCCCATCAATCTTTGTGGGGCGACAGTGCATAGAGCTCTGCCGGCTCCTGCTCCTGCAGCTTTCCCAACCCCTGGTGGGGAAAAACACAGAACAGACTGGGAACCAGCAAGCCACTCCTGTCTCACCGATGGAATTGCATGGAAATGGGACGCAAAGTCCTTCTCTGTCCTTTGAATCTCCCAGGCTGGTGATGTCTGCTTTTTATTCTCCAAAGGGCTGTCACACAATGGCCATTTCCCTTGGGGAAAGCAAGCCGTTCAAGTTTCAAACCAGAGTATAGGCCCTTAACATGTGTGAAATGCTTTCAAAGAGCAAAAGCAATTTGTAATTGTTCGGAATGCATGCCCCTCGTCAGCTGCAGCATTCTGGAGGAGGAAGCAGGCAGGACCCACGGTTTATACCACCACCACCAACAGTAATAGATAGAAGCTAGTTTATTGAGCGCCTACATTTGCTAGGCACTATTCTAGGACGATGTCACTGATCCAATGTAACTACTGCATCTTCACAATAGAACTCAGAGGTAGGAACTATTAATAAGCGTGACTTCACTGGACACAGCCGAAGTTAGGGCACAGAGAGGTTAAGCTGGCCAAGGTCACACAGCCAGGATGTGGCAAAGGCAGACGGCAGGCACGTCCCTGGGCTTCAGAACCCCTTTCTTAATCACCACCAGATGATGCTAAAGGAGCTAACAGTGGGAAGTGTGCTTCCAATTGTCTTATTCTAGTCTACCCTTGTCCCAATACCCATCACAGGCAACATTTTCAGAAGTAAAAGCATTTTGATTCTGGCCCCTTTCCACAGCTGAGAAAATAGAGGCTCACAGAGGTTTAATACATTCCCAGAGTCCCAGAGATAAGTGACAGGGCAGGAAATTGAAGCCTGGCTCAAGAATCAGGCTATTTCTCCTCTATCATGTGTCTTCCCAAGAACAGTAACCTTCCCTTCTATGAGGTCCTGTCCATAATACCGTTTCTGTAAAGTAAGCTCATTTTGCAAAGAGACTATTTTTCATGAAGGTCTATGAAATTCCAAACATACAGCGCAATGAGGAAAGGGTAACGATGCAAATGGCACGGCCTTAACAGTTGAGGATTTATGTGACATTTCATTTTCGCCTTTGTCCTTCCAAGAAAATAAGTCACACTCTAGGGATCCCTCGGCACAGTTTAAATTTCTAAGAGTGCACGTTTCCTCATGTGAAGAGTCTCCCTTTGGAAGAATCCTTTCCAGGATTAATTGGCTCTGCTCCTCATATTTATGGCCCTGATCACTTTGAATTGAGACTTTTATATAATCCATACATATAAACACGAAGAAACACTGACAAAACACAAAGCGAGTGCTCATTCCTACCAGCTGCCAGGCATAAAAGTGTCGATAATTTGCCTATCATGTTACTTTCAAAAAGTGTTCGGGTGAAGGGAGGGACAAACATTCTTTCCAGCTAGAGAACAGGCTTTGATAATTCAATCTGGAAAAACCAATGACAATAGAAAATACCAACACTTATTGAACATGTTCTTTGTACCAGACAATATTCTAAGCAATTTGCTTGTTTTCATTCTTAGAAACCTCATAGCACCTCTATCAGATAAATATTATAAGTGTACAGATCATATCCATGATCCTCAAATAGGGACAATTTTACCCCTGAGAGGACATTTGACAATGTCTGGAGGCAGTTTGAGTTGTCATAACTGGGGATAAGGGTTGGGGGGTGCTGTCTTCTAGACGGTAGAGCCAGCGATGCTGCTAAACAGCCTACAGGACGGTCCTCAACAGCAAAGAACTACCCAGCCCCGAATGTCCACAGTGCCAAGGTGGAGAAACCCAGCAATAGACTGAAGAAGAAATAGAAAACCTGAGTAATCCAATTGAGATTCTATAAACTGGATCTATAACCACCACCCCCTTCTCCTCACTATCCAAATTAAAGATAGCAAGCTGTTACAGACAAGTTTTACTAGAAATCCCTAACTCACTCTGTGAGGTAAGTGCAAACTTAATCTCTGTAACACACAAGGACATCCCCAATGAGAAAATTATAAACTGATCTGCCTAATGAATTATGACGTGAAAGCCTTTTAAAAATATGGCATATCCAATCCAGCAAATACAGATGAATACAACATGACCAAGTTGAGTTTCTCTCAGAAATTCAAGGATGGTTCAACATCAGCAAATCAGTTAATGCACATATACCAATAGATTATAAGAGAAAAACTATGATCTAAATATATGCAAAGAAATATCTGAAAAAACTTGAATCCTCATTTTTGCAACATGAAAATGTTTAAATGTTAAGAATATAAGGGAATTTTTTAAATTGGCATCTTAACTTTCAACAAAGATTGTACGCAATGATGACATTTAGAAGCATTTAAATTAATGGAATAAGAATTCTGGAAAGCATCATTTATGCTTAGAAGCAGAATTCTTATATGAAGTAGAAAAAGGGAAAGGAAATATGAATGATAAAAATTAGAACCGATAGGATTGTAAACAAAGAAAATGCAGGCAAAGCTACAAGCTATTAAAACTATTAAGTTGGTGTATTTCAGTTGTTGGAAACAAGATTGGCATGTGAAAATCAATGGCATTTCTACACCTCGTAATAATTAGAGACTGTAATGAAATGAACTCATGCACTACAACTACAAATTATAAGATCCTCAACAATAAATGTCAAAAAAATGTGTAATTCCTTTTTGGAGAAAATTGCAACACATTATTGAACAATATTAAAGAATATATTACTAAGTGAAGAGATATAAAAAGTTCGTGGATATTACATTCAATATCACAAAAATGTCAGTTCTCCCCAATTAATTATTCATCCAATATAATTTCAACAGAGTCTTTAACAGAAGTTATCAAGTCATTTCTTTTATTTATATGTAAGAATATAGGGCCAAAAAATCTAAGATAAGTTTGAAGCTAAGAACAAGATGGGAAAAAGTATGTTAAGAGATATACGATTTCCACAATTACAGTTTTTTTTAAATGGTATTTTTCAACAAATGGTTGGAAAGAATTAATAGAGATCTCTAGAACAGCCCTATACCTGATGATAATGTGATATATGATGTAGATGGCAATAGATTATGCTGGCAATGGGAGGAAAATAATTAAATCCCTATCTCATGCCACAAATAAAAATCAATATAGCAGACATATTTTTAAAGGGCCAATACTTCAATATTTTCAGAGGAAAATACAAGACAGAATCTTTAAAACCTCGGGGTAGGAAAAGATTTATTAAAACAAAAATGCAAACAATGAAAGAATTTGCCTACTTTAAAATCAACGTTCAGTTTAATTAAGACTGAAAGAAGAAATTGACAATACATAGAACTATCAAATGATTAGCATCCTGCATTTGAGTAAAGCTCTTCTAAATGCATAAGGAAATGACTGGAAAAAAAAACACACATGGAAAATGGGTACAGAATACAAATAGACAATATACAGAAAAGACATCTGAATGGTTAGTAAGTAAGCATATGAAAAAGATGTTTAACCTTTCTAATGGGGAAATGTAAAGAAAACCACACAAAGAAACCAGACTCACACACATACCAGATTGGCAGAAATTTACAGAATTCTGACAATACCCACTATTGTCAAGGATGCTGTGGGATGGAAAGAATAATATACGTACCGTTCAGAGCTGCCTTTGAGAGCATTGTGGTCACACTTGGTAACATTGAAGAAGTGTTGACCCAACAATTACCTACCTAGATATAAACCCTACAGAAGGTTTGACACCTGTGCACCAGGTGAATACACAAGAAAGAAATGGCAGAAAAGGCGGATTCTGCAGGGAAAAGATGTACAAGCCAGGAGGTGAACAGAGGCCTATGGTCCCATGAGGAGTGGGCCTTGGGGGAAATGGGGACTTCAGAGGGCAGTGGGGACTGTTTTCATGAGGGAGCCTGGGAATTAACAGCAGGATTCCAGACTCAAACCCCACCCCCCACCCCCAGTGCCCAGGCTTGGCACAGAAGCAGCAGAGATATAACTTGGTAAAGAAGTTGAGGCCTTGCACAGTGCACATATCCATGATGACCTGCACCGCCAAAGACCCAAGGGTCCAGAGACATTTCCCCAGTATCTAGTTTCCTATAAAACTAGCTGACCGTTTCGTGTTGCTCAATGAGGTGTTGGCCAGAATGACTAACACTGATTTTTCCAACAGCCTGGCAAGGAAGGGGCTTAGCATCAGATTTTATTTGATTTTAGGTGGGGAAAAAAATAGTAATAGCTAATTTTTGCAAACCTGAGTTTGGAAAATAATACTCATACTACTTATGGACACGTCTACCATTAGAAGCTCATCCATGAAACTCCTGATGAATTTTTAGCCTGGAAACTTGGGCTACAAATTCACATCTTAGGCATCTCTTCCCTCAGCACTCCCTTTGCTAGAGCAATTACCACATTATGCATAATTGTGGAGAGTATTTTTATCTCTTCAGTCCCAGGGTCTAACATGCCGGGCAGGCGGTAGCCATTTTGGAAGGGTTCACGTCTTCCTTCTGGCAGTTCTGAGGCCACCTCAGTCACGTGCTTCCTGCTTCACAGCACACAAGCCTGGGTCTCACGCAGGACACTGACATTTGGGAAAATTGTCCTGATGTGTGGTTTTCTTTGTTGTTGTTGTTGTTGTTGTTGTTGTTGTTGTTTTCCCAAAGCTCCTAACATCTTTCATCCAACCCTGTCACATACTGAAATCAGTTGTTCCTCTATCATATTTCTTCTTGGCTTAGTGTTAAAAATACTGTACCAGTAGAAGTGAACTAGAACCCCCTCCCTGCTTCAGTGGCCTAATTTGGAAATTAAAAATCCAAGGATTCTGACAGAGCATTTAGTGTTGGACCTTTTTCTCCTACTGCTCCTCGCAGGCTATTACGCTAAAAAGCTGTGTGGTCTGTCTTACAACCACCAGTAGTTCCACAGCTCACTGGCCACTGCAGAAGAAAACCATGATGGAGAACAGGTAAGTTTAATAAAGCGTTCCTTGTTCTCCCAGTACATGTAGTAGGATAATGGGTGATTTCTTTTTGTTTATTGACCCCATAGTTTGCTGTGATCCACACCCTCTCTGAGGCTGAGAGCTCCATCCTGGAAATCTTGCTATCAATGACAGCCAGATATGGAAGTGGTGGCTGGTGGGCAGAGGCTGACACACCAGGCATTTGCATTTATGCTGTCTCATTGAGAGCAACCCTGTGGGCAGGTGGTGTTACCCCTCCTCACAGGTGAGAAGAAGGTTCATGAGTGTGAAAGTCACTTGCCTAAGGTCATTGAACAGGCTGAGGCTGGGTGTCAGAGAGAGCTGTCTGATTCATACCCAGCATCTCTTAAAAGTCTGAAGTAATGGCCTTCTCTATCTCTATCATTCCAAAGACTCCTCAGCTTTTGTCATCCAAAGTATGCATCACCTCCTCCAAGAAGCCTTCTGTGACTGCCCCCAAGAGCCCAGAATAATCCCAGTTTGTGCCAAATAGGTTGGCTCTGAAAATAGGCATTCCTTTAGCCACCTGTCCTTCTCCTGGGAGAATATATCCACAATCTTACTAGTTTGAAATAAATCTCTCTTCTTTGGGAGATCCACGGTACTTCTCACATGTGCCATTTTGGTTTAGGGTACAGATTCTGTGCATTTTTAAACCACATCAGACTTAAGCAATACAAAGGTACTAAGGGGTCATCCATCTACTTGGTTCTCAGTTTCCAAAGGAAAGAGAACTCCTAGTAACAATAAAATATCACATTTGGGTTAGGAAATACTTAAACATTTATTTTGTCTATGAGGTATTAATGCTTCTTATTTAAACTGAAAAATGTGCTTGTTTAACAAACACTATATAAAGCTTACTCTGTGCCAGTCTCGGTTCCAAGAATTTACAAATATGGACTCAATTACTAATCCTAATATTCCTAGGAGATAAAAAATATCCCCATTATATAGTTGAGATAATTGAGGCACAGAGATGTTAAGTAACTTGCCAAGGTCACACAGCATAATTTGCCCAAATGTTGGAATTAAGAGCCAAATGCAAGCCATCTGACTCTTAACCAATGTGATAAAATTATGGACCATAAATACTGTTGATAAAAATGTGCACCTCTGTAGAGTTAACCAAATGATCTAAAATAAACTCTTATCAATAATTACGATGCTAAACTCAGAATTTCTAATGGAAAAGAAAAGAAGGAATTAATATTTAGTGATTCTTATACCTATACATTAAAATGTTATCTCACATACTGACAGCAACAACAACAACAAAGAAATTATTATCCTCATATTATAGATGAAGGAACAAGGAACGTAGACATGAAAAGATGTGCCACTGGTCTCAGATACTTAGCAGCAGAACTGTGACCGGACTCCGTGACTGCCTGAATGAGGGGTTTTGTGTTAGCATCTTCATGAGGGGGGCACTCCCTCACTCACCATGAAACTGATAACAGAATTTTCATTATTCTCCTGCTGCACAGGCAATTCAGTAACTGGTCGCTTACTATGAGATAGTATCATTACAAACATCACTAAACCGATCTAAAAGCATATTTTTGGCACTTTCATCACAATTCACCAATTTGCTTCATATCATGCAGTGCTTTGCAATGCTCTGAAGACAGTTTTTGACTCCCTCTTCATTGTCTTGGTCTTCTCTCCTACTTTGAATTTTGCTGAGGGATGGGCTTGGTTTGCAGCAAAGGCACTGTGTAATTTTCTCCCTCAGAAGTCACTGAAAACCCCACATTCACTACCTTCTCTGCCTCTTCCTTTGTGATCAGCCCGTCTGCCCTGCTCTGCTGATAATTAGAAAGACAGTGCCCCTCTCTTCCCAAGCGTTAGAATAATCAGAGAAGCATCTCTTCATTTTTTTTCCCTGGTTTCCTTCTTTGCCAGCCAAGGATTCTGAGCTGATCAGAAGTAGTTTATTCAAGTGTCAAAAGTGTTCCAGGAGCACTAAACTGCAGAAATGCAATGTCGCACAGGTATAATACGTGTATAATTTATAGATAAGCAGACTGAGGTTGGCAGGTGATTTGGATGAAGGCTGTGACAGTGGTAAACGCTCCTCAGTCAGGTGTTCATGGGCTTATTTAAAGGCCCATTTCTACTGACCAGGTGACTGCAAAGGACAGTGTTGCTTTTCTTTCTAATCCTGGCACAAAAATCACAGTGATCTCAACCTGGCAACAACAAAAACAAAGAAATATTTCTGTGAAATTGACTTGAAAGTTCATTTTCTTTTTTTTTTCTTCCAAAAGTAGTTTGTTTTCACCTGTCACCTCTCCACTCTATAAAGAAGCTCTGTAGGAGAAACACTCAGATGCAGAGTCCCATGCCATGAATGAATATAAAAGAAACGCATTTCAACGCTATGTTTCCTTCAGTTCCTTTTGCGGCTGTGAAAGCAGATCTGCTCCATGCCCCTCTCCTAGCTTCTGGCACTTTGCTGGCAAGCTTTGGTGTTCCTCGGCTTGTAGAAGCAACACTTTGATCTCGCCCTTCATCTTTACATGGCGCTCTTTTTTATGTGTGTTAGTCTCCAAGTTTCCCCATTCACAAGCACACTAGTCATACTAGATTATAGGGACCCTAATGACCTCATATTAACCTGATTACCTCTGTAAAGTCCCTATGTCCAAATAAGGTCACATTCTCAGGTCAGGGGGTTAAATCTTCAACATATGAATTTTGAAGGGCACACAATTCAACTCATAGCAACATCCTTGGTGAATCATGGTCCAGTAAGCCGCACACACTGCGAACCATTTAAGAGGAAGTGGGTGCAGTGGAGAGCTACACAGTTCATGGGATTTGATGGCTTGGGTTCAAATACTGGCTCTGGCTCTGATCAGCAGCCATGCCCTGGGCGAGTGACTAACCAGCTATGTGACTCGGTTTCATCTAATGTAAATGGGATCATATTAGTACCAATCTAACTTCCTACCTTCCATGATCACAGTGAGAATTAAATAAGATAATACAAGTAAAGTAAAGATCTTAAAACAGTGTCTGGCACCAAGTAAATTGTCATGCAGGGTGTCATGCGGGGTCTCAGCTCCCGCTCCCCACATAAGAACGCAGGATATGGCAAGGCCAAAAAGGAACACCCACGGAGCCATAGATACGGGGAGTCACACCACTATAGTCTCACTGACAGCTGGGTTGAAGACACAGGAAACAGGATCCACATGACCTGCAACCTGCTGTCCGCTTCTCTGTCAACCAACCAACCCCACTTGCTAACTGTAATCCACCATGCTAAATGCAATCAGCTCTTGCTAACTCAGCCACCATGTTCTTGCTAGCCCCCTATTTGCTGCTAGCGTAGCCACGACAGTTATATTAGTGGCCAATGGCTCACTGATTACAACTGATGACCAATTAGCCACAGCTGATGGCCATTCGATCACAGTTGATGGCCATTTACTACCTGAGTGAGCACCTTTCCACGTGAGGGAGAGAGCCTAAAAACTGCACTCCTGGCTCTGTCCCCACATAAATGTATATTGAAATTTGCTTTTGCCCCTTTCACTATTGCTGACAAAATGTATTTAATGCAGGTACTCAGCTCCCACTCCCCACGCAAGAACACAGGATATGGTGAAGCCAAAAAGGAACAACAACGGAGCAATAGGTAAGGGAGTCACACCACTATATTCTTGCTGGTGGCTGGGTTGGAGACACAAGAAGCAGGAGACACACAATCCTGCAATCTGCTGTCCGCTTCTCTGCCAACCAACCAAACCCCTAGTGTAGCCATGGCAGTTATATTAGTGGCTAATAGCTAATCGGTAACAGCTGATGGCCACCCAGCCACAGCGGATGGCCATTTGATCACAGCTGATGACCATCTAATAACTGAGCCAGCACCTTTCCACCTGAGGCCGAGAGCCTAGAAACTGTTCTCTGGGACTCTGTCCCCGCAATGTACAAATGCTATTTACTCTTCTACTTACTGTATATATTTTTTTCTAAGAATTGACTATACAAAACTTTCCAAATGCCTTGTCGAATTAAAAAATACTTTTCCTCACCACACGTCCATGACCTGTTTCACAATTAGCTCTGTCAAAGATAGGAACCATTTTGTTAGAATATAAGACATTCTTCAAGAATTCACATGGAACAATCATCTCTGTATGTTCACAAACCATTTCTATATTTATTTGGCTTAAAAATGTTTTCTACCGTAGAGTTATTCCTCATTTATTTAATCTGTAATCCTCACTACATTAATCTGAAGTTCTGGAAATCCATCGATTTTCTTTCCCTCTCATTCCCAGTCCCTGACACTCACATATGTGTGTGTGCGCACACACACACTTCTTCTTCTTAATTGGGGAATATTGAGGACAGTCTGTTTCTCCAGGGCCCATCAGCTCCAAGTCGTTGTCCTCCAATCTAGTTGTGGAGGGTGCAGCTCAGCTCCAAGTTCAGTCACCGTTTTCAATCTTCAGTTGCAGGGGGTGCAGCCCACCATCCCATGCGGGAATCGAACTGGCAACCTTGTTGTTGAGAGCTCGCACTCTAACCAACTGAGCTATCCAGCTGCCCTTCTTCTTCATTTTTTTTTTTTTAAATCAGAGTCTTTATTACTGTTTTCAATATCTAACACCAGTCCCTAGTCTCCAGGTTCTCACATAATACCACCATGAACTCAAGAATCTCATGCTCCAAGTTAAGTCTTTTTCACAAAGGAAGGAAGAAAACCAATGATTATTGAACACATTCTAGACATTGGGTAGTTTAGAGAAAATGTTTCTCTGATGTGACTTCCCTAAAATGACATAGCTAGCAAGTGCCAGAAACAGACTTTGACCCCCCACACACACTGATTTGAAAAGGTACAAAATATTTTTTCACTATAGTACACTATGAATAAAATAAATATTCTTTAGACCTACTACATTCAAGGCAATTGCAGCAGACTGTTTCCTTATGACCTAGGTCACCTTTTCTGGGAGTTTCACAAAGCTCCCTTGGGTACGGCGTGTGTGACTGGGGGCAGAGATGGGGGCGGGGTGAGGCTAGAGTCTGTGATGACAGCCCAGGCCTCAGAATAAGACCAGTTCAATTGGGGAGCGGCAAGACCTCTTTAATTTATTTACAAATAATATATTTATATGGTTTAAAAATATGATTTGGTCAGCCTTAATCTTAATCTGATTTTTATACAGATTGACAAAGGGAGGGGAAAAAAACGACATTAGGCAGCTTCCCCAAGCTTCCAGAATTTACTATACAAAACTTCCCAACATAAAGTCACAGCTGACTGCCCGGCCCACACATTGCCTGGATTATAGGGTGTGACGGTAAAGTGGCTTTATGAGAGATGAGATGCTGCATACTTCTTTTTTTTTTTTTTTCCCCAATATTGCCATCCTGCCAGGAACTGCTATAAAAATGTCTTGAATCCTGAAATGAAAAGGGTGGATTTTTCCAAACCGTGCCAAGTGCTGTGGAAGCCCTCAGCTTGTATGTTGCCCAACTGGGTGGTTGGCACTGGCACAGAGACATCTACCAACGTGTTTGTTAAGGGCCCAGCTGTCCTGGCTGCCACACAGGATGCTGTGCAAACAACCAGACCCAGGAGCAGGCTGGCTCCCAGGGCTCGATCGATAGGAACTGACAGTTTGAGGCCGAGAGTCCAGGTAGTTTGTGCAACACAGCATGGCTTACAAAGTGTGTTCTCCTCCCTTCAATGCAAAGCACACCTCATGTGACAGGCAGCACAAGAGATGGCATCTGGCTTTTACATGAGGGTACATTTGGCTTCCGCAAGGTTCCACTACTTGTGGGTCACAACTCACACCCGGCTCTTTGGACTTCTGCATCCTGTGTTCTTTCTATTTCACCCACGGACTTCGCCACAAACTCCGCGCTTAAACTTTTTATATCAACATGTGTCTAAGCTTGCACATCTTAAAATGGCATTATTTCAAATGTGAAAGGCACCAAGGAACCTGAATACAACACCCTTATTTTATTTAGGGACCTGAGCTTCCCTGAAATGTCCAGTGAGTCCTCAGCACTGTACATTCTTGGTAGGGCTAAGCCTAGGACCCCAGGGGGCTGATGGTTCCAATGCAGCTTATTGGCATTTGAGTTTCGGCTACGTTGGGGCTAAATCTCTCACTCAGGTTTCTTCTTTCCTGGTCCAACTTTTTCTCAATGCTCCATCTTGCTTCTCTTGAGGAAGCCTGAAATATTGACTGCTCTCTGAAATGGGAAAATGCTCTGGGTAAGATGGGAGACTGGAGTTGTGGAGTCATTGGAAACAGAAAGAGACAATGAAGTCAGGCCGAGGTTCCCACTTCAGGAATTGGCCTCATTCTTCCCAATCATGGAAAATCAGCCCAAGATAAAAAAGAATGGTCTGGACACTGACAGCTTCTCATACCACAGGGCCATGGGCTAATCTGACCCTGACACACCACTTTGCAGGGAGAAGGCCACAAAGGGAACAGGAATGTCAGGAAAGTAGAATTCATAGTTTGGACACAAAGTGTAAAACTCGGGAACAACTAAAATTAGATCTGCAGAGCATGGTTACCTGCTGTCTTGAAATTGACTTTTTGTCGTCCTCTATGGAAATGAATCGCACTAAAATAAAATGTCCTAGAAACTTCTCTTTCAAGCTCCTTTACTTAAAAACAAACAAACAAACAAACAAAACCCCTCACACGTATGCACATATGCATATACATTCATTCTTTTAAATAGATCAGCAAGATGGATAAAAATGATATTATTTAATTTTAATTGATAAATCCATATTTATTTATTGGGAGTCACAAGGATGACATAGCAAGATTAATAAGACACAATTCCGTGCCTTCAAGGAACTCTGAGTCTAGATAGCAAAACAGACAGGGACACAGTAAATCAAAACACAGCATAGAAAGAGCAAATATAAAAGATTCACCTGAAAAGTATCTCAGGGGCTGAAAAGCCACTCGTGCAGGGGACGCTGATCACAGAAGACCTGATAGAGGAGATGACATTAAACAAGTAGAAAGATGGGAAATGACACTCCAGCAAAGAGAAATCCTGGGATAACAATACAGTCAGGTGGAAGCATGAAATAGACAAAGACTTTGCAGAGACCAACAGAATGAAAAACCTATAATCAAACCAAAACAGGGTTTCTGGAAAATTAAAAAGAGAAAAATAAAATGTAGAAAGTTTAGTACGTCTTTCAAGTTACTTAGACCCTTCCCTGCTAAAGACCAAATGTCTGTGTCCCCCCGAAAGGTCAGGTGTCGACGATCTAATCCCCAAAGTGGTAGTGCCAGGAGGTGAGGACTTTGGGAAGATTAGGTCACAGAGCTGCAGACATGCAACTACCTGACACCAGGCGCAGTGAAAGAAAGGGGTCTTGATTGCATTGCAGATGACGCTGGAAAAACCCGAACTGCCCGATCCAAGGTTCAGGGCCAGCTTTTAAAGGTTTAGGGGTATGTGGAAGCGATGGCGGGGCAAGTTTTAATTGGAGGACCTTGGAGCTTGGCCATTTATGGCAGGGGCATCAGCACCGATCTTCCTGGACAGCAGACCCTTCCCTTCTGAAAGAGTTCCCGTGTTCAAGTTCTGGTTTTACCCACCGTGGGTGCCGTGGGTGCACAGGTTGGGATGGGGAAGCCAGACTTTGGTTCCTGGTGCAGCCGGAGGTCAAAGTTCTCTCCTCTGCGCATGCTCCCGCTGTATGACTTGCCGTGTTGATCTGTGGTCTCTGAAAAGCAACTCAGTATTTTGTTGAACAAGATAAGGCCGCTTTGAGCTGGTTGTGTGGTTCCGTCAACATATGGGGTACGGCAAGACGATGGCCATCTGGAAAGCCAGAAGAGGGCCCTCAGTAAGAACCCTGTCTTGCTGGCACCCTGATCTTGGGTTCTCAGCCTCCAGAACTGTGAGAAATAATTATTTTTTGTTTAAGTGACCCGCTCTATGGTATTTCTTTTGTAGCAGTCTGAGCTAAGATTCCCATCTGAAGAGCCAAGAATTCTTGGGGTGGAGGGGAATTAGTGTCTTTTTCTAGAACCCCTAAGCTAAATGTTTTATAGAAAATGAATCCCAAGAGAAACACAGACATGAATAATAATAATAATAATGATAATGATGATGATGATTAGTTCATTCACTAGTATTAGTAGATTTTTCTTGTTTATTCTATTCTTTAGATTCCACATATAAGTGAGATCATATGGTATTTGTCTTTCTCTGTCTGACTTATTTCACTTAACGTAATGTTCTCTAGGTCCATCCATGTTGTTGCAAATGGTAATTTTTCATTCTTTTTATGGCTGCATAATACTCCATTGTATAAATGTACCACAGTTCCTTTATCCAGTCGCCTATTGATGGGCATTTCAGTTGTTTCCATATCTTGGCTATTGTGAATAGTGCTGCAATAAACATAGGGGTGCATATATTTTTTTGAATTAGTGTTTTGGATTTCTTTGAATAAATACCCAGGAGTGAAATCTCTGGGTCATAAGGTAGTTCTGTTTTTAATATTTTGAGGAACCTCCATACTGTTTCCATCGTGGCTGCACCAATCTGCAATCCCACCAACAGTGCCTAAGGGTTCCCTTTTCTCCACATGCTCAGCAACACTTGTTGTTTGTTGATTTATTGATGATATTCATTCTGACATGAGTGAGGTGGTATTTCATTGTGGTTTTAATTTGCATTTCTCTAATGATTAGCAACATTGAACATCTTTTCATGTCTGTTGGCCATCTGTATGTCCTCTTTAAAAAAATGTCTCTTTATGTTCTCTGCCCATTTTTAATTGGGTTGTTTGTGGGGGTTTTTGGTGTTGAGTTGTATGAGTTTTTTATAAATTGTAGCTATTAACCCCTTATCATATGTATCATTGACAAATATCTTCTCCCATTCAGTAGAATATCTTTGTTTTATTGATGGTTTGGTTTGCTCTGAAACAGACTCGGAGATATAGAAAAAAAACTGATGGTTGCTAGATGGGAGTGGGTGGGGATGGGGGAGAAGGTGAAGGCATTAGAAAGTACAAATTAGTAGTCACAATACAGTCACGGGGATATGAAATACAGTGTGGGGAATATAATCAACAATGTTGTAAAGATTATGTAGGGTTCCAGATGGGCACTGGACTTATCAGAGGGGTGACTTCATAGCCTATGTAAATTCCTAACCACTGTGCTATACACCTAAAGCTGAAATAGAATAATATTGAATGTCAACTATAATTATACATATATATATATATATATATATATATATATTTTTTTTTTTTTTTTTTTTTTTTTTTTTTTTTTTTTTTTTTTTTTTTTTCCCATGAGATGTAAAAAGTGCAGCACAGGGAATATAGTCAATGGTATTGTAACAGCTATATGTGATTGGGCAGGGTTATCACTTTGTGAGGATGTAAATGTCTAACTATTAACGTTGCTTTGTACACCTGAAACTAATAAAAAAAATTAGTAAATTTTCTAGACTGAAAAATAGCATATTGTTTGTTATGAAATTTCTAAATTGAGCACAAAATTAAAATGCTGGTGATAGGCAATGTATGAAAGTTTTGCTGAAATCAATATATTCAGAGATTGCTGATGATGTAAATTGTCAAAGCTGTTTTGGAAAGAAATATGCAAGAACTTTATCAGGAAAAGACATGCAGTCATATACCTTAAAGTAGCAGTCCCACGTCTGAGAATTTAAATGAAGAAAATTACCCACAAGCCAAAAGTACTGTATATTTAAAGATGTTATTGCAGCATCATTTACAATAGCCAGAAAAAAATACAGAAGCATCTGACAATAACCCAGTTATAAGTAAATTGTAACATATTGACCAAATGGAATATGACACACTGATTAAATATCTATTGAAATATGAAAAATTTAGTTCATATGGTGTTTAAAAATACAAATATACATGTACATTATTACTCTGGCTATGTAAAATTATGTGTGTGTGGCAATAAAAATTGGAAGAGAACAAAGACAAATAAACATTATATAATGTGCTTGGAAGGTAGAATTTTTCTCATTATATTTAGAGTTGCATTAATTAATGTTTTTGTAATGATGTTCGTGTAAAAATAAAAACCCAGCATTTAAAATGGCTGTCATTTATTAAGTGTCTATATTATTGCCAAACACGGAACATGCTTCATCTTATTTAATTTTTACAACATCCTATAAGGATGGTGCTGTTACAATCCTTTTTTAATTGAATTTTTCAAATTGATACAAATATATACTTTAAAAAGATAAAGCACTAAAAATAATTATATTGGTGGGGATGAGGGAGGAAGTGAGGGGATTAGAAAGCACAAATTGGTAACCACAATATTGCCACGGGGAAACAAAAGACAGTTTGGGAAATATAATCAGTAATGTTGTACAGATTTTGTAGGGTATCTGATGGACACTTGTCTTATTAGGGAGACCACTTCATGGACGGTGTAGATGCCTGATCACTGCAGTGTACACCTGACGCTGAAGCTGAATAATAATAAATTTCAATTATAATTATATATATATGTATATATATAGTATATAACTATAATTATATATATGTGTGTATTCATAGGATATGGAGCACAGCATAGGGAACAGACTCAGTGGAACTGTAACAGCTGTATACGATGTCAGAGGGGTAGTTGATTGGGGGGGGGGTTATCACTTTGTGAGGGGTGTAAATGTCTAACCATTACATTGTTTTGTACTCCTGAAGCTAAATTACAAGAAAAGAATACCTACATTAAGAATGAACGCAATCTCCTGCCTCTTCAGAAACTTCAATTCCTTTTAATACTTGAGCAGTTTTTTCTTATGATTCACTCATAGTTTCAAATTATGTGATACTACTTTTTTATAAATTTCAACTGTAAATATTATTTATTAGAATTAGACATTCTTTCCAAATGTGTCTTTGAAGAGAAGCTTAAAATTGATATACCTTGAGCAAGACTCTAAACTTTTTGTACGCTACTCTCCAATTCAGTGTTGGCTTCTAAGCAACCTTCAAACATCCCAACCAGAAACATCCACCAAAATGAATGTACAAAAATTTTCACAGGAGCTTTATTCATGAGAGCTAAAACCTAAGATAAACCCAAATTCCTATCAAAAAGAGAATAAGCACATTTTGTTATATTCATATCATAGTATATTATACAGCAATGAAAAAAATCTATTGATATATGTAAAAACATAGATGAATTTTAAAAACTATATATTAAGCCAAAGACACCAGACAGAAGAGCACGTATTGTGGATACCATTTATGTGATATTCAAAAAGAAGCAAAATGAACTTACGGAAATAGAAGTCAGACAAGTGCTCACCTCTGGGGGTGGTTTTAGGCTGAGACTAGCATGAGGGATCTTCTGGCATAACGGGAATGTTTCATTGCTTGCTCTGGGTGCTGGGTGCCTAGGTGTATACACATGTGAAATTCATCAACCTGAACACTCACTCACTGTGTCTGCATTTTACTGAATGTAATGATACCTCAATTTAAACAAAAACATTCCTTAGTAAGAACGGTAGAGTTCCTGGAAGACGAGCCACCAAATGGAGATCACGTGCGTGTTCTGGGCCTCCTTACTCTCCAACCCACTCCTTGCCTTTTATTCCTGTGGCGCGAGGGAACTCACTTGGCTTCCATGCCTGTAAGCTTCCAACTCACTCTTCTCAGCCTGGAGGGTACCACGCAAGGAGATGCCTAAACAGTCTTGTTCCTCACCTCCCTCCGCCAGCAGCTACATCTTCCAGCTTCCCACGGGCCCAGCATCTACTACATGACTGCAGCCCCTGGACTGTACCCCCCTTTGCCCCTCCAGCCCCCAAGATGCTGGTCTTTGCGGTGCTTTATCACCTTTTTTACCTCCTTTATTATTTGTATAACTAAGTCACTGCATTTAGTTTTCAGTGTAAATGCGTACATCAGTTTCTCTTTTCCTGTTTAGACCAACAGCCTGATGTAGATAACCACCCTGATATTTTGGTTTGAGATGGAGTGACCTTTCATTTTTCTGAATTTTCTAGATATTCAACAAAGGGCATTATTTAATTAGCAAGAAAGATATATGTTGTAAATGTTCATATTAATCAGAAATTACTTCATTTAATTCACATCATCTTCAAAAATGTTGACGACATTTTATTGATGTAGAAAGAATTACATGAAATACAAGAAATTGATATATTTGATCAACTAATGATAAAAAATAATTGGGAGACATGCTTTACCCATTGGGTAGCATCCCGGGGCTCACAGTTATTACATGCTTGCTGCATACCAGGCACTGTCTCATGTACCTTCCCTGCATTATATCACGTAATGCTCATAACCAATGACATGGGTACTTTGGTCGTTCCCATTTCACACACAGCAGCACCCAGGCCCAGGCACAGAGATTTTAATTACTGTGCCCAAGACAACACAGATAAGACTTGTGTAGCTGGAACTGGAATGCAAATGGTTTGACTTCAAAATCTGCCCCCATCCTCTGTACACTGTCCTTACTCTGCAGGTAACGTTCAAGGAGACAGGAGTTTTGAAGAAGAAGGAGGAGGAGAGGGAGAGGGAGAGGGAGGGGGAGAGAGAGAGAGAGAGAGAGAGAGAGAGAGAGAGAGAGAGAGAGAGAGAGAGACGTATTCAGGAACTTGAGCTACGCTGCTCAGGGAGAAACGGAAAGCAGGGATTAGAAAGTTATGGAAGCTTTGGAACGTTTGTAGGAAGGTTTGCTATAGTTTCTTTGTTATAAAACCTCTTCCGTGTCTTCATGGGACTCTAGTAAAGATGTGCCTTACTTTACAAACTTTTCCCATGAAGGTTTGCATTTCTCTTGGCGAGTTTCCCTGCCAAGACTGGGAAGGTCTGTGCTGTGCAGGTAAAATGCACAAAGTCATTCACATAATTTCAGGCCATCTGGGTGTCTCCAGGGCCAAATTTCAGAGCTCTTCTCATTATTATTATCATTCTAATAACAAAGGAGAAATAACAGGGAAGCAAAATGAGTCTGCCTGGGGGAATGGTTCCTTGCAGCATTCCTTTATGGGAGACAGACGCGCACCATTTCTCTCTGCTGTGCTCCTTTCACACCGAGCTGGGTAACTGCCCTCACTGGGCACCTGAGGACGCTTTGGAGCTAATCACTCACGCTTCCATATTATGTAGAATAATCCTCATGTTCTGGGGACCCACAAGAGAGTAAGTCAATTAGCATATAGGAGAAGTTATTCTATAACATGAGCATACATATATTTTCTTGACATAGATTGATAGCTTAAAAAAAAAAACATGTTTTCTTTCCTTTCCTGATAATGCATGGATCATTTCAGCAAAAATCAGTTTCTCTTTGTAATTTTTCAAAGGAAATGATAAACAGAAACTTTGTTAATATGTCCAGTTCAATATGGATTCTCTTTTTTTTTTTATGAGGAAATTTCCTGTCCTTTTTTTTCCCCTTTCAAATTCTTCCTTTGACACCCCACTACCCCTTCCTCCATACTTCCGAAAACACCCAAGGTCATCCTTGGTGGTTAGGAGCACACACCTTGGTGTTAGATGGGTGGGGCTGGTATTCAGTCACGGCTCTGCAGCTTATTGTCCGTCACCCAATCAGTAAAGTATATTCTGAGCCTCAGTTTCCTCATATGTGAAATGGAGAGACTAGTGTGCGCTCCCGCCTAGGGCTATGTGCATATTAAGGGAGAAAATTCTCATACAGAACCGTCCTGGAGTGCGTGCAGAGTGAACACTCCATAAATCATCACCATCCTCCTTCTGTCACCATGTCACTGACTGTTCCTCGTGCCTGCTCTTCTCTGAAATTCCTCCTGCCGTCCTCCTGCCCAAACTGACAGAGCCAACGAGGCACCCCAAAGTCATCGGCACCCAAATCTCTGTCCACTTCCTGGAACGGATAGCACAGTCTCAAAAAAGCATTCCGGTGACCTCCCCTTCCTTACCAGGTTTTTCTTCTGGTGTTTTTATAAAATGGACGGGTTTTTGGGAATTTGTTTTATTTATTGTGTCCCTAATTCATCCAAAGTTTCATAAGCTAGGCCTACCCACCGCCATCAGTAGCTGGTTTGTGATTCTCTCTTAGCAAGTCCGGACAGCAGATCTAAGAGTCACTGAGATTCTTTGGAACCTGATTAGCTATCTCAGTACCACCATTCACATGAAAACTTCACCGATTTTTTTGGTTTGGATTCAGGAAACCCTGCAGGAATAGAAATACATAGGACTTGAAAGCCCTGTGGGCAAGGATTTCATAATAGCCAGGATACACGAATATACAGAAACTAGAATGTCTGCCATTATACTCATTTTTGGAACAAAACTTTACCTTCCACTTAAATCAAGGGAAAAAAAAAATAGATAGTAATCAGCAGTTTGACTTACATTTCATTTGCTCTTGACAATTTTTAGCATAAAGTGATGCATTCTGACCAAATGAGTGCCATTCAGATATTTTAAAACAGGCTCAAGGCACACAGTTTTTTTCAAGATGAAGCATCTCGGAATCATGGCAGTTACAACAGGTCAACTGGCTACCCAGGGGCATGGAGCTTCTCTGGAAAGTTTGTTCACTTGTGCAGCAAATTATTAGCTATCCAGAAATATGATAAACACTGGAGTCACCAAGAAAAATGAAACAGAATTTTTTTCTCAACAATCTCATAAATCATCAATAGATAATTATCATCAAATGATATGCATATATGCAGGAAGAGGGGCAGCTCGCCCGGTCTGAGGGTGCTTAGGAATTCTCTGAGCAGGTCACTTCAGAGAAGAGTCTGAAACGCTGGCAGCAGCGTGGGCAGAGATGGAGGGAGGAAGGAGGAAGGACTAACAGTGACACACGAAAAATATTAGCGAAGTGCAGAGGAGAACAGTAGGGTACAATGCAGACAGCTCAAGCTATTCAGTGTTCCTGAAGCTGAAGTAATATGTGTAAGGGCTCGGAAAGGAAGCTGTCTAGGTAGATTGAGGCCACATCATAATGGATCTTGAAGGGTCTCTGCACTCATTTAGATCTTACCCAGAGTGCAATGGGAGGTCTTATGTGATTTTAAGACACACATCATAATATTGATCACTGTTGGTTGGTGAACTTATTATTTTTCAGATTTCTTATTCATAATTCCTCTAATTTCTAATATTTTCAAATGGTCATATCTTTTGATGAAAAAATGGTTTTAAACAGGACTGTTTCTGCAATTTCATGGACTCCTTCGCTGCAACCTGAGGCAATTTCTGTATTTTTCTTATCTCCCCTCCTTCTTTCTGTTTTATTGATTGATGAAATCTCGTCTTGGATTTTAGACTGACATCCTTTCAAATGACCATTACTATTTTATGTTACATATTTCATCTTTCTAGAAGAAACGATATTTGCATTTTTCGGTAACAGCCTATTTAAGAATTATTTGGGTGTCAGGATAAGTAGAGGTGTCACATTGCATAACTTCTTGAGGCACCATTTGGCCATGCACCTGATCTTTTGTGACTGGTTGCCCCAGGGGTGTGCAAGGCAGCACACACAGCCACTCTCGGTCCATGATTCTGATGATTATTCCACACCGTACTGTAGTTCTGTTTGCATTCTCGACGTCTTTATTTTTATTCTTCTCTAACATCATTAGGCATTCTCTGAGTAGGTAGTGTCACGTCCTTAGGAAGGATGGCATAATTTCTAAGCTGTTGCCAGTCTTTTTTTTCATTATTATTAAAATTTATTGGGTGACAATGGTTAGTAAAATTACCTAGGTTTCAGGTGTACAATTCTGTACGTCATCTAAATATCACATTGTGTGCTCACCACCCCGAGTCAATTCTCTTTCTGTCACCAAGTATTTGACCCCCTTTACTCTTTTCTACCACTCCCTACTTTCTTATCCTCTGATAACCTCTATTAAATGATATTTTTCACTAAATTTTACATAGACAAATGAAAATCTGTCTATGAAATAAAGGCTTAGGTTACATTCATCATTCCTTGAACCCAAACTTTATTTTTCCCCTATTTTCTGGCATCTCCCTTTTAGAGGCATATAAAACCGGTTGGATTTATCTTTTTATTTTTTTTTTCTGGTAATGTTTATTTAGTTTTTCATGTTTTTTGGATGTTTTCTTTCTCCAGCTTTGGATATTTCAGTGTTTATTTCCTGGAACTATGTAAATGTTCTGCAGATCCATTGTTCTTTGGCTAAGGTAATTTAAGGTAATTTTAATTTTTTTTTCATTAGAATTGATTGGGGTGACACTGGTTAGTAAAGTTACATAGGTTTCAAGTGTACAATCCTGTGATACATCATCTATTACCTCCATTTTATTTGTTCTGCTGTGTTTTTCAGGAACAAAAGGAAGGGGCCACCTCTCATTTAGCAACAGGCTAATATTCCTGCTTGCTAAGCAAGGGAGAGCTGTTCTTGAAAAGCACAGTGTCTCTGATCAAAGCAGGGCTGGAACTTAGTATGTGGTTTTGGGAAGCACGACCTTAGGGCTTTGCGCCCTTCAAGAAGTAAGAATGTCAGGCATTGGCTATGTAATCTGACTGCCAGAGCGGGGCTGTTGCTGGTTGGCTGTATTTCAGAAGTGTGGTTATGGGAGGGAGTTGCCTAAAGTTCATTCACTTTCCACTGTGTCCTCTTGAATGCTCTTGACTGACAGCCTCAGGCAGGCAGTGCCCCTCTTACTGTATCCTGCCTCCACACGAGTTCAGTTCCATTATGTCTAACAGTGTAGGAGTGGGGTACCACATGGACACACTGATTCTCTACGCATTTCCCAAGTGTGGACTGCAATCCCGAATCATTTGGACTTTGGGGGAAGAACCAGAAGTCACACGGTGCCAGATCTGATAAATAAGGTCGTATCCAACTTTTATTGGACAGAAATTGCCATATACCAGAAGCGATGTGTGACACGGAGCGTTGTCATGATGGAGGATGATTTATGGCACACTTTAAAATACACCTTCTCTCAACTGTAGCTCACACCCAACTGACTGCACCAAACAAGTTGAAATTTGTCATACACAGTTTCTAAGGTTCAATGTACCGCGTCCCGTATTGAAGATCCCTGTCTTTCTGTTAGATGGCACTCGGCAGTGGCATTCACCATATTTTGTGATCACAGAGGATAGACTCCATGTAACACATCACCTCTGGTACAGCAATTTCTGTCAAATAAAAACATTACGGTGTGTCCTCATCCACCTTTTTCACCAGATCTGGTGCCGTGCGACTTCTAGCTCTTCCCCAAAGTCAAAATGACCATAAAGGTAAATATTTTGAATCAATTCAGGACATTGAGGTAGCCATGGCAATGCAACAAAAGACACTAAAGAGGACTTCAGAACTGCTTCAGAAAGTGGCAAGAACAATGGGATAAGTGTGTTCGAGGCAACGGGGAATAGAGTATTTTCAGGGGTATTAATGGCGATGTGTCTTTTACTATAATAATTTTTTTTTTTTAATTTAAACATTTACCTTATGTTTTGATCACAGTAAAAGTCCAATTTTCTTTATTTTGAAGTTCGTATTTGCATTATATATTTAGAGGGGCCTCGAGAAGAACTCACAGAAAACCAGTAACATTTTAACCAAGTCTGGAGGCGAATAAGAATTTGCCTTTGGATGAACAGCCATGATACGTGAATGAACTGGGGTTATGTGCAATGTAAATCTTGCAGGGAAGCTAGCTCTCATGCTAAATAAAAACATCGAGCAGCTCACATTCTAGTGAAAATATGCCGGAAATAAGAGAAAAGGTCATCTTGGATCTCACTACCACTCTGGGGCTTTACACCGTGTGACCTTGGGCAAGTCTTCAGCTGGGAGCCTGGTCCACTTTCACCAGCACATCCCTCTGGAATAGACTGTAAATTGTCCCAGTCTATTCCTGACTGCATTTCCAGGAGCTTTCTAGCTTGCTGCTTGAAAATATTTTCTGCCTACACCTAGTGCCAGCCTGACTGGGAACTTGCAAGGGCACTTGAGTCCTAAAATTAAAGTGACCACCCTCCTGGTTCACCCAAGGTTGAGGGGGTTCCCAGATGCAGGACTTGCAGTGTTAAAACTGGGAATTCCAGTTTTATTACCAAAAGGAGTTGCTCACTCTATTAAAATACAGTCCAGATTTGTTTAAAGAATCCTTCCTTCCTTCCTTCCTTCCTTCCTTCCTTCCTTCCTTCCTTCCTTCCTTCTTTCGTTTCTTCCCACCTTGCCTCCCTTTTTCTTCCCTTCCTCTTTTCGTTTTTATCCATGTTCATGTTGAATGAATTTTCAGGGGACTCCAAATTCTTTTTAGCAATTGCTTAGATTCTCCAATTCAATTGAAAGAAAATCAGACTTGATCCAGTAATTCCATCCCTTGCGTGTGGCCAATTAGCTTTTATTCTTTCAGTACTTAAAATCCTTTCAGATATCAGCACTGTGATGAGTGATGGGGGAGATTTTAACCACTGGGTGATTATGAACATGAATAAACGGCCCAAATCCCCAGGAGACTGATAACTATGAACCAGAGGGAGCAAGGCGATCCCAGCCCCTCAAATTAATCGTTTCCTACAACAATTTTCTGCAGTTCAAGCTAAAGACTATATTTGTAAAATATTTAATGGCAGGGAAGGCTAAGTAAGCTATAATATTTTAGAATTGGCAGGACATTTGCAGATCAACAGGAAGATAGTATTTCCAGCTTTTTCCTGAAGAACAAAGACTTCCCTAGAAGGTCCAACATGGGGGTGAGAATTTAACAAAGCAGGTGGGCTTTCATTTTCACTTAGAATAGCTTTGATTTAATCTGGTAAAAGCAACAGAATTCTGTGAGAGGTGATATCTCATTGTGGTTTTGATTTTCATTTCCCTGATGTTGAGCGTCTTTTCATGTACCTCTTGGCCATTTGTATATATTCTTTAGAGAAATGTCTATTCACATTTTTTTTTTATTTTTGCACATTTTTAATTGGGTCATTTGTATTTTTGTTAGTGTGTTGTTTGAGTTCCTTATATACTAGTGAAATACACCAGACACAGAAAGATAAATACTGCACAACCTCACTTATATGTTGGATCTACACAAGTCTAACCCATAAAAGCAGAGAAAAGAATGGTGGTCCCCAGGGGCTGGGGAATCGGGTAGAGAAAATGGGGGAGATGTTGGTCAAAGGGTACAAAGTTTCAGTTATGCAAGAGGGATAAGTTCTGGAAATCTGATGTACAGTCTGGTGATTGTAGTTAATGACATTGTATCGTATACTTGAAATTTGCTAAGAGAGTAGATGTTAAGTGTTCTCAGCACACACACATGCACACACATGTAGCTATATGAGGTGTTGGGTGTATTGATTAGCTTGATGTGGTAATTTTTCATGATGTACACATATACCAAAGAATCGTGCTGTATACCATATATATATATATATATATATATATATATATATATATATATATATATATATTGTTTGTTTGTCAAATAGAACTCAGTGAAGCTGAAAAAAAAGTTCTGTGCAATGTTTTATTACTTTTGGTAATGTTTTTCCCATCCAAAAAAAGGAGGGCAGAGGAAAATAATCAATTGTCCCAACCTCTTCATGTTATAGAAGCGAGAATTTGGGCTCAACAGACATTCACGTTTGAAAGAGCAGGAGAGAGAGGTAGGCTACACTGGGTTGTGTGACTCTGGGCACATTGCTTCAACTCCGCAAGTCTCTCCCCCTTCGCTCAACCCCCTCCCCTTTGGAGGGAGAGAGGGAGGGAAGGAGGGACGGAGGGAGGAAGGGAGGAGAGAGCGAGAGAATGGAGTTCCCGGTGCAATTCTTACCGGGATCCCAATGATATGTGAACGTTCTGCACCAACTCCCGTGCATTCCACGTGATCATTCCATCTCTCTCTCCCAGGATCTTTGCTCATTGCTAGAGCTCATACCCTTGGAGTGGAAGGGGTGGGAAGTAAGTGAGAGCACGGGTGCCCCAGCCTCCCTGGAGGAAGGACCTATCACTTCCTCTCTCATTGATCAAATGTCACCACAACTACTCTGCTGCTGGAAATAGCGCTGGCATTTTTTGACGGTATGTGACTCTGAAGCTCCTGTCAAGTGAATTCCTGCTTCACTCTTTCAGCCTCCTCTTCTCTGGAGCCTTCGGTTAATTTGCTGCTGGGCTGAGCTAAGATTCCTAGTACAGCTGTTTCTCCTCTTCCCAGCTCCCTTACCCAAAACACAATCTTCTTGTTCTTTGTTGATCCTTTAGTGGCTTCTAATGGGATGGAGTGGGAATAAGCTTCTCTTTTCCTCTATAGTTGGGTGTCTACAAAGCCTGGTCTGTCTGTCATAACTAGTGTCTATGGCTTCCTGCAATTTTGTGCAGTCCACAGGTGTCACTAAAGGGCTATTTCCTCCCCTTAGCAGGCCATTAACAAGAGATGAGCCAGTCGGAAGGGGCCACATTTCAAAGCCCCTCCCAGCCACACACTTGGCTGTCCATCTCTCCTCTGTCTATACTTCCTCAGTCACTTTTTAATCTACAGGTTCAGAAACAATTTCTATAAGAGTGGGAGAGAGACTAGTGCTTAAATTCTTGCAAACATGCCTGAGAAAGTGGAATAAAACCTACGTCTCATCCAAGCTTACTATGAGATTGCTCAAGGAGCATTAAGGGAGCTGGGACTCTGAGAATGAAACTGGGACCATCCGTGATACCTTTCAAGAATTATTGTGTGGATGACATTGCATGAGACAGCATATAAAGCACCGACACTGCTCTGTGTTATATCAGGAACTCAATAAAAGTTGATCCTTTCCTCCCAGTAACTTATATTGAGGAACCATGACCGACGCCACTGTGACGGGCCCATCTCCCCTTGCCTTGACCCTTGCAGTGCACGTCAGCCCAGCGTCCAAGGCCAGCGCCTGATGTCCTTGCCCGCATGCTTTCCCCAAGGGGGTAGGCAGATGGCCCAGTGAAGGGACACCCACCAGGTACATAAATGCCCCAGCTGCCCCTCCCTTGGTCTGACTAACTCTGAGGTGCCCCTTCCACTCTGGTCCAGAGGTCCTTCTGCAGATGGAAGCTCCAGTTGCCCATAGTGATAACTGGCTCGATAACACACCCTTTCTCTCCTGCCTTTGCTTTCCTGACCTACCTAAGATCACACAGTCTAAGAAATATACCTAGTGCAGTATGAAGTGTTTGACTAAAAGGCGTTTCCTCCTCTACATTTTTCCCATCCCTGAAAGTGTTCAGACTGGGGCCAGGCAACTCCTTGGTGGATGTGCACCTATAGTAGGATTTTTGCATCTGTTGAAAGATTGAGAACCACTTTTAAGTTGGCTTAATACATGAGAAAATATGACTGGCTTCTACACAGAGCACTGTGAAAAATACTCAGAGTTCCTTTGTCATTATCGAAGTCACAATCTGCACAGATAGCAATGACCTATTGATTACCTGTCTTAATCCCTTCCCAGAATGGAATTATGTCCCAAAGATAGTCTAATATGGGGGGAACCAAGGTGGTCGATAGTGAGTGAGGGATGGGGGTAGAGATAAGCCAAACCACAAATAATAAGATAGAACTGAAAGTTGATGGGGGTGGGGGCATGAGTCAAGAACTTAGGAGGAGGTCATCATGGAAAGATGGAACCTAGAGTCAAGACGAAGACCACAGGAGGGTTAGGGATTAATGAGGTGCTTCCAGGAGGATTCCAAGTCTTCACAGCTAAACCCTCGGCACCTCCAAGGTTAAAACTTCGCAACTTTATAAGGGCCACCAATGCTGAGCACTAAGTCTGAGCTGTGCAGTCAAGGGCAGGCTGGCCCCCTGGAGGGGAGTCAAGACCCACAGCCCCATTGGGACCCAGAAAACAGGACAGTTGTATTACAACCCGTCCACTCCTCGGTGTGTGACTGTCCCTGCCCTTGAATTCCATCAATTTCACACGGCTGCCTTTTCTTTTTGTCATAATGGCTTCACTGATGACTTAACTCCCTTCTCAACGCAGGCATCACCGGTTTCTGTGCCAGCTCATCCATTGTTGCTGACCTGGAGCAGAAACTAGGTTGCTTAATAAATAGTCCCAGCATTGGTACAATGCGGCCTCTTTCTAGGTCAGCTGTACCTGGTGGGGAGAGAACAATGGTCCCCTGGCTAAAAGGCAGGATGGTGCCCTATTAGGAGTGTCGTCCCTCAGATGGTTAATTAACCAGAGACCTGGGAGCCCAACTCAGAGCATTCTCTGAAGATGATAGGGAAGTGGTGGCACTGTAGGCGAGCTGTAGGAAATAACCTTGGATGTCTTGTAAAGAGCTGGCCACACAAAATGCTCCGTGCAGAAGGACTGATTTAGCATTTATACAGTACACAGCATTGTACTTTCTCACTGCCGGGGACCTTTTCGGCAGGGCCTGTTTAATCCACTAGGACATTCAATCAAGTCCTTTTGGAAGTCTCTGGCCCTACCTGCTCCCTTTCTCCAAACAGGTCACCTTCTCCCAGTCCCTGACCAGGCAGCCAGTGCCACATAATAGCAGGCCTGGGGCCCGTACATGCATCATCAACTGCCCTTGACCTTCCCGCCTTGACCCTTCCCAACATCCACTTCCTGCCTATCCCCTGGTCTCGACACCTTCCAACTGTACCGTTTATCAAATCCACTGTTTATCAAGGATCTTCTAGGAAATATTAAGCACAAACAGGAGCAGAGAATGTGCTCTCCTGAGTAAACAGATGGGAATTGGACTCCCAGGGTCTCTAACCTTTGCTAGTGGTGTGATCTCGAGCAAGTTGGCCTTTCTCAGCCTGAGTCGGGTCATCCCTAAAATGCACACACGTAGTAACACGTAAGCGCCTGACAAATGCTAGGTGTTAGTGCCGTTTGAACTGTTACTGTTACTAGTGTTATATAATAGCTATATTACATATAATGATAAGTATATAATTATATAAACATAGGTATAACATATGAAACACACATGTAAATAATTGTTAGTACTCTGATTAACTGTCATTACTGTTATTGCTACTTCAACTTGTCGCCATATTTATGCATATTATCTTACGTACGGCTCGGTCCTGTGAGGCACATGTCATTAATCTCACTTTACAAAGGTGAAAGCTCAGGTTTAGGAACACTCAATAATGCACTCATGGTCACACTGCTAGTAGTAACAGTGGGGCAACAATTAGAACTCTTAGCTCCCAAATCCACTTTCTTTCACATTCTCTTCTTTTCTTCTTTCTTCCCTCATTTTTTAAAATATTATACCCTCTTTTCCATGTCTCTCTCTCTCCCCCTCTTACTCTATCCCCCTTGCTCCACCCCCTCCCCACCCCCTCACTCTCAGTTTATCACACTAGGCATCCCGAGTTTGGAGGCAGCTGCCCTAACACCTGCCATTTATAGACAGGCCTTTGAAGAATAGATATTTTCTGCACTGGATTAAATTGTAAAACACCACAGTTGAAATCAGAGCTTGGATCAGGATTTCTCTGAGTAATGAGCAGTGACTGAGAATCCAGGTCATGGGAGGTGGTCAGAAATTCTGTAACATCCACCTGTCAAGTCAGAAAGGAATTGACAAAAAATCAAGACGTGCAGTGAGCCCTCACTATGGACATGTGGGGCGAGGCGATGATTTGCTGTAAGGAGCTGCCTCGTACATTGCAGGAGGTTAGGGGGCAGCCCTGGTCTCCACCCACTAGATGACAGGACCACTTCCCCTGAGTTGGGACAATCAAAAATGTCTCCAGATGTTGCCAAATCGTCCTTGTGGGGAAAAATTATCCCCAGTTGAAGAAAACTCATCTAAATTAATTGGAAGAAGACTAGGAGGAAGTAATAAGAAAATGATTTGGGGTAATAGAATCTTTGGAAGGAGGGATATGGAAACCTTGCCAATCTTCCTTGGCAAGATTGTCTAATTTGGGATTGGAAGCATTGAGCTGAGTTCTGGTTTTGCCCCCTTCTGGCTGCACTTGATCGACCCCACCTGAACAAGCCAGTCCCCATCTCTGAGCCTGAGCACCCTAAGTGGGGAGATAGGCTGTTACGGGCCGAATGTTTGTATCCTTCCAAATTCACATGTAGAAGCCCTAGCCCCAAAGTCCAGTGTGATGGCATGTGGAGGTGGGATCTTTGGGAGGAGATTAGTGCTTTTATCAGAAGAGCATAAGATCTCTCTCTCTCTCTCTCTCTCTCTCTCTCTCTCTCTCTCTCTCTCTCCCCCCCCCTTCCTCCTCTGCTCCCTCCCTCCACCATGGTGTGAGGACACAGAGGAGGCCATCTGTAAGCCGGGGAGAAAGCTCTCGTCAGAATCCAACCAAGATGGCACCCTTATCACTGGCTCCCAGCCTCCAGAACTTGAGAAAATAAATGTCTCGTGTTTGAGGCACAGAGCCTATGGCATTTCGTTACGGCAGCCGGAGTGAACTAACACACAGAGGTAATAATTTTGCTTATGGCTGAGGATTGTTAGGCAATTAATTGAAGTAAATTTGAAAACTGTAAAGTGGCATATGATATTTCGATTTTATTGATAGTGATTAGTTTCAAGGACATTTAGCAATTAACTGCTTATGAAGTTTGGCAAGCACTCATCCTGCTAGAGCCCCTCTATGGAAGGGGTGATATACTTGTAATTAGCTCATTACTGGTATGCCACAGAAAGCTGCTAAAAAACTGAAAGTAGTGTATGTACACTTCATTAGTTCATTTACTTATTGCAGAATGCGTGACCAAGTCAGACTCAGACCTTGCCTTTATGCAGCTTATATTCAGGTGAATATATAAATGTGACCTACAAGATTGAGTCAAGATGGATATTGAACAGAATAAAATCATAAATTATGTCTTTACAATTTTTAAGTGATTTGTTTTCTTTATCTGAAATACTTAATCGAGAGCATTACTACAGGCAGGAGCTTCACTAGGAACGAACTACAATGTCAAGATCAAACCCCTTCATAATGCAAAAGGGTTACTTCAGTAGAGCAAGGACTGTGAGCTGCAGCACTACGGAGAAAGCCATGGCAAGACGGTCAGGGCCAGTCGCATGTGCCAGGGCAGACCTGAGCTGAAAGAATGACCTTTATGAACAGTCATGTGAAAACACAAGCATGTTCACAGAACGTCTCCTGAGACATAAAGCTTAGTGACCCTGAAGATGGTCCTGGAGGCCATGCTGGAAAACCAGGTGGGGAGACGTTCCCTTGTATCAATCACCCTTTGAGCATCATGGAGACATCCAGGTGAGTGTGATGGTACAGAAGAAGATTGCCACTCCCTTTTTTCGGGATAGAGATGCTAATTGTGCTACCTGAGGTAGGCTTAAATGGGGCTAGATTTTTGTCCCTTCATCCATCACATCACATGAATCTTTCTTTTCTCTAGTTCAAAATATTAGCCCCTTGAAAACATGGGCTAGATTATGTTTCCCTCCGTACCTCATAAAGGTGATTTATAAGTGTAATAATTATAGTAATATCTGTGTGTCTTGACAGAATCTGTAAAGCAATGTCATACACAAAATTCACTCTGGAGGGTAGCTCTTTTCCGTATTTTATGTATTAAGGGAGGGGATGGGGGGTTCCAGGAATGTCACATGGATTGCCTCCATGACACAAATACAATTGGTAGAGGTAGAGCTAGAGATAGAGTCCAGGTTTTCTGGCTTCAAACTAATATACTTTCCTCTAACATTCAATGCTTGCCCTCCTCAGAAAAAAATAAATATAACGTAAAGGAAAACCGCCTATGCCTCTACGAGCAACTGAGCTACCAGCTGCTTCCCTGCATTGATTACTCATCTCCATTCCATTTACTCTGTGATCTCAGGTTTTTTAGCAAGAGTCTGGGAAGCTCGGGAGCAGCAGTCAGCTCTTCATGGGATCTCCAGTCTATTCTTGAGAACGTGTTTGCCTCTGAACGCAGGTAGCCAGCTCATCCCAGAGAGCATGGGTAAGAGGTGTGGGCACTCGGGTTGCTTAAGTCCACGGTGCACGGTTCCCTTTCATGCAATGTCCTGTCAAGAAGTTTGGATACAACACTAGCCCTAAGGTTACTGGATGCAAGCTTCTGTCTATTAAGTCTTTAAGCAAAGCATAAGGTGGAGAGAGATCTGGCATTTCATACCACATAACAGGTGTTACGGCATCAAGACCTGAAAGTTTTGTGAGGCTTTAGAACGTGATAAGTATGTAACTCTAATGCTTAAAATTACCTTTTGTATTGGCATTTTGAGTCTCCATTTTATGGTTGAAGAAACTGCCAGTCAGAGATGAAGCAAAAGAAAAAAATAAATCTACTGTGAGGTCATTTGTTATGTTAGGCATCTAAGAATTGTTGCGTAGAACCTATTTACTTTTCACAGCAAACCTATGAGATAGTTGCTATTTTTTTCTGTCTCGTAGATGAGAACTAATGAGAGTCAGATTAACTATGTACCTTGCCCCAGTCACTCAACTAGTGAATATGATGTGGAGGTAGGAAGGCTGACGACTGCTCTGTGGTCCTTCTGCACGTAATTCAGTTCGGCATTTTCATCGTGTGTTGCCTCAGTCAGTCCTGCTTGTCACCTGGGCAGACAGGATCCCCATCCTTTATGCCACGAGTCAGAGAAACGAAGAGACGTGCCCAAATTCACAAAGCAGAGCTGGCATTCAACTCCAAGTATTCTAACATCACATCTCGTATCGTGCAACCACACGTGAGTCACTGACGAACAAGACCATTAAGACCATGCCCTGTGTGTATGCTAAACAGTCAGAGTCTCAAGGCTGTGTTAGGGCAGTGATGAAACGCAGACAATTTGCCAGTATTACATGAGCTAATTTCATTTCTGTTTTGTAAAGTATGTCATTCTTCAAAATTACTGGTGAAAAGGCAAACATAAGGCAGTTTGTTCTCATTTAAATACTCAGTTTCTTGGAGGTAGAATAAACAGACAATGCAGGGGGGCTCAGATGGAGGCAAATGTGACAGGTGTGGGGGCTGTGGGACTTTGGATGGGAGACCCTGGTCCTATGGATCAGAGAGTTTCCCTGCCAATGTCAGGCCCAGTCAGATGAGCTCACTTACCAAAACCAAAGCTCCTTTGAAATCACCAGGGCTATTCCTAGAAGTCCTTGGATTTTGCCATCCATAATCTTCTTCTTATTTTTAACACTGGGTCATAGTGTTGAGTCTTGCTGTCTTGTTTTCTTTGGCTCTTAGGAGGCTGGATTTTTCAGATCCCTTCTTGATTTAAATAGAAGTACTATTCCTGAGGCATCTCTTCCAGAATTTCCTTACTTGTCAAACCTTGTGGCATAAAAAAATAATAGAGTCTCTCCCAAGCAACACTTGCTGACTTCACTAATTGTACAAGAATCAACAGTCATAGAGATATTTTTTCCAAAGTTTAATTTTCAGCTTCTAAGTAGAGTCAGATTTGGGGGGGGGGGGGGCTTAGATTTTAATGTTAGCCTTGCAATTTATTATCTGTATGATCATTATTATAAGTTAAGCTTTAGGATCCTTAGCTTTCTCATCTCAACATTAAGCTCTATTACATATCCTGAACAGTGGTTCTAGAGATTAAGGAAGATCATTCATTCGGCCCTTCACTCATTCGTCATCTATGCAATAAGTATGTTCTGAGTTTACAAAGTACCGAGTGTGCTGTCAGTCACCGGAAGTAATAGCGGTTACAATACTCTCATCTCTATTCTCAAGGAGAGCACAATTGTTGGGAGAGAGTTAGGTATACAATTAACAGTCGGCATGATGTCTGCTAATAGGACGTACGTACAGAAGCTGCAGGAACACCACCAGGCGAGCAGAGGGCCGGGCATCTAACATTGGTTGAGTGTTGAGTGGTGGACAGTATAAAGGAATCAGGTATTTTTTCTGAGGAAGAGAAACTTAAGCAATGACTTAGTGAATGAGTATGGATAAGACAGATGGGGAGGGTTTAGAGCAGGGGCGTGAGAAGTGTATCTTTTTGCAGTTACATACCTAGGACCAAGTGTGAAATGCTAATAAGTACTTACCATTTTGATTCTCTTTGATTCTAAATACAACAACCGAAAAAGCCAATTTGACCTCCAAACCTGCCTCTAATTGCATGGAACCAAAGCTATTACTTGTCAGTGTTTAAAGCTGAATCTTCACAGCTTCTTCCAGACTTAGGAGCTGTTCTTTGAAGTACTCAAAAGCTGAGATCCTATGGGGACAGGACTTTCTGAACGTGGAGAGATGAATTTACTTCACCGCAAAATAAAATCCACCTGCCACAAATCAAAGTTCCAATTCCTATTTTCCAGGGCATTTCACAGGAGGATTTTCCCACTGTGGAAAAAAAGTAAAAGATAATAGAAAAATCACTTTTGTGCTGCTTTGGGATGAAAACAAACAACGGAGGCATGCTCTGATGGGAAAGTTAGGCTGTCATTGATATGGCTCCACAGAGGGGAAAAAGGTAGCATTACAAATAGCAAAAATGTTGCGTCAATCAAGTAATTCGATCTGCTTAAATGTTTCTTTTTACATACAATCGATATGAGTGCAGCACCATGTTGATGATTTCATGTGATTTCTTATAACCCACTTAGACTAAGGATGAACCTGGTGTGAAGAAGACGAGCATGTTGATTCAGTTCTGACGGTGCCACCGATGCGGTGACCTTGGGCTGGTGTTCACCTCATTCCCACAGATCCAGTGGTGTTCATAGCATCAGCCTCATCCACACGCTTTTGATAACCAAATATGCGAGTAGAGCAATGGACGTGAAATGTTTTAGGTGCAATAATGCAAACTGAATTTAGGATATTGGTAAAATTAAAGTTAGAAAATCCTTCAAAGATGAATTCATTTTGAGTTACACCTTTCGTAACTCAACCTGAATTCACAGGGCTGGGAAGATAAGAAAAGATTCTCAGGGACATGTGATTCCTGTTGTAGTAGTCAGCTTGGGCTGCTAAAACAGAACACCATGTACTAAACAACAGACATTTATTTCTCACAGAACTGGAAGCTGGGATGTCTAAAGTCAAGGTGCCAGCAGATGTGGTGTCTGGTGAGGGCCCTCTTCCTGATTTGCAGACAGCCACCTTCTTGTGTGTTTTCATATGAGGGCTGAGAGAGATACAATGTTTCTCATGCCCCTTTTTATAAGGGCACTAGTCTCATTCATAAGGGCTCCACTCTCATGATCTTCTAATCTCCCAAAGGCCCCACCTCCAAATATCATTATATTGAGGATTAGGGCTTCAACATATAAACTTTGGTGAGACACATTCAGTTCATAGCACCTGCCATAAATTTATGGATAATACCTATTGTTTCTTTTTTAAATTTTTATTAAATTTATTGGGGTGACCCTGGTTAGTAAAATTATATAGGTTTCAAGGATACATTTCTATAATACATCATCTATATATTGCATTGTGTGCTCACCACCCAGAGTCCGTTCCCCTTCCATCGCCATATATTTAACCCCTTTACCCTGTTCTACCACATCCCCTTCCCCTTCCCCTCTGGTAACCACTGAACTGTTGTCTGCGTCTATGAGCTTTTGTTTGTTTGTTTGTGTTGTTCATTCATTGCTTTCAGTCTTATATCCCCCATATGACTGAGGTCATATGGTTCTTGACTTTTTCTGTCGGACTTATTTCGCTTAGCATGATCTTCTTAAGATCCATCTATGTTGTCACGAATGGCAGTATTGCATCTTTTCTTATGGCTGAGTAATATTCCATTGTATATATGTACCACACATTCTTTCTCCATTCATCTATCGAAGGGCACTTCAGTTGTTTCCATGTCTTGGATGCCACAAATAATACTGCAAAATA
Source organism: Rhinolophus sinicus (assembly GCF_057876585.1). Classification (NCBI taxonomy): domain Eukaryota; kingdom Metazoa; phylum Chordata; class Mammalia; order Chiroptera; family Rhinolophidae; genus Rhinolophus; species Rhinolophus sinicus. Next base: position 209,330,282 of record NC_142501.1, read on the forward strand.
TAGGGGTACAAATGTCTTTATGGATAAACGTTTTCAAGGTTTTCGGTTAGATACCAGGAGAGGATTGGTGGGTGTTATGGCAATTCTAGTCTTCATTTATTGAGGAGCCTCCATATTGGTTTCCGTAGTGGCTACACCAGCTTACATTCCCACCAGCAGTGCATGATCATTCCTGTTTCTCCACAGCCTCCCCAACACTTGTTATTACTTGTCTTGCTGATAATAGCCATTCTACTGTTGTTTCATCTTTCAGATGTACCAGTCTCTTTACTTTGGTTTGGGAACTTGATCTTGATTTACCTATGCAGACTTTCCTACTCTTTTCCTCTCTCTCTCTCTCTCTCTCTCTCTCTCTCTCTCTCTCTCTATATATATATATATATATATATATATATATATATATATGACCTCATAAATCACCTATCAGTCCCTGACACTATAACAGATTTTTTTTGATGAATAATTGAATGAATAAATGAGGACAATTCAAGATTTCTCCCTTCGGGAGGACATCTCACTCACGGTGCCCTGTGGAAAAGCCCCTCAGAAGGAAGAATAGTGTCTCTGCTTAGCACAGCTTTAGGTACCCAGTGCATACTTATGTGATGTCAGTCAGCTTCTCACTTTCCTTCACTGTCGCCATCCTCATCCCTAACACTGAGGACACAAGAGGGGAGACCAAGAACATTGTTCTTGCCACATCAAGTCCCAAGGCCTAATTCTGCCATTTGCTCACTGGAGGAATTTGCTGAAATTGATTAAGGTCACTGACACACATTAAGTGACATACATCAAATAGTCATTGGGAGCCCAAAGACATTGAAAATGGGTCCCCATAAAGGGAGTGCAATATTGGTGGGAGCATCAAATGGATCAATTTTGTTTTGCTATTTGCACCTGGCCCTTATTCTCTTGACATCAGAGGGCAATGCCAGCCTGCATTAGCCTCCATCTGGGAGGTGCTGGAGTCTGTGATGGGTGTCAGAGAAAAGGGGCCTCAATAGCTGGCTGCTGAAGGCTGACCTTGGTCTCCAGGGTCGCATTTCTTAAAGAGGGTTCCATGAGAAAGGGAAGCACAATCAATATTTTCTGTAACTTTCCAAGAAAGAGGAATGTGGAAGAGAGTCAACCGAAGCCTTTCACCCTGGATCTTCTGCCCCGAAGCTTCTCCTGCTATTATGAGGGCTCTGATGTGTCCGTGTACTCAGCATCTTGCTTGTCTCCCAGAAGGGAACACTGAGGAGGAGGTAATGGTGACTAGACTCCTGAAAGACATTGTGAGAAAGAAGCTGTGACTTTCACATGACAGGAATGGATTCTGCTGGAACTTTCTCCTGAAGAAGCTGTGCAGAGGAGACGTGATGGTAAAATGCAGACAGCCCTGGGAAAATCTGTGAGACGTACAAGTCAGGTCCTGCAGAAGTACCATATGTGGCAAAAACAGGACGCTCATGGGACACTGTTAAAATTCGGAAATAATATTTAAAAACAAAGAGGCCCCTCTGAAGCAGGACAGTTTTGAAGTAGGACAATCCAATGTCATAAGACAACCATTAAGAAAAATAATCCCCATGTGCAATTGAAGGCCTTTCTTAGTCAGTCCTACTCCCCTCAATTCCTCCACAAAGGTATTAAAAATCTTAAAGTGGGGTAATTTGTCTAATTTTTATTATTTATCCAATTACATATATACGAGGTTTGAAAATTCGCGAACTTCGTGCAACAGTGTTGCTAAACTTTTTTGATATCAGAGGGATTATTCATTATGAATTTGTACCAACTGGGCAACAATTAACCAAGTTTTCTATTTGAAAAGGCTGCATGAAAAAGTTAGACGGCCTGAACTTTTCGCCAACAATTCATGACTCTTGCATCACGACAATGCACCAGCTCACAAGGCACTGTCTGTGAAGAAGTTTATAGCCAGGAAACAAATAACTGTATTGGAACACCCTCCCTACTCACCCGATCTGGCCCCCAAAGACTTCTTTCTTTACCCAAGGATAAAGGAAATATTGAAAGGAAGACATTTGGATGACATTCAGGACATCAAGGGTAATACGATGACCCCTCTGATGGCCATTCCAGAAAAAGAGTTCCAAAATTTCTTTGAAAGGTGGACTAGGTGCTGGCATTGGTGCAAAGCTTCCCAAGGGAAGTACTTCGAAGGTGACCGTAGTGATATTCAGCAATGAGGCATGTAGCGTTTTTCTAGGATGAGTTCATGGACTTACTTGTCTGACCTCATATTTACATGTCTATTACCTGTAAATTTTCATATGTGTGTATGAAAAATACGCATTTCTTTGGGTGCTTTTAAAGTAAGCACCCACATAAGTGTTATTGCAACACAAAAAAAAAGGAAATTATGAGTCAATTAAGTTTGGGAAATACTGTAAAATTTCTGTAAGATTTTTCAGAAGCTAAAAAATTATGAATTGTGTATGTTGAGGAAGGAAAAGAACGCGGCAGTATTTACCAATCTCACTGGACTATGAGATTGAAAACAACAACAATAACCAAAAGCCCAACAGACTGTCTGTCTGTAGCTAAGTGTTTAGCAGAACCATCTGGAATGACTATACGACCCTTAGCTAAAGGTGCAGAAGGATCTCTGTGGTGTCTGCACTGACTGGCCTTGTGCCCCAGGACAAGAAAGTTGTAGGATTGCGCGAGGATGTGAGGCTCAGGTGTAGCTCAGGTGAGCAGTTGAGTTCTTCTTGTCACGCCCCGTCGGGAGCCTAAGTGTGGCAGCCGGACAGAGTAACGCTGCAAGTGAGCTGCGGTCCCCTGATCTCTGCCAGGGGCAACAGGCTAAGCCCCGAAGAGGGGGCCCAACCCCAGCAGGATAGGATGGTGTGAGGATGAAAAGAACAGGGCTCACAACAGCATCCCGTGAACTGCACAATGTCAACTCTGCATGCCACTACGCCTGTAGGCAGTGTCAACCACTCTGCTAGGTGTTACTGACATGTGACAAAGTTTTAAAACATCCGTATACCCACCAATGCTTGAGCGCTTACATCAGAGCTGCTCTGTGCTCTCCATGAATTAACCCCTTTAATACTGTTACTATTGAAGCTATTATTTAACACTATTATTATCTCCACTTGAGTTGAAATGCAGGAAGGTTTAGCAACATGCTCAGCAGTTCACGAGTGGGAGAGCGGAGCTCCAACCCCAGCAGCCTGACTCCCAGCCCAGCTCTCAGCCACGCTGCTTATCGTAGGACAAGCTTGTCGGAGGCAAATCATTGCTCTCAGTTTAGGAATGAGGAAGCCGAGTCCCACAGAGCACCTGTAATTTGCCAGAAGTCATGTCACTGCTTAGGAGCAGAGCTTCCTTTCCATAAGAGAACGATGCCTCTGGTTGAAGCTGCTGAGGCAGCAGCTGGAGCAGCCGCCCTGACCTGTCCCACTCCTGCAATACACAAGTTTGACATTTGGAGATGATTCTCTACCATTTTGGGTGTCCTCCCTCATCTTACTCTGCCACGAATGACAGCTTGATAACCAATTTGACCAGGTAGAGACAAAGCCTTTTGGGGAAAGCGGGCAATATTGAAATATAATGTTTTGTATTTACATAGTCAATTATCCTTCTCTGAGGAAGCTTTCATAGGAAATTCTCCATAGCATTTTCCTTATCATTTGGTTCTCCCAGTACCTGTGGAGCATAGGTAGTTGCTTTTCAAACGTGCAGGGGATTTAGATTTAGATCTGTTTGAATCCCTGCTCCGCCAACTAACAACACGGTGACCATAAATAAGCTGGTTACACCACCGGCGTCTGGGACTCTCCTTAGGAAAATCAGGTTCATGTGACAAACGCACACATGATGAGGAACGCGGTCAGATAGCTGGTGCTTTCCTACAGCTTCACTGTGTCTACTGAGTCCTCACTGTGTGCTGGGTCCTAGCCCCTCCTGGGAAACCACTATTCTAGATGAACCCATATACATATAAGGGATGGAGTCAGTAGGTTCAGGCTGTGGGTTACACCATGTGACCTGGGACAAGAGAAGAAGGGTTTCTGAATCACCAATCCTTGCTCCTTATAAACTAAGCGAACAGAGGTCTTGGGTCCTAGCGTTGGTTTTCAGCCTGTGTTCCATGTTTCCCAGGGATTTCAAAAATGTTCCTTGAGAGCCTTCCATTGAGGTGGGGGCAGTAGGTCTGACAGTGTCCCGCACCCACGGCCGGACTCTCTTCAGAAGGGATCAGTCGCTGCTAATGAGTAATAAAGGCATATCCTGTCTGGCCAGCAACGTTGTGTGTTTTTCTTTTAAATAAAACTTATTTTTACAAATAGGCATGTGTGTGAGTGCATGCGTGTTTTAAGTCCATATTCCCAGTTTTGGAAAAATGAGTTATCACACAAAGATGTGATAAGGCAATCAGATCTGAATTTGTTCACTAGCTATGTGACCATAATATGTGACCATAATTAACCTCACTGAGCTTTAACTTTCTCATCCACAAAATGGGATAATACTATCTCTTGGAATGGTAATAAGACTGACATGAGATCCTCTTTTTAAAAAGATGCTTTGGCGCATAGCTTTGCTAAATATGTGTTAGTTTGTTTCTCTTCATACCGTCTTGGGACATAGAAATACCACCAACATTTTGTTCTCTGGGTCTTAAAATATAACCCGAATCTTTAAATGTGTGGGTTTTCTTCTAATTTGTGGGAAATTATTCTACTTATCTTTCTTTATAAAGCATTGTCTGATTTCAAGATTTCCAATACTGAAATCATGCATATATACCATATGTTGATAATCTAATCTGCATTAAAGAAATAAATCTTTCCAATCATTTTTTGGGACAAAAAACCTAATATATAATTAAAGTACTTTAATCTTGCTCTGCATTTTATGATTATTAAAAACCCTGTTTTTGACTTACTTATATCAATTTTAAACACATAAAATGTACACATACACCATTATTTTCTATCTTGATGTTTATGATTTCAGAAGTCAGTAGAATACCTACAACCTTTCCATTTAGAAGATGATTCAAGGGACACCTGCTGTGCTCACAGCATGAAAAAATGGGTCTTCTAAACTCCTGAGGTCTCCATTACCTTGTCGCACAACCCCTGTGTGTGTAGAGAGGTGGCTAGACACCAAAGTCTGAAATTTGTTCAGCCTGCTGTTTGAATTCCAGGGCAACTATTTTTTTACTTTTTCTTTCTTTTCTTTTCTTTTCTTTCTTTCTTTTCTTTTTTTACAGTAAAGCTGCTTCTTATCTTAAATACAGTGGAAAGTGGGCATTAAAAGTAGATACTCTTTCGAAATAAAATTAAAGGGAGAAGATAGACAAGGAATCTGTTGGAGGATGAAGCAGCATTTATTTGAGGAGACCGATCCCCCAGGGTACTTCGAGGATGAAGCGTTTGATTAAAACAATGCTGTCAGGTGAAAGACCTCCGGATGAGCCAGATAACCCAGTTCCCAATGCTGAGTCTGCCTCTCAGTCACTGAATGAGCCTCTTGTGTCTTAGTCTTATCTTCCTATGTGTGCTGTCCTGCTCCAGAACGGAAGTGATGCTCTGCCGGGATAATGAATGTAAAAGAGAAAACAATAAAAGCACAATGTGCAAAATATGTGGAATTGTAATGGAGTACTTAAGCTTGAGTCCAATTTGAGGAGCTTACTCGTTTTGAGTAGAGCTTCTGGACTGACAGGTCTTTATGAAAATCCTAACCTGGACACCTTATGGGTCTATCCTTGAGTGTTGAATTGAACTACGAATTGGTTTTCTTTTCTAGAAAGTACACAGACATTGGGTTCTCCCAAAAGAGAACCAAACGATGAAACGCTTATACAATGCTTAGCTCAGTGTCTGGCAAAGAATTAGCCCTTAATACACAGTAGTAGTGAGAATAATGAGATGAGGATGGTGGCAATGTTTCAGTCAAAATGTCAACCCTACCAAATAAATGAGTATGAAATTGCATTTTTCAGCTTAAAAAATCTGGACTCTTGGGTGTCATGGAAGGAGAGTTCAGTTTCTAATATGCAAACCAGCAGGCATCTTGGTTGACTTTTTATTTAATAAATTCGGTAAGTTATATTCATTGGGATTGGGTTGTCAGATGATACATTGGCACCTGGTAAACTTGGTGAGAGGCATCAGGAAGCCTGAGTGTTGACTGAAAGTCTCAGGCAGGGAAACCCATCCTAACTACGTTTTCCCGTATGAAGCAAAATAATTATTCCATTAGATTTTTGCTCATTTGTGTTTCTGAAAGATTGTGTGGTATCAGCAGGAAAGACATGTTTTTGATTATCACAGATTTTTCTGTGGTTCTAATAACCTATTTTACAGGGTGGTTGTGAGGCATTAATGAGATATTGTACTTGAAAGGAATAGGAAGATGGTAGTTCTTCTCAACTGAATGGATGTTAACATGAGTTCCAGCATAACTAGCGTATCATAGGTGCACAGTAATTAAGACTATTTGGTCCCCAATTCCCTGGGTAGTTCACTGGGAAGCTGCTGCAATAGGAAAATAAATACATGAACTTAATGAATTGCCAAGTGCACTAATTGACTGGGATTAGATGCTTCCTACCCTCGTTTGCCCAGTTTTTCTGGAAGAAGTATCCCCTTAATCCTGAATGATGAGAAATATTTAGCCAGCTGCAAGTGTGGAAGAAGAGCATGAATAAGATAGAAGCATGAAAATCATTGCAAATGGGAGAAACTAGAAGTATGTTGTTTAGTGAGAAGGGAGCAGTAGGAGGTGGGGTAAGAGAAGTACGTTCATTTGAGGGTAATCTGCCTTGTTTCCTTCTACTGTGGGTAAAAGAGTTTTAACCCACAACCAGACACCTATGTCACTGATGTACATACTATCTGCACCTAGCAATCACCAGGCAGCCAAATATGGTCAAAGAAAGCCATTTCCAAGCTCTGTGTATTAATTTTAAGAATTAATGTTAGAGAAAAAGATACATGATAACGCTATATGATCAATGGCCATAGATCCCCTCTGTCGATGAAACCAGATTTTGCCTTTCATTTTGGGCTTCCTTTCACCTTCGGACCTTGGGTTGGGTCTCTGTAAGGTCACAGACAGCTCAGGGGGAACAGCCGCCCCACCCTTCATATCTCATCTTGTAACCATATCCTGAACATTACATTACATCTCTGTTCCTGGAAGAAATAAAACAAATGAAGAAAGCATAGTTATGAAACAAAACTTAACCATTTCCCAGGACCATGGGCTAGTAAGGAAGTGAAGAAAAATGGGGCAAATTCCTTTGGAGAAGGGGATCCATGAACCCTAGTGATAAAGCTGAGCATGGAGAGCGGACCTGTCTTATGTCCCACCCTGTTATGCTCCCTGCCCAGCTGGACCAATGCACTATCCTGTGTAGGTTTAACCTGAGCCCAAGTTCCAGAACGATGGGGGGGAGAGTCCATGGAGTTTTAGGATAAGGAAGTCTTGGCTCAGCCCTGAGCCGGTCTGTCCGGCACACCACGCCGCCCCTGTTTGCAGCTTCCCCCGTTGGGTGTCAAGTTCTCACTCTGAACCTCGGTTTTGTTCCAAGTCCTCTACGTTAAAGACCCACCTTTCTTCCATACCTGCTTCTACATTTTCCCTGATTCTGAGGCCAGATATTTTCCTAATCAATAATTTCAGTCCCTGGTTTCCAACCCATGAACTCCAGGCTTATGTTTGATATCCTGCTATCAGTATCTTTTTGACATTATTGATATTTTCCCCAGGGATTCATCTTTCATCTTTTCTCAGATGCTCACAAACTATGTTCTCACCATCTTATAGGAGTCCCACTTGTTATGTTATTTATGCACTGATTTATTATTATTATTATTATTATTATTATTACAAGTGAGCATTTGTTTACCATGTGCTAGCTGTTAGGACAGTAGCCATGAATTAGACATGGTCTCTGCCCCCATGGAGTTCACAGCAGAGCACAGGACACTGAAACATCCACAGATACTCAAAACACATGGATTAATTACATGGAAGTTTGAATAGAAAATAAATTAGCAACTTTCTAAGCATGGGGATGAGGATAAGTGTGCTAAGGATGGGATTCCAGATGCTATTACTGTATAACAAACCACCCCGAAACTTACTAGAGTAAAACTCACTTTCTTATGCTTACAGATTCTCTGGGTTAGGAATTTGATCATCTTATAGGGGTAAGGTTTGTCTCAGTTCTCCAATGTCTAGGGCCTTGGATGGGAATATTTGAAGACTGCTTAACCTGCTGGCTGCGGCCTGGAATCACCTAAAGGCATCTTTCCTTGATGGCCAGCAGTGGACGTAGGCTGACAGCTGGAACACCTACACATGACCTTTCTAGGTAGCCCGAGCTTCCTCACACAGTGGCCTCAGCATTGTTAAATTTCTTACAATGCATCCCAGGGCCCCAAAGGTGGTGTCCCAGCTAACAAGTCAGAAGCTGCATCAGCTTTTATTCTCCAGACTCAGAAGTCTCACAGCATCTCTTCTGCCCATTCTATTGGTTATAAATGAGTCGCAAGCCCGCCCCGATTCCGAGGGAGGGGACTTAGGCTTCTGTCTTGATGACAGAGTTGCAAAGGTTCCAGAAGAGCATGGGGGTAGGGAGATAGCCTTGCATCCATCTTTGTTGACAGCTAAGCAGTGGTTTTCACATGTGAACAAGGAGGAAATGTTCTGAACAGTCTGTGCAAAGACATGAGACATCAAAGACCAATGAGCTTGAGGAACCATTAATAGATTAGTGTGTCTCAAAGATAATACATGTGGAAAGGAGTTGGTAGGGAGTTGTCAAGAGAAGTACAGAGGCGACAAAGGAGCTCTTCAAAAGATACAGGACCTATGGTAACTAACCAGATGAGAGATAACAAGATCTTCAACTCATGGCAGTGAAATTTGAAAAAGAAAATGATGAAGAGATATTTAAGACGTAAAATTTATATTATCCGTTAGTTCATTGTCTACCAGGTGAAGTAAATACAGACGTACCATGTGTCTGTCACTTTCCTGTTGATCAGCATCTTTCTCTCATGCACCAGTCAGGCCTCCAATCGCATGGACAAGTCAGGCGGAAGGGATGGAACCCAGGTTGGCCAATAAAGCAACCCATTGTGTTGAGGTTGAGTGGTAGCCATGTGCCCGAGGCACAGCTAATGGAGACGGCCGTAGGATTTCTGTAACTATTGGTATGGTGACCTGCTCTTTCTTATAAGAAATGTAAGAATGACTTAACCCCAGAGTTACCCTTTGCCATATTTTCCAACAGTCAAAGAATGAAGTTGGCCCAGGGAAAACCAGAGCCAAGAGAGAGGAAAAGGGAAGCAAACACCTGATAATGTTGTTAGAATCCTCAGACCCAGCTGAGTCAGAAGCTATAATTCAGGTGACACAGACACGTATATTAACTCTTTTTGAAAGCTTTTTTGAGCTGTGTTTCTATCACCTAGAATCACAAGAGCACCAGCTACACAATGGAGAAAGTGGAGATGACTCTGAGGTTCCCACCTTGGGCATCTGCAAAATGGTGATGCGATGCTTGAGGACCACAAGTACAGGAGATGTCTGTTTTGAACTTGTCGCAGTGGAGGCACCTGTCAATCAGCCCTGTGATTGTCATGCCCTTCTCACTGAGACACGTGCCAGCACTCACATGTGTCACACTGTCTCCCGTGGAACACTCTGTGTTAAGCACACATAGCTACTCGTCTGTTAAATCTAATTCCATCACACCCTTGCTCACTCTTGAATCATTTTCTAATGCAAGCAGGTGGAGTTATTAACAACCTCACTGACTTGTACAGTTCAAATTAATCATTGGGTATCATGAGTTAATTGAACACTAATAGTGGCAAATGATTTCCACCACACTTCATGAGTGATGGCAATGTCTGAGTATGACCTAAACCTTGGTGACGACCTGATGCTTTTGGCTAACCGGGTGTAGAGAATCCAAGAGAGGACAGAGCTGGAGTTGAAAGTTGGGGTACGCTAGGGCTTAGTCGGCGTTGCTCCAGCTGCTGTGACCGAGGATAATGTGAAACCCCTAATTCTAAGTGTAATACAAGTAGCTTTTCTCTTCCCAGTGTGCTCTATTGATTGCAGACAATATGTAATTACCTTCTGAGACATACTTTTCCCATCTTAACTCTACATGTGAAACGAACTGTAACAGACAAATTAGCTTTTCTCTCTTTTCTATCTCCTAACATTTTTAGATGTTTTTTTTCCTCTGACTTGATGATCCTTTTCTCCTACCAGTAAAGCCCTGCAATTAAGGATTAATGGTGTCTTCTGCACTGCAAGATAAAAATCATATGCAGTCTGGTACAATATCTAGAGTTCTACTGGAACAGACTGCAGAGCCGAAGGGGCCCCCTGAAATCATTGCTCCTCAGATCCTTATCTGGTGATAACTCAAACACACAAGGATCTTCAAGGTGGCCCACCCTTTGTTAGTTACAGGGCTCCTTTCACAAGCATCTCAGGTCTCCTTGCCTGACTCTGTCTTTTTATTCTCATGAACTTTGATTGTACACACTGAATATATTGTATTTTATAGACATTCCACGTGCTTTCCTACTGATCCACATGTTCTATCTCAGTGTCATCTGTCTCCATCACAGCATCAGCGTCCCCAGCTCAGCTTTACTCCATTCTCCCTTCTGGGCCATCTTTGTCTGCAGAAGCAGCAGCAGCAGAGGGCTGCTTGGCACAGAAGTCCTCAGTTTCCAAATCAGGTCACCTCAGCCAGGGCACGGTTTAGGCATGTGAATCCAGAGGACTTAGTCTAACAATGTCCTTGTAGAATAAATGTCATATTTGCATTTGCCCAGCACCGCACAGTACATCCAGGGGGGCTGTTGAGAATTGACAATTAGAAAAGCCTCTATCAGAGGACAGACCCAGAGGACCTGTCGAATCCCTTCAGGCAAGAATTGTTCCTTCATTTTTAAAACCAATTTCAGAGAGAATATTGCAACAAATAAAAAATGTAAACTGCCATCCATAATCCAGTCACCAAGCAAACCTATCAATTCTCATTTTCCTTGATTCTTTTTCCTGAATTTGTCTATTGACAAAGCATGTGTGTGCGCGTTTATACATATATTCACTTGCGCATTTTTCAAACTTTTAACTTCTTTATTTTACTCAATTCCATGTTACTCTCCATGTTGCTACACTGTATGTGTAAGACCCTTGGCTAATGTTTGCTCAACGTCCAAGTTAATGGCTATGATATAATCAAACATATTTTTTTTTCGATTAATGTTACTTTTGTGCAAACATGAGTGAACAAAGAAATGAAGCAGGGGTGGGATGAGAGGCTTAAAAAGGTAATCATTGGTTCTTTTGTTTGTTAATGAGAATTGGGTGGAGGCAATAACTGGTGGAGAAATAAATGGAGACAACCCAGATGAGAACCGAGGCTACTGACGTGGAGTTTGCTGGAGTGAGGACACCAGCCACTCGTTTGGTCTTGGCACAGGTGCTAAGGCTGTCAGAAGAGTTGGAAAGCTTTATAGTGGAAAACGGGAGGCTTCACGCGTGTCCTGATTGGAGGCTGGGGAAGCTGGTTGGCAGGCTCACAGGAGCAAGGCATCTCTATGATGAGTTGGGGGAGCATGTGTACCTTTTCTGGTTGGTCCTGAGTTGGAAGTGACGGCAAGAATGAAGGAAGCGGGCAGTCACTGACCGAATCCTGACCTTTTTGGGCAAATTGCTGCAGAGTCTGTGGTCTAGCTTCCAAGACTGGTACATAGCTGAGGCGGGTTGGGTCCAAGGTCTATTGTCCCCTCTGGCCGTTGACCACGCGTATTATCAAGCGCTCACCGGGGAATGTTGACATAATCACTTGCTGCCATCACTAAGCTCAGAGGTAGTCTCTGAGTCTGCGGTGTGAGTGAACCATAGGTGTCAAAGAACATCTCACAAGGAACACCTTTCTAAATCGGTGCTCCCGCAGTGACCGTTATTTGCGGAAAGGAGTTTATTGGGATGCGTTACGTAGTCCAAGTTCATGAATAATGACTAACTGACCCTTTTGTGTTTTTGTGTTTGTTTCTGCTAACATACATATGGTAATAAATTCCACTGAACTGGATGGAGTTCGTATTGGCCACAGACACAGCTCAGCCAGTGACCGGCTCAGTGCATGATAGTCTAAAGTCAGTTTGCAGTTTCAGTTCAGTAATTTCCCCCGTTCGTCCTACTTAAGATCCCAGATTCACAATATTTCATCTCTTATCCTTTTTAAGTCATGAATAAATTTACTGTGAAGTGTACATTTGAAGTATATAATCCATGCACGAACAGATTATACATAATCATAAAGTGAATATCTGTCTCATCGAAACTCAGGTGAAGAAATAGATTGGGCTCCTTTGGGGGCTTGGAGGCTCATCTCCAGTTTCACTCTTCTCTCTTTCCCAGGAGTTAACCATGATTCTCATTTTTGTGCAGTGAGGAAGCTGTTGTCCAATGCCTGTTTGTTTTTATCTCTGCTCTGCGAATCTTGGTCTGCCCAGGTGTCCCCATAAGAGTCTTCTGTTGAGGCATCCCTGTCTCCCTGGGGGTCTGTGCTACAGTATGAGGTGAATGTTCTCATGAAATGCATCTTTCCCACAGGTGGTTTGGTGGGGGGTGGGCAGCATTCATCTATGGAGAAACCCAAAAGTTGAAGGGATGCCATCTGACTGAGAATCAGACTCATTAGATTGAACGGTGCCCTCTCCTCCCAAAATCTGTTCACCAGTGATGCAAATAGAATCTGAATGAAGTCTGTTAGCCCACATGTCAGAGGCAAACCACAAAATATATCATCACTTTCTTTGGCTTTCCTTTAAAACTAATTCAGTACAGCCAGGTTTTTAATCGAGTACCTCCCCCTGAGATGTCTCCAAATCCTGGGGCCATAGGTGGGGAGTCAAGGGGACACGAGAGTGGTGAAGGTATCATTTCTTCCCTTTTGAAGCCACTGCGTAACTAGGGGAGGGACAGAGAAGGAGCTATTGTCCATTTGGCTGGCAAGGAAACTCAGAAAAGGCAAAGGCTGTCCCAGGGTAAAAGGACAAATGGCAGAACTGGGATTCTCATCCAGATTTCTAATTCTACATCCTAGGCCCTTCCTCCTAAAACATCATGCTTCCCAATATAATATCAGGAATATACGTAGGAAAAGAAAAGCTGTTACACACCCATCCTCCTTATTTGAAACAGAACAAATAGGGATTCCACATCTCGGCTTGATCTAGAACAGGCTCGAATACGAAATTTTCTCATTTATAATAAACTGTTGAAGAGAAATGCGTTCTTTGAAAGAGCTGGGGTCCCATCTCCAAGAATGCACACACAACAAACAATCAAATTCTCACTCACTTATCCATTCATTCGTTCAGCATTTAACAAATACTGATTTCCATAGACATCTATGGGATAAACAGAATATGAATTATTAATAACACTTTACAAAGCTGTAATTCATGCTCAGACAAAGGTAAATGACTTTCCATCTTCCAGAGCTAAGAACTATTGAAGTTTGATATTAACCCCAGTTCTTGTCAATGCAAATTCAGTCTTCCCTCGCAGCGTCCCTCCTGAGTGCAACGATTGTGTGTGCTGCCTACGTCATGACTGAAGAGTCAGGTCTTTTCGTGATTACTAATCCTTAAAGCAGGAGTACAGCAGAGGATCTATCCATGTCCAGCCTTAATGAATCAGATTGTTTTTTGTTTTTTGTTTTTTGGGGGGTGGGAGTGTGGCAGAGGTTATGTGTATGGTCACTGTTGAAAACCAAACTGAAACGCTTCAAGAGAAGGAAATGAAGAAAGAGTGTTGCTATTTCAACTATTCAATCAATTAAGTGACCCCGACAAACAACCAGTGCTAATAAACCACTAGAATATTCCTAGCTCAAAACTGGGCTCTAACAAAATATAAGGAAAGTATCAACGTGGTCCCTTGCTTGGAGGGGCTTAAAATCTTGTTTCAGAGAGAATAATAACACTCAAGAAACAGAACGCAGTAAAAAAAAATTTGGTTCTTAGAAAAAGTGTGCTTTGATACATGTAACTAATGTTTGTGATGCACTTTTGGATTCTTTTGGACTCCAGGACTGTGTTATAGGCCCTGTGTCCTCATGTGGAAACTGAGACTCCGCCTAGATAATCAATTTACCCGATATCACATAGTTAACAGGTAGCGGAGACCAGGATTTTGTACTTTTAACTTCCCATCCAAACCTCAGGCTCACGATTCCAGTCAGGACATCCCCCTTTTTCAATATTCTAGCTTTAAGCTCATATCTTGGAGGCATAAGGGATGTTGGGTCAAGAAAGGAAACGCAGAACAAGAGAGGACACAGGAGGAACGCATGGGGAGATGGAAACAGACTGTACTTGTGTCCTCCCTGAAAAAATGTTTCAGGGCTTCCAGGCATTTGGCAGGAGAACGGTGGGTGTGTAGCACTGACAAGTCAATTGGAAACCACAGCTTAACAAGAATGTAGGGGAGAAATAGATTTGCCTTGGTTTGCTTCATCTGATGTTTTTTTTTTTTTTTTTTTTTTTTTTTTTTAACATGGAGCAAAAGGTTGCTTCGGTGCTATTTTGATATTACTTTCTGAGTTTTCAATAATCACTTTCTCCAGTGGCATCGTTGTATCTTACAAAGTTGTAGTTTTCCCCGAGTTGGCACTCTTAGAAAAGACAGTGAGTGTAAAACGGAATTGCTTTGGTAACATTTTGCAACATCAAGAAAGACTTTGATGTCCCTGTGGTTTCAAAACCCAAATAATATCAACTGTTTTCAGGGCTGTTTCTTTTTGTCCCTGAGCCACATCCACATTACTCACAAGGTGCTGACAGCTTGACACATATTCCTTTGCATGGTATTCAACTGATATTTTTAAGAGCCCAATAATATATCAAATGGTGGAGGGGGGAGCTGATTGGCAGAGCTTTAGATCTCCAAAAATTGTTCCTAGCTCCAAGGTAGCGTCACTTCAAAGAGGAGAAAAGCGTCCAAACGGACGGGAAAAAACTTCCACTCTTTCTGAACCCCCTTTCAAAGGAGGAAAAAGAAAGCCATCTACATTATTAATCCAGCGGGGGGGACCCAGCAGTGTATGAATTTTCACAGCATGTTTGTTATTTCCTTTTGGACACGGTGCTCCAGGAAGCCAGGCTAGGTGACGTTCCTACACGAAGCAGATGGTCTTTGAAATGATCATAGAGATTTTCTTTCATAATGAGGCTCAAGAATCCTATAGGATTTATGATAAAAACTGTTCATACATATGAAAAGACAGATGTTTCTTTAGATGCTCTTCACCAGTCCTTTGGCTGAATCCAGGAAGGGCCATTAGCAATGACTTTATTTTCAAGCACTTGAGTTATGTGGGACTTTAGTCTCAACTAATGAATGTCAAAATACCTTTTAAATGGAAATAACTTCTTCTCTGGGGTGGAGGGTGGAGGGTAGAGGCCAGAGAGTTACATTCCCTTCCGTATATATTTGTTATTGCTGCACAAGACTTGGGAAATCCACCAGGCTTCTTTTTGCAATTTTTTACCCACAAAGCAAGACATCATTCAAAACACATATTTTCTGTCTAATAAGCAGTGATTAGACTGGCCATATGTACAGAGAAAGCTATAGTTTGGATTTGACTGTGGTTTCCGACAGTGCTCCAGAAGGCAGGAGCTGGGTTCGAACACAGTATCCATCCCTCACGGGCTTCTGAGTTCATCTCCATCGATAGCAACTGGAACAATTCAGCATCTGACAAACCTGAGCCCACAAAGCAGAGCCCCCAAATCACCTGAACAGTTCTTTAAAAGGTGTTTTCCAAGGCGCAGACCAGTTGTACAGGATCCGAATTTCTGAGAATAGGGCTTAGAGAGAAGCTGTCGTTTAAAAGGCCTTCACAAGTAATTTCTCATTTCCTGACACCTAGGAGAGAAAAATCACATCCATTTGTCACAGAAAGTTATACAGTTACTCCCCCAATTGATTCCATCACCTCAGCTTTGGAAAACCCTTGGCTTGAACACTCTCTTATTTTGACCCACATCTGGACACATGTGCATACAGTCATTCACTCCTACATTCGCTGCCTCACATGCTCAAGTACATGCAATTTCACACATTCACACATTCATGCACACAGACAGGGCCACTCGCCCCTCCCCCACGCTGATGCCACTATGTTATTAATCACATATTTTGTGAGTGGGTGTGCATTAATGTACATATTTATATACACACACACACACACACATATATATAATGATCTTTATCAATTTGTTGATCAATCCATCCATTCACAGGGGCTTAATTTTTAATGTTCTTCCACTGAATTAATTAATGTCTTTGATCTATACCAGTAAAGCACACAGAAGGCACAATTATAAAATCACAACAATTTCAGTACATTATTAAGAATTTATTCTTAATAAATAGATATGTATATTTTCTGGAAAAATACAATCATTGCAACATTTCCAATATTGGGAGAGTAGAAACAACTCAAATACCAGACAATTAAATGCTAAATATAATATACGTCTGTCCCAGGACTGAAGATTATCTAGTCATTGACAGTGATGCTCTTAAGATTATTTTTTATTGATGGAAATATTTACATTATAAGGTTAATTTTAAAATTCAGAATGCAAATGGGGATATATATATTGTGATCTAATGGGTGTTGTTTTTTTCCTTTCCTTCCTGGCCTTCTTCCTGTCTTCCTTTTTCTTAACAGCAGACTATTTTAACGCAAAAATTTTCATGCAATGTGTTTTTTAAAAAGGAGCTGCACTGATTGGATTAGAGGGAAGGATGCTGAGCTTCGTGAGTTAAATGATCCCCAGAGACCCAAACCAGGTGAAGGGGGTAACCCTGAAGGTGAGGGAGTGACAAGGTCAATTCTTCTGTGAGCATGTCTGCAGTACTCTGGTAAACTTGAACTTGCATTTTGATATCTGCCAGGGAGACAGGATATAAAGGCCAAAGTGGGAATCCTAACAGGAAAACTTCATAAAAATGAAATGCCAAAGGCCTATACCCTCAGTGAAAGGATGAGTGTTAAAGAAACCCCACACTGAAGGGGACTGCTTGTCTTGACTTCGGACAGCAAAAGGAAAACGTCCTCTCTAAGAATTCCCAATCAATATCTGACCATGTGTTTTAATCATACATTTAACTGACTATGTCATGTAAAAACCCAGTCTTTTAATTCAAAGAATGTATCACTCATGTTCCCCAGGTTGCTGACTTACATTCAAAATCTCAGTGACGCAGTGTAAAGAGTCTCTAAGACATTAAAGATCTAAAGAACACAGAACTCCCAGTGTTTCTCTCTCCCTCTCTCTCTCTTTCTCTCTCTCTCTCTCTCTCTCTCTCTCTCTCTCTCTCTCACACACACACACACACACACACACACAAATGTAATTATGTATACAAACACCATCATAACAAAGTTCCATGAGAAACAGTGGAAACAACAAATAGGATAGTCAGATCTGCAAAGATTTCAGGTTCAAAATTATGAAATACAGGATTTTAAAACGTTTCATTAAATAAGAAACCAAGCAGATGCTTAAAAACATAAGTAAGGAACAAGAGATTATAAACATGACAAATCATACCCTAACAGAACTTTAAATAGAACTCTTAGCAATCAAAACTAAAAGATTCACTTAAAATTTATAAGCAAAATAGACATACTAAGCAAAAAAATTATTGAGAGCAAAAGAAAAAATGAATGAACTGGAAGATAATAATTTTCAGTATTCAAGAAGAAAAGAAAGGTATGAAAGAGAGAACAAAGTGTAAAGATATAGACTATTTTTATAGTTGGTGGTGATGGTACGAGATCTGAAGCAGAAACCAGGAACAAGACAGTGTTCAATAAGATGACGGCTAAAGACACTCATGAATTGTTGAAAATGTAAATTTCAGACCTAAAAACCCAATAAACTCAAACAGGATAAATAAAAATAAATTCACTCTCAAAGACACCCTAGTAAGACGCTAGAACACTAACTAAGATGAGAAGACATTAAATGTCACCTTGAGAATTGATGTGTAATAACTGGCTTCCTAGCATCAGCATGGGGGTCAGCAGTCAATGCAGATGACAGTGGATTCCCAAAATGCTCAAGGAATGTAACTGTCAACTTATAAAAGATCGACAGATATAAATATATTAAATTTAACAGACTTTTTGATCAAAATATAAAGAATGAAAAGACAAATCAAAACTGAAAAACATTACTTGTAACACGTATGTTTCATAATGGATTCATATACAGAATATATAAATATCCTGTGAAATCAATAAGAAACAGACAAAACCACTATAGATGATACAAAATCACGAAAGTATATTTCTCAGAATAGTGAAGAGCCATGAATCAACACACAAAATATGACCATTCCCATTTGTAATCAGACAAATTCAAAGTAATGCCCAAATGAGCTATAATTTCACATTTATAATGGCAAAATGTAAGATGTCTTCATTGTCAAGTGTTGGCAAAAACATGGCTGAATATGGACTCTGAGATACTGTTTGTGGGATAACAAGTTGGTACGACTGCATTGAACAACAATTTAACATATTATATAATTATGCATCCCTAAAGAGTGAATTGCTTAAGTTTCATGCTTTTGTACTTTATGTAAATGGAAGCATACAAAATGTATTGTTTTATGGTTTATCTTTCCCTCAGTGTTAATTGAGGTTCATCTATGTGCTTGCCCACAGCTGTGTCATCGTCCATGGCATGGCTATACCACATTTATTTATCTATGGACATTTGAGTTATTTCCAAATTTTTGCCATTATGAGCAATGCTTGAATATTCTTATATATGTATCCTGGTGTATATGTGCAAGAGGGTCTTTTTCAGAGATAGCCTCAGGAGTGTGAGGAATCACTGGATTACAGAAGATGTACACATACGACCATGTAACGTTACTATAACAGATGCAGCCAAACTGTGTATGCACTGGGCACTGTTATAAGTGCCAGTCATATCTGACAATTAAGTTCACAAATGTGTTGCAATGATGCTGCTAACCTTCTTTTATACCAGAGGGATTATTCATTATGAATTTGTACCAACTGGACAAACAGTTAACCAAGTTTACTATTTGGAAGTGCTGAAAAGGCTGCATGAAAAAGTTAGATGACCTGAACTTTTCTCCAACAACTCATGGTTCTTGCGTCACGACAATGCACCAGCTCACACGGCACTGTCTGTGAGGAAATTTTAGCCAGTAAACAAATAAGTGTAATGGAACACCCTCCCGACTCACCTGATCTGGCCCCCAATGACTTCTTTGTCTACCTGAAGATAAAGGAAATATTGAAAGGAAGACATTTTGATGACATTCAGGACATCAAGAGTAATACAATGACAGCTCTGATGGCCATTCCAGGGAGAGTTCCAAAATTGCTTTGAAGGGTGGACTAGGCATTGGCATTGGTGCATAGCTTCCCAAGGGGAGTACTTCGAAGGTGACCATAGTGATATTCAGTAATGAGGTATGGAGCACTTTTTCTAAGATGAGTTCGCAGACTTAATTGTCAGACTTTGTACCACCAACAACAGCAACAAAAAATAAAATAGATAAACTCCTTTTTCACATTCCAGTGAGGAAAGACAGAGCTGATTGAATAAATTATTTTTTTTAACAAGAAAATATGAGAGAGTGCTGAGAATTATGATGATGTGAGGGACTGCTTAATGAGTTTGTAGGCTGGCCCAAGGAGGCCGCTCTGAAGAAGAGACATTTAAGAAGATGGTACATTTTACGGTATGTGTATTTCACCACAATAATATAAAAAAAAAAAAAACCTGACAAACAAAACAAAACAATTCATGGGTTATGACTAGCATTTCTTTAAAAAAAAGATAGAATACAATAGAATCTATCAGAGTGCATCATGTTGTACAAATAAGTATTATTTTGAAACTTCTGTTTCAGTTATACTACACACTTATTTACATAGATAAATATTATAGACCACATCAAAATGTAAAATATGTACTTCTTACTGTGGTCACTGCCAGAAAAGTTTGAAAACCCATCGGTTTAGTGTATAATACTAAATAATTATCATTTTGGCTAATTAAAAATAAATATATAGCAATTTGAACCAAAAAAAAAAGGAGACATTTAAGCTGAAACTTGAATGATCAAAGTAAAGAGACCTGTGAAGACTCTAGATGAAGATTATCCCAGGAAGAGGGAAATAAAGGTGAGAAAGAAGTGACCTAGGAGTGTCTAAGAAAAAGAAACACTATAGTGTCCGGGTCCATGAAAGGGAGTGAGACGAGATAATGGACAATGTGGTAGGAAGGAGGCAGGCTGGACCGTGTAGAGCTCTGAGGGTCATTGTAAGGATTTCAAAGGTAATTGAAAGCACAGTTGGAAGCCAGTGAAGGAGTCCAAAGAGGGAAATGATGTGGATTGATATAAACATTTTTGAAAGCTCTCCTAGATCTGTCAGAGGTGGAAGGAGATTGCCAAAGTGTGAGAGCAGGGAGAGTCGGGGCGAGTACGGTTCTGACGAGACAGGGTGACTGCCCCCAGGGTAAATGTATAGATGTGAACAGTGCTGGGAATCTGGAGTCCCAAGTATCAGCTGACAGGGTAAACGTGGGAGGAAGGAGATGAAGGAAAAGAAGACGCAAAGATGGATTCCAGAATCTGAGACGAAGCAGGGATGTGGTGCTGATTAAGCGATGGGATTGTCTGGGGCAGGTATGGACGGGGGAATCTACAGTTCCGGTTTGCACTTAAGAGCTTGGAAAGGCCCCCTTGAACCACCTTTCTTGTTGGACAAGACCCAAGAAAGGTAACATGTGGGGTCTTGTAGACTGCAGGCTTCGAAATCAGTCGGACACAGATTTAAGGCAGGTTTTTGTTACTTCCAGTGTTACTTTGGGCACCACACTCTTCCTCCCTGAGCCTTTATGGTTGGTTTGTTTTCCTCATTCACAAAGGTTACCGTGAGAATTAAATGTGATGGTGTGTGTTGCGTTCTTGGCGCACTGTAGGTACTTGTCTTCCCGTTCTTTCTTTCCGTTTTATCTGTCCTCCAATATCTTTCAGCCTTGCCGGTTCCCAGTGAAGGATGCCGCCCCCTGCCCACAGCGTTCAGTCACCATTTGTTTGCTTCAATCTCCCCTGGTGACACCCACTTAACAAGTCTTGCCATAGGTCGGCCCCATTGTTGTTGTTTTTTGTTTTGTTTTATTTATTTATTTTTCAAACTGAATTTATTTATTTATTTATTTATTTATTTTAACTTTTTTTTATTCGTTTCAGGTGTACAAAACAATGTAGTAGTTAGACATTTATCATTTATATCCCTCACACAGTGACAACCCCCCTCCCCTCATCTACTACCCTTCTGACATCGCATACAGCCATTACATTTCCACTATCGCTATTCCTAATGCTGTTCTCCGCTTCTTGTAAGTATATATATATATAAAACTTCAGCTGACATTCACTATTGTTCAGCTTCAGCTTCAGGTGTACAGTGCAGTGATCAGGCATCTACATCATCCCTGAGGTGGTCTCCCTAATGAGACAAGTGTCCATCAGATACCCTACAGAATCTTTACAACATTATTGATTACATTTCCCAAAATGACTTTCGTAACTCCGTGGCAATCTTGTGGATATTGACTGTGCTTTCTAATCCCCTCACCTTCCCACTTATCCCCACCCCCTCGCATCTAGCAACCCTCAGTTTTTCCTCTATGTCTCTGAGACTGTTTCTGATTAGTTCATTCATTTATTCTTTTCATTAGATTCCACATATAAGTGAGATCATATGGTATTTGTCTTTCTCTGTCTGACTTATTTCACTTAGCATAGTGTTCTCTAGGTCCATCCATATTGTTGCAAATGGTAAGATTTATTTCTTCTTTCTGACTGCGTAATACTCCATTGTATAAATGTACCACAGCTTCTTAATCCCGTCCTCTACCGATGGGCATTTCGGTTGTTTCCATGTCTTGACTATTGTGTATAGTGCTGCAATAAACATAGGGGTGCATACCTTTTTTTGAATTAGAGTTTTGGATTTCTCTGGATATATAACTAGGAGTGGAATTGCTGGGTCATAAAGTAGTTCCATTTTCAGATTTTTGAGATACCTTCATACTGTTTTCCATAGTGGCTGCACCAATCTGCAATCCCAGCAACAGTGCACGAGGGTCCCCTTTTCTCCACATCTGCGCCAGCACTTATTGTTTGTTGATTTATTGATGGTAGCCATTTTGACTGGGGTGAGGTGGTATCTCATTGTGGTTTTTATTTGCATTTTTCTAATGATTAGTGAGGTTGAGCATTTTTTCATGTCTGTTTGCCTTCTGTATGTTCTTTTTAGAAAAATGTCTCTTCATGTCCTCTGCCCATTTTTTAATTGGGTTGTTCAAATCAACTCCAAAAAAACAAACAACCCAATTAAAAAATGTGTTGTTTTCTTTTAAATCAGAGAGAACTTGTGCAGAAACAGCACTAATGCAAATGCTACCTGAAAGGCTGTAATGGTTTAGAGAAGGGCTGTCGTGGGTCCGAGGAGAATTATGGGAAAAATAATGATTACTATGACTCAGTAGGGAAAACACATGATTTCCAGGGAAAAAAAATAAGAGACCAGATCTTTTTTTCTTTTTTTTTTTTATAATTTATTTTTTTAAATTTATCGGGGTGACAATTGTTAGTAAAATTACATAGATTTCAGGTGTACAATTCTGTATTACATCATCTATAGATCCCATTGTGTGTTCACCACCCAGAGTCAGTTAAGAGACCAGATCTTGATAACGAAAAGTAGACCATGGCCCAAGCGAATATGCAATTGGGGGATGAGTCTGGTAGAAAACCCTTCTTCTGGAAGGAGAACATTTTCAGGAAAGGAGGCTGGAGTCCAAGAGGTGTTCACAGAGAAAAGTCTGCCTAGGGGTCACGTGGAACCTGGCCCACAGAATGGTCTCTGTCTGCCCTTGTCTGCCTCTGAACCCACTTCTTGCTGAGACATGCTATACATCTACATCTAGCATCTGGCAATGATGCTACAAATGCCCAGGTTCCATTTTGGTGCAGTTCAGGAAATAACAGGTTCTCTGTCTCCTGCTCCTCATTTTATTTATCTGTGTGAGAGCTGCTATGGTTAATCTAACAGGGTTTTGGCCATGTAAAGCAAAAAGTCTGCGTAATAATTGTTCTCAGTATGAGTGTAATGTAGACTGCTTAATGTTTTTTTAGATGGGGTGTGCCCAGTTACACATGATAGGTTATGAAGACACTGCAGATTGTATGTTCTGAAATGGGCTTGGCATCCGTTAGCCCACAGCAGAGGTATGCACAAAGAAAGACAACAAGGAAAAAGCAGCATACCACAGGAGGAAGACGCAAGTTTATCCAGAATAAATCTTTTGCTGTCAGAAGTGCAGACCCTGTCAAGAGAGATGGCCAGGCTTGATTGTGTGCACATAATGCAAAGAGTCTCACACAAATATTTTCCATGCCCACCAAGTATTTTTGTATAAGTGCTCAGGAAAAGTACAGGGGAAATAGCTGGTGTGAAGTTTTCTTTTTTTATTCTCCATCCATCCATCCATCCATCCGTCCATCCATCCATCCATCCATCCATCCATCCATCCATCCATCCATGCATCCACCCACCCACCCACCCACCCATCTACCTAAACACTGTGTATCATGTCCAAGCTGTCCTTTTCACATCGCCGTACGCATTCCTCTTCTGCTGCTCCTACATCTTCAATGTTGTAGGAAGGGAGAGTGGCAAAAACATACTTAAGATTTTTTTTTTTTTATTAGGTAAACTTAATTTCAATTTTGATAAGATTTTGTTTTCTTTCAGCAAGGAAAACATAACCTCAATCAATTTAGGGTAAATCCAAGCATTTCAGAGTTTTCTGAGTCAAGTTGTGTTTTCCACCTGCCCTTAATCATGACTCTGGGTTGATTTTAACTTCAGATTTCAGGGCAGAGGCTCACGTCAATCATATGAGCTCAGGGCTGATTGCCTTCACTCATCTGCATCTCCATGCTGCTCTCTGCTTATTTGTCCATCTCCCTCACGGTCCCAGTCATTGGCCCGTAGTGGGCTTATGGGGGGACGTCACCTACATCAAAGCTTGTGCTTCTCTTCATGCTCTCCTGCCTCTGAGGGCTTCACAAAATTAAGGGTGAGAAAGGTAGCTCTTTTTCATCGCATGTTCTTCGGTCTATCAGGCACAGTGCACATTTTATGTTCTGAGCCTTTCAGTATTTATGAAAGCCCCAAATTTTAAAAATGTCTTGGAAATGAAACGTTGAATTCTAAAATGTATTTATGCCATGAGTTTCAAAAGACTATTTGTACAATCACAAAGTGAGTATTGCGGGGGGTGTGCGTTTGTGTGTGTGTGTGTGTGTGTGTGTGTGTGTGTGTTTTTCCTACTGCGACGAGCCCCTTGCCCCGGGCATGGACGCCCATGAGTGTAATACCTGTAGTGCAATGCCTGCTGCGTGGGGTGGGGGTTTTTAATGGCTGCCTCAGCTTATTCTGTTCCCTGCCCCAGGCGTAGCCCAACCTGCAGCCTTCCTTCATCTCCCGCAGCTCCCTTCCATTTACTCTGTGTTCCAGCTTTGTCTAGTCATTCTCAGATCTGCAGATCTGCTGAACCCGGCTAATTGCTCTCAGATTCCGCGAATTTGGACAAAACTCTGTCTTTGTTGTAAACACCGTTGTCTACATGGAAAACTCCCAGTCATGCTTTCAAAAACAGCTCAAGAGTTTCTTCCTTTGAAAATCCCTTGAAATTTCTAAACTAAATTGAACACTTCCTTACCGCTAAAGTCTGTGTTCGGAACTTACTACAATCTGTTGTCATTTTTCTTTTGTATGACTTCCTTCTCTCCAGACTGTGCGTATCGTAAGACCTAGGACCATATTATATGTACATTTCTACACCTCCGGGATCTAACACAGCACTTTGCACATATCAGGCACTCAGCAATTAGAGAAAGAAATGAAGGGAGGGGAGAAGGGAGAGTTTCTGAGACATCAAGAGAAAAAAATGTTTTATATTATGCCCAGGTTGGTCAAGTGCTAGTAAGTAATAAAAGTTGACATTTGCCTCTTACCTCCATTGTACTAGTGACTGTGCTACGTGCTTTACTTAGATTATTTTATTAGACATGACGATTTTACGCCCCACTTTGTATATGAGGACTCCAGGCTACAGAAAAGTTAAACAACTTATCTGAAATTCTTTGTCCAACAGATGGTGGAACCAAACTAGGGTCTAAGAATCGTAGTCCTGGAATCCGCAGCCTTTCCCGTCATGCTCTACTCAAAGGCAACTGGAGCTGAGCTGCAGAAAATTGTCTCAGCACCTGCCTTCAATGCTATTCTAGTGGCCTCTGCCGCTGACCTTTGCTTCTCCCTGAGCTCCTCTTGGATGGCCACCTGCCACTGATCACATTGTGTCCCCCAATTAGTTCTCTGATTACTTGGTATTTTCTTTCTATCATCATTAAGATATAAAATCTGGCATCAAAAACCCTGTTTGGAATCACAATTCTGCCATATTTTATCTTCTGTGAGTTATTTAGGCTCTTGAAACCTATTTATTCTCCAAATGTAGATTGTTTTGAAGAACAAAAGAGATAACTTCTAAAGTGTCCCATAAATGGTAGATTTTGTCCCCATCCTCACTGAGACGCTGGCAGTGGTGACTGTTCAGAGCTTCATGCTCATAGATTTCATGTCCCTTTGGTCTTAAAACTCTGCCATTCCTAATTGATGGGTTGGTTAAATGACTGGGAATACTATGAAAAGTTCACAGAATCAGGGATGCTGGAATGACTCAAATAGAAATAAAATTGGTTGGGAGACATGCAAACAGTGTTTTGGAACATGAGGCTCCATGATACAGAATTCATGACATTAAAGCACTGAGGAAACTGTCTTCAACCTACAGGGATGTGGATTTTTTTCCCCTAAGTTTATGGCCTGGGTGAGAACAGACCAGAGATTACCTGTTATGTGTCAGGCAGGTCCAGATGTGAAGGCAATTTTGAAGCCACTGGGCGTAGCTCTTACCCCTAGAAAAATGATTTTTGGTGACTTTTCATGGATGGGATTAAGGATGGTGTCAGAAGCCAGGAGTGTGTGAGTTTCTTTCTGTTGAAAATAATCACAAATATGGTGAATAAATAGTTCCCTGGACCATGTGGAACAGGGAGTCTCTTTTTAAACATGGGAACAGTGTCAGTGGATACATGGATGAAGCTTTCTCTGTGTTTCTCTAGAGTCCAGAACGTGAACCAGTGTACAATTTACATGCTAGGAGAATCAAATCATCCTAAGGAAAAAAACCAACAAACAGAGTTAGCTATCACGTGAATGAACTAACTGATGAAATTTTGAGCAGGGGCAGAGAGAGGCCATCATTTATCAGAAAGGCATTTTGGACGCCTTTATGTTATCTGGAAGGATCCAGGTCTTGGCTATGCCGTACAGCCATTGACAAACCATGTAACCCAAAGACTCGTACTTAACCAATCTGAACCTGTTACCTCATCAACAAAACAAGAGCTTCAAACTAAATAAGTCCAAGGTTACTTCCAGATCTAGACTTCTAGAAACATAACCACTCCAATGGGCCTCTCTTTGCTTTTCCATATCTTTTTGTTGTATAAAGTCAAAGAATCTTTTGCAAGTATGTTATACTTTCCACTATTCTGTAGAGTCACATGCCTAAAAAAAATGTATTCCTGAGCAAAATAAAGGGCCAAACCATAATCCTAAAAATAAAATACAATTGGCTTAAAATAGTAGTAGGTTCAATAAGATCACCTTGGTGCTAAATCACACTAAAAATAAAATAAATCTTCATGATAAACTATAACATCTAAGCCAAAATGATGCTTAAGGCTACCCTATATTCTGGTAGCAAAAAATAAAAATTGAAAAGTAGTGGTACACCCTGAAATGAATGATACAATATGGATACTTGTGGTGATGAATAGTCCCAGAATTTTCTTTTCTTTTTATGTCCTGAGAGTCCATAGTTGATTTCACAGATAATTATACATCACTTTAAATATTGAAGAAGCCTTTGAAACACTCCAAAAGAGGAAACATAACAACATTATTCTTAAGAAATGAGGTAAATCTGATTATGTTCTGTATCCCGCAATAGATTTTGTTCAATAAATTTCCGACACATTAGGCGAAAGAGCTGCTTTCAGTGTGGTCACGTAAATAGCAGAAGATGTGTCTTTATTTTATAGGCAACATCTATCTATTCTTTCTTGCATGTGTCCAGTCAGTTTCCACGAACTGAAAGCAGCTTTGATTGCTGGATAGAAAATTGCTCAAGACTAGACATGGCTGGCCGTCACCTTTTCACTCCTGAAGGAAAGAGCACAGTGCTGGTTTCCCCAGTGGACTGTGAGATTCGTGGTGATGGTGAGTAGTCACCTGAGTTGTTAGTCCCCACGGAGGAATCAGGGCGGTCGGGTGGATCAATTCCTTCAGGACTAACTTTCTTGTGCTGCCACTTTCTCTGAACAAGTACACATTTAACTACTGGGAATTCATCCTGCTGACTTAGGAGCAAGGGGAAGAAAAGATGTTGAGACAA
The DNA here is from genome assembly GCF_057876585.1 of Rhinolophus sinicus. Taxonomy (NCBI): domain Eukaryota; kingdom Metazoa; phylum Chordata; class Mammalia; order Chiroptera; family Rhinolophidae; genus Rhinolophus; species Rhinolophus sinicus. Next base: position 209,357,980 of record NC_142501.1, read on the forward strand.
CCCCATATTTCTCTACACGTCCCTGTGATTCCTGAAAGGAAGTAACCTCAGGAGTGATGCTAACGCGTGCGTGGTGTATCGTGTAACTTTGTGACTCACAATGTCAGTCTTTATTTTTATAAGTGTAATCAACAATAGTTGTCACGTTTTCCATTAACTCTTCACATCTTAGTCATTTATAGCCGAGTCTGTACCCTGTCGCCTCTCCCTGTTTCCCCCATGCCCTAATTCCTAGCAACCACTTTTCTACTGTCTGTTATTATGAGTAGTATTTTTCTTTCTCCATCTGACCTTTTTCACTTGGCATAAGGTCCTCACGTTCCATTCATGTTGTCACAAGTGGCAGGATTTGCTTTCTCATGGCTGAATAATATTCCTTTTTTTTTTTTCTTTATTCATTCATCTATTGGTGGATACTTGGTTTTTTGTCTAAATCTTGGCTATTGTGAATAATGCTGCAATGAACAGGGGAGTGAAGATATCTCTTTGAGATACTACTTTTATTTCCTCTGGATAAACACCCAGAAGTGGGATTGCTGGATCATATTGTAGTTCTATGTTTAAATTTTTGAGGAATATCCATACTGTTTTCCGTAGTGGCTGCATCAATTATATCCCCAGCAGCAACATACAAGGGTTCCCTTTTCTCCACATCCTTGTTATGTCCTGTTATCTCTCATCTTGTTGATCATGGCCATTCCCACAGGTGTGAGGTGATAGCTCATTGTGCATTTGATTTGCATTTCCCTGATGATTACTAATGTTAAACAACTTTCATATGTCCATTGGCCATCTGTATTTCTTTGGAATAATGTCTATTTACTTCCTCTGCTCACTTATTAATCAGATTGTTTGTTTTTTTCTATTGAGTTATATGGATTTTTTTATACACATATTTCAGATATTAACTCCTTATCACGTATCTGGTTTGCAAATATTTTATCCCATTCCATAAGTTGCCTTTTCATTTTGTTGATTTTTTTGCGTGTGTGCAGAAGGTTTCTAGTTGAATATAATCCCACTTGTTCACTTTTGCTCATTACCTGTGCTTTTGGTGTCAAATCACAGTCTTTTCTTACCAGAAACAGTGGAATGAGGGAGAACTTGGCTTTCTAAGAATCCTACAAACCATTGAGCTAGCTGAGTGGACTTGGGCAACTCGAGTAATTCTTTGAGTGTGTCTCTTTATCTGTAAAACAAGGACTCCGTTACTTGAACAATTCCAATTAAATGGGAAAGAATGAACGGAACATCCTGGAAATATCTTAAGATGGTAGTTTCTCAAAAGTATGCATTGCAAATAATTAGACATAGGATATATGTCAGTAGTTTCAAAATGTGTGTGTAGAGGGATAAATGCAAGCAAAAGGTGAGAAGGAAGGGCAGACAGAAAGGAAGAATGAGGGGAGGAAGAGAAGAAAGAAGAGAAGAAGAAAAGGGAAGGAGGAAAGAGGAAGGAGGAAGAGAGGGGTAGAAAGTCCTGGCCGTTCTCCTGAGTGCCGTCTCTGACACTCCCAGGTATTTGGGCTACACTTCACCCCAGAACCCTGTCTCAACTGAGTCCCTAGCACCTGTCATCAATGACAAGAGCCTTGCACTCAGGGCATGTACCTCGTTCCTTGAATCCCCCACATAAGCAGGGAGGTGCTTGACACAGAGCTGGAGCTCAGTATCTGTTTCTGTAATACTGACACAGTTAAGAGGTACAGTGGAGAAACAGAATCTCCAGAAGGTAGGGTCAGGAAACACGGGTTTGCGTTCTTCTCTGCTATTTAGTAGCTTGGATCCCCGGCAAGACTCTCAGCCTCTGTGTTCTTTTTTCTTATTTGAAAACTAAAGATTGCCTAACTCGAGCTTAGTTTGGAGGACTAGACAACATCATGAATTATTGAGTAGGGATATGTAACCTATAAGCTACTATCCAACTGAGAGTATTGCTTATGGTTTGAACTGTGCCCTACCAAAAATAAATAAACCCATGCATGCACACGCACACACACGCACACACACGCACATATATGCTGGAGTCCTAACCCCCATACCTCATTGCGGATAACTGCTATCTTTATAAGAAGAGAAAAATTTGGACATAAACATTGCAACTCAGAAGCAGGGGAGAAAGCCATGTGAATACAGCCTCAGAGATTGGAGTGAAGTTGCTACAAGCCAAAGGATACCAAGGATTTCTGGAAATTTCCAGAAGCTAGGAAGAGACAAGGGAATTTCCCACCCAAGTGTCAGAGAAGAACCCTCCTGACGCCTTGATTTTGAACGTCTTGTCTCCACAATGGTGAGATATTCCATTTCTGTTGTGTTAAGCCACCCAGCGTGTGGCACTTCCTAGGCAGCCCTAGGAAACGAATATGGTGTTTTATTCCTGCTTCCCTAGTTATGGTGTGCTTCTGTGCCAAGTATGCTGCAAGGAATTAGAAATGAAAGGCAATTATAACAGATACTGATAGGGTGCTGCTATGTGCCAGATATTCTTCTGTGATTTAGTTAAGATATAGCAACCCGAGATGGATGCTGTGTTTACCTCCAGTTTATAAATGAGGTAATTTCATCACGGAGAGGTTAAGCATCTTGCCCACAGTCACCCAGGTAGTCAAGGATTCAAACCTAGAGCTCCAGACACAATGTCCTTAACCAATCACTGTGCAGTCTCTCAAGGTGAATTACACACCATTCCTGTTAGCAAAGGACTCAATAAAAGCAGGAGACTAACATGCTTTACAAACATTTGAAATACAGAAATTTTGAGGGCAAAGGTAGAAGGAAAGACAGTAGGTTGATACAACCCAGAGAGAGACCTGGAATGATTAGCTTCCTGGAAGACTGGATGGAGGAAGTGATTAACAAGATGGTTTTGAAGGATGTCAAGGAGATAAGAGAGTATTCCAAACTAGAAGGACGGGGCCTGTGTCCTTCTCACGAGCAATCAGGACGTGACCAGCCAGTCTTGCAAGAAGGCAGACTGCAAATAGTTGGGGCTTCTTCTGGGACCTCAGGAAGCCATTGAACTGGGGAACAGCAGGGTCAGGATTGAAGGGTGACAAAAAAGGAACACAGGTTTCGAATTTAGAGACCTGGGTTTAAACATCTACACATTTTGCTGTTTTCTTTTCATTGCTTTCTCCAAGGACTTATTTCCAGAGTGTGGCTGCTGTCATCTCAGCCTAAGTTATTTGTTCATTCATTCATTCATTCATTCATTCATTCATTCAATACATTAGTATTTAGCATTTACTCTTTGCCAAGCCCTCTTCTAAGTGATGCAGACAGAGCAATAAGCACACAGTCAAATGTCTCACTGTCTTGGTACTTACATTTTTATGTGACAGCAAATTATCAAGTGAACAAATGCTACTAAGTAATTTTACCAAGTAACAGCTGCAATGGAGACAAGAAAACAAGGAACAGAGAGTGGGGGATGCTACTATTAATAGTCACAGAAGGCCTTCCTACGGAGGTGACATTTGAGTAGAAACCTGGCAGATGAGACACAGCCATTCATGCTAAGATGTGACACAAGATGGTCTTAGCGGAAACAGCAGATGCAATGCCCTTAGAGTAAAGCAATCTTGGTGTTTTCAAGAAGTAAAGAGAAGCCCAGTGTGGCTAGCATATCATGAAAGAGAGGTGTGACAGAAAACCAGGTCACAGAGGGTGACAGCATCCAAGCTCTGCTCTTTCCAAGAGTGTACTTCACGGTGAAGCTGATGGTGAGTCATTTGAGGATTACAAGGAGGGGGTGATGTGGTTGGATTTTCATTTTCGAGAGTTCCCTGAGTTAGTAATTAGCTCGAGAAAGGAGAGAACACCTGTAATCAACATTGAGGGTTTGCACAACGCCAGAATAATGCACTTGAACTTGGAAAGTGTTGAGTAAATCTTTGTGAACTTGACTTATTCTTATAGTAGTAGCACTGGAGTTCTAAGCCCAGTTTTTCCATTATTTTGAAGGTCCCTACACGTGGATCTGTGGGGTGGAGGATGAGGAGGCTGTATATTGCAGAATGTAAGTCTTTTCCTTTGATTTACACTCCACACCCATGGCCAGAGAAGTATGGCGACTCGAGCAGTAGCACCAATTCAGTTGAAGGTGTTATATCCTACCTGCTCCTTTTCCTAGAGCTGGAGTAGGTTAGTACCCATCAAAGACACCCGCCCCACTATTGTCCTTGGGTCTTACTGAAATCCGCAGAGGTTTAGAGTTTTCTGAGCCAAAGGTAGGATCCAGCTGGCCTGCTTCTAGTCCTGCTGTTGTTCTGGCCTCCTTTTAGGACCTGGGTTTCTGTTTTGTTCCTTGAATCTCTGATTTACTCATGGGATTTCTATCTTGTTTACTGCTATCTTGGCCTTGTATCTAAACTATCACCACAGGTGAAGGTTTCGAATATAAAGAACAAATACCACTGTGGTGCCAAGTACGGGGGGAGCAGACATGATGTCCTTTTTTATTCTAACAGGGATTTCAAACCTAGTGTAAAGACTAATGTCAAAATGTATAATCATTCACCCATTCTTCCATTCAACAAATATTGCTTGAATATAACTATCCACCAGACATTCTGCCAGGTACAACCCAGGTACCGGGAAAGAAAACAGTGGAAACGCAGAGGTGACCCTTGGCCTCATGGAGCTTGGGTCTTGCAGCAGAGGGCGGTGGTGACAGAGAAACCTGGTAGAGTACCGTAGGGAAGAATCAAATCCAAGAGTCAGGCAGGGACCACTGCTGTGTACACCTGAAGCTGAAGCTGAATAATAATGAGAATCAACTACAATTTAATGTATATAGTCACAGGATGTGGAGTACAGCATAGGGAATAGTGTCAATGGAATTGTAATCGATACATACGTTGTCAGAAGGGTAGTAGGTTGGGAGAGGGGGGTATCACTTCATGAGGGGTATAAATGTCTAAGTATTGCATTGTTTTGTGCACCTGAAACTAATTTTAAAAATGTGGGGGGGGGGGGGGAAGGTCAGGCAGGCAAATGAGAACGTCTCCCAAGTGAAAGATCCTAATCACTGATGTCAGGGGTTAAGCCACTTGGTGTGAGGAGCAGACAGAGGAGGGACCTGTAGAGGTGCCCTGAGGCACCAGTGGGCAGAAACCAGTTCCATTTGATAGTGACTCCTCGGGAACCTACAGGAAGGGGCAGTTAGGAGGTTGCAGTGTGCCCAGACACTCCTCTTAGAACCGAGTTGGTACCTCCACCCTCCGCCCACTACCGTCCCGGTCCCGGCTGGGCTTTCCTCTGCCTCTGCCCTGTGACCTGGGGTCATCCCTAACCTCCATGTCATGGCTTTTATTCCTTTTACTGATGCCAGAGCTTCCTGAGACCTGACTGTGGAGGCAGGAGGCTTCTTGGTCCCAGGCTCACTGCTTTCTGAGCTCACCCATCACCTCTTCTTAGGTCACATGATGGCCGCTATGTTGGCTGCCTCCTGTGGACAGTTGCCACATTCCACCGCTCAGGATTCTGCCTTATGGCTAGGACTTTATCTCATCTTCTCTGCTTGGTCTCTCCCCGGGTGCTTGTCTCCTCTCTCCAGATGTGTCCATGGTCCCTCCTTTCTGCCCCAGCCCCCAAGCGTTCGCCTCAAGCATGACCTGGGCCTCACTTTCCCACTGTTTTGATCACTGCAGCTGCATGATTGTTCTACCCCATTTGACATAGAAGAAAACAATTGTCCTTCTAAGTTTGGGTTTTTTTGTTTGTTTGTTTGTTTTTCTTTTGACATTCTCTGTGTGTCTTGCATTTTCTGGAAGGATCTTCTGAGTTTGAGTCTTCAAGATGATGAGTTGATAGTCTAGCTCCTTGTTCTCCATTTGTCAGGAAAAAACATGACACAAACACTTGGCATCTATATCCTGCTCCCAAAAGTGACGGACAAGTGAGGGGAGACTCTGAGGAGGATTAAGTCATGGCACAGTGGGCCTTCTGGTGATTGTAATAACTGCTGCTTAAGGAGTACGATTCCCTTTCTGTTTTCCCAAAGAAGCTGCAGATGGCTGGGCTAGGTAGCTGCAGGGGGGAGAGGGGCACGGGCCGTTGTGAGCTGAAGCTCATCTGATTGTTCCAATAAAGCTTCATGACTCCATGATCCCCATGTAGAGCTCAGAAGAGCCAATGATTTAGCAGCAACAACCTTTCTCTCTGCTGACTAAAACTGAAATCTGAAAGATGAATATAAGCCTCTGGGCCATGTATCTTTGAAAGATGCTTCCTTTAAAGAGTGAAGGAATTATTCAAATATGTAAACCAAACTCTGCTTTCCCAAGTGTTTACATAAATCAATCTATATCAAATGGCACGCGATTACGTGAAAAAGGAAATGTGTCTTGTTCCTGAAATATATAGTGCCCGATGATATGTAAAAGCACGGCTTTACAGATCACTTTGTTGTGTGTTATTTTTGTTTGTTTTTGTGTGTGTGTGTGTGTGTTTTATTTTTGGCTTTTTCTTCCAAGAGAGAGAAATATTTATATTCAACAAGAGGAAAGAATAAGATCATTCCAAAGCAAGCAATTGCTCCATATAAACAAAAATAGATGACCGGGGAGGTACCTGCATTATTTGAACTAGGAATAAAATCTCACACCTGCCCTTGAAAAACCAGATGATTGAATTTCAAGTATCCTACCCCTGATAGAGAACCAACCGTTGACCATTCATTTTATTTCATAGAGGAATTCTTAAATACTTCTCAAAACTGTATCCTTATTTGCAACCCTGCCACCAATTCCCGTGTTCAGGAATGTATCGACTCTTTCTCAGACCAGGGGAACTAAGTAATTTAACAGGTGTGTAAAAATTTCCCTCAAATTGTGGGACTTGTAGCGTTGTGTGGGTCCCCAGTGACACAGAAATGGCATCATTTTATTTTGTCATACAAGGATATTTTTAAAAGACACCATCCACTATCATCAACATTTTGTAAAACAAATGATAGCTTTAACGCTGGAAAAAAGCTTTAAATGACAAATTTTAAATGCGTTCCTTCCAGTCGAGTGTATTGAATTCCATGAAATCAAATGAATTCTGCCTTGTCTTAACTGTTTTCATCTTGCCAGCGATGTGGAAACACCTCCTCAAGTGTCACACTAAGCCTTCAATCCTCACATAGCCCTCTAGAAAATTCTATCTTCACATAGTCTTCTAGAAAGTTCTCTCAGCTCCTTTTTCCTCTCCCTGAGTTCTTATCACTTACCAAAATGATCTTCCTTAATATGTGAAGTACTCCCTTGCTTAGCACCCCTCCCAGTGTGCCACTATACTCAGATTATACTTTTCCTGACAGACAGACTTTCTAGGTTCTGGGGTCTGCGTTCCGGTGCTTTCACCTTTAGCCATTTCCTCGCTCACACGGTCAGGGGTCCCGCAGTATTGAACGGTGTCCAGCCTTCCACACAGGCATGCTTCCTCAATCCTTTCTCTTTTGCAAAGGCTGTTCCCTCTACCTATTCTCACATGAAAACCTCCCCCAGGCTTTGGGTCTCAAATCGAATGCAACCTTTTTTGCACGGATTCCCGGCTGCATTTTACCCATTCATAAACAAATATTTATGGAGCCCCTGCAGTACACCAGGCATTGTTGTAGGACAGAGCAGAAAACAGAAAGGTAGAGTCACTGGCTGTAGGGAGCTTACATTCTCCCGTGGTCTTTTTCCTAAGTTGCCACTACTCTTTGTACACAATGCCGTCATGGTATGAGACTATTGATTTGTCTTCCAAACCAAAACCTTTGTGAGAGTAAAACGGATGCTGTTAATAGTCATTCCAGGACAACAGGTGTAAACCAGCAGTACCCATGGCAACCGGGGATGTTTGGCGACCCAAGTGTAGCACGTTAGCATGTCAGACTTCCCTAAGAACTATGCATGCATAGCACTCAGTACATACCAGGGACCCAGCCGACAGGCAAAAATATGTTGACTTGAATGAATGAATGAATGAATGAATGAATGAATGAATGAACGAACGAATAATCACAGCTCTCTAACTTGGCACATGTGGACACAAATGTGTGCTCTCGTATTAATTAGAACTTTTTTTATAGGTTATAGGTGACAGAAGCACAACTCAAACTAAATTAACAGAGCAAAGCAATTTATCTGGAAATCCAAAAGGGTTGGCTTCAAGTATCGCTAGAGATGTGAGTTCAAATCCAGCTCTCTCTCTCTCTCTCTCTCTCTCTCTCTCTCTCTCTCTCTCTGTCTCTGTCTCTCTGTCTTTCTCTCTGTGTGTCTCTCTGTCTCTCTCTCTCCCCCTCTCCCCTTCTCTGTCTCTGTCTCTATCTCTGTCTCTGTCTCTGTCTCTGTCTCTCTTCATTTGCAGCCCTGCTTCTCTCTGCTCGCCCTCACTCTTAAACAAACTCACTCCATGTAGAGGCAAGAGGCCCCCAGAACTCTAGGCTTCTTTGGTTGTTACAGCTTCTGATCCCAACGGTAGAGAGAGAGTTTTTATGAAGACTTTCAGCTAAAGGATCAAGGCGAGCCTTGATTGGCTTGACTTTAATAACTAGTATGTTCTTGAAACAGTAATAAAAAAAAATTGCCTACTATTTATATCACACGTATTTTGTGTTCCGAATTGCCCTAAGACCTTTGCATGGCTTCCCTCCTTTGATTCTCAGTCACCTTACGTGCCGAGCATTGCTGCATCTGAACCTCACAGAACTAATGGGATTCTCTCAGAGTGGGAATAGAATGATTTCCAAAGGAAGGTATGCTGGGAAGAAAAAAAAGAATAGTTCTACCCTATCCCAAGAAATTGCTGAAATGCCAGTTTAATCCAAATATTCTAGAAGGTGCTGATTAAATGAGAAAAGTATGGATTCCTTTATGACTGATTAATGCCGAGAGCACAGGCCAAGCTCGCGCGCTCTTCCCTCCATCTGGAAGGCCCTTCCGCTCCCTCTTCTACGCCCATGAAGACAGAGCAAAGGCCCAGGGCTTGGGCTCCAGAGCCAGACAGCAGGTGTTTGAGTCGGGCTCCATTTGCCGGCTGTGGGATCTCGATCAAGATGGTTATTCTTCCAAACCTCAGTTCTCTCATCCATATAACGGACATACTTATAAGGTTACTGTAAAAATTAAGTTAGCTAATTTATATAGAGTATAGGTCATAGTGCCAACTCCTAACTGCTTGTTCAAAACCAATGATCGCTGTTGGTACAGGCGGCCTCAGGAGTGTATGATCTGTGCTTCGCAGAAAAGCACCTTGTTTGGTTTAATGCTCTGCTGTCACCTTCCTGAAATTCTCAATAATTTTATCTTTGAACTTCTGTTTTGTAAGGGAAGCCCAGTGGGCCAATAGGACAAGCCCATGAGGAGAGGAGATGAGTCCACCATTCCCGGCCCCATGTTCGCATATAGGGTAGCATTGCAAACCTCCATGAGCACAGAATTCCAATGGACTCACGTTGCATAGGAGTTCAGTAAGACTCAAAGCCAATATAGATAAATGGGTTACATCTTTGACTAAGTAGAGGTACTGACAGCTCAGAATCACGTTTTCTCTTTGAACCAGAACTTGCTTCAAACACAGAAACGACGCAATGCCATTTCAGGAAAAACAAAAGACCAAGGAACCATATCATACATATCCTTTCCCACTCCTGTTACGTCCCCATATTAGCCAACCACACACTGAAAGTGATGACAGAGAAGGAAAGAGAAAGAGAACACAACACAGAGTCCCTTTACCTTTCTGCCCTTCCTTACTGATCAGCAGGCAAAAGGCAGAGTGTTGGTTGAATGTACATATATAAAGAAGTGAAAGGAAGCAAAAAAAAAGGTGAGTTTGTTTCATGTATCATTTCTACTGTTGTGCTACAAATAAAATACGTAGGAGCAATAAAATGCAAACTGTGCGATTTCGGCAATTCTAAATATGAGATAAATGCTCATACTTACATTTAAAGCTGGCATTGCACAATATGAAGATGAATGGGAAAACGCATGCTAATCATTTAAATTTGTAATTTTTATTTACTAACAATGACATTAACTGGCAAATAAAAACACCATGACAAGTTGGTAGACCACAGAGGGAAAAAATGTTTTAGTTTCAGTCTCTTTAGTGGAATTTATTTTCTTGCATTTGAACAAGGGGTTCGTTGTTTTCATTTTGCATGGGCTCCACAAGTTATGTAGCAAACCCTGGCTGTGTTGTTATTGTTATTTCAGCCTAAGAATGAATCTAGTCCTGCCTAAATCCCACTGCCTCCAGGAAGGCTACCTTGATTACCTGGCACAAATCAATCTCATTCCCTGTCTCTTGCTTAATCCTGTAGCACTTTGATTAGATATCTGTTTCAGCACAATCTCCAGTGAGATTTGTATATACACTGGCCTCACCTCCCACCCCCAGACTGTGAACTCCTGGGGTTGGGAACCTTGTTTTGTAGCCCCTGTAGCCCCAGAGCTCTCAGCTTAGATGTCAGACCACACCACTCATCAATTGAAGCTTGCTGAACAGAATCCTCAGCCTCTTCGGGAACTGCTCGACCTGATGTGAACTTCTCTTTGGGGGCTCACCCTGGATATTGCACTTTGATCAAATGCAAAGGTTCCAGAAACATCAGGACATTACTTTTCCCACAAGAGTTTTCTTCCACATTTTGATTTTACCTTTTGATCTCAGACAGTCAGGATGATATGCAGATTTCACTGGCTGTCCTGGGGATGGTCTTCCTTTCCTGAGGCAGCAAAGGGTTCCTCCCCCTCCCCAAAACCTGGCAGTTGTTCTCTGGGTTCTCGCTTCCCCATTGCCAAGCTTTGGCCTTGTGAGCAGCCTAACAGCAGCAGAGGGCTCTTCTTTTCTCTCTCAGCAGAAAGAGAAGCCAGCTGCTAAGAATAGCCTGTGTGCCCCTGGTGCTGGATCTCTACCCCACTGTCCTTGGAGTCAGGTCGTTGGGCTAAGAGAAACATGGTGCCGATGAGCTGGCCCGTTGTCCTGGAGTAGATGCAGGACTCCTCACCGAGGTCCTGAGTCCCCGGTGATTCAGCCCCTGGCCTCCTGCCTTGTGGGCCCGTACCACACCCATGCCCTGGTGGTTGTGAACATCGGACGCTCCCCGCACACACTTCTGCACCAGGCCTCCCTGTGCCCTGGTGCCCTCGTCTCTGACAGACTTAATTTCCCTTAACCACCCCCAACTTGGCTACTCACCAGGCCTCGTCACTCCTTTAGCGAATTCCTCCTTAAAGCTCATCATAAACATAAAATGTGGTTATTCATTTGGGACTATGAAAGAATCTCTTTTTCAAACCTGTATTAGAGGAGAAATATATATAAACATACATATATATATACACATAGATATATATACATATATATATATATAGAGAGAAACATTATATATATATATAAATATTATATATATAAACATTATATTTATGTACCGTGTTTCCCCAAAAATAAGACCTAGCCAGACCATCAGCTCTAATGTGTCTTTTGGAGCAAAACTTAATAAAAGACCCAGTATTATATTATATTATATTATATTATATTACATTATATTATATTATATTAAAATACAATATTTTAATATAAGACTGGATCTTATATAAATTTTTGATCCAAAATATGCATTAGAGCTGATGGTCCAACTAGGTCTTACTTTCGGGGAAACACAGTATAGCTAGATAGATAGATAGATAGATAGTAGATAGATAGATATGGTTTAAAAGCATGAAAACCAAATAGAACCAAAAGAAAACATAGGTGTATGATTTGTGATAAGGAAGGTCTTTTCTAAGTATGACATCCAAGGCGCAAATTATAAACTAAAAAGTCATAGATTCGAGCAGAGCAAAAACTTAGATTTGCATATTAAAGCATTACGTACAAAATGTAAAAGCACAGGGTGACCTACAACAATTTTCCTTGACACATGAAACAATGAACATCCTCAGCTTATAAAGTTCTCTAACAGAAACAACATGAAAGAGCAATTCACAAAAGAATAAATGCAATAAATGTCAGAAAGAAAATCATTGAAAAAGTGTTTTTTTTCTTAGAAGGCATGAAAAAGATGCAGATGAAATCCAGTATTAGCCAAGGTTTTGCCATGTGATTAGCTTTGGTGTCCTGATGGGTCGTTGTCACTTACCCACTTTATGACCTGGGGCTTGACCATGCGCCTTGATTTACTCAATGAGGCGTTCACAATGAGTATTTGACCAATGGCATGTGTCCCTATGTGCATACCTACCGTGTCACACTTCTCGCACACCTGCGTTCACGATGAGAAGAACATGCCTTGGGTGTCTGCTGGTTCAGAGAGGGTGAGGGACAGTGGTGCAGACCAAAATGGGACTCAGATCGTGCAGCCCATCTCCGCTAACCAGGCCTAGATTGGCCAAACTCCAGGCAACACAGAGACATGTGAGCAAGACATCCATGTTCCACTGTCAGGTATGCTGCTGTGTTCGGGTGGCGTGTCACGGGACCACTGTCGTAAAGGCGAACTGAAACAATGGTGGATATTGGTGCAAATGTAGAGAAATTATTTTGGTCAGTCCAGTCAGAGAATTGGAAAACATAAAGGAAGGCAGCGAGAAAGACGAAGGAAGTTTAACCAAGGGCAGGGGCAGGTAGGAGAGATGGACAAAGAAGAGAAAATTATGGTGAACCGCTCTTTTACTGGATCGTTATGCCTAAGGTAATTGGAGTTAGAATATATAATACACGCAACATCGAAACCAAATAATTGAGCGAGCGTAAAGCAGAAACCAGAGCCATGTTACCACATATGATTATCAGGCCGACACTGATGCTGCTAAGAAAGGTGCTAACTCACATCCGTAGAGCGTTTTTCAAAGTGAAAACAATCCTCACTTGGTTGTCAAAATTCATGGATTCCCATTTTACAGATGAGGAAACTGAGACTCAGAAGTTTTATGGTTTGCCCAAGGTCACAGGCAGTCCTGAGATTCTGCATCACAAAACCAGTGTCCCTGGCTGGCTCAGAGTTTCTCTGACTGACTTGTGGACACAATTTCCTGAGAGACCCCAACAAGCACTTCTCCTCTAAGTAGGGGAAATTGAGCTTATTAATGATCACATCTATACTAATTATGAGCAGTGATTGTTTAGAAGACCTGACTTTAGACTCCTCTCAGATCTTGTCAATTCCCATTACGGGACATGGCTAGGATATTTCTCATGAAAGGATGATAATTGCTCATTATTCAAAGGATTCAGTTGAGGGGCCTTTCATCAAAGGATCTGAAGCACCCCGCTGTGCTCCTTCAAAGGTAGCAAGGGTATTTACAGAGGGAGCCAGAGAGACAGAGCAGCATCCAGAGATTAAATGTGTGATGCACTATACCAGGAAACATACTGCCCACGTGGAAAAGTTACAGGAAACCGAGCTGTCCTTTGAAAGTGGCAAATGAAAAAGACCACGTTGGATTCTGGCCTCTGCACTGTAGCTGTTTGTTCCAGGATATGAGAACCCTAAGAAAGTTTTAAGTTGAGATTGAATTGACGGTATCTATAGGGCAATCTGCACTCACTGCAAGGGGCAGCGGTGGAGAGTGGGACCGAGTGACAGATGTGGGGTTAGGAGTCTGAGCTGAAGTCCTGCCACTGAACAGCTCTGGGAGCTTCAGGAAGTCTTTTTATCCCTTGCACCTTGTTTTATGTTCCCCTTTCTTGCTTCCCTTCTTCCATCCCTCTGATCCTTTGCTAACATTTGTAGAGGTTCTTTTATGCCATTTACAGGTGTGTGTATGGGGCGGGGGCCATACGGTGGATAACAGAAATCCCAGTCTACAGCAACTAAAGCCATAAAGTGCTTGATTTTGATCATTTGAGGGAAAAGTCCAGAAGGAAGTGCATCCATGGGAGTGAAGGGAGAGTCACAGAGCCACGTGTCTGTGGTTCCAGTGTTCTTGGCTCTGTCCATACTTTGTTCCACACTTGAACTTCACTCCATATTTTCCTGGTGATAATTTTGTAATCACAGTGTCTCTGCAGGACACAGACTCCCCCTATTCCATTTCCCCGCTGAGAAAGGTCTATTTGTGAGTTTCTAAATATTGGATCCTGTGTACCCCAGAACCTTATTTTGGGGGTGTTTCTTCTGGTGTCACCTATGGTAGTAGTTACTATGTCTGCCAGAGTCCAAATAGCAAAAAGGTGGCATACTCTAGTTGGGAAGTTTGAGAAGAAATTAAGAAAGGGACTCATTACAATGATGTGGTCAAGGGTTGTGGGAACAGGGGGACATGGTTCAGTTCCAGGTGCTGGTTACAGTAGAGAGCCATTGTCACCTGGGGATCTGAAGAACAAGGAGAGGGTGTGGTACCAGCTTCCAAAGATATCACTGCACGGAGAGGACAGCCCGACAAGTAAATTGGTGTGGTCACTATGGAAAACAGTATGGAGATTCCTCAATAAATTAAAAATAGAACTACCATAAGACCCAGAAATTCTACTTTTGGGTGTTCATCCAAAAAAAAATAAAAACACTAATTCAGAAAAATATATACACCCCTTTGTTCATTGCAGCATTATTTACAATAGCCAAAATATGGACACAACCTAGCTGTCCATCTATAGATGAATGGATATGGAAGATGTGGTACATTTATACAACGGAATATTACTCAGCCATAGAAAGAAGGAAATCCTGCCATTTGAGACAACATGGATGGACCTAGAGAGTACTGTGGTAAGTGAAGTAAGTCAGACAGAGAAAGACAAATCCCATATGATTTCACTTACATGTGAAAACTAAAAAACAAAATAAATGAACAAATAAAGCAAAACAGAAACAGACTCATCGATACAGAGAAAAACTGAGGGTCGCCAGAGAGGTAGAGGGGGTGGGGAGATGGGTGAAAAGAGTGAAGGGAAATAAGAGATAGAAACTTCCAGTTATAAAATAAAAAACTCACAGGGATGTAATATACAGCACAGGGAATATAGTTAACTTTGTATGGTGACAGATGGTCACTAGACTGAGCATGGTGATCATATTATAAAGTATATAAATATTGAATCAATCTGTTTTCCACCTGAAACTAATATAATATTGTATGTTAGCTATACTTTAATTTAAAAAAAAAAATACACGGCATTTGGTAGAGAGCAACCCAGCCTCAGAGGAGTCAGGACAATAGACCTTCCACTTCACACTCTTGGTGCTTTCATTGCCTTATCATTGGTGCCCTCTCCTCTCCCCAACAAATACCCGAGCCCCAGTACCTTTTAGTCATTTGAAATTAGCAGCAGGCAGTGCACATACCCTGAGCCCCACCACATTTCACGTACACAGTGGGGCCTGGGACAGAATGAGCCAGAACCCTCCTTTTAGAGCCATTACTTGAGAGAGTGAATAAATAAATTCCAGACAGCCTAAGAGAATGGCCTTGGAGAAATGGATGGAAACTCTAGGGACAACAGAACTAGGCTCACAATTTTTGGCAGGAGATGGGCCCAAGAATTAGCTGCCTCTCAAGAACTTTGAAATAGAGAAAATAAATCACCTGCCTAGAATTGGAGTTAAATCTACACTTAGTGGATGCGATTTTCGGTCTGTGGCTGGTGAGAGAAAAACCACGACTGGAAATGTGAATCAGTAGAGGGAGGGAACGAAAACATCAGCCGTCTCCTAAGGATTTGTTATGTGTCTGTCTGTCAGGAGACTCGATATGTCACACTCATGGTGTCATTTAATCACCACAACAGCCCTGTTCATCACCTTCGTCATTCCTATTTTATATACGAGCTTCCTGAATCCAGTGGATGGTCAATCACCTGCCCAAACTCTCACATCAAGTTAAGGGACAGAGAAACAAGTTAAATGCTCTGAATTCAAAGCATTGTTCAGGGAGATCGAGCTGGAAGTCACCTGCAATTTAATAAAATGAAAAAAACATCATCCAGAGTGTAAGATTTAATTATAATGATGATAGCCTGTCCTATTTCTTTGCTCCCTCTTCTGCACACAAATGCTTGAACTTGGCAGAGTTTTATAGCATTTGCCAGACGGCAGATACTGGGAATCCGTGGGGCAGTGGGTTGAAGAGTGGCTCCCAACAGATCTGTCCTCTTGGAACCACGGAATGTGACCGTATTTGGAAGAAAGTTCTTCGCAGATGTAAAAAAGATAAGGATCTCAAAATAAAATCATCCTGGATTAGAGCAGGCCCTAACTCCAATGGTAGGTGTCCTTTCAAAAGACTCAAAAGGAGATGACAGACAAAAAGACACAGGGAAGAAGGTCCTGTGAAAACAGAGGAAGAGAATATCATTATGCTGTCACAAACGAAGGAACGCCAGGAGCCACCAAAAGCTGATAGAGGCAAGGAAGGATTGTCCCCTAGAGTCAGAGGAAGAATTGCGGCCCTGCTGGCATATTGATTTTGGACTCTCGCCTCCAGAACTCTGAGAGACAGAACTTCTGTTGTCTTAAGGCACTAAGTTTGTGGGAATTTTTTGTGGCAGCCCTGGGAAATCTGAGGGCACCAACTAGGTGTTCTTGTCCATGGAAGATGCAGGAAGGGAGGAATTCATCATCTTGTTCCTGAAGCTTATTTCTCTGCTGTTTACCTACCAACTGACCTTTGGGCAACTATTAGAGAATCTGGAACTGAGCAGGTGTTCAATAAATATTTATGGACTGAATATGAGAAATGAGAGAGTTTCACATTAGTAACTCTAAGGGTTACCTACTAGTTATTGAGCACCTCATAGCGTCTAAGCACCTCCGTGGAGCGTCACATATACTTCCCCTCACCCTGAGAAAATGCTGCAAGGAAAATGTCAGGAACCCCATCTTCTGAAAAGACCAAGACTCCTGGAGGAAAACTGGGCTGCCAACTCCTAATCAGTGGCAGGTCGGACACAAAACAAGTGTCAGTCCAAAGCCAGCATTCTAAGATTGCAGCAGGTCCCGTCTGATCACGGGGAGAGGTTGCTCTAAAGGAGAGAGGATGTTTGGTCAGGTTGGGGCGCAATGAGTGTAAATGCCAAATCCTAGAAAGTGTGACTTTTAGCAAGGAAAGGCCACTCTGATCTCAGACCACCTTCTGATGTTGCTGTCACCTATTTTGCTAACCTTAAGGGGAGACTTTGATCGTCAGAGCCAAACCATCAGGGGAGTTGGCTGTCTCAGCCACCAGTGGGGTCCCTGTTCCTGGAGATGACTGGGCACTAGAAAAACCCTGGACAGCCAACCCCGGAGCTCTGAGATTCTTTGTTTCTATGAGATCCCTCTGGTGGCTGACTAAGGGACCAAAGGGCAGAGTGGTAGTAGAAAAAGCTTTGATAAGCTCCGGCTATAGGTGAGAATAAATATTAAATAAGTGAGCATTTAAAAATATTCCCACATTCTGCCTAGAATACAGTATGCATTTGATATTTGCTACTTAAAGTCAATTTTTTCAAAGCTCTTTAAGGTAGTTTAGTATAATAAGGATGCATTTCATATTTGAAAACATTTGAACGACATTATTATATGGACTTAGGAAATTACGTAAATTCTTTGAGCTGTATTTGTGAGAATTAAATAAGATAATGTTTGAAAATTCCCAACACTGTTTCTGACACATAGCAAACTTGCAATAAATGGTAGTAATTCTCTTATTTTAAGAGGAGAGCTATATCACATCAAGTAAAGAAAAGCCACAGATAACAGTCTTTAAAAAAAAAAAACTTGCATTTTTAAGAATATCCATAGCAAGGAAACAATGCTCAAAATATAATGCTAATTGGAAAAAGCATGTCAGAAATGTAGGTAGTTGTGAAAACTATGCAACATTAATTTCAAAAAAATATTTGAAGCCAACATTTAATAACGTAAATTTGTTATGTTTAGGTATGTCTCTGTTTATAGCTGTGTGGTCATGTATATAATCTACAGATGGGTCCTTATATAATAAATATAGGTATTTATATACAGATGTATTGAATTAACAAGTATTTATTAACTGCTTATAATGAGTGCAAGGTTACTTTAAAAATACTTCTGTGTAAATAGTGTGATATTTGTGGGTAAAATTTAATATGTGTGGGTAAATGCTAATTTAAGTCTAGGCTGTTATTGAGCATTTAAAGTATGCCTATCAAGAATCATTGCCTTTAGAGTGGTGACATGACACTTACAGTATTGTTAAAATTTACATCAGAAGATGTGTTAATTAGCGCAAAGATTGGTAGAAATTAATGTTATTGGTGAAGGGAGTAACGTTCAAGATGGCTAGGAATATTTTCCAGGCTCTCTCATTCTTGCATCAACCTGGCAAAATGAGCTGTCCAATGTCATCCATGAAACATCTGAGGGGCCCCTGTGGCTGTAAATCTGTGTGTTACATCGGGCTATCACCCAACCCCAACGCAAGTCCAGTGAATCTTGTGTCTAAATAACTCTGTTCCGCTTTCCAGGTGTCAGACTGACGGCTTTGGGGGAGTAGCAGTAGAAGGCGGTGCTCATGAACTGTACAAAAAGGAAGTGAGATGGTTTTTGTACCTCTGTGCAAATGCTTGATCTACATCTGGCAGAATTTTGTAGAACCCTTGCTTTATTGTAACAAACTACTTGATAGTGAAATTAAAAGAGATGCAACACAGACTTTTCTAAACTCTAAGGGAAGAGTCTCATCAGTCTATACCCACCAAACACTTACCAATATACGTAGGTCATACATGCCATATATTCTGGGAACATAGATAATATTTTATGACGTATATAATGTGCCATAAATTAACCATTCGTATGTATGTGCCTATAGTTTAAGACTTTTTGGTCACCCTGTAGGTGTGTATACACACACACACACACACACACACGTTATACACACACTCATTAAAGCTGAAAGGAAATGTATCAAATGTTTACAGAGATTACCTCTAGGTAATGTTAATTTTCTTCTTGATCCTTTTTTATTTTCTAAATTTCATTCACTTAATCAAACAAAAAAGTATCAGAAAAAGGCAATAAACATTATAAAAATATGCATTCACACTTTACCGTTGCAGATTTGCTCAAAGGAAACAGATGGCTGCTGGTCCTGTAACATTCTGTCTTCTAAAATTAGAGCCAGTGACTGTGGTGTGATCCATTGCATGAAATGGATTTCAGATTTAAAAAAGCAAATAGACATACCTGCAAAGCATTCACGTAATCTGGAGGAGCTGAGGTGGATCTGGCCAGCACCGTTGATGATACAATGACATGCCCGGAATGTACAGAGTGTGCTCAAGCCATGCACGTTTAGGACAGAGATGTCCCCATTCTCATGAGCTTTCAGTGGATTCACAATCTCAACTGCAATACTGGTCTCATTTTTGGGGTGAAAATTCCACGAAGGCAGAAATGCCCATGCTCTGTTCACAATTGACCTTGTAGGTGTCCCCCATGTTGTGTATTACAGCAGCTGCAAAATAAATATTAATCAAAATGAAATTGAAAAGATGTGCTAATGAAATTCAAACCACTGGGAATCAGTTCACCAGAATTTGTGAGGGTCCGGTGCCCAGCATCGGGCTGAGTGCCAAGATAAGAGCAGCACACGGCCCTGAGGTCATGTGCTCCCTAGAGAGTCACAGCGCAATAAGGGAAATGACAGACTTACATACAAAGCACACAATTAGCTAAGTGGAGGGAAAGGTTGATTCCTCACAAGTGAGAGGTCATGAAAGACATCATCCGAAAGATGATTCCAGGCCTGGGTTAGTGACCAGTAAGAGTCAGCCAGGTAAAGATGGGGGTGGGGGTGGCAGAGACATTCCAAGCAAGAAGAAGCAGCATGTGTAACTGCATGGGAGGTCCAAACAATATGGCGAATCTCAGTACCTGGCCATTTAGATGGGTTAGAGCTGTAGAGGGTTCACAAGCCATGGCAGGGAGCTGGGCTTTTTTCAATCTGCAGGCGATGGGGAGCCATGGAAGACATACGAGCAGAGGAGTGGCTGATGGATATATTTGCAATGAACCTTTGGGCATCTCTATGTAGGGTGTTCTCTGGCAATAATGGGTGGAAGGGAGGGTGCTGAGTCAGGCAGAGTGGGAGATGGTGAGCCACAGTCATGGGGAAACAAGGTGTGGACAGGCTAAAGGGATATCTCTAAAGTCATATTGACATAATTCGGTGGCATCATTCACTCACTGAACAAATATTAGTTGAGTGAAAGAATAACTCGAAATACATTAAGTTCAACAATCATGCCAGGTTATTGGAAAAAATATTTGGAGACTGTCCTGTCAAAGTAGTGTTTCTGAAAGGCACTTGGTGACGTGCATTTTTATATCATGGGGCAGAATCATAGCTCGTCTTGTTGCGTAACAGCATCGACAATAATTATGTCTCATAATCTTTATAACTATGAAACTCACTTGATCATCTTGAGACTCTACGACTGAGAATGATAAGTTATAATTATCCCCATTTTAAACATGAGGAGAATGATGCTTAGACAAAGTAAAAACTTGCATGATGCCAAATATTACATAAGTCATCACTTACGTGATGGTGTGTGTGCATATTTTGTTTTGTTAAGGTCATTGGTCATGTCACCAGGCCAAACTGTAAAACAAACAAACAAACAAACAAACAAACAAAAACCTGATAAAATGTACCTGTGAGACAGTTATAGCCCAATATGATCATAATTAGACCTCTAATTGCAAAGTGAAAAGTTCTAAGACCATTATGAAAAATTCACATAAAACATATCTTTTACTTCAATCAATCAATTTTACCTGAAAGAAATTTATATTTTCAATTGCAAAGCATGATGCAGAACACAGATAGATGAATCATTCTACGACCTGAGCTGTGTTAACTAGAATTTCCTCCGCTCATGACTTCACTTCCATTAACTTGACAAGATAGATTATGTCTCTGTCAAGAGAGGAATAGTGAGTCCAAACAGTATAGTTTTAACCTAACAGAAATGTTAACTAAAAAAAACCCATAGTTATTGGGGGTTTTGTTCTTGAAAACAACCCTTCTCTTGGACATGTCTTCAAAAGATACAATCGTAGGTTCTAGCTGATGGTTGAAACCTAAACACTAAAGATAAAATAACAAAAGACATTGATTTTTCTCTGATTGAGCCATCAATGGACAAACTTGAAAATAAAAACATCTCTTTCATCCTGTCTTCCTCCCTTCAACACACTTTCAAAGCTCATCCACTTAACGTCTTCCAAAACTTTCTCCTCTATTATCCTGCCTTCACGCAACAGCCATGTTCATCTTTTGGAAACAAATATTAGACGTTTTTTTTCCCCAAATTAAAGTCCTGCAATGGTTCCCATTTGACTTGAAATTGGATTTAGTGTCATTGCTCTGGCTCACAAGCTTTGCTTATTCTCTGTGCCTACGTCTGAAACTTCTCCGTTCTCCAGGTTTCCTTCTACACCTCGTCTCAGCCATCCTACTCCTGACTCCCTCCGGAATGCTCAATATTCGTTTTGTATCTTTGTACTTTGTACACCCAGGGTTCCGGGCTTTTAATAGCTGGAGTCGACAGAACTTTCTACACATTTGGAAGTGAGGAGGAGGGAAGGGAAGCATTGACTGTCACATCATGTTTCTAATTTGCCTTTCTTCACTTAAGTGAAAATATTAAATTAACTCTGCTATCAAAAACTGAAAGCAATGGAAGAATTACGACTGTTTACAGAGCAATAGTAATTATGTTGTAATAATGACTAAGTGTAACTTAATTGTGATTTGCTCATAAATGCCAGCCTCCTCTCTCACAGCGTGAAGTAGAGAGCTAAGGTCTGGTCTAGGGGAATATTGGGGCACAGGCTATTTGATCTACCGCATCCCATTTAGGAGATCATGAGCCCTCAAAGGAATGAAGACCTAAATTCAGGATGTCGACCAGTTGACCAGAAAAGACCCAGTGGGTGTAAGGCCAGGAGTAGACCTATGATCTCTTGGTTAGAGAACAACAAAGAATACTTCCAATACCAAAAGCTAGGAAACTGTAAATTGTTCACAGGTATGAGAGGTAAGTGGAGACAATCATAGATTTCAACATGAGGACCAAATAGTCAATGAGCCCTAATGACATATGAAGAATTCAAAGGAGGAGATCAAATGAACCAAAGGTGGGTAGAAAGCTGGAGGAGAAGAAAACATGTACAAGTATGTAGCAAGCAGCAGCTGTATCAGGGACACATAAAAAACTCACAAATCAATAAGACAAATAGCCCAATAGAAAACTGAGCATGAAAGGTACAGAAGGAGGGATACAAATGATCAACAAGTATATGAAAAGTTGTTCCAGCCCAGCGAAATGCAAATTAAGACAACAACAAGGCATTTCTCCTCATCCATGGGTTTGGCAAAAATGGAAAGCTTAATAATAGCCATGTTTGGCAAGGGGTTGGGAAACAGAGACACCCTCACATTCTGGCGGGGTGTACAGAGGCAGACCTGATTCAGAGGGTGGGTTGGCATTATAGGGAACTGTCTAGTGGCGGTTAATGCGGGAATGGCTAGTAGCTATGGATGTTGCATAGAACAGTGTGGCCTCTAAAATAATGAGGTCGATCTATATTAACACTTAAAGTTCTCAGAGACATATTGTCAGATGAGATAAACAGTGACTCCAGGTGGCAACAAAAATCATCATCCAAAAAACCTATAGGCAAAAGAAGACTATGTAAAAAGGCTTTTAAAATCAGGCTACAAAGATAAAGCGGCACTGTAGCTGGTAATTACCTGTACAGAGCACAGGGACCTGCAGCCAGGGCTGAAGGAGGGATCTTGTTTTATCTGGAGTGTTTGAATGAAGTTCAACTGCACTGGACATGTTGCAAAAGATGGGAAAGTTGCATATTTTTTTTATAAAAATGTGGCAACGATAGTTTATTTTTTTAATTAAAATTTATGGGGGTGACATTGGATAGTAAAATTTCATAGGTTTCAACTGTACAGTTCTGTAATACATCATCTATATATCACATTGTGTGCTCACCACCCAGAGTCAGTTCTTCTTCCATCACCATATATTTGATCCCCTTTACCCTCATCTACCACCCCCTCCCCCCTTACCCTCTGATAACCACTAAACTATTGTCTGTGTCTACGAGTTTTTGTTTCTTTATTTGTTTGTCTTGTTCCTTTGTTGCTTTCAGTTTTATATGCCACATATCAGTGAAGTCATATGGTTCTTGACTTCTTCTGTCTGACATATTAGCAGAATAATCTCAAGATCCATCCATGTTGTCGCAAATGGCAGTATTAATTTAAAGAAAGAAACAAATATACGAACGAACATGATGGAGGAACAAGGGTACGTACTCCCACCTTCAGTTCTTTAAGCTTCATGTGACATTTCTAACAGTCACTGCCATTAATTTTAACTTGATTTATTTTAAAACATTAATTTTTAGAAAATGAGATTAAATAATTGAAAAGAACAAAAGAAAACAATTAAACAGAGTATTTGCCTATAACCTGTGAATGTGAACATGGGGTATGAGATAGCATTTTCTAGAAAATGTAATGAAAAAACTAGCAGCCATCTGGAGAGTTCAAGCTGTAATATCCTGCATGTCTAAATTATTTGCAATAAGCATAGCAATCTCTTTATATCCAAGATGTCAATTACTTTAAAAAAAAAAAAAGTAAGTTGAAGAACTGGGATGCTAGAATCTCAACACTAAGACTTAGAGTTTCCCTACTTAATATTAACAATTTTCATAGATGAATAATTATCACTATAAATTATAAGCTAAGGACATTTTGATTACAGACAAGAGTAACCAACTCTGATTAAGTGGAGCAAAGAGAGAATGAATTGGGGGATAAAAGTGGCTCACAGAAGAGCAGGAATAACTGAGAAACTAGGCTCAGAGCTGGGGTTTACGTAAGGGTTAGGTAACCTGGCTATAAAAGTAGATATCGTTTATTACATGCTAACTTTAGGAAGCTATAAAGTAACACACCTGTATTGAGTTCTTGTACTAGTCTCAATGCTATTCTAAGCCCTGGGAGTATATTAACTCATTTATTTTCTCCCAACAATCATTATGTCCATTTTATACCTCCAGAAACAATCCGTGAACAAGACCCAGAAAGGGGAGGCAAGCCAAGCAGTCAATTTCCAGGGGCCACATTCTTAATTCCTGCCTCTAGTGTGTGATCAGCAAAGCTTGTCTAGGGAAATGGCAGCTCTGTCAGGGGCCACACATCCTAGGCCCTCTCTGGTTCTACCAAGTGAACTGGACAAAGTGAGGCAGGCTCCTTCACAGCTCACCCTTCAGGACTTTCTGCAGGATCCTTCGTGATTTCTCTCCCCCATCTGCCTGGAGGGTGTCAAAGTCCTGGAGCACTTTGGAAGCCACATGGTGATACCAGAGTCTCCACCAGTGTAGGTTCCTGGCTGACTGAGGGGAGCAAACCCCCGGCCCCACCCTATATCTTCCTTAATACATTTCTCTCATAATAAAGCATTGAGATTTCCAGATTCATCTACTATAACATCTAGTGTTACCATAACGAATCCATCCAGACATGTAAAATGTACTAGAAAAATACAGAGAGATTGGATGTCTAGGGAAATCTTCCCAGGGCAGGTGACATCTGAAATGGAAAAACAACTGAAAACTTGAAAATGTCTCCCAAAGTTGGCCATATTTCAGGAAGTACCTGGGTTTGAAGTTAAAGGGTTTTGAGTAATCAAAGATTCTGAACTTCTAGAATTTCCCAGGCTGTTCAGAATATATGCGCCCATGGGAAAAGCCAAATCCAGAAGTGAAATGTTGCCGCCATCTTCTTTTTTCTAATTTGATCCAACTGGGTTTAATTCAGTGTGTTTTCTTGGACTCCATTTTTTCTCAAGGTTCTGTGCTAAAGCCAATGGGAAAACACCCAAGGAAAAGATCAGCTTTTCTCTCTCAAGGGCTTTCCAATCTAAGGATGGAGGTGTGCACTTGGTCTTCAAGCCGGGGATGGGTGATGGCTTAGGTTCTTCCAAGGGCTCCTTTGGCATTCTCTTATGAGTGGAAATATCACTGATATGAACAGCAGCCATAGAACAGTTTGTCTGTCTACCAGATATCAGAGTGATTTGGGAGAGAGAATCTCAGTTCATCTCATTACTTGTTTCCCCTGAAGTTGTAACTTGTCTGTCAGGACTCAATTCTATCCAGCGATTGCCACTTTGGGCTAAATTTATTGACATATATCATACTACATAAGCTTCAAGATAAGTTTCTGAAACTGGCACTGTTGGAAGCATTTAAAAGAGGCTACCTGTGGCTCAGAGTAAAGGTGCTTGCCCAAATCTACCCAGGCAAGAAGATTCAGAAGGGAGATTTGGACCTCATGTTCAACCCTACACTTCCAGAACTGTGTCTACCCCCTATAGCTCTCATCTCACCCCCGGCCCCACTTCCTTCCCTGAACTCTAAATTCTTAAAAAAAAAGTCCTTTTCTAAGTAGCTGTTTTTCTTCTGACCCTCCTTTACTTGAGATTGAAGTCTCAAGATGCGTGCTCACCTCACTCTGCTTCAACAGACCTGGGAGGGAAGGAGGAAGGTGGGGGGGGGGAGAGAAAATAGCTCAGCAGATGTTTCCGGGTAAATTTTTTTTTTTTAAGTGCAAGTTGCTAATGTGGAGGTCTATTTTGGAGCCTGCCAGTGTTAGCAGATGTTTAAGACAAGTAAGTACCTGTTCAGACAATTATACATAGAAATTAATGGCAGTTTTGCATAGTCAATCTGCAAA
The DNA here is from genome assembly GCF_057876585.1 of Rhinolophus sinicus. NCBI lineage: Eukaryota > Metazoa > Chordata > Mammalia > Chiroptera > Rhinolophidae > Rhinolophus > Rhinolophus sinicus. Next base: position 209,383,698 of record NC_142501.1, read on the forward strand.
AAAAAAAAAAAGCTAGCATAGTAGGACCTCTTACATAGATTCAGGATGCTTCTCCTAGATAGGTTCTTGGGGACCACTTTGGACCCCGTATTTAGTCCCGAACCTTCATACTTATAAAAACGGTGCCATTCAAAAGGGGAAATAGAAACAGACTGTGCCTACAGAAACAAGCTAGAGAATAAAATTAGAGAACATAATGCCTGGCAACTCTGACACTGAGATGCCAGAGCTCCGATTAATTGCAGCTATGTTGTTTTTGGACATAAATATTTACACTTCATTGCTCATTAAAATTCTGCTTCTTAAAATATTAGACCCAAACCTCTGATTGCTGGATAATTAATGGCAAAATAACACATCAAGACTTTCAGGAAAATTGAAAGTGTGCAATTTTCACTCTGCGTGTTCTCACAGTGGGGATGGTAAGTGCCCAAGAATTTCATTCAGTAAACATTTACGGGGTAAGGACATAAGTACTGAAATTTGAAGGTACGAAGGACACAGTTCCAGCTCTTCAGCTGCCTACTGCTCCTGAGTCTGCCTACTGCCGCAGTCTCACGTCACGAAGCTGAATGGTCTCGAAGAGCTACTGGAAGAATTCCCCTCTGAATGGGAAGGAGTTTGCAGGCCCTGGCTTTACCCCAGCTGCAAGGCCTACCTGGACCCACACTGGAAAAGCATACCTGGGCAAGGGGTCCTTCGCAAAACCATGAGAATGGTAGTGAGAGCTTCAGAAAAGTCCTAAGGTGATCTCCTCCAAGACCAGTAGGTACCTCGGACAGTGAGCTGCTTTTCTGGGACGTGAGGGCCAGTGGAGCTTGCCCTCCGATGGGTGACTATAGTTGACAGTCCTGCTTCCACAGCCATCTGTTTAGAGTTACATGTGATATTATTTGCCAGACTTGTGTCATTGCTCTGCATCGTCTGGTAATTTTCCAACAGGCACTAGAGCCCCGTCTCCTTGGTGTGTAAGTCTGCCTTAATGGGGTGACCATGTCACTTTTCCACGGCTGAAAACACCTTTGCATTTCCCTTTGCTGGCAGGCTGGCTTCTCGTGAAGCACTCCACCATCTGGCTCATTCCTGTATCTCCAGTCTTATTTCCAGTGACTTCAGCCTGACAATATTAACCCCAAATGTGCCAAACTACTTTAGAATTCCATGTTTTGCAGATGTTTGCCTTCTGTCTGGAAAGCTTTGCTCCCGAGTTTTGCTTCAGTGAGGTAAACTATTCATTACTGAGCATTGAGTACTCTGGTGTCTCCAAATTTGCAAAAATTTTCCTAACCTGCTCTTTATCTATCCAGCGTACAAGGTACTTACTTCTATTATGGTTATTATCCTATGGCATTGTCATAATAGGTTTTTATCCTATGACATTGCCATCATAGATTTGCATGCCTATCCACCAAACTAGCTGTGACTTCCCTGAGGGTGAGAGCACGCACTCATCTTGACAGTTCCTCCCCGAGCAACTATCTCGGCATACAGTGGGGACTCACAGGATGTCTTTGCTATCACTGCATCAGTCTGAGCACATTCCCTTTGGAGTGACAGACTGCCAACCAGTGAAACAGCAAGAGGAGAGTACTGCTGCCCATGAGTGTGGCTGTGGAGTGGCACTAGACACGCATGATGGTGTCCCAGAACTCACGTTGTCAGAACTTGACATCTCTTGGCTTTGGTTCTGCTTCTCTCTGGAAATTAGCCTTATTTGCCCACAATTCAAGTGGACTTTTGTAAACTAGTGGCTGCTTGATGTTCTGGGGTTACACCCTTGACTTTATGAACCAAAAGAAAAGAGAGAACATCGCTCTTCAGTGGCCATATATAAATTCCCAGGGAAGGATTCCAGTTGGCCAGGATGTGGTGTCATGTTCACACGTGGGGCATCACTGAGGTTAGGAGGACAGGGCGATGTGTTTGGAGTAAGGTCTGGATGAGTAATCCGCTCACCCCAAAAGGCTATAGGGTACTGTGATGGTCAGGTACATCCAAACCACAGAGAGTGGGGCAGGGAGGAAGGAAGAAAGGTAGTGAGTGGGGTCAAAAAAAGCAGAGAGCAAATCTTCAACCGACTAAAACAATAGTGGTTTTCTATCCCTGGCTGCTGGAACTGACTTTAGCAGCGTACATCCCCCATACTGAGTGCTTCACTGACTGAGCAAACTGGTAAAAATATCAGTGGCTTGTATGATGACAGAGAAAGGGTCTGGCCCTGCGTGTTTCAAGATTGCAAGTTTATTTCTTTGTTCAAGACCCAGACACTCTTCAAGCTTACAACATACTGTGTTTAGTTTCCAACATAAAAATCTTCATGTATATTAAGAGAATCTCAATCCAGCAATCTAGCGGGGCTACTTTTAGACTTCTGCCCACAAGCACAGGCATCAATCTGTTTTCTACGAAGTGTTGTTTGCTGTGATAATCTCACCTCCACCAAATGTTCCTATCTTTAACGCCTTGTTATTAAAATTGTGTGTAGATGAAACTCAAGAAAGAGAAGGCCAGGGGCTGAGGGTATCTGGCAACGTGAGGCTTTAGAAAGGCAGCTGGTGGGAGAAATGTTTCCTTGGCTTTAAGTATGTCTTTGCTACCAGCTCACCTCGGAGATGTCACTTCACCTCTCTCGGCCATTATTTGAGCTATAACGTAATGACTTATTGGCATCTTTCAGCATTAATTCTCGATACATCTATGGAAGATTCTTATGACAAAAATGAGATTTGAACAAGTGGCTTCATCCAGGCCACTGGAACCCGGAACACAGCACAGTCGTCATTCACGGAGACTAACCTGGCCGTCCACCCAGTGAGCACACGACTTAGCTTTGTGCCTTGGGTCAGACCACATCAGTGGCACATGTCCAAACAGTATGCTTTACCCTGTTCCCATTAGCCACTTTGTGTCCCTCCCAAAGGAGCCGATGTGTTGTTATTCTCCAAGAACTGCATTGACTTTTTGAATTCAGTTCCTTCCACCAGGACGGCTCTGTTTCTCCTCCTTTACCTGTTCACGTCCTGTGCATCCCCGAAGGGCCAGGAAAAGACTCCCTGCTCTGTAAATGTTTCCTGTTTCCCAACTCACTGCCCTCCATCAGAATGCTTCTCACCCTTTCCTACTGAGCTCTTACAGCTCTTCGTTTACACCTTTAAATAACTGCGAGCATGTTCGACCTTGCCTTACAGTTATTTGGGGATTTATCTCATCTGTCCCGCTGCCGTGCGAGCACCTCCCCATCAGGATGGGTGATCTGTGTAGCTGAGTACCAGTGGGTTTTGCAGCAACACCAGCCGCAATCAAATCCCGGCTCTGCTATCCAGTCCTTTGGGGAATTACCTAATCTCCACGATCATCAAATTGCTTGTCAGTAAAAATAAGAACCACCAGAGTGTTCGAAAGACAAAATGAGACCATCTGAGGGAAACCACTCAGGGCCGGGCCTGACACGTGGAGCAAGTGTGCTTCAGGTACATTAAGTGAACAGTCACTGAGCTGGATGCCATCTGGCTGCCGCTGTTTCTACGGAAGAGTGTACCAGCAGTCCATAACTGGATTATTGAGCATGACTCCATTGCGTGATATGCCACGGCTTTTGATGGACAGTTAAGCTGTTCCCAGTTTTTAACTAGTGAAAATAAAGTTGCTCTGGATAGTCACATACAAGTGTTATGTAGATATATAATTTCATTTCTTTAGGCTAAATATCTAATAGGGGAAAGGCTGGGTCAGGTGATAGGACAAGTTTAAGTGTTTCAGGAACTGCCAAACTGTTTCCAAAGGGGTTGTGCCATGTCACATTCCCACCAGGAGTATGTGGGGCTTCTGTTGTTCTGTGTCTTCGTCAACACTTGGGATCGTGGATCTTTCTAATGTTAGAAACTTTGGAAGGTGTATAGTGGCATCTCCCAGTGGTTTTAGTTTTCATTTCCCTGGGAACCAACGATGATATCGTAAGTTTCTCAGAGAATTTTAATAAGAGTTTATCTGAGCCAAAACTGATGACAATTGTCAGGAAACACGATCTCAGTGGCTCCTATGACGAGTACCTCTTTTATGCTTACGGGCTCTTCCTATTTCTTTTTAGGTAATGTGTCTATGCAAATAATTTTGCTCTCGTTTGTAATTGCGTTGGTTGTTTTTATATGATTACTGGGAGTTCTTTGTATATTTAAGACGCAAGTTATTTATTAGATATATGCTTTCCAAATATGTTTTCCCAGCCCGTGGCTTGTTGTATTCCTTTAACTGTATCTTTCAAAAAGCAGAAGGTTTTACTTTTGATTCATTCCAAATTGTTCTTTAAAGAATTAGACTGTTAACGCTGTATCTAACAAGTCTTCGCATAACCTAAGATTATAAAGGGCTTATTCTATCATTTCTTTTAGAAGCTTATAGTTATTGTATGTACAACAGTACATCAGGTGCAAACTAAAAAAATTAGAGTAGTGGGCTTCTAGGACTGCTATGCTATTTTTTTGGCTTTGGATAGAATTATAGATTGAGAGGTTTGTTTATTTGCTTGTTGTTTGTTTTGTTGGTTTTTTAAAATTCCTTTAAAGACGTTTTTCAGCTACCTTCCCATAAACACTGTTTTCAATGAGAAATCTGCTGTCATTCTTAACTTTGTCCCTTTGTACGCAATGTGTCTTTTTTCTCTGTCTGCTTTTAAATGATTTCACTTTATCACTGGCTTTGAGAAATTTCATTATGTGCTTTATAGTTTTCTTCATGTTTCTTGTGTTTGGGTTTCATTACATTTACTTAATCTGTGGGTATGTACTTTTCATCAAAAATTTGGCTATTAATCTCTCTCTCTCTCTCTCTCTCTCTCTCTCTCTCTCTCTCTCACACACAGACACACACACACACACACACACCCTCCTTTTGCGGAGACTTCAATGTTATGCACATTAGGCCAGGAAAAGTTTTCCCACGACTCACGGAAGCTTTGCTCATTTTTCACTCTTCTTTCTATGCTTCACTTGGACAGCACTTTATTGTCACATTTTCAACTGTACTCCTTTTTAAATTTTAATATTTAATTTGCTTTTATTCCCATTCAGTGTATTTTTATCTCAGTCATTTCATTTTGGGTCTTTTATATGTCTTTACATCTCTACTTTCTTTTTAAATATAAGGAAACAATTATAATAACAGTTTCAATGTTCTTCGTTGTTTTTAAATATTTTTATTAAAAATATAGCTACATACAATATTATAGTAGTTTCAGGTTTGTACCATAGTTATTCAACATTTATATACCTAAAGAAGTGATCCCCATGGTAAATCCAGCAACTATCTGACACCGTCCCAGGCTATCACAATGTTATTGACTATATTCCCTATGCTGTACATTACATGCCCATCACTTACTGCTTTTATACCTGGAAATTTGGACCTCTTATTCCCTTTCACCTTTCTCACCCCTTTTAAACTTTTCAATTACAGTTGACATTAATATTATTTTATATTAACTTCAGGTGTACAGCACAGTGGTTAGATATTTATATAATTTAAGAAGTGATCCCCCTGACTAGTCTAGTACCCACCTAGCACTATACATAGTTATTGCCGTATAATTGACTATATCCTCTGTGATTTACTTTACATCTCCATGACTATTTTGTAACTACCAATTTGTCTTCTTAATCCCTTCACCGTTTTCACCCTGCCCCCTACCCCCTTCCATCTATCACCCCAACAAATCTAGTACCCATCTAACACCATACAGTGATTATAATATTATTGACTATATTCCTTATGCTATATCCCACATCCCCATAACTACTTCAGAACAACCAATTTGTACTTCTTAATCCCTTCCCCTTTTTCACCCACACTCCCAAATCCCTCCCATCTGGCAACCATGAAAATATTCTCTGTATCTATATCTGTTTCTGTTTTGTTAAATTTGTTCTTAGATTCCACATATAAGTGAAATCACATTGCATCTGTCTCATATACTCCACTCAGCACAACACCCTCCAGGTCCGTCCATGCCGCTGCAGATGGCAAGAACCCATTTCTTTCCATGGCTGAGCAATATCCCACTATATATATGTACCACCTCCTCTTTATCCATTCTTCTGTCGATAGACACCCAGGCTGCCTCCACTTCTTAGCTATTGTAAACAATGTCACAATGAACATATGGATGCACACGTCCCTTTGAAGTAGTGTTTTGGGTTTCTTCAGATAAATACCCAGGAGTAGGATTACTGGGTCCTTCTTTGTCTCTTGTTATAGCCTTTATTTTAAAGTCTATTTTGTCTGGTAGAAGTATTGCTACCCCAGCTTTTTGGTTTTTTTTGTTTCCATTTTCATGAACTACCTTTTTTCATCTGTCTCCTTTCTGTCTGTGTGTCTTTCAATCTGAAGTGAGTCTCTTGCAGGCAGCATGTGTAAGAGTTTTGTTTTCTTATCTATTCAGCCACCCTAAGTCTTTTGATTAGTAGGTGTCTCGGGGGCCCAGTGGCACAGTCTTCTTGGTCACCTGCTCTGGGTGCTCCAGGAGTGTCCCTTGTGAGGGTTGTGTGTGCTCTCCTGTTATAGTTGAGCCTTGGTTGCTATTGGCATGTCAGTGGGTGGGATTGACCCTTAGCCTGACTGCCTGTGGGGTTTGGCCACATCCACTGCTTATGGACTGTTGTGCAAGACAGGGTTTTACCCCACTGAGTGGGATTTGCCCCACTGGGCTCTGGTGCCAGTTGAAGCCACGCTTTGTGTGTGTTGTACCACTTGTGGGACTAATTGGGCAGTGTTCTGCTGTGATCTGAAGCTGACCTCCAAATATGTTGGTTCTGGGGCCTCTTTGGAGGGCTCCAGTGCAGGCCCAGGTCATCCACTGCCTGTGATTGTTCAGGTACTACCTGGTAGGAGCTACAGAGCAATCCACAGTTGTTCGCTGCCTGTGCTAACCCTGGAGGTGTGTGGGAGAGGCCACACTATGAACCGAGGATGTCTGCCACCAGTACCAGGCCTGGGGTAGCTCCACAGAAAGCCAGGACACCCCAAGGTTCGCTGCCACCTGCCAGCTCCTTTAAGGTTCAGCTGCTGATAGAGCTTTGTTTGGTCTGCAAGTTGGGTGAAGCAGGGTCTCAGGGAGTCACTAGAGTGGGAAGAGTTGTGGTCACCAGGTAAATGTAAATTCTGGTCTGGTGTCAGTGCTGAGCCTGGAGCTACTCAGCAAAAGTCTCAGAGCACACCAAGGCCAATTGCCACCTGCCAGATTCATAGTTTTCCAAGAAAGAGTGCAATATAGGCAGGGCTAGCTGCTTTCCAAGACAGTGCCTCCAGCATTGGGGTAGTTGAGTGGGGCAGGGTCCCAGTGAGTCAGCAGGTTGGAGCAGTGGCACTCACCAGACCAATCAGATTCATATTTGGCTTTGGTGGGGGTGGGCTCAACAGAGGAAAGATGGCATCCACCTGCCAGCTTCACGAGGGAAGGGCCTCACACAGGGAAAGTTAAGATTGTCCTCCAGTCCTACCCTGGAAGCCACACGCCTCAATTGTCCTCCCCCTACCCCTGTATGTCTTCGATGCCTTGAGTCACTGTCCCTCTGCTGGAGCACAAGGTGCCTGTGAGTGAGTGAATCTGTGTGCAGGCCCTTTAAGAGGCTATCTGTTTCCCAATTCCTTCTGTCCCACCAAAACTGTCGGAATCCCCAATGTTTTTCACAGCCAGATGTTGTGGGGGCTCCTCTTCCTGGCACTAGTACTCCGGGCTGGGTAGCCTGGTGTGGGGTCTGCGGTCCCTCACTCCTTGAGGAGAATGCCTGTGGCCAAGAAATCCCTTCTGATTCTCAACCACCACATGGAGGTTTGGGGCCCTGTCCCACGTCTCCACCCACCCTACCCATCTAAATGTGACTTCTTTATATTTTTAGTCATAGGACTTCTGTTCAGCTAGACTTCAGATGGTTTTCAAGGTTGATCGTTCTATAATTTAGTTGTAATTTTAATGTGTTCACAGGATGAGGCAAGCACAGTGTTTATCTACTCCTCCATCTTGGATCTCTGCTCTGTTTTAATATTCTTGTTTGCTAATTCTAGTATCAGTGCTCATTAGGGTCACTTTCAATTTACTGATTTATCTTCACCTTAGAAGCTGTGCTCCTTTGCATGCCTGGTTCTTTTTTGTTAGGTTGCCAGACTCTGGAGTTTTTACCTTGGTAGATACAGGATATGTTTGTATTCCCATAAATATTCTTGAGCCTTTTTCTGGATGGCAGATAAGAGTTACTTGAAAACAATTTAATCCTTTAGGTCTTGTGTTATGGAGGACCAGAGTGTGTTGAATAGCATAATTATTCCTTGTTATAGACGCAAATCTCTCTGTGTACTCAATTTTATGCCCCGTGAATCTTGAGGTGTTCCAGCATGGCTGGTAGGAACAGGCACAATTCCAAAAATCGTGACTACTGGGCTTTAGTTGTTCTGGGTAGTATTTCCGTGGCCTCTACTAGTTTCTTCACATGCATCAGCTGATCAATATTTGACTGACTATTTAAGGGGAAATCTCTGCAAACCTCCCCAGTGATCTCCCCATGCAGTTCTTGCCTCTCCAGTATTTTTTGTATAAATAGTTAATTCTTTTGTGTCCCTGGATCCTCAGCGCTGTGTCTTCAATTCATGAAGTTCACTGAGCTCTATGCTGGCTCCCACTCCCTACACCACGTCTTGGAAATTCTCTCAAGGAAGGAAGCTGGGACAACATTAGGAATCACCTTGTTTATTTCATGTCTTTCGGGGCTATCCTCCTTTTTGGCTTGTTTTTCAAAGTCTTGCAAAGAGTTGTTTCCTATATTCTGCTCATTTTGGGCCTGCTTCAGACGCAACCTAACTTCTTCCCATTTATAACCACATTCACTAAGTTGCTCTTTCTTTCTCCCCTTTGCACCTACCAATTTTATTCACACCGCAAGCCATTTAAACCTGCTGACCTTTTCATCCCCCTACTTGACATACTTTGGCCAAGATCTTTACAGGCTGATGGTTTTTCACTTTTCAGAAGTTGTCTCTAATGCCAACTCCTTTAGGAAACCTTTGTCCATATAACAAAGTAGAATATCCCCATCACTGTTATCTCTATCCGAAGTCATGCTTTATGCTTTTGGTAGCACTAATCTTCATCTACCTATATTCAAGTGAATTGTTTACACTAAATATATGTTAAAGAAGGACCATGTCAAATATTCAAAGAATAATTGAAAATCTATAATCTGTACATGTAGAAAATTACACAATTTAGAAGTGACTTGGAAAGAAACTTCTTTATGTCGTATGACAAAAGGGCCCACAGTAGGACAGTTCTAAGACCAGTTAATGCAGTGGCTCTGTGACATCATTAAGGATCCAGGTTTTTCCTACCTCTCTGCTTGTCACCCATAGTATATTGGATTGTCATCTCAGCCCAGCTTCCCTATTTTTCCAAGTTGGCTGCCACAATTCCAAGCAGCAGGTGAAAACAACTTTTAGAGATTGTGAAAGGGTTGTATTTTCCTGCATCCCTTTCTAAAGGTAGAGAAAACTTTCCAAGAATCTTTCAACAAACTCTCCTCACAACATAATGACCAGGTGTCTTTATCATTCCCTAATTAATTGATGGCAATGAGAATGGAAATGACCACTATTGGCTTAAACTAGTGAAGACACACATTCATCCCAGACCTCTCTGTCTCAATCCTGGGTTTTGTGGAGGGGTCTTTCAATACCTTTCCCAAGCACTTGGCCACTTGTTTTCCAGCTGTCAAGAATGGAGTTCTATGAGAAAGGAAGGTAACTACATAGTTAGGGCGGCTGCCACAGATTCTTTTATTAGGATGAGAATGTGCAATCCAAACACCTAAATAAACTTATTTTAGTTCCTCTAGATAATCTCTCAACTGATTTAACTATTTTCCAGAGTGTGAGGCAAGGCTTCTGATATCAGCTGAGTTAAGCATAGGGTTTTTAGCTTTCATTCCTAGCCTTCCACTTTGTACCACATTTCAATTTGTGTCCTTCCTTCCTGGTATCTTACCCACCACACGCACTGTCAACTGAAGTTACTGTTTCCACAGACTTCCAACAAGCTGGCAATGGGATTTCTGAAGCAGAAATGTATTTCATTTTTTCTACTTTAAAATGGGAATTTAATGATAGTACATTTCTTGTCATGATTCATTCATTGAAAAAGTGTTTACAGTTGATTCTGTTTACAGTAAATCCACAAGTCATTCCAAATATTTTGATCAAAGAATGGTGCTCTGCTTAACTCATCTTTTGAACAATGCTGTGCTCACAATTAAAATGATGTTCTTTTACTGTAAGGATGGAACCTAGAAATCACCTATTCAGTCCTGGTGCTGAAATGTAGGAATGGAAACTGAGGAAATTCACTGATTTCATCAAAGTCGTATGTAGTGGGGTGCTGGAGTCCACTCATGTAAGGTTATGACAGCCACTGTGATGTCAAATTGATAGCTTGAGATGAGCTATCATGGAAGTATTTGCACCATGGTAATTGGCAAAACGATACAAATTGGGCCTTTTTCTTTTCTGGAAATGGTTTTTAAATACTTCCCAGCACACCACATAATTAGAAAGATACAGAGCAAGATCTAGGATAGTAGAATTCAAAGAATTAAGGATTTTTAGAGCCATATACTAGTAGAGGTCTATACTATTAATACTTATTTTTATTGTCATTCTTAACATCTCCTGACTTAGAGTCTAGTCTTTCTTTTCCCTCTAAATTGTGACGGTTTCTATAATTCATTCATATTTACCTTTCTCTTCAATTTGATGAAACTATTTGTCTCCGAATAAAATTAGGTTGGACACTGTTTTAGTAAGGGTGTTGGTGGTTAATAGAGAATGACTCTAGAGGCAGAAAAGTATTAGAAGGATATGTACTCACTGAAAGAATCAAGGGGCAATGGAGAACAAGGCTTGGAAAATGGACAGGAACCAAAGGGACCTGGCAGCAGAAACTTAAGTCAACGCCATACCTATCGGATAGCCTGGTTATACCATTGCCACCTCAACTGCTGCTACCTCAACTGTTGTGGAACATTCTGTCCATTGTATGAACCACAGAAAATAATGCTTGCATAGTCTATGCCTCTTTGCACTAATAAATCAATAGTCAAACTCTGGTAAGACACCTGCTTGGTTGAGCCTGAGTGACACTGCTGCTGGTGTGCTATGGGAATCTTGCTTTGCCTCAACTTCCATAGCAAGAGGTGGGACATTGCCTCCCACAAATAGAATTTCGTGGCAAACTCACCCCAAAATAGTAATGGGAGATGGTTGTTCAGTGGCAAAAAGAAAAATAAAAACAACTATCAGCTGCCATCATAATTGTTAAAACCTGAAAAGAAAAGAAGACACAGGGCACTGATATGCGGTGATGTGCTGATAAAGTGAGCATATCACAGGCATAGAGCAAGGCAAATGGCACCCGTGGTCGTCAGAAGCGTCGCAAGATGGCATGGCCTTGCTAAAGTTACTGTGGATTGGGGATGTAGCTATATCCCTAAAGAGGCAGACCTAGCAAGTGACATTTCTAATTTAGGTGGAGAGAGAAATGGCTCAGCTATAAGATTAAATATGCATTTATGAATAGTGATAAATGGCTTAACTAGCTGGTAGGAACCTGGAAGGAAAACAGTTGAAAAATCAGAGACAAAGAGTTCTGGGAAAGACACATGTAGATGGACACATAAAAGTGGGAACAAAGCATATGGATGTGTGTGTCTCGTGTCAATGCCCACCAGAAAATAGCCACGTCAGAAGAATCACTGAACAAATGGGTAAGCGTTATGATTCATCCTGTGACAACAAGCCCCTGTGTTCTCAGCCACCCCAGGCTTGGATCACGGGCCCCGATTGGTATAGCCATGGTGGCAGGGGTGCAGGCCATACACTGAGCCCAGTGGCGTGGATTCTTACCACACTTAGTGCAGTGTCTTCTGCTGCTGTATCCCCAGAAGTTGAGCAGTGTAGGTGGACTTTGAAACCCTCAGTATGGCTCTTTCCCTTGAGTCCAGCCAGCCTCTAGGTAGCTTGGTTATGTTGGCACCAATGATTGGCAAGGCAGCAATTTGTCTTTACTGAAATATTAAATAGCTGTGAAGTTGCCTTCCCCCACTCCAGTATCTCTGCCAGAAGCGGAGGGTACAGAGAGCCCCTTGCTAATAAATGTAAGATCTTGTTTACACTGGCTCAGACCAAGGGATTCATTTTACTGAAAAGAAAGAGCAACCATAGACACGTATAAAAGGGTCCACTGGTCCTATCAAATCCTTCCTCACCTAGAAGACACAGCCTGATAGAATGCTGGGAAGATCTGTAAAAGGCTAAGCGAAAGCTCCATCGGAAGACAACACTTCGCACATTATAGTGCCCTCCTTTCCTGCTTGGAAGCAATGATTGATTATGGTAACTTGTTCTCAAAAGAATAGAATCCACAAGTTCAGGAATCTATGCTTGAAAATAGGACTGGAGTCCTCTCGTGACTCCCAGTGACCCACTTTCAAACATCGTACTTCCTGTCACAACCAGGGATCACAGTTAAAGGTGTTCTTAACCCTGCGGCCATGACTGCCATCCGCTCACTTGGGACTCTTCATGCCAGGGCACAATCAGAACAAAGGGTTACCGTACTGATTGAGGCAATTGGCCCCATCTTCATGGGGAAGTAAGGTTCTTCTATATAATGGGTTCAAGGAGGCTTTCTGAGGACTCGCTGTCATGTATTGGTGCTTCTGTACCTAATGATAACAGGGTCAGGTCAGTTGCAGTCAACTTACCCCAGAAGAACAAGCTTGGTCTGCTAGGGATGATGGTGTGGGTCACTCCAATATGCAAGTACCTTAAGACGATGTCACATGCTGCTGGTTGAGGGTGAGGAAAGCATAAGCTGGAGGAAGGAAGCGGGAGACAATGACTCTCAATGACAGCCGCAGGAGCACCTGCAATCCTGTGGCTCCACAGCTTGTCTCACTAGCCCTCATGACTTTTTAAAGAGATTCTTTTTTAGAGATTATTTCTGGCCACCACCTTGAAAAGCCAGTGACAGAAGGGACTTCATGTGGGCGTGAGAAGAGCTGAGCTTGCGAGAGGTGGCAGATGCCTCTGGTGCTTTGTGACTTTCCTGCAGCCCTAGTAGATAGCTGGCCATGTCCCACCTCCAGCCGGACTTGCAGCACCTCTTGCTTTTCTGCTTCAGGGCTTTTTCAGGTGCCATCTTAGCCCCCGTGCAGGGAAGCCCAGAAGTGCGAGATAATTGCTCCCATGGGATCCCTCAACCACTGGGCCATGAGAGTGGGTAGGTAAACGTTGCAGACCCCCATCCTTGGAGGGACAATGCTGAGAGGACTCTACTCGTATGCGGCCCACACTGCATTCACGTTTGCACTTTCATTATCTCACGGTCCGCACTCCCTCACTGCTGAATTTTGGAAGCACTTCCCTAAGACACAATCTGCACTCAAATCCTTGTCTCAGGTTCTGTTTTGAGGGGAACCCAAATGAAGAGAGTAGGGAGACTGGGGTAGACACCCTACTGTTGCTTGGTGAGCAGAGCATGTCATCTTCCTGGCCCCCACACCCAGAGTACCTCTCTGGTGTCTAAAAGTCATGGGGTCCCACATGTAGCATCTCCTTCCACACTCAGGCACACCTCTGGGGAGGTGACATATCCCAAGTATAATTTTAAAACAGTCCAATGTGTGTGCAGCCCTTAGCCCAGTGGCTGGTGCATGACAAGCACTGAATGTGTGCTGTTGGCAAGGCTGTTTATTCTCATAGCATTATGCTTTCACTTATTTATCTACTGTTAATTCTACTCCACTCAAAAATGACTATTTCCTGCTACTGTTTTGACTTACTTTATTTGTCTCTTATTTCAAAGAAAAACAATTGTCATCATCTTAAAATACTTACTTTTCAAGATTATTTTGAAATTTGCATATGTAAATGACTAAAACAGGGTCTACCACGTGGTATATTCCCAATAATTCGTACTTTTCCTTCTGTTGCTATTATTTGTTATCATTACTATTACCAAGACTATGGTCACAGCTATCATTATTTCCTCCACGGAATCTAAAATCATAAAGCAAGGACAATGATTCCACTCTTAAATTATGACCCCATGGAATTTGAGAATTTTATTTTCATTAAACTTTAGTTGCTCAGGAGTTCATTTTCACTAAATATGACATACTCAACCACAGAGACAAATAGATGACACTGTTTGCAAGTTTTGTGTTGTCCTATGAAAGTCACCAGTAAGTACTCCCTAGGATTTATTGGATCTACAAATGGGACTCATCCATAAGATAATACAACATGCAAAGGGACAACACTGAGTGCCAGCTCAGTACCATACGCTGTGCTGGGTATTAGCTCATTACTGCCCGGAACTACCTCTTACTTCCCATCATTGATGCTCGTTCACAGGTGTGGCACGAAGGCTCACAGACATTGAATCACCGGCATGAGTCCATGAATTTTGTACATGACAGAAAGAATATCTTCCTAAAATTAAATTAATCGGTGCCATTCTCTATATGTTTTATTGTTAATAAAGGGACCATATGCAAGTCTCAGAAAAAGAAAGGCGTCCGTACTCTGAACTCTGATCAAGAATAGGAACACTGAAGGTGACATTCAGACCCAGAGGCATATCAGAATTTCACTGTCTGCCGTACGTCCTAGTTAGTTATTGCTCTCACTGTAGCTTTCAGAATAGCCTATTTTGGTCCCAAAGCCATCAGCAAACTGGAAATAACTGAACCATGTAGCAAGAGGTTATAAAAAAATATATAAAAAAGGAAAAAAAAAAAAAACGCTGTCAGAGACAGGTGCTCTCTTTGTGACTGTACAGCGTGCAGAACTGTCAGCTCCAAACGGGGAATTCCACAAGGGCGCCTCAGTACCTGAGGCTGGGGTCAGGGAAGGGGGGGGCTGTAGAATCAGAGGACAGGTCAGTTTCCCATTTTGCTTCCACCTTTATCTTTTGTGGTGACTCAACCTGTAATGTGAGTCAAATAAACTCACAAAGGGTTTATTTTTACGGTTTGTTTTTTGGCTTGGTTATGTTAGTTCCTTTTCACTCAGGTGCACGCATTAATAAAAAGCCAATTTTAAGCTCCATTTTGAAAAATGCCTGATGTCCTTCAAAAAGTATGGATTTTGGAGTCACAAACTTGCATTTTATTCTTGCTCAGCCACCTATTATCTGTGTGACATTAAGCCCACTTCCTAACCTCTTCAAACCACAACTTTGGCCTAGGTTAAAGGGGATGGAATAAATTTTGTAGGGTTGTCACAAGAATTTAATGAAAAAAAAGCAAATCCCAGTAGCGTTCCAGATGCTCAGTGTGATATTAAATGAATATTGATTTCCCTCATTTATTCCCTGTCTTCTCTCATTTTGACCTAACTTGATGAGACTTATTTCAAAAATATAACGGGCTTGGAGGCAGAAAATCTGAGCTCCCATCCAGTCCCTGGCTTTCCTTAGTCAGATTTTGTTAGCATGATGAGATGGTGTGATGCACTTGAAAGCACAAAGGACAGATAGTTTGCTCTCCTGGAATCTTGGACCTCTTCTTCATCTGTTCATATCTCAGTTCCCTTGAGAATAAGGACTCACTGGGCCGTCTGACATGGTAGCAAATAGCTCAGGTTCTGCCTTCCACACCCTCTCAGACACTAAATGCCCTTGCGATCTTGGACAAGAAGTGTGACCTCGCTGAATTTCAGATGCTCACTTATAAAATGGGATTAAAAATAGTACCTACGTCAGAAGGCAGTGATAAGCATTGAGTGACATAGAATTCAAAGATCTGAGTCTGATAATAGGCATGAGCCATGCTCGTTGTAGCTATTTTTAACTCATTTTCATTAAGGAAAATCCCAATTCTAAACATCTATTTACCTGTTCATTTATGGGTTGATAAAGTTACTAGTTGACTTAAGCATTTATGCAAGAATTCGTGTTTCTGGAGTGACTGCTGTGCCCAGGCACTGTTGAAAGTTTAGAGAAGTGTATGACATGGTTTCAGTCCATAGGGAGCTCACAGGCATTCAAGTTCAGAGCAAACAAGCCGTCAATTGCAGGACACAGCAGGTCCTGAAGGTGCAGGTGTACACCAAGCGCCTTGACAACACCTGGCTCCTGGGGGGAAATGGAAAGGACCATGAGCTGCCGTATCCCACTAATTAATGCCCAGTCACCACACTGAGTCATATTTTAGGAGGTTCTGAAGATGAGTTCATATGCCAGGACTTCTCATGATGCAAATGGTTCCTATTTCTATTTCATGGTAGTTTCCAATAAACCAACACGCCAATGAAAATCACCGTGTCCATTGCAGGATGTTTTCATTGTCTTCATTTCCATTGGTTCAGCAAAATCCTTACTCGAGGAAGGCTATTTGACCTGCCTGGGAATAATTCTATGGCTCTTTCCACTGGGAAGAGGTGCCAAGTCTGCAGTCGGGATGAACCAATAGGCAGTCATCAGTTATCATTTTGGAAGGAATCAGAAGAAAGAACCAAATCATTAGTGGAGAGACTTTCTCTAAGAAAATTCAGGAAAGATGGGTAGTGAGTTGTTCATTAAAGGTGAAGTAACCAGCAGTGAGTTTTATAAAGTTTTTAATCATGCACAAGGGTGTATTTTCTCCCCTTTTGCTAACCGCAGAACCAAAAAAGCACTGGGAAGAGACTCCAGTTTAAGCCTTAGCTTTATGTCTAATTAGTGATGTGCTCTTGAGCAAGCCAACCATCCAGACTCCCAGCCTCCTCATTTGTAAGAAAGGGATAATTATGAGATAATTAATGCTTAGAAAAAGCTCTGCAATCACTGACCAATAAAGGACATTTAGTAAATAGGATCCATTAATGATAATGATGATGATGATGTTGATGATGATAAGTAATAATTAAAAAAAAAAAATCTATGCTGCTCATTTTAAATGAAGCCTGTCAAGAAATCTCATTTCAAGCTGCACTAGCATGTGATTATAAATTGGGTTAAGAGATTGGGACTCTAGAATAGATACATGAGATAATGGCCCAAGAGGAAACCAGCGAATGCGCCTTTAATACTTTCATTAGGAGGAGAAGTAGTTTGAGCACATAAATATCCCCATGGATCTTAGGACGACCATGTGGCACTGAGAAGAACTACAGAAAACTGTGGGGCTCTAAAACCTAACTTGTGTCTCCCCAGAGCTTGTGAGAAGATTCTGCCTGCTTCTGCCTTAGGCAGGTGAGTCTTAGGATACTGTGGTCAGCCAGGGGCCACTCACGGAGGGTTTCCGCTGAATTAGTGGGGGGATCTGGGACAGTAACTCTCATCTGGTATGATATAAAACTTTCACAGGTGTGCCAGTCAATGTGCATCCACGGGCAAAACTAAGTGGGGTTAAAATTGAGTGTCATACTATTAAGATCATGCCTGCCAGGTAAAACATATTGCTGAGCTGGCTAAACAACATGGAGAAGCAGGAGTGACAATGAGCTTTGGGTCAGAGGTCAAAAGCATGATGAATAGCTGGTCCTGGAAAATGCCAGAATTTCACCTAGTAAGTAGATGAGAGCTGAGTGAAACAGTGCAAGGTTTTTCTCCAAGAGCAGCCTAGTGTCAAAGGGCAATTAAGTGAACTGAGCAAGAGTCAGGAGCCCACTACTAGAAATGGCTCTTTCACTATCGATAAATTTTGAGTATCTTAATACCGTCACATTTAGCACCAAGAAGTCTAGCATTTGACAGTACTCTGCTTTCTCACAAGGGTTTAGAACTACTGATGTGGGTAGCTCAAAGAAAGACCGCTGTTATAGCTCACTTCTGGCCCTATTTGATCTACCATCTATTGCTGCATTACAAACTGCTCCAGTCTGTAGTGGCTTAAAACAGCACATATGCATTATCTCACAGTCTTTTGTGGGGCAGGAATCCAGGCGTGACTTAGCTAGTTCTGGGTCTCTGATAAATAACGCAACAGCAATCAAGGTGTCATCTGAAGGCTTGCCTGGGGAAGGAGCGTCCAGGCTCACTCTGGGGGCTGTTGGCAGCTTACAATTCTTCACAGGCTGTTGGCCAGAGACCTCCCTCGGTTCCTTGCCACATGGCCCTCCCTATACATCACGTTACAACTGGCAAATTGCTTCATCAAAATGAGCAAGTGAGAGGGTAAGAGAGAGTTTTACCAAAAGGGACAGAGCTAGTAAGATAGAAATCCTTTATAACCCAATTATGGAAATGCCATTCCTCACTTTTGTCAGGTCACTAGACCTACCCACAGTTAGCTGGAGGGGGTGCACAAGGGCTTGAAGACTGGCACATGAGGGTGCTTGGGAGCCATGTTAGTAGGATTCTTCCATAGCTGACATAGAAAAGGCCAAATTATAAAGATCTTAGTCTTCACTCTCATCACCATCTTTCTACCTTTCTCCTATCCATTTCATGATTCTGATTCTAAAATTCTTACATTCCAATGTCTTTTGTCCCGTGCCTCATTTCTTCTAAGCATTTGAAACAATCTTTTTTCTGGTCCTAAGAGACTCTGGTATAGAAAAAACAAACAAACAAACAACAACAACAACAAAAAGTTAACTGCCGTTCCCAAAGTTAAACCTAATTCTAATCCAATTACTTATACACCATATGTGAACTAAGGAAAAAGCACTTCACTCCTTAATCTTCTTTTTTTTTTTTTTTAAATTAAAGTTTATTCGGGTGATAATTGTTAGCAAAGTTACATAGATTTCAAGTGTACAATTCTGTAATACATCATCTATATGTCACATTTTGTGTTCACCACCCAGTCAGTTGTCTTTCCATCACCATATATTTGACCTTGTTTACCCTCTTCTAGAGCTTCCCCCTTAGCCTCTGGTAATCACTAAACAAAACTCATAGACACAGATAATGTTCAATTTCTTAAACTATTAAATGGAGCTACATGGCAACATAGGGCAGTGATTATTATCATGGAATCTGGAGCCAGACATTCTGGTTTGGATGGATACTAGCACTGATTTCTTATCATTATTTCATTGAGAAAAAATGCTTTATATTCTTTGCCAATATTAATTTCATAACACTGCAAGTTAGAATCTATTTCTAATTTATACATGAAGGAAATGAGACTTAGAGCAATTAAGGTATTAGCAAAATTCTTGGCACCCAGAAAGTGCTCAATAAATTATTGCTGCTATTAATTCCTATATCAGATATCAGAGTAAGGAAACCTCTAGTGGGCAGAAGTGATAAGAAAGTGTGTGTCCAGTGGGTCAAATGAGTTCTCCATCTGTGCTGACCTGATAGGACAGAGAAGGATGCCACAGATACCCAGAGATTTAGTACCTGGATTTTGATGGACTAAACGTGCGGTGGGTAAATCCTAGTGTTTGGGGAGAATAGGAGGTTAGATATTTTATAAACATGCATGGAACATGCATGAAAACCAACTATGTCCTACTAAACTGTTAAGCAAACCAAAACTCTGCATTTTCAAAGTATACGTGTCATGCAAATTAAATATTTTGGCACATTGTAATTAAGTGAAAAATAACTAACAATATACTAGCAGTGGTACGAATCTCACAACAGGTCACACCGAGTTCTCAGTATCATGCAAACACTTACTGAGACCGCACGACAACTCTATTTTGTGATGAAACTGAGGCCAAAACTGAGAAACTGACAATGTCTGCCCATGGTTCTGCAGCTGAGGAGTCGCAGAGCAGGGTTTCAAACACGGCACCTCTCTCCAGGTCCCTAACCACTCTAATGATTGCCACTGAGCTGCAATAACTTGAAAACTTCTGCATTCAGTAATTTAAAACACACACACTCACATAATCTTTGAAATCACCCATGTATTAAATACTATGACATAAGGAAAATTAGAAAACACTTAGAAACTGAATAAAAAAGTATTCTTGTGGAATGCTTCTAAAACAGTATTCAGAAGGAAATATATCGCTTTAATGGTAATAGAAATATAATTTATAATATCAATTTTAATATAAAAATGAAATATGAAGTTGAAATAAGCTTCCAAACTTGAAAGTTATAATATAACTAAAGAGATGAACAACGGAAATGAAAAATATGAATTCATTTTAATGCCTAGGAATTCCACCAGTACAAATGTTGGCCCTCTGAAAAAATGGAAAATTAAGATAACTCTCTGGTGAGATTAATCAAAGAAAAAGAGACAGCACAATTTCAAGTATTAGAAATGAAAAATTAAGATTAAAAATCTGGTACTATAGATGCAGGGATGATTAACGTCATAAACAAAGTTTATGAGTATCAGGGAGTATTGGAGACATTTATACTAGTAAATTTGAAAATGTGGGTAACACGCACAAATCTGTAATACATGTATATATGTGCACATATACACACATAGGAGTATATGTGTACTAGTACATGCGCATGTATATAAATTTCCAAAACTATCTAAAGAAGTAAAGGAAAACATCAATGAACCCATTGTTTATCAACATAAAAAGTGATAAAATAATGAAAATGATTCTGTTGTCTTAAAAATAAATCAATAGTTAATATTTCCTCAAACAAAATGCCAGACCCTATTGTTTTTAAATAATCCTAAGCAAATGTTAGGAAACATACATACAGCATTGTATAAAAATATATGTCATGGCCAAATTGGATTTAATCCAGCAATTCAAAATTAGTTCAACATTAATGTATTATTGTAATTCATTATACTAACATTTTAAAAGAGAGAAAAATATGGGCATATCAACAAATTCAGATAAAAACATTCATGTCGTAACCGTATTACATGGAAACTAATAAAAGTGACCAGTTTATAAATCTATAATATTATTGAATATTATTATTAGAATGATCAACTCAAACTGTTATCATGTGCACTATTCTAAGAAATTTATATACACGTATTTATTTAAACCTCATGCAAATTTTTAAAATATGAATCAGACATATAAATGAATAAGAAAAGAGGTCCAAAAGAAAAAAAAATTGCAATGCTTAGAAACAGAAATTTCTCAGATAAGAAAATAGGAGAGGCCAAAAATGTATATTAAAAGATCCTTAATCTCATAATTCACCAGATAAACATAAATTAAAAACACAGAGATACGTCATTTCGCGTTTACCAGATCGGCAAAATGCAAAAAGGCTTTTATGATTGAGTGCTGATGAGAGGGCAGGCCAGCAGGAATTCTTACACATGGTGACAGGGAATGCGCATTGTTACAGCCACTTGCATACACAACTGGGCATTGACCTGCTGATCTGAACTTGCGTTTATACCACAATCCACAAGTCAGTGGCTTAACCAGTAGGAGTTACCCCAGAGAACGTCTGTACCCTAAAACATAGGCGACAACATTTGTGTTAATAGTAATACTAATGCTAATAATACTAATACTAATATTATGATACTAATACTAATACAGGCACTGATACCATGTTTCCCTGAAAATAAGACCTAGCCAGACAGTCAGCTCTAATGCATCTTTTGGAGCAAAAATTAATATAAGACCCGGTCTTATATTGTATAAGCTTATATTATATAAGACCGGGTCTTATATTATAGTAAAATAAGACCCGGTCTTATATTGTATAAGCTTATATTATATAAGACCGGGTCTTATATTATAGTAAAATAAGACCCGGTCTTATATTAATTTTTGTTCCAAAAGACGCATTAGAGCTGACTGTCCGGCTAGGTCTTATTTTCAGGGAAACACGGTACTGATATGATGCTGATACTGATACTAGCAACCATCATACAGGGTGCAAGTGTTCTCAAATGTTAGGTACAGTCATAGTCACGTGGAAGGCTTGTTCAAACACCACTTGCTAGGCCCCATTCCCAGAGCGTCTGAGGTCTGGGGTGCGACTGGAGAATTTGCATCTCTAACCAGTTCCCAAGGGATCTGGTACCGCAGACCCAAGGGCCACACACTAAGCACCATTGATAATCGTGCTTGCCCTGGACCAGTCATGGTTCTAACTGCTTTACACCTGATTACTCTGTAAGTCCTCACAAGGATCCTATGATCTAGATAACTTTTGTTATTTGCTTTCTACAGATGGAGAAACCGAGGCACAGAAGGTGAAGGGAACTACCCAAGGTCATAAAGCCAGCTGATG
Source organism: Rhinolophus sinicus (assembly GCF_057876585.1). NCBI lineage: Eukaryota > Metazoa > Chordata > Mammalia > Chiroptera > Rhinolophidae > Rhinolophus > Rhinolophus sinicus. Next base: position 209,405,863 of record NC_142501.1, read on the forward strand.
GTGAAGCTGGATGTCATGCGGGAGATCCTGCTCACAGCGCCATTTGTCGTGCTGGGCGGCCTTGGGGGTCTCTGCTCCCGCTCCCCACATAAGAACGCAGGACATGGTGAGGCCAAAGAGGAACACCCACGGAGCCATAGGTAGGGGAGTCATACCACTATATTCTCTCTGGCGGCACTATACTCTCACTGGAGGCTGGATCCACACTGTCCGCAAACCGCCATCCACACTTGCCAGCCCAGCCGCCATCTTCTTGCTAGCCCCCATTCTTCCTCTCTTTCTCTCTTCTCTCTCTTAGCGTAGCCACAGCAGTTATATTAGTGGCCGATGGCTCACTGGTTACAGCTGACGGCCAACTAGCCATAGCTGATGGCCATGCAATCACAGCTGATGACCATTTACTACCTGAGCCAGCACCTGTCTATGTGAGGCTGAGAGCCTGGAAACTACTTTCTGGGGCTCTGCCCCCACACTGGAGAACGTAGGACAACTCGCCCTGGGTCCCCATGACTAACCAGAAACATCGGGTGCTCTCTGGATACACAGGTATGGAAAAGCAAGAAAGCATTTCCCGGGGAGAGAATGTTAAGCCGAGGTTTGGCAGTGTGGGCCTTTCTGACATATTTGGGAACTGGAAGCAAGTCCAAGTGACTCTAATAATGGGCACACATGGGTAAAGCCTGGGAGGGGTCGGAAGGAGGCAGCGGTTACAGGCTCAGGGCTTCGCTTTCCAGGTGAGACTGTCCTGAGAACTCAGGCGCCTCAGGAGCCTCGGGAGGGCAGGACAGGGTTAGATTTGTGCTTTTAAAGACGGCGTTTGGAGAATGGTGTGGAGGGAGAGAGGCTGGAAGGGGAGAGAATAATTTGGAAGCTATTTGCAGTAGTGCTGATGACAAGTGATAGCAGCTTGGACGGTGTAGATGGGAACAGAGCAGAGACACCAGGTGTGAGAGATACTCCGGTGCAGAATCAGCTGGCTGATTGAGATGAAGGGGGATAAGCTTCATTCACAGCTCCCTGATTTGGTGGCAGTGACGGTGCCATTCTCGGGGGCAGGGGGGCTACTGGGGGAAACCTGCTTTGCTCAGTGCTGAGTCTGAAGTCCCTGCTAGAAGCCTTGGTGATATTTCCTCTTAAAAACAAGAACAGCTTGTGACAGCTGGCTTCCAACTCAAGGAGGGCCCCTACCTCCCCCACACCCTCCTGCTCCAACACTTACTACCTGTGTAGTGTTTGGCGTTTGTCTTCTCTGAGGCTCAGCACAATCCTAGTATGATATTGCTAAGAGAAGTGCATATCGGCGTTGTCACGTGAGTTCCTTTTAAAGATATTGAGAGTCTCCACTGAGTAGGATGCTGGTGGAAACATACAAAACCCTGCTCTCCTGGCGCTTATGTTCTAGAGGGGAATGATCCGCTATGGAGCGCTCCCCCACCCCCAACAGGAAGTTACAACCTCATAGGTGGAGATGGGCCTCATTCAAGTCTGCATCCCCCAGACCCACAACAGTGCCTGGCACAACTCCGGCATCAGTGACAGTCAGTGGAATGATGAACAAGTGTGTGTTTGGCACTTTTCAGAGATGCAAAATGCTGAATCTGAGAAGAGCTCTGTGCTGGTGGCTGGAAAGGTTCTAGGGTCTCAGCGTAGAGCTGGGATGAGTTTGTGCTTCTCTCATGCTCACTAACAGAATCGCCTGACCTATTTAGCTTCCCGAGCTAAAATAGAGAGCTGCAGCATGCTGTGCTCTCAAATAGGAAGGGATGTCTTTACTGTATTAACCAAATCACCTGCAATGTCACCACCACATCACCGCAATCTGTGGAGCGATGTGATGCCCCAGGGCGCAATCATTTATTCACGCCTTTGCTGACAGTGTGACAGGGTGCGTTTCTGACACCCCATTATTTTCCATCCTGCATCATTTCTGGGTGCCATGTGGGCACTACGCTGCCATATCACCTCAGAAATCCGCTTAATTTTGCATTCCCTAATGTCACAAAGGAGGATTTCCCAAAAATGCGGTTTTTATTTCCAACGGCAACTAAACTTTGAAGAGTGGTGAAGTTATGTTTTTAAACCTTGACTCAAAAGGGCAAGAGATGTTTCTTAGCACTTGGCCGGTGGGCTTCTCTAGTGGACGCAGAGGGTCCCTTCTGCGTGCCGCCGGCCTGGTAGGTGATGACGGCGCCAATCACAAGCTCCCTGCCGTGCCTGCACAGGCTGAGCCACTCCATTCTTGCAACCAGCCTGGCACATGGGCAACACCACTCTCTGCAGAGGACGGAACAGGCCTCGGTGGGTGAGACACGCGAGTGAAAGGGCCCAGACTGTGAGAACGCTGCTTCACAGAGGTTGGTTTCAGTGTTTGCTGGGTTAGGAGCATTTGGACCTCCATGAGCTCAAGCGGCATGTCCCAAAACGTCAAGTAGTTTCCTGCCCGTCTGCAGTGACTTTCACTTTAGTTTTATAGTGACTGGAGGAAGTGTACAAGAAGAGGGAGCTGTCATTTATTAAAGAACTGCTACGCGGCCTGCACTTACTTTCAAGAATGAGGTGTAGTTCTCCCACTAGTCCTCGAAGGGAAATGACATTGTGGTATTTGCCAGTCCAGTGTGAGGATGAGAAAACAGGAACTCACAGTATTCAGTGACCGCTCAGGGGCTGAGTCAAGTCACAAAACCAGTAGGTGGCTGAGATGTGACTTTGAACTCTGTGTTGAACCCCAAGCACCGTCTGTCCTCTTGAGTATTGGCGAGAACAAGCCATGTCCTGTGATATTCTAACCTGGGTTACAGGACGAGCCCGCTTATGGAGAATGGAGCCCGTAATAGCACGACCACAGCCCCTCTGTAGAATTGCGTTTATCCATCTGTGCTCTGTGTCTCATCAAAAGATGTCATTTAAAAAAAGACAGTGTCTTATTTAGTATTGACTTGTTGCGGATGGTGTTCATTAAATCAGCCCCACCCCCCATTTTAGTGCATGGGTGAAATTCCTTTCAGGTGTCTCCACTAGAAAAAAGAAACCCACACCTCTTCGGTCTTTTAATGTATAGCCTTCCCCACTGGTCTTTGCCCACTGAGAAATTCAGAACCAAATTTACAGCATTCCATTTGCCAGTGCCCAGAACTTGGAAAGTAACAACCGTTTGCCCAGCGTTCGGGAACTAACCATTTTGGCCATGAATTGAGAGCTCAGGCATTTTCCTATCCTAATTTTCCCTTCGCCACACTTTCCTCATTCGTAATATTCTCGTGTACTATGTACAATTCTATAAGCTACCTCAGTATCCTTTTGGCAACTGACTGGGTTACATAGATACATAAACAACATTTTCCCATGAACCCAGACACCCTGAGAAACAGAATGGGGATTGGGGGTGATATTCCCTAGGAAGTCTCCCGGAGAGATAACCTATAAGACAATAATGTCAATAATAAACACGAGTCATAATTTAAAAATAGTGACATGGTATGTGCTTATGATGAGCCATGTATGTTAGCTGCTCTCTGTGTATTTAATCCTCACCATAAAGTTGGAGGTAAGGCCCACCATCCCTTTTCACAGATAGAGAAGCTGCGTGTTAGCAGGATCTGAATGTACCTGAGGTGGCCAACTTAGCAGGGGTGGAGCCAGGTCTGCCTGCCTCAACCCCACATTCTTCTCATCCAGGGGAAGCTGGGTCAGTAGGTGGAGTTGTTCCAACTCCTGAAAGGATCAGAGCAAGAGGTTGAGGGCGCAGGAGGGGGACAGGCCAGGGAGTTCACTGCCACAGGGAAAGTTCCGTTCAGTTCCCTGCTTTCAGTTCTGTTCTTTTCAGCTCCCTGAGAGGGATGACGTGAGCAGGCATATCTCTGCTCTGCAGTGTTGGTAATTTAAAAAGATGGGGGATTTATGAATTTTGCACGTCCCTGGTCCCTTTTCACAGCTGCCATATGGAGGTGTCCTCAGGATGCAGCCCTGAGCAGTGCCTTTTCCGCTGGGGCCAGCACACTTTTACCTGAATTGCCCTCACAGAGGAATGAGGAAGGCCTGACTGAAAGGGCATCAAAGGCAATTGCTGTGAGAACCTAGGGGAGACAGGGAAAACTGGTGGCAGTGGGGAATTTACCTCACGTTGGGCTTCTCAAGGGGGTTTCCCTTCCCTTCCTGCCTGGTGGGAGAAGTCACTCCCCATTCTCCACTTAACCTGTGGTGCGTGTCCAAACACACTGTGTCCATTGCAGGAAACTGAAATATAGAGACAAGCCAAACTGCATTAAAATTCACATTATCTTATGCTCCCAAATGACCACTGCCATCAGATCACAGCCTTCCAGAACTTTTCCTATGCAAATGAAATTACAACCAAAAAATAATTCTACTGGATCTGCTATTTTAAGAAAAGCTATTTTTCTGTAAAAAAATATGTTTGAGCCTTCACTCATGACAATAAGCTTTCCACTGCTGCAGAGGTTAGAGGCAGGAGGCTCAGCTTACCGCCCCATCCCCAACCCCCACCTTCACATAGTAGTTTAGCAGGCAAGTCAGAGACAGTAGGTGGGAGATTTGGGATCCATTTAAAAAGCTGACCATTGGTGGTTTGACATCAGGCTTGGCTTTCACTGCCATGTGACCACCTGGCTGCCGTGGGAAGCATTTGAATGCTGTCTGAGTTTCCTATCGCTGCCACAACAAGTGATTTCAGTGGCCTGAGCCAAGATGCATTTATTATCTTACAGCCCTGTGAGTCACATGTCTGACATGGGTTTCACTGGGCCAAAGTCAAGGTGTCCGCGAGACTCCCAGAGACTCTAGGGAAGAGTCTGTCCCCTTTGCCTTTTCCAGTTCCCAGAGGCCACTGCATTGCTTGGCTCAAGGCCTCTTCCTCCATCGTCCAGTTCGCATCATCGCCTGTTCCCATCATCACCGCTCTCTCTGATCCATGCAAGAAAGTGCTCCCATTCTCCAGATTGGTGTGCCTCGACTGGTACACCTGGATAATCCAGGACCATTTCTTCACGTCAGCGTCCTGAACCTGAATGACATCTGTAAAGTCACAGGTTCTGGAGATCAGGACCTGGACATGTTTGGGGCCCTTTATTCTCCCTCCCACACGTGAAACACCATCGGAGAGCTGGAGGGCTGTCATTTATTCAAGCAGCGCCCTATTGATGTGCAATTAGGCTGCTCCCAACACTTTTGCTTTATAAACAGTTCTTCAGTAAAAACGAATATAACTAAATCTTTGCTTAGCTTTAATTGTTTCCTTAAAGAAAATGACTAAAAGCAGGATTTCGATTAAAGCATTTGCCCATTTGTGAAGCTTTTCCACATTCAGGGCTCAATAAACATTTCCTGAGTGCCTGCTTTGTGCCAGGTATGGTTCTGGGTAACGGGATTCATTAGTGAACAAAACAAATAAAATAACCCTTCCCCCATAGCATTTGTATTCTGTGGGATGCTGATGGCTAATTAATTATCTTCTGGTAATACATAAACCGCTTTTGACACTGATTTTCAACTACCTTTCTTCAGTTCACTGTCCTATCTCAGTGAACCAGCTTTGATTCATTTTTTTTATTCATTCAGTCTTTTAAAGAAAAATATTTATGTTAACATAGGGTAAGCAGTCAATTAAGCTGGAATACAGAGACAAATGCATGTATTGTACATTCAGAAGCCCTAGGCTGAAGACACAGTTTTGCTATGTACTCGCAGTAAACTTGGAGTGGCCCCTCATTGGCACAGACGCCAGTGATGGAAGTACAGTGCATTTTACATGTTAACCAACTTTTAAGTCATTTTGTGTACACCACCTCTGTGAGTTCTCATTAAAACTCCGTGAGTTAAATACTCTAAAGAATGCATTTTGCAGATAAGGAAATTGAGGCACAGAGGGGTAAAGTAAGCTGCCCAAGGTCACAGAGCTAATAAACATGGGAATCAGGATTTAGTCAAGGCAGTCTGACCCCCCAGCCTATGCTTATTCCCATCTCGACCCTTGTTATGGGTAGAGTTTTGTACCCCAAACATACATTTTGAAGTTCTAGCCCCTAGTACCTTAGAACGTGACCTTATTTGGAAAGAAAGCCGTTGCAGATGGAATTACTTACGATGAGGTCACAATGGAATAGAGTGGGCCCTTAATCTGATTTAACAGGTGTCCCCATAAAGAGCAGAAATTCAGACACAGAGACAGACACGCACACAGAAAGAATGTCATGGGCATGCGAAGACAGAGACCAGGCGATAACTCTTTAAGGCAGGAATGCCAAAGATTGCCAAGAACTTCCAGAACCAGGAAGGGACAAAGAAGGCTCTCACCTTCCCGGACTCAGAAAGAGCCTGACCCAGCCAGCTTCTCCGTCTCACACTTCCAGCTTCCAGGATTGTAAGAGAATACATGCCTGTGGTTTTAAGCCACCCAGGTTTTAATACTTCATTATGGCAGCCGTAGAAAACAGTCCTTTCCTACATTGTAGAGATTGTTGGCAACAAATTGGTTTACTTTTGGCTTATAGACGATGTGAAATCACCTGACTGTGTGTGGTTCTTTCTTGGGTTGACGGAACATTCAGAGCAGAGCCATCATAATCTCACATCCCTGTCCGGACCCGACCGTCCTGGCTTTCATTTGCCTTTACCCAGTATCCTCATTTGCAGAAAATCTTACTGTATTGCATGCAGATTTTTGAAGCCACTTACCAATTACATGCTACGTAATTACTAACATGTATAAAAACACAGACTGAGAAAAAGTCCTAGGGGGAAACACGCCTGGCTTAATGTTACCGGTCATTTGCCTGAGAGCAAGGTCAGTACCTGAGCAGGTCAGACAGCCAGGTCAGTGGGAATCCTTCACCAAGGCGCGTCCAGGCAGGGGCAGGCTCCTCCCAACACCTCTGTTTCCATGCCTCTGCCCCCTTCCTTGTCCTGGCTCCTTGGCACACACCTGGAAGAGCTGTGTGCCAATGAATTCGAGTTTAGCCTTTCTCGCTGTCCATCTCTTTACTCCTCGGCAGCCGCATGAATGACAAAGGCTGCCCTGGGGTAGGAGAGAGCAGAGCAAGGAGAGAGGATGAAGCCTCAGTTCTGAAATCAACTCTGCCATCATCTCAGCCCGTCGCTTTTGACGGACGAGGCAGGGGAGTTCTGGAAGCACAAGCCGTCAGCCTGGACAGTGGAATGTGTTCATCTCTTCCTAGAGGGGAGATATGACTGGCTTCCTGACTTGCTCTGGCTTTTCTGTTGTTGTTAGGACAGGACGTGTGAAATCTGAATAGCCCTAGTGACCAGCGCTCAGCAGTGTATCAAACAGAAGCTGACATTCCGTCCGGAGCATTTCATTTCTCTCCAAAGCACCATTACACAAACAGCTCAGACAGATCGTTGGTCCCGGTTGAGACTGGTTTTCAGGCTTCACCATCAGAGCGGTGATGCTGGGACAGGGAGCAGACTGACCCAGGAGAGAGGAGACGAGGCCGCTATCATCCCTGAAGGCCTACACGTGCCACAGGCCAGAATAGCCTTTGACCTCCATTCCTTTCACACCCCTGTGTACTGACGGGGGTGATCTCCCTTGTACAGGGGAGGAGACCAGGCCTCCAACATGAGTCATTCTCCCACTTCTCCCAGCATTTCTAGAAATGGGGTTTGATGCCCGGTGTAGGTTTCCTCCACAGGAAGTTTCCCTGACCTGCCCACACAAGGGCACAGGTTCGAAGGAGGCTGGGCAAGCGATACAGTCTTTCTCTGAGATTCAGCTTCCCAACTTGAAAATTGGAATATTTACCCTCATCCTGATCGTTTCTGGAGTTGCTGAGCAATTCAGTCAAAATAAATTGAGGGATCATATCTATCTCTCACCAAACCCGTGTGTGCTGGGGACCCCCAAGACCACACCCACCTTTGGAGAGTCACTGGGACGCGGATGCAGTCGTATTCTCAGCCAGGATGTATTACCATGGAGCTCAAGGGCCCTGGACACAGCAGAGTCTGTGGGAAGCCAGGAGAGGTCTCCTTATGCTCTGTCCCTCCCCTGAGGGGTCACACAGAGTACACGCTTCCCTAGTGAGGAAAATGCAGCAATTGTGTGTTGCATTCCTGCCTGGGGAAATCCACTAGGGCTCAGTGCCCAAGCTTTGTACTAGGGCCGCTCACAGAGGTACCCTCCGCCTAGCACATACCAAGTCCAGACTTCCAGAAAGAAAGCAGTGTGAACCATACTGTCCCCACAGACTAGCCACAGTGAGCCATACTTTGCAGCTGAGGAATGTTTGGATCAGCGTAGGGAGCTATACACCAGCCAAGTTCTCAGAGACCAGCTAAGGGCCAATCTTTCTAAGGATGGCAGTCTCTGATCTGCTATGTCGTCTTTTCTGCACCCCCGGATCCCAATGAGACTGGAAAGAGTGGGTACGGGACGATACCCCAGGACAGCAGCCCACACCAGGCATGTCCCAGGCAAATGCAGACATGGGACTACAAAGCTGTACAGTGAAACACTGCTTTGCCCGAACAGGTCCCACACACGTCTTAAGTAGTCCAGCCTAATACATGTGTGCTCTGCAGAAGGGCAATCTTCAAAATTGGGTTCTGATCCCGCACATGTGTTATCTGAAAGGAACCTACCTGGAGCTTAGGTACAAACGACACATTGTTTATAGAGGAAGGGGACTTCCAAATCAAGGGATCTGCAGGACGTAGAGTCGCGTTGCCATATGCTTTGTATTTGGTTGTGCATCTGTAGCTAATGGTGTGCTCAGATCATGATGTTTGAACTCTAACATTGCAAACAGGCCGGCAAAGAGGTTATTATTGTTTCTAGCTATCTGCAGCCCGTTAAATCTGTTGTTTGTCAGAGGAAATATAGTTTAAATTTCAAATGGCTTAAAATAATGAGCAGAATTCATTGTCAGTTCATTGGCAGAGTTGTGAGGGTTTCTGGACAGATGGAAACACAGTCAGTCTCACCGACCACAGAGGCTGCCAAGCTCAGGGAGGACCCTCCCTGGTCTCTCCACCTTCTCCATTCCTGTCACACTGCTCAGCAATGCGTTCTCTAATTCTCTGATCTTTTGACATTGTCATTGCCTGGTGAAAGATATTTAATCAAAATATGTATGCTGGAATTTTACTTCCGCAGAAATAATGACACTCAGAAGTTCAGGTTTCTGAGTGAGCATGTTCATTACCCGCGTGCACCATCTCAAGCCTCTCTGGAGATCTGTCACCCCCAGAGGAGCCATGCAGGCAGGCCTTGGCCACTCTCCCCCTCCCCGTGCAGGGCACCTCTGCACCTGGGCCCACAGGGAGGGGCAACCATGACCCAGAGGGCCCACCAGGAATGCCCACTCAGAAGCATTTCTGCCTTATGTATCACTGCCAGGCCAGTAGGTATATGTATGTTTCAGCGAGGATTCATCTACGTCCATAGCTATATCCCTATGTCTATCTCTCTATCTCTACCTCTCTCTATCTATGTATCTATATTGACAGAGGGAGGGAACGAGAGAGAGAGAGAGAAAGCTCCACACTGAAAATGAAATCCTCATCCGTGGTCCAACAAGACCACACGTGGGGAAAAAGAAAGCCCTTGGAGAATTCATTGCTCCGGCTACCTCGCATAGAATGTGGTTCTACCAAGATGATATTGGGGTGGGTCACCTGCACCCCACAATCCCATGCACTAAAACAGACTTGGCACAAATCAGGCTCTGTGCTGAGCTCTTTCCGTGTAATTCATTTAATGCTCACACTGTTTCTTCAAATTAGTTGCTATGATTAGCTCAGCCTCTGGGGAAGAAACTGAGGCACAGAGAGGTCACAGAGCTTGTGTGCAGAGTCGCTGGGGCTGTTAAACCAGGCCGTGTGCCTCCCAGTCTGCTTTGCACCACTGCAGGCGGCTGGGACTCAGAAAGGCCCCTTTCTCACTCCTAAACCCACCCTTTCTCACTCCTAAACATTTCCCGATGATTTATATGTTGCCGTTAATATTTCTTTTAAGCACCCAAGATATGCTCACTTGGAAACTGATTTAAAAACAACAGATTTTTTTTTTCTTTTTTTGGCATCAACTGCTAAAAAGACATCAAATGGAAACAAATACATTGGTAATAACGTTGCCTGTGGGAAACTCTAAAGATTTTGAAATATAATGCAATCTTCTACGAAGACCTTTCCAGAGCCCTGCAAAAAAAAATACTACTACTAATTAATAAAGAAGGGAAAAGAGAGGCAGGATTCTTTTACCATATTTGATTTTTATTGACTCCAGTGTTGGGAGGGTTATGGAGGGTGTCCTGTCTGGTGGCTTTGGAGAGGAGTCCTTGGTGTAGATTTAGCACGCGTTTTATTTATACCTTCATTCCTTCCAACAGACACCAGAACCTTAGGATGGCAGGCGGGCTCCCGGGTTCCCCGCATTTCCATGAGGAGGGATAGTTTTCTAAGCGTATTTAAGGTCTCTCTCTGCCCATTTTACTCACTCATCCCTGACGAGGTGGATGGACTTACGAGCTGGTAAATTTGGGAAGAGTTGATGCTCTTATTCCTCTCAGTCTTGGCTGCCTTCAGAGAGCTCTCCTGGCCCCTGCAGTCGTCCCTGGACTGTGTGCGGGCCGTGTGTGGATGCCTGACCTCCATCACATCTCTTTGGTCCATGTTTTGTTGCAGCTGTCGTGACAGTGATTCAAGCTCAGACTTAAGTGGCAGGAAGCCCCTCCTCCAAGGCACGTTGCTGATCTTCCCACTTGCTGCCTCAGGGACTTCTCTGAAGCTAAGGGACACTGCTTGGCGAGCAGAAATAGCAGGGAATTGCACCCCAGGAAGCCACCCTCAGTCATGGGGAAAGGACCCCGGGGATACATCTCATCCTTCAGGTGACAATTCTGAGAGAGGATCTTTATCTTTTTAGGGGACTTGGAACAATCAAACTTCCCTTGCCAGTAACAGTGACCTTGATAAGACATCTGCATGCCAGCTTTTCCTCCTTCCCACTCTCACTCCTCATATTCCCTCATTTCTGCTTCCTGGAATCACCTTCCAAATAATCTACCTATATCCCAATCCTCGTCCTAGTCCCTGGTTTGGAGGGAACCCAAAAGAAAACACTGCCTGATCCTGCAATCTGTGAGCTGAGCTGTCTGCTCTGATACCAAGCAAAGTCCTCTGGCCTCTATCGCAATAAAGCTTCTGTTTGACCTCTCTATTAACCTGGATTTCTTTCTGTAACCGCTCAGACCTGGCAGGAGATTTGTGCTCTTGTGGGGGGATACCCAGAGACCCCGGTATGCACAGATGTTTAATATATCCATAGCATTTTGTCACTTGCAAAGCGCCCTCATAGCTGTGATTCCAACAGTGTGAAGGAAACACACACACAAAAAGGGTCTCAGGAAGGCCCCTACTTACCTGTGCAACCTCAGGCATGTCACAAACTCACCTGGGCAAGCATTAAGTACGAATAAGGGCATCTGAGAAAGAATGCCCTTAAAATGCTCACTTTGAACTGGAAGGACAAGAATTTTTAAAAATGTGAATTATTAGAGTTTGGAAGAAAAAGTTAGAAGACCTTTAAGCCCGTAGTATGGGGGATGGGTAAGAGTCTACCTACCATGCCCTGGCCTTGGAGCCATTTTGGTTCTGGCTCTACCATTTACTTGCAGTGTGATCGCAGATTGGTTGCTTAACACATCCAGGTCCTGGTGTTCACATCTGGAAAATGGGTACAAAGCTACTGAAATCCTTTCCCAAAGTAGAGTGAGGATAAATACAATGAAGTAGGCAGAGCAATTAACAAGACGCTGGGTCCACATTGAGCTCCCAATTAATTCTAGGCAACTGTGTCAGTTACCTAGTGCTGTATACACATTACCACAGAGCTTAGTGGTCTGAAAAAGCAATAAATATTTGTTCTGTCACACAGCTTCTGAGGGTCAGAAACTTAGGGACTCCTGGTGTGGTTGGTTCTGGTGCAAAGTCTTCAATGAGGATTCAGTCAGATGTTGGCTGGGGCTGTGGCATCTGAAGGCTTGCCCGGGGTTGAGGACCAGACTCCAGGATGGCTGCCCTTATCATAAAAGCAGAGAGGAGTGAGGTATCGCAGGAACTTCCCATGACCCTTCAAAATGAGTATATTGGATTTGAATAAGTGGAGAGGTGACAACTATATGTGGAAAACGCATGGTGGAAAGAGTGACATATTTGAAAGACAGACAGAAAGACCAGTTGGATAAAAGCATTGGGTAGCAAAGACTCAGGCTGGAAAGAACATAGGGAGAAGTGAAAAACAGATGGGACGTAGAGAAGGTTGCCGAGACGTCAATCACAGATTATTGGGAGTATTTGAGCAGGGGACTAACAGGATTAAAGTGGCCACGACCAAGATGGGCTTGGGCACAGGGTCGCTGGGCAGCTTGAAAAATGCTGGAGGCAGGAGACTGGTCACATTTTCCTATTCGTTTCTTATGAGCAAAGGCATGTCATGGCAGGATGACAGGCATTAATTTACTTAAAGACGCTTTGAGAGAACACATACTCTGCCTTCCACACACGTTGAAGTTAAGGTATCATGGCACTTGGAGAAGATACTTCTGTGAGCTGACAGCCCAAGAGATCTTTCTGCAATTCGTCATGAGATGCTGGGCACATGTTTGAGGAAGTCTTGTGGTTACACGTGCTCCGCCAACTTTTCTTGAATCATGTTACCATCTGAGGAGCTTGCATTTGCACAGCTGTGAACAAGGGTCTTCATGAATCCCTCACAACCCACCCAGTGGTACCTGGAATCATTTCCTGTTAACCTGGTCCCATCTCATGAGCCCCAGAGTGACAGGCAGAATAATAAGGGGGCAGAGCTTGTGCTATTGAGAGCCAGACGGGCTTGGGCTGAAAACCCCAGTCACTTAATACCTGTGGCTTTCATGAACTTCTGGGTGTTTTGTTTTATTTTGGTTTGACTTTGGGAAAGAGCCAGAAGTCACACAGTGCCAAATCTGGTGAGTGAGGTGGATGAGGACACACTATAATGTTTTTATTTGACAGAAATTGCCATATACCAGAAGCAATATGTGACACAGAGCATTGTCATGACGGAGGATGATTTATGGCACAGTTTAAAACACACCTTCTTTCAACTGTAGCTCATACCCAACTGACTGCACCAAACAAGTTGAAACTTGTCACACACTGTCACTAAGGTTTGACCACCGCTTCCTGTATTGAAGGTCCCTGCCTTTCCATTGGATGGCACTTGGCAGTATCATTCACTGTGTTTTGTGATCACAATGTAAAGGCTCTGTGTCACACATCACTTCCGGTGTGGCAATTTCTGTCCAATAAAAACATTACCGTGTGTCCTCATTGACCTTATTCACCGGATCTGGCACCATGAGACTTCTGGTTCTTCCCCAAAGTCAAAATGACCTTGAAATGTAAACATTTTGAATAGAATCAGGACATCGAGGCATCCACGACAGCGCAACTAAAGACACTCACAAAAGAGGACTTCCAGAACTGCTTCAGAAAGTGGGAAGAATGATGGGATAAGTGGGTTCAAAGAGAGGGGGGATATTTTAAGGGGGATTAATGGCAATGTGTCTTTTGCTGTATTTTTTTTTTTTAATTTAAACATTCACCATAGGTTTTGATCACACCTCATACATCGTTTCTCCAGTAATGCCAGATAAATTGCACCATCCATACATTTATGGCCCTTCTTGGACAAGACTTTGGGACTGGAATATACCCACTGGGAACTACTTGCAAGGTTATTAACCAATATACAGTCAAGACTACACTTAAGAAATGAAATCTAGGAAGAAGATGTATAAATGTATCCCACTGCCCAAGACTAGGATGGTCAGATTGCAGGAGGAGGTGCAATAGGTAGGAATGTGGGGCACAGCATTTTGAGATAAAGAGCCTGAGTTTGAATCCTTCTTCTAAGATCAGGAAAGTCATGGAATTTCCATATGATTTAGTGTTCTCATTGAAAATGTGGGTTAATACTCCCTACCCACAGAATTTTATAATAAGCGTCAATTATTTGAAATATGTCAGGTGCTAGTCACCGTGACAATGCATTATCTGAGCTTTATCAACATTGCTGTTCTTATTTCCCCAATTAAAGTAGAAGAGGAACTTAGGCACCAGTTCAGAAAGCGCTGAGCAGAAGCTGTGAGATCTCATCTATTCGTGGGGTCTGCAGGGGTGCAGGTATGTAAACGGACAGGTTTAGAAGCCGTATCTACTTTAGGACCTGGTTTCCTGAAGCAAAATGAGTACCAGCCAAGAGACAGGTTTCCTTCAGAACAGAGGCAGAAGGCTGTGGTGACAGGGATACCTTCCCACCAATGTCACATGAATCTGCTTATGGAAATGAAGTCGGGCTTCTGTACAAAATGGGATCTCCCCAAAGCCTGTCTTCCGTCCTTAAAAGACTGCACTGATATACCTGCCTGTCCAGGGTAATCCAGGGATGCTTAACAGTCACTCTTGGGAGGCAGGGGCAGCTCGTGAGATCATTGGGCAGTACCATCAATTGCACCCAGTGTCCTGATTAAGTGACCCTTTCCTGTCAGCTGGAAAACAATGAGCAAGCTGCAGAAGGGGACAGAGACCAAGGTCCCCTCCTTGAGTGGATGCTGGTGGCCTCTGGCCATTCTGGAGAAGTCCAGGGATGAGAAGCATTTCCATAAATACTCGAAGGTTGCTGCCAGGACCGTCTTCCCATGGGGCAGAGCGTCATCGAGGCAGGCCAAAAAGACAGGACCAAGACCAGCAACACAGAAAGGAAACTAGCAGACCACATCTTCACACTCCTGGAGCTGAGTTACATGGAACCGAGAGACCTTTGTTTTGCTTCTCTGAAAATTATTTTCCATTCGTAAACTAAACCCAGCTTTGTTTTTCAAAGCAAAATTACAAAATGTTCTGTGCTTATGTGATAGCGTAGCAGACAGCAGGCCAGACCCGTCCCTTTGTGGGCTAGTGAGCAAAACAGATCCTATAAACACAGAGATGGTGAGGCCACCTGAGAAAAAGGCACGGAAAACATGGAAGAGACAGACATGTAAACCTATGATGCTGTCGAGAAACCAGAACGCCTTAGGACTTCAAGTTCTTTTAGACATTCTTGTGCTTCAGAGGTCCTTGAGTTCTTCTGTCATGTGCCTGCCCAATAATTTCCCAGCTTTGGTTCCAAATCCGTAAACCAGCTCTAACCATGGGACGCTTTCTTTGCACGAAGCCAAAATCTTCATCCCTGAGGTTTCCAATCCTCGCTTCATGTTCTCCACGTTGAGTTCCTTGTGGGAAAAGTCCACAGTTTCATACTGCTGGGTGCGAGTGAGCAAGTTGACTTCACCTGCCTGCATCTCAGCTTTTCCTTCTGTGCAGAGAGTGTAATAAAGGAATCTACCCCAAAGAGCGGTTGTGAAGATTGAATGAAATCATCCAGGCAAAGGACTTAGCATACGATTTGTGCAAGGTAAGTGCTCATTAAATGGTAGGGTTTTCTGTAAGTGTGAGCTTTCACATGGAAGCCTTTCAAACATTTTAAGACATGAATTACACAGACGATCACTGGGGGATGCAATTTGAGATGTAAATAAATTCTATTCACTTGCTCCAACTCACCAAGCCTTTGGGAAGAAGCTACCACTGGCCAGGCAATGCGCTGGGTACTGTGATTAGCACAAAAAACGAAGAAACACAGCCTCGATCTTCCATGGAAACTGGGGAGCCCACTTATCACCTAGAATAAGGAGTGGATGGCGGAAAGCAGCGCTGGATGGACAGGTAAGCGAGAGGCGGGTTCAGACCACTGAGCAGAGCCTTGGATAAGCAGCTCCAGTCCCAGTAGTTTTCTTCTGGCCTGCAGTGCATCCACGGTGCCTGGCCTCACTGAGCAGGAGACACAAACACAACAAACATGCTGTCTCCTCGGAGGACTTACACTGCCTATTAGGAACACCTGTTATTGTATGTGTCCGGGAGAGAATTGGGAGACAGGGTGTAGTCTGGAATCTGCAATTAAGTAGGGAGGCCTGTGCAATGGATTGGACTTTGTCACCCCTGCACCCTCCCCCAATTCATATGTTGATATCCTGATACCCAATGTAATGCCATTAAGAAGTGAGGCCTTTGGAAGCTAATTAGGTCACGAGGGTGAAACCCTCATGAATGGGATTAGTGCCCTTATAAATGGTCCCCAGAGAGCTTCCGTGCCCTCTTACCACCACGCGAGGAAGTCTGTAGTCTACAGCCAGAATGCACCCTGATCTTGAATATCCAATTCCCAGAACTGTGAAAATGGATTTCTGTTGCTTATGAGCCACCCAGTCTACGGTATTTTGCTATAGCAGCCCAGCTGGACTCAGATACCCTGTGATGCTGGGTGAGTGGGCAAGGGTCTCCATTCACTCTGTTAGTTGAGGGTGTGGATCGAATGCCCTCTAGACCCCTTCAATTCTCAAGGGACAGGCCTGCCTGGCCCCTGTGGGGGTTCAGAGTACACCATGAAGACACTGCTGGTGTTAGAGTGGAGGGAGAGATGAAGACAGGGAGCGGAGAAAGAACATACAAAGGCAAGGCATCTTACAGCACAAATACCTGAGAGAGGTTGCAATAGTTTCTTCAAATCAATTTAAACCTGAGCAGGAGCCTCTCTTGGGCTTGGAAGAGAGCACATGTCAATCTGTCATTACTGAGAATCCCCGCTCAGAGGGGACACAGGCTTCTGCTTTTCTTGAAAGGCTGAAGCTAGAAAAGCAGCCTCACTTCAGATAGTTCTGCTTTTTGTCTTGCAGCCCCAACTGCCTCTTTTAAAAAAAGCCTGGCCCAAGGGCTTAAATCTAGGTGATGGAAAACCCAGCCAGAACAAAGAATAAAATACACATTAGCAGCCCAGTGAAATATTACACCACAATTATAAAACAGGCGGGTTGGAGAGCTGCTGGAGCTCCAAAGAGTTATTAGATGTGGGTCTTAATGAGTTTCTGCAAAGGTTTGGGGCCCGGGGAGTGCATACCCAGCTATTGTCTACCTCCCCTCTCTCTACAGAGTCAACCGTTCTTCACATTTTGACTTAGTGTTGGGAAATTGGTCACTGAAGTCTTGTCGGTGACACCTGCATTGTGCTGCTTTCAAATCGCAGGTTCTTCCCCCTCCACTAGGACACAGTGTACTCAGTTGTTATTAACTCAGAAGTTCAAGGATGTCTGTGAGAGGGCAATTCCAGTAAGACTGATGGTCTGTGGATGAACACCAGCCCTCCCGTCTAAGTGAAGATGGAGTGTAGAGAAACATAGCATCTCAATCTCGGGAATTAATCATAGATGTTGAACACCAGGAAAAGTTTTGAAGCAGTAAATTTTGTGTTGCTGTTATGTAATCTACCAAATAAAACTCTGTTTACTAACAGCCAAAAAAAGTTCAATGCAAGGACACTCCGGCACAAGTGCAATCATTGTGGATAATTACTGTGTTATCTATGCAGAGGAATTTGAAATTATATGGGAGCAGTAAATTGTTCAGCTATCTTTGAAAATTCAATTGAGTCCATCAGAAGGGAAAGAAAATCCGGAGTGCTCTGGATATATTAGAAAATTAAATATAGACACATTTGACTGCATTCTAAAAGAATTTTTTTTTTTTACTTTTTAAATATATATATATATATATATATATATATATATATATATATATATATATATATATACATATATACATATATATTTAAATTAAAGTTTATTGGAGTGACAATTGTTAGTAAAGTTACACAGGTTTCAGGTGTACAATTCTGTAGTACATCATCTATAAATTACATTGTGTGTTCACCACCCAGAGTCAGTTCTCCTTCCATCACCATACATTTGATCCCCCTTACCCTCATCTCCCACCTCCCTACCCTCTTACCCTCTGGTAACCACTAAACTGTTGTCTGTGTCTATGAATTTTTGTTTCTTCATTTGTTTGTTTCTTCTTTTGTCGTTTTCAGTTTTATATACCACATATCAGTGAAACCATATGATTCTCAACTTTTTCTGTCTGACTTATTTTGCTTAGCATAATAATCTCCAAGATCCATCCATGTTGTCATAAATGGCACTATTTCATCTTTTCTTATGGCAGAATAGTATTCCAAACTGGTTAATGTTTACCTTTTTTCTCACTTTTCTTCTCTACCACTCTACTTAAGGTTTCAGTTGTTATTGTGTTGCTTTTTAGTATGCTTTCCTTTAATTATTTTCAGTTAATGTGTTTTATTTCCATAAATGACTGGCTGGTGACATTTAAAGACAGACTCTAAGACAAATAATACCAGAGAAGACATAAAGCCAGGGGCAGGGGACCTGTTAATACTCATCTGCTTCTCCTCCCAAAACCTTCAGGTAATATTCTTACAACAGGCATTGCTGTCCTGAAGAACTCTTCTATTGGGCTCTGGAAGGCATGCATTTTGACATCCGCTACATGGGTTGGGGTCTAATTCTGACTCTGCTACGTAAGAGCGGAATACCTGTGCCTCATTGCTTAACCTCTTCCAGTTTTTCTTTCTGCTTTGATAAAAAATAAAGTTCACGACACCCATCTTGGAAGAATGACATAATGTATATAGAAGGGGTAAAAACTTTGTCCATAAAAAAAAAAGAAAAGAACTTTGTCCATAAACTCAGGCATAGGAACTCTACTTTCCTTAAATTAAATTGAATATGACTCCTCAGCCAGCATGGTGGGAAATTTAATCGCAATGAGTGCGGGACCTCACCATCTGCTGGGTGTGTTCCAGAAGCCTGGAGGTTTAATTGGCACTTTGGAAGAGGAGTCATGACCTGTGACCTTCAGGCAATCCCAGTTGCCATGACATCCTCATTGTCTCCACTCTCAGTGGCTCCTGGGAGTCTGATGGCTTCCTTGGATATCCAGGTTCCTGCCAACACTTAGCTAATGGATATGCTCCCGCTCGTCTGATGGCGACTGCTGCAGAACTGGGCTGACCACAATGAAGGGACATAGTGGTCTCCATCTGCAGGGTGGCTATCTCCGTTCCAAGCTCACACAATCACTTCTCTTTCTTCCTTTTTCTTCTCTTTCTCTTCCCCACTTTCGCTCCTTGCCCGCAAAGTCCCACCATGTTTTCCCCTTCTCTCCCACTGCAATGCTTTTCAATGAGCCCAGACCTTTACAAAGGACAGAAAGTTACCTTGATTTCTGCTTTTATGGGGAAAAAATTCCTTGGGGCGAGGAACTGTTGATGGCCTATCCACACTTTGAATTTAGAGCCAGTCAGAATGTAGGGGGAACAAACATCAATGAAAATGTTTTAATCATTGAACTCGGCACACATACAAAGTGCTGTCCACTCAAAAATATATGAGTAGCCTTCCTTCTTTCAAAAAACAATTCGGTGATCTATTTTGATGGATACAGCACTTTAGTTGGAGATGATGAAATGTGGTGGCGAGGAATAGTGGTGATGATCACACAGCAATGTGAATGTATTTAGTGACACTGAACCTAGTACATAAAAACAGTTAAAATTGAAATCTTCTTGTTTTGTATATTTTACTACAATAAAGAAAAAAATCAGTGATTCCTGAATCATACACAATAAAATATAGTTCTTCAGGTGACCAGTCAAAGTTCTTCAAAATCTGCCTCTACTCACCTTTCCAAACATCTTTCCATCGTGCCCCTTGTGTCCGTCAGCTTTTGCTGTGATTGTGTAAGAAACAACCTCAACATTTCAGTCCCTTACAACAACTAATATTTACTTCTCACTTGCCATGTTTCCCTGAAAATAAGACCTCGCCGGACAATCAGCTCTAATGCGTCTTTTGGAGCAAAAATTAATATAATACCTGATATTATATTATATTATATTATATTATATTATATTATATTATTATATTAAAGACCGGGTCTTATATTAATTGTTGCTCCAAAAGACGCATAAGAGCTGATTGTCCGGCTAGGTCTTATGTTTGGGGAAACACAGTATATCAGGTGCTAGGGATCTGGTGTAAGCTGTGGGTTAGCTCTGGATGGCCTATGCTGTCTTCTCCTTCCAGGACTCAGAAGAGACTGTTGTATCCTGAAAGTGACATTCTCAAGGTGGAAGAGAGGCTAAGAAAACTGGTGGAACTGGGGGAAACTCCCAGTGACTCTATGGGCTTCTGCGCGGAAAGCGTACATCAACACTCTTCCAATTCATCGGCCAAAGCATTGGGCACATGTCCAAACCCAGCAACCACCAGGCAGGGAAACTCAGTGCCCCCATGCAGGTAGGGAAGGGCAAGTTATTATTTGCTGTACAACAATGGAATGTACTGCAGTTCATACTTCTGGACATAGGTCCTCACTCCCCTTCCACAAATAAAAATCTCATCTAAAAAATGGCATCAGGCTCCAGATCTGGATCTCATGCTCGTTTCCACATCAGATCTCAAGATGGTTGCTTTGATCCAGAGACCTATAAACTAAGAAGACAGGTGATCCCTTTACATTCCCACAATACATTGGATGGAAGAGAGACAGGATAACCACAATCAACACTCTCATTTGTAAAGGGGAAGATGAGGAGGGACACAGCAGTCACTGGGCAAGAGCAATTTTTGAATTCTCCTGGGCACATACTTTGAGGGCCACCACCTTAAGGTAGGGACTGTGCCTTGATTATCCCCTGGATCTTGTCCCTGGGCACAGCTACGCAGTGCATTGCTCTCATGGCTCTTAAATCCAAACTGAGAAGTCTTTCTCTTTCCATTATCCTCTTTGACCACATCTAAAGAGAACACTGCCCTTCCTGGGATATACGCAGCTTTTTCAGCAGGCTTTCTGACCATAAGCAGTTGGGGTCCTGTGGTAGCTCTTCTCCAAGATGTCCCCTAATGATCCCACATGGTATGTATGCCCTCATAGTCCCCTCCCACATTGTATCACGGTTAGTCTGTGTGACCAATAGCATATGGATAAGTGATGGCATCACATATCCATCACTTTCAAGAGTAGGTCCTAAAAGGTAGTATAGCTTTTGTCTTGTTCTCTTGTATCACTCACTCTGGGGAACACTGACTCCCACATTGTGATGACATAACAAACATCCTTATGGAAGAGCCCATGTGACAAAGAACTGAATCTTCCTGCCGATAGCCATGTGAGTGAGCCATCTTGGAAGAACACCATCCAGCCCCAGGCAAGCCTTCAGAAGGCTGCAACCAATTTCTACATTAATCAGCTTTTACTGTGATGATTTTTCATAAACATTATCAAAACTTTAGTGATTTTTCCATAACAAATGTTTATTTCTTGTGGTTGTGTGTCTGTTACCGCATCTCTGCATTTCTGGTTCCATGTGTCTTCTCCTTCAAGTGTCCAGGCTAAATGAACAACCTCTTTGAAGCAGGTATTATTCACATGTGGAAGTCATGAGCACAGGGCGTTGGTGGAAACTCACAAGGCCTCTTCAAGCCTCTGCTCAGAACCTTCATCAGCTAAAAGGTACATGACCAACATTATACCTGCATTTCTTCCTCTGGCTAAAGCATGTCACATGACCAATAGCAATGGGGAAGGGAACATAATACACAGACGGGGTGCAGGGCAGAGAATAAGTGTTTGCTGAACAACCGTGCAGTCTACCATACCCTTTGCTAAAGGTATGTATTGCTATGCAACAAACCACTCTAAAACTTAATGGCTTCAAAAAATAACATTATTATGTTCTATGTTTCTGTGGATCAATAAGCTGCTCTGGCTACTCTGCGAGGTCTCTCGTGCACCCGCCTGAGTGAGAGGATGGCTGTGCTTAGTCAGTTGAAGTTGTTTCCACGCACGTGTCTGTCTCACGGCAGAAATGGCTGGAATGGCTGGGGACCCGTGGGACATTTCTCTCTTTCTACAAGTCAGTTCATGGGGTATCATGTGCTTCCTCACAGCATGGTGGTCTTACAGTATTGACTCCTTATATGGTGGCTTTCTTCCCTTAAGCAAGCCTTTCAACAGAGAAGAAGTCGAAACTTCTAGCTTCTTAAGGCCTGGGCCTAGAAAGCAGCACAATGTCATACCTACAATCTACCAGAGGTCAAATCGGTCACATTGCCCACCCAGATTCATGCAAAGGGAATCTGAGAGATGCTCAATGAGAGAAGTAGTTCTTGGCTAATTTGTGGTTCTTGAAAACCTTGATGTGCTTCTGGCTCTGAGCAGCAGAAAGAAGTCACATGCATGGTTCCCCATACAAACCAGTGTTAGTGAGGCATGGCCAACACTTCCCATGAGAGACCGCCCCGCAGGAGCCAGGAACATCTGTTCTTCAGAGTTGGGGACCCAACAAATAGCATTCACTTATTTAGCTTGAGCTCTGAACTGATCGAGAGATAAGCAAGCCTTAAGGCAGATGGGAAAACTCAGCACTTCCTTTAGTAGCAGCAAACATCATCTCAGGGAATGTGGAATATACATGAACCCTGCAATTAGCTAGACTCACCCCATAGTCACAGATCATTCTGGGCCCAAACAACTTTCTCGCTGGGCAGGACAAAAGCTATTGCTGAGAAGAGCAATGAGAGATGCATTCTTCCTACAGGGACTCGACCCAAGAGGGAGAGGGGAGGAAGGAACAGAGATCCAAAGGCTGCCCCAGGGAGGACCAGGCCCTAACTGGTAAGTGACCTCCATGGAAGAAAACCAGGCACTGAGCAGGTGCCCACTGACAAAGGGAAGACAAGGGCTATGCTGGGCTGGACACAACTTGCTGCTTCTTCTAAACTCTAAACTTCTACACCTAGCAGTAGAATTAAGTCATCCCTCCCCACCAGGAGAGGAGAGAGTCCCAGGGGCAGAGAGTGGCCAGAGCATTAGATGGGTGGCACTTCCTGCCTGTGGACTAGGATGTCTGGAGTGGGGAGGGAGTACGCTCATGCCCTGACATCAAGCATGTCCCAAGTACTTTCTTAAATGAAAGTACATAGAACTGGACATCAGGAAGCCACAGTTCTAATACACTCCGGGTCTCAGAGTCCTCGCGTGCTGTTTATTCCCACACTTATAGAGTATTTCTCCTAGGACAGGCACCGTATTAAACAGAGCTGAGGTAAAATATGGATAGAGTCCAGCCCTTTCACCTTGAGGCACCAGAGAGAAGATGACCATGTAAACACTGATTTCTAAAATCTCTTTAACCTTCTGCAATTCTAAGTTTTGTAGAGAGGCCATCAGAGTCTGGGACAGCAGCTCTGAGCCAAGGAAACAATGGAGATAATCCTGAAACTGCTCGCTAAAGGACAGGTTTTGAGCTTGTGGATAGAAGTTTCAGCCTTAGGTACAGAACTTTCAAATGATTCCACTTGATGAGAGAACCAAGGTCAAGGGTATGGAGAGATTGCAGCTGTTGACAAGACTGGAGATTTGGACAAATTTCCTGAGGGTAAGGAGAGGGAGCAGGAGCAGGAGCTATTGTGTCTGAGAAGCACATTGTTCCTGACCCAGGAAATTCTTAGCATTCGAGTTGCCAAGTGAATTGATGTATGATTCATGAGACCAATCATAATAATAATTTGTCTAAAAGCCTTCAAACACCTCTCTCTGAGTTCAGTCTAAACTAAAGGTGACTTGCGAGAATATGTACAGTCTGACCTACAGCCCTCTCATGGCGTCTCCTTTTTAAATCTGTGACCCAACTGAACCCAATTTCTTTCCCTTCCTTGGATCAGTAATGTGCTATCTTTATTCTACATGTACGAAAATGTGGCTCCACCTGGAACCCTTGCCACGCCTCCCCTGCCCTTCACACTTCTTTGCAATAGGATTTTTCCATCTGCGGTTTACAAATCAGATTAGATGTCACTCCTTCCGGGAAGCTTTGCTGCATATGAATGGCCTGGTACCCTCCTCTAGGCTCCCTCACGTCCTGCCCAGGGCCTCACATGGCCCCTTATTCCTTCACCAGCTTGTAAACCTGTGAGGATGGGGCTGTGTCTGCCCTATCCATCACCGCACCTCAGTACCTGAACAAAAGAATGAATTGACATGTGTCTAGTATTTCACATCTGCATGTTCGACATTTTTCTTAACCCTTAAAATTGGGCTGGAATTCAGGGTAGCACAGAAAATGGTTATTATCCCCATTTCACAAGTGGGCAAACTGTGAATCAAAGTGTATAAGGAGCAAGTGTGAGTTCACAGTTCACTGAGAAGTGGGACAAGAACCATAATGTGATCTTCTGGGATTTACAGTTGTGGCTGGCACCCACCTTTAGGGAAAGAAAGAGAGAGAGATGTCACGTTCAATTGTCCCACGATCACTTTACCTGATGTGAAAATACAGAATTACTCAGATTCTAACTTCCTTTGCAATAATTGGTTTTAAATGTATTTAGCTTGTTTAAAAATGAAATCACTTATATGTGTGTGCATATTTACATATATATATTTACGTAAAAGTATAGATTTTGTATATAAAATGGACATATAATTTTGAGCTTTTCCAACAGATAAGGTCCCATAACTCCTTGAGGAATTAATGCTCCTTTTGACCCTGTCCTGCTGATGTTTCACACTATTGCTTTGCACAGAGTAACAATTTTGCCAGATTCACTTTTAAGTGCTTCCTATGGATTTTTTAGAATGTGCTGCTCATTGGTGGCATTGATTTAAGTGTTTTAAAATTTATAACTTTCTATCACTTGATAATGTAAAAGTAGTTCCCAAAGCTATATTTCAAAATACCATATTAGCCCAAATTCGATTTCCCTCATTTGCTAAGAAGAATTGATAGAACACACACATTATTTGAGAGATTGTGTACTGTGCTAGGTTCTTAAGATACACAACTTCACTTAGGCTTCACAAAACGCCTTCTGTGGTCAGGATTACGATCACCATTGTACATAAAAGGCAGTTAAGAATAGAGGTTAAGCTTGACCCCGGTTTTGTAGATAATATTTGGCAGAATGGGGAATCAATTCCAAATTGACCCCCACATCCATGTTCTTTCCATTTCTTTTCTAGAATTGAGTGTGCAGACTTGATTGTGTGTCTTCCATGATCGAGAACAGTTTCAGTACTTAAATTCCCCGGGAGAAAGGATAATATGGAACAAAAATTGTTCAGAGATTGTCAAGAATGGGATTCAATTCCCAGATCTGGACTTTCCCAAACAGGTACCTTAAGAATGTTCACTACTCTTCGTGAGCAATGAGGCCATTAGATGAGAGGTGATACCACATCAAGACTGATTTGGGTGGCCGCCTGGGTTCTCAGCCATGCCGCCTTATATAAGTCACCTCACCTCTCTGGGTAGCCATGCCCGACGTACAAAAACAGGAGCATGGGACCCAGTGATCACCAAACCATCTTGCTGCTACAAAATGTTATCAGTTCTACCCCATAGCAACGTATATATTTCATTGTTGTTGTTATTCTTAACTTGCTTCTTACCGCTGAGTTTAAGTTTTGACCTTTCTTCATATATCTCTCCCCTGCATGCTCAAGTCCACCAATGACTGGTCTTTTTCCACCCTTAAAATAAACACAAGTATGTGCTAAACCTGTTTACAGGTACTTGAGCTGTTGTGCTGCACCAGGCTTTTGAAAAATGTACTCATCTTCCACTCCTGTCTGTTTCTGAGCACAAACAGATACAGATGTGTCTTCCTCAAGCAGTGGGAGATGTTGTTCACGGCCAGCCTCTTTTGTAGCTGTCACCATGATGGCTTGTAAGAAACAGATGGGCTGACGGAGAGTACAGACCTGAATGCTTTGTTTTCACTTTTTCAGTTAAAGGGGAAAAGCATCACTTAGGCCATCCTGTTGAGCAATAGATCTTCTCCCAGTTGGTTTTCTGGTTGTAACAAGTATTGATGTCAGAGAGAGGAAGAAAGAGAAATGACCAAGAGGCTGATAGCCAACTAGAAACATTTCCAAGGAGTACTTGCACCTTATAGGGATTATAAGGCTTTAGTAGCTGGTCCCCAACATTTTATGTTTAGAAACTAGCTTTACCCAGATGATCAAACTCAAGAAGACTAGTGTTTTCTAACCAAAACACAAAGGATTTTGGTAAAAATAGCTTTTTTTTGTCTACATAGTTATTAATGTAGATTCTAGTAGGTGGTTAGCAATTTGTAGTTTTTGAACTCAAGAAGTGTATAGGCTCACAAGGTGTACAGACAAGTAAATAGAAATGTTCCATGCAACGTGATGTATGTTCTAATGCTCAGAAACAAGCCAGAAAGAATTGTAAGAAGTTTATTATTGTTAGAAACTGGGGTACAAATTTAAAGAACAAAATTGATGTTGGAAAAGTTTCAAATTCTGAAAACGCTTCTATAATGTGGTAAGGTTTATGAGCAGGTCAACACGTCAGCTCTTCATTTTGGAAAGATCCTTCTGGAAACTGGCAAAGATGGATACAAGGGGAAGAGAAAGCCATCCAAGTGTTATAAAAGTGGCCCAAGTGAGCAATGATTCCAGCAGCGGGGATGGGGAGATATGCACAGGTAGGACTAATAAAGATATGCACAGGTAATTACAGGTGGGACTCACAAGCAGGACTAATGCACAGGTAATTACAAGTAGGACTCATAGAGCTTGAGAGTGAGGGACATATCAGGGAGTATCTATGTTTGGGGCTGGAATACATGAAAGGAATTTGTTCATTAATTCAGTAAAATAGAGAATGTGAAAGAAAAGCTGATGCTATGGGCATTTCCCTTCCAAGTTCTGGCATTTCCATGTCTATCAATCAATCATTCTTTCACACATCCATAATTATGATGGATAATAATAACACATACATAATCCATAATTATTTTTGAGAAACTATTACCTTTGGGAAAACAGTCCTGGCCTTCATAGAGCTTGCCTACTAATGGTGAAGGCATATAAATGGACAAAAGAAAAACAAATTGTGGTGTTAGCAAGTTTTAAATGCTGTGAAGGAAAACTGAGCATCTCAAGCGAGGAGAGTGATGGCACCAGGGGCTGGGGGCAGACTAGACTGAGCCGCCTTTGAGGAGCTGACAGGGAGCAGAGAGCTCTGCTCTTCCTGAAACCAGCGTCCCTGGGCAGCTGGGTGAGTGAGCAGAGTGGGAGACGAAGGTAAGGGGTGGTGTGCTCCAGCCAGGAGAACCTGGAGAAGCCATCTTCACCCTCACCCGGGAAGCCCTTTACGGATTACCAGAATTCTCATCTCCCCTTCCATTTGGTTGTGCTGGATAAACAGGAAAAAGGGCTGATTGGCAGAAAACACCTTGGGCGGGGTTCCAGGAAGATCGCCCCTCACGCTTCCCACACACTGAATGATAGCAGCCACACGTATTGAGAATCTACTCTATGGCAGGGCGTGGCTAAGACAGCGTGTCTACTAGCTCTCTGCCCTTCAAATCTATCCAGGGAGGTTGCTTTGGGGCAAATTCCTCAAGCTCTCCAAGTTGCAAGTTTTTTGTGTGATGCAAGGATTCAGATGGCAAATACTTAGTAAGTGAACAAGCAAGGAATGGAAGCTGGAGGTCTCTGATTCCAAAGTCTGTGCTGTTCAGTGTATGAGAACCAGTGTTGTAGGCTGGAGTGTACAAATAATCCAAGTCCAGTCCTTCCAGATTGTTTTACTTCTCCATGGAATGAGCCCTTCTCCCTCTGGGGATGTCAGGTGAGCATCAGATGAACACTAAGGGTCAGCTCCAACCTCACCTCCTCAGGAAGCCTTGTCTCACAGCTACAGAATAAAGGGCTCCCACTACATCCTCAAACATCAAAGACAGCAAGTAGGAGGTTCCTGTTCTCCTCTCTGTCCCCAGCTCCTCTCAAGGGGGCTGGCAGTGATGGGCTCAATGAGTGAAAGAGTCAAATCTAAGTTCTGCCTTCCTAAGGTCACCCCCTACTCCCCCTGTGTATTTGCCCATTTCTCTCTTTTATCAGTAAATCTTTGGAGGACATCCATAGCTGGGTAACCTCCTCCCTCATTAGAGTGAAGATTCACATGAGTTTTCCCACTCAGAGTGTGATTTTATTTCTGCACTCAGGAAGCACCAATGTCCACCATGGGTAGTGCTGTGATCCCTCCAATCTAAAGCCAATAGAAACTAAAATTAATGTATGTATCTGTCTGTGTGCCAGAGGCCCTCACAGCACGTTTTATTCTTCTTTTATTCTTCCTCTTGGAGTACACATGTTTGAGGCTTGATCTAGCCCTTTATGTTAAAAAAAATATACCAGCTTATAGCCTGTTATTTTTCTGATTGAAAAAAAAAAAGAAAAGAAAACAACTGCATTTGAAGATCAAGCCTCACCGTCTGTTTTGAAGAACAAACATGGTGACTTTTTGTGTTGTTGTTGGCTTCGGACTGTGGGCCATTCTTTTATCTCCTGATAAATCTCCAGTTTTATTTCCTCTCTTCAATGGGTGAAGTGAGAGATTCTTATCGAGGGCCCCCATAGGGATCTGAAGGAGGCCAGCCTTCACAGAGAGATTCAGAGCTCTGTGTGTTCAAAGTGGGAAGGAAGGAAGGCAAGCTAACAGTTTTCCAGTCCTTGTTTGTGTGCTGGGTTAAACATTATCTGATAAATCCACTGAACATTATCTGATAAATCCACCCTACAAGGGAGACATTTCTGCTCCAGTTGGGCCCCTGCAATAACTGAGGCTGAGCTGGTTTAGAAAAGAACTGAGGCCACACAGAGGGCAGGTGGGGTGGGGTTTGTATCAGGCACCACTTAGGCAGCACTTCTGATCCTCTCTTATGGCCTCAGTGACCAGTTCTGCATGGACACAGACGAGCTTCAAGGCGGCATAGATTAATGGCACTTCCATCAGGCCTTGACCTTCAGGCATTTGCCTCCAGCCCAGACTTCTCTGTGGTTTTGGGGTTCCTGCCTGTGCAGCCTGAACATGGGGCTGTGGCTAACCTTTGATCAAGGGCCTGGAACCAGTGCATCAGTGCGTTTCCCTTCTCTTACCCCAAGTGGACAGTCCAAGGTTCATTTCCTGTGGCTTCTTGGGTACATAGTACAAGACTGGACAGCTGGTCGACCACATGAGTCTCCTTGCATTGCTCGCCCTCCCTCCTTCCCTGATTCACTCTCCCATCCCTCTTGCCTGTTCCCTGGGACCACATGCCCAACAACACCCTCACACTTAAACTTTCATCTCAGGGTCAGCTTCCTAGAGAACCCAGGCTGCATCAGAAGTCTAATTCAAGGTCTGAATCCATGTTCTTTCCAATATTCTAGTGATTCCCAAGCTTGCCTTGTTTTTGGATCCTTGAAGAGATTTAAATAATACAGATTCTTGGACCTTACCCCCAGAGTTCTAAAAATACGCACTTTCTTCCTTTTGTTTTTCTACTTTTTTGTTTTGTTTTATTTCCCCATAAACTCCAAAGATGATTCTCATGCAGAGCCAAGGCTCCTCATCCAGACATTGACTGAGTTTCTCAAGGTCAAAGTCGATGTCTCTTACTCTTTGCTGTGCTATTAATCCTAACACACTCTGGGATCAGAGCCGACACACACAAAAATGTTTCTTGGCTTGAATTAACTTCAGCGATGTTTTTATGAAAGAATCTGAAATCTTACTTCTGTTGGAGAACAGTTTATTACTTAGAAAAGCCAGACACTCCACCCTCTAAAATTTTGGTCCGTGGATCTGACAGACTTCCGAGGATGGTAATACGACTTAAGGCTTACTTCTCCCCTCAAAGCGACAGGTTCCCTGAGAAGAGACCCAAGGGTGGAGAGGATAAGATTTCGTATATCAGTTGCCTCTTAGTAGCATAAAAGCATCACAATGCATCTAGAGACCATGGGCTTGGAAATTAAAAACTTACAATGAAATTTCTAGTCTATGATGCAGCAAACTTCTCTGAGTTTGTATTTTCTTATCTATCAAATGAGAATTTAAATATTTCATCGAGGTTTTATTAGAATGGTATGAGGTAACATCTTTAAAAGTCCTGTGTAAACCATAAACTGTTCTATGTATGGAAGCATTAGGCAACAGTTATCCCATTTAGCCAGCCAAGTAATTTTGTTCTTCCAGAAAAGCCTGGAAAGTCCAACTCACTTTTTCCTAGCATCATGTTGCCTAATCTGGGGCAGAAGCAGCCACTGTGTTTCCACCACTTCTTTTGTAACTTTGACGATAAGACCCACCAAGCTTCCCCATCTACTTACTATGCTACCCCATATGCTGAAGCGAGTGGAAATCTATCGCTGGAACTCATGCGGGCCATTCAGTGATCATCTTCAGAAACATATTTTAAAATGGTCTCCTGTGTGGGTTTTCCTTAAAATGATTGCAATTTTATTGAAAGCAGCGTGACTTGGGAAATGAAAATTATGTATTTGGGAACCTTGGCAGTGCAATGATGTGTACGTTAAGAAATGGTGGGTCTACAATCTGTAGTGTATATTTCCATGGACAAAATTGTCCATCTGTCATCTACAGTAGGCATTGCAACTGTAAGTCAATATTCAGGTTCTTTCATTCCTTACTTGAATGCACAAATGTTAATAACTTTACTGTTTTGATTCAGAAAAATACTTATGGATTTTTTTGTTTAAATAAACACATAAAATTTAAACAAGGGAGTTTGATTTAATATAATTCAATTCAATAAGCATTTTCTGAACCACTTTCACATGCAAATATCTGAGACATAATAACTGGAAGAATCACTATTCTAACCTTATGTGTGCGAATTACAGTTTAAAATCCAGTTGCCTGCAAACAGATCACCTAATGTAACCTTGACAGCTGCCTTGAGAGTGAAACAGTCTAAGTGTTATGTACTGTGTAGAGAGAGAAAAATTGATGTGTAGGGCAGCGGGAATTAAAATTGATAAATCGAGTGTGATATCTCAAATGCTATACTAGGCAGTTGAAATGTCTAATTCCCCCAATGAACCTACAATATAGTCATTGTTACTAGTCCCATTTTACTGAAGAGAAAATTGAGACTCAGTGAAATTAAAGGATTTGTCCAAGTTCTCACAACTAGAATATCCCAGGCTGTCTGCCTCCAATTGTAGGTGACTTTTTATGCCAACGGGAGCCATCAAAATGATGAATCACAACTGAAACAAAGAAAGCCACTGACCTCATCCCAGTGTTGCTCGGAAGCTGAGCTGCTTCAGAAGCAAAGGCAGGCCCTACCCCAACACCAGTCCCTCCCACTGTGGAGTTGTGATTGGCAGTTCTCTCGCTATATTATCTGCCATATTAAAACTATGCTCATTTATATCACTGGAATCTGGCAGAGGTTCATTCATCACTCATTATCAATTCTGTCCTTTCTCTAAACAGCACAGAATCATTTGTAATATGAAAATATTGTATAATTCATAGCAACTGAAAGGAGGTGTCTGTCATCCTTTGCAGAATATAAGGGCAGAGAGAGGATATGAAGGTCAAAAGACCTCCTGTCCGGTGTCCATGGCCAAGCCACTTAACCATGAGCTCCAGTTTACTCCTTAGCACAGTGAAGTTACAGGACATTAAGCTGGTACTTAGGAAAACGTCTTTGCCTCTCAGCGCTATGAGTCACTCTCTGCAAAATGTGGGTGGAGACAGTGACCAAACCAGGTCATCCTAAAATCTCACTCCAAGGTAAAGTGGAAAGAGAGCTGATGGAGAACGTGGAGGGAGTTGATAAAGGAAATGGGGACACGCAAAAATGCATGCCCGATCTCTCAACAATTTGACCCACAGGTCTCCTTTATACATAGCTGTCTTGGGTGACAGAGGATGCAAGGCTGAGACTGTGTGTTCCAGAGACTGTGTGGAGCTCTGGGCAGCAGGAACACACACGTCTCCATCTCAGTAATGATGCTGTTATTAGTTTCCTAGTTGCCGTAACAAAGTACCACATAGTGGGTGGTTTAAACAACAGGAATTCATTTCCTCTCAGTTCTGAAGGCTGGAAATCTGACATGAAGGAGTCTGCAGGGTGGCTTTCTTCTGAGGCCCCTCTTCTTGGCTTACAGGTGATCACCTTTATCCTGTATTGTGACATGGTCGTCCCTCTGTGTGTCTGTGTCCAAATTTCCTCTTCTCATAAGGACACCGGTCATATTGGATTAGTGCCCACCCAAATGACTCATTTTATCTGAATAACCACTTTAAAGACCCTACCTCCAAACACAGTCACATCTGAAGTGCTGGGGTTAGGATTTCAACATATGAATTGGAGAGGGAGGCACGACCAGCCCATAACGAGCACTTGGCTGTGTGACCTCGGGGGATTAACTTGCTGAACTTTCATTTCCTTACTTGCAAAGTGGTAATAATGAGGCTGAGATTAAAAATGTGTCACGAAGATTAGAAATAATGTATTTAAAGTACCTACACAGTGACTTCTTTCTATTACTCAGAGTAGGCTAACTGATGGAATGATGCTCAGGCTTTGATGCTTAACCCATTGAAAGTTTATTTCACACTCATTTTCCAGATCGAGGGGCTCTCCTTCAAACAGTTCTTCTAGAATTCAGCTTCTTTCCATGTTTTGTGACAACTCCACCTCTAAGCAGTAGCCTCCACAATTACCCCCGAAGTACGAGGTCTGACAATTAAGTTCACAAACGTGTTGCAACGATGTTGCTGACCTTTTTGACATCAGAGTGATTATTCGTTATAAATTTGTACCAACTGGACAGACAGTTAGCCAAGTTTACTAGTTGGAAGTACTGAAAAGTCTGCGTGAAAAAGTTAGATGAAAACAACCTGAACTTTTCACCAACAATTCATGGCTCTTGCATCACGACAATGCACCAGCTCACATGGCACTGTCTGTGAGGGAGTTTTTAACCAGTAAACAAATAACTGTATTGGAGCACCCTCCCTGCTCACCTGGTCTTCTTTCTTTACCCGAAGATAAAGGAAATATTGAGAGGAAGACATTTTGATGACACTCAGGACATCAAGGGTAATACGATGACAGCTCTGATGGCCATTCCAGAAAAAGAGTTCCAAAATTGCTTTGAAGGGTGGACTAGGTGCTGGCGTTGGTGCATAGCTTCCCAAGGGGAGTATTTTGAAGGTGACCATAGTGATATTCAGCAATGAGGTATGTAGTACATTTTCTAGGATGAGTTAATGACTTTAATTATCAGACCTCGTATATCAGAGTGTGGGAATGCACCAGTGAATGGTCCTCGCGGCAGTTCACCTTCCATTGGCTCAAACCGGTCATGTGACCCACATTAGGGCAAGGAAGATGGAAAGGAAGTCCCAGGCTCAGAGTCCTCTTTCCAGCAGCAATTCTGCATTGTGGGAAAGGAGATCAGACAGTTGGTGGTGGCCAGTTACCTGCATCAGCCGGGGCCATCCAAGAACACAACAGAGGGCACACTCAAAGTAGACTGTGCACAAAGCGGTTAAGGAAGGAACAATTTACAAAGGAATGGGTAGGTTTTGAGGAAAGCTCAAGGCCGTGGGCAGCGGGGAAGGTCACTGCCACTCCTAGGCTTGAAGGGGCCAGAGGAGGGAGTGGATCCCAGTGCCCACAGGGAGGGGCAGCCTTATGGAGGTTGACTGCCTGGCAGGAATAGTAGTCCCTGGTCAAGAGACTCGGGCATAGTGACCACACGGAAGGAAGCCAAGTGACAAGTACCCAACCTAGTCCTGGCTCCACCCAGCCTCGCGCCACACTTCCTGCTGACTGAGCTGCCCAGGGCGGGAAGGCAAGGGGCTCACGGATGTGATGCACGAAGGTCCTGGGTGGATGGACAAGTGTGGAGAGTAGGTAGAAGGGGAAACCAGGAGAACTACAGCACAGCGTGAATGCTGTATCCTTCAACAGAAGATACAACTAGAATAGAGGTAGGTCCTCTGAGGCAGCTCCGTGACCACCTTTTACTCTCTACACTCTCCTTTCTAGAAGGGACGGGAGGCAGGCAGGCCCGCAGACGTGTTGTAGTGTGAGACTTGGAACCAGCGCCCAGTATCTGTTGATGCTGCATGTGTAGATGGTCAGGGAATCTAGGAGGTGAGGTGCTTCCCTGTCGCTCACAAAACATCGCAAGGCCAGCATTAGCACTTCCGCTCTTTTTCTTTTCCTTTTTTTATTATTAGTTGCGGGTGTACAAAAACAGTGTGATAGTTAGACATTTACACCCCTCACAAAGTGATAACCTCCTTCCCCCAATCTACTACCCCTCTGACATCGTATACAGCTGTTGAAATTCCATTGACTCTATTCCCTATGCTGGACTCCACATCCTGTGACTATATATATTAAATTATAGTTGACATTCAGTATTTTTCAGCTTCAGCTTCAGGTGTACAGAGCAGTGGTCAGGCATCTACATCATCCCTGAGGTGGTCTCCCTAATGAGACAAGTGCCCATCAGATACCCTACAAAATCTGTACAACATTGTTGATTATATTCCCCAAACTGTCTTTCATATCCCTGCGACAATCTTGTGGTTACCAATTTGTGCTTTCTAATCCCCTCAACTTCCTCCTTCCTCCCCCTCTCCCATCACCTCATTTTAAAGGAACTCTAATTCTCGGTTCCCTCTGCCCCAGGCCCTACCTGGTCTCACCAGTTCTCCAGCAACCACAGTGCTTCCCAAGCAGTCCAAGTGTTAAGCCCAAGTGAGACCAAAGGACAGGAATTCTGCAAGTTGGGAGAACTCCCAACTGTTCCCACAACGTGTAGCCAAAGGGCTCAACAAAATTCATGACCAGACAGACTACATACTTTCAAGTGGAATGTATATGCACACACCTCAAACATTTGACACATACATCTCTTTCATTGTGATAAATATCTGTTCAAATAAGGAGGCAGAGGACATAAGAAGTTAAATGGCTCCTTCTAAGGTTTCTGAGATAGTGAGAAAGCCAGGGTTCCTGATGCAAAGGCCTTGTTTTATTCGCTACATTCCCAACACACACACACACACACACACACACACACACACACACACACACACCTCTTCTCTATCATACAGTCACACTCCCAAACCCACACCCACATACATCACACATATGCACATATATGTTCACGTACCCTCACACCCACACACATGCCCAGTCTCCCACTCTCACACCAACACACTCACATACACACACACTCACACACAGTGACGTCCAGCTGTCCAAGAATTACAGTCCCTTCCTTATTCCTACCAAAGTCACTACCATCTAACGATAGACTAGATTCTACCACAGTTCCTAGTATATAGGGAATGCTTAAAAGTATAGTTTGCTTTCCTTCATCCCCTCTGTATTCTGTATACTCATCTATAGGCAAGCCCTCTCAAATACACATGCTCTCTCACACACACACACACACACACACACACACACACACACACACACACAGTGACCTCCAGCTATGCAAGAATTGCAATCACTTCCTGTTTCCTACCAAAGCCATATGCACCTGACAACAGAGCAGGAAAGGGGAAACAAGAGGCTGTTGGCATCTTCTCTGCTCCATGGTGAGAAGTAGGGAGTAGGGAGATCTCTCTCTCTCTCTCTCTCTCTCTCTCTCTCTCTCTCCCTATCTCTCTCTCTCGTCCCCCCCCACCCCGCCCCCTAATCTCACAGATGGAACCAAGGAGAAGATAAAAGGAAATTTCAGTAAAGAAGGAAACAACACAAAGTAAGCAGTCGTCATTTTCTGAGAATGCTACATGCAGTGTGTTCACGTGCATCTAAAGTCACCCCGTTGGGCTACCCGCAGACATGTGATGTCACTGTGTCCGTCTAAAAGGTCAGCAACCTACAGGCCAGGAAACTTCAGTGACTTCTTCAAGGTCCCATAACAGGAACACACTGCCGAGCTCCACATTCAACTGGAGTCCAATTCAGCACTTTTCCTCTGCACAGTAATAGCACCCGGACATCAATCGCCCCCCACTGAGAAAGGCATGACACGTTTTCAGCTATTCCAAGTGCACACATAGGGACCATGACTAAAAATCTGTTTCCTTAAAATCCAAATTGTCATTTCTTTGAACAAGGGATTGGCCTGAAAAAATATATGTGGACACTTTTGCTACTATTAACAGAGAAAAGAAATTATAATAATTAAGGTGCCATGGATCAATCTGACAGGAATGGTGACAAGAGTTACTTTTAGCTACAGATGAAGAACACATGTAATTAGAAGGAAAGTAATATCAATAAAGGTTACACAAACTGCAGCTGTAGAAAAGGCTCTGGTGTTTTTTAAAAAAAAAAAGCAATTAGTGGATGAGCAAGCATATTAATAAGGCAAATATTTATTTTTAGGAGATCTGGAATTGGTACACTTCAAAGTCAAAGGGATGCAGTTAATGATGAAATAAAACTGTAGAAAAACATATCTAGGGAGGGCGCGGATTTCAACTGGCTTCTGAAATCTGGATGGAATGGTATACAAATGGGCTCAAGCACAAAGAAAAATACAGTAATGCTGATGATAGTGTCAGTTATAGTATCTGTATTCTTCTTTGTAATACACAGAGCTCTTTCACAGAAGAAGCTAACCCATCTCCAACCTTTATCTCCTTCCTTCTTTCCTGCCTCCCCCATGCTCCCTTTCTTACTAATCACTCAATAATTATTTGCACTTTATCCCAAGCAGTGTTGATGAACAAGACAGATGAAGTACTTACTTTCACAAAGCTGCAGTTCTAATTTAGGGAGGTGGACTTTATATAGACAATCAGACAAGATTTTTGTTTCAAAGTAAAGAAATAATCAAGTAAAATGATAGGCAGTAATGCATCACAGGCCAGGTTGGTGACATTCAGGAAAAGTCTGTCTGATGGGGTCACCGTTAAGCTCAGAGAGCCAGTGGTGGGAAGATCATGGGTGTACTAGTT
Source organism: Rhinolophus sinicus (assembly GCF_057876585.1). Classification (NCBI taxonomy): domain Eukaryota; kingdom Metazoa; phylum Chordata; class Mammalia; order Chiroptera; family Rhinolophidae; genus Rhinolophus; species Rhinolophus sinicus. The sequence continues at coordinate 209,442,671 of NC_142501.1, forward strand.
CCCTGTGGCTCTGTAACAAAGTACCACAGACTAGGTGCTTAAACAACAGCCATTTAGTGTGTCAGAGTTCTCAAGACTAGACGTCTGAATCCAAGTGTTGGCAGGTGCTGTGGTCTGCATCCTCCCCAATTCATATGTTGAAGTCCTGACTCCCAATGGGATGGCATTAGGAGGTGACATCTTTGGGAAGCGATTGCATCATGAGGGTGGAGCCCCCCTGAGTAGAATCCGTGCTGTTACAGAAGGGACCGTAAGGAGCTCTCTCAGTCTTTTCTGTCGTGTAAGTGTAACGATACAGAACCCGACCATGCCGGCACCCTAGCTCAGACTTCCAGAACTCTGAAAAATCGATTTCTACTTTTTGTAAGCCACCCAGTCTGTGGTACTTTATTATAGCAGCCTGAACTCTGTAAGGCAGCAGGGCTGGTATCCTCCAAGAGCTGTGAGGGAGACTCTGTGCCATGCCTTTTCTTCTAGCTTCTGGGGGCCTCATGTGTTCCTTGTTTATTGGTGGCCATCTTCCCCCTGTGTCTCCACGTTGTTTTCCCTCTGTGTGTTCTGTCTCTTCATAAGGACTCCAGTCACGTTGGATGAGGGCCCACCCTAGTGACCTCATCTTAACTTGATCAGATGCAAGGACCCTATTTCCAAATGAGGTCACCTTTACAGGTACTGGGGGTTAGGACTCTTGGTAGGAGATAATTCCCCCCATAATAGTGGGTAATATTTATTGTTGAAGTAAGGGAATGTCAAGTGCAAAGTCCCTGTTTACAGTCATGTAACTCCTTGAGCCAACAATCCATGCAACAACATTCATTCAAGTGTATATGTGCCTCATGCACAGGGCTGAAAATGCCAAGGAAGATTGGTGGGCTCAAATACAGAGCCCTGACTCCCAAAACACGTCCTCTAGGATTGCAGACAACTCTCTGGCACTCTGAAACTTCCCTCACTTTCCAGAAGAAAAAAAAAGTCACATCTCGCTCAGAGTGACTGAACGTGTTAATGCATATAAAACTGCTTGTTAAACCTCTCAGTGCTATCAAATATTAAAGAATATAATTTCTAAAAACTATATGAGTAGAAATTAATTCCAAGCCTGTCACACAACTGCTTCATGCTAACGATTGGGCATAATGGCATTTGTTTCCTATAAATTCTGGTACAGAACTCAGCTCTGCCGCCTACAGAGTCATCTGCTGGTTCCTTCTGGAAACACTTGCCTTCTGAGCACTTGACTTTGTTTTGTCATTGTTGTTGCAGTCATTTATAAGGTGGGGTCTCAAAGCCCCAAATTACAGGGACAACATGATAGAATGATAAGGACTTGGATTCTGGAGCTGGACAGCCAGGGTTGGAATCTGGGTTCTACCACTAACTCACTGGGTGACCCTGGGCAAGTCACCTCACCTCTCTCTGCCACAACATCCCCATCTGTAATAGCACTAGGAGATAAGAGTAGCAAGTACCCACCTCAGAGGGCTGTCTGGGGGGTTGAATTGATTTTGTAGGGCTCACAGAATGGTGCCTGCACAAAGGCACTTGTAATAGCTTAATGGAAAAGAAAACAAGCCAATTGAAGAGCTGGATCATGTTTTCACCATCATGCAGGTGAAGAAACAGACTCAGAGTGCCCTCCTGTGCTCGCGGTCACACAGTGAGCCATCACCCGAGCTGGATTCTAACCCAGCGGCTGCCATTCTCCAAAGTCAAACTTCAGGGAGTGACCAGTGCTATGAAGCGAAGGGAGCGAGGCAATGAGACTGAAATCCCCACACAGGGTCACTAGTACTTGTAAGTAAAAAGGACAGAAGCCTCAGAACCCTATTCAGTAATTCCTCACGCAGGGGGACAGTGACTTAATTTACCACGAGACTCAGAATTCTACAGAGACCTGAGCATGGGGCACAGCTAAATTTGTTTCTGGGAGAGCAGCATGTGGAAGGGGAGAACCCTGAAGAGCCATGGGAAAAAGAAACAAGGTCGCTTTTTTAAAGGGCAGGCAAAAGTACCTTAAGGAAAGTGGCCTTTAGCTGGACTGAATTCTCTTCTGCTCTTCTGATGAGTTTCAAACTTTTACAGGCACCAGTTGTGTAACAAGGAAGGAAGACACAACTAGGACTCGTCGCCAAGGAATCAGCCTGTAAATAGATACGCATTTAAACATCTTCTATGATAGGTCACCAGGCAAATGTTTTAATAGCAAACTATCCAGAGGTGGTCCCTGATCCCCCAGGGCCACAGCCTAGCAAGGTACTTCCTGACCAGGGAGTCTGTCCCCAGGAGACATTTGGCCATATCTGCAAACATGTCCGTTGTCACAAACTAGGGTTTGCTCTCACTGATGGATAGAAGTCAAGAACGCTGCTAAACATCCTACAATCCACAGGACAGCCTTCCCCGAAAAAGAATGATCTGACCCCACATATCGTTAGTGCTGAGGTTGAACCCTTCAGGAAAGTCAGCAATACTGGGCCTTAATCCCTCCACTGCCATGTGAAAGCTCATCTCCTTCGGTGTATTCTCTGAGTACCCAACACACAGCCACAGTGTGTTGGATGCTAAACAAAAATCAATTGCCACATGGTAAATGCTGATCAGCATGTAGGACGTAGAAGGAGAATAGGACTCGGAGGTAGATGCCCCTGATTTGTAATTATTTAACTTACTATTCACGTGACTTAGGGCCTGTGGCATGGCCACTCTAACCCTCAGTTTTCTCATCTGTCGCAAGAGGCTGGGTGTAAATGTGTACTGGGAAACCACATAAAGAGCAGCCAGCAGTGTAGGAAGTGGCGTAGGTACTCAACAAACATTCTTTCTCACACTCTCCCACCACTCACCCCAGTTGCTCAAATACCATTGTTAAGTCACTGTCTGCCCATTTCTAACGTTTAATACGTTGACTAGGTTTGTTTCATGTTTTTTCTAGGTAGATATTAGTGCCAACCCCTTAATCATTTTACTTTCATGGGAATCAGTTTACAAGCATTAAAATTAGAAAGGAAATGCAGATTTTAATTTCTAATGCTCTATTTTTAACAGTTTTAAAATTTTTATCAATAAGTTCTTCAGAAGGAAGACAGACCTAAATAAATAGAGGAAAGCATGACATGAAAAATAAAGATTCACAAATGGTAGAAATAAACCTTCTTAGAAGAGGACCTCTTTTTTTTAATCCTTAAAGATTTCCTCTCCCATTTGTCACATCAGTGGACTAGCGAATGGTAAACTAACGACAAAAGGATTTAAATGTACATGGTGCCGTCCTGTAACCTCCCCTGTGTATTAGAGAAGCCATGACAGCAGTTGGAGTTGAGGTGAGCTCAGCACTAGGCTGAGGGGGCTTCGTTTTGTTTAGTCTTCACACCAACTTCACAAAATAGCTACTATTACTCATCTCACTTTACAGATGGTGAAGTGATGCTCAGTGACATCAAGTCATTTGTTCAAGGTCACTCGGAAAGAGCCAGGACGTTATTTAATAGTTCACTTATTCACACACAGTGACTCACTGAATGGTCGTTAAAAATGCATCTAAACAACATGAAAATATTTGTGTGTTTTTTCTCAGTTTTTCCAACAGGGACTCATATCTCATATGACATCATCCTTTTAAAATGATGTCTGTCCACAAAGAAATGGAAAGACATTCCGTGCTCGTGGATTGGAAGAATCAACATAGTTAAAATGGCCATATGACCCAAAGCAATATACAGATTTAACGCAATCCCCATCAAAATCCCAATGGCATTTTTTAAAGAAATAGAGCAAAATATCATCAGATTTGTTTGGAACCACAAAAGACCCCGAATAGCCAAAGCAATCTTAAGAAAAAAGAACAATAATGGAGGTATCACACTTCCTGACTTTGGCTTGTACTACAGGGCTACAATAATCAAAACAGCATGGTATTGGCAGAAAAACAGACACTTTGTCCAATGAAATAGAATTGAGAACCCAGAAATAAAACCACATAAATATGGAGAGATAATTTCTGACAAAGAAGCAAAAAACATACAATGGAGCAAAGACAGCCTCTTAATAAATGGTGCTGGCAGAATTGGAAAGCCACGTGCAAAAGAATGAAACTGGACTGCTATCTGTCACCATGTACCAAAACTAATTCAAAATGGATCAAAGACTTAAGCATAAGACCTGACACAATAAACTGCATAGAAGAAAACATAGGTACTAAACTTATGGACCTTGGGTTCAAAGAGCATATTATGAATTTGACTCCAAAGGCAAGGGAAGTAAAAGCTAAAATAAATGAATGGGACTATATGAAACTTAAAAGCTTCTGCACAGCAAAAGAAACCATTGACAAAATAAAGAGGCAACCAACTGAATGGGAGAAGATTTTTGCAAACAGTGCTTCCGATAGGGGACTAATATCCAAAATATACAAGGAACTCATGCAATTCAACAACAAAAAAGCAAACAACCCAATTGGAAAATGGGCAGAGGACCTGAAGGGACATTTCTCCAAAGAGGACATACAAATGGCAAATAGACATATGAAAAAATGCTCAACATCACTAATCATCAGAGAAATGCAAATAAAAACCACAATGAGATATCACCTCACCCCAGTCAGAATGGCTATCATCAACAAGACAAATAGTAACAAGTGTTGGAGAGGCTGTGGAGAAAAAGGAACCCTCATACACTGTTGGTGGGAATGCACACTGGTGCAGCCGTTATGGAAGGCAGTGTGGAGGTTCCTCAAAAAATTACAAATAGAATTACCATATGACCCAGCAATCCCTCTCTTGGGTATCTACCCAAAAAATCTGAAAACATTTATACATGAAGACACATGTGCTCCAATGTTCATTGCAGCTTTATTTATGGTGGCCAAGACATGGAAACAACCAAAATGTCCTTCGATAGATGAATGGATAAAGAAGTTGTGGTATATATATATAATGGAATACTAATCGGTGGTAAGAAAAGATGAAATAGGACCATTTGTGATAACATGGATGGATCTTGAGATTATAATGGTAAGTGAAATGTCAGACAGAAAAAGTAGAGAACCATATGATTTCATTGATATGTGGTATATAAAACTGAAAACAACAAAAGAACAAAACAAACAAATGAGAAACAAAAACTCATAGACACAGACAATAGTTTAGTGGTTACCAGAGGGTGGGGGGGGGTGGTAAATGAGGGTAAAGGGGATCAAATATATGGTGATGGAAGGAGAACTGACTCTGGGTGGTGAGCACACAATGGGATTTATAGATGATATAATACAGAATTATACACCTGAAATCTATGTAACTTTACTAACAATTGTCACCCCAACAAACTTTAATTTAAAAAAAAAAATGATGTCTGTCTTAGAAGGGAGTCTAGATGGTGGGTCATTTCAATGTAGTCATGAGTCCTAATCTAGAAATAGAAAACCTAAGTCTGCAGCCCAGACTCGCTTTGGCTAAACTACGTCCCATTTCTGGTCTTAAATTCTGCACATCTAAAGGGATGCTAACAGTATAGGTGGACGTAATTCAATACTACATCGATTACCTCTTTTGCACCTCACACCAACTTGCTAAGGAGATTGCAACAAGGACTATTAGGTACAATCCAGGTGTCTGTTCCTTCTACAGATTTTGAATCCTTTAAGTCCGGGGACTGCCTGCTATTTTTTATTATGTAATCTGGATACAGTCAGTGGCTGGAACATAATGGGGTTTCTATAAATGTCTGTTGGCTAATAGACTATCCAAAAATATTTAGAAAAGAATGCTTCCCCCTGCACAGCTCTTGAGCTATTGTAGACATTTGGTATCATTTTCTGTTCCACGTTAATCAGTTAAGTAAATGCCCACCATTGCCGAGGTTGTCAATACAATTATTTAAATCCAGATCATTCCTGAACTTGACATGACATTTAACACAGAAAGGAGGATTAGCAAGATAACCATAGACAGTGATGGTTTGCCAATCGCAAACCACTCCAGGCACTGTCCTAACAGAGTGTCCGTGTATAAAATCCCATGGCCTGAAATTCATTGATTACTTTGACCTAACCCCTCCGCTGAACTTTAAACTCCCACGGGCACTGCCTACATGTATTTCCATCCGATCGTCTAATAGACATTTCTTCCTTAACATGTCCCAGATTGAGACCCTGATCTTTCTCCTGAAACCTGCTCTTCCCCTAAGTGACCCAGCTCAGGAAAGGACAACTCCATTCATTAAGTTACTCAGGTTAGGAACCTGAGAATTATCCACAACTGCTCTCTTTCGATTCATAGGACCCACATGCAATTCATCAGCTCTTCCTTTAGGCTCTGCTTGGAAAATTACCTGGAGCCTGACCATTTCTCTTGTCCAGCACGACCACCATCAATCAGCTCTGGCCACTCTCATGATGTCTTTCCAGCACTGAAAAAATAACCCCAATTGTTCTCTCCACTCGCCCATAGTTTAAACATCTGTTTTTGTCTCCTCTCTCTTCTGATTTCTCATATTTCAAAACCTTACACTTAATAGGCTCCTGCCTCAGTGGGCTTTATGCCATCCGTCATACGTACCAGGTGTATTTCTTTCTCAAGGCCTGTACTTTTACTGTTTTCCCAGCCGAGGACGTGGTCTGTGTTGTCAATGCTGGATTCCTCGGGCCTAAAATAGTGCCTGTCCATGGAAGTTACACTATAAATGTGTTGAGTAAATGAAGTCTATATTACACTATGTAGACTAATGTTGAAAACTATCACTAATGGCCATTCATTTATTTATCCGTGCAACAAAGTATTTAGAGGCTTACTATATGTCAGATACTGGTAATAACTTGTGAATGTGAAGGCAAGGATCCTAGATTCTGATACTTTTTATTTGTTAGAGACACAGGCATTAAACACATACCTAAGTGAACTGAACATTGCTAAATAAGTGAACATTCTGTATAATATTGAGATGGAAATAAAGAGGGTACATTGAGATAGGGAATGGGCCCTCTGAAAACATACTTCAGCATGTAAGCGGACAACTGAATCGTGAGAGAGAAGCAGTCATATGAACAGCTGGCATTAGTCTCTCAGGCAGAAGAAACAGCATGCACAAAGGTCCTGGGGCAGGAAGAAAGTATGTCATATTCTGAGAAGTAACAGAAGGTAAATATGACTGACTATAGAGAGAGAAGGAAGGAGAGAACTGCTCGAGGTGCTGTTCTAAGTGGGGCCAAATCATATCAGGCTTCTCTTAACCAGGATGCAGAGTTTGGGTTTCATTCTAAATACAACGGGAAGGCATCTCCACAGGGAGCAGCATGATTGGATTAACTTTTTTAAAGAGCACTCTTCCTGCTGTGAAAGAGAAGAGACTGGAACAGACAAGGGTGGAGCCAGTTAGGAGCAAGGATCCAGGATGGGTGGCATATTAGTTTCCTAGGCTGCTGTAATAAAGGAACACGAACTCAGTGGTTTAAACAACGAGAAAGTACTTTCCCATAGTTCTAGAGGCTAGAAGTCTGAGTTCAAGTTGTCAGCAGGGTTGGTTTCTGCTGAAGGCTGTGAGGGAAAATCTGTTTCATGCCGCTCCCCTAGTTTCAGGGGTTTGCTGGCAATCTTCGTCCCTCTTTGGCTTGTAGAAGCATCACCCCGATCTCTGCCTCCATCTTCTGCATTCCTCTATGTTTGTGTCTGTCTCCAAATACCCTTTTTATAAAGACACAGTCATATTGGATCAGGGCCCACCCAAAGGACCTCATTTTAGCTTAATTTCCTCTGAAAAGACCTTTTTTTCCTAATCAGGTCACTCAAGGTCCTGGGGGTCAGGATATCAACATTACAAGTCAGACCATAATACAAGGGATGGCAGCTGGATGAGCAAAGATGGGGAAATACCTACCAATGCATGTTTGGAAGATGACAGGGCAGGTCTTGGGGACGACTTTGATGTGACAGATGAGGAATAAGGAGGGGTCAGCCTGAATCTGATATTCAATAACTGGTTTGAAAGCAGTGTGGTTTACTTGGAAAGGAAGGGCTGAGGTAGAAGCGGGGGCTCTGTTTGCACAAGTGTGGTTTGAAATGCCATTGAGATGTCTAACAGAGGTGTCTTGTGGGCAGTTGGACACATGAGCCTAGAGATGAGAGAAACAGCAAGGGGGAGGTCTAAACTTGATTCCCTCAAATATAGACAGCATTCAAAATATTGAGAAGCAAAGGGGCCCAAGTCTGTGCCTGGAAACACCAGGGAATTTATGATTTGGGAGCTAAGACGAGCCTGCACGGGAGAGCCAAGGACCAGCCAGTGACATGGGAAGGAAACCAATTTTCTTGCTCATGTATTACTGGGGCAGAGAGAGGAGACAGCTTCCAGAAGAACAGAGTGGTGGGCTGTGTACCACTGAGAAGTAGAGAGAGATGAGATAAGAAAAGGCTCCACGGAGCTTGGCAACATGTAGGTTGTGGAGAGACCCCAACAAAAGTTCTGTTAGCACGGTGGTGGGAGAGAAGGCAGATGGGAGAAAAGCAAATGGGAGCTAAGAAAGTGAGGATGTTCCGACTTGTTTTGTGAGGAGGAAAGCAATAAATGAAACATTCACTGGAAGGGCCAATAGGGTCAAGGGGGGATGTTTTTGGTGGGGGCGTGGCGGGGGAAGAATCTTGTATTCTAATAAGAATAATCCACTATAGAAGGAAAACAAAGAAGCTGGAGAGAATGTGTCTCTGAAACGATTATTACCATCCCCTAATGCAGACGAGAACAACAAGACTCAAAGATGCCAAGAAAATCCTTACAGGTCACACGCCCGGTAAGGGACAGAGCCAGATTTCACACCAGACCCTGCCTTGCTCCAAATCTACTATTGTTTTCTTTCTGTTTTTCTTAATTAAACTTTATTGGGGTGACAATTGTTAGTAAAGTTACATAGATTTCAGGGGTACAATTCTGTATTACATCATCTATATATCACATTGTGTGTTCACCACCCAGAGTCAGTTCTCCTTCCATCACCATGTATTTGATCCCCCTTACCCTCGTCTCCCACCCCCCCACCCCCCACCCCCCTTACCCTCTGGTAACCATTAAACTATTGTCTGTGTCTATGAGTTTTTGTTTGTTAGTTTGTTTGTCTTGTTCCTTTGTTGTTTTTGGTTTTATATCCCACATATCAGTGAAATCTTATGGTTCTCTACTTTTTCTGTCTGACTTATTTCGCTCAGCATAATAATCTCAAGATTCATCCATGTTGTCACAAATGGTACTATTTCATTTTTTCTTATGGCAGAATAGTATTCTGCCATAGTTGTGTATATATACCACAACTTCTTTATGTAGTCACTGTGAAAGGCAGTGTGGAGGGTCCTCAAAAAATGAAGACTAGAATTACCATATGACCCGGCAATCCCTCTCCTGGGTATCTACCCAAAAATCTGAAAACATTTATCCATAAAGATATATGTGCTATCGTTTTCTTAATAACATGTAGTGTCACCGAAATGAGGTCATGTCCATCTACCTCATTTTATTATTTTATTTTGTGCAAGAAAATGTCACCCTATTTTTCTTCTTACAGATTACCTTTTGAGTTATGGAAATGCCTGAATTCATAAATTTGAGCAACTTTAAACAAATGTATCCTGTTATACAGGTTTGCTTTAAATATTACAAGTCAAAATAAATAGTTACAAAGTTTAGATTCTTTATGAAATAAATGTTAGAACATTTTTTTTAGATTCTTTATGAAATAAATGTTTCCTGGGAAAAAAATTGGAGCCTTATAGTGAGATAAAAACTCATATCTCATATATGCTTGTGTTTCGAGACAGCAGGTAAGAACCTCTTTCTGTGCAGAGAGAAAAAGAACCTTGGAAAAAAGAAATGCTTTGAAGAAGAGAAATTAAACGTAATTAATGGCCACAGATTAAGAATCAGAGTTTAAAAGGAAAACTATCGTTTGCTTTTTTTTTTTAATTATCTCAAATAACATCCAGAAACAATATGGCTTTGAGGAACCACAGAGGCAAGAGAAAGACAAAAATAATAGCTTTTCTCTAGCTATAAACAGAAAGGAATTCTTAGATGACAATTGCAGATAACATTTAATTAGGGACAAATAAAATTAATTTGTATTTCCATTCAAGAGTATGTACTACTTTAACCTTTGCTTTAACTTGGGTATAATCTTGCTTGAGAAGAAAAAGCACAAGTTAATTACTATGAGCTGTTTCTCAAATAAAGTTTTAGCATTTCAGTTTAAGGGAACTAATAAGCACAATTATCTTTCCAGCCCAGATTTTCTCATTTTTCATCGTTTGTAGAATGCTTCCAAATCTTCCCTAAGCTGTTAAAAAAGGAAATACATTACCCTGGAGGCAGCTAAAGAAAAATTTAGCCCAGAATCTAACCTCAATTTTGTTAAGCCATTTTAATAACAAAAGTTTTTCAAGAGGTCAATAGTAATATCTCTACATTCTCATAAATAAATTATTTCAAGTAAATATCAATTTTATGTCAATTTACAAAGTAGTACAAATCTAATCCAATGGGAATGGAATTCCTCTCTTTAGAAATGTTGGTGTTCATTCCTGGCTATTAATTCTGAATAAATAGTTCCGTAAATGCTGAGCTTCAGTTTACTCTTTGCAAAAGGAGGGAAAATCGCCCCAGTAACATTTGCCTTACCTGAATATTTTGAGATTTCAATTAGATAATGAATAAGAGGACACTTTTAATATGTTACTATCAGTGTCCCCTCGTCCATAAAACTGTCCGTTTAGACCAGGAGAATATTAGGTTGTATTTACTATGTCAAGGTCATGTCTCACGTTCAGTTCTTTTAGGAATGTGTTTACATCAAGATAGTCATCTTGGGCTTGCTGGTGACTATTGGGTACTCCAACTGTCTCAGTCTGGAGAAAGGTCGTCTCGTTATAGGTATGATGATTTAGAGATTAATATATTTGAAGTAATAAAGTATATGAGAGCTTTTCTCAGAAAACTATTTTCAGTAACACTTACCCAGGGGTCTGCAAACCAGGGCAATCAAAATCACCAGTGTCAGAGGGCTGTTCCCTGATTTGTTTTCCGGTTACCAAGAAAACCATCGGTAGCTACCATCAGTTTTAGAAAGGCTGAAATTCATGCTCACCCCTTCCTGGAGACAAGAGAGGAAAGACTACGTTCCTGAGCCAAGTTTCAATCCTCCCTGCCGGGCACTGGAGCTGTTGACCAGTTATAGTACAACTTATACAATACAGTTGTCAGCTAAAGCCATCCTATCCTTAAAGTTTAAATAAAATTGGTGCGGAAGTCCCATATTTCATGAGACTTCCGTCTTAGTCCTTTCAGGGATGCTATCACAAATACCATTGACTGGGTGGCTCATAAACAACTGAAACTTATTTCTCTCTGTTCTGGAGGCCGGAAGTCTGAGATCACGCTGCAGCATGGTCAGGTGAGAGCCCCGTTGCAGCTCACAAACTCTTCACTGTGTCCTGGCTTGGTGGAGGGGCTAGGATGCTCTGTGGGGTCGCTTTTAAAAGAAATGAATCCTATTCGTGAGGGCTCCGCCCGCATCAAAGCACCACAGAATTTCCAAGTATGAATTTCATGGGGACTCATTCAGGACATAGCAAATTCCCGTGCTGGCCCCGAATGTTCTACAGGCCATTCTCTTGCAGTTCCTTACGTATTTACGTTCTTGTTCTGCTGGACGTTTGCTCTCCTTTTGTGAATAACCACCCATAGCTGGTCTCATGTGCCTGCTCTGAAATTTACAAGATAGGGACCTTATCCCCTTTGCTTTGAATTGAAAAACCAAAATTTATACCCAGCATCTGTGACCTATTGAGCTTGGCATGAAGAGGGTTTCCTACTTATTATAGAGCCTCCTTCATTGTAAAACTCTCTCAGCTGTGCCACCACTTGGCTAAGCCCTTTCTGTCCCTCCCTATCGTCCCACTTTTTGAATTCCCTGGATTTATTGTTCAAAAGAATTGCGCTCTACATCTCTCATGCCTCGTATGTGCCATGACTCATTCATATGCTTCGTTAAAAGCAAACATCCTTCAATCTGTGTCCCACATTTTTAAATTTTGTGAACTTTATTTTATTGTGGAAGAACCGTTAGCATGAGCTCTACCATCTCAACAAGTTTTAAAGTGGACAATGCGTTATTGTTGACTATAGATACACGGTGTATACACACAGTATACACATAGTAAATACAACCTAATATTCTCAAGACCTTACTTAAGTGAGACTTTATTGCCCATTGGTTAGTAACGCCCCAGTTTCCCCTCCCCCTCAGCCCCTGACAACCGCCATTCCACTCTTTGAGTCTATGAATTTAACTATTTCAGATACTTTATATAAATAGAATCATTTAGCATTTGTCTTTCTGGGACTGGCTTGTTTCACTTAGCATAAGGCCCTCAAGGTTCATCCATGACGTCACATTCTTCATCTCGCTTTTAGGGGCATAAAGAGGCTATGACCTGACAGTCTTTCCTTTCCCTCTTTCTCTCTAGGCCCAGTAAGTGGGTGAGAGCAATGTGGACACTTATTTTCTTTTTTATGTAAATTATCACAAACTTAATTTACTTATATTTCCTTTCTCAGAGAGAAAAAAATTACTCTAATCAAGTTTTCATTCATTTATTTTTATTTTAGAGTTTTATTTTAGAGTCACAGAAAACTGTGGACGATTATAGAGAATTCCCAAGTATGTTCCACTCAATTTCCCCTATAATTGGTTATTTTATATTAGTACAGTCAATGGTATTGATACATGATTAGCTAAAGTTCATACTTTATTCAAGTTCCCTTAGATTTACCTAATGCCCATTATACAGTCCAGGAGTCCAGCCAGGGTACATATTATTTCAAACAGTGTTGGTTTTAAATAAACAAACGAAAATCTGGTATATATTTTTGATACAGTTTCTCAGAAACCCTAACATAAAAAAATATAAATAAATAAATAAATAAATAAAGTTCAAAAAATAAACCAAACCATAGTTTCCGTGGGTTTATAAATCTGAGAGGTACTTTCCATATCATGCTGTCTAGTTATGTATTTTACTAATTACACCAGCTACACGGGGGCCCAGAAAGCAGGTGGGCTCTTGTCTAGGTTCTTTTGAGGATCAGTGATGGGATTGGGACTGTCACCCTTGGATATCTTCAAGCACTCTTCATTTATTTTGGTAATTTCCCACATTGTGAGTCTGGGTGAGAATGATATCAATGTGCCTTCAGTATCCTCCAAAGGAGAGAACACTCACATTTACTCCTTCCTCCCCAGGCCCCACTGCTCTGCATCTAATCAGTCACCAAGCCAGTCAATATTTCCTGTCTTCCGTTTCCCCCATGGTTGCCCTTTCCTTTCAAATCCCTACTTGGATTGCCATATTGCAGGGCCTACTTTGATATTCAAACAGTGACAATAAACTTATTTTATTTAAGTATCTGTATGGCTGTTTTTGCTTTGCCTGTTTTTATGTTTAAGTCTTTGATTATTTGGAATATATTTTAATGTGAAAAGTAGTGACCTTAATTTTTTCTTCTCCTAACGCCTTGACAGTTGTCCCAATACACTGATTGAATAATCTATGTATCTCCATTGATTTCCATGCTGCCTTGGTCACAGACTAGCTTCCCATGTGAACTTGGCTCTAATTTGGATTCTCGTTCATTCATCATTTTGCCGATGTCTGTGTCAATTTCTGTTTTAATTGGATAGGTTTATAATACATTTTAATTTATGACATTAAAATTGTCTTTTCATTACTGCTCCATTTCAGAGGGGTCTTTTATTTTATCATTGCATATTTATTTTGCAAAATGAACTTTAGAATAATTATGTCAATTCAAAAAAAAATCACTGGGACTTTGATTGGAAGTGCGTTGAATTTGCAGATTGAGAATGAGTTAGTTGCCATCTTCATGGTATAGAGTCTCCCCTCATCCCAAGCTAAGTAAACGTCTTTGTTTTGCGCGTTATTTCAGGTTTACTACAAGTAGGTTCTTTCAGTTTCTATTGTAAGAATCATACACACAGTTTTGAAGTATGCTTACATTTGTTTGATACCATTGCAATTGTGAATGGGATCTTTCAGGTGGCTGTTTGTCTCTTTTGGTTTTTATTATGAAAAAGTTGTTGATTTTGTGTATTTATTTTATAGCTGTCAAACTTACTAAACTTTCTTACTATATACTTTGATGATTCAATAGATCTTATTAGGTTTTCCAGAAATGCAATCTTGTCATCTTCGTGACATTATTATTTTCTACCTCTGTCAAAGCTTGACCTCGAAGATAGAAAACATAGCAAAACAAAACAAAAAAGGCTAGTGAGTGTGACCACATAAAAACAAAAATTTAAATCTGAAATGTAATAAGTAACTTTATTAGCTTTATACCAAGAGTTATGACAAAGAAATAAGGAAAAAGTGACAACTACATCAATGGAAAAATGAATAAAGAACACAAATATCTGATTGAAAAGACACTCAGCCCCACAGGTAATGAAAAAATATGTAAACAAAATGAGATAATTTTAGCCTATAATATTGGCAAAGATTACAAACATCAGTACTAATGACTACGGGGGTAAAGGGTTACTCTTACACAACGCTATAGGAAATAGAAACTGTTCTAACATATTTGGAGGAAAATCTAGCAACAAGATACAAAATTTATATCGACTATCCTGTCCCTTTCATCCAGACTTCCTTCTCAGTTAATATTGCTCTACAACCAGTCTGGAAAGTATATAATAAACGTGTTCTTACAAAGCTGTTTAATGTCCCATTTACGATGTCGCACTTTTCTAGACTAACTCATCCCGACAGTTCACCCTGAGCTTCAGTTACAGTGAGACATGCCCTGTCCTGGACGACACATTTGCGCTCACACACCTCTGCGCTCTCACTCACAGCCGGTCCCCTATGGACTCTCATTTTAGTCACGTCAGTAGGGTAGCACATGCCCTGTAAAGAGTTAGTTCCTAGTGATTTCCACAGCTGATTCTACCTCTAGAGTGTTACCTCTTTATGGTGGAGGTACCTTGTCTTGTTCAACTTTGATGGCATATGGTAGGAAGTTTTTAGTTTGATTGTTTTGTTCTTTAAATCTCATTGAGTTGCAAGTAAATCTTACAAAGATAATGTTATTGCTACTATTTTTATAATATTTAGCCCCCAAATCCATGAGTTAATACAACAACAATCATTTTATTATCTTTCACTGTTTCTCTGGGTCAGGCATTTAGGAAGGGCTCAGCGGGGCGATTGCGGCACAGGGTTTGTAGGCAGACCGACCATAGGTAGAGCTGGAATGGGGAGTATGGAGCACGTGGCTTGTCATCTCTCTCTCATCATGCAGTCTTCAGGCCTCTCCATGTTGTCTCCCTATACGCATAATGCCATATGGTAGTTTTATGCCAATATATCACTATCTGGTATATGAGTCAATAGTTTGCGTTCCTTTATAGCATGGCAGCTTCAGAGCGGAAGCTGCTTACATGGCAACTCAGGACTCCAAAGCTAAACATCCTAGGTCTTAGCACACAGCAGATTCCTTTTTGCTCCTATATCTAGACTCAGAAGTCAGGGAGATGCCTCTGCTGCATTCTGTTGGCCAAAAGGGAGCCACTAAAGCCCGCCCAGATTCTAGGGGAGGGGCCATAGATCCCACCTCGCAACATGAAGACTGTCAAAGAATTTGTGAAGGTGTTTTAAAGTCACCACAGAAAGTCTTATAACTAGTGCCTGCACCCCCTGCAAAGCCCTTTACATAGAACCCAGATAAAGGATCTGAGTATTTCACAAGCTGAAATGACTAACACATAATGCAAGAGCTATGTTATTAGCTTAAACTGAATGGATCCTCTTTGCAAACACATTTTTCATCCAGTTTAGAAAGAAACAAACAAAAGTAAAAACAAGCAAACACATCCTGGAAGTGACAACCATTCATCTTTGATGTTCCTAATTTACACCTGATGTAGAAGTTGCTAATTTCTGCTCTTATCAGTAGTTTTGCTTCCACTTTAGGAGCACAGAAATCAGACTTCAGTTAGTTAAGGAGTCCCTCTTTGCATCTGGAAGATGCTACTCAGATGTATGGAGGCTGAGTCCCAGACACACATCATGGATCTTACAAGAGGCAGGGCCTTCAGAGCTCTCAGAGTCAAGTATGTCCACAAGCTCATGTCTCCATTCCTTGTACCAAAGACAAGGCACAACAGGCCAGGGAGAGGGCAAAGCTGGGATGTTTTCTCAAGGAATGAGAGATCCCACCTCAAACTAGAGATTCAGGTGAGTGTGGAGGTTCAGAAAGGCAAGGGGACTTAGAGATCAGAGAAGTGATTGGGAACACTGAATTTTGCTAAGAGAAGACTCAAGGGATGGAATAGGTTACATCATTACACTTTAAAAAAACATTATATACATATATATATATATATATATATATATATATATATATACACACACACACACACACACATATATATTATTTTGCAAGTTATATATATATATATATATATATATATATATATATTTGCAAGTAATATATATGTATATATGTAGATTTATGTATTTGCTTGTTTGGAAGGCTGCCCTATGGAAGTGAAATTCACCAACCCCATATTCGCTGACGTCTTCTTTGTGTGAGACCCTCAAGCTGACTCAGGTTGGCTGCAAAGAGCACACAGTGTGGCTGGTAGGACACCATCTGGCTGGTTGGAGCGCCTCCTGCCCTTTCTGGGAACAGGGTTGAGCTTTGGGAATGGGAGTTCAGCGGAAGCCTTAGGAACATTGAGCCTGCCATGAGGGCTGATGAAGGTGGTGGAGCGTGTGTCCTGTGTCTGAACAGGCACGCTTACTTGCTGACTTTGTACTGAGATGGGCCATGGGGGACATGGCTGCCCAGCATACAGAGAGTTCATCTGTATAAAATCAGACCGTTCTGGCTGGGGTTGGAAGGAACATCTCAACATCTGCAGTTCTACCGGTTGCTGTCCCATTAACTACTTCATTTAGTAGTTCATGTCATTTAGAGGTGATTTATCAAACTTATAAGCAAATGAGATACGGTTTTTCACCTTTACAATGCCTCCAAAAAGTCAATAAGTTGAAAACCAATAAAATAAACATTTATTATAGCTAGGGTCTGGTTTACCTGGGGGAATTGGGATAATAAAAATCAGCATTGTGGTTGGCAGACCTACTGGGTGCCAGGCACTGTGTGAACAACATATCACTTTATTAATCTTCAGAAGAACCATTCCTCATAGGGGTTATTTTTCTTTTAATTTCACGTTGAGAAATTGACCTTGAGAGGTAAGTCAATTTCCCCAAGGTTACACAGTATGGACAGTGCATCTGGAAGTCAAACATGGGTCTGTTTTGACCTGCACATGCTTTTTCTTTCTATTGTAAACATACTATTTATAGCTTTTGGCAGCTGACAGAAAAGCTCGTCTCAATTCATGTGCATAAAAGGATATAAGTAAATAGATATTGTTTCTTCTTTTTTTTAATTTAGTAATGGCATTGTAGAATGGAAAGAACATTTGAGTTTGAGTTCTGGCTGAACTATTCATTAGCATTTGGTCCTTGGATAAGTTATTAATTTTGCCTTTTTGAGGCTATTTCTTCATCTTTAAAATGGAAGTAATAAGCCCTGCTCTATATATGCCTTGAGATTGTTATGAGATTAAGATAAAACATTGAAAACTGATGGTTCCAGGTATCTCTCGATTGAAACACTGCCCTCATTAGTCATTTAAACATCTGCAGGCTCAACCTGCATGGACGCCTTGGGGGAGTTGGCTTTCAGGAGCTATCACTCATTGTAGAAGGAAATGTGTGTAGAGACAAGACATGTCACCATCCCTGCTATCATGAGCTGGCGCAAGAGCTGGTGTCTCTTTGGGACTTTTCCAACATTGAGACTCTTTCAGACCCACACAGGGTGCCCTGCCATACGCATTGGGTGCCCTGTAGTAACTGGAGGTGAAGGTGCTTGCCCTTTACCCCCCTCACCACGGATCCGTAGATGCAAATGTGCTGAACCTGCCAAGATAGAGAATATTCTGTGGCCATTCTTGGCTGTCGTGACTGGAACAGTGAATCTATTCATTCATCATTCGTTCATTTATTCACTTATACAGTAAACAGTTATTGAGTGTCTGGCAACGGGGTGGGGAGAGTACACAGATAAAAAAACAAAAATCAAGAATGAAGGCAAACGCGGTTCCATCCCCAGCTGGGGTACAGTCTCCAGCATAGTGCCGGAGACAGACATATGAGCAAAGGATTGCCAAATATCAGAAGCATGACAGGCACTGTTGGAATGACCACACTGTCCCAGGAAGGCTGAGGTGGGCCATGCTGGGTTTGGCTCTTATTGGCTGTAGGGAATCCAGCCTAGAGGCAGGACGTAATAGAAATCCAAGTGTTCTCCGGGAGCCGCATCTAAAGTAAAAATAGGGAAACTGATATTAGACATTGTGGGTAAATGAAATAAATAAGCCATAAATATGGTAACACAAAGACAAGAGATACAAACCGGGGTACCTGACCACTGCTGTGAATGGACCCAAAGCCCTGATGACCAGTGGCCAGTGAGATGGAAAGGAATTGTGCTAATCGAAAGATTTGGAGCCAGATACATTAAAAACAAAACAAAAAAAAAACAAAAAAAAAAAAAAAAACAAGAACTGAATAGAAGGCAGCATCTGTGTTGGGTTTTGACAGCTCTTGTAAACAGCTCACGTTTGCGATTGTGTGATGGAAGTTATACATAGGAGCTTTGTAATATAGAAGAGAGGACCTGAAACCCAAGCCAGTGACCAACATGCCACAGAAAATAAGGGATTAAACCTCAACTTAGAGAATTGTGTCCTTGAGTATGCATTGGCCCCTATTTCTGAGATTATCTGATCACCAAATCACATCAAAGAGAAAAAACCACGAGGAAAGGCGATGCATACCACCCTCCAGAAGCTTGATAGTGAATGGAAAGTTCTCTGTCAAAGCACAAATCTCAACGGTGTATTGCAAACTTATTTTATTTCTGCTTGCTGGGAAGGGTGGGATCACTAAGATGAGCGGACATTGATCTTGAAAGCACCAATGCACACAGGTACCTAGTCAAAGGCAGGTGTTGAAGCAGGTAGGATGCGGAGTCAGCCTGGGTCTGGGAAACCAAACCAGACCTGTCAAAACAGGAGAATATAAAAGCTGAGACTCACTTCTTAGAGTACATGACACAGACACACACACACACACACACACACACACACACTAATATTAAAGAAAACATTTGGAATTATATATCAATTCTTCTCAAGTGAATAGCATCAAAAGTACAGAGAATGAATGGGAGTTGGGTTCAGACCTGGGCTGGATGGGTGGTGTCATGGGGAAATGTCAAAATGAAACTGAATCCCTTTAGAAGACACAGGGCCCGTGCATGGCTCTTCCCACCTTAAATGCACCTGAGAGCAGGTGTCTGGAGGCTGGCATCTAGAAATAGACAGCCACTATGCATAAACCCTAGCGGAGTGTGAACAGAGGGAGAAAAATAATAAAAATGTGTCTGCCAGAGATCTAGGAACCAGGGACTCGGCAGAGAACCTTGCAAAGGCTCAGGGACCCAGAAAGAGGAAACCTACCTGCCCTCTGGGGACCACCTGGAACATACCTGTGGTCCCTCCCAGAACGTACAGTCATGCAGTTTATTTCTAGCATTGCTGTGATAGTGTCCCAGACACTCTCCCACTGTGCAGCCTCAAGCCAGCCGTGTAGCCCCTCCCAGCCCTGGGTTCACATTTGTAAAATGAGGACAACATTCTCTCTCTTGCAAGAATGTGAAGGCGATTCAAGAAGGTGTATGAAAAGCATTACCCAGGCAGTTCTAGGTTCATGAAAATTACTGGTTTTCTCTTCTTTTCCGTTACCTCTTTCTGCAGCATCATGCTAAATGAAAGCTTCAAGCAACAGGGAGCATTGTTCCTGAATGGAGTAACCCTGACCCGTGGTCTTACCACACCTGGAATGCTTTGTAGCCTAGAGGTAACAGTCCACGGGCCCTGGCCTGGAGCAGCTTCTGACGCTCCACATAGAAACCTGATGAGTTGCATAAACTTCTTTCCTACCACAATATTACTAGACTGTGGGGTTGCATTCACATACCGCTCATTACACACTATTTTATCTCCTTCTTCCTCTCTGTCCCCAGTTAATTGGACCCTATGGTCTTAAGCTGTCTGAAAAGGCAGTTTCTGATCCTGAATTTCGGGTTCTGGCTCACAAGTGAGTTAGTGCTGTTCAAGTGACGTTATATGTGGACAGTAAGCGCAGGAGGCTTCCTGGAGGCCTTGTCTCCTTCCTTAATGTCTTTTAAGTCAAACTTTTGAGGTTTTATCTGCCTATGCTTGGAGTTCAATACATAACAGGCCCAAAGCCACCTCCTCTCCTCATGAAGTTGATTCAAGTTCAACTTCTCCATCAAGATGCTGCGTCCTGGTGAACATGTGGCGTCATTGCCTTATTTCCAGCTGTCAGTCTGAGAAACAGGGGTTTCCCATCCACTTTAGCCATCTTGCAGCATCCGCGGAACAAGCCGGCTGCTTCCTGTGTGCAGAGGACTCCCCGTCATTGTCCCCAGAGGAGCTAAATCTGCATAGCTGTCCAAGTGCAGCAGATGGCTGGCAGGGATTCAGCCGGGGGTTATGCTGGCTAAAGAGACAAAGTCATGGAATGTGTGCTCCAGGCCCTCTCGGTGACTGAGTTCCAACTCGGACAAAGTAGCTCAGCAGAGGAGGTCACGTGGAAGGTGAGAGAAGAATGTGGAGGAAAGAAAAGAAAGGGAGGAAGGAACACACTGATTGTCTTTTGAGCCCATGCCTTATTTGGCTAGTGAAAAACATGCCTAGTCTCAATTCTAGAAACATTCCCTGACATTACTTTTATTATTATTATTATTTAATGTTCTGTCAAAGAACTTGCAGAAATCCAGAGGTAGCTGGCCCCCCTCTCCTGAATGATTCCTCCCCCCCTTACGATGCTCACCCACACTTGTCCGTCAGTGTTCAGTTTGGGGACATCCCTTTTCTCCATAGTCATCGGCACACACCTTCATTTAGCCCTGTGTCCGCACAGGCCACACTGACTTGTGATGGTTGACTTGCCTGTCGTTTCTAACTGAGGTCAGACCCTCTAGTTTATTTCTGCATCCCTGTTGCAAGGATTTGGTGAAAAAAGGAGAGATGTCCCAAAGTAGTGATGAACCCCATGGGGACCACAGTGTCTGTGATTGTGTGAGGAAGGGCTCCAGCAAGGTCCTCCAAGTGCAATGAGTGGCACCTGGAACCATGGTACCACTGAGTCCCTCAGGGTTCTTGGTGAGCCTGACAAGCTGCAGATTTTCAATGAAGTTTTATTGACTAAATGAACATGTATTTGAGCAAAGAGATGAGTGAATGAACAGGTGAACAAAGACACAAATGCATGGTTTTCTCTGACTTTCTGGGTTTACCGTTAAGCCTTGCAATAGAGGAGATAAAATGATACTTTAGATAAGGCACCAGCTGGAAGCCACTGGCATAGGTTAGTAAAAAAAATCTATGAGTGACAAAAGTAAGACAAAAAAAGAAAAAGAAAAATCTATATTCTTGGGATTGGTAGTTTCTATGGAATACAAAATATGTGCATAAAAATGTCCTTTGCATCCCCTAACGACCTTTTCGGTATTTGAGCTTCTCTTTACAGATAGATTGATGACCCCTCCCTCAGTGTGTTGTATGAACATTGCAGTTAATATCTGCCATTGGTGCTTAGCTCGGACAAAGCTTCAGAACAACAAGTGCCCATAGAAACAGGGTAGCGTGGTTCATGTTACATAGAAAAAAATAAGAACGGAAAATGTGGAGGCTGAGTGACTTCTCTAAAAGCTGCTGGTACATTTGTACAAATCAGCATCCATAGGACATTCCAATTATTATGTAAAGGCTTCTCTTTTTTCTCAAAGCAATTAGAAAAAAAATACTACAGTAAACAAGTGCTTCCACTTGGGATAAAACTCCCTCCATTTGAATTGCTTTTTAAAAAAATAAGAATTCACTCATCAGCTGTAGGACAAAAAACTCCATCTATAAAATTGGCAAATATCTTTAGAAATGTACTTCCTTTCTGAAACCTGTTTACTGAAAGGAGAACAAGGGAACACATTGTCTGACTAAATCAGCCTTAATAAAGATAATTGGGGAACTCTAATGTGTTTCCTAAACCATCTCCTTTCCAACTGTTTCTTGGCCAACCTTGGAATCTATAAAAGCCAACTATTGGCTTTTCAATCTTTTTTATGACACAGGGTTGCAGTAACATATTTGTTGTGCACAGTCGTCTCATTTGCTCATTTACATATCCATTCATTCATTTGGCAAGTGTTTTTGATATCTTCCATGTTCCAGCCACTCCGCTGGACACTTAAGACGCTATGATGAGAAAAATAATGTGTTTCTGGCCACAGAGAAGCTTATAGGGGAAGAGCGTGGTGATGTAAAGTCTAATCACATATTTAAAATATAATCACACAATTGACTCATCGACAACCACCATGACACACTACAGAAGTCAACAGCATTGTATGACAAGGGGGCTTAGCTAACTGGCCAGCCAGGGACCATTCCTCTAAGACGATATATGAGACCTAAAGGATTAATCATTTTAATAGGTGACAAAGTGCTGGAAGAATGTTCCAGGTTGCGGGGGCAGCAGCGTATGTGAAAGCCCCGGTAAGAGAGAGTTTTATCATATTCTTTCATCTGTGTGCACATGCACCCAATACTTTGTGAGCACCACATCCTTTCCCAACTCAGTTCTGTCTCAGCCATCAGGAGTCATAAACCAGTGACCAGACAGAGGGTCTGTCTCAGCTCAGAGAAGTAGCGTGGTCCTAGTGGAAGAAACCAAAGGATCAGGCAGAATTCCAGTCTCAGGGACATTGTTTCGGTCCTTATAGAACGAAGGGGCAGTGCAGGATCTACACAAAGACTAGAAAATTCTAGCAGCTTAACAGGGTGCTGTCCCTGGAAATGGTGACACAATTCCAGCCAATTCGCAATAGCTAGAGGAATCAACTGCAACAGTGCCCTGCTTTATGGAGGGGCTGCTGGGTCCTTACTGAGCAGACTCTTCGAGGTATTGCTATCATACCCTGGTCTGCCGACTCAGCTGGGTGCGAGCATGGTGTCCTGAAGCAGAGAATCAGTACATCCCAGCTTTTCTGGACCTAGTTCATGGGCTGAGAAGTCTGAAGGACCTGGAAGTAACAAGAGCCCCTGCTAGCAGTGTACCAAACCGGTCCCCTGCTGAAGTGGGACTGTGACTTCTTGACTGGTCCCTAGATTGTAGCTGAGGAGTTAAATCTGGGAAGAACACCAGCTTCCAGGCCCAGCCCACCAGTCTTCAAGTTCTCGTCTGATCCACTGAGATAAAAATTAGAGTTACAATCTCAGCCCCTTTTTCCAGTAAGGATTTGGAACAAAATCACGGCATGTTTGATTTGGGGTATGTGGCAGGGATTAACGCTGGTCACTCCTGCAAGGCAGGTTCTGCTGCGGGCACATGTGCAGGGACAGTGTGGCTGCTTTTTTCCTACTTTGCTGTGTTGGGCCCATTGTGCCTGAGTCTAAACACGTGGGCTGCAGGAGATCAGATTGCAGGTAAATCAGATGATACAGCTAGCTAACACTTTCTAAGAGCTTATTCTGTGCCAGTTAGTGTTCTGAGCACATCGTGTGTTAACTTAAGTTTTCACAATAATACGAGAAGGTAGGTATAATTATCCCCATTTTAGAGATAAGCAAACTGAGGTGCGGGGAGGGTAAGTAACTTGCCAAGGTCACACAGCAAATGAGGGGGGAATGTGGGCATTCTACCTGGGTGGTCTGACTCCAGAGTCTGCATTTTTAGTGTCCCCACCATGCTGCTCAGCAGACAGAACACTGGCCAGGATCTATGGCTCAGCCTGGGGCTGGTTTATGTGAGGTCGGGTTGTGGTTTTAATGTGTCTTTTAGCTGGGGCTCTCTTGGTAGCAAGGAACAGAGACTCACTCAAGCAAATTTAGTTTAAGGAAGACTACAAGTCGGAGGAAAAGACTGAATCTCACAGACATCACTGAGAGTTAGTTTTGGCCTCACCAACACTGCAGCTGGAGCATGTATCTGAGTCCGTGGGACTCCAGGCACCTTGGCAAGGAAATTTATAGATCTGTGCTTCCACCGGGGCCGCCCAATCTGACTCACATCTTCCTTTGTCTGCGACCCTCTCGCCTCTTAGCATCATGCCTAGCACAGCTCTTCTCCATATAAATTTGGATTATCTTCTTTCAATGCAGAAATCATGAAAAAATGTAACTGTACATTTTGGTATTTATGATCCATAAGTAAAATAAAGTGAGATGAGCAACGGGTAGAAGAAGCACCCTGGACCCAGAACTTACTGCAGGGCTGGAGAAGGCTCAATGGGGTGGGGCAGGTAATTCGAGGCCTGAAGGACAAAAGTTAAGCTGCAAAGAATGCCCGCAGGCAGAGGGGACAGTTACACAAAGGCCTGGAGCATGGAGGGCTTCAGAAAACCCGTTAAGGAGTCTGGGAGACACGGCAACAGTGGATACTAATGTCAAGAATAGTAAGTCAAGAAGTGGCATCATCAAGTGGAAAGTTCTAGAACTTACACTGCTGCGTGGGGTTGGCCATTTGCTGAGAATTTCCTAGAAATAACCCACTTGAAGTTAGAGCTCTGACCGTGTTGGGGTCTTGCCAACCTCAAGGGGCCCCTATGTAAATTACATGGTCATCTTGAGAAGTATTAACATGGTGATGAACTTTTGTCGTGGAAAGTGATGGACTATTGAAAAGAGGGAGTTGGGTTGCGTAGAATCTGTGATTCCAGTACAGAAGATGTCCTGACTGACTTAACTCCAGTAACTCAGTGCTATGAGCAAGATTATAGTTTAGTAATAAACAGTCCGGACACTACATAATGTAGCCCATACCCTCACAGCAACCCTCTTAGGAAGTACAGTTACTCCTATTTCTGTAGCTAAAGAGATTACTGAGGCTTAGAAAAGTTAAGTAACTTTTTCAAGGTCACACAGGTGGAGATTGAAATAAAAATTAAATTCCCGTCTGTCTGACTCCAAATGCCACACTTCGGCTGGTGGAAAAAGAATGTCATTAATTAATGACATTTTCCTTTACTGTCTTCCAAGCAAGCTGCCACCGCTCTTAGTTCAATGTCCCAAGGAGACTCTCCAACCTGGCTGCTGAAAATATTGGCACATGCTTTCTCAGAACAAATGGATACGTTATCATGGTGGTTTCCTCCTCTGTTGCTTGAGTGTGGCTTGGTTCCTGTGGGCAAGAGAATGCAACATCCGCCCTGACACGGTGCAGAAGGCTTGCTAGGAGGCTGCTCAGTAACAAGTCTCTTTGCAGCACAATAAGTGACCTGTCATTATGAGGGAAGGACCTTGACTGGAGAAGGAGGGGGCGCTTCTCAGAGGAGGCAGCAAATAAGCTGGGGGTGGAGAAGCAGTAAGGGTTTGCCAGATTGGCGTGAAGAGAACAATCCAGATTTGCCTTGTTTGCTCGAATCCTTTGCTTTTATCATTCCATCTGTGGGATCTGTCAGCCCTTTAATTATTTTTACTAACTGAGGCTAGCTAAAGTCCAACAAACTTCTGGACACACGTGTTTGTACCCCAGGGCGTTAGGACCACGACTTCCATTGTGAAGATAATGGGGGGGGGGGGTAGGGGATGTTTGGTGTACTTACGTGTGTGTGCATGCATTTAGATTACCCAGAGTTTACCATCTCTTCTCGTGATAAAAGGACCTTGATGTTGTGTGTGTGTGTGTGGGAAGGGGGCGGGGGTGTGGGGGTGGAAGAGGGCTCCCAATCCCTTGTTACTCTCCATTGGAGTGTTTTAGGTAAAGCTAACGCTGTACCCAGCCAAGCAGGTAACACCATTGTGCTTTAGCCACAATGATTGGTGCATGGATGGGAAAGTCAGCCCGTCAGAGTCAAGGGTATTCACTGAGATTTGTGCTGCGGCCCCCCGGAAACAGACTTTTGTTCTGATCCTGAGGACATGAAACCGGAGAGGAGTAGGTTCTGAAATGGCTGCTTCCAACTGGCAGAGACTCAAATCTAACCACTCAAAGGCAGAGCCAAGGAACATAAGAACTGAGTGTCGGTGGTGTTATTTGATCCTGATTCTAGAGGGATCTGAGGTTCCATCTACCCCACTGGGTCTTCTATTACATTGCAGCAATGCATTCTCTCTCACTTCAGACAATACATGCCCTGCCGGGTACGGTGTGTATTTTTGGAGGCCCAACGCTTCACACAGCAAAATAGATAACTGGTCAACAGAGACTCTCACCGACATAGTGTTTGCTTATAAGCTTCCATACTGTTGTGTTGTGGTGAGATGTCCTCTCTGAGGGACAGGGGACTTGGGTTTACAGGATCCTCCAGAGAGAATTCTCCCTGTTGTGATTCCAAATACAGCACCATTCCCTGCCAGGCTTTGGCCTTGTGACAAACCATCCCCTACCCCACCACTTAGCCCCCAACCTTTGTGGTTCACTGCTAAGATGTACTTTATCGCTGTCTCTTTCGGCATTTCTCTTATAGATGTACCCTCAGCCTGAGAAAGGTAAAGGGCAGGCTTGCGTTCATTTTAGGAAATAACTGACTTCTTCAGATTAGAATTAAATCAAAAGGGGCATATTGGTCCTACATCTAATCTACTGACTCCTGAGTATTCATGCTGAAGGTGCATTACGGTAAATGAAAAGAAATCTGGGATTAGAAAGTCCTGGATGGAAGCCCAGACATCACCATTAATGTGTGCGGAATACTGAGCTGGCCACTTAGCCTCTCTGAGCCTGGGTTGTTTTATCTGATGGTGGGAACAATAGTAGCTCCTGTGCAGTAAGGTTGAAAGAATTCAATTCATCTTACGTTTCCAGAGTGTCTGCACCCTCTAGAGTCAATGCTTTGGCAATAGATTCTATTGAGGGCATCCCTCTATGTCCAGCATAGTGAGTTTAGCTGGGGTAGACACGTGCCCTACCCCAAAACAGCCCATCTACCGGCTTCCAGGGATTGAAAGAAGAGTTTGGTCTAGAAAACGGCATGGGGAAAGTAAGATGCTCTCTAGGAAATTTAGTTGGTGAAAATGAGGTGATTAGCAGTAGGGTCTGAAACTAAAACTCACAGTGCAGACAGAGACAGGGTAAGGCTGGTAAGATGCTCCATCTATGTCCCTGTTTGCTTTCCTTTGAAAGCAGAGCCTGAGGCAAGGGATTGCTCTAGGTTGTTTTCTTTGGGAGATCATTCCAGAGAGTATCAGGGAGAGAGAGAGGGAACAGGGAAGGAGAAAGGCAGAAAAAGAAGTGTGCATGAGTGGGTACTGGCAGTGGGCAACTTCTAAGTTCTTTAGGGCGCCCTTTTCTAAATTTCTCAAGTCCGGCTTAAGTATGACTTCCCCTCCCCCATCCATATTGCCCTCTAATTCTCACAATACTTAAGAAACCACATTTTTAAGTGCTTATTTAAATAGATGAGGCACATATGCAGTTTGGTCCTCTTTAAATGCCTATTAGGTGAAGAAATAAATAAAGGAAGAATTGAGAAAAGAGAGTGGAAGAATTGAGAAAAGAATTGAAAAAAAAGAAGGGGCATCTACAGCATACCTGGGTGAAGCTTTGGGGATTTTCAGGAGACAATGCAGAGAAGCTTCTGGAAGCTGACAGTTTGTTGAGAAAGAGACACAAATATCATAAGGACCTGTTATGCAAGTGGAAATGCACAGAGCTATGAATGCGTAAAGCAAGGTGATAGACCTAGTTGGGGCATCGGGCAGTCACGCTGGAGGAAGTGAAGGTGAAATGTTCTTTAGAAGCTGTCCATGTCCAGAGGGAGAGCTGATTAGATGCTCTGAATGGCTCTTCAAATGAAACAACTTAAAAGCTAAACAAGACAGAAAATATTTTGAATATAGTTTTAATCACCGTCTCAGTTGGCAAGCAAGTAAGGGATCTGCAGAGGTCACACGCTTCGTGAAAGTGAAAAACCTGAGGGGGGAGTGAGCACAAAGGCAGTCCTTCCGGGTGGGGACCTGCGGGGCCCCAGGGCTGGGCTGAAGCCATGAAAGCCCCCTGCGGAAGCCCAGGGAGACAGCGTTTTTGTGGCTTCTTCTTTAAAACAACAACAAAGCAAAACAAAACTCCCCTTTATTCTTTTTTTTTCCACACTCTTTATATTCTTTTTATGTCTGAGTTAAAATGATTTATCACGGATATTATATATGAGTTTGGACTTTTCCTGCTTGTGAAATGGTAAGGTGTCAAAGATGGCATTCTGCTTTTAGTTCAACCTCAATACAAGTGAAGAATTCCAAAACAGGGCTTTACCTGGAAGATGCATGACCTACATTGAACTAAATGGCAAAAAAAATCGATACATAAATATCTGTGTATTTTAAGGTTATCTTATTTAATATTATGTAGATTGGTGAACCAAGGGTGGGCAGTGGGAATGATCCATCGGGAGCAAGAAATAAAGCTATGTATTGTAAATAGAGAATTTATGAATTTATAATAATAATAATAAAACCAAATGAAACTCCATATTTTTTGTTGTTTTTTGTTTGTTTGTTTGTTTTGGTTTTTGGTTTTTTGTGGGGTTTTTTTTGGTATCACCAAATGCTAGCCACTCTACAAGGTTGGAGATAAAATACTCCCCCTTTCAAAATCTTTTCTTGGTCAAAGTTCTAAACACTTGCTGTGTTTCCTGCTGGTTTTTAATAATGTATATGTAAGTCTCATAGTTGGATGTTTTTATTAGCTCTCCTTTAATAAATTTAAAATAAATGTACATGGAAGTTAATTTGGAGAACTCCCATTTGCACACACTCAACTGCAGGCATTTGTTTAGAGAGCAAGTTCGCAATGTTTTGAAATATTTTTTCAGATGCAGTTTGTACCTCTAATACCTGTGGTTTAATACATATTCCTCTATTTAATCAGTAGATTTGAAATAGGCAATGACAGCCGTATGAATTCTTTCTTTTCCGAGTTCATTTCCTTTTGGTGTGAAGGTTTAGATAAAGCTAATCACAGTAGAAAATAATCACAAATGATGGACATGTATATAGGAAACAAAGTCAAATTTCAAAGAAGAATGCCAGGAGAAATGATGAAAGATTCTGGTCTTACGAGTACGTTACCAGAAGAAAAGTAAAGAACGATGTTTGAATGCCTCCATCATCTTCACCAAGACCTGACACTTCTTCTAAAGCAATGGATGAAATGTGTCTTCTATCATCCAGTGAGTTCCCTGATACTCACGG
This sequence comes from Rhinolophus sinicus, assembly GCF_057876585.1. Taxonomy (NCBI): domain Eukaryota; kingdom Metazoa; phylum Chordata; class Mammalia; order Chiroptera; family Rhinolophidae; genus Rhinolophus; species Rhinolophus sinicus. Next base: position 209,472,081 of record NC_142501.1, read on the forward strand.
AAGAACATCTCTGAAAGTCTTTACCAAAGATACTGAAATTTATAATAAACTGTCAGGTGAAGTTCCATCAGTGGAAACTTTTTGACTGCAGAAATATTTGAAAGCCGTTAGAATCCATCCCAATAGACACCGAGATTATTGCAGTTTCTAGAATTTATTATTTATGAATGGCTGCCACATGTATCCCTACCTTTAAGAGCTTTCCTATTTGTATATATCTGTTACTGTCTGTAAAAGAAATTTTTCAAAATTAAAATGAATAGAAATTAATAGAGCAAAGATAGACAAGTCTGGCTGTACTGGATACAGAGCATCAATATGCAAAGAAGATCTATTTCGATGAGGTAATCGACAAGCTTACATATATACTCAGTGGGTCAGCAGTGTCAGTGCTGGTGACCAAGCTTGCAGAGATCAGAATTGGGATACACTTGAATCTGGGTTATTAATTTCATTTTTGTAAATATCTGTAGACTCAAAAAGGCTATAATGTTCCTCCTAAACTTATGGTACTGAAATACACTCTTTTAATGTCTGTGCAAACTGTCAAACTACTTCCCTATGTGATCATTTGTAAGTATCAGTTAATTGCTGTATAACACAAAGTTAATAACTTTCTCAATCACCAGGCAGAGGACGGTTTATGGGCCTCCCAGAGGCCCTCTCCCCCAGCCTGTCTCCTGGGCGTCACATACGTGCCTGGGGAGTGATGGAGCCCATGCAATCCCCAAGCTGCAAAGCTCTAGTCTGTCAATCATTTGTCATTGCCTTGGTGTTTGCACGTTCTATGTCTCGTTTAAGGAGTTCTCCCCTTCCCTAGGATCTTAAAGATTTGCTCCTATGATGTCTTCTGAAACTTTATAGTTTTCCCTTTCATATTGAAGTCTTTCATCTGCCTGGATTGATGTTTGGATATAGGGTGATTTAGGGGTTTAATTTCTTTCCCCTCCCCCATTGATAGCCCAGAGTCCTAGCACCAGTTTTTCAAAACTTTATCCTTTCCCCTCTGATTTGCAACACCAGCTTTACCATAAATCAGGTTTCCGTAGTTGCCTGGGCTCTTTGTGGGCGCTCTGTTCTGACCGTTGTCGATTTGCCTATGTCTGATACCACTGTTATTTAATTAATCTAACTTTCCAATAATTCACGATATCTGCAAAGGAAAGGCCACGCTACCCATTTTTCTTCTGCTTCCTGGCTATTATTGACCTTAACACTTCCAATTACAGTTTAAGCCTTAGCTTGTCAGGTTCTGTGAAATACCTTTTGACATTTTCATTGGAGGTGCGTTATATCCATCTATCGCTCGATTTGGGGAGACGATTGGCATCGTTATAATATTGAGTCTCTCTACCCATTTTGTTAGGGCTTCAATATCTTTCCAGAGATTTTTGTACTTTTCACCATGATAGGCTTACATAAAGTTTATTGGGCTTTTTCCTAGGTGTTTTACATTATCGTATATTGTAAATTTTAGGTTTTAAAATTACATCTTCAAACTCTGTATATGGAATTCAACTTACTTTGGCATCTTGACCCTGCATTCAGAAAGCTTGCTGACTCTCTTATTAATTCTAGTAATTTATCTGTGTTTTGTTGTTGTTGTTGTTGTTTTTAAGATTTTCTACGTAGAGAATCATATCATCTGTGAATAATGAGTTTTGCTTCTTCCTTTCCACACTTCATACATTTTATTTCACTGTCTTGCCTGGCACACTGGCTACAGCCCCCAGCACAATATTCAAATATAATTGGTTATCATACGAGTGTAATTGCTGATCATACACTCGTGGTTCCCCCAGTGGCTTCTAAGACACAGGTAATGCCCCATATCTTAACTTGCATTATAGGTATACAGAGGTTCATGTTCTTATTTTGAAATTGTGCATATTTATTATATACACTTTTTGTATGCTTGCAACGTTGACTTTTTTTAAAAAATAAGAATAAAGTTTTAAACAGAAACTTGAATAGAATTTAACTAATTAGGGGGAAGAGAACATTCTTAGGTGTTCAGAAGAGAGACAGCAAAGTCTGAGAGAGAAAGCATAGCATGTGACCTATTCAAGGCGCACTGGCTGCAGACAGACAGAGGCGGGGAGGAGGGTCCTTCCAAATTAAGTTGCTCGGATGGACAGTGGGTAGGGTCATTGGGCTAGGTGACAGGAGGTTGACAGCAGTATTTCCTACTCCCACCTTCCTGCCCTCACATTTATATGAAAACAAGCTCATACAGAGACAAGAGCAGAAACTCATACATTCCCAGTTTCAAAGATGACAGAGAAGTTGGCACCAGCTCCAGGGGCCAAGCTCCTGAGGCCCAGTGAGCAGATTGTAAGCACCTGCTATGCAGAGTCAAGGTGAAGTCTAACCAGTTATTGATACAGCCAATAGAAAAAGCAAGTGGGGCATTTTAAAGTCACATGGATTTTGAGAGATGGGAGGTTGGGGCTCATGGCGTGGCCCCGTCTACATTGCCTGCATTATTTCCCTCTCCATCTCCCCTCCGCACGATACAGCATCAGTGGAGCTCCCAAAGGCACCAGATTCTTTAAACCTCTGGGCTTTGAACAGCCCCTTTCTTCTGTCTGGAGTGCCCGAGCCTACATTGCTGAGCGCTTATTGATTTTCTGTAGCTCAGCTTAGATATTACCGCCGTGGGAGATGTTCCTTCTCTCTCACACGCTTCTCCAAAGAAAGATCAGACCCTTCCCTGTGTGTGCATCCTTTGTGTCTCCTATGTACCTCGCTGGCTGTATTTGTCCTGTTTGTATGTTCAGTGACACTCTTCCTTTGAAGACCGTGAGCGTCTCAATAACATAGCACAGTATCAAGCACACAACCCATAGTGCCAACATTTATTAAGCTTTTGCTATGTGCCAGGAAATGTACAAAGAGCTGTACAAAAATTGCCCTAGATGAGGTGTTCAAAACTGCTTTTCAGGTGAGGGTGGGGAGTGGTTTGCCCAAACTCAGAGTTAGTTAGAGGCCGACCCCAATCTCCTGACACCAATCCCATCATGCACTTCTCCAAGCACAGGCATCATGTGCAGTTTGACCTTTATGGACATGACCACCAAGTAGGAGAATCGTTCTAAGCTGCAACAAATTTCCAGTTCAGTGCTTGCAGAGCAGCAAGCCTCCCTCAGCCAGAAGAACCAGCATCTCTAAGAATAACTACACAGGGAGAGCTTTGCCATCCCAGGGGGCAAAAATTGCCTGCAAGCCAGCAATACTATTGTTAGATGAGAAGTGAAATGGTTCAGGAGAAACCTCTGCAAACTTTTGTGTGGCCCCCAACTAGTTTCATCTTTCCATCTTTTTCACCGTGTCTTTTGTGTCTCTTTTTGGGCCCTCCAACTGTTGTTCTTCCACCGCGTGTGTACGTGTGTGTGTGTGTGCAGCTCACATGTGTGTGCATGTGTGTGTGTGTGTCTTCCCTTTGATGGGTTAGACAGAAACAAAATCTGTCTTCAGACAAAAGCAAATTAATGTCCTTCCTTTCCACCTGAAGTCACATAACCTACTTGGATATTGGAAAGCGTGGGTACGGTCACCAGATTTTAGGAGGGAAAACCTGAACACCTCTGATGGTTAGTCTCTCAACAGCATGACATATTTCAAGTTACAATTGTTTCTGAAAATCCAGGACACACTGTAAAGGGCATTGCGTTTGGGATTAGAAGCACTGGCAACTACTGCTAACTAGGCTGGGATTTGTTGGTTTGGTCGCTGTAGTACCTGTCGTGTGTCAAGTCAAGGGCTAAGCATGTTATGTGGATTTTTCTCAATTCTTCTGAAACTCAGTGTCTCATTCTGTGAAACAGAAACCTCATCATTGTCCTGAGGGGAAAAGAAATGGAAAGGAAAGCAAGTTGACCTTTGTCGACACCTTCAGTGTTAGGCATCTTGCTAATGATAAAAATGATTCCACTTATTGGACACTTACCAATTGTCAAGTGCAATGCCAAGTGTTTGATGTGAAATATTTACCCCTCGGGTAGTTGCTCCTATTAGCCACGTTCACACAGGAGGAGAGGGAAGTGTAGAGAGGGTCTGGAATTTGCCCACGGTCAAAAATAATAGAGATGGGATTAAAGACAAGTGATATGATCCCTAGAGAAACTGTTATTACCAATTTAGTGCTCACAAGAAAACTCTGGGGTTCCCACTGTACAGAAAAGGAGGGCAGCTCGAGGAGCAAAAGAGGGAAGTGTGTGCAGCAGCCCCCTGTCTCCCCCTGGTGAGTCATGCTCACGTTCTTGCTCCCTGATACACACATTTCCTCCTGCTTAATTAGAGTTTGTTCTTGGAAATGACCTTCAGTGACCTAAACTCACCCCCTCCCCCGCTTTCCTTTCTAGCCTTTGTTCCCTCTGTGCACTTACGAACCTGTCCCTTTCCCAGCATTCATTCATTAGGTGACTTTTGAGAACTAGCTTTGGACCAGGCGAGGTGCAAGTCCCTGTGATCAGCCATAACCCTAATGGAAGGGGGTCAAAATGTACAAACTCCCAGCTATAAAAGCAGTGGCATGGACGTGTCATAATGTACAGCATGGTGACTCTAGTTAATAACACTGTATCGTGTATTGGAAAGTTGTTAAGGGAGTAGATCTTAAAAGTTCTCTTCCAAGAAGAAAGTTCTCCTCACAAGAAAAAGAAACTTGCAGGTACGGTAATGGACGTTAACTAGACTGACCACGGTCATGTGATCATTTTGCATTGTACTCACCTATGGCATTATAATGTTGTACACCTGAAGCGAATATGAGGTTATATGTCAATTATATTTCAACTTAAAAAATAACCAAAACAGATGAGGTGCCTGCCCTGGTGGGGATTACAGTTCAGTAACATCATGTCCCACCTAAGATCTTTGGTTGCCAACATTAAAGCTGCCACATACTCATTAACACAGGTTGTTCCTTTTATCACACACTGGGGACAGATTCTTCTGTGCTAGCTGTGGATGGTCGAGAATTACCTTCGGGCTTCACCCTTGAATGCCCAGCCCAGCCAGTTAAGCCTTGGCTCAGCCCTTTTAGCAGAATTTAGCCACACCCCACGCTTGGCCCTGAGCTGACTGGGGTTTTTTGTTTGTTTGTTTTTGTTGTTGTTGTTATTGTTTTTTTTAACTTTTTAAATCATAGAATTTATTTTTTTAAAAATACACACAAGTAGAGAGAAAAAGTATAATGAACCATCAGGTACATACCCATCACTCAGCTTTTTCAATTATCAACATTTTACTAGTCTTGTCTCATTTCTCTGCCCCCATACTTTTTCTTTGAACTTTTTAAAGTAAATTCCAGATGAATGCCTCTTTATTCAACAAACAATTCATTATGCATATCTAACAGATAAGGGAATTTTTAGAAAACATGACCACCATGCCATTATTATCTGTAACAAAATAAATAATAGTTCCCAGATATCATCTAATATCTTTTCCTGATGGACTCAAAAATGCCCTTTTACCATTTGTGTTTGAATCAAGATCCAAACAAGGCTTCACATTGCATCTGGTTGATATGTTTTCCTAAGTCACTTTTTTAAAATTAAGTTTCTTATCTTGAGGTAGTCATAGGTTAATACACAGTTGTAAGAATATTACAGAAAGATCTGTGTACGCTTTAGCCAGTTACTCACAATAGTAGCATCTTGCGGTATTGTGTACAGTGTCACATCAACATATTGACAATTGATATTGTCACTGAGCTGACTTTTGAAAAATATTGGTGTTCAAAACTTATAAACCAATAATGGTTAACTGAGAAGTGAAATTTTCTTTCTTGTTTAGTTCACTTATTCTCATCTAGCTTTATTTTTTTTCTAGGGAGAAAAGCTCTATCTCAAGCAGTGACTTGATAAGAGCTCCGTAATAGAGACCTAATTCATTATGTCATGTCATGAAGGTGTCCTGCCTCACAGACACACACAGGCCAGCGTAAGTGTGGGGAAGCTGAACTGGTTTCCCTGAGGCCATATTCAGTCCCTAAGACATAACCACTCGGAACCCTGGACTCAGAGGCAGTGTCCTTCTAACTTCAGAGGATACTGTCATTACACTTCATGATAAATGAATCTTTGGGAATCAGCCCTAAAGGGGAGTCAGGTTATGAATCACTGGCCTTCTGTCTACTCTCCTAGTGGGGGCCATGACCTCTCCAGGCACAGGGCAGCAGGTCCCACACATCTATACATTTGCTAGTTTGCAGAAGGAATTGCCCGGGGTGCCATTGCAATATTTACTGTTCTGTAAATTGTCTCACTTACAATTAAATTTTGCAGCAGCCAAATAGAAATCAGTAAGCTCTTTTGTGTGTTCCCAATACTTGCAGCTGTTTTTTGTTTGTTTGTTTGTTTGTTTGTTTGTTTGTTTGTTTGTTTTTTAAGAGATAGCAGACCTGCCCTCAGAGTCCCAACAGTCAGGTGTGTGTGTGTGTGTGTGTGTGTGTGTGTGTGTGTGTGTGTTTGAGAAAATTGGTTACAGATGTGCTCATGAAGAGGATGAAAGAAAGGAGATGATGTTTTAAGCGTTCCCTGTGTACCAAGAACTGCACATATATCTGCCTTTAAATCCAGACATTTACATTTATGAGATGAGCTTTCTCTCTCCATTTTTAAGTAGACAGAGAGTGTTCTCAAAATCCCCCAGCTGGTGAGTGCAAGTTAAGATTCAAACCAGACCTCAGAATGTATGTTCTTTCACTTTTCCAGTAGCCTCTCTTCAGGTAGCAGTGAGCCCTACACTGGGAGGGAAGGTCATGAGAATATATCATGGGAACCTCTGAAGGAATTGGGGCTTTTTGCCTAAAGAAGAGAGAATATTAAGAAGCATCATATAGACTATTTTAACTACTAAAATCTGCTCCCCCATCACACCACTTATTCATTCATAGTACTCATTAGTGGTGAATAAATATTGTTTTGAGGAAAGAGGGAAGATAGGGAATATGTAAAAGGGAGTCACTTTAACCAATTCTAAAGTTATTAACTTTCTGAAGGTTCAGGCATGGAGGAAACTATTCTATTCATGTGCTCACTAGCCCGAGAAGTCAAGCTTTTTTAACCGTCCAGTCCTGCGTCAATGCCTAGATATACATCAGCTTGTTGTGTGTCAATACCCAGACCTCCAGATAACCTCTGATTGTGCCGTGAAGGACTCACATATCCCAACCACCTGACATCCACCTGACCTCCATTATCCAGCCCACTGAACACGGCCAGGCCTTCTGCTGCCCATCCTCTGGACCTGGCATCATCATCCGTACTCCTGGCATCTGACTGATAACCATCCTGGAAAAATCTCTGTGTACCAAGAGGGCTAAGAATGCAGTGATAATAATTCTCAAGAGTGTAGTTTTTACTGTAAGAACTCTTAACTTTCCTTTCTTCTTTGGAACACTTCTGGGTTTTGCCTAGCTGTGTTCCAAGTTTGCAAACTCTAAAACTCTTGAATAAATCTTTGTCATTGAGTTCTAGCCAAAGCCTCCAGACTTTTTCATTCAACAATTTCTTATTTGCTTATTTGATTTTTACATTTAGTTAATCATATTTTTTTTCATTTTTAATGACTTTTATTAAAATGTAACTAACATACAATATTATATTAGTTTCAGGTGTACACTATATTTAATTAGTTTTTGCTTTTTTGATTTTAGATATCGCCTCCGCTAGAGTTAGGAGAGAGCATGTCTGGAACATAGTAGGCACTGAATACATATTCATTACATGGAATAATAAATACAGTTACTTTGGAAAGACTAAAAATCTAAAGTGAAATGTCTGCATCTGGGATTTAGCTGGTGCTTAAAGAAATGGGGTCCCCTTTTGTGACATGAGAAGGAAGCATGTTTGCCTCCACTCAGGGCTACATAAAGCTTGGTCCCAAACGACCTTTCCAACCTCATCTTCTAAAGCTGCCTCATAAAAGTTCCTGTCTCTGTTCTCACTAGTTTCTTTCCTCCTCCCTTGTGTGAATTCTGCCTCTGCGTTTGCTCTCACCAGCTCCCCCACCAGCATCCCCTCTTCTGGTTACCTTTCTCTTTCTCGGTCATTCTCTCTCCTGGCTGCATATTAGACTCCCTTGAGCTTCTACCATCCCAATGAGGCTCCTAATATGAAACAATAGTCGAGAACCACTGATATGTCTGGTGTCTATGCAGCTCAAGAAGCATATGGCTGGAGGAATTTGAGATGCCAGCCATTGTGAGGGGCAGTTTTCCATACCAGGTGATACTGTATTTCAAGACATGAATTACCTCCCTCTTCTTCTTCTCTGTGTCTCCTGCTAGATGCCTCCCTGCTCTGAAATTCTGTGTCCCCTCAATTTCTCCATATTTCACTTGACACTTTCTATATTTCACCTAGTTTCATAGGTTATTTTTTATGTCAGCTCTTTTGTTTGATTATTCAGATCCCCAGAGAGCAGGGCATTTGCAAACTACAAAGCAGCATACACAGTTGAGAGTCTTCTGACACACTCACCCAGATTTGCCCCAGGATTCCTAATTGTTGATCAATAAGTAAAGTTGTCTGATAATGACAGGACCCCAAAGTTTTCCCTACATCAGTAACCCACACAGCCTCATTAAAAAGTAGGAGAAAGTAAGAGGGAAGCAATAAAGCAAGCTCAGCATAACAAAACAAAACATTCCTCCTTGAGAGCCGGCTCTGTCCCCCTCCTTCTTCCTGTTGTTCTTGACACTTAGTTCATTCACTCAACAAACATTTCTTAAACATCTGCTTAGTGAGCAAAAGGAATAAACAAACTCCCCTGGAGTAGTCTTGACCTTAGAAAAGTTCTAGGGCATTTCCTAATACACATTGGTGGGTCCAGAGCAAATTGGGAGATATTTGTGACTCCTCTCCACCCTCGTCCCATTTTCTCTTTTGTACAAAACAAGTATGAAACTACGGAAACTGGGGGTGGGGAGGGGGCTATATGGGAACTGTCTGTACTCCTTGCTTGATTTTTCTATAAACCTAAAACTGCTTAAAAATAAAAAATCAAATTTCACAATTCAACAGGTAAGTATTTTGGTCACCTGATCTATCCCAAGTTCTGTGATAATATGCTTTGCTTTCTTTTTTTTTTTCCCCCAGGATGCATTTTTTATTAAACTGAGCAAACATTTGTTGAGCGTCTGTGATGTGTCAGGAATCATGCTTAATACTAGGTACACAGAGGTCATGGGAAAGGACCAGCCCAGAGTCCACAGGTGTACTCAAAGGACAAGCTTGGATGCCAGCAGGGTAGAAATGAGCTGAAAGAAAGAATCAATAGAAAACTAAGAATTGTGGTAGAAAAAAAACCCAGCTAAAGTAAGCAGTGTGGCATAAATTCTTGCTCTGGTGGGACCGCCTAGATTCAAATCCTGGCACCATCACTTCTTTGCTGAGTAATTGCTGAAAAATTATGTGACACTTCTATTCCTCAGTTTCCTCTTCTATAAAAAAGCATAATAATATCTACCTCATAATATTAGAGGCTTAAATGAATGGGTTTAAGGAAAAAAATAGTATGACACTTGTTAAAATGAAATGGAAGATTTTATTTAGAACTGTTGCAATAAGTGCCAAGACTATGGCACTACAGGAAAGAGGTCAGGCTCAACTCTGAACACCACAAAGACAGCTGGGGAGTTACAGCCAATGAGCAGAGTGAGGAAGTCAATGGATGGAAATCTCCAAGAGGAGACTCAAGGGTAGGGAAAGTCTTGCTAAGCAAACGTAACAGAATTCTTGCCAAAGGCAGGCGATCAGATACCAAGGATCATAGGTTATCAAGTGTGAGGGGTGAGGAATTTGATCAGATACCGAGGGTGATCACATGTTAAGGGTGGGGAGAGATGCTCACTAAACTGGTTTAGCAGAATTCTTGCTAAAACTGGGCAATGCAAACTCAGCTAGGACAGGGGCCAAGGTTGAGGCCCAGGCGAGAAGGCTCAGAGACACCTGACTAGAGTTTGGTCAAGGAAAGTGTCTTTGCCCGATGATACATATAAAGTACTTATATCAATACCTGTCTTAGTCTGCTTCAGGTGCTATAACAAAACACCACAGCCCTGGTGGTTTAAGCAGCAGACATTCATTTCTCAGTTCTGGAAACTGGGAAGTCCACAATCAAGGTACCGAAAGATTCCATTCCTGCTGAGAACCCACTTCCTGGCATCTTCTGGCTGTGTGCTCAAATGGCCATTCCTCTGTGCGTGCAGGTGGAGACAGATCTGTCTTCCTCCTCTTCTAAGGGAGGCACTAATCCCTTTATGGGGGCCCCACCCTCATGATCTCATCTAAACCTCATTGTCTCCCAAACTCCCCACCTCCAAATACCATCGCATTGGGGATTAAAGCTTTAATGTATGAATTGGGGTGGGGAACAGAAACCCTGAGCCCATAATACTGACACATACTGGATACCTAATATTTGTTCTATTGAATCCCAATTCATTCCATTTTTTTCCATTATAAAATCAATCTGTGAACATTTTCAAAGGTTTGAAAGGTAAAGAAAACTAACATAAATATTCAAATATGTTGTTACTTTTTCCATCTTCTTGACATAGAGAAGCTTAATGTACACACCTCTGTACTTATTGTTTTTGTTTAGTTATAAAAAAAGAATTTTTCTATGTTGCACTATGTGCAGAATGCAGAGTAAATTTACTTAACAAATAACGTTCAGATCATTTCCTGCTTTTTCTAAACCATACAGCCATAGACATCTTTGATAATAATGGCTGCTCTTAAATTAGGGCTGTTTCCTTACAGAAGATTACAAGAAGAGGAAGTCAAAATCAAATCCCATCACTGGCCTGTCAGTGAAGGAACCTTCATTGTGAGGGTCTGTAAGCCAGGGGTATACATTTCTCATCTCACTGCCAGTCCAAGAAAAGCAACTGCTCTCTCTGAGTCATTTTTCTCACCTGTAAATGGACAAAACAACTAACCACTGAACAAGTTGGTGCAAAGATTAAATGATATAACACATGACAAGAAATTCTAGACATGTACGCAAGCCTATCACATCCAATTTCACTGAACTAGTCTACGTAAAACCTGCATAACATCCCTTCACAAGTTTTTCTGAGGATTTCCTTCCTTTGAGCTGGAAGCCCTTCTTGGAGAGGTGCAGTCTGAATACAGGCAGGCTGCTTTGTGTGTCTTCTAGAAAACCAGCATTCATGGCTAAGAAGCAGAAATTGCCTCTTTTTCCTCTGATAAACAGAGAAGGGTCCATCTAACAGCTGGAGCTCCTGTGGGGAAGATGGGCTTACCTCCCACTACATCCCTCCCATCCCTAAGGAGAGGAGCTGAACACACTGTAACAGCACGGTTACACCCTTTGGGGTCTGAGGACGATCCAGACTCCAGAACTCTCCAGAGGGAGAGCAGTGGTGTGTCCAGACTTACTCTCTCCCACCTCCGAAGGCCACATGGTTAGTGCCCAGAATGTGTCGGGAAAGGATGATCGCACCAAAACAGAAACGAGCTGTTATATGAAAGCCTGTCTTGGGTGAGCATGTTGTCAACATTTTGCATATAATGTAAAGGATTCGAAAACTTCAGAAGCCACTGCATGGACGGGCACCATGTTAGAAGATCTTATTTTAGATATAATGGTTGATTTATGAAAACCAACTTCCTAATTCTACCTTGTCCAGGATAAATACGAGTTGTATTTATTTAAAATTCAGATAAGGTGTCTATGATATATTTATGTTATATGTGCATACATTCATTCACATTCAAGTTTTTTGTTGTTTCTTTCATTTTACTTCATTTTTATGGAAAAGCACTGTGATAGAGGACCATTACTTCTTGACAGACCTTTCCCGGAATCTGCCTTCAAGTCCGGAATCTGCTAAGTCATTTTACCGATGGGGTTCTCCCTCTGCTTAAGAGGAATAACATTCAGGCGGTCACTGCTGCCCCATTTCCCGGCCATTGAGGTTAGGACCAAATGTAAAAGTGCTTTAGAAAGATTAGAGTGCTATTAAAATGAAAGAAACATTTGTTGTGATAATTTCATTACTCTTGTTTCTGGGAAAATTAGCTCTGAAGGCCATAAAATCTAATGTAAAATACTCAAAACAGAAGAGGCAAACCAATAATAAAAGCATGAACTTTTCACAGGGGCTTAGCGTAGGTATAAGGGTGTGTGTGTGTGTGTGTGTGTGTGTGTGTGTGTGTGTTGCTTTGCTGCAAATTCAGAGCTAGATCCATGAGTCGCCAACAACCTTCCACAGATTTCTATACCAGACATCCAGACATCTGTAGTCTCAACCAGTGACTAGATGTGCTGGCTCTGAGGTATCCCCTCTCTCTCCCACCCCCATGAGCTCCAACTCACTCATCCATGCCAGGGCTGGCTAGTAGACCAGTTGTCTAAAGCCTAATTCTTAGCAAATGAGCTTCTGATTCCATAATCTTCATGGAGGTTCTGCCTCCTTGATTGAACTGACTGGTGCATGTGTATCCACGCTTGCCGCTTACACAGCCTAATTCTGACTCAGAGACCAACTCTTCACCACCTTCCAGAGCCAACCGCCTCCCCCCGCCCCAATCTCGCTGACTGTCCCTCAGTGAACAAGGCTATGACATCATGATTGGTGTGGTTAACCACAGCGAACCCCTGCCTGCAGCTTACAGGAAATGCTCAGCTGTGGTTTTCCTGATCTGAATTGGAGGCTCGTCTTTCAGGATCTGCTCTTTCTTCGTACAATGACTTCAGTTGAAACCCCAGGGCCTACGAGAATAAGAGAGGCCTAGTGAAAAGTGGGCAAGAAGGTCTGAGCGTAGTTTACAGCTACAGCAATGATCCCTCCCACCTGTGGGCTTGTGTGGCAACCTGCAGCATGGGAAAAATCAGGAGTTCTCAGATCAAGTCCATGCCTGCCGCCACTGCAAGGCTTGTGCTCACTTCACTTCTCTGAGCCTTCTACCTCATGTCTCTGCGAGGTAGCTAATCAGTTCATGGAGCTGTGGAAATGATGATCTCTTCTGCGTCATGAAATTCCATGTAAATATATATGGGATGTTATGCATAAAATGTAATATGCATGCATATCAAGGTCCAATCAAGGAAGCAGAAATTCTGTGAACATTATCAGAGTTTATAGGAATCAGACTTTAGACAGCTGGTCTACCGTAGCGAGCGCCGGCATGGACGAGTCAGTTTGTCAGGGAATCTCTGGGCTAGCCCATCTAGCTGCTGGATTGGGTTGTGGAGGAGGCTAGTGGAGTGCAGAAGTGTGAGAAGGGTCCTTGGCCCTTCATAGCTCCACCTTTTGCACTTGCAGCAAAGTATCTTGTGGCTCCAACAATCTATCTGTAACACTGGGGTCACGATGGTCAGCAGAACCGGTAATCACAGAATGGGCTTGGACTTCAATGTCTGTGTGGCTGCTACCTGCCCAGAACCACTGCTATGCAGAACCAAAGTCATCATTCGCAACGGCCCGCTGGCCACAGGATAAACTCCCAATTCCCTAATAGAGTATTCACTACCTTTCTGATCTATAGCCTCTCCCTCAAAATCCAGCTCAGTGGAATTGTCACAGAAAAGGGAATTTTCTAATTGAGAACACACTTCCTAACATCAAAAGAGAAACATTTAAACCCCAATTATTCATATATATATATATATATATATATATATATATATATATATATACTTGGCTAATTGGATGATAAGGGGCAGAAGCTAAAACAAGAATTTAAGGAAAAGTATATTCTGTACATTCCAGATATTATATATTTCGTCATGTGCCTTACCTAGCGTTTCTTCATTTTATATTCACACCCTCTTAGAAAATAGGTAATTCTATTCACATTTTAAAGATAAAGAAAGATGCTCAGACAAGTTAATTTACTTTCCAAGTATGTAGTGCAGGTACGTAACAGAATCTATAATTAACTCTAACGTTGAACCTTTGTTAACCAAAAGAGACCATACACCTAATTTGAACACGGGCTTCATAAACGGCCCACCCCTTGAAGGTGTGGTTGCATGTCTACTGGGTACCGTCTCCGTGTCCACTGCCCAGGAAAATGCCTCGTGCATAGAAGCTGATCAATGTGTTTGTTGGTCTGAAATGATCCCTAAGGAGAGGCCCCTTGTGGCTTATTGGCACTGGTTCTGGAAACATTCCTAATGCTCTGAATTCTATTTTTAGGGCTGAAACCTGGAATGCAATGTATACGACTAGTTTCCAAACTAACCCTGGGTCTGCATGACCTAAAATGTGTAGGCAGTCTGCCTCTGAAAGCAAAGCACAGAACACACTGCTCTGATAATATGGTGTGTTTGTGTGAACTCATGACACATAAAAGTACATTACTGTTCAGTGGCTGGTGTCGATATTTAGTATAAAAGGTTTATGTGCGCACCAACTCTTTGGAATTCTCCTCCAAAAGGAGGAAATGCCCCCATTTTTTTCCCCCCAAATACATGCAGAATGTCCCATCTGCAAATCTGAAATCTGAGTATAGACCGTTTTCTGGTACAGTGAGGATGCAAAGTTGTTTGACTCTTTCCTTAATATGACCTTACCTTCACTATTTCATCTGATTTATCCAGCTTAGATGCACACACATGCACGTGTGCCAGTCCAGGCCTTAAGAGAAATCTACGAGTATTATAAGGCTAGAAGAATATGTATATGAAGAGTCCTTCCGCAGGCAGATGGTGCAATAGACTTAAGAGTACAAGTGATTTATTGGGGGGTAAAGAAAAAAGGGGTAAAGAGAAGAATTGGGCAGGAAAAGCTTTCAGACTAATGCTGATGAACCCTTGTGAAAGCGAAGGGGAGGAACCAAGATTGGGCAGGGAGAGCCTCAGCTGTGACACATCTGCTGGTTCCAGGCAGGGTCCTCCAGAGAATCAGAACCAATAGGCTCTAGACCAAGAGAGGTTAAACCCTCTCTCTCTCTCTTTCTCTCTCTCTCGATCTCTCTCTATCTCTCTCTCTCTCTCTCTCTCTCTCTCTCTCTCTCTCTCTCTCTCTCTCTCTCTCTCAGAAGAGAGAGAGCGATTTAATTGCAGGAACTGGCTGACATGATTTTAATTGACTTACACAATTGTGGGGCTAGCTGGGTAAGTCTGGAATCTGTAGAGTAGGCCGGCAAATTGGAAACTTAGGCAGCAGTTTATGTTGTCATCCGTGGTAGAATTTGTTCTTCCTCAGAGAAACCTGTTTTTGCTCTGAAGCCCTTCAGCTGGCGGAGTGAGGCTCACACACACTGTTGACATCAGTCTGCTTTACTTAAAGTCCACTGTCTGTAGGTGTCACCTCGTCTATGAAGTTTCTTCAAAGCAACACCTAGATTAGTGTTTGATTAAATAACTGAGCACAGAAGGCTAGCCGAATTTTCACATAAAATGAACGGTCACAGAGGCTTACCTGGGAATGTACACCAGGGAATTCGTGAGTGGCCTGAGCACTGGAAACCGCCCTCTTCTCTGACCAGGTTTAATGGGCTTGCACATCACAGCTGGGCAAGGCACTGCTGAGCCCAAGTGGTCACCTGAGGTCTATGCATAGCCCCGCTGCGTTGTGCACCAGCGGCCATCCCAAGCAGGGCTGACCAGGGTCTCTTGGCCCTGCCTAGATGTGACTCTCTCCTGCTGGATCCCGGACATAGCAGGCAGCTCAGCGGGACCCATCTGCTGAGCATTGTCGTCACACAACCGTCATCTCATCAGTATTGCTTTAGCTGTAGAGAGCCACCTGCCCCAGGTCATACGCCGTCCCAGAGTGACCCACATCCAGTGACTAATTAATGTGGGAATATAAAGGCCTGGTCATCTTGGTCTGACTTGGGACAAGTCTGAAAGGCCATTCCAGCCTACAGCTCTCATGGCCCTGCATTGGTCCTGTCTGAGCTGCAGGACAGCCCCACTTCTCTCTGCCCGACACTGCTTCCCTCCCCTCCCCTCCAAGGACACTGATCTCAGGGTCACCACTCCTTAACAAATAACCTGTACACTAGACTCTGTCTCCGGGTCTGTGTGCTGGGAACCCAGTCTGCATCCAAGGCTTTCTATAAATGGGCAATCCGTCTTAGGTGGGATTGGAGCTTAAGTTGAAAGTAGCTTTCTGTTGCCAGAATACGTTTTAAATATTCTTTCTTTTCATAGCAGAGAACAAGGCCTGTAGAAAGAAATATCTGTGAAACCAGGATAAAGAGAAACGAGACGAGCTACAGTGTCTGGGAAAGGGAGGCGGCGAAGCCACACGTGGCTGAACCAGGAGGTTGGAGCTTGCCCTCTACCAAGCATGTTGGCGGGGTCAAACTTCTGGGCAGTCCCGCTGACACGTGGCACTGCTGGGAGCAGCAAGCAGGTGCCGGTGCCAAGACAAAGGGATGTCCAGCCAAGGTCACAAGTGATGGGAACCAAACTCACGATAGCTTGAGGCAGACCCATGTGGGACAGGAACGCCAGCCTCAGCAGGATTTTAAATGCTAGCAATTACTTACATCAAAAAGTCTCGGCTGAGTCCTACGTTAAGTACTCTTTTCTGATCCCAGATTACCATAGCAATACCCTGTATTCGTAGTCATGGCAGTTTTTAGATTGCCTTTTTACTTTGTTTGTTTGTTTGTTTGTTTGGCCGTGGTGGGAAGTCCCTTCACGGGCAAAGTGAAAATCGTAGGTCCAGAAGCACCGGCACAGAGATGGGGAGATTACACAGTGAGGTTCAATTGGCCACAGAAATGTGTCCCCCCATCCTCACTGCCACCCTCCGTGCCAGTGTCCTTCTCCACCAAAGGCCCTAAGCAGGAAGCATCCTCAGGCAAGAAAAGTTCTTCTGTCAGGCTCCATCTCAGCCAAACTGCTCGGACCCCTAAGACACAGCTCTCCTGAGTATGGCAGCTCCTTACAATAACACGTGAAACAATCCCTCCCATCGGGCCCCCACCCCCTCCCCAGCAAGACACACCAACACAGCGGCAGACCCGCCATCCAGCAGGTCTGATCGCTTCAGAAACCTACTGGAAACTATGTGGACAGCCAGCTGTCACTTCTGACTCTCGGTGAGAAGGCCAGCCTCAGATCACCTGGCTTCCATCTTCCCCAAGCCAGCCCTAGAAACAGATGAAGAGGAGGAAAGCACGTGTACAAGAATGAAATGCAAAAGGAGACCTGGGGTAAAGCAGACACCTAGGGAAGAGAGAGGAGGTGGATTTGGCGTAGTGGAGCTGGTTCAAAAGACCCAAACACGGTGTGACATGAGGGGTGTGGAGTAGAAGGGGAAGGTGCATGCGTAAGACAGTCAGCTCCAGGCTAGTGGCCACACAGGAGGGAGGCCCCAAGGACCCGGCTTGGAGGGAATGCCTGGGGACCAGCTCATCAGGCCCAGGGGCCATGGCTTCTGTTCCACCGTCTTCCTACCTCTCAGCCCCATCTCTGTCTGGAGTCTCTCTCTGCAGCAGGATGACACAGTGGTTAGAAATCTGGGCTCCACTTTGCCACACCAGCTGGGTGATCTTATGCAAGATAGTTAAGTTCTCAGGGTCTCAATTTCCTCATTTGCAAATGGGGATAATAA
This sequence comes from Rhinolophus sinicus, assembly GCF_057876585.1. NCBI lineage: Eukaryota > Metazoa > Chordata > Mammalia > Chiroptera > Rhinolophidae > Rhinolophus > Rhinolophus sinicus. The sequence continues at coordinate 209,489,644 of NC_142501.1, forward strand.
TATTGAACAATCATATAGGACTATTGTAAAGATTAGATATTATACATAAGGCACTTAAAACAGTGCTTGGCATAGAGAAAGTTCAAGTTTTCAGTGATGTTTATTAGCTATCATCTATCTATCTTGGATCAAGTCAAACCTAGTTCAAAATTAGACATGTGTATATTTTCCCCTCTTTCTTACACACACAGAACACATAAGTGTCACCCAGAGAAATCACCTCACCATCTTAATAACGACTGAGTTTTTCTAACCAATGTCCGCAACCCACCCTCAGTATGACCCAGGTAACTTGATTACATATGATAGTGTTGGAAAATCTCCTTAATTCTCTGGGCTATAACAGCCTATCTGTAAAGTCAACGGTTTGAAATAAATGGGTCTTGAAAGCCCCTTCCCATTTAAAATTCTCTGATTCTCTTTTTCCTTCCTTCTCTACCAAATGTATCAGTCGCCAATGAATTGATATTAATTGAAACATCAATCAAATAGAGCATGACAAACACAAATAGACTAATTCCATGAAACCAGGTCTGTGTCACCAAAATCCTAATTCTACGACATTCTCAGTTCAGTGACTACTAAGACACTAATTTTCTACACTTTTTTCACTACCATCGACAGCCGGAACAGTGATGGCTGACTGCTGCCAAGTTTAGTCATCCTGGAGGCCTACGAATGCCTTGGTCTTCCCAAAGACCCCTTGGTTAGGGGCACTGAAATCTTCTTCCCAAATCCAGGAAGAGTATGATATATTGTAGAAATATTTGAAACCACAAAAGGAGAGACAGAGGAAAAGTTTTTTTACCAGCACACTCATTCCTTGTGGCACGATCATTGTTTCACTGGTTCAGGCTCTGGTCACCCTAGAGAAGTGATTTTCTAATTGTGGGATAGTTGGGAGATGAGTGGAGTGATGTGGGGGGGTGAGGGGTGCAGGGGATCAGTGCATTGAACTCTCACCCACCCCTGGTTTCAGTCCATAAATTCAGTTCCACTGCTATTTGTTTTCTTTGCTTATTCTTTGGGCTTCTCTGCGAAGAAAAGTCCTTTGAACAAAGGCTCTTGGGGTTAAATATTTGAAAAACCCTTGCCTTGAAGAATGTTTCTACAGATACAACCCTCATGACAAACCCACGTAGGAGTTATTAATATTGTCTGATGTCAGCAATAAAGATGTACAAACCTCAGAGTGATGGGAAAACCTACCCACTAATAAGTCACAGAGCAGAGACTCAAAGCCAGAGTGTCTGAGCATAAATACATTTATTCTTTCCACTGTATCTCGGAGACTTCTTTGAAGTTTCATAGTAGCAGAAAGTGCTGGACTTCATAGAACTGTATGTTTTCCAACTTTATTCAAGATAAGCTCAGATGATTATTTAAATAATTCCCTTCTCTAACAATAATACCTATCATTTTTATGCAATTGCTATGTGTCCAGTGCTGTGTTGTGGGGTTAACATAACTCAACTCATTTGGTTTTAGTTAATCTGCCACCAAAAATGCATATGTTAAGTGTCATTATTACAGATGAGGAAAATGAAACTCAAGGAGGTAAGGATGCTTGCCCAAGTTCGAGTCGCTGGTCAGAGACTCGTCCAGAGGTTGATCCTATGCAATCTCACTAATTAGAGCCTATACATCACTAGATGGGGTAGAGTTGAGTTTAGGTCGCAGGAATTCTGAGATTAATAAGACATTGTCCATATGAAATATAGCTCACCTGTAGGCAACACAGCCTCTAAAATAAGGGTGAGTGTGAAAGTAACTGCACTGCCACAATGAATGTTGCTATGCAAATTAGTGAGTTTAGAAATACAAATATACTTGAGATTAGTTTTAAATAGGGTAAAAGTACCATAAGAACTGCCTAAGATTGCCTTATTTCTTGAATTTTTAGGAAGATAATTTATGCTAGCTTCAGGAAGTATATTGAGAAAAATCTTAGAGAACATACCCCATGACAGAAGCAATGCATAAATCATGGAGGACATAAAGGCAAAAAAATATATAACACCAGAGAACTAGTTCTCAGACTTGATGGGGTTCTGTACACCAAGGCCTCTCTGGGAACTTGAGTGAAGAAATCTGAATATTAAAGAAAGAGATGAATTATTCTTCTAGGTCCATGGTTTATGAATGCAAGTGTACTGCCTTCCAAAAGTTCACAGTTACTGAGAGCACCAAATTCAACTCTTAGCTCTATTCCTCCTCTGTTAACGATGCACAAGACCAGAGTCTGTTTAGAAAAACTTTGGAGGGTGATATATTTTCCTCATTTCAACTTCCATGCTTGTGTAAAACAGTTCCCTGGTAAGACAGCAAAACATGAATTTGGCTTTAAAGCATCCTCAAGGTAAAATTGAAACCACGATTTGAAAGAGAAAAGAGAAATTGGACAGATGTCGCAGATGGAGACTTTTGGAGGTGAGTCATGGCCAGGCAGTTAGTGGTAGAACGTTCCTTATAGTTGAAACTGTCAAAACAGGCTTTCAGTGCACACGAGGTGAAATGCAACCCCCCAGAGAGAAATTTTCAACATTATAAAATCTAGTTTTCCTCATTTCAGCTCCAGAATCTTATACTGCCTGATTGTATAACACCAAAGTAGAGGCAAAAGAAGGCAGCAGCAGGTTAAATGTTCACTCTGTTTGGTCTGGCTGAAATCTTCTTTTTACCTAATCAGTTTCTGAAAATGGGTGAGAAGAGAGACAGAATAAATTATTGGTTATTTAGAATGGTAGGCAGAGAGAGACAGCAATAAGAAATGAGGAAAACATAGGGACTAGAACTGAGGGTATATAAACCTTTGTGTTGGAAATTTCCTGAGCCTCCATTGTTGCTTGTTTGTTTGTTTGTTTGTTTGTTTGTTTAATCTGTAAATGTTGAGTATAATGGTAATTACCTCCTGGAGTTGTTGTAAGACAAATGAAAATATGAAACATCTCTACCAAAGCTGATTTATAAACTATAAAGCACAGTGCAATTACTGGTCATGATGTATTTTTTATATTTTGCTTTTTTGAGTATAAGACAGAATGACCCACAGAATAAGCGAAAACAGGGGGGAAATGATACACTGGTGCCACCCATGGAAAGGTGGCAATGTGTGAAGGAAAATTAGGAAATTTGGTTTGGAGACCCTGCCTCTACCCCTCATGAAGACACAGTGAGTTGATACATGTAAACTATCTTTGCAAATGTGGCTGGCCATTGTCATGTCAGCAAAGATTAGAGTTGGCAAGCCTTTTAACTTTTCTGAGTCTCTATAAAATATAGATCTGTAAACCTGATTCACAGGCTAGTGAAGGAGGATTAATTATAGTGATATAGAAGGATGGAAATTATGACTTATTTACAAATTAGCTGCTACTATGATTTTTGGTTGGAGTCTGTGTTTTAATACCAAAGTTGAAAGGGCCATGTAACGCCAAATATATCAGCAGAGAACGTGAGGGTATGGAAATACATGTATTATTTTCAGGAACACGAAATCAGTGTTAAATTAAGTATTTAGTATTTGTCATAATTTGGGGGTAACATGATCAGCTTGGAAAACTATGAAGACTGTTTTGGAAAAGTTTGAAGATTTGTTTAAAGGAATGGGCAGAGGCTCCAACGGCCTGTCCTAATTGTCAGATTAGAACCATAAAGGCCCATACTTGATGCTGGAGGTGACAACTTAAAAAAAAAAAAAATAAGAAAACAGAAAAAAATATATGTTTAAGAGAATTGATAAGATTTGTCACTTAATAGAACAGATTTCAGCAGCAGACAGCTTGTGATTCCGAAGATCAGAAAATGGAAGTCTCGCGCTAATCATGCCTTGTGCTTCTACTGTACTTTTGAGTTTCCCCTACACTTTCCAATCAGCTGCCTTGAATTGAAGCCAAAGGAATGAAGTCTGGCCTTTATTTACTGTCCACTGCGGAATGTCATGGTGTAACAAACCTTGACATGGTGGGAATAACATTTTATTTGTCATGAATTTGACCTGGGTTTGGTTCCCAACTGGGAATCTTATTTTGTGCTTGATCTTAGGAAACTTTTGAATCTCTCTGAACTTCCACTTAAATTATTACAATAAGTATTGCAGCCTCCTCTCAGGACTGCTCCGAGGTTTCAATGAGACAGTGCATGGAAAACACCTAGACCTGGCCTACACATGGTCGGCACTTTATAAAAGTTGGCTCTCTTCCTTTTCCCCACTCTATCTTAGACCTCGTGGTCTTGTGATAAATACACCAAAAGTAGTCCTATACTTATACTCACAGATCTTAAATTTGAATAGGCTTTGTCATAAAAAACCTTGAAATTCAACAAGTTAAATTCTCCTGTTATATGAATTAGTAAATAGATGTGTGACGCGCTCAAGGTAATACTCAATTTGTAGCTAAAACATGACAAATGGACTTAGTCCCCAGACTTCTAATTCACAAGCATTCCCCAAGCCCAGATATGACCTATTTCTTAGTTGCTTCAATGGAGATATGTACCTGTGCCCTCAAGGGGCTTAGATTCTAATAAGACAAAGACAAGAACAATCTAGACCCCCATCTGTATTCAAAGTATCAAGAAGCAGCTGATGGTTAAATGCTGCCTAGCTACCTTCTTTCTTCTATATGTGTGAATGCCACTGTCATTTATTTAGTAACTGAACAGGCTGAGAGCATGCCACATACAACACACTCTGTTAAGCGCTGCACAAAGAGGAAATTAAAATTCAGCCCAGGAGAGAAGAGACACACAGTCAGCTGTAGAGCAGGTCAGAGCACAGATTTCAATATCAGGAAAACCAGTGTTCAAATCCCATTTCTGCTACGTACCGCACACTCTGTTGGTCAGGTTCCTAACAGCTCTAGGCCTTTGTTAATTTTCTATATCACTTTCCTCTATCCCCATATTGTACTCAGTCCTCAGATGTCACGAACACTAAATGCTATAATGTAAAAATTGGACTCAGCCAGTTGTCTAACTTCTCGGTCAATTACTCAATCAGTGGTGACTATTGTGAACAGCCATTATTTATTATTAAGAGAGGTAAAAGCAAAGTGCTATGTGGGTAACCTTTTCTATTAAGGATCAACAAACTTGTCCTGTAAATGGCTAGAGAGTAAATATCTTCAGCCTTGTAGGCTGTAGGGTGTGTTGTGACTACTCAGTTCTACTGCTGTCGCCTGCAAACAGCCATAGACTATATGGAAACGAGTGGACGTGGCTGTGCTGTGATAACTATAAACACAAGAGGTCAGGCTATGGGCCACATTTTGCCAACCCCTGTTCTGAATGGAAAATTATGGAAGTTTGACGACAAGGAATGATTGGTGGCTTAAAGAAACTGTAGGGTTTAGCAGACAGATGGCAAAGCAGTGGAAGAAACAGCATAAACAGAGGCAAGAATGAGCAGTGGTTTGGAGCAAGTCCAGTGTTTGCTTGAGCCTAAACTCTCCTTTCAGCACCCCGTAAACACCCAATTCAAGGTTGGGCATATAGGACATGCTCGGTGAAAGGAAGCATGGGATACCAGCGCCAAGGGCATCCTGGAATTCTAATGGTTCAACGCCCTTCATTACATCCTTGGTGAATGACAACTTTTGAGCAGGGAGCTGACGTGATTGATCAAGTGCTTTAGTGCTAAGGGAGAGCAACTCTCCTAAGGCAGAGTACACAGGTAGCAAGGTAGCACATTTAATTGGAGGAGAGGGGAAGGCGCTGGAGTGGAGGATAGCACTATCAGTCGGGCTTATCGGACGTGGAGCTGGAATATTGAACACAGGAAGAAGAGCTAGTTTGGGGAGCTGAAAGTGACACTGAAAAGTGAATCAGGGGACTTTGGGCAGATCATTGAACCTGTGTGAGAAGTGGATTTGATCTCTGAGCCCTTTTAGATCCAGAGATGAATACTATCAGATTAAATTTGGTAGTGAGAAGACACTGTTGCGTTGGTCTCTGGTGCTCAGCAGCCAGACTAAACCCAATATATTAATTGGTAATAATGGACAGTAAACTCACCTGTCCTACGTGAAAACTCTCTTAAACTCTGCCTTTCTTTCATTTTTTTTCTCTGTTCTTTGATTGTTTTGTTTCATTTGCTTTTTTGTGTCCTGTGGAACATATATACTCTGGCAGGGCACTCCCAATAATGGTGTTGGAGTGGATTTTCCACAACATTAATACCTTCATATCTATCCCCTCAATTAAACAATTTCAACCACATACAAAGGCTGTCACATAATGCCCTCCATGTAAAACACACTGTTAAGTGTAGCATACAAGTCTTCCATTGTCTGAGTCTCACATGCCTTGCTAACTTTAGATTCTAGCCTACACCTCGAGTCCAGGTGTATGAACCACCGAGTTTCCAAAATGTTCCAAATTGCTTTATGTTCCTGATCTTTTGCTCACACTTTTTCCCTCTACTGGCATTGCTGAGGGGGGCCACAAAAATCCAATCCCCCTTTCCCACCTGGATTGTGAACAAGTAGGGAAATACGGCAAAGAAGAAATTTGGAAGCCAAACATGATACTGATTACAGATGGAGGCCAGGATGGAAGACACATCCCTTATTAGATGAGTCTAGTGGACTTCATCATAGCACATGCTGGATATGGGAGACTTACCCACTCAGATTCGGGCAGCCCTGAACTTGGGTAGGCCGCCCCTACCCGTAAGTCTTAAGATAGCTTACCTGAGCTGAACCTCTCCGCTTACTCCTTCCAAATGTGTCTCAGTCAGGTAAGTCATTTCACCCACTCAGAGGCAAAAGAGGCAGAGAAGGCCCAGAGTTGCACTAATTGAGCTTACTTTACAGGATGGAAATATTAGAAGGGAGAGGACGTGTGCCTCACTAACACCTCTGTTGCAAATGCTTTCTTCTCCCCATTGTGAACACTCATTATCCATCAAGTCTCTGCCCAGGTTCCATCAACAAGGAGTCCTCCCAGCGGAGGCCCCACTGAACTTGAGTAAGAAGCCTAAACAAGGGCAGCCCAATGTGGACACTTCTATCTCCCAAAGACTCAGGTCCTTGAGGGCTGTGAGGAAGATGTTGTTTTTAATCTACTCAACACCCCTCTATCATTCTTGTTGCAATGGGGCCTCAGTTTTTCTTGAGGGCCCTCCCTTCCCAATTTACACCAGTTCAATCAGGCTGCTGTCAAGAAGCCATTCCAGGGATGGTGAGTGTCGAGCCTTAGGTGGAATGACAGATAGGAAACCAGGAGCAGTGATTCATCCAGTTGTGATGCCATAAATAATGTGTCCATTTGTTCTCCCGCTTGGGGCCATGGTTCCTGTCTGTGTAGATTGTTTCCCAAAAATGGCCAAAATTGTGTCCCTCTGCACTGTGACTTTGCTGTAGGTAACATCTATTTCTCTACCCCCCACCTGGCCTGGCCTACGTACTTACTTTGGCCAAAGGATGGGGTGGAGGTAGTGGCGTGCCGGGTCTGAATGCTAGGCTGTACGAGGCCACCACTCTTCTGCTCATTTTCCTGGACCCTTCCACCTTCATTTGAATAAGCTCCAACAATCCCCCTGTGGATGAGAGACCATGTGGGGGAGAATCTGCCTGTTTCTCCCAGGCAAAGCCCTAGAAGTGTAAGAGGGCCCAGCCAAGATCCAGAAAGCCCCCAGCCGACCAGCTGCTAACCTCAGATGCATGGATAATAAAATAACTCTGTCCCTTGCCACAAGCTAAGTCAGGCTAGACCAGACGAACTCCCAGCCGAACTGCAAATGCGATCTAACAAATTCCTATTGTTTTAAGCCATCGATGTTTGCAGTGGTTCCTTATACAACAATGGCTACCTTTATCCCTCAGTTTTACTTAGATATAATTGATATATAATGTGGTGTAAGTTTAAAGTATAAAACATAATGATTTGGTATCAGTACTTAGAAATGGGTTTGGGATAGTGTGTCAAGCAGAGATTGGAAAAATGGACTGTTTGTGGAAGACAAAAAAAGTCTTGAAGGTCAGCTTTTCCTTCCATTCAATGAACTACTCTAAGTCCATCCAGCATTACCTTTCCTTTTCTTCTTTAATACTTAATCTGAGTTGCTGTTTGTGGCTTGAGACCAGAGAAACCTACCTGCAACAGGTTAGAAGGAGGGAAGAGAAGGAAAAACAAAATGGAGGGAAGGGAAGAAAGGAGGAAGGCTAATAAGGTCTTAAATAAACTCTCATCTGGAAAAACAAAAAATTTCAGACCTCCATATTTAAAAGAAAATGCATTTTCCAAACACCAGAGTATACATGACTCAACTAACACGCTAGCGATTACCCAGCTTAAAAACAACAACAACAAAGAATCTGTTCTCATGTTGTGGTTATTCAGAGCTTATTGTTATGTCACACACACACACACACACACACAAATGGAGTTACAGATGGCTGGCCCATCTGGTCAGAGGTCACCAGAAACCACAAGAAAATGCATAGTGAATGTTTTTTATTTACGTAGGAGGTTTTCTGCAAACAAATCACTGTTGCTGATTAAGTCACTGCAAACAGATTGTGTTGTGTTGGTGAAAGGAGTAATAAAGTGAAACCTATCTCGGCTTCCTAAAACATTTATGCTGTATGTACCTTAAACCAAGGCATTCTCTAGATAAGCAGACTCCACATGTCATGTTCAAAAAGAAACTTTAAATCTGCAAAATCACAGAATATTTCTGATTTTATTTTCTCTTTCGCACCAAAAGTGAAAAAGTTGGACAAATTCTTTGTATCCATCAAATAAGTTTCAAATAGTTTATACAACAAATCAGACAATAGACAATTAACTGGTCTGGCCTGAATTATTAATTCATTTAACAAATACTTATTACTCAGATATACTCTGATTATATGGCTATACTTCAAAAACACTAACTTAATGGCTCCCTATTGCCTAAAGAAGTGTGTAAAACTAATTGCAATGACTGCACTACTGATTATCGTGGCTGAGAACAATCACAGACCACCCTAAGATGTCCTGGTATCACCCACAGAGTACTGGTAACAACTGGGCTCCATTCATAGGTTGCTGGGTTCGTGTTCCAGCTTACCACTCACTGTGTTGTCATTAGGCAAATTACTTACATACACATAGGTTGTTTTTTCTGTAAAAGAAAATAGCAGTAATGCTGTCTCATCATATATTGTGAAGATTAAACACATAAATGAATGTAAAGTACTTAGACCATTACCTGGCATGTAATAACTGTCTAATAAATGTTAGCGATTGTCATTAGCTATAATCATAATCATTACAACCCTTGATTATCTCACATTTCACATTATTTTATGAGCACTTATATCTCATTTATTTCTCAGACAGTCCTGTGATATATGTCACCATCCTTACTTTATAGAATTGAAACGAAGACTAATGTTAATGAAATAATTTTCCCAAGGTCATCGTAGCAAGAAAAAGGTCAGGATCAAGCCCAGGCCTGTTGGACTTCAAATCTATTCCCATTCTCTACACCCTGCCCCATTTGTTGCTTTCTAAGGGTGTACACCCATTTCCTCTTCACCTCCTGTCATGTAGGGTGTCACGCAGGGTGTCATGCAGGGTCTCAGCTCCCGCTCCCCGCACAAGAACGCAGGACATGGTGAGGCCAAAAAGGAACACCCACCGAGCCATAGGCAGGGGAGTCATACCACTATAGTCTCACTGGCGGCTGGGTTGGAGAAACAGGAAGCAGGAGCCACACAATGCACAGCCGTCCACTTCTCTGCCAACCCACCTCACTTGCTAACTGCAATCCGCGCTTGCTAGCTCAGCCGCCATCTTCTTGCTAGCCCCCATTTTCTGCTAGCATAGCCACCTCAGTTATATTAGTGGCCAATGGCTCACTGGTTACAGCTGACGGCCAACTAGCCACAGCTGATGGCCATCCAATCACAGTTGATGGCCATTTACTACCTGAGCCAGCACCTTTCCATGTGAGGGCGAGAGCCTGGAAACTGCACTCCTGGCTCTGTCCCCATATTCTACCCCTACAGGGTCTCACCTCACAATCTACGTGACAAGTGTCTTCTGTGAGGGGCCCTGTGTGAGGAGCCTGGAGGTGAATGCAATATCTTGGACAAAGCCAGGCACTCTGGGCACAGCCAGGGTTTCTCAGGGCACCACCAGTCTCCCTGGGCACAGCCAGGGCCTCTCAGGCACTGCCAGTGTTTCTGGGCACAGCCAGTCTTCCTCGGCACAGCCAGGGACTCTCAGGGTACCACCAGTCTTTCTGGGCACAGCCAGACTTTCTGGGCACAACCAGGGTTCTCACATATTCTCGACGGTGGCTGGTCGGGACTCAAAAGCAAACATCTGCCAGTTCCACTACATGGTGGTATGTTCCCAAGCAAACAGTCAAGGGGTCCATTACATTAGGGATGGAGCCCATTCCCCACAGTCCACAGTCATTCGCCAGGGCTGTGCATTGGCCCCACAATGTGTACCCTCTCCGCAGGGCGAGGGCTCCAAGTCCTCCCCAACCTGGGGGTGAGGGCCTCAGCAAGCACTTCCCAGCCCACAGGGCCTCAACGACCTTCTCTTTCTCCAGCCTATGCTGGTTGGGGAACCGTCCACGTCTTCCCACCCCTCCACAGGGGTCCAGTTCTCCAGCAGCTGCTCCTCCTGGTCTTCCTGAGACTGAGTGTTCATACACACAAACTGCTCAACCGCCCTTCGGAGAGCTTTGGCCGGCACCATACCCTGCTCGCTGCGCCATTTGTCACGTGGGGAGGCCTGCGGGGTCTCTGCTCCCGCTCCCCGCATTAGAACACAGGATACGGTGAGGCCAAAAAGGAACACCCATGGAGCCATGGATAGGGGAGTCATACCACTATATTCTCACTGGCAGCTGGGTTGGAGACACGGGAAGTAGGAGCCACACGATCCGCAATCCGCCATCCACTTTTCTGACTGCCAACCCACCCACCAACCAACGCAGCCATGGCAAGTATATCAGTAGCCAATTGTCCAACTGGCTATAGCTGATGACCAACCAGCCACAGCTGACGGCCATCTACTACCCGAGCCAGCACCTTTCGTGTGAGGCCGAGAGCCTGGAAACTGCTCTCTGGGACTCTGTCCCCACACCCAGAATGTTCGGGAATGGCTGAGACTTGGTCCAGGGCGGGAAGTATAGGCCCACATAAGGGGAAAGGCTCCCTTCCTCTCAGATGAAGGAGTCAATGAATTTCAAACTGTTGGCACTTTTCGGCCCCTTTCTCAGGGGAGGTGTAGTAACTTCTCTCAATAGCACATTTGCAAGGATAAACTGGGCATGCTCAGCTCCTCTCTTCCCACTTTCCTCTTGGAAGCAAGTTCTGCAGAGGGCACCCTTCTGCAACTCCAGGCAGTGAGTATTACCTGGGCAGCGCCCTGCCCACCCCTCCTAGGGACACTCAGGCTGGGCTGGCAGACCTGTGACAGTTGGGGAAGTCTGTTTCCAGGGAGAATTCATTTTTCTCAGGTGCATTCGGCTCTTACCTCCAGCTAACTCCTACAATTAGCCATCTGCAGCATGAAGGTCCCATATTAATCTCCATGTGTTTACTCTCTATTGTCCCAAATTGTTCAGAGCTCACACAGAGAAGAGAGGTGAGATGCATTGGGTCTCCTGAATATGCTAACAGCCCAGAGTGAGCTTAATGGGGACAAGGGATAAAGATTAAAGATAGTCTGACTGTAGCCAAGCCAGTCCGGCATTATTGAGTAAACGATTGCATTTGCCACTGTGACTATCACTGCTTGTGTTAAAACTTACGGGGTCCTGAATGCGCCCCTTCCTTCCCATATCTGTGTGTTTGCTAAGGGTGTTTCCCACCTGTCTTGTTCCCTCTTCTGGATTCCATCCAATGACTGCCTGCTCTACAAAGCCTGTCCTATCTCACTCCATGCTGTGTCCTCCACCCCGATTATGTGCTATTTCTTCACTCATTCTTCCCAGGAGACTTTGTGGAGCTGGCCCTGACAACCCCAGAAACCTGAAATATGTAATTCTCTATCAAACACACGTTCTTTGACAACCAGCTCAGCCTGCACCCTCCTCATCTGTGGTCCCCACAGCATTGCTCTCACGTACAATGGATGTTCAATGTCTGCTGAAATTAACTGAAATGACAATGACTCTGCATCAAAGTGGGGCTCGGCAGTGCTGTGGCAAGGGACATACACAGCTTAAGGGTTCAGACAGACCTCGCTTAAACCCTAGGCTTTTCTCTGCCTCCTCCTTGCTTTTCTTGAGCTGCACTATTACTCTGCGGGTCTCAGTGTCCATCCTCAAGGTTACAAAGCAAATGAAGTGCTTTGTGTTAAACATCTAAGGCTGTGCCTGGCCTTAGCACTCAATCAAAACTATGTCCATTTCCATTTGATTGAGGGGAAAAAAAATCAGAGAAAGGCATTATTATTATCTTACCGGTTCTTTGACATGGATGGCAACACAAAGGGTGTTTAAATCCATTGCCCTTTGAGTCTTGAACTGTCAGAGAAACCTCTTAAAGAACATGAGGATATGAACAGAATACCTTTTTTCCCCCAAGGTGAGCTAACCCACCACCAAAGGAAGCAACGAGGCAAGAAGCAAAATAGTCCTTGGGCCTGGACTGAACTGGTCTAGACTCTTAGGTCAAGCAGAGCCTGCTCCTTCTGTAAAATAAAACAGTGACGCTCCTAACGTCACCCTATTTCACAGGATTTTGTGAGCATGTGAGGATATAATGCACAAAACACACTCAGCTCCCCAAATGTGTCTGTTCTAATGAACTCAGTCTTGTCACAGGGATGCCTCAGGTCCTCCCTGAGTAAGGCTTCTCGGATTATCTTAATATTTGTTACACTTTTATCATTTTTAGTATGTTTTTATTTCTTAGCTATTAAAGATAAACGGTCATTTGAATGTGGAAATTAAATAAAAAGCCTCCACAACAGATGACTGGGGCCCCTTTTGCTCTCCTGATAAAATGAAAAGGCAGATTCAGCCATGATGCTCAGCATGACCCAGGGCGCCTCAGTTTCCCTCTGTGTCCCCCATCGTGCTCATGCGTGAGTTCATAGTAACAGATTGCGAGACTGGAATAATGCACGGAATTACAGACGTCTCCATAAAATAAAGCGCTGGTGTCCTTAGGGGGGGACAGCAGAATCCTGTGGCTTTAGAGTCCTGTCCCTCCTCCCCTGACTCCTATACTGACCAGGTCTGTGGTCTCTGTATCAGTTTTCTCATTTGCAAACCAGGAAAGAGTAATAGTTACCTTGCGGGGTGGTGATGAGAATTAAAGGAAAGCATACATGCGAGAGCACTAGTTAAATTCTTAGGTACTACATAAGGTTAACATATGTTACAATTGTAAGGCCTTGTCCTGGCTTCTGCATAAAGAACCAGAGAAGGTATATGGGGTGGGAAAAGGCAACTTGGAAGGAAAGACTTTGATTGTAATCCCGATTCTATCACTAGGTAAGTCTGTTCACCTTGTCGGTGAAATCAACTTCCACATAACAAGCAAGAAGACTAATATGATACTACAAGGAGAAGAATACATTATTTCTACGGTCTGCTCAAACTCTGAGGCTACATGATTTCCATGTACCTGCTACCTGCTTATAAACAAATAGAATCTAATACTTTCATAGTAATTTATTCCACCATCATTAATGAGATAGAGCAGTGCAGTGTAGCAGGAAAAAGTCACCAAAGCCAGAAAACTCTGGTTTAAATCTTGGTTCCTCAGCATAGTCATTGACTTTGGGAAAAGTCATTACATTTTCACGGCCTCGATTGTCTCATTTGTAAAATGGGATAACACGTACCTCACGGGACTCTGAAGAGGGGTGGAAAGTACATGAGACAGTGCATTCTAGTTCATTTGTTCTGCCCTTTGAAAAATATCCAGCGGGCATATGGCCAATGAAATGCTGAACACCTTAGTTCTGCCTGGCTGGAGACGCTGGGAGTCAGGGACCTGGTAAAGACATCTCCACATCAAGGATGGAGTGAGGCCCTTGGTGTTTGATATGGGCGATGGCGATGGATGATGAGCTACTGGCTAAGTTAGAAAAGACCCTTGTTTGGGCCACGGAGAATTGCAGACACATTTTATAATCGCTATTGCCAGAGGCCCGACAAGCAGAATGCTCCTGAAGCAGCAGGGCTGACTCTCGCTGGAGGACATACTCCTTTAGTCCCCACCGGAAGCCGGTTTTCTCTGGGTTATACTAGGAGGAGGGGAAACATGATCTTTTCTGCAGGGGACTCAAGCCTTTTCCCCTCTTTGAAGCCTGGGAGCATGAAGATTGAGAAGTGAGGCTATCTGAACAGTTCACTGTCTGATCTTTTAACCGCCCTTTGAGCCTCAGGCTCAGAGCACCAGGCACTCACTTTCCATACTGCACAAGCCTCACGTGAATTCCCACTGAACTCTGAGCCAGGGAGCCAAGGGTCTTCAGTGTGTGTGTGTGTGGGGGGGGGGGGGGGCGGGATCCAGTGCATATGCAAGGCAATCCTTTGGGACACAGCAATAAATTAGTAGGTCTTTGAGTTGTGCTTAGTTTTAGGTCATCCCCTGTTTAGTTTGATTTTGTCATTGAATAATAGCAGAGTAGTGCATCTCTATAATTTATAAATGAATAAAGTTATATATTACAGTTGTGTTTTAATTCCTATCGTATGCAGAAACAAATACTATGTAAACTACTATAAATATCCAGGATGAGGGCATTCATTTTTGAATCCCAAACTTCTGGTACAATGTCTGACAGTCTAGAAAGGGTGGAGGAATAAATGAAATGTATACGTATGTATTTTTTTTTTTTTGGCACATACTATGGGCCACAGGCTCTTAGGATTCAGAGACTTATAAGCTTGTGGAGAAAACAATCGTGTACAGAATCAACCAGAAGACAATGTAATAAGTGCTTCGTGTGAATTTTATAACGATGGGATGGTAAAGAGGCCATGATTCATTTATTAAGGTCAGAAGCAAGATCGGGCTAACTTCATCCTGGAGGGGGAAGTTGCATTGAGCCTTAAAGGGAAAGAATGAGTAGGAATTATTCAAGTCTTTGGGGAAAAGGGAAGGATGGATTGGGAAAATGTATAATTCCCTGTAACTTCTGGTAAACAGCACAGGGCTGAGCACATTGACAAGTCTGTATAGAGTCACCATTGCTAAACATGTATTAGTTAGGATTACTTTAGTTTTTACTAATAAAGACCGCATCTAAATAGACTAAGAAATAAAAATAATTTTTAACTCATGATACTTTGAACACTAAAGATTGGGAGGATTTTATACACAGTTTGGTTCAGAGGTTTACAATATTGTCAAGATCCCTGCTTCATTCTCTTAGAAACTCTGCACTCTGCCTCCTTCTGTGGTTTCATCCTCAGACTGGCTTCCCACCAGAGCTGGCTGTGGGAATAGCAGGCCTCATATCTACAACCTAACAACCGTCAGAGGCAGCGAGGGCCTCTGTGTCCCAGAGGCCGAAGCAAGAGTTGCAGCACGAAGCCTCATTGCATTAGGTGAGGTCTCATTTCCGTTCCTGAATCAAATGGCAGCCTGCCCCCTGGAGACAGGTGGGGAGTCAGCTCCTCCAAAGCCACATGAGTCCCCAAGTAGAGATCACAGTGTTTTAAATAGAGAAAATGGGAAAACTGATACTGGAACTGGAGCAACCAACAGATGTCTTCTACACATGGTGCAGCCCCATTTAGTGTTTGGTGAAAAGTACATGCATCAATTTTGTGCACTGCGAATGCAAATTAGCTTGATTTCTTTTTTTTTTTTTTTTTTTAATCTCCTGAAATTTCTCACCCAGTTTTCTCCACTCCACTCTATTTGCCTCAATCACGGAGATCAAACATTTTCAGGGGAGACTTCCCAGCTATCATTTACCAGTTTGGTGAGTGAGAACTGGGCTTTCTTTGTTTTTGCTTCTCTTTTCTTTGTCTTTTAACTTTTTAGAAACTTAAAACGTAAGTAACTAAATCGTACTCAAAGCCACTGTTTTATTCTCAGCCTTCCATGTCTGGTTATGATATTGTTATCTTTTCCTCCAAGAAATAGATATTTGCTTTATCTTGTATAAAACTAGCCTAGAGTTCCTGGACAAAGTGCGAGAATATAATAACCATTTTGTTAGACAGAGATTGGCTTAAAAGACACTGGTACTTTCCAAAGAAATGAAAAACATCCCCCAAAAGGAATCCAGGCAGAGCAATATTGTCCAGAGCAGAGGTTACGCCCATTCACAGGGTCTGTTCTTGTCCTCAAGCCAATTCTAACCCTTGTATGTGTGTCTAATCATCATGAAAGAACCTCCCAGTTTCCACTTCGAAGATCCATTTTGTATATCACAGCCCGAGTTTTCTCCTTTGTTCTACTCGGTTCTTCGCCCAAGGTTGCTTGACAGCCAATAAATATTAAATGCAGCAATAATAATGATGACGATGTCTGTGTACATAAATAAAAAGAAGTAATCTTTTTAATCCTGTCCAGCGTGCACTTGTAACTTCACGTCTCAGGGTCAAGTGGAATGCCTGTGGCCTCCTCATAGGTTGTTAAGTCATACTCCATTTTCCAAAGTCAAAGGAGAAAGCTCTAGTGGAGTGAGATCATCCCTGAATGGACACGGGGCTCATTCAGGGAGCATGTGAACAGTATTCTTGGAGGTGAAAACAGCATATGTGGCATCTATAGTTTCCAAATGGAATTGAGTCTTGTCCCTTGTACAAACCTCTATTAAAGTAGCGTTAAACTCATGGACAACGCTGGCTTGTGTATCTGCCATTGGGCTGTGGGTGTTTTCACAGTAGCCACAGCTTATACAGGTGTACATCTCTCATACCAGGCACAGGAGCTGACACGTAGTAGGTGTTCATTAAATGTTTGTTAATACATAAGTGAGTTTTTAAAAATAATTTACCTTCTCAAATATAGACAATCTGCACATAAACTCTCAGTTGGAGAGAGGAGGAGGCTAAATGAATGCTACCATGTTTTGGGCACGATTTAAGGCAGAAATTACAAATTACTTTCACCTTGCACGCCAAGCCCTGGGTTTAAGAGTAGTATGAGCATGATTGATTAGTGATGTCTGCCATGGACACACGATAGAAGAATGGAAACACTCTGCCACAGAGCTGCCATCCAGATTCAGAGACATTCCTACCCATGGCAAAGGGACAGGCTTTGCAGAGGAGAGGGCAAAGTGCCCCACTGGTGTATCTGAGTAAACCACAAAAGCTTAGCAATGATTGCATTAAAGAATAACTGCAGATTGCATCTGTTGGTAACTTGCTTACAATTATTTTTAAATGAATGGGCTAAGTCTTTCTACAAATGTTCAATGTGCACAAACAAACACATGGCGCAGAATTATTTGAGAATTTTCAGAATCTGTCCACAAGTACAAGCCTCAACCAACCATTTCTTGGAGTTCCACCACTATGGGTGCACTTAATTTTATGAATTAAAGAAAAGCCTCAGTTGAAATGAAATAGACCAGGTTAAGCAAATTCTGAACTCTAGCTTGGCACATAAGACAAACTCTAAATATTAACAGGAAATCACCCCAACCCAACTTCATTACTTCCTAGTATATCACCCCTTGTAGGTGCAGTCTCTGACCTGGTGATGCTGTAGATATCTTCCATTTGCTCACCCAGACCCGCTCTGACCTTGATCTGGGAAGCTGACCTCTTGGGTAACATCAACTGCTTCCTGTGCCTTTGACCTCTGATGAAGCCCCAACAGGAGACTGAAGGGAAGGAAGAGAGAGAGGTCAGGGTATTTCTTCTATTGGTCCCCTCCCACTGGGGTCATTTCACTATAGTCATAGCCACTGCCAGATTACTGCAGCTTGCTCTGTACACGAACTCTCTCTGGTCTTCCAGATTCCAGTAAGCTCTCCCTCTCCTCATCACGTCAGGACTGGGACAGTAACAGGTCACTGCAGCTAGCTTGGGTCTTGTCACTGTCCTTTGTGGTTCCTGACACCACATACTCACCATAAATGAGTCTCCTTGTAATTAAACCCTGCATGAATTATCCTAATTTCCATATGCCATCTCTTTCATTTGGACCAGGCAGTGACGCTGCTTCTCCTGGCAAGCCCACGCCTCACCCTGCCCCACCATAATGTTCAACCTCAGTCCTCCATCAGCCTTAGAGTCCACTGGCCTTTGTGTCTCCCAGTGGTTTTAGCAGAAATGTCTGCTTCTGTCCACAGTAGAAACCCACTGCAGACAGTGGTCCCCCATTAACCCTGAGGGACACGTTCCAAGACCCCCCATTGGATGCCTAAACTGTGGATAGTACCAAACTTTATATATACTGCTTTTTCCTACAGTATAAATAGTGATAAAGTTTCATTTATAAATTAGGTATAGTAAGAGATTAACAACTATAACAATAAAATAGAGTAATTATAACAATATACTGCAATCAAATTTATGTGAAAGTGGTCTCCCTCTCACTCTGATAACCAAACTGATAACTGAGATGGCTACTAAGAGACTGAGGGGCGGGGAGCGTCTACAGCGTGAACACTCTGGACAAAGGGATGAGTCACGTCCATGGAAGGGCAGAGTGGGACAGTGCCAGATTTCTTCACACTACTCAGAAACACGCACAATTTAAAACTTATGAATTGTTTACTTCTAGAATTTTCCATTTAATATTTTTGGACCACAGGGTAACTGAAACAGTGGGAAGCAAAACCATGGATAAAGGAGAATCACTACACTTATTTTATGCTTTGTCATAATTAGTCTATGTCCTCATAAAGCAAGGCCCACTTTGATGACAGAGTAATACATTAAGCAAAATCCCAAAAATTAAAAAAAAAAAAAATTATGGAAACCTGCTTTTTTTATTAGCATAATACTAACATTTTCTATGTCAAATGGAAGATTCTTTAAAAAAAATATTAAGCATCAATTAGAAAACTAATTGTCCTAAGGCTAGTAGGAAAAACAAAGTACTTTAGGGGCAGCCAAATGGCTCAGTTGACTAGAGCGTGACCTCTCAACCACAAGGTTGCCGGTTCAATTCCCATAGGGGATGGTGGGCTGCGCCCCCTGCAACTAAGATTGAAACAGCGACTAGACTTGGAGCTGAGCTGCGCCCTCCACAACTAGATTGAAGGACAACAACTTGGAGCTGATGGGCCCTGGAGAAACACACTCTTCCCCAATATTCCCCAATTAAAAAAATAAAAATAAATAAAAAAAAGAATCTGTTCAAGGCTTTAAAAAAAAGAAAGTAATTAAAAAAAATGTTTTAATCATTATTACACACCCATATGTACAAGGCACTGGGTTAGGAGAATGAATTACAAAGATGATTTAAGGCATTATTCCTATACTTAAGTAACTTGTTCTGTAATCAAAAAGAAAACAAGGAAACACATTCACACTCTCATCTCGTAAATTCACTGAGAGGCTATTAGATGCCACTGTATTTTTCCATTTTTAAAGCTCTCAGCAACTCTGAAATGTATACGTTACTATTCCCATTTTAAATATGAAACAGAGGAGAGTCAGAGGGGCTACTGCCTTGACCAGGGCTGCATGTCTTGTAAGACGCGGGCAGACGGACAGACACCTCAGGGTGAACCTACTGCCTTGACCAGGGCTGCACGTCTTGTAAGACGCGGGCAGACGGACAGACACCTCAGAGTGAACCTACTGCCTTGACCAGGGCTGCATGTCTTGTAAGACGCGGGCAGACAGACACCTCAGGGTGAACCTACTGCCTTGACCAGGGCTGCATGTCTTGTAAGACGCGGGCAGACGGACAGACACCTCAGGGTGAACCTACCAGGGGGAGACCACAGATTCTTGCCCTCCATAAGGATGCTTCTTGCAATCAAAGAGCTGCCATGTAAGTCGATCAAGTCCCCACCGCGTTTCATTTCAGAGTTGTTTCATTCTCCCTCTCAGTGGTTTCCAGATGATGTTGCCTCCCTCCCCCCAAGGGACATTTGACAATGTGACAATGTCTGGAGACAGGTTTGCTTGTCACCACTGGGAGAGGGAGTCTACTCACCAAGCCAGGGACGCTGCTAAGCATCCCATAACATAGGGGACAGCCCCCACAGCAAGGAACAAGCTGGCCCAAATGTCTTCGGTGCTGAGGCTGAAACACACATCACCTGGTCCTGGTTGTCTATCATCCTCCAGCCCCTCTGCTGCCATGACGCCAAACTGTATGCCTCCATCTTGCTGCCATTTTTGGAGTTTTCAGGGTTTCAGCTTGGCCATTTACTTGTCCAAACTATTTACATGTTCTGAGCCTCCATCACTTATATAGGAAGACACTCAACCTGTCTGCACTTTATTTCTTCATCTTTGAAAGTTTCTTATGAAAATTAAATGAGATAATGTGGAGGCAGCTTTATTACTTTCACCTCCAAGTGCTTTTACAAAAAAACATTTGCCACAATCCTGTCAAGCATGAGAGAGAAGGCATCTCTTCTTACTCATGGTTAATGAGACTAAACATGTTTAAACAGCCTGTTCTCATTACACAAATCAAAATGCTCGCCCAACCTCTTCTATAAATGCTCTGCAAAGAGTCTGATTCTCGGTCTCCAGTGTTTGTGTTTTATGTGTTAAAATAAAGGTCCCAGCCTATGGAATCTGAGGGTGTGTTTTTTTTCTCCTTTTTTTAATAGCCGTGTTTCCAGCTGGTTTTATTTAAGGCTGTGCTTTTGATCTCTTTTCAGTTCTGGGCCTGGGCCCACTTGGCTGTCAATATTTCAAAAGCTCCCTGGGAGACAGCGTTGCTTAGAAGATGGCCCCATGCCAATGAGAAGTACTGGTCTACCCCATCTGATAGTTTGGTGAGTGTGCAGGGCTTCAGGCCTGTCGCCGTCACATGACTGAGAACAACAGTAGCAGTCGGTCAGTAGTGATGCTGCCCAGGCCACTGTAGAGTCATAGTATTTTAGACATAGATGTGACTGTATAACTCACTGTCATGCAGGGTCTCTGGTCCCGCTCCCCGCACAAGAACGCAAGATATGGTGAGGCCTAAAAGGAACACCCATGGAGCCATAGATAGGGGAGTCATACCACTATAGTCTCGCTGGCAGCTGCTGGAGACACAAAAGCAAACATCCACCAGTACCCCAACAAGGGATCTTCCTGGACCCCAATCTTGCTGGTGGCCAGGCAAGGCACAGGAAGTAGGATCTACACGATCTGCAATTGACTGCCTGCTTCTCTGCCAGCCAACAACCCCACTTGCTACCTGCAATCCCCACTTGCTAGCTCAGCCACGGCAGTTATATCAGTGGCCAATGACTAACTGGTAACAGCTGATGGCCAACTAGTTACAGCTGATGGCCATCTATTACCCGAGCCAGCACCTTCCCACATGAGGCCAACTGCTCTCTGGGACTCTGTCCCCACACTCACTTAGTGCAACAGACTAATTCTACAAACGAGAACATGGAAGCTTAAGGAAGGGAAGAGTCTCACACAAGAGATCCATTTTCTTGCTCAACATCCACTGCTTGACCCAATGCCGTGCTGCTACACCATGATGGGATTGCAAAACAATGAGATGAAATAAAGCTTTGTTCTCTTGCTTCTTGCCAACTTTGCCTTGCAATTGAGCATTTGCTGAGTACTTTTGTGTTGCTTTCAACCCTGCAGGTCACTATTGCTTTATACCTTTCCGCCCATTCACCTGTCACTTCAATGTCCTAGGGGCGCTTTTCCTAACACCTAATTCTCTCCATTCTTCTGCCTGAGCACTCAGTCATCCACTTGCTGCCAGCTACCACTCCCAAGGTCATGCCCCAACACAGTCACCACTAATATGCCTCTGATAGCTTGGGTAGGGCACCATCCTACTCTCTCGCCCTCACCAGGATCTATCAGCTCATCCAACCTTGTGATCCCTCACCAAGTCATTCACGTTTGTACCTTCTCCGATCACAAATCCGTGAACCAACTCCTTTCCACCATCGTTCCTGGTATTCTCCCACGTCCTCTCTTCTTCACACCTTATTCAGTATACAAATTTGACTATGCAATGGAAAACAGTATGGAGGTTCCTCAAAAAATTAAAAACAGAGCTACCTTATGACCCAGAAATTCCACTCCTGGGTATTTATCCAAAGAAATCCAAAACACTAATTTGAAAAAGATATATGCACCCTCATATTCACTGCAGTACTATTTACAAGAGCCAAGTTATGGAAATAACCAAACAACCAATAGATGATTGAAAAAGAAGATGTGGTACATATATACAATGAAATATTACTCTGCCATAAAAAAAATGAAATATTACCATTTGTGACAACATGGATGGACCTAGAGGATATTATTCTAAGTGAAATAAGTCAGACAGAGAAAGACAAATACCATATGATCTCACTTATATGTGGAATCTAAAGAACAGAATAAATGAAAAAACAACACAGAAATCGACTCAAAGATACAGAGAAAAAAATGATGGTTGCTAGATGGGAGGGGGTTGGGGGGTGAGGGGAAAAAGTGAAGGGATTAGAAAGCACAGATTGGTAATTACAGGAGAGTCACAAGGATGTAAAGTACACTGTGGGAAATACAGTAAATAATATTGTAAAAACTATGTATGGTGTCAGATGGGTAGTAGACTTATTGGGGGATCACTTCATAAATTATGTAAATGTCTCACCACTACACTATACACCTGAAACTAATATAAAATAATATTGAATGTCAACTGTAACTAAAAAAAATTAGTCATGGGGATGAGTAGTGCAGCATGGCGAATACAGTCAATAATGTTCTAATAACTGTGTACAGTGTCGGGTGGGTAGAGAGTTGTTGGGGTGATCACTTTATAAGTCATGTAAACGTCTGATCACTGTGTTGTTCTGTGTGCCTGAAACAAATAAAAAAATAAAATAAAATAAAAAAATTTTAAAGTCTGCCTGGAAAAAATGCCACAAACAAAAATCAAGAAGAAAACAAAAATCAAGAAGAAAATGGTAAAATGGGGGAAATATTCGCAGCAGGTTGCATAGACGTAATGGCTAATGTCCTAAACATGGCATGACATCCTAAAACTCAGTAAGAAATAAAAAGTTACCAAGGACCTCATAGAAAAGTGAATATAGAGTGTGCACAGGAAGTTTGGAGAAAAGAAGATAGAAGAGGTCCTAACAGTACGAAACCTCCCACAACAAGTACACTTAAATTGAAACTATAAAGAATATCATTTTTAGACCTAATTTGTAGGCAAAGATCTAAAAGTTTGATAATGCTCATATGTGGAGAAACACTTTCATACATTTCTGATAGATGTTTATATGGCTACAACTTCAGGGAAAAATAGATAGCAAATGCTATAAAATTAAAACCCAAAGAAATTTTGACTCAGCAATTTCAGTTTTAGGAAATTACAGATCAACTTTCACATGTGTGAAATGACATGTTCAACAATATTCAATGCTGTTTTGTTTTGTTTTTTAACAGCAACAGATGGATTTGACCTAAAACTCCATTAATAACAAACTAATCAAATAAATCCAGAAACTTCCCTTCAATGCTGTATTAAGCAGCCATTAAAAACAATGAGGCATGTCTCTTCAGGTCGTCTGCCCATTTTTCTATTGGGTTGTTTGTTTTTATGTTGTTGAGTTGTATGACTTCCTTGTATATTTTGGATATTAGCCCCTTATCGGAGGCACTGTTTGCAAAAATCTTCTCCCATTCAGTTGGTTGCCTCTTTATTTTGTCGATGGTTTCTTTTGCTGTACAGAAGCTTTTAAGTTTCATATAGTCCCATTCGTTTATTTTAGCTTTTACTTTCCTTGCCTTTGGAGTCAAATTCATAAAATGGTCTTTGAACCCAAGGTCCATAAGTTTAGTACCTATATTTTCTTCTATGCAGTTTATTGTGTCAGGTCTTATGCTTAAATCTTTGATCCATTTTGAATTAATTTTGGTACATGGTGACAGATAGCAGAACAAATACTAACAAGTGTTGGAGAGGCTGTGGAGAAAAAGGAACCCTCATACACTGTTGGTGGGAATGCAGACTGGTGCAGCTGTTACGGAAGGCAGTGTGGAAGTTCCTGAAAAAATTATGAATAGAATTACCATATGACCCAGCAATCCCTCTCCTGGGTATCTACCCCAAAAATCTGATACATTTATACATAAAGACACATGTGCTCCAATGTTCATTGCAGCTTTGTTTACGGTGGCCAAGACATGGAAACAACCAAAATGTCCTTCAATAGAGGAATGGATAAAGAAGTCGTGGTATATATACACAATGGAATACTATTCGGCAGTAAGAAAAGATGATATAGGAACATTTGTGACAACATGGGTGGATCTTGAGAGTATAATGCTAAGCAAAATAAGTCAGTCAGAAAAAGCAGAGAACCATATGATTTCTCTGATATGTGGTATATAAACCAAAAACAACAAAAGAACAAGATAAACAAATGAGAAACGAAAACTCATAGACACAGACAATAGTTTAGTGGTTACCAGAG
The DNA here is from genome assembly GCF_057876585.1 of Rhinolophus sinicus. Taxonomy (NCBI): domain Eukaryota; kingdom Metazoa; phylum Chordata; class Mammalia; order Chiroptera; family Rhinolophidae; genus Rhinolophus; species Rhinolophus sinicus. The sequence continues at coordinate 209,514,151 of NC_142501.1, forward strand.
GGTAAGTGGGTGGGGGGTGGGAGATGAGGGTAAGGGGGATCGAATACACGATGATGGAAGGAGAACTGACTCTGGGTGGTGAACACACAATGGGATTTATAGATGATGTAATACAGAATTGTACACCTGAAGTCTATGTAATTTTACTAACAACTGTCACCCCAATAAATTAAAAAAAAAAAAAACAATGAGGCAGCCTTATACACTGATTTGTAATGATTTACAATATATATTTCTAAGTAAGAAAATCTGGATATAAAACCATGTGTTTTGTATTCTATTTGTGAAGAAAATTTTTAAACATCCACAGGCATAGTTTTATATGCATAGACTGTAGAGGACAAAAAGTTAACCAAGTTTACTACTTGGAAGTGCTGAAAGGGCTGCATGAAAAAGTTAGACGACCTGAACTTTTCCCCAACAATTCATGGCTCTTGCATCATGACAATGCACCAGCTCACACAGCATTGTCTGTGAGGGAGTTTTTAGCCAGTAAACAAATAACTGCATTGGAACACGTTCCCTACTCACCTGATCTGGCCACCAATGACGTCTTTCTTTACCTGAAGATAAAGAAAATATTGAAAGGAAGACATTTTGATGACATTCGGACATCAAGGGTAATACGGCAACAGCTCTGATGGCCATTCCATAAAAAGAGTTCCAACATTGCTTTGAAGGGTGGATTAGGCTCTGACGTCGGTGCATAGCGTCCCAAGGGAAGTACTTCAAAGGTGACTGTAGTGATATTCAGCAGTGAGGTATGAGGTCAGACAATTAAGTTGATGAACTCATCCTAGAAAAAATGTTACATACCTCATTGCCATATATATATATATATATATATATATATATATATATATATATATATATATATATGGGGTTCCAAAAAAATGGATATACATGACTTGTATTCATTTTTTGTTATTGGTACTATATTGACTATTACAATTTTAATACAGTTTTTTCTTTTCTTAAAATGTGTACACTTTTTTTGGTACCCTCTGCATATATATATATATATATATATATATATCCTATTGCTTTCTGTTTCTCTGGAGAATGCTGACAAATGCAGAGGTCAAGGGAGGTTTGTTTGTTGGTTTGTTTGTTTCTTTAAATATGCAAGAAATAAGCATGCATTGTATGTTGATGAAGAGAGCCCTGTAGAGATGGGGAGGGGACTGATGATGCAGGAAGAGGAGGGAGAAGAGTTGGAGTCATTGTCTTGGAAAGATGGGAAGAGACTGGGTCCGACACACATGCAGATACTGGCTATATTGAGTTGAATTGTGTCCCTCAAGAAGACACACTCAAGTCCTAACTCCCAGGACCTGTGAGAGTGACCTTCCTTGGAAGTAGAATTGGTGCAGATATAACCAAGTTAAGATGTGGTCCTACTGGATTGAGGTGGACCCTAAATTCTATAACGGGTGTCTTCCTAAGAAGACAATGTGAAGACACAGAAACACACAGGGGAGAAAGCCATGTGACAATGGAGGCGAGATGGAATGGTACATCCATAGCCGAGGGAACTGTATGTTCTTGACAATGAGCAGGAGCTGGCAAGAGGCAGGAACAATCCTTCACCAGGGCCTTCAGATGGAGTACGGCCCTGCCACCACCTTTACCTCAAACTTCTGCCTCCAGAACCGGACAGAACACATTTATGTTGTTCTGAGACACCCAGTTCATGGCACTTGGTCTTCGCAGCCCTAGGAAACTACCACACTGGCCTTAGTGGCATCCACAGCCATGTCAGGAGAGGGTAGTTATGGAAACACACATTCCATTTGTGCTTAAGAGTGACAAGTTATTCTACGGGCCGAGGACAAAATACATTGATGGATGTCTTAAAGGGGTCAATGAGCTTCGGAGTATCAATCCCTTTCAACTTCCTTCTCCCTACGAAGCTGAAGCACATGGTAGTTAGCCAAAGGGACACGAGTATCAATTCTATACATTTTGCAAGTTCTCTACGACTTACCATTCAGGCATCGCTGGTGAATGTTGCAATGGAGGCCACAGTGAAGTTTCCTTCCCCTTGTCGCTCCCAGACACGTGAGGCTGGATCTGGCTGTTTCATCAGTCCTGTGGGCATGTGAGGCCATCAGAATGGGCGGTCTGCTCAGGAACACACACCTGCTTCTGGGAGGTCGGCCCCGGCTCTCTGCAGGTGTACTGGCTCCTTTGAGAAGGTGTGAGGAAAAGAATGAAGAGAAAGAAGGCAGAAATGGTTCTCTCACACTGTCCCCCTGGAGGGACAGGGCAAGTTCCCTTCTCTTTGATAGCGTGGAGAGAAGAGTTAGGGAGTTCTGGGCTAATGATGGGCCTTACTATCAAGCTGAGATTATACTCCAACTCAGTAGCAAAGATGACTTCTGGCTGGGTAAATCTGCGTTTCCGTAACACTGTAGAGCACTTGATAGCACCCCGGTGGGCAAACATAGCCCTGGTTCTTCTGAAGTCTAATTACAATGAAGCCTGAGCAAAAACGCTCTATATGCAAAGGGTTTGAGTTCTAGCCAGGGCAACATTTAGCACAGCAACATTCCAACAAAACAAAGAACGCAGACATTCCCATGACCCTTTTATAATAGCTTTTATTCTTCTAGAGAAATCACAGTTTTCAGCTTTACCATATCTGCTTTTTTTTTTTTTTTTTTTTTTTTTATTAAATTTATTGGGGTGACAATTGTTAGTAAAATTACATAGATTTCAGGTGTACAATTCTGTATTACATCATCTATAAATCCCATTGTGTGTTCATCACCCAGAGTCAGTTCTCCTTCCATCACCATATATTCGATCCCCCTTACCCTCATCTCCCACCCCCCACCCCCCACCCCCCTTACCCTCTGGCAACCACTAAACTATTATGTGTCTATGAGTTTCTATTTCTCATTTGTTTGTCTTGTTCTTTTGTTGTTTTTGGTTTATATACCACATATCAGTGAAATCAACATATCTGCATTTCAATTCTGACTCTGCCCCTGAAGAATCAGGTGACCTTGAGCAAGACCTGTACCATCCCGACCCTCAATTTCATTATCTGATAAAGAAGACTGAAACTTGTCCCAAATAGATGTCAGCCCCTGTTTAGGGTGATCCCAAATCCAGGGCGCCCAGGTCAAACCCAGGAAGTTATTCTTTGTTGCTTCAGCTTAATCATTACGTCCTTTGACTATCAAAGATGCCCTGATTTCATCCATAAAATCATATGTTCACGCAGTTCATATGTGACCATATGAGAGCAACTTATAATGTGTAATTAAAATTATACATTAATGTAAGTTGCCATAATGAGAATGATGGTCCCTAAGCAGAATTAATATGAAGAATGCTTTTTTGTCATTGGCTTCTGGACAGTAGCCTGCCTGGGAATGTGTAGCATGAGTTCATAAAAGGCTGAAATGTACGAGTGAGTGCGTGGGTGAGTATATGAACTTGTGTATCAGAGGGTGGGAGGCATTCTTGAAATCAAGTGAATGTTTTCAGGTACTTAGCATATCACAGATGGATTTTTCCACTGGAAAAAAGCTAGGAGACACAGTAGGAGCTAAGAACAGACAGAACACCAACAATATGCCAGGTACCATCATTTGATTTCTATCTACACATAAATTTAAATGTAGGACATCATAGGAATGGCAGCAGCGAGGTGGTCTTCTTGAGTTCTCCTCCAGCAATTACCACAAATTGAACATCTATAACCCATCAAAGGACTCCCCACGCATCACACAGAACAGCTAAGAGATTCGTAGGAAGATTATTGGAAGGTGGGCAAACTGGGCCAGCAGGGGAAGAGGGAAGGGAGCAGAGTCGAGACCCAGCCCGCATCCGCGGCTGCAGAGATGCAGGGGCTCCAGGACAGAACAGAGATCACAAGAGCCAGGATGTGGGCTCTTTCCCTACATCCCACAGCTTGTCTCTCCTGCTGAGAGAGCAGAGTATCCAGCCTTTGAGACAGTAACCTCAGTTGAGACCCCCAGCTGGGCCCTAAGTCAGACAAAGGAAGTAAACACCATACCTGGGCCCTTCCCCCCACTCTCCCACAGCAATCTTACCCCTGCCTTTCCAGAGTCTCAAGCTGGTCCCTGAACTGAAGAGTAGTGTCAGATAACAGAGGCGCTGTAGTGCTCAGGACCTGGAAAAAGCCGCTTTACAGCTGTGACCTAGGGAAGAGGCTGGAAAGAGAGTAACACTACTGGGCTGGGAGACTGAAACACACCTCCCTTCCCAGCCCCCACCTTTTCTGGGCTGCAGCGCAGGACAATTACAGCTACAGAGACACAAGCAGAGGTCAACAGCAGGTGGCAGAAGCAGTTCTGGGCTTTCAGCAGCTCAGAAATCTCAAGCCCTCCACACCGCCTGATGGAAGAAGTGCCCTAAGACTCAGGAGACCTGTGCACAGAGAAGCCCACCTCCCAGGGGCTGATTGTGGTGCTCTCAGGGCACGCTTGTGCAGGTGAGAACAGAAACTGCACTGACTTTGTAAAATGTACCGACCACACCCCATAGCCCCACTCATCTAGAACTGCAGTGTCAGGGACACTCTGGGTGCCAGGTGGCCGGCTCTGCCTGAACAAAATGCAGAGGACTCTTTGTACAGCAGAGGACAACGTGGAGCTTGTTTGGTGGGCTTAAGCCAAGACTGGCGCTGCCTTTTTCTTTTTCTTCTTTTTTTTTTCTTTTTTATATTTCTGCCTGTGTTGAGTGTGGGCTTTCAGTTGTTTTTACATGTGAGTGTATCTGTTTTTTTCTTTGTTGTTGTTGTTGCTGTTGAGCTTGTTGATTTGTTTTGTTTGAAAATGGCCCTACACCAGGGCCCAGCCCAAGAGGCACAAGATTCAACACACCCAGGGGCCAACTCCAGACCAAACCAGAGTATTACTGGGTTTGACCTACAAGTGACACACCCAGAGGGAATTCTCTACAGGCACAAGAGCCCATAGGGGCCAAGCCTCATTTGAGTGGTCAGCCCTCACGCAGCAGATCATTCACTGTGGGCAGAGCCAAGTCTCACAACTAGTCAGCCTAGGAGTCAATCCCACCTACTGACAAGCCCAAAGCAATTAAAGCTCAACTTTAACAGGAAAATATACACAACACAAGGGTCACCTCTGGAGCACATGCATAGGAGAAAAGAGAAGTGATGCAAGTCAAATACAAAGGACACATACTACATAAGATCACCCAGCAAAGACTGAGAACCCTAGGGGATCCCCCTAATCCATAGAAGCAAACACAGAGAGCCAACCAGAATGGGGAAACAAAGAAACATGTCCCAAATAAAAGAACAGAAGAGACCTCCAGAATTGGAACCAAATGAAATAGAGGTAACCAACCTATCAGAGACAGAGTTCAGAACACTGATGATAAGAATGTTTAAGGAGCTTAGTGACGACATAAAGAAGGATAGAGAAATTATAAAGAACAACCAGTTAGAACTAAAGAACACAATTACCAAAATAAAGAACTCACTTGAAAGAATTAACAGCAGGTTAGATGAAGCAGAGGACCGAATCAGCGACTTAGAAGACAAGTTAGCAGAGATCACCCAAACAGAACAACAGAAAGAAAAAAGAATAAAAACAATGAAAATGGTTTAAGAGACCTCTGGGATAACATCAAATGCAACAACACGTGCATCATACCAGAAGGTGAAGAGAGGGAACAAGGGATGGAGAACATATCTGAAGTAATAATGACCGAAAACTTCCCTAACCCGATGAAGGAAACTGACGTACAAGCCCAGGAAGTGCAGAGAGTTCCAACCAAGATGAACCCAAACAGGTCCACACCAAGTCACATTATAGTTAAAACGGCAAAGGTTAAAGACAAAGAGAGAATCCTAAAAGCAGCAAGAGAAAGACAGTGGGTTACATAAAAGGGAACTCCTATAAGACTATCAAATGAAACTTTGCAGGCCAGAAGGGAGTGGCAGGAGGTACTCAAAGTGATGAGAAACAAAGATCTACAACCTAGATCGCTTTATCCAGCAAGGCTATCATTTAAAATTGAAGGAGAGATCAAGAGCTTCCCAGAAAAGAATAAGCTAAAGAAATTCATTACCACCAAGCCAGCACTGCAACAAATGTTAAAACACTTCTGTAAACAGAAGATAAAAACAATCTAACTAATAAAGACCAGAAATACAAATAACAAATGGCAATAACTATGTACCTATCAATAATTACCTTAAATGTAAATGGATTAAATGCTCCAATCAAAAGACAAGGGTGGCTGAGTGGATAAGAAAACAAGACCCTTGCATATGATGTGTACAAGAGACTCACCTCAGATCAACAGATACACACAGGCTGAAAGTGAAGGGTTAGAGTAAGATATTTCATGCAAATGGAAAGGAGAAAAAAGCTGGAGTTGCAATACTTATATCTGACAAAATAGACTTTAAAATGAAGAATATATTAAAAGACAAAGATGGGCACTACATAGTAATAAAGGGATCGATCCAACAAGAGGACATAATCCTAGTAAACATCGATGCACCCAACATAGGAGCACCTAAATATATAAAACAGATATTGACTGACATAAAGACAGAGATCAACAGTAACACTATCATAGTAGGGGACTTCAACACACCTCTGACAACAAGGGACAGATGGAAAACAAATATGGAAACAGTGGCCTTAAGTGACACATTGGACCAGTTGGATTTAATCGATATTTTCAGAGCATTTCACCCCAAAGCTGCAGAATACACATTCTTCTCAAAAGCACATGGAACATTTTCCAAGATAGACCATAAGTTAGGCCACAAAACAAGTCTTGATACATTTAAGAAAATTGAAATCATACCAATTGTCTTCTCTGACCACAGTGCTATGAAATTAGAAATGAACTACAGGAAAAAACTGGAAGACACACCAATTAATGGAGGCTGAATAACATGTTACTAAATAATGAATGGGTCAACCAGGAGATCAAGGAAGAAATCAAAAGATATCTCAAGACAAACGAAAATGAAAACACAACGACCCAAAATCTATGGGATGCAGTGAAAGCAGTCCTAAGAGGGAAATTCATAGTAATGCAGGCCTACCTAAAGAAACAAGAAAAATCACAAATCAACAGGTTATCCTTACACTTAAGGGATCTGGAAAAAGAACAGCAAAATAAGCCCAAAGTATGTACAAGGAAGATGATAAAGATCAGAGCAGAAATAAATGAAATAGAGACCAAAAATATACAAAAGATCAATGAATCCAAGAGCTGGTTTTTGAGAAGATAAACAAAATTGACAAACCTTTAGCCAGACTCATCAAAAAAAAAAAAAAAAGAGAGGACCCAAATTAATAAAATCGGAAATGAAAGAGAAGTGACAACAGACACCACAGAAATAATAAAATAAAAAAATAAGAAATTACTATGAGCAATTATATACCAACAAATTAGACAATCTGGAAGAAATGGGCAATTTTCTAGAAGCACACAACCTTCCAAGGCTAACTCAAGAAGAAATGGACAACCTGAATAGACTGATTACTACCAGGGAAATTGAATCAGTAATTAAAAAGCTCCAAACAAACAAAAGCCCTGGGCCAGATGGCTTTACAGCAGAATTTTACAAAACATTCAAAAAAGAATTATCACCTATTCTCCTCAAACTATCCCAAAAAATCTAGAAGGAGGGAAGTCTTCCAAACACTTTTTACAAAGCGACTATCACCCTGATCCCAAAATCAGACAAAGACATTACAAACAAACAAACAAACAAAAAGAAAAGAAGAAGAAAGAAAGAAAACTATAGGCTGATATCCCTAATGTTCATAATAATGAACATAGATACAAAATTCCTCAACAAAATATTAGCAAACAGAATTCAGCAATGCATTAAAAAGATCATACACCATGATAAAGTGGGATTCATTCCTGGTATACAAGGTTGGTTCAAAATCCGCAAATCAATTAATGTGAGACACCACACTAACAAAATGAAAAATAAAAATCATATCAATAGATGCAGAAAAAGCATTTGACAAAAATCTAGCAGCCATTTATGATAAAAACTCTTAAGAAAATGATAATAGAGGGACCATATAGCAACATAATAAAGGCTATATGTGATAAACCCACAGTTAACATCATACTCAATAGGAAAAAGCTAAAACCATTCACCTCAAGATCAGGAACAAGGCAAGGTTGCCCACTTTCTCCACTTCTATTCGACATAGTTCTGGAAGTTCTAGCCACCACAATCAGACAAGAAAAAGAAATAAAAGGCAACCAATTGGTAAGGAGGAAGTAAAATTGTCATTATATGCAGATAGCATGATACTATACAGTGAGAACCCCAAAGACTTCACACACAAAAAACTACTAGAACTGAAAAATGAATTTAGTAAAGTAGCAGGATACAAAATTAATATTCAGAAATCAGTTGCATTTGCATATACCAATAAGAAATATCAGAAGGAGGAGTTAAGAAAACAGTCCCATTTACAACTGCTTCAAAGACTATAAAATATCTAGGAACAAATTTAACCAAAGAAGTAAAAGACCTGTACTCAGAAAATTATAAGACACTGAAGAGAGAAATTAAAGTAGATACAAATAGATGGAAACACATACCATGCTCATGGATAGGAAGAATTAATATTGTTAAAATGTCCATACTGCCTAAGGCAATATACAGACTCAATGCAATTCCTGTCAAACTACCAAGGACATTTTTCACAGAAATAGAACATGTAATCCTAAAATTTATTTGGAACCATAAAAGACCCCGGATAGCCTCAGCAATCTTAAGAAATCAGAGCAAAGGGGGAGGTATCACGATACCTGACATCAAATTATACTACAAGGCTATAGTAATCAAAACAGCATGGTACTGGAATAAAATAAAAAAAAACACATAGATCAATGGAACAGAGTAGAGAGACCAGAAATAAATCCATGCCTATATGGTCATTTAACCTATGACAATGGAAGCAAGAATTTATGTTGGGGTAAAGACAATCCATTCAATAAATGGTGCTGGGAAATCTGGACAGACACATGCAAAAAAATGAAGCTGGACCACCTCCTTACACCATATACATGAATAAATTCAAAATGGATTAAAGACTTAAAAATGTAAGATCTGAAACCATAACACTCCTAGGAGAAAATATAGGAAGAAAGTTTACAGACATTTCCTGGAGTCATATTTTTACTGATATATCTCCTTGGGCAAGGGATGTCAGAGAAAAAATAAACATATGGGATTATGTCAAACTAAAAAGTTTTTTCACGGCTAAGGAAACCATCAATAAAACAAAAAGGAAGCCTATGAATGGGAGAAAATATTTGTCAATGATACATCTGATAAGGGGTTAATATCCAAAATTTATTAAAAATTCAGTCAACTCAACACCAAAAACAAACAATCTAATTATAAAATGGGCAGAGGACATGAAGAGACATTTTTCTAAAGAGGACATACAGATGGCAAACAGACATGAAAAAATGCTCAACCTCACTAATCATTAGAGGAATGCAAATAAAAACCACAGTGAGATATCACCTCACTCGGGTCAGAATGGCTATCATCAATAAATCAACAAACAACAAGTGCTGGTGAGGATGTGGAGAAAAGGGAACCCCTTTGCACTCTTGGTGGGATTGCACATTGGTGCAGCCACTATGGAAAACAGTATGGATGTATCTCAAAAAATTGAAAATGGAATTACCTTATGACCCAGCAATTCCACTCTTAGGTATCTATCCAGAGAATTCCAAAATGTTAATCTGAAAAAAAATCTATGCACCCCTATGTTTGTTGCAGCACTATTCACAATAGCCAAGACCTGGAAACAACTGAAATGCTCATCGGTAGATGACTGGATTAAGAAACTGTGGTACATTTATACAATGGAGTATTACGCAGCCATAAAGAAGAATGAAATCTTACCATTTGCAACAATATGGATGGACCTAGAGATTATGCTAAGTGAAATAAGTCAGATAGAGAAAGACAAACACCACATGATCTCACTTATATGTGGAATCTAAAGAATAGAATAAATGAACAAACTAATCAGAAACAGTCTCAGAGACATAGAGGAAAACCTGAGGGTTGCTAGATGGGAGGGGGAGTGGGGATAAGGGAGGTGAGGGGATTAGAAAGCACAGTCGGTAACCACAAGATGGCCACAGGGATATGAAAATCAATTTGGGGAATATAATCAATAATGTTATAAAGATTTAGTAGGGTATCCAATGGACACAGGTCTTATTAGGGAGACCACTTCAGGGATGATGTAGATGCCTGATCACTGCATTTCACACCTGAAGCTGAAGCTGAACAGTAATGAATGTCAACTACAATTATATATATATATATGTGTGTATACACATTTACAAGAAGTGGAGTACAGCATTAGGAATAGAGACAGTGGAAACGTAATGGCTGTGTGCGATGTCAGAGGGGTAGTAGATTGGGGAGGGGAGTTATCACTTTGTGAGGGGTATAAATGATAAATGTCTATTACAGTGTTTTGTACACATAAAATGAATAAAAAAAACTTTTTTTTAATTTAAATGTAGTTCTTACCATAACCTTGTGAAGGTAAGCATTGATACACCCACTGGACAACCGTGGAAGCAGGCATTAATATACTGACTGGACAATTATGGGGACAACTGGACACTTGGTAGAATAATCGCCCAACTTAACAGTGGAACCAGCTTTTGGATACATTTCTTCCCAAAGCCTTGCTCTTTTTCCTGCCCCTTCTTCCTTGATATGGCCCATGATTCACAGTCAGGGAAATAGATGTTTGAGAAAATAGCACGGGAGCCAGTGGTGAAACTCACATCCCAGTCTCTGCTCATCAAAGCCATCTGAGGTCTGTCACCACCTGTGGGGGAGCTGGAGCTTTTGATGATGTCATCAGAGAGGCCCAAACCCAAACAGACTACAGAGGAGCTGGCTTGGGAAAATGAGCTTCCTAAGCACAGCACACTTGAAATCCAGTAAAGGGGCCGTCTCCCAGCATCCACCAAAGTGTATAAAAGTCAGCTTTTCAGAGCGATCGGTGGCCCAACTGGATCACATGGGACCGAGGGCTAGTGGTGCTAGAGAAATAGGCATCCATATCCCTCCCCCCACACCTTATTTAGACAGAAAATCCGAGAAATAGCAAAAGATTATTGCTATGACGACAAAGACTTCAGCCTGCTTCCTTATGATTCCACCCCCATGGTGGCTGCCACCCCTCTCCCTTGCCTGGCCACCACTGAGCAGGGGGCTCTGTGTTTCTGCCAAGGCTGCTGAAAAGAGAAAGGGTGATGAGGCAGACTGCATCTCAACCTTCGACCTTCTCTGCGTCCCTGACCAGGCACCTTTTCATGTGGCTTTCTACAGGAAAAGCTACTGGAGGGAGAAAACCCGCACAACACCCGGGGGGAATCTCTCTCTCTTGCTTCTTTTCCCCGGATCCTTTCTGAAAGGCGCTTCGCATCGCTCTGCTTACCAGGCAGCATATGTATCAGGTGGCCTGGTGGAAACCCCACCTATGTCGTTCTAGTTGATAAGCTTGCATAAATACTTCTGGAAGGTTAGCCATCACCAGAACATCTCTGCTTCTCCTTGGTGGGCAAAGGCAGTGAAATGTTCTAAACACCTGCTCATACCAGGTGCTTGTTTTTATTTGCTTTGCTTGCTTGTTTTTCATTTCATTTCATTTTTAATTTTATATACACCTTTTTATTTTTAACATATATAATTGAGATGTTAATATTGTCTGAAAAACACATGGATCTTCAAGTGTAAAATTTGATGCCTTTTGACAAATGTGCATGCCTGTAACCACAAACAAGACATAGCGTATTCCCACTGCCCCAGAAATGTTAGTCATGCCGTTTTGCAGTCGAACGTACCAGCCACTCAGCACCCCACCCCCAGCGCACCTCCAGAGGAAATTGCTTTTTTTATTTCTATCGTCGTAGATTATACCTGTTGTTAAACTTTGTATAAAAGGAAACATATAGTAAAACCCTTTTGAGTCTCCCTTTTTTATTCATTCATTTTGTATGCATTGGTATGTTATGTTTATCCTTTCTTCTGTTAGTGGACATTTGGGTTTTGTTCTGTTTTGTTTTTTATTATGAGTAAAGCTGTAATCGATATTCTTCTATAACTCTCTCTTACAGACATACGCGTATGTTTTCATTTCTTTGGGGTAAATATCTAGGGGAGAAACTGATGATTACAGAGTCAGTGTATAGTTAACATTATAGGAAATTGCCGTACACTCTTCCACCATATGTCATTTCATTCCCACTAGCAGTGTATCAGAGTCGCAATTGCTCTGCCTTCTGTCCCAAACTTGGAATTGTTATTTTTTTCAATTGCAGTCATTCTAGTTGGTGTGTAATGATATACTGTGGCTTCCATTTGTCCCTCCCTAATACCTAACCTTCATGAGTATCTTTTCATGTGCCTCCTGACCATCCATGTGTCCTCTTTTATGGAGTATTTGCCCAAGTCTTTTGCTCACTATTATTAAGGTTTTTGTCTTCTTCTTTGTGAGCTATAGAAGTCCTTTATATATTGAGGATACAAGTTCATGACCACATAAATGATTACAAATTCTTTATTTCAATCTGTGGTTTGCCTTTTTCATTTTCAGAGTTGACTTGTGATGACCTAAAGTTTTCATGTTTTATCAAGACCAGTTTTAGATTAATTTTTTTCTCTTATGGTTATTGTTTCTTGAATTCTAAGAAAACTTGGCCTACATCAAGGGCACAAAGATATTTCCTTGTATCTTCTTCTAGGAATTTTAGAGTATTCGCTTTTACATTTAGGGCTGTCACCTATCATAAGATATGTGTATGGTGTGAGGTATGGTTCGAGACTTTTTTTTTTCATACAGATATCCATGTTTTCCTGCATAATTAATGAAAACATTCTCCATTTCCTATTGAATTGCTTTGGCACCTTAATCAAAGAGCATTGAGCATTTCACAGTATATTTCTGGGCTCTTATAGCTGCTCTGTTTCTGGGCTTCCTATTGTTTCCTATTGATTTATTTGTCTATGTTAATAACACACTCTTAATTACTGTGGCTTTACAGTAAGTCTTAAAATCAGATAGTGTATGTTCTCCCATTTTGTTCTTCTATTTAAAGATAAAATTTAATGTCTATTTTTATTTTAAAAATCCCACAAAATATTTATTTGAATTGCACTGAGTCCATAGATTAATTTTGAGAAGATTGATGTCTGTATTGAGTCATCCAGTTCATGAGCATAGGATTTATCTTCATTAAGTTAGGTCTTCATAAAAAAAAAAAAAATCTTAGCAACATTTTGTAAGTTTCAGCACATAAACATTGCACACCTTTCATTGTATTTATTGCTAGATATTTTATGTTTCTAATGCTAGCTTAAATGTTTTTGTTTTTGTTTTAATTTCAGGTATTAACCTCTTATCAGATCTATGGTTTACAAATATTTTCTCCTAATCCATAGATTGCCTTTCTATTTTGTTGATTGTTTCCTTTGCCTCACAAAAGTTTTTAGCTTGGTATAGTTCCACAATTTTTACTTTTATTGCTTAAGTTTTTGGTATTATATCCAAAAAACATTTTCAAGAACCATGTCAAGAAGATTTTTCCTTAAGTTTTCTTCTAGGAGTTTTATGGTTTCAAGTTTTACATTTAAGTCTTTAATCCATTTTGAATAGGCTTTTGTGAATGGTTTAAGACAAAGGTTCCAATTTCATTCTTTTGCATGTGGATATCCAGTTTTCCTGATTATATCACTTATTGAAGAAACTATCTTTTCCTCATTATGTATTCTTGGGATGCTTGTCAAAAATTATTGAATTATATATGCTTGATTTAGTTCTAAACTCTCTATTCTGTTCCATCTATGTGTCTATTTTTATGTCAGTACCGTGCTATTTTGATTAATGTAGTTTTGTAATACAGTTTGAAGTCAGGAAATGTGACACCTATGACTCTGTTTTTCTAAAAACTTCTTTGGCTATTCAGGGTTTTTTGTGGTTCCATTTCAGAATTGTTTTTTTCTCTTCCTATGAAAAATGCCATTGGAATCTTGAGTTAAATCTGTATATCACTTTGGGTAGTATGAACATTTTAATCATATTAACTCTTCTGATCCATGAACGTGGGATATCTATCAATTTATTTGTGTCTTCTTCAATGTTTCATAGTTTTCAGTGCAAAGATCTTTCATCTCCTTGGTTAAATTTATTCCAAAATACTTTATTCTTTTTTGATATATCTGGTAAGGGGTTAATATCCAAAATATATAAGAAACATATACAACTCAATAGCAAAAAATAATAAAAATAAAAATGGGCAAAAACCTGAACAGACATTTTTTCCAAAGGTATACAAATGGCCAAAAAGTATGTGTAAAGGTGCTGAACATCATTAATCATCAGGGAAACGCAAACCCAAACCACAATGAGATATCACCCGACACATCTTAGGATGGTTATTATCAAAAAGATAAAAGACAGCAAGTGTTGGTGAGAGTGTGCGAAAACGGGAAACTTTATACACTGTTGGTAAGAATGTAATTGGTACAGCTATTATGGAAAACAGTATGGAGGCTCCTCAAAAAACAAAATATAGAACCATTGTTTGATCCAGCAATTCTTCTTCTGGGTGCATACCTAAAACAAATGAAATCAGTACCTGGAAGAGATATCTGAGCTTTCATGTTCGTTACAGCATTCTTTACAATATAATAGTCAAGATATAAACCTACATGTTGATTGATGGATGAATGGATAAAGAAATTGTGAGATTTTATATATATATATGTGTATATATATGTATATTTAATATATTACTATTAATATGATATATATACATATATGTGTATATATATACATATATACGTATATATGTATATATGTATATATATACATGTATATATATACATATATACATATATATATATATTAAAAAGGAGATCCTGCCATTTGTAACAACTTGCATGAGGCTGAAGAACATTATGGTAAGTAAAATAAGCCAGTCACACACACACAAAAAAAAAAAAAAAAAATTTGTCATGATCTCACTTATGTGTGGAATCCAAAAAAGCCCAATACATAGAAGCAGAGAGTAGATGGTGGTTATCAGCGTGGGGAGGTGGGGGGGAATGGGGAATGTTGTTCAAAGGCTACAAAGTTTTAGTTATATAGGATGAATAAATTCTGGAGGTCAATGCACAATATGATGATTATATTTAATAACATGGCATTGAACACTGAAAATTTGCTGAGGTTTCGGTTGCTCTCAACACACATACAGAAAAATGAACAACGTGAAGAAATTTGATGTTAATTAGTTTGACTGTAATGATTATTTAACTATGTATATGTATGTCAAATCATCATGTTTTACACCTTAAATATATACAACTTATATTTTTAAAATGAAATAAAATAAAACATGTTTTCCCAAGGGATTATTGCAGATATAAAGAAATACATCAGACTTTTTTGTATTGACTTTGTATTCTGAGAGCTTTCTTAAACCACCTAGTAGGTCTCAGAGTTTTTGTAGTTTCCTTTGGATTTTGTATGTACATAAAGATCATCAAAAGACTGTTTTGTTTCTCTTATCCAATCTTTCTGTTTTTCTTCTTTTTCTTGCCCTATTATCCTGGCTAGGACCTCCAATACAAATACTTTTTGGCCTTTCTTGTAACGAGTATTTGGTGATGAATTCCCTCAATTTTTATTTTTCCAAAAATCTTTTTCATACATTTTTAAAACTGAATTTTGTCTTGACATAGAATTATAGTTTGAAAGTTTTTGCTTTCTTTAAGTACTTTAAAATTGTCATTCCATTGTCTTCTAGCTCACATTGTTTCTGAGGAGAAATTAGCCATTATTATTACTGATGTCCCTCTGTTTTCGAGGTGCATTTTCCCCCTCTGGCAGATTTTAGGAATTTATTTTTAGCTTGGCTTTCAGCCATTTGACAATAATATGCCTTAGTGTTGTTTTATTTGTATTGATTTCTTTATGATGCATTGAGATTCTCAGAGAGAATTTGTATCATTTCTAATGCTTGCCCCTTTGGACCTACGGTGGCAATTGTAACAAGAAGAGGTAGAAATTAGCAGGTTTGGGAGGGGATGTTGTGCCTAGTTATGTTCATTACTGAACGCCTGAGTAAGAATTTACTGCCTGGATCTCTGGAGAGAGTCTCTGGTCTCGTGAGCCATGTTGTGGTTCTAGACTCAAAGAGGCCCTTCCTACACCCACTCCATCCTTGGGTTTCATAAGAATCCTCTTGAGCTATCTTGAACAGTTTTAAGCTTTTCAACACAGAGTTTGCAAGACAGAAGGAGCTCAGTAGACATTTATCTATGCTATCTGTTACTAGAGGCACAAAGCATGCGGTTTAAGGGGTCCTGCTCTTTCCCCTTCTAACAGCATTCCAGTCACTGTTCTCCCCTGGGGTCGCAGGATCTTCCCTACAGGTGATGGAAAGCAGGACTGACAGCCGCCAATGGCGTGGTATTGATGGCAGTGATAAGGATCAGGGATGTGAGCAGCACATGAGAATCTGCGCTCCATCTGGCTTGGGGATCAAGGGTCAGAAACTGGTACCAGTCATCAATAGCTTCTTTAAAAATAACAGAACGACAAAATTGATGTTTTACCCATTAGCAATACGAGGGAATGGTAGGTAGGATAGGAAAATACTGCTAAAGGAAGCTTACAGTGTCATTTGAAACATACAACAGCCAGAAAAATAGAAAAGATAAGTATGAATAGACCCATTTTATAGATGACAAAAGATGAAGATTACAGAAGTGAATTGACAGCCCGTAAGTAGCATAACTGGGATTAAAATCCAGGCCTAAAATAAAAAGAGAGGCAGGAGATAGAAAAGAGGAAGAGGTGAAAACAAAGCCTTCATACCTTCAAATCATACATATTCTTTTCTCAAATCCTTCTTAACTGACTTTCAGCTGGAACCAAGCATGTATAATCGATCCATGAGGTCTTCATTGAGCTAAGAGGTTATTTCTCCCATGCCCACTCCCCCCAAACTTATACTTGTGCTGTGATTCTTAAAATAATAATAATAATCAAAATCCTCTGTGCCTGGAAATGCAATAGCCTCCATTCCCCTTGTCTTCAAAGCACACACGCCTGGGAAATATGTCCTCAAACTCTCAGGTCATTCTAGCTGCTTTTGGAGTTGATCCAATCATTTAGTAACTACCAAGAAGTCCAACAGAGCAAAAAGTTCAAAGCTACTTCCTGTTAATTAGCAGAGGCAGTTTCCAGGGCCCCAGCTGTGCAATTCATTTTCATGTGCAGTATCCCCAATTAGGCCAACTCTGTCTGAAATTTTTGGAGCCACAACTTGGTAACCAATGGAGAGATGCAGCAAGCTAACGTAAGGTCAAGGTAGATTTTCTTTAGCAGCTCCCCCAAGACAGCACTTCAAAACCACTTACCAAAGTAAAAACTATTTCATATACATTATGAAAATCAATATTCAGTCCTTGAGAGGAATGTTTAAAACCTGGCCATTTCTCTTAATGTTATAACCTGCAGGAAAGATCACTAGTCTCTTTCCCTGAGTTGTCTGACCCTCCTTCCCATATTTTGAAATACATGGCCCATGGATGACAGGCTGTCCTTCCCTTTCCTTTTGGTCAAAAGATGCATGCTGGATTACTGACCAAGGAGTCCACTTCGCTCTAAGCACTTGCCATGTAAATGTTATTTCTTAGGGTAAGTGGCCTTCCTTACGGCATAAATTGTATATGAGACACGTTGATCACAGCACCTGCCACAGGACCTGAAGAAGTGGGCAATGCCATGCGACCCGGCTGATGGACCAGCGCAGCCAAGCCATGGCCCAGCCACTCCCCTGTCCTCTTGCATTTAAGTAAAAGTCAGGCTGAGCCAATAAATCCTGTCTCTGTCTGCAGTTCAAACAGAAATTCTGAGCGAAAGCAGCCTTAGCAGCAGAAGCAGCAGCTCAAAGCCATAGCAGAATGGGATGTTAGAGGGGACACACCGGGTCCTGCATGAGCCAAAGTGATAAGTAATCTGTGACAGAGAAATGAAAAAGGGTGAAAAAAGCCAGCTGATAGCGAGAGGAAGTTGGCGCAAATGAGAAATATCAAGTCCCCCTGAGAAGGTGAATGAAATCTTGTCGGCTGGAAAAGACAAAAGAGGAGCTGCCCCTGGCACAGCCTGGCTCCTGAAGTCTCCTTCGCCTTTAGACCCTGGACCCGTCCTGGTCCTGGGGCATCTTCACAGCTTCTTTTTCACTGAAGCTGGAGTGAGTGTCTGTCCTTTCTGGGCATGTTGGCAGCTTCCACGTGGAAACCAGCCTGGACCCAGCCCCACGGGGAGAGGAGGCTGCTGCAGAATCCAGAGGTGACCAGCTAAGGGGCCTTGACATACATGTTCCCAGCGGACCTCTGTGGATAGAGAGGTAGGTGCTTGGCCCAATCCAATGTTCCCGTTTGGAAAGTGTACAAATACACATTTTGCTTGTCTGTGACTACTAAGAATGCAAGTGAAGTTCCACCCACAGAAGAGAGAAGCAGAGCCTGTGGAAGTGACCACAGAAGAAGGATAGTACAGGAGAAATGCGAAGTCTGCCACACGTTCCACACATATGAATTCTCACAACCATGTAGAAATGCCACTGCACAGAGGCCAAGAGCTTAGAGCACCCTCAGCTCAGCAGTCAGAGAATTCCACATCGCCCATGGTAGCAGAAATGAAGCAGCCAGCATTCCCAAGATGGACTAGTAAGGTTATAGATAACACAGAAGCCGAGCACCGGGACCCGAGAAAAAAGGTGGTGTTTGTACACATTTGTTAGATCATGATTCCAGTAGAAATTTATAAATAGTTTTACTTATTATATACCAGGTATTCTATTGTTCAATGAATACTCATCTCTATGAAATCCTAAACTAAGAACTGTCTCTGTTCTTAGTTTTAGCAAAACTAGTCATGCTGTTCAGAATTTTAGCAAAAAGTATGGTGCCTACATAGTGTGATCCAAGAAGATATTCCTCCTACTGGAGGGCAGAAGGAAAAACAAAATGAAATGAGAAGAAAGCAATTGCATAATGCAAATGTCATTTCCTAAGACCCTTTACTATGTTATACTATACAATCACAACAACTCTACATGAAAGCTGGTATGATTCCTGAGCTACAAATGAGTAAGTTAGGATACGTGGAGTATAATTAATACGCCCAAGATCGTGAAGCTAGCATATGGCTCTCCCAGGTTTCAAATTCAGGATGTCTCACCGTAAAGCCCTGATTTTTGCCCTTTGCACTCAACTTCTGACGCCAGTACTAACACATATAGTTGACTTGAAACTGTACAGATGACATTATTAGCTAGTGCATTGGTTTTCTATTGTGGTTGTTGCAAATTACCACAAACAGAGTAAACTAACACACACTTGATATCTTCAAGTCCAAAGTGAGTTACCAAGGCTGCAGTATTTTCTGAAGGCTATAAGGAAAAATCTGTTCCCTTGACTTTTCCAGTTTCTAGGAGCCACTTTCATTCCTTGGCTCATGACCCC
This sequence comes from Rhinolophus sinicus, assembly GCF_057876585.1. Lineage (NCBI taxonomy): Eukaryota > Metazoa > Chordata > Mammalia > Chiroptera > Rhinolophidae > Rhinolophus > Rhinolophus sinicus. The sequence goes on from NC_142501.1 coordinate 209,533,736, forward strand.
TTCCTCCATTTTCAAAGCCCATCACTCACCTCTTCTTCCATTATCATCTCTCTTTTTCCTGACTCTGACCCTCCCAAATCCCCCTTATAAGGACCCTGAGGAGTACACTGAGTCAACTTGGATAATACAGGATAATTTCCCCATCTCAAGATCCTTCAATGAACTTAATTACAGCTGCAAAGTCCCTTTCACTTTGCAAGGTAATCTGCTCACAGGTTCTGGGGATTGGGATGGGGACAAATCTGGAGGGGGCCATTATTCAGCCTACCGATAGCTCCTTCTTGGTTGATAATGACAGGCACGTTGCAGATGTTTTGCCTTTATCACGTGCTGGCAGAGTTCAGAGCTGGCCATCCACAATGAGGGGTCAGAGTGTCTTCCTGGCCTGCCACCCAACTGCATCAGACAGAACCTGGAGTTTCATGACTGAGAAACAAAGTGCTCAGGGAGCAAACGGGGAAATCAGGGTAAGCAACGACAGGAGACAACAGTCTCTGGCACACTCCTACTTCTCCATGGGCATAAACCTTGGCAAAATCTCCACAGCCAAGAGTCCACGCAGGCTCCCTGGGTGGGGACAAGTCTGGAGGAAGCACTTGATCAAGGAGACAGGGACCTCCACCTTGGTAGAAGCAGAGAAATGGTTTGGCTTCCAAATTATATGCAAAAATCACATGATCTGTAAAAGTGAAATGACGAAGGGAGTTAGTTAAACTGACTCCAAGTTCTCTTTCCTTCCGTCACTCTCAGACGTGCCTCACTCATCAGCCCTGTAACTAATTTAGATATCCTGGCCTCAGTCTCTTCCTCTGCAAAATGGAGATGGGGATGCCCTAGAAACAATTATGGGGAAGATTAAATGGCTTACCACTTACACTACAGAGAGCTCACCATGGTGCGTGGCAAGTAGCTCCAAATAATGATGTTCTCCCCTGGGGTTCAACGCTGTGTCCAGTTTGCTTAACAGATTGGTTGTGTAACTGCTGGCTCTGTTTCTAGTTGCTTTGCTTTTCCTCACTGAATAATGGAAGAATAAGTATTTACCTAACAGGGTTACTGAAATCAGATAATTTACCAGAGCTTCTAATTCAAATGCTATGGCCCATAAGCTGCTGGCTTGTGACTCTGGCTTATGGGACATTTCCAGAGCTCTGTGTCACACAAATAAGAAATCTATTCGACCAATCTGATGTGTTTCAATGTTAATAAATGAAGGGATGCTAATAAATGTATTCGTCAAAGGCTATCTTAGCTGGACCAGTGATGTTGGTCTGTTCTGTTCTGAGCTTTTTCTCAGAAAGTCTCCCAAGTCCTGGAATGTCTTCTTTCTTGTATTCACAGTGCACTTCAAGTCTCTCCCTGACATGGAATACACACATCCCTGACCCCTCTCCTGCCTCTCTCATTTTCTGTCGTCGTGTCTTCCATGCTTAGATTTTAGCTCTTAGCTCACATGTGCTTCCTTGTAAGTCATCTCTGCCATTGTGTATATAACTGAAGGCCCCATCCGAGTGTGTTCTCATCAGAGCTGTCCAGAGCAGGGGGACTCATTCCATGCACTCTGCGGACTCAGCGCTGCCTTTTCTCAAAGAGGAGCCTGGTGTTCCTTCAGGGGTCAGCAGAGCAGCTGCCTTAGTCTGGGTTCACCCAGGAGAAAACTCAGCAGCAGGGATACAAGTTCAAGTAAAAAACACGAAGAGAGGACCAGAGGAGTGAACCTGGAAAAGAAAGCAGGCAATAAGGGTCTGTTATCACTCTGGACTGCTGGAGAATTCGAGAACAATGTGGAATATGTTTCTCAGAAGGAGCCCACCTGAAGGAGCTGAGGTAGCTCTACACAACCTCCCACGGTCTGTTTGAGGACTGCTAGGGGTGTGACATAAATTCCCCAGCACTTCTAGTCAGTCACACAGGGGCGGAGTGAACTTAGTACTTTGAGAAATCAGGGGTGGGGAAATGGAAATCTGTCAGTGCAAGGAGTGTGGGAGGGGAACAGCCACATAAAACTGGAACCAATTACAACTGGACTCCAATGAAAAATGTCTATTTGGTAACCACCCATTTTTTTAATCAGGTTGTTTGGGGTTTTTTTTGGTTATTGAGTTGTCTGAGTTCTTTATACATTATAAATATTAAGCCCTTTCCAGATCTATGGTTTATAAATATTTTCTTCCATTCTGTAACTTGCATTTTTATTTTGCTGATTATTTCTTTTCCTGTGCAGAAGCTTTCAGTGTGATGTCATCCCCCTCACAGAGTTTTGCTTTTGTTGCTTGTGCTTTTGGTTTCTCATCAAAAAAGTGCTGCCAAGACAAATGTCAAGATTTACCCCTACGTTTCTTTCCTTCTAGGACTTTTATGGTTTCAGGTCTTATGTTCAAGTCCTTACTCCATTTCAAGTTAATTTATTTGTGAGTGGTGCATTATGTTTGTGCCTCTGGTTATCCAGTTTCCCCAACATCATCTATTGAGAAAACTCTCCTTTTCTCATTGCATATTATTGGCTCCCTTGTCAAATTAGTTCATCATATATGTGTGCGTTTACGTGTTCCATTGGTCTTCGTGTTTATTTCTGTGCTAGTACCATACTGTTTTAATTACTGTAGCTTTGTAGTTCAGCTTGACGTCAGGATGTGTGATGACTCCAGCTTTGTTGTTTTTCCTCAGGATTGTTTTAGCTCGTCAGAGTTCTTTGTGATTCCATACAAATTGTAGGATTTCTTTTCTATTTCTGTGGAAAACGTCACTGGGATTTTTATAGGAACTGCATTCGATCTATAGATGACTTTGGGTAGTAGGGACATTTTAACAATGTTAATTCTTCCAATTCATAAACATGGAATATCTTTCCATTTGTTTGTGTCTTCAATTACTTTCATCAATATTTTTTAGTTTTCTGTATACAGATTTTTCATCTTGGTTAAATTTATTCCTAAGTATTTTATTGGTTTTGGTGTTATTATGAATGGGATTATTTTACAAATGGCCAACAGATACATGAAAAGATGCTCTACATCACTAATCATTATGGAAAGGCAAATCAAAACCACAATGAGGTGATATCACCTCATAGAACGGTTAGCATGGTTATCATCAAAAACAAGAGATAAAAAACAACTGTGATGAGGATGTGGAGAAAAGAGAACTCTTATACTGTTGGAGGGGAAGTAAACTGTTATAACCACTATGGAAAACAGTATGGAAGTTCCTTAAAAAATTAAAAATAGAACTGTCATATGATCCAGCAATCCCTCTTCTGGGTATACATCCAAAGGAAGTAAAAACAGTCTATGGAAGAGCTATCTGCCTTCCCATGTTTATTGTAGCACTATTTACAGTAGCCAAGATGTGGAAAAACACCTAAGTGTCTGCCAACAGATGATGCATAAAGAAGATGTGAGATGCATATGTGACAACATGGCTGGACCTTGCGGGGATTAAGCTAAGTAGAAGAAGTCAGAGAAAGACAAATATTGCATAATATCATTTACATGTGAAATCTAAAAAAGCCTAACTCATAGAAACTGGTGGTTACCAGGGAGTGGGAATAGGGACAATGGGAAGAAGTCAATCAAAGGGTATAAACTTCCATTTAGAAAATGAACAAAGGCTGAGGATACCATACACAGCATTGTGAGTATAGCTGACAATACTGTATTATATATTTGAAAGTTGCTAAGAGAGTAGACCTTAAATGTTCTCCCTGTAAGAAAGAAATGATAATTATGTGATATGATGGAGGTATTAGCTAATTCTTTAGTGGTAATCATATTGCAATATGTATCTATCAGATCAACATGTGTACACTTTAAACTCAGAGTTACATGTCAATTACATCGCAATAAAATGGGAGAAAAAGATTCAAACATTCTTTCTACCATATTCTGTATGATCTTAAATTGCCCTACTTCCTTTCTCTAAACCTAATTCCCTTCTAAAAAGGGATATTACAATAATAGGTATCTTTTGGTATTGATTTAAGGATTAAATAAAATGATAGAATTAGTATACTGCCTATTCCATGTAAATGATAGCAGTTATTATTATTTTTATTATCATTATTATTATTATTATTATTATTAAGCCAGTATTAGCACAGCACAATAGTCTGCACACAGACCTGCCTAATAAATATTTACTGAATCTAAATTTGTATATACCAAAAGTCTATTAAAAAAAAAACACTCAAAAAGACATTAACTTGAATTTTCCTTATTTGTATTTTTCCACCACACTACCCACAATGACAGAAAATTACAGATATTATTGAAAATAATTCTTCAAGCATCAGGGACACATTTTAATATATGTTAACAGAATGACTTTGCTTCCTAGCACTCCACAGAAAATAAACTAATTAGGAGGAAGAAAAGAACATAAAAAGAAAAATATTCTTCAAACAAGACATGAAAAGAGAGCTATTCTTCAAATATTTATAGGGCTTTGGCCCCAGAGTCTCCCATGTTTTCATCTCAGTTCAACAGCCTCAGGGAGATGGGGGAAGTTGCATTGTGTAATGTAGTGAAACGGGGAGACCGTCCAGAGAATCACAGGGTTGAGAGACTTTGTGTCACGCTAGGAGGTCTGGAAGGTGTTCCCTTCCTCCTTTCCCTGCGTTTTAGATGGTGGGTAGGGAGGAATTGGAAGCAAAGGGATTTTGAATCTGGAAAACTTAGAAGGAACAAAGACTTTTAAAAATGAAAAGGAGACTTTCAGTTGTTGCAATAGTTCTAGTTCTTTAGCTTGCAAGCCACAGCACTCACATGTTGAGGGCAAGATACTAGAAGGAATCAAAGGGTCAGTTTTAGGTCTGAGACTTGGGAAGGGCTCTCTAGATCTGAGTACAGTGCTAAGTGGTCTTTTCTCTTGGCAGGTTTGTGTCATTAATGACTCTGTTTCATGGTGAGGCCAAAAAGGAACACCCACGGAGCCATAGATAGCGGAGTCATACCACTATATTCTCACTGGTGGCTGGGTTGGAGACACAGGAAGCAGGAGCCACATGATCCGCAGCTTGCTGTCTGCTTCTCTGTCAACCAACCAACCCCACTTGCTAGCTGCAATCCACCGTGCTAACTGCAATCCGTGCTTGCTAGCTCAGCCACCATCTTCTTGCTAGCCCACATTTGCTGCTAGCATAGCCAAGGCAGTTATATTAGTGGCCAATGGCTCACTGGTTACAGCTGACGGCCAACTAGCCACAGCTGATGGCCATCCAATCACAGTTGACGGCCATTTACTACCTGAGCCAGTACCTTTCCACATGAGGCCGAGAGCCTGGAAACTGCACTCCTGGCTCTGTCCCCACATGTGGTCAAGGACAGTCTTTTCTATAACAGTACTTGTACACTTATATAACTTTCTTTATACTGAAGTTGTGTACACTAATAGAAATTTTGACAAAGGAAATATTTTTTCTCTTTTCTTCCTTTTTTTTTAAAGGTGTCCTAATGTCAAGAATCCAGAGGGACCTGACTTTTAGTGAAGACACTTCCATAAACTAGCAGTGTTCCCCTAGGCACCTGTGGATCTAAGTTCCTTTTTCTAAAAATTAGATAACTCAACTTACTTTGCAGTGTTATAAGGATGAACTACGTATGAAGAGGTCACCATTAAGATGCAGGTAGAAAAGCCTTTAATAAAGTATTTCTTGGTGATAATCTGAATTGAAACTATGTGAGTTTCTTCTTCAAAAGCAGACTCTTTAATCCCATCCATAATTTGTAAATCCTAATTTCTGGCCTATGGATTCAAGGATTTGTACATTTGATAAAACTTAGTTGGTTCTGACACTCACCAAGACTTGCTAAGCTTAAACTGGGGTACCAGGCACACTTGTTTTCAACCCCAGTCTTGCATAATCTAGTAACCTGGGAAGTTTCTCTAAGCTGCCTTGGCCTCTGTTTTCAAAGCTTTTGAATAGGGTCTGATGATTTCTTCTGCATACAAACCCCTTAGCACTGGGCCGGCCATTGGTGGGCACTCATAAATGTGAGTTCCCTCACCCTCCATGAATCAGCTTGTCTCCGATATAAAATTATCTTGGCACATTACAGAATCAGACAGTTAACATAAAATCAAAATCAAAACTGCAGATACTGAATTGAATCCAGTTTCAATTGTACAAACTACCAACAGCTGGTTATTGAGCGACTAATGTGTGTCCAGAATTCTGTTAGATGCTGTGAGGAAGATTAGCGTTTTTAGGAAGACACTAACTTGTGGTTTCTGTTCTTCACGCTCAGGCTGCGTGTTGGGGTAGACACCTTTGGTTTACAAACTTTGGAGCTTTGGAATCAGAGCTAGAAAACCACCCTCACCTTGACCGGTCCACCCCTCATGGAGCTAATACCCAGTGCAAGAGATCCTAGCTTTACTCTATGATAAAGGAGAAGCCTCTTTGTCTAATCTTGCATTTCACCTCCATACATTCTTCTTAGTCTGCCCATCTCCATTCATGTCTAATGACCCATAAAACATTATCAATCTTCACCTTGGATTCTGCTATAAATCGGACCATGCCTGCACTCATGGTCTGGTTTCATCATGCTTCGGCCACCCCAGGGATCCAACACATCTGGCCCAGACCCAGTCCCTGGACCACATACTGCTGTCAATCCAGAACTTTTGGGAGGGCCAACTTTGGGATCTTGGGAAAGAATTTGACACCCAGGATGGTTACCTGTACTATTAGGTGATATTTTTTATGTTGACATAAGGCTTGGCAAATATCAAGTACTGAGAAATGTATTGATTTCTTGTAAGGCACAATTAGCCAAAGAGTTCCAAAATTTTAAACCCCCTACTGAGAACCGTGACCTTCCTTCCTCCACCTCATTGATTATTTTTCTATTAGCTGCATTGATTATTTATCTATTTAGATACAGGGTGATGATAAGAATGCTCTATCAAATGAATGAACAGCTCTTGGAAATTAATTGAGATGCACTTTGTCACAAAACATTTTAAGATGGTATGCAAGGTAGATTGCTTCATCTGAGTGTGACAAGCTTGTATGCTAAAAATGGGAATTACAATGCTTATCTAATAAAGTTGTTGTCAGGATTAAAGGTTAAAATATAATATACCAGATATATGGTAAACAGTCCATTTATAGTAGTTGTTATTTTTACTTTCTTTGGTAGGAAATATACCTTCTATGCCTGCATATACAAATAAATACTTGCAAAGGTAGTTATTGTTGTAGTTGCTATATAAATTCCATCAGTAGATGTCCCAAATACAGATGATGCAGAAAAAAAGAAGAGGAGGGAGGGAAACGAAAGAGGGATGAGAGGAGGAAGAGGAAGTAGAACTCATATTTACTGAGGTTTTACCATGTACCAGGCACCACAATAAAACTGCAGCACACCTTGACTTGTTTATCAGGTACCATTATCATTCTGCTTCACAGGTGAGGAAAGTCAAGTCCAGGGACCAGAAAGTCATTATCCAATGTGCCATAAAACAAGCTGGATTTGTACACATTCTAGCAACTTTCTGAGCATGGGAGTTGTTCCCTACACTAAAGCTGAGGAAATATGGACAGAAATTAACACATGTAGCTCAAGCACACAGAGCCATTTGATACATCCTGGGTGTAACCACAGGTCTTCTACTCCTAAAGTTCACACCATCTTTGTGGCTCCAAGTCTTAATAATAGGAAAATATCCATGCCCACTTATAGAAATTTATTTCCAAATTCACAACATTTTGTTGTTTCTTTTTGTTACAAGAAGCTAAAGCAAACACTCTATTTGAATGAGAGGAGAATCCATTTTGAGAAGATACCTTGAGTGATCTGAAAAGAATGGCACTATTTGATTTTAATGGCTTTTGTTCCAAAGGGACAGAACTAGGTTACATTAAGGGGAGTCTACCCAGAGGTAGGCATCCATGCTTCTCATCACTCACCACCATTTATTATGAGAAGCCTATGGGCCAAGAATCATGTTAGATTTAGATCATGCGTTTCGATAGGAATGATGCTTTCTAGTCCTGGTTAGATGCTGCTTTTGTTGAGAGGAGGGAGGGCAAGTAGCCTGGGGATGAATCCAGGGGGTAACACCGATAATAATTGTTACCATCTTATTGCATGTGCCCTCTGAACCAACACTGCGCTAAGTCCTCTACACGGTTTAGCTCACTCACCTTCACAGGTGTCAGGGGAGCACTGCCGCTATTACAATAGCATCTCTTTTTATAGATAATGACACTGTTGCTGGAGATGGATCTGTAGTTTGCCCAAAGTCAGATAGCTTGCAAGGAGTAGAGATGCTGATCAAAACCAAAGGCCTTGACCATGAAATACTACAATGACAATTCATGGGGTGGAACAGAGTGAACCAAAAGATTGGTCATGAGCAGAAACTGAAAGTTAATCCTCCTTTGCCAGCAAGTCTAAGCCAAAGGAGTGAGCTAGGAAGAAGTGTCAGGATATGTGAGGCCAAATCATGAAAATTAGACCAAGAAAAGGCAGTTATCAATGTAAGGACCACCTTCAAAAGCAATGAAGCCAGAAAGTTACTGTTTTCATCACATTCATGCAGTTGTCCCTTATGCTATAAGTCATGTGTGTCACATAAGCCATTGTCTGTCATCATACAGCCATGAACACCTGTGACTATATTACAAACTTGGAGAAAAAGTGTTTATTTCTTATACTTGGAGTCTTGTAAAGCAATCTACAGATGAGCCAGTCATAAATTTCCATTGCATAAAGGAACAAGAAAATATATTTTCCCAGGAGCAGCAAAGTCTCCACCTGTGAGAATAAAGCTGAAACTTAGATTGGTATTTTCAAATATCTCTGTAGCTTCAGATTCTAGTGGGGTTCAGATTGAAGTTATTTTATTCCTTCAAGCAGGAGATAATGTGAGCATGGACTAGCCTAGGTCAGCAGAGATGGAGAAACATGAAGAGATTCAGGATGGGTTTTGGAGGAAGGCCAGCAGATGGACTGGATGAGAGATTGTAGAGAGAAATGTGACCAAAAATAACTTCAGGTGTTTGCCTTAAGCCATCAGGTACGGGGCGGGGGGGGGGGGGGGGGGGGGGAGGAGGCTGCCTGCCTAGGAACAGATTTGGGATACAAGAACAAAGGCCTTCTGTTTTGTTGTTAGGTTTGAAATCCTTTTAGATAGCCAAGGGGAACAGTCAAGTAAGCTGTCAGAAAAACTCTTGAGCGCAAGGGGATATTCAAAGCTGAAGATATAAGTTCGGGAATCATCAGCCTGCTGAGTGTGTATAAAGCTATGGATCCAAATGAAATCACCAAGGAAAAAGCACTAATAGATAAGAGGGGAATCAGCATATGCCCTGGGCACTGGACAGTTGAGCGCTGCGAAGAGGAGAAAAATGTCTGTCGTTGGTGCTATGCCAACAGTATGAAAGGTTCGTGGAAATTGAAGGGGAAAGTTTGCCCTTAGAAGCACTGTCCACCACAGAAGCACTGTCCGCCATTCAGGGAAGTGCACAGAGCTAAGTCAAAGTAGCAGCTGAGAGCTATAGTAAGGGAGACTAAGCAGAATCCAGAGAGAATTCAGCCCTTGGGGGAGGTGTCTCACTACGATCAACACTCAGACCCTGTTTGCAAAATTTAACTTAATTCAGTTTCATTTCATTTTGTTTTGTTTTAAATATTATTAGAAGAGATGAGGGAGAAAACTCTCTCTCTCTCTCTCTCACACACACACACACACACACACACACACACACACACCTAAAACCAAAAGGGACTAGCAGAGAACATTACAGGAGCTATCAAAGATCTCAGGGAAACTTTAGGGTGTGACTTAAAGAGTCATAACATCAAAGGGGGGTCAGTTATAACCAAGAGGGACAATATCATTCAACTCCAGGGCCAAGACTTTTCTGTGTTCTGGCTCATTATCAGAACAGCGTTTGTTGAGGACACAATACACAAAACAGTTTGAAAAAGATCAGATCAGGGTAGATGAAGGATTTGGAAGTTCTGAGGTCAAAGAACTGAGACAAGCCCTGGTCTGCTCTCAAAGCACCTGGTCATGGGAAACAAATGATTGCAATATGCTTCCGTGAATGCCAGCAGAGAAGAGATTGCAGGTTCAACGGGATGCCACAGGATGTGCAATGAATTAGATCTAAAGGTTATTAGGCATAAAGGTGACCTTCGAGTCTAAAAAACTGGGGGTCGTTACTCACATTTTACAACATTGTAAAATTCTCCTAAGTTTTCTTTCTTCCTCCATTAATTCTCCTTTGTTTTTTACCCATATATCTTCATATTTTCTGGAACATGTACATTCTAAATAATGCCAGGCTTATCAGTATGGACTGTGAAGTGAGGATGATATGAAAAAAAAAAAAAACATCTGACCATTTCTCCAAACTTGTTGTAATAAAACATTTTTGATTGTATATACATATTTTTTTATTTTTATTTTGATGGAAGGACCATCCCACACCTTCAGTTTTCACTTCAGTTTATGAACTACTTCCCACCAAATGAATCTGCTGCCGTAGGAGAAGTCAAGGGGTTTAATGGAGGTTTTTCCAAGCTCTCGTCACATTAAGAAGCTGGTTCAGCATATAGGTCCACACCACCATGAAGAAAATACAAACATGTGCTTACAGCTATTTACCAAGGAATAAGATGGTTCTTGCTCTGGGTTTGTATGTCTGTGCAAATATTCTATCAAATTGTTCACTTATTCCTTAAGGAGTGAGATACAGAGTCAGACTGTCTGGGTCTGAAATTCATCTGTGAGACCTACTTGTTATGTGGCTTTGGGCAAGTTATTCTTTGTACATTACTTCCCTTATTTATCCAATGGGGGTGATGTTAGGAAGAAGAAAGAAGAGAAGAACTTGGTTTCATTATAGTAAAAATTAGATTAGTTAATATATGGAAAATTCTAAAAACGTAGACATTCCTCAAGAGATGCTATTATTATGATTCATTCATGCAGCTAGAATTAATTGAAAACCTACTGTGTGCGAGCTACTCTACCACTGTAGGAGATACAGGGATGAGTGAGGTTGTTACCGTCTGGTGTAAAACCAGTCTAATAAGCAGACACAACACCCTCTTCCCTGTGAGCTATAGGCTCCCTCTAGGCCCATCATCCATCAACACCCCGGTCCCTCCCTTGTATTACTGATGCCTTGACACATAAATCACAGAGCATCCCTCTCCCTAAAAGTCACATTATTTAGCAAACCTACTCATTCAAAACCCTAACCCAGGGTTCTTTACTTTCTCACATTCACTGACATTTCCTATATCAGTCACCCACTGCCACTCCTACCCACTTCCCCCAGGAAACGGTAAACTTAACATTCTGCTCTTCTACTTCCCTTTCTTCAGCCTCTCCCATCTTTTTTCTCTTTACATCTCATGGATAGAAGCTCAACCAGAAGAATATGTGCGTTTGCTTTGTGGACTCTGAGAAAGAAGATACCTACTTACCTACTAAGAAGGGCTCTTGGTGACTATCTGGGGGGAAAAAACAAAAAACAGAATTTAGCAGCCATTTCTACACAGGGGCACAAACTGATTCAGGGAGAAGCCTTGACTAAACTGCCTGCCTGCACTGTGTTCTTGCCATCTGAGCTAGCCCTTATAAAGAAGTTTCTAGAATTGTATTTTAACCAATGGAACTGAGGTTTTCCCCATCCAATTGGAGCTGTGTAGCTATATGCCCATCAGCATCTTCTCTGACTTATCAAAGTGGCTCCATTCTACCAATCAGGACAGTGCTTTTTGGACCTATCAAACTGTGAGGATTTGGAGTCCTCATTTGCATGAGGATGGATCAAGGGTGGGACTTCTCTACATAGAAGTCAGCTCCCTTGTGTCTCAGGGAGCGCACTTTCTCTTTACAACAAAAGTTGAAGACTGAGTTTCCTGGAGCTGAAACACTGAGGATGAAACACCAAAGACATCTCGCCAGACCAGAGCAGAGAGGAGCAGGCAGAGCAGAGCTGTCTAGTTGGAGAGGGGCCTTGGAGACATGCTGTTTCACAGCCTTCATAATTGAACTGTTTACACTGAATCACTTTCCTTCTTCACTGACTGGGGATTCCTATTGGTGATGAATTGGTGCCAACACTATCAGTTGACAGCTTGGGGCAGCACAGGCAGACTTTAGGCTCTGGTAAAACACTTTCCCATGCTCGTGTGTGTATGAATCAATGTATAGGGAACTTAATAAAATACAGGTTCTGATTCAGTAGGTCTGGAGTGAAGCCTGAAATTCTGGGACTCCAATGAGCTCCCCAATGATGTTGATACAATGGGTCCAAGGACACAGTTTGAAGAGTGGGGTTCTATTAGTCACCATGTTGCCATGTTTCAGAGTCAAGACCTGAGACCTGGAGATACAGAAATGTAATTTATGTTAGCACCTTGGGTAAAAATTCTCCTTTCTGTTAACCAAATTCTCCTTCCTATTAACCAAATTCACACGTATAAGGCATACAGGCAGAGTGATAAGAAAATGGGCTAAACCAGAAGGAACAATTACCACAATCAAAATGTTTAAATCTGTATGACCAGCCATTGTCACCCTTGGGCTGATTTGTAGGCAACGATAAATAGTAATTAGGATACAGATTGGAGAGCATGGAATCAGAAGAAGGATAGTTAGGTGAATTGAATATGCATACATCTCACAATGTCTTTTGTGTCCTCAAATTCTAATTTGTTAGTCTCTACCTCTCTGAATCTCTTTCCCTTTTATTTCATGTCTAATGGACCCCAAGCCAAGACATGTATTCTTGCTTCACATTTGTTAAAATAGTAGAAATTCTTCACCTGTAACACCCACTTAACGACAGACATATTATTGATTAATATTTATGGAGTTTAGATATTTGAACTGCAAAGTTATGGTAACGATGGACACTACTATTTAGTGAATGCTTGCTATGAGCTAAACTTGGGTGCCAACCATTTTATACTCACAATATCACTATAGGATATTATCCTATTCTATAGAAAAGAGAGGCAGTGAAAGATTTAGTAGATGCCAAAGCCATGATTTACAGCCAGACAACCTGGCTTCTGAGACTCAGCTATCAACCAAGGGTGAAAAAGACCTCACCACCACGCTATATATTTTTTTAAGTACAGTATGTGAAAAGAACATGTACTACTGGAAGAAATAATTTCACTTAAAAATATATTTGTGTAAAATAAATAAATTGTGGGTCTTCATACAGTTAAAATGTATGAACTATAGCTATATATAGCCAAATGGATTAACTCAGAAACATAAAAAGACCTACATATAACATTCAAATATGTATATTATGATTTTACATATATAAAGTTAAGATAAAAATACCTAAAACTGAGCAAAAAGACAGAAATATTACTACTAAGGCAGAAAGATGCCCTTTCAACATCATCCTGGAGTCTTCTCGAACAAGTTCACTTAAGGACCATCTAACACAACCTTTGTTTAACTTGCTTTTACTACTTATTAGGATCTGGAAGGAGCAAACAGGAAAACTCTGGAAAGTCACTGTTAAGTTTTGGAGGTTGGGCAGTTGCAAATGATTTCTGTCCAGTTGAAAAGATAATCCCAAAATGTATAGGTCCCTTAACCTATAGGATATTAGAGTTTTTATCTATGACTTAGCAGTTCTGTTTCATCAAATTTTTATTCATTAACTTCATACTCTAGTCCCTCTTACCCTCCTTTGAATCAGTTCTATCATCTTGCTACTTCCCTCGTTTCTGAGTTAAATACATTGTTAACAAGTTCTCACTATATAAATTCAAAGGTCATGTTTTTAACTTTTATAAATTTATACTTTAACAAAGTTTAGAAGCAGGCAAAAATTAAATAACATACTTTTTAGGGATATTTACTTATTCTGTATAATTGTAAAGAAAAGCAAAGGATTGAGGAACAAATTCTGGAAAATATTTACTTGCAGAGATGAAGAGAGAGCCAATCAAGGTGGGGGAGCAGAGAAGGCTTGAAATGTTCTGTCACTTACCCTGCGTTTGGGGCACATGCCGATTTTTTTATATTATTAGCATGATTAATAAAATGTGTTCATCTAAAAGGTTTTCTTTGATAGGTGATATTTTTATAGAAGTGCTTAAAATATCAAAATACGGTATTTATTGGGACTATATGCTGTAAATCAACTAAAGAATTATAAGTATATACCATATTGTGTTTATTGAAGTATCAAATTTTTTCTTTACACTTTACATTGTCATTTTATATTTTCTTATCAAATTATATATTATCATAGTTGTCACTATACATTTTAAAGTAATTCCTATCCATGTAAATATAGAAAATATAGGAAACTTTGATAGCCTCATCTTCAGGCCTTTGCTGTTGTGCACCATCCATCCATTCTTCCATCCATCCATCCATCCATCCATCCATCCATCCATCCATCCATTTGCCCATTTGTTCATTCATGAATCCATCCATCCATCCATCCATCCATCCATCCATCCATCCATCCATCCTTCAAGCACTTATGGAGTTCCTGCTTTTTTCAATATACTTTCACAAGGAAGAGAGGTATTTACAAGTAAATTTGTAATAAATGTTAAGAAAATGAAATAGAGCGGAAAACCATAGACTATAAAATGGAAAACCTAATCTTCTTTGGGGAATCAGAGAAAGCTAGTTAACACTAATTCTTAAATCCTTGGTTTAATATTTTGTTAAATTAATTGACATCACTTCCTTCCGTCATAAAGGGTTTTCTCACCTCCCACATCTGAGAAGGTGCAACATTCCAAAAATCATTCAGGCCGAGTGCAGCAGTGTTACTCAGCGTGTCTGGGTCTGAAACCCAACTTCCTTCCAGATGCAATTTTGAAATCTTCAGATTTATGCTGTGAAGACCTTGAGTGACTGGAGGGCATAGAAGTATTCAGCAGGATTCTTTTGAAATCATTGAACAATAATTTGTAGAAACAACTAACATCAATATCATGCAGTAGGTTGGTCAAAACTATTTACCATAACCCTACTGTGCACAGAAATAATTAGGTGCTCAGAATATTTGAAATAAAATTTTAGGAAACATGGAGTCACAATATTTGAAAGACTTTCTTTAAGCCGCTTTGAATTAAATTTCTGTATCTCATGATCAGAAAAAGAAATTCAGTGACGGATGTCACTGAACATTTCAAGAGGGTAAATCTGAAGTCCAGACACAGTAGGAGTCGAGTCTTCAGGTAACATCAGTGTCACCAGGTGTCTGCCAAAGATTAGGAGGGCAGACACACAAAGAATTGGTTGGGGGCGGCCGGAGGGCTCAGTTGGTCAGAGCGTGAACTCTTAACAGCAGGGTTGCTGGTTCAATTCCCACATGGGCCAGTGAGCTGCGCCCTCCACAACTAGATTGAAGGACAATGACTGATGGGTGCTGGAAAAACACACTGTTCCCCAATATTTCCCAATAAAAATTTTTTTTTAAAAAAAGAATTGTTTGTGAACATGTTAAAATCATATTTAAGGGTTGGTTTGTTAATCACTAATTGTACTCTTTGTTCTGAGCCAATAATAGAAGGTGAAACTTATCGTATCTCTCAGTTGGTTATAGAAAGAGATGCTGGAGAATTTAGATGTCAAAAACTTACTACTTCAGGTACCTGAGTGGGGGATCTGATCAAATCTCTACCCCAATGTCCTCAACAAGAATGTTAATCGCAGGGGGGGGGCATAGAGAAAAACTCTGCAAAGGAACTGAAGATGTGACAATGATTTTTTTAAAAGAATCTCTTTTCTTGCATAAAAGGTGACAGACTATACCAGAAGGAGTCATTTGCATCAGAAAACACTAGCAGAAATGAACAGGGCTGAGCCAAGGAGTGGTGGGGCTTGCAGTCAGCAGAGGTGCTCACACATTTTAATAAGTTCCAGGTTTGAGCCTGTGTCTGAATACACTGGAATCAGCACGAATGTGGCAGTCAGAGAAAATGTATCCTGCAAGGAAGTCTTCGGCAGTGGGTTTTCTTTCTGGTCTTGGGCCTC
Organism: Rhinolophus sinicus; assembly: GCF_057876585.1. Taxonomy (NCBI): domain Eukaryota; kingdom Metazoa; phylum Chordata; class Mammalia; order Chiroptera; family Rhinolophidae; genus Rhinolophus; species Rhinolophus sinicus. The sequence goes on from NC_142501.1 coordinate 209,549,735, forward strand.
AGGCCCTCGTCTGCATGGTGGGCGAAACTACGAGACTGGTCACCAAAACATGGCAGTCTGCGTCTCTGTTCCTCCAATCCCCTTTGGTAAAATGGATGTGGTAACACTCATCTCTGAGCTCTTGTGAAAATTAAATGCCAAGATGAATGCGAGGGGTCTTCTAAATAGTTGGTTCTCGAGGTGAGAACCTGCCCCGTCCCAGTGTTAAAAATTAAAAAGTCATTTTAACATTGGAACATTCAGAATGGACTCCTCAAGGATTATGAATTCTATTAATATTTGTCAGTCAAATAAAAAGAACAATTGGGGGAAAAATTGCATCCAGCCAAATCTATTTGCAATAGATGAGAGTTGAGCAGTAAATAATGAAGAAGAATGTAGACAGTTACAGAAAGGGACGGTGGCCATTTTGCCGCTAATAGGTGCCACAGACAGTTCATTACTGATAAATGTAGAATAATGATGGCCTTAATGAGTCTTTTCACGCACAGATTCATCATAAAACAAGAGGGTGAGGTAAAACAAAAAGCCTTTGAAAAGCCATCGTGCAGCATGGAAAGCCAGGATAATTTCAGGTCCCGAAAAGAGCTGCGGATTTAATACAGCCTTCTGAGGTTTTCTTCATTGTGCTTTTAGGCAGCCTCCCAATTTAATAGCATTTCTTTTAATATCTCAGAGTTAAATTTCAACCTGCCATGCAGTTTGAGGCACTTGAAAGAGCCCAGAAGAGGCGGCTCAGAAGCCCTGTGCTTCCATTCCTCTTGGGCCCCTTATTATTTATTTGGCCTTGAGCCATTTCTAGCTGTGCCCTAACATCCTCACTAGTAGCTTGAAGATAGTAACACCTCCTCTGTGTGCCTCACGCTGGTTGGTGTGATGGGTTGAATTGCATCCCTTCCAAAATCCCGATGTTGAAGCCATAAGCCCCACAGCGCAGAACGTGACTGTATTTGAAGACAGGGTTTTTAAAGAGGTGATTAAGTTAAAATGAGGTCATGTGTGTGGGTCCTGACCCAATATGACTGGGGTCCTAATAAGAAGAGGAGATTAGGACACAGACACACACAGAGGGACGACCATGTGAGGACACAGGGAGCAGACGGCCATCTACAGACCAAAGACAGAGGCTTTAGAGGAAGCCAACCCTGCCAACTCCTTGATCTTGGACCTCTAGCCTCCAAAACTGTGAGAAAATAAATATTGCTTGATTCCCCCAAGTCTGTGCCCCCCCCCAGTGTTGTGGCAGCCCTCGGAAACTAATACAGTTGGAATGCTCAAAACATTAGGTGATGCTTTTCATGTACCTACTCCTTAAGTGGCACTTCACTAAGCATTTTTGGCAACTACCGATGAGAGCATCAGATACAGATATTGTGCAGAAGTGCTTTTGGATTCATAGTACAAAACATGATTTAAAACATCACAGATGATGTCTACTACTTTCTTCTGCTTTCTACGTACATTTCACGTAAGGTCTTTCTGTGCCGTGTTCCAAACCGTGGACTCTGTGAAAGCGACAGAACCAAGTCAAGCTGCCGTAATATCAGATCAGGCCCACCCAATGTCTGTGGAAGGCAGAATTGTAAGAGCTCCCCACCCACCCCAGTTCTTGCCCTTGGTGTCGATGCCCGGTATAATCTCACCACAGGCTTTTCCTTCTTCTTTGATAGCGAATCAGAAAACTCAGTGAAAGAAAAGGAAAATCTCTCTGCCACCTCTCTCTGACTATGAAGGAAAGAAAGTTTTCATACCGAGATTTCAAGCCTGGGGACAACTTAAATAACTGGACAGGCTGGATTAGATTGTCCTCACGAAACTTGACATTTATCAACTGCAGGTGTTTTCTATGAAGTGATTAGACATGCCAGCCACGCGGTCCATAGGAAACTTATTTCATAAGTAGAAAAATGTAAAGAGAAATACAAACCCTAGCTCCACCCTTTGCCATCTGAACATGGCTGAAGTTTTCAATCTAAGTCCAAATTTTCTCTTCTGTTAAATGGGGACAATAATGCTCACCTCACGAGACTTTTGTTTTTATTGAGATATAATCTCATACCTTAAAATTCTTACCATCTTGAAGTATGCGATTCAGTGGTTTTACATATATAGTTACAAAGTTGTGCAACCATCATCACTATCTAATTCCAGAACAGTTCATCACCCCACGAAGAACCTCTGGACCTATTAGCCATCACTCTTCACCCCCTCTTCCACAGCCCCTGGCAACCACTAATCTACTTTCAGTCTCTATGGATTTGCCTATTTTTGACATTTTATATAAATAGAATCATATGATAGGTGGCCTTTGGTGTCTTTTTCTCACTTAGCCTAATGTTTTCAAATTGATCCATGTTGTAACCTCATGAGATTTTTGTGATTAAAACTAGTTTTTAATTTATTTATTTTTTTATTAGTTTCAGGTGCACAGAACAAAGTAATACTTAGACGTTTATCATTTATATCCCTCACACTGTGTCAACCCCCCTCCCCCATCCACTATAAAACTAGCTTTTGAAGACTGTAGAGATCATTTCAACTGATTGTTACATGCAAGGCAGGCATCCTTGCCCACAACATTCTTGAACATGCTTCAACTTTTTTTGAAAATTTTTAGGCACTAGAAGGAACTCGCTGTTGAGAAAGGCAGACCTTTCTTATGGCTGCAAAATTATAACTGTTGAAACACTGATTCTTACATTGAAACAAGTTTTACCAATTAGTTCTTGTTATGGGTTGAATTATGTCCCCCTCAGAGAAGACACAGTGAAGTCCCAACCCTCAGTACTTCCTAATAAGACCTTATTTGAAATAGTCTCTGCAGATGGAGTCAAGAAGAGGTCATTAGGGTGGGCCATAATCCAATGTGACCGATATCCTTACAAAAAGGGAAATTTAGAGGCAGATGCACACAGAGACATCGACATGTGAAGAGGAAGGTCAGATTCTACAAGCCAAGGAAGACCAAAGTTTGCCAACAAACTACAGACACTAGGAGAGAGACCTGGAACAGACTCTCCCTCACAGCCCTCAGAAGGAACCAACTCTGCCAATACCTTGATCTCAGAGTTCTAATGTCCAGAACAGTGAGACAATACATTTCTGTTACTTAAACCACTGAGTGTGTGGTCCTGTTACAGCAGCCCCAGAAAAACTAATACAGTCCTGATTCTTTGATCATGTGCCAAACAGGTCGCCTCTTTCTTCACTTGCTGACCTTTCAAATATTTGACATCAGCTCACCTATCCCATCCTAAGGGCCCTTCTTCTCCAGAGTAATTGTCATGTTCTTACAGTTGTGTGACCCAATCTGCTGAAGTCTTCTGCTCTTCTCTGGATGTGCAATGTCTTATATATACATGCAAGTTCTCAGAATGCTTCTTGAGCCTTGCATAGTAAATGTTTTAATATATCAAATAATGCTCTTTCCATTTTGTTTGAATCATTGGGGTCTACACTCTGCATAGGAAGGACCCACGTTATGCAACATCTACTGGAATTTGAGCAAACTCAATAAATAAGGTTGGCATAGGCAAGGTAGGACTTCCCAGAATGGAGCTTCCTCCAAAAATATCTCAACTACTGTTCACAGTTCTTTTTTCTCTCACCCTAGTCAGGCCACCATCATTTCACAGCTAGACTCCTGCAACAACCTCCTAAATTCTCTTCTTGACCCCATTCTTGTCCCTTACAGTTCATTCTCCACCCTATCCCAGAGTGATCTTTATAAAGCATAAATTAGATTAGGAATTAAGATCTTTGTGTGCATTTTCACTGCAAATGTACTAATATTCTTGCCTTGGTCTATAGTGTCCTATAGGATACAGCCCTTGCCACCCTCTCTAAGCTCATCTCTTGTCAATCTCTCCCATTCACCAGCACATCTCCTCTGTTCCTGAACACACAAGGTCATTGCCACCTCTGGATCCTTGCCTCCAATCTTCCTTCTCTGTGGAACACTTTTTTTCCCTCTCCATCTTTTCATCTTTATGGCTGGATTTTTCATCACTGACATTTCAACTCATGTGTTTTTGTCCCAGAGATGCCTCACTTGGCCACCCCAATGAAAGTACTGACCCCACCTAATGTCACTCTACCTCAAGATCATGAGGGGTGTTTCTGCATGAATGTGAGTGTGTGTGTGTGTGTGTGTGTGCGTACATGTGCATGCCTGCCCAGAATTTCCCATTTTCTGAAATTGTCTGATGTATTTATTTGTTTATTATCCATTTTATTCATGACTATAATCCCAGCATTTCGAACTGTGCCTAGCCTGTAATACCTGCTCATTAAATTCTTGCCGAAAGAAAGAATGCATGAATAAATGAGATTTGGTGGGGAAAGGGGGAATTAGGAGATGATATCGACCTTGGAGCAAGAACACCGCTGAATCATACACAAAATGTTTGTACCAAGAAAGCATGGCAAATGTTCTGGAGGGAAGTTGTAGTTGGAAACTGGGCTTGACAGGGTGTGCCTCTGTCATGTGTCGTGATAGCCTCCCCTCCAGCCTTTCAGCATTTTATGTAACATCCTGAGGGGGTAAGAATTAGGAATCTGGTATAGAACAAGCAAGGTCAGACACCTCGAGAGGACAAATCCACAAACACAGGACATCGGGTGGAGCACTTTCTTTTACTCTGAACATTCTTCCAGGACCCTGGTTGTGTCTTAAATATGTCCCATGAGGAAGGCGAGAAACAGAGTTATTGTTTTCCCGCACTTCTCTGTCCAGCAGCTTTCCAGGAGTTCTAGAAGATTTGGCAATTTTCTCCCTAACCATTGGCAAAACATCTGAGCCTCTTTGGCAGAAATCTAGACAGGGAGTGTCTGTTCGGCACAGACAATTCCCAAACAGGGAGCCAGGAGCCTGGCCAGGGACAGCCCAGCCTCAAACAAATCAGCTCCCAATGAGATCTGCCTGCGCGGGAAATGGCTCACTGCAGGCCCCCTTATGCTCCACACCATCTGGCTCCCCGCACACCCTTCCTTGCTGAGTTTTAATTTCCGAATCAGACGCACTGTCACAATTATGCCTTACTTCCTTTTATGCATCCTGCTGTGTGAACACAGAAGCTTCTGGTAATTAAATATCTACTTGGTGAACAATGGCGAGGAAGTTTCCACACTTAATCATTGTTCTAAATCGCTAAAGATACAGCAGAGAGAATCCCAAGATTTTAGCACCTTGGACAGATCCTGGATCACCAGTTCACGGACCCATTAATTCAGGAAGCAAATCTATGGTGAGAGACAGGAGGGGTGGGGGGTCATTTGGAGTTTGATGAAGTTCTCACTTGGCTTCTTACTAGCTGTGAGCCTTTGAGCCGTTGCGGATGTTCTGGGAGCCAGCTTCCCTGTTTCCCCATCCATTAAAGGAGAAAACCACACAACATAGAAGTATATTTCAATAAGATAAAAGAGGCTAATGACTGTAATCCCAGCACATGTTTGTTGACGTGCGTTCCAAGCTTCACCCTTGTCTCTTTAAGCATACATCATCAGCTAACCCTGCCATTCCTATGAAGTCCAGAGATGAGTTCTGGTATACAAGCCTTTAACAGAAACTACTCCAGTATTTGAAAAATCAAAAAAAAATTTGCATATGTTTTGGTAATTTCCAATTTATCCTGAGGAACTGGAAGATTTCGTAGTGTGGACAGCACATGTTTCTCTGGCATCAATCAGTTGGAGGTGAGGCACACCTTTAGTGCAAGAGAGCTGTGGTCCAGCAGTTTCTCAAAATTTTAAGTGCACGTTCATCAGCAGGGCCTCTTGTTTAAGGGCAGATTCTTATTTAATAGATCTGGGATGTGGTCCCAGACTGTGTATTTCTAACAAGCACCCAAGACGAGAATGCAGGTGGAAGTGGAGCTTGTTTGGAGTAAGAGGGGTTTTGGACAACATGCAGCCCGGTGTTTTTTTCCCTTCCTGTTGACTTTTAACCGATGCCCGAGAACAGGTGCCATTTATCATTACACTTGCTCTATTGTCCTTTTACTATTAGAGATATATTCTTCTACACTTGGTTTGTTTCACTCATTTGTCACCTGCCAGCCTAAGAATAAACTTGAATATTTAACCCAACTTTAAAGGATGTTTGGTAACCCTAGCCTGGTTGGATCAGTCAAAGTCCCGCCAGGAAGAATGATATCATTAACTATTTTTAATGGAGAGAATTTACATTGCCCAGGTAATGGCGAAATTAATGGAAAAGTTGGATGGAAAGTACACAGGCAATCTGAATTATTTTTGCAACTTCTTATGCGACTTAAACTATTTCAAAATAAAAAGACACTTGTCTCGTTAGGGAGACCACTTCAGGGATGATGTAGATGCCTGATCACTGCACTGTACACCTGAAGCTGAAGCTGAACAATAATGAATGTCAACTACAAGTTTGTATATATACAAGAAGCAGAGTACAGCATTAGGAATAGAGACAGTGGAAATGTAAAGGCTGTGTGCAATGTCAGAGGGGTAGTGGGTGGGGGGAGGGGGGTTCACACAGTGTGAGGGATATAAAAGATAAACATCTAAGTATTACTTTGTCTTGTGCACCTGAGACTAATTTTTAAAAAAGTTATAATAAAAAAATAAGGTCTGGGCAATAGAGAAATTATTTCAGTAAAATAACTCACTGTGGCAAGAAATCTTTGGCTCATTCTTTGTAGTTAGAAGAGAAACTACTGGTCATGATTTTTAGGATGAACACTCTTAAGGACTCAGAGATTTTAGTGATGATACTTCAAAGGCTTATTCTTGCATTGATACAGACAGTTTCATAGAGGACATGCAGCCATCCTCAGAAAAGGAAAATATGAAGGTGTAGGCGCTTGGTACAAGAGTTGTTTTAGACATACTAGCAAAATGTAGAAGTGACTGAAGTTTATTTGGACACTCAATACTATTTCAATGCCCTGGACACTTTTTCAGCTACCATTTCTCCCACCTGTCCTGGTGGATGGATAAAGATTTCAAATACATGAGGGTTTGGTCTTTATTTGGGGGACTTTTTGCAAGTGTCTGCAGAAGTCTTCTCCAGTTTCCCCACTTCACCCCCGGTTCTTAATGAGGTTTGGAAACTCTCCTGGGCATGTTATGAGGTGGGCAATACAGGATCACATGATTCTTTTGTAAGCCTCATCTTCCCACAGGTACCACATCCCCGTCTCGCAAGAGAATGCTTTTTCGAAGTTTTCTTATCCATGTTTCAGGAGCCCTCAAGAGAAAACAATCACTTGGAGCCATTGAGGGGGAGTTACTGTCTCTCTTAGTGCATTTTACAAGTAGGGGGTCATCATAATTTAACAAAAATTGGGCAGATGTGAGGCTTCTTAATATCTCCAAGATTCAGAGCAATCCATTCGTGTAGGACTTAAAATGAAGGACACACGAAGAAAAATATCCATTTTTGATGAGGGGAGATGGGGTCAGACAGAAGCTAGAAAGCCAAATAGCCAGACGCAGTCTATGCTTCACAACTAGGAGAGCAAAAGTCTTCCTGAACTTAAAAAAAAAAAAAAATCTTCCTAAATAACCCAGGGATAGAACTTGGCTTCAGCGTCAATCCTTAGTTGGCAGGGGAAAGGTAAAGAGAATGATAAAAAAATTGAAACATCAAGGGGTCTCAGCATATGTGCCCTTGACTTGAACTTTGTAGCATTTTTCCATTATTTCCAGGTCCCTGATACTCCACACCCTGCAAGACTGCACCCAATTGTTGTGAAAATAAGAGGACAACACAGAAATATTGAAATGTGGTGTTGTCACTTACTAAGCTCTCTGCATGTGGAAAGAAATGTAAGGAGAATACACCAGCCAGACTTCAGGTAAAGATTGTCTCAGTTCTTAACACCCCAGTTTTCCTCAGGCTTGTTTTATTCATGAGTGCAGCCCAAGATTCCATGCCCCCATACACACCTCCACAAAACAAACAAACATATTTTATTTATGATTTAGTGTAGAGGTCCATTTCAGAGGCAGGTCCAGAACTCACAAGACACACAAACTCAGAAGTCTGATAAGAGGTTCATGAAAAGTGATTCAAACAGAAATTTTAAAAAAAAGACTAGTAAGTAAAATAAAGTATATGTTGGAAAAATAGATTCAAATATGTTTCCTGAAAACTAGAGGAGTCACAGGAAACAAAAAAAGGCACCCATCTGCAATGAGATGCAGATATATATTTAAAAAGGAGGTCACAGAAGCAAGGGGATGGCAGTGACGGGGCAATACCTAAAGGACGGTTTTTATTATTTGAGTTTTTGAGTTTCCGAATATGTGGTATAAGGGTTCTGTTTGTTTGTTGGGCTTGTTGTTTGTCTTGGTTTTTGTTCTTTATGTAAGAGTTTATTGTCCTTATCAAAGAACAAAGTTGTAGGAATAACTCTAATGGATATCAATATTTTTTTAAAAGATATAACAAATGAGACAACATGGTATTGGCACAAAAGTAGAGAAATTGGAATAGAGACAAATTCACACAGATATGAACATTAAATTTATGAATAAGATAGAACTGTAGGATGGAACACGAAGGACTTTTTAAAATAAATTATGCTGGATCAAATAAGTATCCACATGGAAAGAAAATGATTTGATTCCTACTTCATACTATATACAAAAGATGAACACTAGGTAAACAATCAATCTCCTAGAAAATAACATTTGATAATATCCCCATGACTTTGAAGTAGGCAAAAGTACAGATACTAATACTAAAAATAATAGTCAATATAGTCAAAAGGGAAAGACTGATAAATTAGATTACAATAAAATTAAGACCTTCAGTTTATCAGTAAACACTACGCAGGGAGTGTAGAGTATGTCAGACAGTAGAAGATATCTGCAATACATAAAATCAACACGGAGTCACATTTAGAATACATGTGTGTGTGTTTTGTATACATCTGCTGTGTTTCCCCAAAAATAAGACCTAGCCGGACCATCAGCTGTAATGCGTCTTTTGGAGCAAAAATTAATATAAGACCCAGTCTTATATTAGGTCTTATTTTCGAGGAAACAGTATAAATATATATATATATATTATGTTGTATTATATTATATTATATCATCATATTGTATTATATTATATATTATATTATATTATATTATATTATATTATATTATATTATATTATATTCATGTATAATATGCAATTAAAAGTATATGTATATATTAAAAGAATGATTATCCATCTGTGTAATGTGGTTTTAGTGTTGCTTGGTTGTTTAATTATTTAGGGTTTATTCTGTTTTATTTCTTTGTTTTTGTTTGACTAATGGCAAAGATTTTAAATGTTTTTCCCTAAACACTTTAAAAAGTGAAATGTGAGAAGAGCTTTAAAGACATTCACCACTATTATTTCCCTTGCTTATTTGCTTATGCACCTGTTTGATCTTACAAAGAAAACTTATGCCTCATTACCCTAAAAAGGAATTGTAGAGATTGATATTTTTAAAAGATATGCAAACTGTCCAATTCAGTGCTTTAATCAAATAGTTTAGGCAAACTTTCGATAGTGAATATTTTGCTTTTATACAGAAATTGCTGCTGATTTGCATTTAGTTCACATGCAACACCTTTTGTCATGCTTAACTTTCTTGTAACCCCCTTACCTGAGTCATTCTTTTTAAGCATAGTTGGTATATAATATTATATTAGCTTCAGGTGTATAATATAGTGATTCAACATTTTTATGCCTTATGATGTGACCACTACAAAAAGTCTAGTACCCATCTGTCACCATTCGAAGTTATCACAATAGTATTAACTATACTCCCCTTGACCTTTTTCACCCATCCCCCACCATCCACCCCTCTGGCAATCAACAGTTTGAACTCTGTATCTACATATAAGTGAAATCGTACGGTATTTGTCTCTCTGTCTGACTTATTTCACTTAGCATAATACCTTCTAGGTTCATCCATGTTGCAAATGGTATGATTCCATTCTTTTTTATGACTGAGTAATATTCCATTGTGTACATGTACCACATCTTCTTTATTCAATCATCTATAGATACACACCTAAGTCACTTCCATATCTTAGCTACTGTAAATAATGCTGTAATGAACATAGTGGTGCATATATCTTTTCGAACTAGTGTTTTGAATTTCTTCAGATAAATACCTAGAAGTGGAATTGCCTCACCCTATAGCAGGGTTTTGTTTGTTTGGTTGCTTGCTTGGTTGGTTGGTTGGTTTGAGGATCCTCCATACTGTTTTCCATAGTGGTTGCACCAATTTACATTCCCACCATCAGTGCACATGGGTTCCTTTTTCTCCATCCTCACCAACACTTGTTATTTGGTGACTTTTTGATAACAGCCATTCTGATGGGAGTGAGGTTTTTCAGGTTTGTGGTTGTTGTTATTATTGTTGTTTGTTCTTAGATCCACTGAACATGAGAATCTTTTTTTGATGTGCCTTGAAAAGCTGACACTATCTCTTTTTAACCCCCTCTATAGGAAAGATACGTTTAAATGAATGCTGGTCAGTGAAACATTTTGTCCACTATGGGCATTAGGTACTTAACTGTCATGTGAATGTTGTATATGATTTTTAGGCTTATGTCACTAAATATTTTATTCTCAGATGATATTGTATAGAGATGCTTTGCAGTGAACTATAGTAGCAATAATTTTTATACATGGTCAAGGGTTTATTGTAGAATTTCTTTTCCTGTTCTCTCACTTTTTTGTAATAAGGGTTAGTATTAACAAATGACAAAGAGTAAAAAGTCAACATAAAGGTTTTAGAAGAAGAATTTATAGGACACACATTTGTGATTCTTTGGATGTGTCACTTTTGGATATGACTCTAAAAGTGTTTATTGAGCATTGTCAGTTGTATACCTTTCATAGGGATGGAATGTATATATATATATATATATATATATATATATATATATATATATATATATATGCCCTTCTACATGTGCTATCACAGATGTGAAATTATTGACCTTAATATCGTCTTTCAAAATGTTAAATTGAGAATTCCATTAATTTACATTTTATGAATCAGTGTATTGAATTACTGCAGAGATTTGATTTTCAGCACAGTGCAAAGTGCTTTCAAATGAATATGTCTCTGTTTCCTAATTCCATTTTATTTAAAGCATATTTTAAATATAGTTTTTTCATTTAGTAAAAGTTGTCTAATTGATATGAAACATTTTATGTATTTATTTATTTATTTATTTAAATTCTAAGACTCAGAAAGGAAAAGTCAGAAGCCCCAAATTAAAATTGGCAACAGTTTCAAGTATGCATTTCACAAGTGAGGATATATAAATAGACGATAAACAGATGGCAAGGTGTTCAACATCTTTTTTTTAAGAAATTCAAGTTTAAACCACACTGAAAAACCACTACATGCCCACCACAGTGCCAAAAATTTTTAAAAGACTGGCAATTCATGACGAGGTTATCAACTGAAAAATATGACAAGGTTGTCAACTGAAATTCTCATAAACTTCCGATAGGCATTTTAGTTGGTGCTTATAACCAATTCAGAGAACTGCTCCCAGCCACGTCTCCTAACACTAACTACTGTCTACCCTGCGCCCCAGCAATTCCTGTTCTCAGAAGTAAGAGTGTATGATCAACAGCGTTCACAGCAGCAGCAGCCGTCACGAACATTCCCAAGGCAGAAACAACTCAGGTGGCCACGAACAGTTACTGAAGAAACAAATGATGGTGTATTTAAACAATGGAATCCTACACCGTGAACTACGATGCCATTGCTACATGCACTGACTCAGCTGGATCTCACAAACATCAAGATAAACAAAGAACGGCAGACACAAAGGAGCACTGTCTGTATGATTGCATTATACAAAGTTCAAGACCAGGCAAAACTGATCTGTGGAGTTCAAAGGCAGAGTAGTGGTGTCTTCCCGGCAGGAGTGGGGTTTCTGGTATGCAGACAATGTGAAGGCATCCTGCAGTCCCTCAGATCCTTATTGCCCTTTCTGGGCACCAGTCCCCAGCCCCGACCACCTCCACCTCTGCCTCTGTGGGGCTTCAGTACACAGTACCTGCCGTGCCTCTTGGACAAGCTCTCGTTTTGGGGGCTTTGGCCATAAGCACAGAGAGCCAGAAGGATGCGGGAGTTTGTGTTTTCCTTCCCTGCAGAGCCATTACCACTGTTATTGTGAGAGAGAAATCTGGGGCCCCATGACACAGGACGGGATGCCTCTGAGTTCTCCGACAAGGCCAGACCGAAGCTACCTGTGGAGCCTTTCACTGGGAGGACACCTCTCTCTGCTGCCTTGCTCTGCTTCTCCGACTGCCTTACTTGTCTTCCCTGGGAGCACTTCCTGAATAAGTCACCTGTGCCCGAAGTCTTACCTTGGCATCTGCTTCTGGAAACCTAATCTGAGTCGGCTGACAATATTCAGCTTTTTGTTGAAAAAGCTGGTTGGATAAAAAGAATGTTGGTCATGCCGGTGCATTCACTTTAGGATAATTAATTGAGGTGTACAGTAATTTTTAGTTTTCTATATGTACATTATTCTTCGATAAGAAAAGGTTTTTTAAAAAATATTCCAAACCCTGTGACTAGAAAAATACAGAACTGTGCCCTAGAAAATTTTCGTATAGTTATATAGTGATTTATGTGTAAGAAAATTCATTATAATGTAATTATAACAAATAAACAGAAACATCCTGTATATTCAGAATTGAATGGTAAGTTAAAATATGTTACATCCATATGATTAAATACCATCCATTTATTACAAAACCCTTAAAATTATTTAATGACATAAAAATGCCCATGAAGTATTATTTTTTAAAAAAAAGTCAAGAGGCAGTACATAAAATGTAGTTCTTATTTGGAAAAATAAAGTTTATTTTATGTACTTTTAATGTACATCGAGATATTATTAGTGACTTTCTCTAAGTGGTAAGATTATGCCTATCTTTTTATTCTCTTCTGAAGTCATCTCCATATTTTCTCAATTTTCAATAATAAATGTGTATTCATTTTAACCAGAAATATAAAAAAAGTTTCCTCTAAGAATCGTGTCCACATCATGGAAAATCAAGTAGTCCTTATAAATGGGTGGGTATTCCCCACATCCATTGAGATGATAACTATCAAAAAATGAAAAGAAAGGAAAATAATGAGTGCTAGTGAAGATGCAGAGAAATTGAAACACTTGTGCTCTGTTGGTGGGAATGCAAAATGGTGCCTCTATGGAAAACAATATATTGTTTTCCATAGAGGCTACGCCATTTTACACCACCAAACCAATATGGTGGTTTTCAACAAAATTAAAAATAGAATGACCATATGATCCAGCAATTCCACTTCTGGGTATATACCCAAAGGAACTGAAAGCAGAATCTCAAAGACATATCTGTACACCCATGTCCATAGATGCACTATTCACAATAGCCAAAAGGTGGACTCAACCTAAGTGTTCCTCAATGGATGAATGGAGTAACAAAATGTCATATGCATAGATACAATGGAATATTCTTTAGGCTTAAAACACAATGAAATTCTGACATGCTACAACATGCATGGAACTCCATGCTCAGTGGAATGAGCCACTCACAAAAGGACAAATACTGACTAATTCCACTCATATGAAGTACATGGAATAGTCACAAAAACAGAAAGCTGGATGGTGGTTGCCAGGAGCCAGAAAAGGGGGATGCAAGGAACTGTTGCTTGATGGGGACAGAGTTCCAATTTTGCAAGATGAAAAAATTCTGGAGATTCACAACAGTGTGAATATATTTAAAAATACTGAACTCTAAACTTCAAATGACTAAGGTGGTAAATTTTATCTTATGTGTAGTACACCACATTTTGTTTTAAATGGGTGGATATCTCTATGGCCATTTGATGGATGGGTGAGGTGGCACAATTCTGGGTCTTTCAGTTTTAACCCTCGCACTCCTTACAAGCATTCACTCTGGGAATTAGCTTTGTATTACCACTGATGACTTCCTTTAATCTCACCAACTGATGTGCTATCCAATAGAAACTTCTGCAATGGCAGAATTGTTCTGTATCTGTGCTGTCCAGGGCAGTTCCCACCAGTGTCATGTGGCTCTTGAGCATTTGAAATGTGGCTAGTGTGACTGAGAACCTGCATTTTTAAATTTTATTTAATTATAATTAATTTAAATCTAAGTAGCCACATGTAACCACAACTGGCCACTCATATATTAATGTTGGTCTAGATTTTTCTGTACACCTTCCTCTACCATGGAATGAACTCTTCTTGTGATGATTTTTGAGGAAACAGAAGCACAGCTCTCACCCCAACTGCTTCCATTTTGCTCTTTTGCCAGATTACAATTATCCCAGGTGTTGGAAACATATCCTCTAAACAGGATGCTTTCTCTGCCTTTGCCACATAGAGCCTTTCCTGTGATCTCCCTTTTCGTTTGCTGTGCTCCACACATTTGTCACTGGGAAACACCTGATAAGCACTTCCGTAAGTTTCCAATTGTTATCAGTTCACGGAGTCCTATAGGGGATCGTTGGTGAGTCTCAAGCCAAGACAGTTTGAGTAATTTGGGGGTAACTACAGCTTCTCAGGTCTAATTAGGTGCTGCTGGGGTGCCATTTCTTTATCTGGAGAAGTCAGGCATTCAGAGATGTCTGGCCTGATTATGGAATAAACCCCTCACAGAAAGCACAATGCGACATTTTAAAGAAAGCAAGGACAAGCGTTGGAATCAGATGGCTCTGGGCTTAATTCCATTTAGGCCACATACTATCTATCATCTTGAACAAGTGAAAAACTGCTCTGATCCCACCATATTTTGGATCTATGGGAAGATAATAATACATTTTAGATAATTAAGCCTCACAGATAATGATCGATCAGTAAATGACATCTTAGAAATTGCTAACTCCAGGTCCCCTGCTCTTCTATTCACTACCTCATCCTCACCTCATCTATTTGGCTGTAACAGAAATAAGATGGCTATAACCGCACCTGCCTTTTGAGGAAAGTGTCCTTGCGAACTTGGCCTTCATTTTGCTTGAAAAATGTGTCACAGGAATAAATCACTAAACAATTTACTTAGATGCAAGAAAGTTGCAGTTTTTATTTGCTGTTTAGTTTGTTCGATTTTGTATTTTTGGCCTGGAGGTGGGTTGGGGATGGAAAGGAACCCAAAAGATGAGAGATGAGCCAGAGAAGCTGGACCTTCATGGAGCAATGATGAGGTAGGGGTGGGGGGACACCACCATGGTACAACCAAGGAATGACTTTGAAGACCAGAACTATCTTATGGATTCTGAAGTTGTTGGCTGCCAAGCATGTGGTGCAAATTCCCTGCTTTGACACCCCCATAAATTCCTGAGTAGAATCTGCTTTGCTTATTAGAACGTTTTGCATGAATGGATGCTTGTTAAGAAACTCAATGAGAAGCTCAATTTTGCATCTATATGAATGTAGGACTAAAACAGCACGTAAGAGGCACACATCTGGGCTGCCCATTCATCCACCCATTCATCTAGACTTTTAATCAACCAGAATTTATTGAAATTGCTTCCCTGAGCATCTCATCACATGAATAACCACTAGACTAAAAAAGGAGTTATAAGCCTTGTCCTAAAGGATCTTACGATAGAAGAAGAAGGACAAGTATGATAACAAGAGACGTGGAAGGGATGCTGAAGAGTTTCCAGTATATCTGCCTCATTTCACTGATAAGGAAAGAGGGGCCTCAAGGCTCAAAGGCTTGGAAAGATAAAGTGATTACAACTTAGTGTCTGAGTTGGGACTCGGAGCTGTTATTTTGGACATGTGGAATAATGGTGGTCCTGTTACACTAAGAAAGCCAAACAAAGTATCAGAGGAAGGAGAGATGGATCCTTCCATAGTCATCTCAACCAAGTGCAGTGACAAGGTGTTACTTGCGCTGGGCTGCTGCAGACACTCAAGTAAAGTTGATCCCCAGTATCTCAGTATCTCTTCTCCCTCAGCACCACAACAACAAATGTTATTAGTTCTTAGCTAAGACATCATTCTCCAGCTTCCCTTGCACTTAACTGTGTGGTACTGTGTGTACGTTTTGGCTGGGGAGGGTGAGTCGTAAGTAGAATTGGTCTGTGCAACTCCATATCAAAAGGATGCAGTGGACCCCTCAGCCTCATTCCCCACCAGTATCACAGCCTTTATTGTGACTAGGTCATCAACTAAAAAGCAGAGTGTTATGCTTTGAGCACCTCTGCTCCTCCCAGGTATGTACTTATTTCTTTGCTCTAGTTTTTTTACCATGACCTCCTCTTTCAACTTTGGAATCCTACTCATCCTTCAAATCCCAGGACAAGCCCTACCTCCCTCAAAATTCTTTGGCTGACAACACCCGCCTTCAGTAATGGCTCCAGCCTATGAACACTTATAGCACATGCTACTTGTGTCCCCTGTGTCAAGGTAAAGACCTGGAGCCCACTCACCTAGATGTTTTAGACCCCCGGGTTCCCCTGAGGCTTCTCCATAGAACTCTTGGCCTCTGCAGAGCACAGTCTGTGTGTGTGCGAGTGTGGGTCTGTAGGTGAGATGGAGGAGCATGGGGAGAGAAAATATACATTAGGATGGATAACAGAAAGTAACCAGAGAAATACTGTAAAGCCAACCAAATTCACCCATTTATAGGAATTTGCCTGATGTTTGAGGGTACAGAATCATATAAATATATGCTCCGTGAAACACTAGCCACTCCATGAAGACAAAGGAAGATGGAAAATATGAATTCAGGCCCCTGTTGTTGTATATGAAGCCTAAAATAAATTGTTGTGGAGAACTAAACTTATTGGGTACACAGGTGTAAAATGAACATGAGTCAGACTCTATTTTTAACTCATTAGTTAATGAAGGAACTGGAAAAGATGTTCCAGCCTATTTAGATGAGAAGTCAAAGATCCACATATTTACATCTAGTAAAAAAAATGCTGGCATGAATTTGCAAAACTTGGTCCCTCCATAGGGCAGTAATCAACTGTAGTCCACTGGACACAATTAATTTGCTTATATCTAGGCAGTTATTTGCACTGCTGTCAGTTTTCTACAAGCTGATGTCTACCTTCACAGAGTTGTGTACTAGCCTAATCAAAGACAAAGGCACCCAATTTGATGGAATCAGATAATCCCCAGTGAATCCATCTTCCCATGAAAGAGTATCCATTAATCTCCTTAGCTCATTCCAAAGTCTTAACTTTTTTTCTCTACTACTTATTTCTCCAACATACTTTAGCCTTTTCTCACTCCATAACTTGCTCATAACATCTCTTCAAACAGGTAACCAACCCTTTCTTTCCACCTTGAACATGCTTTTCCCCTTGGCTTTGACACTCTCCTGCCTCCTCTAGCCCATCTTCACCTACCGACTTGCCTCTTTCCCTTCCTAGTCTCATTTCCAATGTCTCTTTCTCAAATAAGCCTTCCTTCCTTCTTGACTTCCCAAATAAGAGAGGCTTCCTGGTTTTTGTGTTTTTTGTTTGTTTGTTTGTTTGTTTGTTTGTTTTTTGCACATTTCTAATACTACCTAATGCTAGATGCTTGCTCATTTTATGTTGGTAACCTCAGTGGAGACAGAAACAACGCTGAATGAAAAAAAATAAAAGAAAAAAATAAAAGAATGAATGAACGTAACTCAGCTTCCATGACTTCATGTATAATGAGGGAAAGGATCCCTGCCACTCTCAGGATTGGAGTAAGTATCAAATAAGACTTATACACAATGACAAATGGGCCTGACAAATAAAACTTTTTTTTATTAAAAAAATTCTTTAGCAATTTCCTCTTCTGACAGCCTTCTGTGCTCATGAAATAAGCTCCCAAACAGTCAATGATAAGAATCATGATGGAAAGAATGTTTAGAAGTTTGATTTAAAGTAAATGTGGTTCAAAGGGAAAAGCAGACATTTTTGGCATCATTTAAAACAGTAAAAGTTAAAATAATAAATACAAAAATGAGGTTGGCATATACTGGTGAGCAAGACTGTCAGTTAATTCAGTAAATATTTATTTCCCTCTGACACATGCACTGTTTTCTTTCAGGGTATTTATGGAGGGGCGTGGTAATGAGCTGTTCACTTTGTTATAATCTAAAAACACACAGACGCACATGTGAAATGCAGCCACCTAATTAAGGAAGAATAAATACTATCCAATCCTCAGAGCCTTCCACTCACCTGAACTCTAATCCTATGCTAGGCCTTGCCAAAGGCACTCGAAAGCTATTTACCATGTGTACCATGTCACATGGATGTGTCACATGGAAGACACATCTACGGACTCATTAAAGTGTACTCATTATTCCACAATTTTGAAAGGAAGAACATATGGGAACTGTTTTCCTTGTGAGTGTTTCTGCTACAAAAACAAAGTACATGAAATTGAACAAGTATTTTTCATAATCTATGTCATTTGCCAATGGTATTCAAAGCTCACCAAATTCATTAAGATTAACAATACTTGATTCATCCCAGTTAGAGGCTGCGTGATACTCAGTTCTTCCTGTCCTGTCTTTTATTTCCATTGTTTCTTCTCCCACTGACTCGTGACAACTTCTACCAAGATGATCACAGCTAAACGAAAAGTGAAATATTCTGACCATTCAAATAGATGTTGGGTGAACACAGTCGAGCAGCAGGTGAGATGCTTTTGATGTGTTCCTGAATTGACCAGATGCTTTGGTGCTGTAAGGACACAGAGCCCATCTGCAGTGGACACAGCAGTGAGGACCCCAGGCAGGGAAGAGAGGACCTTGCAGGCTGAGAAGAGAATATCTCAGAAAGGAAGACACGTATATCTTTATTCCTGTAGCAGGAACCAGTCTCTGGTTTCTACATAGATGAAAACAGTTAGGATCTGGGGCACAAAGGCTGCTCTATTGAATGAGGCTGTCTTTGATAGGAGCACCCAAATCCCAAGCAAATGCTGAGTTACTTGAAAACTGAATCAGATGATAAATGCGTAGAGCTGAGATTATTCATCAATAGTGCTGTTTACCTAGATATGAACCATTACAGTATTAATGGGATCTTTATTCCTTTGCCTTCCTGGGTACATGATCTTGCTGCTTGCTAGCTGGCATTTGCCTCGGGGCAGAAATGAGAACTTATCCTGGACAGAAACAGAATGCAAAGAGAAGGAGCAAGATGATAATATGGCTTTGGGCCGCAAAACTAGGACTGGGTACTGAGACAAAGGTCCTCAACCCAGGCGATGGTCTTGCGAATCAGTTTTTCAAATAGTCATTTCTCCTTTTTGGCCTACAAACAACCATGTCTCAAGGACCCATTGTCATAGTTTTCTCCTGCAACTTAACAGAGAGATCCTTCCACCGACAGCAGCAAGGGCAGGAAGCCAGACATTTCTTCATGAAAGGATGTGATGTGAGTATTGTTAATGGTTACACTGTTTCCCTTAAAAATATATGCTGAAGTCCTCACCACCAGTAATGATACATGAACTTGAGTTTATTTTGAAACGGTCTCTACAGATTGAATCAAGGTAAGATGATGTCATTAGGGTGGGCCCTGATCCAATATAATTGGGATCCTTATAAGACGATAGCCATGTGGAAACACATGAGAATACCAGGTGAAGACAGAGACACATGAACACAGCGTGGACAGCACCATGGGACGATGGAGGCAGAGATTGGAGCTATGTATCTACAAGCCAAGGAATGCCAAGGATTCCAACCAGCATCAGAAGCTAGAAGAGGCAAGAAAGGCTGCTCTCCCCCAAGTTTCAGAGGGAGCGTGGCCCCGCTGACACCTTGACTATGGACTTTCGGCTTGCAGAACTATGAGACAAAAAAGTTCTGTTTTCTTAATCAACCCAGTGGGTGGTACTTTTTTTAGAAGAGCCCTAGGAAATTTATACAAATACTACAGGAAGACGAAAAAGGGAAAGATGGGAAGAAAACAAGAAGTGGACATCTGTGTCCTTATTTCCCCTGTCTGGGTTTCTGCCCAGAGAATGTGGGAACGTCAAGTAGGTATATGTGACACCAAAGCACTGGGTAGCGGTGGGGGATCTCAGAGGACTGGGAAGAAGGCTACCGCACAGATGTCACAGATGTCCTGCATCAACCTGGGAGAGGCCTGTGGGGTAAGGTGTCACCAAGAGGCTTAACTTCCCAAGGCTCCCCGAGGTGACTTTGTGTCATTCCCAAGGCCCAGTAAATGCTGGAACCAATAGTATTTTATGTTAGAATTCTACATTTGCCTTGAAGTTCCAATTACTGCTCTTGTTTTTCTCTCCTTCTCTGACTTACAGATTTGTTTTGAAGGAGGTGGGAATTCAATGCCTGATTTTCCAGTGAAGTCACCATTGTACAAGTTGGTTAAGCAATGATTACTTTTCCCTGACATCCCAATTTCTGTTAACGACAGGATCGTTCATTGAGTCGCCCAGGCTTGATATACACATTCAGCTTCAGTGCCCACCTCTCTTAATTGTAATTGTTCTCTAGATCCTTCTGCAATTTGTTAAACACGCTATGAGACCTTCTAACATCAGCCTCCTGCCTGCTTCATTCATTCAAGAAACAAATAAAATTATTACTGACTAAGCAAGAGTCCCTTTTCAGGTATTTGAGATGAAAATGATACATTCCTCCATAGGGTTATGTGATCTATTAACAAGGTTAGATCTCAACTAATTAATTATCCAGCTGCATATATAATTGAAAGTATCATAAATGCTGTGAAAAGAGAGTGAGAGATTTGATAAGGGAACTGATCTAGTCTGGGTGGTGGGTAAAGAGAAGACTTTCAGCGGAAGTGACATTTGATGCAAGATCTTACGAGTAGGAGCTACCTGAGTGGAGCAAGGCAGGTGATGGAGCGGAAGCTGGAGGCAAAACTCTTAGATAAGCCTGAAGGAGGAAATGAGCATGGACGGGACCAACACAGGACATCAGGACGGCGGTGGAGAGCCCGAGGGGAAAGCTGTCTGCAGTTAGGCTAGAAATGATGGCAAAGGACAAATCTATTACCATTTTAAGGATTTTGAGGCTTTAGAAAACAAACGAGAAAGGAGCAATAGGAAATTCTTGTAGAATTTCAACTGAGTGTTGGCATGTAGAGGGCAGCAGCCTTTGATCACCTGGCTTCACTATGAAGAGATGGGAGCATTGGTGCAGGGATTCAAACTGACCTTCAAGCCCCTGTGTCTCAGCTTGGCTGTACGGGGCATCATCTGGGGAGCTGTCAGATACTCTGGGGCCTGTGTCTCCCCCACAGAGTCTCATGAAATCTGTTTGGGTACAACCTGAGCATTTCAATTTTTAGAGCTTCAGAACCACTGTGACTGGAATGTTAGCTTCATGAGGGCAGGCAATTTGTTTTGGTGGGTTTTTTAAGCCTCTTTTGTCACCCTCATCTCTGCCCCCATAGCTAGAATAGTATCTGCTGTAACGCTTAAGAAGGGAAGGAGGGAAGAAAGAGAGAGGGCGGGAGGGGGGAAGGAAATGAATGAACAATTTTTTATGTATGTTCCACTATTTACACTGCTATCTCTAAATATTTTGCCCTTGTCTCTAGAATAAAGCCTACACGTACAGTTATAGTTCCCCCACCCTGTTTCTCTTTCTCTGTCTTTTAAACAGTAGCATCTCCTGGGTTTTAGGTATGCTCATGGCTGCCCAGCTGGACACTACATCTCACAGCTTTCTAGGCAGGTTGCTCTGATCATGTGAAAAAATATTGACCAATAGGATATAATCTCTAGTTACAGGTGCAAGTTCTAAGTTAAGTCTTCAGAGACTGACACAGTTGTCTTTCATCTTTTCTTTCCCCTCCCGTGGCTGAAACATAGACATGGAGTGTAGGAGCCAGTTTCAACTCCGCAGACCAGAGCGACACGCCATGAGAGGGCAGGGAACACGACAGTGCTGTCCAAGGGTTGGCCATACGGAAAAACATTCACATAACAACTAGTTTTCCACTAGACAAAGGAAATAATTTTCACTCTTCAAAGATACATAGTTGAATGTACATTTTATTTTAATAACCAGCCAGGAAAAATAACATTACGATACCAGCAATGTCATATTTTATTTTAATATATGTTTCCCACTAATATTTTAACATCAAAATTCTTGAGAGAGCGTATGTATTTTAGGCCAAGTTAGCATACAGAATAGTATGTTTTTATTATGGGAATCTCATATGACTTCATGATTGTAACGCCAAATCATATTTAATAAGATATCAATTGAGCAAAAGATGCAAGTGGATTTTATACATTCCACGGTTTTCACACGGCATCTTAAGAGGAATGTGCTATGGCCCAGCTTTTGTCACAACTCTGACATCCTTGTTCTCCATGGGGTTTTAGCCCAACCACCTAACTCTTCATTTCTCCAAATGTCCATTGACGGCTGGGGACAGATGGATAATGAAAATGTCTTAGCAGCTCCAAAAAGGAGTTCTGGAGCTATTCTCAGGGTACAGTTCTTTGTCTGTAAATCAAAAGCATCTAAACTCCTTAAGAACAAAACAATACAAAAACTCAGGTATATGAGAACAAGGGGGTGAGTGTTCACACCAGCCTGCACACTCAAGCCTCCAGTTGTTGAATAAGCTGATAGGAATCCTTGCCATCTCTACACTGAAAACTGTCCCTGCCGGGTAGAATTAAGTGTGTTAATGCACCAAAGCCCATCAGACCCTTTATGCGTCTGCACCTGCCAACTCCTGATCCACGCGGGTCGGTGACGTTGGGGAAATGCCATGCACTTAGCCACTTCCTTACAAGTACTTTTCAACAGCTTGCTTGACCTTTCACCCGGAACACCAATGTGGTTGACAGAATAATGCCTTCCCCACTCAAAGATGCCCACATTCTAATCCCAGAACCTATGCACATGTTACTTTATGTGGCAAAAAGGGACTTTATAGAGGTGATCAGGTTAGGTTCTTGAGATTATCCTGGATTACCCAGGTGGGCCCAATGTAATCACAGGTATCCGTGCAAGAGGGAGGGACAGAGGTAGAGGTGATGTGACGATAACAGTAGGGGTTGGGTGATGTGGGGCTGGCTACCAGCTACACCGTGCTGGCAGCCTCTGAAAACTGCAGAAGGCAAGTAGGCAGCTTCCCTCCTTGAGGCTTCAGCAGGGAGACTCTAGGCTAACGCCTGGACTTCGGCCCAGTAAAACCCTTTGTGGACTCCCTACCTCTCGACTTCTGAGACAACAAAACTGTGTTGTTTGAAGCCACTAACTGGCGATTTGTTACATCAGCAACAGGAAGTTATCTTTCTCATGGAAAAAAGTTAATAATGACCCCTGTGATATATCATATGCAAAAATCAACTCACGATGGATAAGATACCAAAGCTGAACTATAAAATCCTTCAAAAACACAGAACATCTTTGCTACCTTGGAGTAGACAAATATTTCATAGACCCAACATATAAAACCAAATTGACTGCATCGAAAATAAAAACTTCTGCTCATGAAACAATTCCTCTAAGAAAATTCAGAGGAGGCTCCAGATGAAGAGAAAGTATTTGCAATACATATATCTGACAAGGGACTTATATCTAAAAAATATATAAAGAATTTATACAACTCAATAAAAAAAATTTTAAAGCTTAAAATACAACAGACTTAAACTTCACAAAAGAAAATATGCAAATGGCCAATAAGTAATGAAAATGTGCTCAACATCATTAGTCATACGAGAAATATAAATTAAACAAAAGCTGTCGAGGCTGTAGAACAACTGAGATGCTCATATATTGTTGGTGGAAAGGTTAAATGGTGTAACTACTTTGGAAAATAGTTTTGCAAGTTCTCATACAGTGAAATCTATACTTCCCATGTGGCCCAGTAATTCTACTCCCTGGTATTTGTTTATTCAAGAAAATAGAAATATTTCTCTACACAAAAACTTGTACTTGAATACTCATAGCAGCTTCATTTAGCCCGAAACTGAAAATAACCCAAATGTCTATCAACAAATAAATGGATGAACAAATTACAGTATATCCATGCAATGGACTACTACTTGGCAGTGAAAACGAATGAATCACTGCTACATGAAACAAGAAGGCTGAATCACAAAAACATGATTTTAAGAAAAGATGCCAGACACAAAAGAGTACATTCTATGTGATTTCATTGTGACAAAGTTCAATAATAGGCAAAAGTAAAATCTATCTATAGTGATAAAAAGCAGATCTGTGGTTAACCGGGGCTGAGGGAGTACTGGTGGGCACTGATTGGAAAGAGGCAAGGAAGTTTTGGGGTGATAGCAACGTTCTCTATCTTGATTGGGGTGGTCATTTCATGGGTAAACACATTTGTCAAGATTCATTTAAGTGGGTGTTCATCACATAAATTATACTCCAATCTAGTAGATTTAATTTCCCTTTAAATGACAATAGTTTTAAGCATACAAGAGGATAGTACTAAAGCTAAATGCTCTCTTTCCCACATCTGGAGCAAAAAATTAAGACTAAGACACTCTATTGTGTCAGAAAGCAAGAGAGTCATTCAAGACAAAGCAGATCTTGTGAAAAGGCACTGGAGCAGGAACGAAGACAGGGCAATGTGGTCATCAAAAGAAGAATAAATGAAGTTGGTGGAAGCTTATTTTATATTTAAAAACCAATGGATTCAGAATGAAAGAGACGAGAGAAGGAACATGAGAATATGAATCTTAATAGATACCACTGGGAGTAAGTGGACAATTGGACTACCAACTTCTTTTCCTGAACATTGTCAATCAAAAGAAAAGAATTAAGCATCTGTCTGGTTTTTCCTGTATAGATTGTATGTCACAGAAACTAAATAGCCCTAGGTGATAAAGAGAATTTCTTATTTACAGAAGAATTCCAGCTAATAAACATGGGGGGGAAATCGTGGAATTAGAAAATCCCTTTTTTAAAACCACAACTGAAATCATCAGCTCAGGCAATGACCATAAGTGAATGAGCAATGACTGAAAACTTACCTTCATTTATTATTATGAAGATATTATATGGATGACATTGAGATGTTCTACCTGAGCCCTTTGATCAATTTAACATCAATCATAGCGGACAAGAAAGTATTGTTCACCTCCTGGGGTGACACAATATGAAGTTGAACTTGATTCTAATCAAGCCCACAGAACTAACATCCATGTACAGAAAATAGGGGGAGGATATAAGAATATGTTAACCACCAGGAAGCAACCAGACAAACCCAGAATATGGGATTGTCTACAGAGAACCTAAACCAGAGTCTGGGACAATACTATGACCAAAAGAAAAATTTAAAGTGGATGAACTCTATTATCCTAACTGATTATCTTATGTTCAAGATTAGGCAAAAAGAGAAACGGAATAGAAAGGAAGTTGTTTGTTTGTAGTCTCAGGTGTTTCCCAGGTGAAATTTGAAACTGGCCCCCATCCGTGGAGGGCAAGGAGGGACCCAAGAGAAAGGCAGACACTCCAGATGGTAGGTGGCAGGCTTAACAAGCAAAGGAACCCATACACGGGGCTTAGGTGGCCACAAGATGAGTAGATTTCTGAACTGCCCACCAGAATCTCAAAATTTTATATAGAGGTCTTAACTGGGTTCAGTCACGTCTTCTGTCCAGAGGCATCAACAACACATCACTATCTCAAGGATGCATCCTTGAAACAGCTCCTACTATGGAAAGAAGGTACATTCCAAGGACAGGGGAGAGAGAGAGGAGTTTCTGATTCCCCGGGTCCAGCT
Source organism: Rhinolophus sinicus (assembly GCF_057876585.1). Taxonomy (NCBI): domain Eukaryota; kingdom Metazoa; phylum Chordata; class Mammalia; order Chiroptera; family Rhinolophidae; genus Rhinolophus; species Rhinolophus sinicus. Next base: position 209,575,450 of record NC_142501.1, read on the forward strand.
CACAGGTCAAACTGGAGGTCACATCCTCTCGATGACCTCCTCCACAGGAGTCCAGAGTTTATCACATAATAAAGGTTATATGTTCAAGTCAGTGGGAAAATTATAAAATAGGCAATAAGTGGTTTTGGAAAAATTAAATAAATATTTAGGAAATAATGATAATAAAGGTGTTTCTACCATATCATAAAAAATTGATGGAGGAAGTGAGAACGTAAGCATAAAAATACTATTAAATGTAACAAAAAATAAAGGAATACCTTTCTAATTTTGGAATAGGAAAGGCCTTCCTCATTAAAGTATAAAATTCAAAATCCATAAATGGAAGTATTGATCATTTTTTAAAAATTATTAAAACTAAGGTATGATTTTAAAATTTAAAGTCAAACGCTTAACTGGGCAGTAATGTTTTCAAGTTACATAAATATTCAAAGCATTAGTTTACAGACTATATGAAGAACTACAAATCAAAAAAAGAGATACAAATACCCTAAGGAAAAGTGGGCAAAGGATATAAAAGATCAATTCATACAAAAGGAAAAATATGAGAAATTAGCACACAAATATATATTCAACTTTGCAACAATATGCAAATAAAAATAATAAAGATATATAAATAATTATAGCAATAATGTAATAAATAATAATAATGATTATACATAATAAAGATGTAATAAATATACATAATATAAATTATATAATAACATGTAATTATAAGTAGAGATATATCATATAATATATATATATGTAATACAAATATATAATTTTTCAGCTCACAGAATAGGGTTTCTTATAGTTTTTCAGCTCTTCTTCTAGTGGGTACTTCTTAGGAGTAAGGCATGAAACCCTAGTAAAAGCTGCAAAGCTTTTTATATCCTAGATTTGAAGTTCCCAAACATCACTTCTGTCATATTCTTTTGGCCAAAGCTACTTACTAAGGCCAACCCAGATTCAAGGGAAGGATAATTAAACTCTAACTTTTGACATGAAGAGTGGCATGTGAGTGCAGATAGGGAAGAAAAACAGTGGTGGCCATCTTTAATTTCTACATTACACAAATTTTTTCTCATTACTCAATCTATTCAGAATTCAGATATGGAAGAAGAGTTTTTTTATCAGGTTTCTGCAAACCTACAACGAAATTATTTATGGGATTCTACATGCTCTTATGAAGGGCATTGGGTAGCATCAGTTAAAATAAGAAATGGCATACCCACCAATATAAATTCTAGGATCCCTCTGAAATATTTGTTCATGCATGCACCCTGATAAAAGTGAACTGGCATCTTAAGATGCTTAACCACAGGGCTGGGAGGACTAGGAGTGGAGCTGGGCCCCTTGTTAACTCTCTAGTCCTGACTTCCTGTTAAACTTCGTGGTAACTTCTGGGAGAGGGATGCTAATAAATAGAGAAGCCATCTTGGAATCAGGGCTTTTTGCACCTGGGCGGCAGGTTGGAACCCTGGTCAGCAAGTATTCCTTCACGCACTCCTGGGGTGACCCCTGGGGTGACCCCGTTTCTTTTTTCTTTCCCTGAATAAACCGTTCTTTTGGTGGATTTTCTGGAGAATTATTTTTGGCCAGTTGACAACCAACCCATAGAGGTTTGTACAAAGATGTCTGTGTCTACATTATTTGGTATGGCAAGCAATGGAAACAGTGGATATGATCACCACTGAGGTGATAATTAAAAGCGATGGTATATCCAAACAATGAAATACTGTGCAAAAGTTCAAAAGAGTAAGGTATGCAAATGACATGGAAAACCTTTCCACTTACTCTGTCATTTGCATTTTACATACAATAATAATACTAATAATGCAAATATTTTAATAAGTTCATATATATATATGATTTATAAGACTACATAATTTTAAGAATGGTATGTTCTTGGGAGAATAATGGGAGAAGGCTGTCAAGGACATCTTTAGTTTAATCTTCACTTAATGTTTTATAATAAGAACATTCTTATATTACTTGTATAATTTTTAAGTAAATTTTTATATATATAGTAAACAGGGAAGTCATGAAAGGATTTGACATGATGCCACTGGCTGGAAGATGGAGGGCACCTGTGGCAAGGAATGCGGGGAAAGCTGAGGCTGCCCCCTGGTGGGCAGCCAGTAAGGAAATGGGAAACTTCAGTCCTGAAGTCACAAGGAACTGAATTCTGCCACTTTCTTGTGCGTTACAAGAGCTTTACTTTCCCTGGATTTCACCCACTAATTGCCAGATATATCCCCCAATCATTGTGACAAGCAAAGACAACCTCTAAGACTTCCATGTGCCCCCGAGGGGGTGACAGCACCAATGGATGAGAACCAATGAAGCTCAACCCCATTTTTTTCAGATAATGAAAGTGAGCACTAGAGAAAGGGGCTTTAAGAAGGTCTTCCAGCCCCTTAATGTCAGAGCAAAACATACCCAGGGGAATCCTAGTGCCCTGTCTGTTGCAAACATGTTACCTAGGATATTTTTTTACTAAGTCACTTGTCATCGAGTTACTGTGAAAGGTTTTGGGCCCCCATGTCTCCCTCCCTCACTTCCTTTGAGTGTTTTCTCATATGTCACCTTCTCAGAAAATCCTTCACAAGCCTTCTATTTAACATTGCCAACACCCATTACCAATACTCAGGATTATCATCTTCCATTCCTGGTTTCTTTTTTTACATAGTACTTAGTAATACTTTTGAACAGACTATACAATTTACTTTTTTTTTTTTTTTTTTTTTTTTGGTGTGGCGGGGAGGCTACCTAACTTACACTAGACAATAAGCTCAAGAATGAAGGACTTTATCTGTTTTGTTCACTGACGTATCTGATTCTTGTATTATTTCCTGACACTGGGTAGGCACTCAATATTTACGGAATAAATAAATGAGTAAAACTATTATCCTGAGTATTCTATATACGAGGTCAGACAATTAAGTTTGTGAACTTTCCACTGTGTAAGTGCACGGAGAAAATAAGTAATTATTTTCTCTCCTGTTTGGAGAGAAAAAAATAAATTTTAGAATGTATTTAAAAAATATTGTATTTGCTAATAAGTATTTCAGAGAAAAAAACTGCAAAACTATGGTGAGGAATATGAAAATCAAGTATAGTCAGTAAGGAATTTTTGTGTTATATTTTATAAAGCTAAAGTATGTAATGAAATTTGTTTTATGTTCTCGATCAGAAATATTTTACTTTCATGTAAAATCAAGGCATGAATTATGTATTTATATTATATAAATGAAGTATGGATGAGCTCAGAGAGTGATAATATGCATTCAGATTCTTTTTAATTCTGCAGCAAATTATTAGTCTACATTTTTTTCTCTTGCCTGATACCTCTCTAAACTAATAAGGTCAACAGTGGGATTTTTCTTAAAAAGGAATGCTGGATTCAAAAAAGTTAATACCGGTAGATGGTCTCAATTTAATCTGTTTTAAAGAAAAACAATGAGCACATGACAGATGTCAGTACAGTTTTATTTTGGAAATATAAAGATAAACTCAGTTTGGTACTTGACCTTGAGCAGTTTCTTTTCTGTTGGCACTGGGAAGATGTGTGCATAGAAAATACTGTCAACAACTGAGAGTGTATATGAGGTGTGATAAAAAAAATGTTCTTGCTCATTTCTATCTTTTTTCTCATAAATGCAATTTTTTCCTGAAAAACAAAAAGGATGTCAAGACATAAGTTTGCTGCCCTCCTGAATATTTTAATCTGAGAATTCAGTGTTAAATTGAGTGAAATTGCACTAAAATGTCCTCCATAATTTATAAAAAGTGATTTGAACACGTTAGGAACATTTTTGTTCTTATATAAAGTCTGTGTGTTTTTTTTTAAATGTAAAATAGGTTTTCTATTACATAGGGTGGCTGGCAACTAACCAAACATTTCTTTGCATTGTTATAATGACATTTTAATACAAAGGGTCACATTATCATCAACCCCAGGGACATCTGCAGTATTTACCTGAAAGGAAGATGATTTTTTCCAAGTAATTTAACTCAAAAACCAAGGATCGATGTTTGCTGGAGGGAGGGGGCTTATATTTCATACACTAGCATCATCTCATGGTGGAGAACGGTAAGACCGGGAAATCCTTTTAGTTCGATTAGGAATCACTCTGTAAGTTTCAAGACCATAGCTATTGAAATGGATATGGAGGTACTTTCGGTGCCTACGGGAATATGATTGATAAATTTACAGAATTAGGGGTGTACCAGTGTGCACAACAGATTTGAAATATCTTAAAGGGGAACAGGGGAACCAGTCAGAAAAATAATAGAGTAAGACCAGGTCTGGATTAGATATTGGCCTCAAGGTTGAATACTTTCTATATTGGATGATCGCACTACAGACGTCTGTTTTGTGCAGGCTCAGGACTCATTGATTTCATATCCCTCACAATGGGAACCCCGTAAGAGATTATCCAGAGGGCTCTATTAGTGAAATGTGTATCTGGGCCAGAAAGCAGTGGGAAAGGAAAGGGGGAAAGGCGCGCAGATTCAACAAACAGTGCTGGGGAAGGAACGTGACCTACTAAAGAAGTATAATAAAAGGTTATGAAACCCAGTTGAGTCCTCCTGAAGGCACATAAGAACAGAAGAGGGAAATTGAGCAAATAGAAATGCTATTTTCAGCATAGAATACTTAAAAGTCCAGGAAAGGCTGTTTCTTGAGGGACAGAGGGCAGAGGTGTTGGAGCCCTAGGGGCCCCTAGGAGCACATGCTTCAGAAACATCAATAACCTCAGTTCAGGAATCTGCTGACGGTGTTGGAGTTCCAGCTGAAACAAATGGAGGTCTCAGCCAGGCCCTGCCCAGGAAGCAGATTTCACAGCCCCACGGGAAATTGTGGAAGAGTGGTGACAACATCCTCAGGACTAAGAACGCCTGCTTAAGAGAGAAGAGTCACCCTGTCGCCTGAAAAGCTCAAACTCAGGAAAGTTCAGCGGTTTCCGAAACAAGAAGCTCAAAGGGAAAACGGAATATAAGAGGCTTTGATTAAGTCGGAAGGAAATGAAACACGTTTCAATCAAACCTGGTGATAGGGGTTGACACCATGTAGATTTCTAAACTTTGAAGAATAATTGCTAGCATTTATCCATTGCCTTCTGTGGGCTGGACACTGTTCTGTGTTACGCAGGAAGAGCTTATTTATTTCTCACTACTCTCTGATCAGGTGAGAACCACTTTTAATCCTTTTTTTTTTTTTTTTTAACCGATGAAATTCAGGCGCTGAGAGCATGTAGCCTGCCCAAAGTCACACAGCTAGCAAGAGGAGGAGCTGGGATACAAGCCCACAAATTCTGGCTCCAAAGAAAGCACTCTTCCTTACCAACCAAGGAAGGAAAGAGTCTTCAAGACAGGGTAGCTTTTCTGCCATGCTATGGGATATGCATGGTGCCAAATTAAACTCTATCAAAAGAAACCTTCCCCTAAAGTAAATTACACTATTCCAGAAAACGCATAGGCTGACATCTTGGAAGACTAAAACTAAGATGGTCTCTTTTTGGTGTGACAGACTCTGGCTAACCATCCCTATAGCCAACTCTGCTATCTCCCTACCATCTTCCCAGCCTGAGATGGTCCTGTGGCATCGTCCCAGCCAATGAGATTCAAGCAGAAAAATTCTGGTTCAACTTCCAGGAATGCTTTCACTTGCCTGACAGAAAGAGAAATTCAGCTGGCGTGATTTCATGCACTGCCCTGTATTGTTCTCCCATCCTGGAATACAAATGTGACGTCCGGAGGGGCAGCAACTACCCAGGGCCATGAGGAGAGCCACAAGCTGAGGATGGACCCACGGGAGTAGAGGACCCTGAGCCCTTGACAGCGTCCTCCAACGTCTTGCCCAGCCCTGGACTGGCTGCCTCTGACCCTTTAGTTTGGAGGACAAATAAAGCCCAATCATTTAAGAAAAACAAAAAGAAATAAAATTTTTAAAATTATTTAGAAGCCACTATGCCTCATGCCCTCTGTCTCCTCTCTTGAGATAATCACTACAGCTGACAACCGTCCACATTCACACATGTAACTAGGTCACATTCACTGTGTGTTTGTGTGTGTTTTATCCATTCCTCTATGTATTAGCACTTGAGTAGTTTCCAGTTTTTACTATTATGAACATTGCCCAGCTACAACAACCACTGCTCATGGCCACACAGGAGCCAAATAGCCCCGCTCCCCCAGCCCCCTCCTCTGGCCACACATGGTTATTTTGAAGCAATTGAAAAGTTTATATCGTTTCACCTGTGAAGATTATTTTGAGGAATAGAAATTCTTAAGTTTAATGTGTCCATATTGACCAATCAGTTGGGGGTGGGGGTTCTTTTAGAGTGGTTCTAGGGAAAAAATCTTTCTACTCCAAGTTTATAAAGAAATTTTTCTCTTGTTTCTACAATCCTTTATTTTCCCCTTTTACATATAGGCCTTAATTCATCTATAACTGGTTTCTGCATAGGGAGATTTAATTTTGTCCGTTTAGTATGGTTACAAGTTGTCTCTAGGGCATTCAGTAAACATATCAGATCACCACTGGTCTGCACCACCACATCTGCCATATTTAGAGCTTCTGTGTCTAATTTTCTGTTGTGTTTTACTGGCTCATATTTCACCAATAACCCCGTGTCCTACATCCTTTAGCTTTAGAATCTGGTAGAACAAGTGGTCGCCTTGTTCTCCTTCTGGAAGGCCATGCTCTTCTTAGACTTTGCATTTCCCATGTAAACTCAAGAATCCGCTCATCATATTACACAGTAACTATGATTTGGATTGACTTGCGTAGTCAATCAATGTTGACAAAATTGGCATCTATACAATATTGACTCTATGAATCCATGAGCATAATACACATCTCCACTTTTAGTTCTTATTATATTTAAGTAGAGTTTTGTTATTTATTTTCTTTAAAGGACTCGTATGACTTCTGTTGTACTTACTGTTAGGTACTTATATTTTTATGCTTCTGTAAACTTTCAAATTCAACTTCTGTTTGTTGATAGTATATAGAAATATAATTGATATTTATACTGCTTTTGTATCTAGCAGCCATGCTAAATTTTTACTAATTCTAATATGGTATCTATAGTTTCTTTTAATATTTGTAGTCATCTATTGGTACATAATAAATTATCCCCAAGTCGAATGGCTTAAAACAATAATAGTCATTTATTATTGCTTTCTGTGGGTCAGGAATTCAGATAAGATACAGTGGAAATGGATGTCTCTGCTCTGTAATGTCCTCAGCTGACAGCTGGGAGCTGGAATCATCTGATGCCTTGTTCACTTTCCAGCAATTGATGCTATTAGCTAAGACCTTAGCTGAGGCTGTCAGCTGGAACACACCCATGTGTCCTCTCCTTATGTCCTGGGCTTTCTCTCAACATGGTGGCCATGTTCCAGAGGCTAGTATCCTGATAGAGAGAACCATAGCATTATTTCTGCTGGGTTCCATTGGTCTAGGTGGTCACGAATGCTCTCCCAGATTCAAAGTGAGGGAACACAGATGCCACCTCTCCCAGGATGGACTGTCAATCACACTCCACGCTGCATAATATGAGATGGCATTGAGGAGGGCCATACTAGAACATACAACTTGTCACAATATTGTATACACAGGGGAATTATCTGCAAATAATGACAGTTGTGTTTCTCCTTTTACGATCCTTTTTTCTCTTTGCCATAATACACTAGGCGGTAACTTTAATACCACGCTGAATAGAAGGGCTAGGAGGGAGGCTTTGTATTTCTTCATCCCCATCTCAAAGGGAATGCTTTTAAACATCCCACCATCAAGAATACTTTTGCTTTAGGTTTTTGTTCTGGTGCACACGACAGTGAAACACCTGTGTCCCCCAGAGAGAAAGGATTTGTTGCCCACCTGTGGAAATTCTTTCAGCAGACATCTTGCAGCTGTCAGCCCTTCAAGGTTTGCCTCAGTTGCAGAGAGCTGACCCAACTGAGGCCAGAAAAACAGCCTGCCTCAGGAGGCTCAGTAAGGCGGGGGTCTGAAAACCTGGCCATTTTGGCCAGTTCTGGGCCCTGAGCTCCCCACTGTGTTTTCTGAGGCTCTGTCAGAACTGCAGCACTGTGCACATCTTCTGACAGGTCTTGCTTCCACCCACTTCCCTTCACAGATATTAACCCCCCCAAAAAAAAATCTTGCAGCTCAAACACCAGCATCTGCTTCCAGAAAACCCATCCTGCAACCATTGCACAGGGAGGGGGAGGGTAACGTGGGCAATAATAGGAGATTTGGGGACGGGTGGCCCACTGCCTGACTGGAGAGCACCCTGGTAGGAGGTGGAACACAGAAAGCTTTGGCAGAAGAGAGTGGTCCAACTGTTACAGCATTTGCTGAAGGTGAATTCTGAGAATATTTAGAGGAAAGACCATGAATTACAGGGACAGATGTAGGAGGCACTTGAGATATCTGGAGAAAATGGCATCTATAAGGATGAGGGATTGGATGGCACATTACTTCGTAGGGTTGCCCTAACCGAATACCATAGACTGGGTGGTTGAAACAACAGATATTTATTTTCTCACAGTTCTGGAGTCTGGAAGCCCAAATCAAGGTGCAGCAAGGTTGGTTTCTGGTGAGAGCTCTCTGTTTGGCTTGTAGATGGCCCCCTTCTCACTATGTCCTCACATGGCCTTTCCTGTGTGCGCAGGCACTGGTATCTCTTCCTCTTATAAGGACAGCAGTCCTATTGGACTAGGGCCCACCCTCAAGACCTTATTTTACCTTAATTGTATCCCTAAAGGCCATCTCCAAATACAATCACATTGGGGATTAAAGCTAAAACACATCAATTTGGGGGGAACACAATTCAGTCCAGAGGCGATTGCTGTTGCAAAGCACCACTGATGCCCCACAAAATGATAACCAACGGCTCAAGTGAGTAACAGACACTTCATAGGAAGCCAGGTGTGAAAGCTAGGGGCCTCTTTGCTTGCATACAGAGCATAAGACAGAGGAAGCCGGGCGGATTTCAGTGGTGCACTCCAGGCTACTGCAACCCAGCCCTTGCCCCATGCAGACTCCTGTCACCATAGACACTCCAGCAACGGTTCCTCCCATCAGCCCCGTTTTCTGAGGGGAACTTTAGAAAAGGGACATAAATGGGACAAACCACAGCCCCCATTGCTGCAGTCAGGCTTAGGGCTGCAACTAGTGCAGGTTGTCAGTGTCCTGGATATCCGCTGAGCAGGCTGTGGTGGCTTACCTGGAGACATGACCCAACCCCTCATCCCTGGGGGTCAGAGCCACACTCCTCCATGCATGATCGCAAATCAATCAACCAGTTCTCTCTCTTGTTGTGTAACGATCGCCCTCATTCCCACTGAAGAGCAGTGTCGATGACCCACCCAGGGTGGTGCCCCCTTCCCTGGCTATTTCAAGTTGTGCTGTCGTGCACAATCATACACATACCCCTCTTAGATTTTGTCCATAGATCTTGATATTTACCTGGAAGTGGGAATTCCAGGTCAAAGAGTAAATATGCATGCAATTTTCATCGCCAAATCCCCCTGTAGAGGTGCTGGTCCATTTTGGATTTATACCAACAGTATGTGAGGATTCTTGTTCCGACAATGTTGTCAAAGAGTGCTGTAAAAATTATACAGATTTTGGTGTTTTTGTTGTTGTTGTTGTTGTTGTTGTTGTTGTTTTAATGTTTCAGGCCAACGTGGTTTGAGGAAACCTGAGCTATGCAAAGACTAGCATGACAGCTCGCGGCCGTACTAGTTCTATCCGAGCATCCGTGGAGGCGATCTTTCCCGGCGGCTAGAAGGGTCTCCCACATGACTTGACTTCCAAGCAGAAGTCATCGATAAAGCTAGTGTTTAATGCCATATTTGACCCCTCCCAACGGGTCCATTTCCTGCTTCCTAAGACTTTGAAGATGCAAGAATTTCATTCAGTGAAGTGATGGCAAAGAACAGTCAGAGTTTTACAAAGAAGATGCACACGGACAACCTCTCTTTGCTAAGGGAGAAGGGGAAGTTCAGGGAAGAGGTGACAGGTGCCAGATTTCACCAGAGCTGACTATGATTTTCCTCAGAGAAGCCTGGACATTAATATATTGAATCAGAAATCACCAGAACTGCCGGAGACTTTGGTCATTATTCACCTCTCCCATTATAAGGAAATGATGGCTTCTTTCAAAGACAAACAAAGCTGGATACAAGCTAAAGTGGCAAGAACAGATTTTAATTAGTAATATACTATTGTAATGGAAAAAGAGCCCAGCGTGGTCAGAGATCAACTTGGATTTGTACAAAGGTGACAGGTGTTTTAAAGGGAGAGTGAGGGAAAAGGGGGCGGAGAATCGGGGGCTCAGCCGAGTCGGGGAAGTGGAAAATTATGGAGAGCAGGAGGGAGAGACTGATCCATGAGCAATCCATCTGGGTTTGCTCCTACCCTCCCACAGAGGCCGGGGGACAGGTCCCTTCTTCAGGTGTTAAGTGGAACGGTCAATTCTTTTGGCAGCCTTGAATTTTCTCAGGCTGAGCCTTCAAGTGGGGCTAGGGTCATGCTAGGGCCTTGTGCTGTGAGAAACTACGGTAGTGTTTGTCCAAATCGTTATAGGCCAAGGTTGGTGCCTAGAAGAGGGCTTAGAGGAGTCTGGCTAGAGTGAACTGTTGTCACCTCTAAGGATCAAACACATGGCCAAAGGTCACCTAAGAAAATAAAGTAAGAGACTAGACCAGGACTCTCACTTCCAGTCTGCCACTGGCTGGTAACATATTATTGGCAGAAAGTGCCCACTTACAAAGATTAGAGCCCCCAAATATAGAAAGCCAGCGACTTAAGCCATTCCAGCCAACATAAAATAATAATATGAATCTTCCTTTCTCTCACTCTGATGAAAGTGACATATGGAGAGGCCTCTTTCTCAGCACACAATCCATAATTTCAACAGAAATGCTGCCTACTTCCTCATTAGCTAAATTGTATTCGTTGCAGAAAGCAGCTTTTGGTAGCAGTATCGATCAGCAGGAAGTAAGATGGAAAAAATTAACACAACTTGAAAACTCTAGGCTCTGGGGTATAACTCGCCATCTGGGAATGACTTATTAGGAAAGGAATGAGGAAACACTGCCCATATATTACTTTCATTTTACATATGCACTCGGTCCTCATTAATCTGAGCCCACCAACGTGGAATTTGTGATAATTCAGAAGTGACATGCCCAATCCAAATGTTCCATGCAAGACATTTAACTTGAAACCTTAACATTTCTAATGCAAGTCAGGTGTGTTTCCCTCCACTTCTGTAATCGTTTTTATGTGTGATCATGCATATGACACCCACAATGCACACACTGGGCAAAATGAATGTATTTAATTTCTTTTTTTATTAATTCTTACATTTTACTTGGTTTGATAATTTTATCCCCATTTCCTCATTTTAAATTAATACTATTTTATACAATAAGAACAATTCCGTTTTTATCGTGTCCTGTTATCTCAAACACTTCTTTTTGCGTAACAGAGAGATGTTTTAAAATAAATGGTCAAGGTGAAAATGCAGTCAAACAAGGGTCTTAGTTATAGTACCCTCCTCTGACCAATTCACAGAAAAATACTACATAAAACATTTGTTATTGAAAATCCACAGTAGCTTTCCTTTTGTGCTTTCTAATAATTGAACAATCAGCACTCTACAAATAATTTTTTAAAATTACACTCTCCTAAATCCATTATCCAAGTTATTTTAATAATCTTCTGTCTACTTACAATTTCAAAATTGTTTTTATTTCACTCTGTTTCTTTAAATCAGTTCACTCCTTCCAATGAAGCTTACATGGGTTGACTAACGACGCAAAAGAATATGAATTGACCCAAATAATTGAGAATTTGAAGTTAATTGGAGAGGGGATCTATCATGAGGTTGGAACAATGGTAGGAGGTAAACAGCATATAATTATTCATTTCTTCCATCCACACTTCTTCTGCGTGTTTAGTATAAAATTCCAATTTGTTGTGAAGTGATTTCAAATTACAGCTAATTATCAACTATATGTAAATGCTTTTATTGCAGCAAATATGTAACAAATATCTCCACATCAGAGCACTATGTTGGGGGAAATCCAGAGAAATAAGAGGCACAGTCCTGCCATCCTAAGGATTTGTGTTCCAGTTGGAGGAGAAAATGGAAAATGGATATAGAAATAATGGATTCGTGTATTCATTTCCTGTGGCTACTATAACAAACTACCACAGGCTGGGTGGCTCCAAACCACAGAAAGTCATTCTTTCATGGTTCTGAAGGCCGGACATCCAAACCGAGCTGTCAGCAGGCCTGTAGGGCTCTAGAAACTAGCAGAGGCTCTTTTCTTGCCTCTTCCAGCTTCTGTTGGCCCTCACCTTCCTTGGTGATCAGTGGTTTGTAGCTATAATACATCACTCCAATATCTGTCTCCATCTTCACATGGTGTTCTTCTCTGTGATGCAGCATATCCTTCTATCTGCTTATAAGGACACCAGTCATTGGAGGTAGGGCCCACCCTAACCCAGTATGACCTCATCTTCATTATAGTTTCAGAGATCCTATTTCTCAGGTCACATTCTGAGGTTCTGTAAACATAAATTTTAGAGGGACACTAGTCAACCCTCTACAGGTAGTAAAAATAATCCAGTTAGGGAAAAAGGGGTACAGCCTGAATGGAGGGAGACCCCTGTAAGTCCAGAGCAAGATGGACTAGAAGGCATAATACTCGGCATCATGAAAAACAGGACCGTGCGGGCTTTTATCACCCAGGCCCAGCCTGCCTGCCCATCCCCACACTCTACCACTTTTCTAGCCAAAAAACATTTACTCTGGTCACACAGAACTTCTCACTCTTCCTGGGCGACATGGTAATCGTTTAAACCTCTGCAGAGTGGTAAGTGAATATGTTTGTCTCCGTAATTTCTGTTGCAATCCCAAAGCTGGGACACTAGAGGACAATTGTCTATATGTCCTGTAGAGGGCGCTAGACCTGCCCAGAGACGGACAAAACAAGTCCTGAGACCTATAGCCCAACACTCACCACCAACCTGACTATAAGAGATGCCCAGAGATTCATTAAGCAGATTGACTGGAGAGGTTTCTCCGAGAAAGTTGTCATTCTAGAAGGATGGCTAGAGACATCATTGTCTTCCTCTCTCTGGGAATGTGAAAACAGGTATGTGAGGGGGCCTTGACTTCCAGTGCTGACCGTGGGCTCCATGGAGCGCAGTGAGGGAGCTTCCTCATAAAGTGATTTGTGCCTGAAAGTCGCAGGGCCTTGGGAGGTGTTGGACGCTTGCCGACAGGGGACAGACTGCCTGGGGCTGCCCCAGCAGCAGACAGAGGAAAGAAAGCTACAGAGGGCACAAGGCAGCAAGGGCTTGCTTCCTATGGCCTAGGGGACAGTGGCATTAGTGTTGTCTGAAAGGACCCTCTCCAAAAGGTCTTCCCACAGGGGAAAGTAGACACCTGCAGCGAGCAACTGGAGGCCTGCCACCAGAAGTAGGAACTGAGGCAGCGTTAAAAGCCATTGCAGAATCAAGCATCTCCCATCTCAGGAAATACTGCAAACAGAGGATCCCAGCTATTGTACTATAAGGAACTCCTAAAACATCCCACGAGGGAAGAGTTGGCATTTTAGACATTCACCATGTCAAAGAGCATTGAACAGTTAAGGGAGAACTACAATTGCACCATCTACATAAAACCAGACCATTTTTTCCCCTTCATCCACCCTCATTTGTCAGTGGAGCAGCCAAACAGCAGATCCGACAAGGGGTAGGGAGAATGGAAGAATTATCAGGAAGGATAAGCTGGGTTATGCTGTGGTAGCACACACACACACACACACACACACACACACACACACACCCCACAATTCACATATACAGGAGACAGAAAGAAAGAAGTAATGAGAATTAAAGGAAGGAAGAGGGAGGAAGGAAGGAAAAAGAGAAGGAAGGAAGGCAGGAAGGAAGGAAAGAAGGGAGAGAGAAAAGAAGGGAAAGAGAAGGAAAATAGCAGACCCAATTTCCCTAAAACCATAATTTACACCTAATTACACCAATAATGATGCACTCTTATTTTAATGGAAAATTTGATTGTATGATTTTTAACAATTAGAATGTAGCAGAGAGTGGTATTATTCAGAAGCTAATTACAAACGATGGTAGTTAGAAAGTCAGAGGAGAAATCGCAGATCATTACCCTGTTCTCCTGAAGACCCCCACCCCCACCCTGAGACTCCTCTGGACGCAGCATTGATTGTCCCCGAGATCCGTCTTTGCAGGAGGTGCTCTGAGTTCACCTTCCCAGATGGCAGAAAGGTAAAAATGAAAGAGCCAGGGCTCTGGAGTAAAATAAAACAGACCAAAATATAAGCACAAATGCCAATCTGTGACTGCCTAGGTGCAGAACAGAGACTCGTTTACCCTCCCCAAACTCCCATGCCCCATCTGCTATAGAAGGGTGGGGACACCTTCCCAGAGGGCTGTTGGGTGTATTGCCCAGAAAGCATTAGCACTCCAAGTGCAGGGCTGGCCCCCAGTGTGTGGCGGTGGCAGCTAGAGACGGTGGAGGCAAGGCCCCGCAGAGAAGGTGTTTGTGTGTGGACATTGCCATGGGGCATTCGTATAGCTGAGCAATAACAATGATGGTGAAGTGATCATCTGTTTACATTTTGAAATGGTCACCCAGACTTCCAAGGGACTGGCTGGGGCAGAGAAGTCATGGGGACACTAGCTGCCATTGTGTTCATGTTCCCATCATTAAGTGATGCCCTGAGACTGGAACACCTACAAAAGCAGTCAGCTGACAGTAGGAAATGCTACGGGGGGAGAGTGGGGAAGGGGAGGAGACTGACTCTAACATGTCCAGTGTGTTAAATGGCTTCTCCATGCTCTTGCGATAAAGACAAAAGCTTCTTGCGGCCTGTGTGGGCGGGCCCTGCCCACCTGCCCCATTGGGTGTCCGACGCTCCACTGCCGGGTCCTGGTCCTGCAGCCACACAGAGGAAGCACGGGACAACTGAGGAACTGAAAGACCAGGTTCGAACCTTTCCACATGATGTCCAAATGTCAGAAACGATCCTCACGTCTCTTCTCCCAGTGAGTGCCCACCGCCTTTCAGGTCAAACGCCATGTATTTATGTGACTATTTTATTAATGATTCTTGAGACTCCTTTCGATTATAAACTCTAAGAAGACAGGAACCGAGTCAGTTTGCTCAGAATTGCATCCTCAGTTCTTATTATCATATCTTCCATGTAAAAAGAGCTCAACACACATTGGAGGGGTGAGTAGATGGACGGTGAATGGATGTCTTACCCAAAAGCATGGTGTATGTCCTTGGCCCAGGCATTTAGCCATCTCCACTCCTGAGGACAGGTAAGTACAGGGTGTCCCGAATCTAGGTCTGACACCAGTTTGCCTTATCCTCTCGGGTTCCAAGGTCACCCTGACCTGGGACTCTCTCCATGCCCTGTCGGCTTTTCTGTCCTGGTTTCTCTCCACTTGCCTGGCTTGAGACCCATGAGCACCTTCACTGTGATGCCCTCTACTTTCTAACAATCTTCCTCACTGTCTTTTTGTGGAATAGAGGCAGTTTTGATGCCGGATCTATATGGGTCCGAAGGCCGGCTTTCCCAATAATACGCCACATGGTTTGGGTTGAGTTATTTGCACTTTGTCAATCCTCATAATTACTATGAAATTATATATCACTATCCTCTTTGGGGAGATTATGAGCAATTTATGGGGGAAAAATAGAGAAACAATGTTTTATAGAACTTAAAGGAATTTTCCCAAGGTTAAAAAGGAATGAAGTTAAAAAAAAAAAAAAAAAAGAAAGAAAGAAAAAAACACAAAACTTGGGTTTCTAACTAAGTCCAGTATTTTTCCCCCGTCTGCATCACAATTTCTACATTTTTTAAAGTTCAGGATATTTTCCATTGTTATCCGAGGATTACAGCACACTCAGGCACATACACATCTGTTCCTGTTCTTAATTTAAGCTTTTCTTCATTGCTTCTGCTCCATTTAAGTCCGCTGCTCCTAGCTACTAAAAGAAAAAAGGAGTGAAATAATGAAGAGACGTGGAACAAATGAAAAGAGATGTCATATCACAAGAAATCTTGATTACTTTACTTTAAATGCTGTGTTATTGCAGAATGTGTGTGGGGAGCTTTGGAGAGAAGTATTCACAAAATTAGCCAAGGTTAAATAATGAGTATGAATATGCCCAAGCCGAACAGATTATAACATTTGAAGAGAAATTTTACAGAGAATGGAGAAAATTGTTATAAAATTAAAATTAATGATAATAAGTCTGACATTCATGTGTTAGCTTAGACCAACATGGATATGAGGGAAATGGTGCATCCTGCAGGGGAAGGGAGGTGGGATACGGGTATGACACTGACTGACGCCTCCTACGTGTCTCCACGCTGCTTAGGGCGCTCTTCACATGTAAACTCTCAGGTCAAGTTCAAATTTCTCACACTTCCTCTGTATCTCATCCTCCCAGGGCTACGTCCAGTTCTACTTTCCCTTTGCAGTCTTTTTGTTCCATACTCGGAACCAGTGGTGACTGAAGACAGGACACATGATCAGGATGGTGCATTTGAAAGGCAGAGACTGACAGCCGAGTGGACTTACACTTGTATTCTGGCTTGGTCTGGCTGCATGAGACTGTGTTTTTTCAGTCTTAGTTTCCCTGTTTATACCATGATGATAAGAAGCCTTTGTTGCAAACTTGTGGGGAAGATTTATTGCAGTCTCACACATTGGAACAATATTTAACACCTTGTTTGCCGCTTAATTGGGGGTCTTTGTTGCAAGCAATGGCAGATGACTCTGGATGCTTACATAGAGGAAAAGGGTTCTTTCAAAGACACTGGGCAGCTCCTTCATTTGTGGAAAAGATGGAAATTAAAATCACTACAGATTCCCAGCAATGTCCTAAACAAAGTCTGATGAAAAAATGCTACTGCCTGCAGAGAACTAGAGCAAACTTCCCTAACTGCAGTCATTGAATAATGGTAAAATATAGGATTACAATTTCAATAAACCCCAGCCATTGATCTAACAGTTACATTTCTAGGAGGCTTCTGAGGGAGGCGCGCAGGCGTGTGCATGGGCCAGGCCTCAGGCTTTCATTCAGCAACACCTAAATTCTGGCGGCTTCCTCAAGGTCCATTACTGAGCAAACGATGCAGTCTGTTCATCTGTGTTATGGAGTATCATTCAGACATTTTTTTTGTTTTGTTTTCTTTTGTTTTGTTTTCTTTTGTTTTGTTTTAAGGAGGCACAAATATATGCACAGATATAGAAACATATTCATGATCTATTATTTTTTAAAAGCAAACAGCTATATTTCTATTTGCTAAAGCCTGGGAACTGTGTGTATGTCTGAATGCATGTGTGTTGGGTAAGTCTAGAAAGATGCCCAACAGTGAGTAATAGAACGTCTTGAAAGTGGCAGTGGCAATGACAATGGCGGAGAAGCAATGAGAATGTGAGAGAGGTAAGAACAGCCACAACAGAGAAAGGGGCTTTTTCCATGCTGGATTTATCTTCAAACAACATGGACAACTATTTTAATTTAAAAAAAAAAAAAAGGGATTTTGCTCAAAGACATGCAGAACTCAGAGGGAAGAAGCGACAGATGCAGTACAGACTCTGCCACCAAATGGTGGTGTGGCTTTGTCCATCCCACTTTCCCTCTCAGATCAGAGTGGCTGAGACCTGCTGGAGATGTGGGCTGAGGATGCAAACCTGTGAGCAGAGAACCACATCTGCTGTCTGTTTCCTTGTTTCTCACATAGATTGACTTCCGGAGGAACGCCACCTTCTCCGTAAAATACCCTGGTGGGTGTTTCCTCTGTCCATGAACAATATATTAAATTCCCCCTTTTTTACTTGATTTCTCTTAAAATCAGCTCTCTGTTTATGTGCCTTCTGCCTATTTGTGAGGTGAACTTCCAGCCTTCTCTACCTTGGGTTGCACCATTCTCCACATCTGGGGAAAACTGGACATTTAGACAGACTGGATTGTCTTCACACGTTGGCACAACAGACAGGAAAAGGCCTGGAAGCCCAAACGCGGTCATTAACTGCATAGGACGTTAGCCCGCCCACTGGCAGTTTGCTTTTCTGCATATTTCCAATCTTCTGTAATAAATAAGCTTTGCTTTTAAACAAAGAGGAAAATCAGGAGAACGAAAGAACGCACACGCACAAACGCACTTCCGTGGAAACACAGATTTTTTGCATTTTGACCCAGCCTCAGCCTGTGCTTGACTGTTTCCAGGATCTTCCGACCTGATTGAGAAAATGTTGGACGGAAGTGCACAGGGTTCCTAGGAAGCCAACCCTGGGTGCTCTAGACTCCTGCGGCTCAACCGTGCAGCAGCATTTATAAAGCAAATTGCTCAACCCCTTTGAGCTTGTATTAGTTTCCTGGGGCTGCAGTAAACAAAGTACTGCAAACTGGGTGGTTTGAAACAACTGAAATTTATTCTCTCAGAGTTCTGGAGGCCAGAAGTTAGAAGTCAGGTGCTAGTAACTGTGCCCTTCTCCCCTTGCTCCTGGTCACCACTGGCAACCCTTGGTTTGTAGACGCATCACTCCAATCTGTCTCTGTCTTTCTCGGTGTTCCCCTAAGTATCTCTGTCTATGTCCACATTTCCCTCTTCTTATAAGGACACCAGTCATTGGATTGGGACCCACCCTACTCCAATATAATCTCATTTTAACATGATTACATCAGCAAAGTCCCTATTTTCAAATAAGGTCAAGTTCACAGGTACCCAGGGGTCAGAACTTGAACATATCTTTCTCAGGGGCCCAATTCTACCCACTACAAGCCCAAGTCCCCATTCCCTAGTTAACCTCACAATAATTGTTGTGAGGGCAAATGAAGTAAAATCGTGATTATTGATTGTATAGGTAGTGAAATGTATGCATTTGTATAGCTGAGCAGGAACAATGATCTTTGTAACATTCAGAAAATTAATTCACATGATGACAATAAGATGTTTGGAATTCCTGCAATGTGAAAAGTACTGTGCTTAGGGCGGGGCCCATGGAGAACAGAAGACCCTGGGGTGGGGGGAAGGAGCTGGCCCAGCCCTGGCTCTTGGCTTGTGGGGAGAATCCAGATGAGAGGTTCTCTCAGAATTTGGGGACCAATGCAGCCCTGTGGTCCTGGCTGGATTCTAGGAGTCCTGGTCTTGCCAGCATTTGTGTTCTAAGACTGTAAATGCAAGATGTCTCCTTCCCTTTCCCATCGCAGGACGGCTCTGGGTGAGGTTCAGAAACGAGTACAGAAGGGTCTGGTGTACAGAGGCCTGGCTCCAAGAGACTGAGGCAATGGGCGCAGGGCAGCCTCAGACTCAGAGCCCCCTTCCTACCTCCCCCCACCGCACCCCCAGCTTTCCCATTGTCCGCACCCCACGCCCTCTCTCCTCTTCCCGCAGTGGGTTGTGAAAGCTCCCTTGCTGAAACTTTAGTTTCCATCTCCTTCACACTTCAGCTCTGCTGTCCTCTCCTCCCAGGGACCACCAGGAGCCAGGCAAACCCTGTCCTGACTTCATTTGACTGGAAGAATCTGCTCTGCCCGTAAGACTGCCTTGGCTGGGAGAACCTCTCCTCTCCCCTCCCTTCCACCCACTGATGCTGATAGTAAGAGTCAGAGACCAAACAAGACATTGGGCTCAAATCCCTTGAACCCTTTCCACATTTCAGGCATGTTGCAACTTCGTGTAGTAACAAAACATTCTAAGTAACTTGCTCAAAGTCAGACTGTATGTTGGTGTGGATCCAGGCCCATCCTCTTATATCTATCTCACTGTCTGGAGACCCCAAATGGATTCTCGGCGCCCTCCCAACAGGGTAGTTCTGGAAAACTTAATCACTCTCCGGCCAGCTGAGTCCTAGGTTGAGCGGACCCCTCGCAGCACCAGTCAGCCACCCTCTATCCCTTCCCATTTTACTCCGCTGCAAGAACAGCATGGAAGGAACACGCTCACACAAAATGTGTGGAGTCCCACCAACATCTGTAATTCACAGGGGAAATCCTGAAGTTGGATTTTTCTTTTTTTTTTTTAATCATTGGAGATGTAAGGGTGGATTTAGCTCCCACGAGATTCCCATCGAGGAGGTGGGTGTTGAGGGTGGGACATCCTCTGCGAGTCCCTCCCTGACTTTGAGTGGGGTGTCCTATTAGGATATTGTCAAAGCCCCCCAACCCCAACCTGAATGAGTTTGTTATTTTAAATGCTTGTAGCAACAACTTAGAAATCATTCTCCCAGGTTCTATATCTGGGTTGATGTGGGGTTTACATCCATATCCATAACACCCTAAGGGGAGTTCTCCAGCCAGTCATCATAAAGGAATTTGGTCCTGCTGGCCATGGGGTGACCTGTGTGTCCCTCAATTGGCAGAGCCAAGGGGACCAAGGAAAGCACCCAAGATTGTCTGGGCTTCATCCTTCAGACACGGCTTCCTTCTGGAAATCTTTCATGCATGCCACATAGATACATCCAAATTGCAAACCCGCGGGTAAGTTTTTTCCCCAGTGAAATTGTTACTGGAATTAGCCTTCTCTGGTAGAGACTAACATTGATGATAACACCTCAGTGCTCTGGAAAAACTGACCAGCTGCTGACTGTGTGAGGAGTGGAGACAGGAGGAGTGAAATTCCAGTGTCACAGTCCAGCCTACATGTTCTCTGTGAGGCACAGAATCTGCCAGATAGTCCAGAGCAGGACACCCAGGTAAACAGACAGCTGTGCTTTTAAGAAATAAACTCTACTCACAAAATCAGGAAACCAGAGCTACAGCTCAAGACTATTCATTAGTAGTTAAGTGACATGGAAACTCATTTCATCTCTCAAACAAGGATGCACGATGGCGTCCGTGGGCCCTACCTGGGCACTTCCCGTCCATTCGCCTCCTCCTCCGTAACAAGCATATTAAATGATCACGTATGATTGTGTTGGCATAAAGAAACATATATTAATAGCGTATGCCAGAACATTTTCTGGTGGATTCTCTTTTGTTTTTTGGCTAAAACATCTTTCTTTTACCTAAAGTTCATTTCTGGTTGTTTTTTGTTTGTTTGTTTTCTCATTTTAAAAGAAATTAAAACATTTTTTATATTTCGGGCCCTAGGCTCTGTGCCCACTGTGATAGTGGAGAAGTTAGCTTTTCTCTCTAAGCTAAAAGTTTTCCTTATAATTTAAAGAGAGAAGTAATTCCCACATGTGAGAATTTTGATGATAATTATACGAGATACTGTATGTATGCAACCCTATCCCCAGGTGGGTACCTGATATATTCGACTGGAGTCTCAGTGAATGGAAGAAGACAGGGAGCTTCAGTGTAGGGATTGTGTCTTGGAGCAGAGTAAGCCTTGCCCTGGGGCGTCTCTTGGGTTGTAATGTTGGCAGTCAAAGCACAGAGGACAGAAAGGGGAAGGCAGAGAAAGTGCCACTCCTAGGACAGCCTTGCTGTTCTCCCCTGCACTGGGGACGGCCTGCACATGCCATGTTCACAGCCCAGGTTTGCCCTGGAAGCGGGCAGAGGTTACAGGAGGCTTCCCCAGAACAAGGGTATTTCCTCTCAGCTCGAAGTCACTCACATTTCCATAGTGTAAATTTGTTTCTTCAACATACCCTTCCTCCAGTTAAGATTCTTCGCTCATGAATAACTTGTTTCTAGTGTTATTGTAGTGATTTCTTTTTCTTTTTACGGAAGTTGAAGGAAGGATTGAGTCTCACATTTGAAATCAGCAAAAGCAAGGAGCACAGAGTGCCCAGGGAGACGCAGCCTTTTGAAACCTGATGTGACCTTGAGATACAGACTGCCTGGGAATTTACAAAAACCTTGGGGAAGGCTTCAGAGTCCTGCCAGCCCTCTCTGGACCTCATGCGTCAGAGGACCAAAGAAGACAGCCAGGTGACAGGGTGACATGCCTGGAGCAGGGGAGGGCACAGTCACCAACCCAGTCCTCTTTTGCCAACAGAGGAAATGCAGTCTGTCGCCAGGCGCTCATTTGTGACAAGCGCGCACCCTCCTGCCAGGTACCAAGTCTGTTTGGAGTGCAGTTACCACCACCCCCTCCACCCCTGGCTTGTACAGCAACTCTTTCCATGGTTCACCATTGGGGACACTGCCACCTGAGTCCCCTCCAGGCGGGGCTCTGGTCTACTTCAGGTCTCCTTTCCGCCCTTTGACACAAGGCAAGTTTACAGTTCTTCTTGGGGGCTCTAAACATGGAGTTGCAGACGAAAGACCACAGCTTTGAGAACAGAGCTGTCAGTGGGACCGCGAAAGCCAAGCGAGGAGTCCGCCCAAAGTGCTCCAAATAGTACCAGCGATTATCCAAAACAGTGGCTGCCGGCATCTGCATGCTCCCACCCGGGGACCTCAGCCCCGCCCACCCGACTGGGACATGTGGGAGCTGATATACTAAGTGTGAAAATAAGAGAAGGGGGAAGAGAAAAGTGGTGAGCACAGCATGGGGCTCTAACAGACCTCCAGCCCTAGAAGGGACTGGGACAGAAGCACATACAGGTCGCCACTTTTTGAAAACAGAAGCAGAAGTGGAGAGGGATAACCCAAGCGGGTCACAGGTGCAGCCCCAGCTCTCTTAGCATCACCACCTCCTGTTTTAGGAGAGGCTATGAGTGCTCTACCTTAAATGTCAACATGCCTATAGCTTATAAAACAAAACCCAAAATACCCTCAGCTTTGGAGACAGAAAACAAACAGCCCTTCATTGAAATCCAATCTTTGCCACTTACTGACTTTGAGACTTTGGGTGGAATCCTAAACCCCTTCCTGCCTCCATGTTCCCCAATATAAAATGCGATTAGCATAGCCATCTCCCAGAATCAGGCGGCCATTATTTGGGATAGTTTCGGTAAAGTCTCTGAAACATACTAGATAATAATGAATACAACAGTAAACATAAACATAAAAGTAATAAAGCTATGTCATTTAGTCAACTGTTCATATCTCAAAAGCTACCCATTTATAGAAGAGTTCACATAACCTCAAAATGTCAAATGATCTTTGCCGAAACCTAGGTAAGTTTCAACCATTAAAAAGCTAAGCCTGGAACTGAGCAGAATTTTAATTTCTTTTGATAACTTTTTTTTTTTCAAAGTGAGTTTCAGTTCAGCATCCCGTCTTTCCCTTTTTAAGAGATTTAGTTAAGTTTGCCAAGTGTCAGTGTCCCTTTGCCGATCTTAAGTCAGAGGTGACTTATATACCTCATCTTGTTCCCCGTTATGTGAAAACACCAGTAGACACTTTTCCCGCCATGTTCCTAAGTTATGTCTTCAACTTGGAGAGAAGAATCTGACTATTCACCAGCACGCTTCTAGGAACACATCACACATGCTACCTGGTTTTATGATGAATTACCCCAGTTTTATAAACCTAGCAAGAAAATAAGTTGAATTTTTTTAACATTAGGTAATACTTTGCTCAAAGAAATTTGATTCATGGCTAATTTTGATGTTTCTTTTCAGAGAATTTTCAGAGCATTTTTTTTTAAGTGCCTTACATTCATGAGAGGCTGAATGGCCTGTTTGGACACAAGACGTAATCAAACAAGGACACAGAGTCATATACAACTGACTTCACGTCCCAGCCCTTAAATTGAATCAAACACAGATATCGGGAGGATGTTCAATTCTCCTTGTGTTTCAATGGTTAGTCTATGGTCTGAGCCCACGTGGCACTGCCAGGAATGGGTCAACCTGGGCGGGGGCCTGAGCACATCCCTTCTACCTATAATAACTTGGGCAACTCCCCTGACCTCTCTGAGTTACTCATTCTTTGCAATTCTGAACCTATATAAATAAATAAACAAAATATCTGTGAGGAGCATGAAGTTCCCCTTCAAATGTCAGCCCCTATTCTTCCCCAAACAGATCAAATCAAAACAAAAACATTGTGTTCTGCACCTGGCATTAAGGCTGAAAACAATGATTTCCCCCAGCCCTGGCCCCTGGTTGGTGCAGCCGAGCACTCAAGCAGAGCTCTTTGGCAAAGCACAGTGTTTTTCCAGCTGAAATGGTGGTGGTTCAATTAGCTTAGCAGTTTGCAGAGGAGATTCATTCAAAACACTGAAAAGCAAACATTGGCAAAATGGAAAGTTGTTTCCTAGCTCGCTTTGGAGATATTTTAAACACTGAAACTCACCAGAAAAGGGCTATGGGATAGCTTCTTGGTCCAACCAAAAAGTAGAAGTAACCTCAGATCTAATGATTTCATACAGAAACAAGAATTTGGCACTTGGGTCGTGTGTTGTGGGTCCCTGTTTACCAACATGCAGGGTTCCAGGGTCAGGCATTCCCTCATTATTGCTTACTCTCCTATTTAAAATGTATCTTATTCTTCCTTTCTTTATTCTAAGTGGTTTAGTCTAGCTATTCCCCCCTTTACTAGACCACAAGCCACCTCAAGGCAGAATGTCTTGCTCCAAATTAAAAGTGAAGAGCACATCAGCAGTGATCAGAACAAAGGAGGCATTCAAGGCTTGTGAGTGAGTCGCGAGTGACTAATGCTTTCAACAGTGCAGTGTGTCTGGGCTGGAGTCACAGACATCTGGGTTTTCGCCCAAACTCCAACACATGGAAAAGTCACCATCACCTCTGAGCCGCAGGCTTCCACCTATGAAATTAGAGGTATGTCTCCCAGCTTGGAAGCTATTTACAGAAATGAGGGGAGATGTGGCAGGTTAACAGTGGACCACGTGATTATTGCTGTTTTTCTTTCCTACTTATCAGATGATAAGTAAGGACATCACAGGGAGTCAAAACAACAAGATAAAATCAAAGGGCCATGTGCTGCGCACCTACTGTGTGTAGGCCCCTTCGTGCACTGAGTCAAGCCAGGTGCCTGGGGCTCACTCTCCAGCTCCTGCCACTGCCAACCGCGAGCTTGCAGGGCCCTGAGGGTGAACACCTCCTAAATGTCGGGGCTACACGCCTGTCTGTCTCACCCTGGTGTCTGCATGTCTACTGTCCCTTGGCTCTTGTGCTTGTTTCCTCACGCTGTCGCAACAAATTACCATGAATCAGGTGGCTTACAGCACAAATTTATTCTCTCACAGATCTGGAAGTTACAAGTCCAAACTCAAGGTGTCTCAGAGCCTTGATCCCACCAAAGACTTTAGGGGAGAAGTGCACCTTGCTTCTTCTAGCTTCTGGTAGCTCTGGGTGTTCGCTGACTATGGCTGCCCTACTCCAATTTCCGCCTCTATCTTCAAGTGACCATCCCCTCTGTCTCTGTGTGCCAATCATCTCTCTCTTGTGAGGACATTCACCACTGAATGATCTGGGATAATAGGGGGTGATCTTATCTCAAGATCCTTAATTACTTCTGCAAAGACATTTTTGCCATTCACAGTTTCTGGGGACTAGGACATGTTCATATATTTTGAGAAGCCGCCATTTAACTCACTGCGGTTCTCTCCTCTTCTGACCTTCTCCTTCTCATATTCCTTTTCCGAATCCTTCACTCTGCAACAAAGCAACGTGACATCATCCACGTCTGGTAGTCCAGTTGAGAACATTTATATTTGGACAGATGAGAATATTCACAACACTTTCTGACTTTCATTTGTAATTACAGCACCCATCAAAAGTGTAATTAATTTGAAATTGTAAACACAATGAGAACAAGAACTGGGGCTTTTCAAAGCATTGGACCTACTATTGCGGCTCACTGGTGCTTAGGAAATGCCTGTTAAATATATAGACGCAGGAGGGTTGGGAGGTAACATAACCCTGTTATACCGCTTCTTAGGTCATGAGCTAGGATTCATACTCCCCTGCCTGGCTTAGGTGGACGAGAGCATTCTAGAATGAGAATTGAACTAGAAATCATAAAAAACAGATTTTAATCCTGTCCCCAAGTCCTAGTTTTCCATCTGTAAAATGGGAAACGAATTTTTGTCCTACCATTCCCAAAGTTCTTTATTATTATTGGTGAATGCATCCTAAGTCATTGATTCTTGCCAGCAACACACTGAGGGCAAGCGGAGGAATGTAATAAAGGTACAAATAAGCCTGTTTGATGGATCTGAGACAAATTACCTTGCACAGTAAGCAGACACTTGACTCCTCCCCCTGCCGTCCTTCACCGGGAAGTCTACCAGTCGGCACTGAATAGAGAGAGGGGAGCTGCCGCCTCCATGCCTAGGAGCCAGGCCAGGAGCCAGAGCCACGTTTTTCTCCATAGCCAATTTCCTCCCTCCTGCCTTATTTCCCAGTGGTATGTATAGTATCAGTACATGGTGAGATGTAATTAAAATGTGTGTCATGGCGCATGAGTATCCCCAGCTACCTGACCACATCACCCCCCACTTTCTCTCGGCTACTTCACCTCACACAGTGTTTCTCAAACTCTGGGTTCACATACGACCCACATGAGAATGACTGAGCTGCTGGGTAAAAAGCTATGTCCTGGCCTCTAGGCCAGACCGGCTGACTCCGAATCTCGGAAGGTAGATCCCTGACGATGCCTTTTCGTGAAATAGTCCAGATAATTCTGATGCCACTACATTTTGAAAACTGTGTTCTGGGCATAATGCACACACAGCTAACATCCAAAAGCCCCATTCTGTGTCTGTAACTCTGTAATCTGCTCTTCTCAGGGAGCTCCTCTCCTGTTCCACGTCCACTCAAATATCAGCAACTTGGAGAAAAACTTTCTACTCTCTTCCATTTAGGGCTCCCCTGAGTCTCTTCCCTTCAGGGTCCACCACCCCTTGCTTTGCCCCTCCATTTACAGCACCCAATGTGTTTTGTTGAGGAGATTCATTTCCTTCACCATGGCTCCAGTTTCTTGCAGAGGAAAAATCTGATTCATTTGTCTCAACAGTTTCAGCTTGGAGCCAGAGCTTGTATTACCTAGCCAAGAGCACTGGTGTTCCCTGAAATTAGGATGACAATGAAACAAGTGTGAGGTGGAACTACAGGGGAGCTGCGTTTGAAACTCAGCTCTACCATCACTTTGAGGGGAGACAGAGCTATGTTAGCCTCCATTTCCTCATAAAAATCAGGTTAACTTTACCTACTTGTGGTAGATTTATTTCATGAGTGGTCTAATTCTTTATCCTCCAAGTATCTACACCCTTCGCCATGTGACTATGAAGTTTCACTAAAGATGTAGAATCTGTTCCTCCATCCTGTGAATCTGGACCAGCCTAGTGATATGCTCTGGCCAATGAGATGTGAAAAAATGGAATGCCAATGAATGGAGGCTTGTGCACTTGCCCTTCTGCACCCAACCCGAGAACGTGCTCGGGCTCGTCCCCTGGAGGGTGACAGGTCCTTGGAGCAGACCCACTCTAGCCAAAGCCTGGTGAGATCAGCCAATACCCCGCTGACCCCTCGACATGAGTGAGCTGGCTAAGATCAGCAAAGCCGCCTCGTTTCTTCTCATTTGACCCCAGGTGTGTGAGCAATCGTTACTTCTTATTGTGGGTTTTGTAGCTTTTTGTCAGGCAGCATTATTGCTGTCATAGATAACTAAAGCATAAAACCACCGGGTTGTTGTAAAAATTAAATGGGCTGGACGTGAGCATGTTTAGCTCAGCAGTTGTGTCCTTAAAGCTGTGAATAAATAGTAGTTGTGGTTGCAATTATTGACACAGTGCCACGTTGTTTTTCCATGAAGGCAGCTTTGGGAATTTGGCTCATAGCCAGTGTCCCTTTCTCCTTGGTTCTGCTCCTTCCTCGTGGCCCATGACGTAAAATAGACCCTCAATTTCTAGTAATTTATGGTCAAAGAAGCAGAAGGCTACATTTAGACTTCTCACCTGGAACTCTAGCAAGCTTTCAAAGTGACATGTTCTATAGATCGTCTCTTCTTCATGAAAGGACTCAGTATTAATTCAACAAATGCTTGTGGAGCCATTATGTTCTAACATATTGTGGGCATAGAGACGAACAGGACAGAGTCCTGCGCATGGCTATGGACCAGCATGAAAACCAGGACAATACCCTTACTGAAAAACTCACATAGGGAGCAGTTGTATCCAAATCTTAAGTACCACGTGTATAGTGTCCCAGGCCCCCAACTCTGCTGCTGCCTAGAAGAAATTAAATGAAGAGCCTTAATTGTGCAAAGAGCAAGTGATGACAAAGACATAATTCCTAATTGGCAGCCCCCTCCCATATTAAGTAACCCGCAAAGCATATCGACTTGAAGGTCATTTTTAGAGTGAGAGACACTTAGCAAAGTGAAATTGTATTCCTCTCAAGCTTCCAAGAAACTCTGCGCAAATGTGTTACTGTCTGTCGCCGCAAAGATGCTACTGACGAGGTCCTGGGTGGCAATAGGTGAGATTTCCACGGGCCCCGTTCACCTGAAATTGCTCCCTCCTGCAAAACGCGGAAACCCCACAGCTGCCGTGACTTTCCTTAATTTGAGGCTGTGATCCCTGGGGATGTCCTCCTCAGTTTAGAGTCCTTTGTGGTCTCCCATTTGTCTTAGAAGATGAGACCAATGAAGCAGACAGGAACCAGAAGGTGCAGGGTCTCCCAGGCTGGGGGAAAAGGCAGCGCTGGGCTTCAGCCTGATGTTTTCCCTTTAACTCTCTGCCCTTGACCTTGGCCACCATGTTGCCCATCAGCTTCTCGTAAGTACCATGTGCCCTCCCCCACCGCCCACTGAATCTTGCACAGGCTGACCCCTCTGCCTGAAATTCTCTGCCCCCTTCTTCTTTCCCGTTTATTTCCTACTCCTCCTTCAGATTTGGTTAGAAGCTGCTGCCCCAGGAAAACCCTTCATGGGGTTAGGACCCGGGCCAGCTGCTACACAACACTCTCATCACAGCCTTATATGTGGTTTCCCCTCTTTGGCATCCCATGGGGCACTCACGCACACCTGTCTCCACCTGACTTCTTGCCCTGCCTTCAGGTCACCTGCGTGTTACCTGCTACCTGCTGCCTCCCATCCTCACCCACGCTGCACACCGACCACTCAGGCTGCTTCTCCTCAGTGATTCCCTTGCTTTGATCCCCGTGTATCACACACACAGTTTGGCAGATGTCTTAGTTTGTGCAGGCAGCTAGAACAGAATACCATGGACTTGGTAGCTTATAAACAACAGAGATTTATTTCTCACAGCTCTGGAGGCTGGAAGTCCAAGATCAAACTACTGGCAGATTCAGAAACTGGTGCGCCTGCTTCCTGGATTACAGACTCCGCCTTCTTGCTGTGTCCTCCCATGTCAGAAGGGGCGAGTGCGATCTCTGGGGTCTCTTTTATAAGGGCACTGAGGCCATCCTTGAGGGCTCTACCCTCATTGGCTAAGAATCTCCAAATACCCTCACACTGGGGGAGTGGGTTTCAACATGTGAATTTTGGGAGACATAAATATTCAATCTACATTCACAGAAAAATCACACCCCCAAAGATGTTCTCGTTCTAATCCCCTTACATGGCAAAAGGGGCTGTACAGACGCGATTAAGGTAAAACCCTTGAGATAGAGAGATAATCTGGATTTTCCTGGCAGGTCCAATGTCATTACCCACCATGTGAAAGAAGAAAAAGAGGGAAACAAATGACACACAGTCAAAAAAAAGCGATGTGACAAGAGAAGAGGTTGGGATGGGTGAGTTTAAAGATGGAGGAAAAGACCATGAGTCAAGAATGTACGAAGCTTCTGGAAGCTGGAAGAAGCAAGGAAGCAGATTCCCCCCCACAGCCTCCAACACAAACGCACTTTGATTTTAGCCTGTGCGACCGTGCTGTGCTTCTAAACTCCAGCACCCTAAGATGGTAACTTCATGTTGTTTGAAGCCCCAACGTGTTGTCATTAGAGACAGCAGTTGTGGGAAGCATACACACAGCCTTGCTTCGTGGGAATACAGCTTCTTCCCCATCACAAGGCTGGGTCTTCTCTAGGAGAAGGAGCTTGCCTTAGTCACTTTCATCCTCTCGGTTTGTGTCGCAACGTAAACGCAAGAAACACACTTTGGGGCTTTTTAAAATAAATGCATAAACGAATGAATCACACCCACTCTGCCAAATGTACTATTATGGACATTTTTTTTGGCTTCTTTAACTTCTTGAACATACTGAATGTTTTATTACAATATAATGTACTTAGAGAGAAGTGCACTTGTCATCAGTGGACAGTGATGAATTTTCACACAGTGCACACACCTGGCTCACCAACACCCAGCTCAAGGAACAGAACATTATCAGTGCCTCCAGAAGGTCCCCTCCTGCCCCTTTCCACTCACTATCCACACCGCAAGGGTCAGCACTCTAGCAACTTCTACCGCAAAGTGCTTCTTTTTCAAATAATGCATTCATGTAGCGAAGAATTCAAATGTTCAAAAATCAGAGACAGTGAAAAGCAAATGGTCTTGACCTGTCTCTATGCTGATTTTCCCCAGAGGCACCCGTCGTTGACAACTGACTATGAATCCTTTCTGAGACATCTCTGTGTATGTCCATGGACAGCTTTTCTCTTTTGAACCACTTTCTACAGGAGCATTGTCGTGTTAACCGTTACCTTTAATTTTTGCTCTAAGCAGGCATGTGGAAGTTAAATCTTTTGAGAGCCAGCACCAGCAGTGTAATTCTCAAGAAAAATGAGCTCACCCTAGCGTCTGCGATACTCACATCGCTTTGCTCACTGGTCTGAGGTCCATCCCTGCTCCACCCCGTGCCTGGTGCACCTGCTCTAAAGCAGGAAGAAGGGATTTGAGCATGGCTGAAAAGAAAGCAGCTCTAGAAGAAAGCCCATGAGGAATAGAGGTGGGGTTGGCATCCAGCTGTGAAAATGTGCCTTCTGTTTAAAGCCGAGACAACACAGGCTCGTGATTCACTGTCAGAGTAAGTGTGTGCATCGGTTGTCAGGTTTCAATTGCACGTCTGAGCTGTCTGCTTGCTGGAAAAGGCCAGATGTAAGCGAAAACCTCTTTGGGACTCTAGTCGTGCAAATGCCACGCACCGTTTTAGCTGACTGTAGACAAAAGCAAGACAATGAAATTCTGGTGTCCTCACAGCCTGGGAAAAGTAAGCCTCTCTCATCCTGTGTGCTGATTTGGTAGCTTCCAAATCTCCTTCCCCTAGAACTCACTTCTGTACCCCAAGAAGGCAGCCAAGGGCAATGGACAAAGCATGCTTTTTGAAGTCAGGAAATGTGGGTCCAAATTATACTCCACCATTTAAAATCCTTGTGACCTTGAGAAGGTCACTTAATCTCAAAATCTCATAATGTATGCAGAGAAAGGAAAAGGCTGAGTTACCTTGCCAGGTAGTTAAGGATAGTAAATGAGATAATGTGTGCAAAATCACCTGGCACAAAAAAAAAAAAAAAAGTAGTTGTTAGCCCCCAGAATTTTGCACTAGAAAATGAAAAACCAAAGCTCACCTACTTCTATATATAAACCAGCTTTCCTCTTTCTGTATACATCATCCAATTATTCAGATAACAAACACAAAACTCGCGATCGTCTTGGATTTCTTCTTTCCTTCGACATCTTTGAATTGATTAACCACCAAATCCTCCCATCCCTTCCTACAATACCTTTTCTCACCAATCCCTCTGTTCTTGCCCCAACTCAAGTATATTCCTCCTTCCATCTAGTCCAGCCTCCCCAGCCACAGGCAGTTTTACCCCCCGCCCACCAGGGTGCGTTTGGCAATGTCTGGAGACATTTTTGGTTGTCTAACTGGGGAGCTGCTATTCGGGAAGCATAGAT
Organism: Rhinolophus sinicus; assembly: GCF_057876585.1. Taxonomy (NCBI): domain Eukaryota; kingdom Metazoa; phylum Chordata; class Mammalia; order Chiroptera; family Rhinolophidae; genus Rhinolophus; species Rhinolophus sinicus. The sequence continues at coordinate 209,607,186 of NC_142501.1, forward strand.
GCTGCTAAATATCCACAAGGAAAACAGCCGCCCCGTACCACAGAGCATCATCTGGTCCAAATGTCAACAGCGCTGGTCTTTTTTTCTCATCTAATCTCCTTCCCTTGCTCTCTGCCAGATTAATCGTTCTAAAAATTTCTCTTATGACCTATAACTCATAATGACTCTATGTTTCCTGGAAGAGTAAACCCAAAATTCTGGGCTTTCTTTGTTTACCAGTAGAATAGAAAGTTAATGTCAATAATAATCAATGTTTTTAAGCAATAAGCATATGCTAGGAGTTGTAAGTATTTACTGTATATTAACTCATTTCATCTTCCAAACAGTTCTATTAGAATTAAATGCAGGTGTGTGTTAGCTGTGGTATTATAAGATGGCTTTCTTTAACTGAGCTTGGATAGAAAGTGCCCAGCAAGGATACGCAGAGCAGTAATAACTAACATCCAGTGAACCTGCTAATACTTATTGAGTTTGTTCCAGAACATGTACTACTCCGTGTACTGCGTCATTTTGTCATCACAAACATTTGTCTATGTACTGTTTTAGCCAGTAGTTTCAGAGATTCCCACTTGGCATTCCCCATTTCAAAAGGTCTTACACCACAAGCCAAGGGATCCGTGTGGGAGTTGTGACGACCACCAGCCATGTCGTGTTACTTTGCTTGGGCTGCCTTAGCAAACTATCACCCACTCGGGGGCTTAAACAATAGAACTGTGGTTTCCCACCATCCTGGAGGCTTTAGGGCTGAGAACTAGGTGTGCACAGCGTTGCACGTTCTGAGGCCTCTCTCCTTGGCGCCCTAATAGCTACCACCTCCTGGTCTCCTCCTCGCGTCTTCACACGATTGTCCCTGTGCGTATATGTGTCTTAATTTCCTCTTCCCGTAAGGACACTAGTCGCATTGGAATAGGTCCACCACCCTGATGACCTCATGTTACCTTAATTACTTCTTTGGAGGCCCTATCTCCAAATACAGTCACCCCTGAGGCACTGGGGGTTAGGACTCCCACACACGAATTTGGAGATATATATTTCAATTCATAACTCACGACATAATTGGGGACCAGAAAAAATGAGCACTTGGTGTGTCCATGGATCAGGCATTGGATGCAGCACCTCCTGGGAAAGAGGCATGACCTTGGGTGATGACCTTGGGGCTTTCGTGATCTGAAGCCATTTTTATAGGAGACTAGAAGCTGGGGGCTATGTGTGACAACACTTCTGTAAGTGTAGGATTTCATTCTTCTTCCTAAAAATGGTTCTTCTGTGGGACAGACCACAGTATCCACCACAAAATGCTCAAGCACTTTGATGACATTCAAATTAACTAATCAATCCACTTGTTGACAATTTTCTTGAACATTTTGCAAATTCAGACTCTAGTTAATTAAAAAGTACACCACTCCCCCCAAGTGATAAATGACCATCATCACTCTAAGCCTTTGTGGTTTTCTGCAACAAGGGATAATCCAGGTGGTAAAATAAATCAATAATTTGGTATCAAAAAATCCTGACTTCTTATTCCCCTCATGGAATATACTTGATACTCACAGAATGGACCAGCAGCTGCTGCATCCCCCGGAAGCTTCTAGAAATGCAGGATCTCACGTCCCACCTTGGACCTACTGAATCAGAATCTTCAGGGTAACAAGGTCTCCTCAGGTGACTCTTATTCTCATTGAAGTTTGAGAAGCACTGCTATATATGACCTTGGGCAATTAATTAACCTCTCAGAGCCTGAAGTTCTTCGTCTGTAAGAGAAGGCAATTATAGCTTGAAGACCCCTCAGATCCCTTCACGTTCTAAAATGCTGTGACAAATCTGAGCAGAGTTTGATCTTTAAAAGTAACTCTCTCATTGCAAATGCATTGAGCTTTTAGCCCTCCTTATGTGTGAATGTTCTGCTTCCTGCAAACTTCACTTCCATCTGTAATCGGCAATTAAAGTCACGGTCGAAAGGAGACTTCTGATCGCCTAAAGGTAAAAGCATCCTTGTTAACACGTCAGGTCTGCACCTTCAGGCTAGAGTAACTTACAGCTGTCACAGAGTAATGTGTAAGTGTGCTAGACCAACACTTATTGGAGTTTGACACATGATTTGGGGGAGGCCAGCAAGGACTATTATCATTTTTACCATTTAGTGACTTAACCCTCAACAGAGGGCTGATAACCCCTGGTTAGCTGGTATAATTTACGCCAATACTTCATTTAGATCCAACCATCAGCAAGATAGTGATGGCTGGGGATTGGGGGCAGGGAAAGATCTGGGATTAACAGAAGATAGAAGCTTTAAGGTTGAACACCAAATTATCATCCATTGTTTCTGTACAAATCATTTGAAGCCCCCAGCCCCTTTCTAAACTGAAACTTCCCAAATGATTAAAAACCTCACAGGACTTGAATGGTGAGCTGCAAATGGAATTTGGTATAAAAAATGCAAGTCAAAACTTATCAAAAGATGTACTCACTTTTTGTAAAAATTACAAGAACAAAGTTGCAAGGCTGGTGAAAACTGTACAGAAATTAATTAATATTATTACTACCAATATACTAATAAAAATAACTACAACTAATCTTTATTGAGTGTTTTCTCTATACCAGCAACTGCTTTTATGTGCGTCATTCATCCTTAAAATAACATAATGAAGCAATACTATCATCATGCCCTTTAAACAGATGAGAAAACTGAAGTCTAGGTTAAAGGATGTTCTGAATGTGGTGGAGCTGGCATAGGAACCCAGAGAATCTGACCCAAATCCTTATTTCTATACTATCTTCCTTTTCTTAATTCTTTCATCTTTGCCACCTGCCAGATAAATCTTTTTAATAAATATGCATAACAGGAATTGCATCCCTATTTTATAGATGAGAAGAGGTCGATGCCTGCCCGGGTTCCCCGCCACGTTTACATCTTGGCAGAAAAGAGAATACAGCTACTTGGCTGAGCGGCCCTACCTCTGCCCACGGTGCCCACCGCTTCTCAGCGCAGGCCCTGCGCTAGCCCCTTTCCCATTTGTTACAACCACGAACTGGTACGCAGTGATGCCTCTCTCGTCATCCCCACCAGGCTTTCTGTCCTGATTTGGCAGGGCTCTACGTGGCTCCTGATTTTAAAAAAAAAAAGAGAAAAAAAGATGTTACAATTTTAATCTAGGAAGAAACAGACGCTCCCACTCCAAGGGCAATAAAACCACGTGGAACAATGTTATTTGACTAATGCTTTATCAGAAGAGTCACGGTCCCACTGGAGTCAATAATTCATTCCATCTGCAGAAACACTCCAGGTAGTCATCATGTCTGTTCTGTGGAAGAAGAGCCTTGGCTGAGAGAGGCATATGGCTGTGGCACATCATGAGTGCCCGTTCTTACCCCTCAGCGCGTACCATCCTTGAGCACTGCCTCCATGCCAGGTAGGCCAGTAATGCTGGGGAGTGACTGTCACCCCACCAAGGCCTGGTGGGGGCTGATGGCTTCACGTCCCAGCTCCCTGGGCCCTCGGGCGAGACAATGCTGAGAAGTGTGGGATGCTGTCTCTCAGACTTCCTCCGTGGGATGAGCTGCTGCCCACAGTGCCCACTGTAAGACATCGCTTGTTAACACTCACCCTCATAACTTCCTTTCCTTCTCTCCCTGGCTTACCCACCTTCCCATCTTTTTTTTTTTCCCTGGGATCACCTTCCAAATCAATTATTTGCACTTAAGACTTTAATTTTGGTTTCTCCCAGAAGCAAACTCTGAGAAATACAGAAAACTCACTCAAGTTTACCCTCATATGATGACTGAGTGCCTGCTTTACACCAAGCACTACACTAAATACTGGGGATGTGACACTAAACAAGACAGACGCAGCCCCTACTCTCAGTGAGTCTAGTGTGTAGTGGGCAACACAGCGGGAAAGTAATTGCAAGTTGTCACAGTGGCATGAAAGGAGCCAGTCTAGAAGGGATTTGTAAGCAGTGTTCCATTTATTCTGATATTTAAAGAGGGAGTCATGCTGGGGGAGAATGCTGCCAGTAAACGGAGCAGCATATCAGAAGGTAAAGCCAAAGGACCAGGTGATGTATTGAAGCAGGGGAGAGCGAGCGGCACTGAGAGTAGTGACGGGGCCGGGAGGCAGGCAGGGGCCAGACCTAAGAGGGACTTTTAATTACAACAAGTGCTTGGGACTTTATCCTCAGGACAATGAAAATCTGCTGGAGGACTTTAAACAAGGCCGTGGAAAGACCCCTCTGGCTGAAATGTAGAGACTTGATAGGGGAAAATGCAGCTGAAGATCGGTTAAGAGATCTTAAGAGTTCCGGCCCAGGACTTTCACAATATAATTTGCTTCCTTTCAATGACCGTGTCACCCAAGGATTGAGCTTAGCATCATACAACAGAAAATCCATGTAATGGTGGCTTAAACAAGTTAGGGGTTTATATTTTTCTTACTTAACAAGAAATTCAAGAATAAGTGTCTTGGGTTTTGGTTTATTGGCTCAGGGATGTTGGCGATGAACTTATTGTGGGTATGTTGATACTATTCCCGTAGTCAAAGATACTCCAGTCCAATCATTATGTCTACATGCCAGACAAACAAATAAGTAAAGGACAGTGGAAAAATAGGTACTGACCAGCCACGGCCACTATTTAAGGATCAGTCATAAGAGGCCAGCCACAGATTTCTGCTTGTATTAAAGTTGCCCCAAATTGGGTCACATGGTCATTCCCATTCACTAGGGAAAATGGGTGTTGTGCAGGGAGGCCTGCGGGGTCTCTGGTCCTGCTCCCCACATAAGAACGCAGGACATGGTGAGGCCAAAAAGGAACACCCACGGAGCCATAAGTAGGGGAGTCATACCATTATATTCTCGCTGGTGGCTGGGTTGGAGAAACAGGAAACAGGAGCCACACAATTCTCAACCCTCATTGCTCCACTTGCAGGCTCAGCCCCCATCTTCTTGCTAGCCCCCATTTTTTCTGCTAGCGTAGCCACAGCTGTTATATTAGTGGCCAATGGCTCACTGGTTACAGCTGACGGCCAACGAGCCACAGCTGATGGCCATCCAATCACAGTTGATGGCCATTTACTACCTGAGCCAGCACCTGTCTATGTGAGGCCGAGAGCCTGGAAACTGCTTTTTGGGGTTCTGTCCCCACAATGGGAAATGCACTTTTTAGCTGAAAACATTGCCACGGAACAAACACCCAAAGTTCCATCAAAACAAAGGAAGAAACAAATGGATATTGGGGAATTAGCAGGCTCCATCAAATCTATGGGTGTAATAAAACAGTCAGATTAGACGTAGCAACAAACCCACTAACTATAGCAAGAGAAAAACTCATAACAGTGATATAATTCTAATACTGCCTCTGTTTGCAGAGCATTTGTACTTTTCAAGTACATTTTGTGAATTCAATTCCCCTGTTTAATATATTTAATAAAAGAGTGGAGCATAAAGATATTGACGTTTCACTAAGCAGAAATAACCCAAGAAAAGCTAAAAGCGTGATAAATCAGAATGGCAGAGGAAACAACTTGTCGCTGAGCCTTAAATTGCTTCTTCATCACAAATTCTTTTTTCTGGGCTTTGACTTACATTTGTAACTGGTCGTGTCTTCCTGAAGCAGGTGTATTTTGGGGTCATTTGAAGAAAGGACCAAACGTATTGTAGTATGGTGGAAAAGTGGGATTCAGGTTCAGAGCTGACCTCGCCCTAATAACTCAGGACTCCTGAGAAACGAGTAAGCTATTTTTCCTTTGGGGCTTAGTTTCCTCTTTCGTAAAAGCTGGTAAAGTGTACCTGCCTTACAGGTTTCAAAAGGCTGCAAGACAGTTCCTGCCTCAATACATATTAATTTTAATGCCTGTGTACTCTCCTCTTTTCATGCTACTGCTATAGATTAGATGCTAGGGAGAATATTAGGGTTACAAATTGGTGGAATGCTGAGTAAAATTGGTGCAGGTGAGTACATTTTGAGTTGGCGTGGAGGGAAAAGGGTAGTTATGAGACCTGAAGCCAAAATTGGCTGTGGGTGAGAAGTGAGTAGGTTTGCATTAGACTCTACACACCACAGGCAGTTGGGAGCGCTGCAGAGGTTCAGAAAGAGAGGTGTCCTGATCCCACAGCCTCCTGGGGCAGAAAAGCACTGGATTGAGTGTAGAGAGGCAGGGAAGAATGGGAAAGCCTTTAAAGAGAAGTTCCTGATTTTTCTTTTTTCTCAGAATCGCATGTTTGAAGTGCGACCAAAGTCACTCTTATGTAAAACAGTCTCTTTCTCCTGAAAAAAGTGTTGGGAAATGCTTTTGCCACAATGACTCTGTCATGCAGGGTCTCAGCTCCCGCTCCCCGCACAAGAACGCAGGACATGGTGAGGCCAAAAAGGAACACCCACGGAGCCATGGATAGGGGAGTCATACCACTATATTCTCGCTGGCGGCTGGTCAAGACACAAAAGCAAACATCCGCCAGTACCCCAACAAGGGGCCTTCCTGCACCCCAGTCTCACTGGCGGCCTGGTAAGACACAAAATGCAGTATCCACACGATCTGCAACCCGCCATCCACGCTTGCTAACCCCACTTGCTAGTCGCAACCCGCCATCCGCTTCTCTTGCCAACCAACCCACCCACCCACCAACCCCTTAGCGTAGCCACGGTAGTTATATTAGTGGCTAATGACTAACCGGTAACTGCTGATGGTCACCCAGACACAGCGGACGGCCATCTGATCACAGCTGATGGGCATCTAATAACCAAGCCAACACCTTTCCACGTGAGGCTGAGAGCCTAGAAACTGCTCTCTGGGACTCTGTTCCCACAGACTCGCAGCTCCTGAGGTAAAAATCCCCAGGGTCTGTGGGCAGCCCGTGTGTGTGTGTGTGTGTGCCTGTGTGTGTGTGGCAGCCCGTGTGTGTGGCCTTCTGTGAGTCCGAGGCACTTCCTCTGAATGACTGTCCTTGCCACCCCCTATCACAGGCCTGCAGATGCTGAGACAAAATGAACTGGCCCCACCCCCTGCTGAGCTGGGTTAAAGCCGCTCAGAGTTGCCAGGAGAAGACGAGAGAGGGCACTCATGTGTTTCTCAGAATGGTTGACAGCCAGCCTGGATAATCGAATCTAACAATCATTTATCAAACATGGGCTTCATGCCGCACTCTAAACTCAGCTCTGAAGACAAAGAGTGATAGAACATGGGTCCTTTCTCAAGGAGTCCACAGTCAAAGGTGGACGGTCACTTAGATGGGAGGAAAGAGAAGGGGCACCTGACTCTCAGGGAGTCGTCTGCAGAGGTGTTTTGTATGTTTGTTTTCATGGAGTAAGAAACAGCAGAATGAACTATCGGCCAGGGAGTGAGAACACCCAAAGGGATAGCTTGGCACGGTCCAGTCACTAGAAACTGCGAGACAAACAGCCCATTTTCGGAAAGATATGCTGGGTTCCATCATGACTGCAGAGCTAGGGGATGTGACAGTTTATTCTACAGTCAACAGGGAGTCAATGAAAGATTTTGATCAACGGAGGTGTGTGAAGACATTTATGTACGATAATAGCTCAGCAGGATGGAGAAGGAACCAGAGTAGAGCTACAGGGGGTGAGGAACGTGAGCTAAGGAAGGCATGTGGGAGTCCAAAGGAACTGGGAGGGGACAACCAAGGTCCTCTCCCCTGCAGCATGATGGCATCAAGTGAGAGCCGGTGTCCCTTTCACAGTGTGTGTACATAGATGCCCCCTCAAGTACCTCATGACAATGCTGTTTCCATTTTACAGAAGGGAGAACTGAGGCACCAGGAGAAGAAATGGCTTACCCTCAGGACTCCTGGCACACAATTCCAATGTGTGTGTTGACTCAAAGTTTGCAAATGGGTCAGGGCCTTAATAACAGAAATCGTTAGGTTGTCCCCAGAATTCCTGCCAGGTTTGTAAATATCTTGAGCACTTTTTAAAAGAGACCTTTTACACACATGGAGAGGAAGTGCAGGGATACTCCTGAGGCCGTGCGTTTAATTTTTGTTCGTTTTGGGGTCCCTGGAAGATAGGTTTTTGAAATAAAGTCTCAAGAATTTCAGTATCTTTACTCAGCCCCCACCCTGAGCCATCCCTTCCTTTGTCATTCCAGTCTGAAGCAGATGTATTTAGAAAGTATCAGTGATATTTGCTGGAAAACATAATCATTTCCTAACATTTGTATTCATTTCTTTGAGCTGTTGGCTTATTTCTGGATATTAATTTAAATCCGCTCCTAATTTTAATTAGAGGTAGGATTTAACAGGGTTGAGTCTTTTCCCTTTTTTATTCTCCGCCTTCTCCTAGGAAAAAAAAAATGTTAACTTCAGCAATCCAGGATTTAAAGCATCTGTATTTATTCTGAGACTTAAGAACAATGAGTGGGGATTAATATTCAGATAGGGACTATGGGAAAGCATTCACTGTGCCTTTTGAAATTAATTAAAAATGTTTTAAGATTTTCTAATAGGTTATTTAGCTAAATCACGCTAAAGCAATAAACTAGTGTGAGGCAAGTTTTAATATAAGTCCTAGGCACCCTACTGTTTTATGGCGTCTGCTTCTGTCCCACCATCATAGCCACTGACTCATTTCTCCCAATCTCATCTCTTGTATAGCAGCCCACCCTCCTGCCTTTCCTCCCCGTGCCCTTCAGACTGTAGCACTGCTCCGTTCGTTTACCTTTCCTCACCCACCACGCCCATTCATGTCCATGTACTTTCGCACTTCATTCCCCCTGCTTGAATCCCTCTCTCCATGTCCTTTCACAACTGGAAAAGTCCTGCACGTTATTCAAAACCTTGATAAGGCATCCTCGTCTTAGCAAAACCTTCAATGCATCTTCTAGACAGAATTTATACATCCCTCCTTTTATCATTTCAATCCATCAAACAACTACATTTGTATTTAAATAAGGTATTGCATTCGACAATGCCTGTCTCCCTCTATAAGCTTTCTAAAGTATCATGTGCTCTTTTCTGTATCCACCCCCTCCCCCCAAGGCTTAGCATAACATTTAAAAATAGTGCTGACTCAAAAAGATGAATTCGGCTCCCATTCTACTTCATGTACCCGCATAGTGAAAGTGGACTCTTTTTTTAACCTGCCAAGTAGATTATACTTTCAATTTCTCAACAGCATGGGTTGAATTCAATCATATGTTGGAGATTACCTTAGTCCAGTTATTAAATGCCAACTGAAAGAAATGGCAGAAAACTCGATCGATTTTATAGCTTGGAATTTACAATTTTCTGTTTTAAGGAACACCACTGATATCAAGAATTGAAATGAAATAACAATGATATGGTCTGATTAAACTGTGTGAGCAATACTGCCAAATTTTTTCTGCACTAGGCGTTTTCCTTTTTGCTGTGAGGGACTCAAAGTGAGAACATTGACGAAGGGCAAAGCCCCACGTCCGCTTTCTCCTGTGGCTTCTGGTTGTCCCTGGGGACTAACCTAAAGACATATCAAGGAAGAGACATCGTTTCGAGACCTGTAATGAGAACTAGCTTCAGAAGTCTTAGTCTAAATGGACTTTTTCTAGGATCAGGAGTTTAACCAACCTCTGAAACTTATTCCAACACCGAAATTCCAGCAAGAAACTTCATGATCATTTTCCTTGGAAACCTGGGATTTTATAAAACCCATGGTCAAAAATAATTCTCTAGACTCAAAAACATCTGTTTTTCTTCCCCTGTTCTCCAATGTTATTTCCTTTTCAGCATCATGGGTGAAACACATGTACAACACACACGCACCGTTTGGAACCCCATGCGGGGTTCACATCCCAGCTCTGACACCTGTGAGCTGGGTGATCGCTGGTCAGTAGCTCACCTCTCCCACCTTCAGTTTCTTCATATGGGGTAACCTCATCATGGCGTCGCCCACTTTAGGTACCTTGTGCAGAGCCTGTCAGGTAGAATGTGATTAAGACAAGGGAGGTGCCCCCTGCTTCCCACTTTCTTCTCCCCCTTCCTTCTTAAAAGGGAGTAAAAGTAAACTTTCATGCTTAAGCTTTCTATTCTAAAGAATGCCATGTTTTGATTTATCTTTTACTTTCCTATGAATTGAGAAACCAGATAGCCAAATTTATTTGAATTATATAGGAGAAAAGAATAAATGAAAGAAAAGGAGGAAAATTCCAGAAATTTATTTAAAGATTTATACCCAGAACAAGATCAGGAGTCAGTAGAGTAATGATGAGGCCGCATTTAACAGCTACCATGAATCAAACATTCATTCAACAAACATTATTGCTTTGCCTACTGAGTCCTGCTTAATGTACTCCATCTTTGACTCTGGAGTCAAAGATGAATTAAGATAAAGGTACCCTCTCTGCAATCCAAGACCTAACAATTTGGCTCAGGGACAAAGACACCTAGTTTTGTAGCCCTCTACCTCCCACTGCTGTAATAAAACAGACATCCAGGTGTGGCAGGGAGAAAAACGAAAGTCCAAGGTTCTGTGTCTCTCAACTGTGTTAGGGGAAAGTGGGTGAGAGTAATCAGAGACAGCTTTCCTGAAAAGCAAGTGGGGATGGGCTTTGTGAGACAAAATGGATCGTGACCTGAAAGCTAATTTCTAGGCTAGGGAGTGGCTTGATAGCATGACCAGATTTGTGTTTTGGAAATGTGGTATTCAGAATGCTGACCCATGTGTTCGCATAAAATCTTTAACGTCCAAGTAATTGTATTGCTGTTTTCCATAGTTTTCTTTCACGGTATGTTCTCATCACCTAAAAATATCATGAGTGTAGTGAAAGATATTCTTCAAAGTTATTGCAGGCCAGCGTCAACAAGGAAGATGCCTTGGGGAAAGAAGTTCTTTTCGGGACATGAGGACAAGAGATGTCAGAGGGTGATAGGAAACAAACAAACAAACAAACAAATCTGTGGATAACTGAAATAAATAAGAAAACTCCATTGCTTCTAGCTTTGTAGTGGAAAAGATTTCAAACCTATTTCCCCTAATTTTCTGTGGTTTGAATATAATTTTCTGAAAGTAATTTCTTTATGATTTATTGCTTTGCATGCATTAGTCTGTTCATGCATCCAGTGGGAAGGAAATCTCATTTATGAAGCGCCTACTGAGTACTTGGCATAGTGCAAGGCGTTTTCACATACTTTGCTTCACTGAGTTTTCCCCCAAATGCCCAGGAAGTAGATGTTGCCTTCTCCACATTGTAGATAACGAGATTGTGACTCAGAATTGGTGTTTGCCAAAGGTCAAAGGACTGCTCAGTCTTGGTTTTCAATTACTGTTCCTTCCAGGGACGCCATGTTGGTTCAGATGAGTTGTGAACAGTCCCCTGCATGGTTGTGCATTGTGACAGCCCAATGACACCCCTATGTGACACCAAAGGCCAGTCTGAAGTGCCACCCAAGATCCTGCTATGCCAGCGGTCATCTTCACACCAATCTCAATTGTATTAATTTATGGCACCGCAGTATTGGAGAAAAGACTCCATTTACTAAAAACTCAACCAATTCACAGTAGTAACTCATTGGTTGTGGATATTTGTTTTGTTCTCATAAAAATTAATCTGTGTAGAAAAACAAAATCTAATAGCTATTTGGAGGCTTTGGTGAATAAAATCCAATTATCTGAGGTTTTATTCTATGGTGCCGTCTCATTTACCTTACCCAGAGTAGCTAAGACACAGGAAACAAAAGGCAGATAGAGGGCTTTGCCCAGCCTGCAGAATACCCTCCAGAAATTTCGTGCTCAGAAGCATAGCCCATTACCCACAGAGCTGACTTGCATCTTTCCTTTGCCCCTTTACTCATTTTCTCTTGAGAACATATTTACTCTTGATTTAGGAATGAGTCTAATGCATGATTATGGATTGACCAGCCCACGGCACAGAGGAAGCACCAAATTAGGGGTCTCGGACATGCTGAAGCAGGAAGCAGGAAGTGACAGTGGAGATTGAAGAGGGATGACAAGAAGACAGAAAGTCACCAACAAGCCTAGCAGTTGGGTGCCTTTCATGTGAAGGCAGACATCCATCCAGACCTCAAATGGCCGCTGAGGGGTTCACTCTGGAGGAGGAGTCGATAAACCAGGCCCACAGGCCAAATCGAGCCTGCAGCCTGTTCTGTAAATAAAGTTACATATTGGATCACAGACAAATTCAGTTAGCATGGAAAAGCTGAGCAGCTGTGGAAGAGACCCATGCCCTGTGCAGCCTACACTATTTCTTTCGTGGCTCTTTACAGAAAAGTCAGGCCCACCCTAGAACAGTCCATGTTACAAGGATTTCCCCAGTCACCGGGTTAAGCTCAGTTCTGTGGGTCAGGCTGTAATGGGGAGCAGGCATGGTACCCCTCGTGGTACGCAGTGTCATTCACTGGACAGACTGCCCCAAGTACAGTGAAGTCCTTAAAAACACACTGATGCTTAAAATAGGAATGTTCCTTTACAGGGAAATTTCCTTAAGCGATACTGATGGGTGTCTGCCTGGAGGATGCTCTCCGACACCTGTGTGGTACGCATTTTCATTTCATTCACAGTCTGCTCAAACGCCACTGTGCCAAGGAGCAGTGCCTGACCCCTGACCTATGCAGCCACACTCTGTCTGTAGCCACACCCCTTACTCTGCTTTCTTTTTCTTCAAAGGATTTAGTGCCAACTCCCACCATATTGTAAAAGCATTATCGGCTCCATTGTATTATCCCTCCCTCTCACGAGAATCCAGGGTCCACAGGGCAGGGCCTTGTTCCCACTGTCACTGCTGTACCCACAGCCCCTAGGAAATGACCCCCTGTGTTCAGGAAATAATTGTTGAGGGAATAAATGAGTGGAGTCAGGCAAAGGCACTAAGCAGATGAGATGTTACCTTCCTCTTATTAATGGTCAAGAGGCTTAGAAAGAAAAAGAAAAAAATGTCCCCAATTAAAACATAGCTGTTTCTTTCACTCTATGATATACTAGGAAATCTAATGGGATTATGGAAGAGAATATATCTTCTATTCTATGGTGAGACTATGCGACAAAGTGGCAAATGCACGGAATGACATAGGTCTGAGCTCAAATTCCAAGTCTGCTTCTAAATATTTGACCTTTTCAATTATAAGATATTTGAACACATATTTATGTACATGTACATATTTATATATATATTATTACATATATTTATATTATTATATACTTATATTATTATATTACATAAAGTGTATGTTTTATATATACATACATATGGATATATTCAATATTTTATATATAAATATATACATATAAAAATATACATGTATATATGATGCGATTACAATTAGTTACCACAAATGACTATTACAAATGAAAAGGATTTGACCTTTTTATGTGTAAAATACTTGAATACACAGATGTGTGTGTATATATTCAATATTCACATCGGGATATAATATATTCACATTTAAATGCAAAATATTCAGGTCAGATATATATATAAAAATGTGGTTATGACTAATTCCCACCAGGGGTATCATGATCAGAGATGGTGTGTACAAAGTTGCAAAATGAGTGTTTGCTTGGTGCTGGGTTTGCTTCCACTTCCAGCAGAACTGCGTGTTGGAGAAGTGAGACATTGCTGCGTAGACCTGCCTCCACTGTTCTTCATTGAGCCGTCAGTTCCTCACTTTTCATTTTGAGAATAAAAATAGGAACCAAGAGTCGCCTCCCAGACAAGTACTCCTTGGGTCACCATCTCCTGCATTGGGAGGAGGGCACTGACTCACCACCCAGGGAATTCTGGGACGTCTTTGGAAGAAGGCTGTCATTTGTATTCTGTTTTCCACAGTCCTGTTTGTTGTCATAGCTGGACTTGGGGCAGCCCTGGTACCAGCTGCCTCATTAAAATAAAGCTGGCTTTATCCCTTCAGTGGCCAGCGGCCCACTGTCTACAAAGGGCTGTGGCCACCCCCTGCATGGGACAGTGCTTGCAGTCACAGGGCACAGACCTGCAAATCGAGGGCAGCTACACGTTTTTCATTCTCAACCCACTGCCACATAGTTCGTTCAGTCTAGAAGAGTTTTTTGGAAAAAAATATCTTTCAGCATAAAAGCAAATTTTATGCTCTCATCAAAATAACTGCCAAGTGTTTTTCGGTTTAAAAAAAAAAAAAATGCCAGAGTTTAAAGTCATTCTGTGAAAGGGTGTTCTGGGAGAAGGAACAAGAAATGAAGGAATGTTCTCACCCAGACACTACCTCACTGTGGTAAGAAAAACAGAATAAAATAAATGAAAGATTTGCTTTTCACTTTTGAGAAAGAGTAGCCAGCTCAGCAAACAAAGAGCCCCTCTGAAATGTTAAGGATTTCTAATTATGACAAAAAGTTGGCCTCAGACTAACTTCCATCCCAAAGATTTACAGCCTCCAACCACTAGGAGAATTTTAGTTCTTCAGTAGGATCCTTTCAGCCTATGTAGTATATTCTTGTTTGCCTGCAATGTTGAGAAAAATGGGGCATTCCTAGTCTATTAATTAATTCAGTAGTCATAAATAAAACTAAACATGGTTTCAAGTCCTGAGTCTGTCACTTCACAGCTGTGTGACCTTGGACAAGATCTTAACCTCTCTGAGCTCAATTTTGTTATTTGTAAAATGTTGCCTAACTTAAAGTCTGGTTGGGAAAAGTAAGTAAGAACCTATTTTCAAGGTGCCTAGGACAGCCAGGCTTGGAGTAGCCTGGCTTGGACCTCTGTACACCATACTTTAAGAGAGAAGTAGGAAAATGGCTCAGGAACATAAATGGAAAACCTAAGACAAAAATGAAAGACATCGAGATGCTTGGCATGGAAAAGTGAACACTGACAGAGACATGAAAACCATTTTCAAAAAAGGGCTGTTCAGTAGGAGAAGGATTGAACTTGTGTAGGTGACATGAAGGAGAAAAAAAACAAGATTATCAATTCTAAGAGACATGCTTTAGTTTATAATTGGGCTGATATGGAATATTAATTAAAGGTGGGTTGTGATGTCATTTTTATAGTCTCAGCTGTTACATTTAGGTCTAATAGATTTTGAGCTAATTTTTATACATGGTATAAGGTAGGGGCTCCAACTTCATTCTTTTGCATGTGTATATCCATTTGTCCCAGAACCTTTGTTGAAAAGATTATTCTTTACTCATTGAAATGTCTTGTCAAAATCAATTGATGATAAACATAAGAGGTTCTTTTTTTTTCTTTTGATTCTCTTCCATTTTTCTGTATATCCATTCTTATGCCAGAGCCCTGCTGTCTTGATTACTGTATATTTGTAGAAAGTTTTGAAATCGAAACATGTAATTTCTTCAACTTCGTTGCTCTTTTTCAGGATTGTTTTGGCTAATCTGGGTCTCTTGAATTTCCATATAAAGTTCATTCTTGGCTTATCAATTTCTTCAAAGAAATCTTCTGGGATTTTGATGGGGATTATGTTGGCTCCATAGATCAATTTTGAAAGTATAGTCATCTTAACAATATTAAGTCTTCTGATACATATCTTTCCATTTATTTAGATCTTCAGTTTTCTCAACAATGTTATATAGTTTTACAATCTTTTATTTCCTCTGTTAAATTCATTCCTAAGTTATTTTAATTTTCTTGATGCTACTATAAATGGAATTGTTTCCTTAACTTCATTTTCAAACTGTTCATCGCTAGTGTACAAAAATGCAATTGAGTTTTGTGTATTGGTCTTGTATTGATCTAAGTTTACAGTGGGCACACCAGGCACATGTGTACAGTGGTAAATAGAAAACTGGAATTGGAATCTGGTAAATTCACAGTAAGAGCTGCAAACATTTTCTTCTATCTCCTACAAGCATTGGTTAGAATTACATGGTAAGCTTATATTTGTCAGAAAATTATTTTAATTCTGCTTTTCTCTTTGAAAGACATTGCCAGAGGAAATAGAAATCTAAGACGGGTCAGAGCAGACAGGTGAGAGTAATAGCATGACCAAGGAGCTGGAGGCAAGATGGCCCTGGCCAGCTACTCTACAATTTTCTGCCATCTTTACAATTTTGTAATAAAAGACCATTGAGCACAGAAGCACATTTCTTCATTAACAACATGCTAGAAAAATAAGGGGAGAAATTCTAAGTCTTATTCGATGTGTTATCCTTGGGACAGTGTTTTTAGATTATAGTAAAACCTAAAGAAATCAATGCTTTTTGTTCAATCTGTGCTTCTTGTTTTAATCGGTTTCAGTATATTCTCCCTAAACCACTTCTGCTCCTGTTCCCCAGGGACCTTATTCCATTTTCAATTTTAACACCATTCTCGTTTTCAAAATCAGTCGTGCAGCACACACAGAAATAGAAATATAGGTTACCTGAGTCAACCTGAAAAACGTAACTATCCAGTACATCCCCATCCAGAACTGACCCTTGTGGCACTATAACACTTTGCACACACACCCCTTGCAACCCTTTACACATGTGTTACAACTATGGGTTCCCATATCTGTCCCCACAAAGCCCTTAAGAAAAGAAAGCATGCCTTTTGCATTGCTGCATCATTAGGGCGTCAGGCACAGTCTCTGGCCTATAATAAACGCTTGGAAAGTGTTTCCTGAGTGAGTGTGCAGAGGTTCCTTTTGAGATTCTCCTTTATCCTTTCTGAGGCCCCAAACAGCTTTACGAAGATAACTGTTTTGGTATAATTTTCTAAACATTTCTTCTGACATTTCTTTTGGGATATAATTTTACCAAAAGTCAACAGAGTTTTTGAGCACCTGCTGTGTGGAAGACTCTGCCATACGTTATGGGGCAGACAAAGAACAGAGCTTTTTGATCTAACTGGAGCACAATTTATATAGGTGACAAAAATAAGTGCAAATGTTGACTGAGTACCTACTATGTACCAGGAGTGGTACTTTGATGAATGTAACTCATTTAATCCTTACAACAAACTCATGAGGCAGACACTGGCATTGTCCTCTCTGACAGGTCAGGGGATGACACAGAGATGGGCTGAGTAGGTCACCTAACTCATTAATGGCCAAGCCAAGATTTGATGCCAGACAACTTGACTCCAGAACCCATCTCACGTAACCGAATGCACCACTCTGAACATATGAGACCGCTGATCACCACGGACAGGGAAGATTTCTATTTCTCCAGTGATTTAGGGGAGCAAGTGACCAATATAGGCTGAGATGTTCATTTAAGGACTCAACAAGATCGTAGATTTGAACTGGTTCCAGAAATTTGAGCCAAATTTCAACTCAAAGGCAGGGAACTCTAGACAAGAGGAAATTCTAGAGGCAGGTGGGGGCTCCCGCCATTCTGAGGTAATAATGGGTAGTAGTGCTCAAAGCACTCTTCTGGGCAATGACAGTCAAATAAGACAAACTTCCTGCTTTCATGGACCTTATAGAATACATTCAAAAACAAGTATAGACTTATCCAGTGTGAAATGTGCTACCGAAAGAACATAGTGTAAGAGGACAGAAAGGGACGAAGGAAATGTGGTTATTCTATATAGTATGTGAGGGAAACAGCCTCTCTGACATTTCACCAGACACCCAACGGAAAAAGAGGAGGGAGCCATGTGGAAACCTGGGGATGAGGTATTTATAGGAAAAAGGAAGAGGAAATCCAGAGGCTCTGAGGTACCGTATTCTTGTTGAGTTTGAGAAAAGAAAGGAGGCCAGTATGGCTGGAGTAGAAGAAGTGAAGAGGAGAGAGGTGGGAAGTGAGACCCAACAGGCAGCAGAGTCAGGTTCTATGGAGCCTTTTCTTTTTCAATTACAGTTGACCTTCAATATTATTTTATATTAGTTGCAGGTGTGTATCATAGTGGTTAGACATTTATATAATTTACGAAGTGATCCCCCTGAAAAGTTTAGTACCCACCTGTCACTATACAGAGTAATTACCATGTTATTGACTAGCTTCCCTGTGCTATACTTTACATCCCCGTGACTATTCTGTAACTGCCAATTTTACTTTCTCCCTCCACCTTTGTCATCCAGCTTGCCACACTCCCCTTCCACCTGGCAACCATCAGCTTGTTCTCTGTATCTATGACTCTGTTTCTGTTTCGCTTGTTCATTTATTTTGTTCTTCAGACTCCACCTGCAGGTGACATCATATGGGTTTGTCTTTCTCTGTCTGACTTACTTCACTTACCTTCATACCCTCTAGGTCCATCCATGTTGTCGCAGATGGTGAGATTCCATTCTTTTTTATGGCTGAGTAATATTCTGTTATATATATGTACCACTTCTTCTTTGTCCAGTCGTCTTTCCATGGGCACTTAGGTTGCTTCCATATCTTGGTTATTGTAAATAGTGCTACAATGAACCATACGGGTGCTTATATCTTTTCAAATTAGTGTTTTGGATTTCTTCAGATAAATACCCAGAAGTGGAATTGCTGGATCATAGGTAATTCTATTTTTAATTTTTTGAGGAATCTCCAAACTGTTTTCCATAGTGGCTGCACCAATTTACAATCTCACAAACAACGCACAAGGGTTCCCTTTTCTCCACATCCTCCCCAACACTTGTTTGTTTGTTGCTTTAGTGATGATTACCATTCTGACAGGTGTGAGATGACATCTCATTATGATTTTAATTTGCATTTCTCTGATGGTTAGGGGCATTGCGCATCTTTTCATATGTCTATTGGCCATCTGTATGTCCTCTTTTGCTACGGAGTCTTGTAGATGATCGCAAAGGCTTTGAATTTTCTTCTGCTCTAGACTTTCCAACAGCTTCCCGTCTGACTCACAGGGACAACATCAGGTCTTCCATTTCATAAAGGTCCCTGTAGCTGAAGTTTCCTTGGATCAAGGAGTAAATGAACAGGTACAGGAACATTGGAGGAGCCATCTTCTTAACATAAATATTTATGCAGAGGAGAAATTAGAATTGAAGCTGGAGAAAGTAGATTGGGGGTGGTCTTGGTTGCCACACTGGAAAATTTGGTCTTTGACCCTTTGGAGATCAAAGGGTGAGAGGAGGACACCATAGCAAACACAGGATACAACGCTCATATTTCCTGTCTCAAAAGTCTTCCTGTTCTATGACTGACATGAGCACTGGTGATTTTCAGAATAGTTTTTGAAAATATACTCTACTAGGTGAGACATAGGAAATCAAAGAAACTCCAAACTAATAACGGTATAGCCATCGCTGATCTTCAGGCAGGTAAGATGCTTCCAGACAATTTTATTTTAATGATAGCAGATATCTTCTGGGCATTTTATATGTTAGGCACTGTGATGCATGCTTCCCTTGCACTATCTCATTGAATCTTTATAAGACCTCACGCAATCAGGTGCATCATGATTTCACAGCTGTGGAACCAAGACCAGGAAAGGGTGGCTAACAGTCATAGTCACAGGTAAGAAAGATGACATCTGAGAGTGTCTTCACTAATATTTTATAGTCTTTTTAAAATGAACTTTTCAGCTACAGTTGATATTCAGTATTATTGTATATTAGTTTCAGATGTATAGCACAGTGGTTAGACATTTATATGCATATAATTCATGCAGTGATCCCCCTGATTAGTCTAGAACCCACTATAGTCTTTTTTCAATATCACCATACATTAGTATAAATATTAATATTTACAGCCAAGTTACTTAACCCAAGGTTTATGAAGAATTCCTAAGAAATTGTTGGTAATGGACAAACTAATAATTTCTCTGTAACATGTAATCTGAAAACCTGTGTTAAGAGGTCAGGAGAGAAAGTGGAGGAACAGTGGGTCTGTTAAGACACGGGAGGAGACCTAGTATGTGAGACCTGCATCCTTCAGTCCAGTCTTAGTGATATTGGAGCAAAATGGCAATAATAATAATAATAATAATAATAACAACAACAATTGGTCATCTAGTCAAATTTCAAATTTTTAAGATAAGAAAAATTTTTCAATATACAGTTTCCTTTTCAGGATCTTTGTAAACTTCCAAAATAAAATCACTCAGTGAGCTTTTTGTCCTCATCCTTCACTTTTCAGGAGCTAAGAATAACTTGTCGTAGGTCCCACACCTGGTGAGCCTTAGGTGTACTAACCTCAGGTACTCACGCCTCTCCCGTCCTGGGACTTATTTCATTGCCTCAGTCTGAATTCCATATCTGATACCAGTACAGCCACGGTGAGAGGAAGGAAGAGCCACATTTTCCATGCTAGCCCTCCATCAAAATCCCAAATTTCACTCCTAAAGAAAACAGGACTTCCTTCTGGCCCTGGGTGTTGTGCTGAACTTTGCGGATTGGAGATCTTTGCTCTCCAGTGTGGCTGCCCCCAATCTCTCCATAGACGTCTGACGCAAGAGTAATGAGTGCTTCACATTAACACACAGTATATGAGCCAGGAGCAGGGTGTCAGGGAACTTCCTCTTGGTGACATCTTTTATCCATCAGTTTGATTTCATTTAGCAGAAAAGACATCAGGGCAAGGGGGCAGCCATCCCTTCTATCCCTGCTGTGACTAACGGTGATTCTCAGTGACACAGCTCATTTTAGATACACAGTGGGTGAATTCCTACCACCTGAACCCTTAATACATGCAATCACATATACTTGGCAAAAACATTTTGTTTTTTATACCAGCCCAAAGGAAACTAAGTCAGTCATAGATGACTTTGCAAAGTTGAGTGCAAAATAATTCAACAGTAATGGCAAATTGGTTTACCTTCTACCATTTCAGACAGAGAGTAGAGAAGGAAACCAACTAATTCAATAAAAATAAGGTGGACGGTCCTTAGAGGTTTCCTTAGAATTGAATAGAAAAGTCATGAAGAGTAAAAGAGCCATCATATAAGACAGCACATGGGCCTTGCACACTTTCACCATACCTCCTCCAGTCCCATCCCTATTTTCCACCTATGTATCCATCTGCCCGTCTATCCATCTACCCATTCATTGTCCTATCCATAGCCACCCATCATCTATCATCCGTATCTATCTATAAACTATGTATGTAGGTATCTATCCACCTTCCTCCCTAGTCTTACTTTTTAATTTTCTTTATTTTACAGGTGTACACTGGGCATTTATGGCATCAGTCAGTCCCTCAGTTAGAAGGGATAGCGCAGTCAATGGAGTAAAGACCGACAGGATACATGGGGGGGTCTGACTAGTGACTATATGTCAATTCAGGGGGATTAAGAGTACAAGCGAGGTTAGCACAGGTTCTCTGGGGACTCAGACAGGTGATGCCTGAAAGAGACGAAGTGGATGGATAGGAATTAAACAGTCAAGGAAGGGACGAGGAATGGAATGTCCTGAGACGTGGAGATACACAAAAGAAGTCAGAATCTGGAAAGGTGCGTGTAGGACCAGGTTAAATCTTTGGTTCCACTTTGAAGCTATTCCTCAATAAGAGTCATGAATGTGATTGGAGCTCTGCCCAGAGCACCTGCAACCAAATATAAATACTGCAAGAGCCTTAAGTCCTGTTCCCAGAAATGAGTGAATGTTGATGTCATGTAAAACATTCACACTGTCAACACAGACTTGAGTGGATTGTCAGTTTAGATTATCAACACACATGTTGGGATGTCATCTGACACTCTCTGGAAAGCAAGTCCTGTTGGGAGAGGAACTGGTGGGGGGACAGAAGGAAAGGCAAAAGGAAACAAAGGAAGAAAGTCAGCCCAGCATTAGATGTACGCGTTCCTATCACCACTTGGAGACTTTGCTTTTCCATTTAACATGTCACCATCGCAGGTGAAAACAACTGAGAATTTCAGTTATTATCCAAGTAGGATTAAGAATCTCGTTCCTACACTGACGTGTTGATCTCACACTTTCCTCTTTGGATTCGGTCTTTTAAGCACAGCTTATTAAAAGTCGCTTTAATTGGCATTTTGTTAGAAAGTTAATGCAAATTTACCAAAAATAGCTTGTGAGAGAAGCAGATAAGAGTCAAAAAAAAAAAAAAAACCACACATTATAATTGCACAAATTCTTCTCTTTCATCCAACCTTCTTTTCAAAGGCACTTTTAAAAATGGTGGCTCACTAAGTCTGCCTGTGGCAGCCTTGCCTCCATCATTCCACGTGGGATCTCTCTCCTCCTGCTTCTATTCTGTTCCTGGATTGTTGGTCAAAAGGTTTTCTTACTCACCCAACCAATACTATCGATGATGCATGCTGTCATTGCCCTTTCTACACACATGTTCAGTTTGTTTGACTGTTTTCTGTTTACCCCCTTTCCAAGAAACTGCATTTTCCTGTGTGTCCTTTGAGAACTGTTTATAAATCCTCTATCAGAGAGGTTTCTGTACAGTCAACTTGTATTCTTTTCACAAACACAAGGATTCACATTGCCTATCTTGTACCAGGTAACACAGGTAAAATACGCCCATAATCCTCACCTCCAAAGAGTTCATTGTCTGGTGAGCAAGACAGATAAACAGAAAATTACAATAAAATACAGTATGTGAAATGTTCAAGATCTCGAGACAAAGACAAACTAACACAGCTAAGTCAACAAGGGGAAGTTTTCAATTCCCCCTACCCAGAACATGGAAGGTGCCACAGGCCATGGAATGCTATGAATCCTGTGGGTTACTGGACTTGTCCAAGGTCTCTCTAATAGTTCCTTTATTTGCATGCTCTTCATTCGCATACTATCTCTGCATAATAATCAGATTACCCTTCTCCTGAAGCCACTGAGAAGACATTGAGTATTTAGCTAAGAAACTTCTTAGCTACTGTCTCTTTCTCTAGCTGGATATCTCTTCCCATTCTGCCTTGCACTCTTCCATTTACACAAACTTGCACACCTGCTCTTCTCTCTCTAGAGCATGTGGGCTAGTAAGACCACTAATGCATGACTCCTCACCATCCTCGTCATCATAGAGACACTCGCGCTTAGCAAACATGTTTGGTGTGTAGTATGTACCTTTCACCAATACTCTTAAGAAAGTTTCATATCCAGTCCACGACATTGGAATTATTCTTTTTGTTTTGCAGAAGAGGAAGTAGGTGCTCAGAGAGTTCCCCTCCCCCGACACTTAGCCAAGGTCCATACCTCAGCTGGGCAATACCTGAGCCCTTTCTGTTGAGAACTGAGGCACAGGCCAGGGATGTGGGACAGACGTGAGGTTCATCAAAGCTGGAGCACAGAGTACAGCTCACAAGACTGGTGAGTCTAGGACAGGCTCTGGGACTGCTCAAATCTCTCCTTCCTGGTTCAATTCTAAGAGTCCTGTCTGTGTGAAGGAGGAAGCTGGCAGAGCTGACAAGACAACCTGGAGCTCCCTCCCTACAGCCAGGAAGACCATTACTCACTGGGCTCGCCACTAACCTGGTTTGACCTGCCAGGGCCACTTAACTTCTCAGGAAGGAGCCCATTTTGTTCAGGATCTCGTAGACACAAAGTGCCCGGTGGGGATTTAAACCCAGGCCTCTGCAGTGGTGCAGCCTGTACCCTTTAGCTCTGCAAGCCTGCAGGCAACACATCAGCTGAAAGTTCTGAGTGTCAGGTCAGCTTGATCTGGTTGCATCTCACCTTCTGCCTGGTTCTGGAGATAGAGTTTTCTCGTCATTTACAAAGCCAACTGCCCAGATGATAGCCCAGGACTGCTCCCAACCCCCAGGCTCTTTCATTACCCCCACACTCTAAGATTGATAACTAGATTGCTACCACAAGCCTTGGGCCCGAGGTCCTATTAATTACCCTTTACTCTCATTCTCCCCAGTTTTTCCACAGCTAAGTCCCCAACTTTCTCTTCCATGGCTTCCTTTCTACCCTCAGACAGAAGCTTCTGCTAAAGGCAATCATGAAGGTTGAAAGCAGCTCCCTGATGTAAGACCTAGTTTATGCTACGATCTTACCACTGCTAATTTCTAAGCATTTCCTGGTTTCCTGTTCCTATATTGTTTTGCTTGTCTCTCAAGCCTCATTTATTATCTTACACAGTTTGACCCCGAAGCTAACTAAAAGACAGAACCACAACCTGACACCCTAAGCAGCAGAATGAAGTCTCGACTTCTCAATATGCAGAGAGTGTGTCCATGGCGACACAGCCATCGCTGCAGCTTTGTCTCGTACCATCGCCGGCTACACCTGTGCTGACCCAGGGCCAATCACAGTGCTTGGACTTCCCTGAGCACACCGCGCTGTTCATCCCACTCTCCATTTACCTTTCTTGAGATGTTCTTTTCTTTCTACTTGGTAAACTCCTGGTCATCCTTTAAATCTAGAGCTTATGGCACCTCCTCGGAAAAGGTGAAACCTCCCTGCCTCCTTGAGAGAGAGAGAGAATGTGTGTATTTCCACTATCTGCTGACAGTCTGCACTACCCGTGCTCTTTTCATGAATTTTAATCATTCCACTCACCTCTCCCCAGAGTTCCACCCAATTTTGCTAGCTTATTCCAGGGCTATAAGATGACAGTCCTGGGGGCCCTCGCGGTTGTCAGACATCTTTAATAGATCATGGCGCTTTTTCTTCCTGAGTCTGCCCATGGTCTCTGAACCCTTTGTCAAGTAATGCTCCGGGCAACCACTACCAATCAATATGAAATGGAAGAGGAACCTCTGATCATCAAAAGAGACGGCAAGCCTCATCCTGGGAAAAGCTATTCGCAATGTACATAACAAAAGATCAGCATCCAGGTCTTTGGATAGAATGCTGACAAAAAAAGAAAGCAAAGAAATGGCACATTTGCTACCTTTACTCTAGGCAGGAAGACTCCTGGTGTGGGCGTGGGGCACTGGGAGACTTGCGTCCCTGAGCTTAGCATTTGGGAACACAACACAAGGAAAGGAGACCAGGGGACCCTGCAATTGTTTGGTGTAAGCAGCAGGTGTGAGTCAGGCTTGTGGCCCCACCTGGGCTCTGCTCACCTGCTTTGTCCCCCAGCCAGCAGTCTCCAGGTTCCTGCTAGCAACGTCCTGTCCTGTCCTGCGTCAGCCTGATTTGGTTCTCCTTGACCACGGCACCCATCAAACAGACCGAGACCGTTACAGACCAAGATCCTTACAGGGAAAGCAGAAAGGGGTGTGCTGTCTCAATAGTCAGTGACATAAAACATTTCGACAGTGAAGGAAGTCTGATGGAGCTGTCTGTTATGGCAGCTGGGACTTGGCTGTAATCTAGAAGACGTGTGGTGAGTGCCGGGGCAGGTCATTGAGCCATATCGCTTGCTGAATTGTGTTGCCTCCAATGGTGAGTCCATCCAACTTTCCTTTTGGTAAGCTTTCCTCAACTATGAAAAGGACAAAAGTGTCCACAGACTGGTCCCCGTAAAATGGGACCAAATAAAGAGGAGGGAAAGATGGGGCTAAGGGATGTCATAACTCCCTCTGACAGGACGATGCTGTTGCTTTTGCTATAATGATCTGAGAGGTGTTACAAGTTGGTTCCAAGCCAGAATGTGAAACTGCAAGATTGTAGGTTAATGGCCTTGCGTGCAACAAAATGGCCAGGTTTTGGTGTCATGGCAAGTGCTAGACCTGGTGGCAAGTTCTTTAACTTCTCTGACCTTTAGCTAATTCAATTCCAAAACCAGGTGAAGGATGTCTTTTCCCAAGGTCACTGTACAGAAGAAATGAGACGCATGCCTGTCAAACCCAACTGGAGTGCAAATACATAGTAGGTGTCTATTAAATAGCAGTCTGTCTCCTTCCCTTACAAGCACTCGTAAGAGAGAAAAGAAAGAGGATGTTTACCTAATGGGTTACAGACTCACATTAAAATGCACTTTGAGGGAGTAAGCACTGGAGACCTGCATCCAGAGCTGCCTACACAGGACAGCAGCTCCAAAGCAGGGTGGACACACAGGAATGTGGGCTCTTCGGGCCCAGGGACGTCTCTTTTCACTCCCTGTAGATGTCTAGCACTTCACTCCACAGCAACACAAAGCTAATATTCTCTGAAAAGTGCCAAAAGCATCTCTGGACAAAGAGAACAGGCATCCAGTCAATAGCCCCTATGAATCATGGGCCCAGCTTGAGAATGCAGACGACATGGTACCCAGAATACAATAGACACTCAGAATGATTGAGTAAATTTATGGGTCTTTCAAAAATACATAGGTGCAAGTTAGGCCGGTAGCAGATAAAAAATAACAATCATAGAAGGTAATATTTCATCATTCATTGATTGTGCTAGGAAATTTGATACACTCATTTCCTCACCAATGGGAAGTATTCCTATTCCCATTGTATAGATAAGAAGACTGAGGCCCAGACGGGTTCTCTAGCTTACCCAGTGTCACATAATTAGTACATAATGAAGCAGGAATGTGACTGTCTCCAAAGCCATTTTTCTTAAAGCTAGCCTCAGCCAGGACTGACGGGGACTTACTCTGACTGGACAGTGAAGGGGTGGGCTGTTTTTCAGAATGACCAGGGTGGCAGTGGCCTGAAGGGAACAGTGCCCAGGGGGTGGTGGGTTGTGGCACAGGGTCCATGGGCAGACACAGGAGCTGTTCTAGCTTCAGGGGTCCTGCCATGGGGGAGATTTGAGCACATGCCGGCAGAGGCACCCCCAACATAGGCAGCTGTGGAGTCGGGAAGCTGTGGGTGAAACCTGGGGGGCAGGGGAAGGTCACAGAGACAATGCCAAAGCCACAGCCACACATAAAAGGGGGTTCTGGCAGGTCATGTACCCTCCTGTTTGTGAAGATTCATCAGTTTTCTGAATCTTGGGTCATGCTCTCTGAAATCTCTCATGAAGGAATTTCCTAAAATGAAATGTTGCAGTGTTTACGGTCCTGTTCACTCCCAGCAAGAGGGAATGACATAAATAATTCACATTACCCTCTTTAGGATCATGTCGGTGAAAATATATCAGCCGATATAATTGTCTGACACTTCGAGGAAGTGATGTTTTAAAATTAGAAGCCCATGAGGAGGGGAGAGAGAGACAGAAAGCACGTGACTCACTTTGCTTCCTGTGGCTATTTACTTTAAAGATAAGCTTTTTAGGGGGGCGGGGGGCCTCAAGTTGCTGGCACATGATGTGCAAGACACCATCTCCAGGTTCTTAATTCATCAGTTTTCACCTCTTCTACCTGTCCTCAAAAAGCATCCGTCTTTCTTTGACTGTCATGGAATTTCAGAATTGAAAGGGATTTGAATAGCATGTAGCCCCATTCAGCACCTGAACACTTCTCCCCACGAGTTACCTGCACCACTCAGTGACAATGGGACCAACACCCTTTACCCCCTCCTCCCACAGTTGGCCTTTCCCAGGCACAGCCGGACCAGTTCACCTCTGCTTATAAACCTGCAGGGACTTCACTTGTTATTAGGATAAAGACTAAAAGCCTTAGTGACCTTGCCAAGCTCCCTCTCATCACAAGGCCTTGCACATGCACTTACTTGTGTGGACTCCCCACCTGTGTGGACTCCCCAGGCCTAGTTAAATCCACTCAACCTCCAGTGCTGTGTTGGAAACAGCCTGCACAGGCTCGTAAGGGCTGACTGTTAAATATTCAGTAATGTTACATGCTGGTTGTTAAACAGAGCTATTATTAAAAAACAAAATCATATAAATGCATGACTAGATTATATTAAAACAAAAGTAATAAGTTCTGAAAATTCATCGTTTCCTGATTATTTTACTACACGGCCCGACTTTCCATGCTATTTGTTTCCAGTTTTACTGAGGTATAATTTGCATATAACACTGGGAGATTAAAGCGCACAACGTGGAGATTTGATGCCCTTACATATTGCAGAATGATTACCACCATCGCCTCACGTAATAACCACTTTTTTTACGTAATGAGAACATTTACAATCTACTCTCTTAGAAACTTTCAAATATATGATAGAGTATTGTCAGCTATAATCGCCATGCTGTACGTTAGGTCCATAGAATTTATTCATCTTATCACTGTAAGTTTGTACCTTTTGGCCAATATCTCCCCATTTCCTCCACCCCCAGCCCCTGGTAACCACCATTCAACTCTGTTTCTATGAGTTTAGATGTTTGAAGCTTCACATGTAAGTGATTACACACAGAATCTATGACCTTAAGGTCGTTTCTGAATAGTAGAAATGCCATCTAATGGCGGTAACTGTACTTGCCTTTCCAACTGCACATTCAGATATGTCACATCGATAGTCTCCAGGGAACATTTACATGTCAAGGCTTGTTCTTCTCCCCACCCCCACCCACTGGAGAGCCGGCTGGTACACATTTAGCAGCACACCACTGTTTCAAAATCGCCTTCGTCCTCACATCCCATGCCCTTTCCTGGTCCCCAGTTTAGGTCAGATTGTTATGTGGTGTGATCTCATAGGGCTGAATTCCTTTCTTGCAAAGTCTTCTCTTTTTGTGATTACATAGGAACAGTAAACGGCACTACTAAATATGGAGGTCCTATACTCCATGAGAGCAGAATTCTTGTTGGACTTGGCACGGCATCATGAGGCCCCTGGGAACAAAACCGATGCCAAGCTCTGAAGGAGTGCCCAACAAATAGCTAATTGTAGGATGAGTCTCAAACTCAGGTTATTAGAGATGCTTAACCTGAGTTGACATCTTCAGCCCCTTTTAAGGGACCATCATGTGTTAACGCATGAATGAGAGTTCCTCTTAGGAAGAAACTCCTTCTGCAGTAACATTGATAAGCAATTTGAGGTTACGAGGAATGCCTGTAGGGAACAGTGCCCAGGGGGTGGTGGGTTGTGGCACAGGGTCCATGGGCAGACACAGGAGCTTTTCTAGCTTCAGGGGTCCTGCCATGGGGGAGATTTGAGCACATGCCGGCAGAGGCACCCCCAACATAGCCGGGGTGCTAGCAGGAGCTAAGGCACGAAGGAAGGGGCTAAACCCCCTGCCTGACAGGACAGGAGTGGGCAGCCCTGTGGCACGAGGCTGGAGGTCTAGGAGATGTGAACTGTCCTGTGACCAATCCCCTGTGGTTGAGTGGCCAGAGACTGTTTAAGAAGATGTCTGATATTTCGTTTGAAGTTTTTGTGGCTGCGAGGTAAATGACTCTTGATTTAGTCTTTCTCCCTAACTAACCCTTAGGAAAATCTCTACACACAGATAGATGCTGTGTGTGCGCACGTGAGCAGGAATTAAAGAAAGGCCTCCATTTCAAGCTTGAACTGATGCCACAGTACGTGCATGATGGAGAGATAATTCCTAAACTGAAATGATGGAGCACATGCAAAGGTTGGAAACGAGGGGTGATCACAATCCAGGAAGGGTAGGGATTTAGGGAAGTGTTCTCGGCGGTTCCAGACTTCCAGTACGTGAAGCATAGAAGACTTGGGGTTGTTTGCTGTTGTTGCTGCTGCTTTTCCTCAGGTCTTAAGGCACCAGAAGACTGGGACACGTTCCTTTCAGTAGCGGTCCTATTTCTAAACCTAGAGAACAGAATATACTTCATCTGTGGCTGAAAGTCCTCTTTGAGGAAGGGGGAAGGGAAAAGTCGCAGCCAGGCAGTATTCAAATGCAAAAGTAAAAATGCATGACTCCAGTTCAAGGCCATTCTACTTCTCAACATTCAGGTCAACTACACAAATGCATTTATATATTATGTTAAAACACACACACATTAGGATAAATTATTGTTTCATTGATGTTTCTTCTCCCCACAGAACACCTAATTCAAAACTCGTGGCACACATGTAATCTTGCAAACACAATTTGGCAAATACTGGTTTGAAGGAGACAAGAGAGGTTTTGTGTGGGAGGTCTATCAGGGGTTCTCAACGTCGTCATTACTGACATTTAGGGCTGGGTAACCTTCTGTTGTGCGGGGCTGTCCTGTGCATTGTAAGATTTTTTTCAGCATCCCTGCCCTTACTCACAAGATGCCAGATACCCTGGCCCAGTTGTGACAACCAAACACATCTCTAGACATTGTTGAATGCTCCGTGGGTGGCAACATCTGTTGAGAGTCACTGAGCTTAAACCACAGGATGAGAAGGACTGGAGAGGTGTCCCCAGAAGCCCCTAACCCTGTGATCTGGGGCAAGTCTCCCAAGCTTTCTTGCTTTGGTGTCCTCATTACTGAAACAGGAATGCTATGAGTAGGTGTGCCATGAGGTGACTGGGACAGTCCAGCGTGGTGGTCCAGGTGTAGCCCTGAGAACCTCACCCAGACAAGGTGAGGATTTGATCAGTGCCACGCTTATCATCTTTCCTGTGGTGTCCATTTGTGTGTATAGAATCTTGGGTGCAGAAAACCGAGTGTAACCTACTTCCCATGTCATGGCACAGCATCAACATTCATTTAGACAAGGCTCAAAGCTTCTTTCCTTCCTTCTATCCCTCATTCCTTCTCATATGGAAGAAACTCATTAGAACGGGAGGCCCTATCATCAAGTATTTTTTGTGCATGTGCATGCTGTTAATTAAAATAAATTCCCTTGAACAAGAAACCTCATTCTCTCCTTTTTAAACTATGGTTTACTATCTATCCATATGTACCTCTACTTCTGTGGTTCTCAACCTTGAGTATACATCAGAACCTCAAGGAGGGCTTGTTAAAAGACTGCTGGGCCCATTCCCAGATTTTCTAATTCATTAGACCTGGGGTGGGGCCCATGAATTTGCATTTCTTACCAGTTCCTGGGTGATGTTTATGCCTCTGGTCCTGGTACCACAGCTGGAGAGCCACTGCTCTCGTTCACGTCTTCTAGCTGCTGCCTAGTGTTCCATTATTTGCACCCTCAGAATTTCACTCATTCGCTCTTCTAATGGACCCAGCCATCTCCACTTCTCTGACCCCACGGAGAGTGCTGCAGTCAGGGTCATGCTGGCACCTGTCCCCTCACACACTGGCCCCTAAGGGTGCATGCATGCTTTCCTGCAGTAACTATTGTAGGATCACGCTTTGGAATGGCTGAGCCTGGCTGTGCTTCCACCCAATGTGCATAAATAGCTTTACCCCCATTTAACAGCAGAGGAACTATGAAACAGGAAGTTAATTAAACTGATCCCCTCCGCCCCCACCATTAACACAGCTAGTGAGTAAAGTCTTGGCGTAAACCCTGGTCTGACTCCACCCTGCTGCTTACTTACAAAACAATCTCGAAGAGGCTTTGAGTCCCACCACAGAATTTTCCATAGCTCTCGAACTGACCTTTATTATTCAGCTCTCCCATCAAGGGTGCTTTTTCCCCCTCCCTAAACCCCACTGTCTTAAGTTGGCAAAAAAAAAAGAAAAGAAAGAGCAATCATTTCATTGAGAATTTTGCCAGCCAAAAGGGTAAAGGCACCTGGTTTTTATGAGCTCTACACAGGTGGGATCTACCAGCCTGGTGACATTTCAATGTTCCAATGGCATGAAAGCCGATGGCTGTGACACAGTCCCCATCCCAGTTCCTGACAGCCTCAGACTTCTGCCTTGACCTCCAGACAGGGGGGCTGCGACAACATTGTGTCTAAGGAAAAAACTCCAGACTCGATGTGATGGTCCACAGATGCCTATAGCATGTTGGCCTGTCGCTTACACTGTGACTTTAAACCAATTACCCTTCACCCTTCCTATGTGTCTATTAGAGTCAGTAAAGCATCTTCATGGCAATGGTCCCATTTGACCTTTATCCCCCCTGCTGGGCAGTTTCAGATAATGCCATTTCCAAGTGGAGGATAAAGTTCCCCGTGGATGATTGTAAGTCACGTGGCTCGTAAGAAACGGAGCTAAAATTCTGAAGTGGGCACGTCCTTCCCACTCTGCCTTATTCGGAAACAATTCTGGGCTTTGACTTCTCCTGCACGAAATGAGAAGGTTACAGAAGTTGTTGGTTTTCAATCTTGAGTGATTTTACAGCTGAAACCTTCATTATATCGTTTATAGGTTGAATTGTGTCTCCCTAAAATTCATATGTTTAAGTTCTTACCACTAGTACCTCAGACTGTAACCTTATTTGGAAATAAGATTTTCACAGATGCACTAGCTAAGATGAGGTCACATTGGAATAGGGTGGTCCCCTTCTCCAACAGGACAGGTGGCCTTCTAAAAAGAGGAAATGTGGACACAGATACCCATGGGACAATACAGCTGAAGGAAAGAATACCCAAAATTGCCAGCAAAGCACCATAAGCTGGGGAGAAGCAATGAACCCCGCCCACACCTTGGTTTCAGACTTCTGGTCTCCAGAGCTGTAAGAGAATACATTTCTGTTGCTCTAAGCCCCCCAATTCATGGGACTTCAGTACAGCAGCCCCAGTAAACTTACTATGCACCCTAACACATTCACAACACCCAGTTGATAGACCCCTTTCTTTTCCATTCTAGTTTCTACATGTGCCAGAGTGTCCCTTTAGCTCGCAGAGAGAGGTAGGGGAGAACAGGAGGGGAGGGGGTTGGGAGGGTAGAGAGCTTTCTCTTCCTATAGCTACCGAGTCAACAAGAGAGAAACATCTACATGACCTACACGAGAAATTCATGTATATAATATGTAAACCTTCACACAGTTTCTTTCCTCATAACTAATTATTCTGAAAGCACTTCCCAAACTCGTGTATCTCTGTTCTGTACCTCACAAAGTATCCTACACTATAATTCCTGGGCAAACAAATATACCCCACTCACACACTTCCATTCTCTCTCTCTCTCTCTCTCTCTCTCTCTCTCTCTCTCTCTCTCTCTCTCTCTCTCTTTCTCTCTCTCTCTCGCCTCTGGTGTTTTCTTAGACCCCTCAAGAGAATACTAGAATTTCGGTGAACATAAATTAATGTGATATAACTGGAAGAAGCACAAGAAGTCTGGCAATTTAGTGATTTCCAAACAAGTCGTTTCAACAAACATCTATTATCTACTATGTACCAGTAAGAAATATATTGATGACAGGCGTGGTGATTGTTAGTAAACCTTATTATTACTGCCCAAGAGTCCCAAAGCTGGGAATACCAAAATCAACAAGACAAAAACCCTGCCTCACGGGAAAGGGAAGTGAACAGAAATGCAAAAGAGATTTCCCATAATGCAAAAAATTGCCAATATTTTTCCTCAGTGCCTCACACATTCCGGGCAGTTTTCTGAACACTGTCCATGGGTTATTTCTCTAAACCCTCGTCTCAGTTCTGAGATTTGATCCCATTTGCATCTGTAAAGTCACAAGGAGAAAGATCCTGAGAGTTTAACAACCTTCCCTGAGTTAAAACAATCAGTAAGTGGAAAAAGTGGAATTCAGTCCCTATTTATTGGCTCTCTGAGCCTCCTAATACAGTCTCCTGGCATACGATTAGAAGCTTCACAGACCATATACTTAAGTGGTACGGGAAACAGAGAAGAGCAGCCACTAGCTCTCCCTCCGTGGTGTAACAGGAAGGCACCAAAAGCTACAGAATGGTGGGGGCTTTCGGTTTACAAACGGGGAGAGAACATTCCCACGGAGGAAACAAATGCAGAGAAAAACGGAAAACATAAGGAGCCTAGCTGAACTAGCAGGGGATGGGGCTGGGGCCATACTGTGAGAGCCTAGCGATCCCTGTTTTGGGGCTTGGATTTAATCCTGGAGCTAAATGAAATCTGTCCTGCTGAGTGTAAGGTCTTATCCACCCCTCTGCATAGAATTGGAGACCTACTCCCCTTTCCCATTCTGTATCTACATGACTTCCTGGGTTGTCAGCAGACTAATAATTTGGCACCCAGCTCTGAAAACATGCTTCTTTTATGCAGTCAATGAACAGGTATAAAATTATGGCGTATATATTTATATTTTTATGCCAAGCAATATGACAGGTGTTGAGGATAGAATAGGCACTTATCAACATTGGTTGGTTGGTTGGTTGGTTGGTTGGTTGGTTGGTTGGTTGGTTGGTGGGTTGGTTGGTTGGTGGGTTGGTTGAGTTGGTAGTGTATTTGGTTGATGGAATATATAAATGAACTACTGCAAGCTCCCTAAATTCAGTGCCCATGTCATGCTCATTCTTCCATTCCCTTAGTGCCTAGTACCATATCTCATATACAGATGGTCTCAATAATTAACTGTTTGAATGAAAAATAAGACGAATAAGTGAATGAAATGTTTATAAATGAATGCATGCATAAGCATATAAAAGAGTGAATGAATTGACTGCATGGACAAATGAACGAATGAACAAATGTGTCCATTTCCACCCTATCTGTGTCTCTCTCTACAGGGAGTGGAGAGTTACCTGCACATATCATATTCTCTGCACACTTCCTTTAACATCATTCCCCAAACACAATCCAGAAGTAGCCCATATTCCAGAGGAGAGGAAGATGTCAATGTGTTCTTTTTATTTTTAAGTACACTTTTTAAATTTGAGATTGTTGTAGAATCTCATGCAGTTATTAAAAAAAAAAAAAAGCAAAATGCTGCAGTGTGCCCTCTATTCAGTTTCTCCCAGTGGTAATATCTTCCAAAACTGTAGTGAAACATCATAATTAGGATGTGGACATTGGCACAGTCAAGACGTAGGATATTACATCACTGCAAGGATCCCTCCTATTGGCCTTTTATATGGACCCAGGGGCTACAAGGAAGGG
This sequence comes from Rhinolophus sinicus, assembly GCF_057876585.1. Classification (NCBI taxonomy): domain Eukaryota; kingdom Metazoa; phylum Chordata; class Mammalia; order Chiroptera; family Rhinolophidae; genus Rhinolophus; species Rhinolophus sinicus. Next base: position 209,641,539 of record NC_142501.1, read on the forward strand.
GGTTCACATTGGTCAGAGAGCACATGATATATGATTTAAACTCTTAAATTTGTTGAGGTTTGTTTTAGACCAGGATGTAGTCTACATTGACGTGTTTTGTGGGCACTTGAAAAGAATGTGTATTCTGCTACTGCTGCGTGGAGTGTTCTCTAAATGTTGATTAGATCCTAGTAATCAATGGTGTGGTTGAGTTCGTCTCTACCCCTGATAATTTTCTGTCTGGTTGTACTATTAGTTGTTGAGAGAAGGTGTTGAAGTTTTTAACACTAATTGTGGATGTGCCCATTTCTCCCTTCAGTTCTATCAATTCTCTTCATATATTTTGCAGCTCTGTTTTTTCGTGCACACTCGTTTAGGATTGCTATGTTTTCTTGTGGCATTGGGCCTTTTATCATTTATGTTCCTTTCTGTCCAGTAATATTCTCTATTTGATATTAATATAGTCACTCCTGCTTTCCTTTTATTAATATTTGGGAATTAATTAAAATGTTTAAATGGATATTATTTTCCATCCTGTTACTTTCAACTTACCTATATCACTATATTTGAAGTGAATTTCTTGTAGACAGTGTATAGTTGAGCCATAGTTGTGAGATGAGCTTTTCATCTGTTCTGCCAATATCTGTCAGATTAAAGTAAATTTGGCCATTTACATTTAATGCACTTATTTATATGTTAGGGCATAAGACTGCCTTTTTATTTTTTGTTTTCTACTTATTCTATTTGCCTGTCTTTCTCCTTTTTCCAACCTTCCTGTGGGTTATTTGAACATTTATTTTTTAGAATTACATTTTTATTTATCTCTAGTGTATTTGAGTATATCCTTTTGAATAGCTTTTTTAGTGGTTGCTCTGGTATTTATATATATATATATATATATATATATATATATATAACTTACCATACTCTACTGGTGTTGTCATTTCACCAGTTCAAGTAAAGTGTAGAAAACTTACATCCAATTATGTCTCTCACTTATAACTGTCTTAAATATTTCCTCTATCATACATTTGGGACACACAGTGTTATAATTTTTGCTTCAACCATCAAACATAGTTTAGAAGACTCAAGAGGAAGAGGAAAGTCTTTTTTGTATATCTGTGTTTTAGCTTACTATGTTCTTTTATCCTTCATGGTGTTCCAAGGTCACTCCTTTTAATACTTTCTTTCTGATTAAAAAACTCATTTTAGTCATTTGTTATAGTAGATATGCTAGTGACAAATTCTTTTAGTTTTTCTTCATTTAAGAATGTCTTGATTTCCCCTGCATTCCTGAAGGATATTTTTGCTATATGTAGTATTCTACCTTTATAGTTCTCTTCAATTTTTTTTCAGCTCTTGCAAAATGTAGTGCTGCTTTCTTCTGGTCTCTGATTTCTACTGAATAATTTACTCCTCTTCAAATTTTCTTTCCCCTATAAGTAAAACAATAAGTAATTTCTCTCTCGCTACTTTCAAGATATTTTCTCTATTTTCAGTTTTCAGAAGTTTGACTACAGTGTGTCTTAATGTGGATTTCTTTGGGTTTTTCCTGTTTGGGATTCACTCAACTTCTTGAATACATAGGTTTATGTCTTTTACAAACTTGGGAAATTGTCACGTTTCTTTATTTTTTTAACTCTGTCCTCTTTTTCTTCTCTTTCTGGGGACTTTCATTACACAAATGTTAGATCTTTTGTTATAGTCTCACAGGTCTTTGAGGCTTCCTTTATTCATTTGTTTGTTCTTTCTTTGTTTGTTTATGTTTTAGTTTATTTTCTTCATGTTGTCCAGATTGAATAATTTCTGTTCTACTTTCAGTTCATTGATTTTTTCCTCTTCACATTCCATCCTCCTATTGAGCCCACCCATTCAGGTTTTTGTCATACTTATTGTAGTTTCACTTCCAAATTTTCCATTTAGTTCTTTTTTACATCTTCAGTTTCTTTGCTAAGACTTTGCATTTTCTTTGCTAAATTCTTATTTTTCCATTTGTTTCAAGCACGTTCTTAATTGCTCACTGAAACATTTTTGGGATGGTGCTGTCAAATCTTTGTCAGATAATTCTAACGTCTTCGTTTTCTTGCTGTTGGCATTTATTGATTGCCTTTTTCTCATTAACCAGAACTTTCTGGTGCTTGGTATGAAGAGTGATTTTCAATTGAACATGTACGTTCTGGGTGTTATAAGATTCTGGACCTCTCTTAAAACCTTGTGTTTTAACTGGCTTCCTCTCTGACAAGCGAAAGAAGATGCTGCCTTCCTACTCCCTGGTGCTGTGTGGGTATAAGTGTCTAGATTCTCCACTTGACTATACACAGTTGGAATGCTGCTTCTTATTGCAGGCAGGGTGGGAGATCTCCTTCTGACTGGGCCTCATTCTTACCTCTCTGTTTGGGGGGCAGGGTAGAGTGTCTCCTTACAACTCCCCAGTAAGCCTCCACGGACACCACCTCACCATGTGTGTGGGGGGAGAAATACCTCATTACTGCCCAATGAGGCTGGAAGTACAGCTACCCCACATGGTCTCCACAGACACTGTGATGGAGAGAAGGCTCATTACTGCCCGGCAGACAGAAAAATTCCAGCTCCCTACTCAACCTCCTCTACCACCACCCCAGCAGGGGGTTTGGGGACCTTAGTTACACTGGGAGGGTGACAGTTTAGGGTCCCCACTCAGCCTTTGCTGGCAGGGGTGGGACACAGTGTTTTTCTGTTGTGTGCAGCTACCATAAAGCAGTTATTTTCTAGAAGTTTTCTGTCCTGTTAGCCTGCCCTTTTCCCATTCCTCTGGGTAGAGAAGGCAATCTTTTGTTGAGGCATTTTTTTATTTATGCCTATCAGCGTTTCTGGATGGCTGGCTTCTTCAGCTCCACGTTTGGGACATGTGAAGCAGAAAAAAACAAAACAAACAAACAAACAAACCTCAGGAAACACATCATCTCGTTGCTCCTTGGGTCTAGAGGTCTCTAGCCAGTCTGCCATCTTCTCCCCACATTTCAGAGTTTCCTTATGTTTTTCCTAATATAATATCTAAGGTGTTTATTTGGACTTAACGGAAAAAATAGATCAAAGTAAATCATCTTCCCAGAAGCAGAAGTCTCAAGGTTTTCTTCATGATTCTCTTGTAGAAATAATAAATTGCTCATCTACTTGGCCTCAGCTGAGACATTTTTGTATTTCTTATTAACCCATTTACTTGACTTTACTAGAATTCAAAACCTCAAAGCCAAAAAAAAAAAAAAGGTGGGAAAAAACAAAAACAAAGTCATAAAAACTTCCCTGAGCCAGAGTGTTAATGTTGCCACTTATACAGAAGAAACCTCTTGAGAATTCATTCACACAGAAACTGCTTATTTTTAATTTAGTATTGCTGAAACCTCGATTCTGCCTCATTCACTCAGAAATCCCAATTTTAAAAATAATTTTGCATGCTCAACTTTTGGGTAGATATGAAAAATCTCCCTACCTTTTCAAACAGTAGAGACTCAGGAAGAGAATTCACCCCTTTTTGATGACTCAGATCGTAATTCAAAGCTGCTGGGGCAGCTTTCCCTCTGCCAGGCAACTGCAAGCTCTCCGTGCTCGTTTCTGCAGCTGCCATTCCCTCACCCCTCACTCCTGCTTATCGTGTTCTGGGGGTTCGGAAATGAGATCAGCAGAGCTAACAGAGGTGTGTTAGGCCAAGAGTCAAACGCTTAAGCTGAGAACACAGGGTATGTCCTACCATGCAACAAGCAGGGACGGTGACGTACGGTGGTTTTGATATTAATAATTTTAGTTCCACTAAAGTAATGCAAACATTTTTCAATATTCTTAGTTATACTCTGGGTGGCTAAAATTACCAAACATGCAGAAGTTTGGGGGAAGAAAATCAAAAATAAGAAAGAAGGAAAGAGGAAAGAGAAATTAGTGTTATTTTGACAATGGTGGGTATACCGTTCCCTTGCTGGAAATAAATTTGTGGAGTGTTGGTATGAACCAGATAGTACACGGGGTCCATTATATATATCATTGTTTTAAATGTGTCCTACTTGGCAGAGTCGTGGTAAAAAAAAAACATTGTCCACGTTTTTAAAATGAGAAAACTGGAACGGAAAGTGAAATGGATTGCCCGAGGTCACACACGTTGCAAGCGACGTAGCTTGATTAAACCTCGTTCTGCTCTTGTCCTTTTCACTCTGACGGTGCAGGGCTATACGACCACAAGGGCTAGTGCAGCACCCAGACAACAAACCCCTGCAACATACTGTGTACAAGAGTGCTTCTCAAACTCTGATGGCCACAGACTCCAGTGCAGTAGGTAAGAAAGGGGCCCGTACTTCTAACAGGGCTCCAGATTTTCCTGAGGTGGCTGGTCCATCAACTACATTCTAATTAACAAGGATCTCGAAGATCCATTTTGATAATAAGCAAAGGGATTTGAACATGGATTTGATCTTCAGTTGAAGGTATTTCAGGCAATTCATTGTTACTTGTTCTTTTTAAAAATGCAGTGTAGTCATAAAAATTACATGGCTGCTTCATGACCGATACTGAAGCCCGATAGAAATTTTGATTTAAGGCAAGGAAAAAAAAATCATTTACTTCATAAATGAATTAAAAGGAAGATGTCTGACCATGAAAAGGAAACTAATTCCTTACCTATCACCAGTAGTTTTCAATATTCCTTAGTTGCGTTGATTATCATTTCTAAATCAAAAATCAGAGTATATGATTTAATGGTTTGACAAAAGATTTAAAAAATGAAATTAGGATTTTGTTAAGTTGGGTGACTTTCCCATTGATATCTGAAATATCTCACTATTAAAATCATGGCATAAATATAAAAATAAACCACACACACATTCGTGCATACACACACATACACACACATACACACACATACACACACACACACACACCTACAAGCACATTATCTAAAATACTTTAGAGTAAAAGAGATCTAAGGACCTAAGGATGTTTATATCCCACTGTTGTCCTGATTTTTGAATCTGTGATTGGTACAAATCAAAACAATAGTCCTCGGCATAGTGACCTAAAAGAAAATATTTAGTTCTTTGAACAACATATACATAAGAATGTTCCAAACGACTCTGTTTTCCTTGGTCCTGACTCTAGTCTCTCTTAAGTAACACAAAATATCACAGACAGTTTAATTCACAATCTCGCTTTACTATTAAAAGTGTATATTTATTTAAAAAACACAACTTCGACGTCAATTTCAATTCTCAGCTCTCCCCTCTCGCCCCGTTGTGAGAGCCTGCACTTTGGGGGTGGGAAATGGCTGCAGTTTGCGGCACCTACAGTCAAGGAAAGGGTCTCTAGTCGGCTTTTGCTCATTCCCCAACCTAGCACTTCCTCCTACCATCTCCCCCATGTTTGGAGCATGTAGAGCTGGAGAACGAAGGGAAGGAGAGGGTGGCAGGGAAGCTCTTGTTTGGCCAGTGGTGCTGTGAGCTGGTGGTCTGCGTTTGGCAGTTAGGACCATGAACTGTCCAAAAGGGGGTCAGACTCACAGGCCCCTCGTCACCCCTGCCCCGTTGTTGGTGGTCTCTCCCTGCGGGTCTCTGCTGTGGGAGATGCCCTCATCTTCCTCTGGTCCTTCTTCTACCTTGTCTACCTTCTCTTAGCAGAGGTTTTTCACTCCTCCAGGTTCCATCATTGACAGGCAGTAAGACAACTCCACACCAGCTCTCTTTTGCTCGTAGCACTCCTTTTATCTACGGAAAACACTCACGTTATAACCCGTCTTCCTCCCAGAGACATTCTTGGAGTGCAGGATGTCCAACACAGCCAATACCCTCTCCCCCACCCCCGCCCCGCCATTCATGCACGTGCAGGCTGCTTAGCTCATCCTTACTCTTTAGATTTGCCAGAGGAGACTCAGATTCCAGAACCCTGAGACCACCCCCCGCCAGGCTTGAGGTGAGGAGCAGGTACCTCCTGTCTCAGGAGGTATATGGGTCTCACGGCACAGCAGTATATTTTCCAAAAATACATATTTAAAAAACAATTCTCCTTACTCTCTACTTTGCTGACCCTTTTGATATCCTGGATGTAGGTGAGACCTCTAACTAGATTTTGATCGTCTATTTTGCACCTTCTGCATATGTTCCAGTACCTCCTGTGAACTGCAATATCCCTTGTCTCCTGGTGTCTCTGCCAACACTCTATTAAACATGATAACGGATCTCCAGAATCACTAAGAGTATTTCTGAGATCTCCCCCAATTCCAAATCTTCTTTTCATGGAGCAAATCACAGGACCAGTTTTGAACGCTCCTTGTAAATACTTCAGTAGAATGCTGGCATTGGAAGGGACGTCAGAAACAATCCTTTTTTTAGTAGAGAAGATGGTCTGTGGCCCAGAAAGTTTCTTGCGAAAGCCAAGTCCCCCAGGCCTGAGTGGGGAACTGAGCCAAGGCCAGCTGCCCTGACCTGCCAGCTCCTCTATTCAAGAGCCAGAAAAGAGAAGTTTCCATATTGAAATTTTTTATAAATCAAATGAGAATAAAAATAGCTTTCCTTTTCTAAGTGAAACTAAACCAGTCTTTCAAAACAAACAGACTTGGTGCAGAAAATAGGAGCAACGTGTGTTTCCAAGATTCTCTGCTCCAGTATGCTCTGAGACAGTTTGATTTATGGATTAATATATACTTTTTATATTTCAAATGATTTGGCAGCTACTCTTTGGGAAAAAAACGTTCTGTGATTCAGCAGAACTAGAAGGTCTTCTGTGAGATGAAAGACCCAAGACAGAGGGCACTCGCTTTTTGCTAAGAGACACCAACGGTTGGTGCTTGCGTTGGACTCCAGATCCCAAACTGCCTTAAAGAAGCAGCTAAGTGCCCTCACTTCCCCCTGGATCCAATGACATCGGTGCCATAAAGCAGTTAAGAGTTCAAAACATAGGTTTAGCTACTAGTTCACACCTTGAGAGACAGCAGAGTATGCTGCCCACAAATTCTGAATTTGTTATATTGGTCTACAGATTTTCCTCTTTGCTGGGAGGCTAGGACGTTCACACCTTAAGTGAGAAACCACCCATGAGGCCAACTCGTCCTAGGCTATAAATATTACTCTTCTTATACGAATGGTCAAAGATCTCCAGCCCAAGAGGAAACAGTCTTACAGCATCTGGTCTCACATTCAAAGCAATAGTCTCTCCTACGCATCTGTTCTATGCTGTCCTCTCGTCTCATATTCATTTGGCTTTTATCGAGCAGGTACTATGTGAAGAGGACCACACACAGAGTTAGTAAGACAGGCCCTCAGCTTGAGGAGGTGCCAGTGTAAAGGGAGACACAGACACACCCAAGAGAAGCAGCACGCTTCTCTCCTGGTGGTTTCCTGCGTGTCTGGGGGCACCAAGGAGGTTCGGGACAGAGAGAAGCACTCCAGCTTTGGGGTTCAACACATCACAGCTCTGTTTCCAAAGATGCAGTGACTTCATTTCCTCAGTCAAGATTAGTTTCCTCAGCTATAGAATAGGGAAAATTGTAGTGTCTAAAAGAATTGAGAAGATGAAAGAAGTAAAAGGCATAAAGCCCAGAACAGTGTCTGGAAATAATGAATGTTACGTTAGCTATTTTATTATTATGCAATGTCATCATCATAAAATGATGGGGAATCATATTTCCACATCCAGGTGTAGAACCTTCGTGCACAGATAGGTTAAGTAGCAGCAGCAAGTGACACAGGTGGGATTTGAGCCCTGGCCCCCATGACATCAGCACCGAATGCTGTCTGGGACACCAGGCTTCCTCCTGCCACCTCCGTCCCCTCAGAAGGAACTATCTCATCTCCTCTGAAAGTGCCTCTCACCTCTGCTCCAATGCCTGGGAGCCCTGAGTCCCATCTGGATCCAGTGAAGGCCTCCTTTGCCTTCAGCACAAGTATCATTTTCTCCCTGGAAAACTTCTAACCCTCTCCGCATCGGCCCAGGTCACTTCCTTGGTCTGAACATGCCCTGCACGTTCTTCCATCATAAACTGTTGTGCTGTGCTGCCGTCGCTTCTCTGCCTCTATGCTATAAGATGCTTGAGGGTGGGATCCAGGTCTTATTTACTCCCTTACCCCATGAATGAATGAATGAATGAATGAATGAATGAATGAATGAATGGACCGTACTTGTGTCCTAAGGAAGCGTATGATCCCCAGCACCACACGAGGTAGCTCAGCGGCCTCATGTAGGGAAAGGAGACACATGGTGCCTTGGCCTGGTCAGTGGCCAACTGGATAACATGGGCTTCACTTTCACTACTTGTACAAAAGTGATAAGAAAACCCCTCCTGGATATGAGGTCAGACAATTAAGTTCGCAAGCTCACCCTAGAACAAATGCTACATACCTCATTGCTGAATATCACTATGGTCACCTTGGAAGTACTCCCCTTGGGAAGCTATGCACTGATGCCAGTGCCTAGTCCACCCTTCAAAGCAATTGTGGAACTCTTTTCCTGAAATGGCCATCAGAGCTGTTATCATATTACCCTTGATGTCCTGAATGTCATTCAAATGTCGTCCTTTCAATATTTCCTTTATCTTTGGGTAAAGAAAGAAGTCATCTGAGGCCAGATCAGGTGAGTAGGGAGGGTGTTCCAATGCAGTTATTTGTTGACTGGCTAAAAACTCCCTCACAGACAGTGCTGTGTGAGCTGGTGCGTTGTTGTGATGCAAGAGCCATGAATTGTTGGCGAAAAGTTCAGGTCATCTAACTTTTTCACGCAGCCTTTTCAGCACTTCCAAATAGTAAACTTGGTTAACTGTTTGTCCAGTTGATACAAATTCATAATGAACAATCCCTCTGACATCAAAAACAGTTTAGTGACATCGTCGCAACAAGTCCGTGAACTGAATTGTCAGACCTCGTACATTTAAAGATTTGGAGGAGGGATCATAGGAGGAAAATGAATGGTACGGCCCGTGGCATCCATAGTAGATGCTCACAAACGATATAGATTCTCTTTTCCCCCTCTTGTCCCCACAGCTATCAGACTCTGGATATTTGCAGAGATGTCTCAGGAGGGATTGAAATGAAGTCTGTCCCTTGGCCAGGGAAACCCAAGTGTTTATGTGGGCATCTCTGCTCATGCGCCAGGGAGCCCTGGCATGTGGCCTGGACTGAGAACTTCTGTGTAGAATTAGCTCAACACAGAAACAACTCCTGAGACTGTCCCTACGTGTTCCCCCAAATGGATCCCTTTAGCCTTAAATTCATAGTAATAGAAGCACAGCCCTGGGGAGGACACTGGAGGTCCAGGAGTTCAGACCCTACATGACCCTTTCCATAGAGGGTCCAACTGAGAAGCAGAAAGCAGCGGCTTGCCCAAAGAGACGCCTGGCCTGGAACTCTGAGATTCAGAGACAGGTCGGCTTTCCACCATACCTGCCTTCCACTTTCTTCCTTTTTGGAGGTAATGTCTAGAATATCTTTGTAAACATACAAGGGTGTTACCCCAGCTAGAGAACAAAGCAAGACAATAACACAGACGCATTTGTTGCTGCTTCCTTCTCTTCCTTCCCTCATTCTGTCTCCAGACAAGGCTGCTGATCCACAGGTGAAGAAACAGGGAACCATCAAATAAAATATTTCATCAGATCACACAGCTCATGAAAAACGATGCTGAAACCCAAGACTGTAGCTTCTAAAACTGGTCCATGCCGAATACTTTCCTTGTGCCCCTCACCCAGTGAGGGGCAATCAAACAGCACATTTGGTTTTGTGCAGCTCTGCCTATGAAAGGCAGAGAAACAGCCCCCAAGCTGTTTATGTCCCAGTTCCCGGAGCCCTACAAGTGTGTTATGTTATGTGGCAGGGGAAGATTAAAGTTGGCTAAACAGTTGACCTTACAAAAGGGAGACTATCTGGATGGGCTCAGTGCCATCACAAGTGTCCTTAAATAGGAAAAGGGAGGCCAGAGTGATGCAACATGAAAAGGACTTGTCCCAATGCTGCTGGATTTAAAGATGGAGGAAGGGGTCATGAGCCAAGGAATGTGGGCAGTTTCCAGAAGCTGGAAACGCAAGGAAAAGGATTGCCCCAAGAGTCTCCAATAGCAAACACAGTCCTGTCCACACCTAAATTTCAGCCCAGTGTAACCCATTTTGGACTTCTAACCCACAGAACTGGAAGAGAAAACATTGTGTTGTTTAGCCACTAATTGTCTGGTCATTTGTTACAGCAGCAAATAAAAAAGTAAGACAGGGTCTCAGTGTAACTACTGTTTCCCAAGGTCACACCAACTGGGGAAGGATAACGGACCCTAACAGTGTAACTGTGTGTTTTGTTCGCTCTTCCCCTCCACTCACTGTAAAAGGAACGTCAGCCTCCAGACTCCGTTCTTTCCAACACCTGGTTACCACTGGTGGTTCCCAGGGAGTTTTCTACTCAGCTTCTATGTAAATGATGCTCATGAGGCCCAGACTTGGTCTTGTTACTCTCTTCTCCCCTTACTGACGCCTCGTCCAAAGGCCACTTGGCCTTCTTTGTTCCATGAATGCACTGCTCTTGCACCCACTCCCTGCACGGGGCAAACCACCTTGGCGTCCCTGCAATTACACTGGTCCCACTGAGGCACTGGGGTCCTGATCCAGCCAAGGAGGATGTTGTTCCATCACGTCTCCCATCCGTCGGAGTCCAGCCCCTCCCCCCTAAGCCTCTCATCCAGCCCCCAATGGACTCATGTCCAAGCACAAATCTGCGTGGCAAATACTACCTCCTGATGTAGGATGTTCTGCTTTGTGACCCCAGAAACATGTCTATAGATGCCCCGCTTCCATCTGGATGAGTTTCCTAGAAGTCCCCTCTGTTCTTCATGGGACTAGGGGTCTCAAATCCAGATGGAAAGGTTTAGGACTGAATTTAGGAAAGGTAAGAGACAAAGCCCACAGGAACCAGGTCTGCTTTGATTTATATGCACTGCAAACCTACTGTGTGCCAGGCATTTTACCAGACACTTGAGATCATTGTGTCATGTGTTTCCCTGTGCAGGGCTCTGAGCTTCAGAGTTAATTCTCCCCCAGCTGCACAGCCAAGAAGCAGCGTGCCTGGAAGATCAGGCACAGGGAGACTCAACCGTGTGGGGACAAGACGCTCCTCCTGTACCAGCTGGCCTGGGCAGAGATGTCACATCCTAGAACCAGGAGCAACATGCTACCCTAGCAGCTCCACCCTGCCCAACCTGGGGGGTGGACATGGACCTCCTCCTGCATGTGGTTGGTGAAGGTGGAGTCGGGGGAGGTAGCCCCACCCCAGGGGCTCAGGGTAGGGAGCTGACATCGGCCAGCAAGACAAAATTCATTTTTAAAGTGACCTAAGAAAAATTAAACTTGCAGTTCTGTCATTCCATATAAAAAAAAATCAAGAATGAAAATAAAAATGATTCCAAGTTATTTTATTCTGAATTTATTTTTAGTGGCAATAACAACAAAATAGCTCCTTTACATGAGTCATTTTATACAACAGAAACACGATTTCCTGAAATGGCATTCTGCAGAAGCTTAAAGGAAGCCACTGATATGAGAAAGATGGGATGCAAATAAGTCTGTTCACTTGGGATCTCACCCCAAAAGCCCCAGAAGGTTCTCACCCTCTTTCTCCTCTAGTTACCGCCCTATTCTTCCTACAAATCTTATTGAAGCTCTTACTTCCTCAGAGAGTTTTGGTGTTTTGTTTTTTTCTGGCTACTCTCACATTTGAAAAAACAGATCCCCTGCTGTATGTTCTCAGAGAATATTGTACTATTTCTTCACTGCACTTCCGGATGGTACTAATTATTCTCTGTGTGTTCACGTGCCGGGCGCTTAGGACACAATGACGTGTGGAACGGGACATGGCCCTGGTCACCTGGGACTTAAAGTCTAAAATGGGGAACCAGGTAGTCTTTGTGTCTCTCTCAACCAATTCTACTCAGAAATGCAGAATTCCAGAAAGCAAATGGCCTTACGGCAAGAATATGGGCACACACAGCAGGGGACACAAGCAAACAGCGCTTAGACGTTAACCAAACATGTCTGTACATGTGTCTCTTTCCAGTCTTTGTCTGTTTTGTTCACTCCACGTTCAGCTCTACGTGTGTGCCCCACCCATTGACCCAGCGTTGGGCACATAGTAGGTGCTCAATCAATGATTATTGAAACACTTAATGAAATGAAAGTAGCCACTTGTGACATGGGCTTGTGGTGTTATTAATGCCTGTGACTATTGGTTCAAAGCTGAAACGCACGAGATCACAAAATATAAACATTTGGACTAGTATCAAATAATCCCACAAAACGCATGCCACCTCTCATCCTTGAAGTGGATTTCAAATCTAATGGATCATTTTCTCTCTTTAATGTAATCATCCTCTGCACTGGGTAGGGTCCTGATGACACCCTCTGACTGGTTAACCACTCTCCATCCCTCCGAGCACCAGCTGAGACAGTGTAGGGCAGCCAAGTGCACGGCATAGAACCAGTCTACCTGGATTCAAATCTCAGGTCACGTTCCTGCAGGGTGACCTCATGCAACTCACCTTTCCATGCCTCAGTTTCCCCCATCTATGAAACAGGAATGATAGTAACCTACCTCGCAGAGCTATTGTAAGGACCAAATGAGCTAATTAATGTATGTGACGCTCTTATGACGGTCCCCAGGGCAAGCGCTAGGTGGATTTTTAGTACGATCAACTCCTGCACGTCACCAAATTCATTCCCAAATGCTTACACATAAATCTCAATTTTCCACTCACCAAGTCTGTTTATCAGTCTCTCACCTCATAGCCAGTTCCATGAGAGCAGGGACTGAGTTTTATTTGTCTTTCCAGCATTTAGCACAGAACATGGCAAGGACCTGAAATTCAGTGAAGGTTTTCCATAGTGGAAAAAAAAAAAAAAAAATGCCGGTTTTCAGCTGTGTTCTCACACTCACAACCTGGTACAGAGGGGCCAGGACACACACGTTTAATGTAGGACATTCAACCATACTGCTTAGGAGAGAGGCAAGGGAGGGAGTCGTTTTAAGGAGAAAATTTCGGTTTATATCCACAGGCAATAGATGCAACCAACCCTGAAATAGAGAATGTCGGCTTGCAAAATCTCTAGCATGGTTTTACGCATTTCCTCGTCCAAGTATTGACCAAGAAATAAAACAAATATGTCTTACTCATGGCCAAGGAAATTGGGTGGTGATAGCCCCAGGGATATCTTTGTAGAAGAAATGAAAGAAAGATTTGAGGGCTCAGAGGAATTTTGATGAGGCATAGGTTAGAGCTGATAAAACCTTTTATAGACACAGGAGGTGATCACCATTTTCCCGCAAGTGGAAAACATCCCAATTTGCTGAAGTGTTTTAAGCAGTAAAACAGTTGAAGGATTTAATTTCTACATACAAACCTCTGTGTAATTATGCATATGCATCATTGTATCTATTCTGTGATGACATTTGCATATTCCTATTTGCCATTGTTTATACAAAACCGTGTTTCTTTTACTGTAGGAAAGACATAGAGATAATCTGTAGGCCATTTTCCCCACCCATGCTTGTTGTTTCACCAGCTCCCGTAAGAAGCTAGACTCCGTGAAGAGGCAACTCCACTGAAGCAGGGATGACGTTCCTGGCTTCGAGTCAGGACGTCTGACCGCCAGCATGACCGCTGCCACTGAGCTGCATGGTTAACAACTCCCTCCCCTTGTCTAAGCCTCCAGCTTCTCTACTTGTAAAATTAAAAATAGTCCCTTCATCACAAGTCAGGTTCTTGGGTCTGAGTGAGGTAACGCGTGCTACATTTTTGGAGACTGTGAAACACTGTGAATGTGTAATAAAAACCCACCTAAGTCTCTCATGCACAATAATAGATCATTCCAGGGCCTCCGTAAAGTCACAATGGACTTACAGTTGGCTTTGGAGTCAGACAGGCTTGGATTCCTTTTTAGGCTCCGCGTGCTAGAAATCTCTTTTAACCACGGTGACCTTCAGTGTCCTATCAACCTACAGCATTTACTGAATATGTACGATGTTGGAGGTGCCACATAGACCAACTCATTTCATCGTTATTGCACTTCTCACTTTCCTTAACCCCAAAGCCAGCACCTTTGCCTCCATCTCACCCCTTGAATTCCACAACTAGACATCTTCTCTTCGCCAAACCCGTTTCTTCACTAATCCCCATTGCAATGCAAATTTGATTACATGAGTGCATTAGTTAGGGTTCTGCAGAGATATATATATGATAGATAGATAGATAGATAGATAGATAGATAGATAGATAGATAGACAGACAGACAGATACATAGATAGATAATTGGGAAGGCTAAGAAAAGTCCCAAGATCTTCTGCCAGCAAGAGAGGGACCCAGAGTCAGTGTGCCATTCCAGTCTGAGTCCCAAGGCCTGAGCATTTTAAGGACAGAAAAACTACTGGCTAGGGCAGGCTTCGACTTTGTTCCTCTAAAGATTTGACTTTATTCTTGTTCAATGATTTACCAGCTGTGGATCCAGGCAAGACTTGAAACTTGACTTCTTTGAGTCTCAAAAATTATCCCAAGGAGTTGGTGCGTTATAGACTAAGTAAGAGTGAATGAAGTAAAACAAAATTCAGGGAAAGAGTCTGAAAATTGTTAAGTTACTCCACTTACACCAGTTATCGTTATGTCTATTTGCCTTAAAGAGAAGAAAGTAAGTTTGGTAAGTTTGGTTTCTTTCTCCTTCCTCCTAGAAAAGAAAAGACAAAGAGACACAGAGAGAGAATGAAAGAGAGGTTAAAAGCCAAGGCCCAACTCCATTTTAGGTATTAATGTTGCCTGCCTCCCTTTCACCATCGGTTCTGAGTCCTGCTTCGTCCCACTATCTACCCCACAGATTGTTTGCTAATCAAGGACTCCTTAGCGGTGTTCGTGCTGTTTTCTTTTTCTTTTCTTTTTTTTTCATGAAAAAAATGCTCAGTTCTCTGAACATTTTCTTTTTTCTTAATCTGATCCTCACTTCAAGACCTAAATTCAACCAATGCGAGGACAGATGGCATGGGGCCCTTTGCCCTGCCAATTTAGCAACCCTGGCAATGAGTCAGCACCTGCATGGAGGGAGTGATTTTGCCCACATGGTTTAAAAAGACTACAGTGTTTTTAACCTCCAGGGAACGTGTTGGGCAAACAACCGATAACAGATTTGTGTGTGTGGAGATGATGTCACATTTCTGGCCAGATTTGTCTAAACAAGGTTCTGCTCAAGATAAATGGCTAACTATGGCTGCCATTTAAAGGCAGAATTGGAGGCATAACAGTGCTGGTGTGAAAGGATATCTGGCTAAGAGTCTGGAACTTGGGCCATTGTCTTGGTTCTTGCCCTAACTCACCACAGTGGTCGGTCACTTCACCTCGGTGGGATTCCACTTCCTCATTTGAAAATCAGAGGTTTAGGCTACAGCCAATTCAGTTCACCTATGGTTGAGTGATGCATGATGGGTTCTTGGTATTGCAATGGATTCCAAGATGAAAAACAGCTACAGCCACCTTCAAGGAATTTATAATTTATTAAGGTATATACACCCCCAAAGTTCATCCCTTTCACAGAACCCTCTTACGGAGTTACCTCTACTCAGAAGTCTTCCTTCCAGACCTACACCAGGTTTGGTCCTTTTCATCACTGAGGCGTCAGATAAAATGTCACCTCTGCTGAGACTTAACCCCAGATCACCTTATATACAGAAACCCCGCTCCCACCACATACGTCCCAGGCCACTGTCTGTCCCATTATCCTGAGTCACTTTTTCATTGCACTGCACTTTCCCTTATGTATTTCTTTCTCATGGACATTTCACCAGATGCTGTAGGCTCTGCCATTACCTGTTCCCATAACCTCCGGAGGACAGAGCCACAAGTGTTCTAGAGCTGTCCCAGGGACAAAGCTGGGAGGAGACACGTGGAAACAGTGGTGACAAATGAATCTATCACTAGTGTGGGAAGAACTTGGTGACTCTGAGACTCTGGTTTTTCACATGGGTAATAGTAATAGTGATACCACTATGAAAACACTGTTTGGATGATTAAATTGTGTGTTTCTGCAAAGTGCCTAGAACAACGTCTAGTGTACACAGAGGTCTTGATGTTAGCCCCCTGGGTCCCTTCTAGGGGTTAGGGGGGAGTGTGAGCTAAGCAATGAACTTGTATTTAATGGATGTTTGTTCATTGGCAAACCACCTATCATTTCCGTCAACAAAGAATTAAAGGCGTCGAAGGACACTGAGCAGAGGTTTCAGGGAAAAGCCCTTTCTGCACTTAACTAGCACCTCCGCCTCTGTGGTTCCCAAAGGACTTAGTATAAATACAACAAAACTCAACTAGGACATAAATCCAAACTCAGGAACCATGTCATGCTCAGAATGGCCCTTGACCTCTGACCTCTGAGCGTTTACACTGAGTCCTGGGTTTACCTAAATTGGGGTCTGCTTTTCTGTAGGATTGTTAGGGTGGTCAGGCCGGGAAGTGGGGACACCTGAAGCTCCTTCCTGGAGAGAATGGACTTCTGTGGAAACCATCCCACCTGCTATCATTCCCCAGACGTGACCAGACGGGCTTGAAAGTCAATGATGTTTATATGTTAGATTTTCCCCCAGAAAGCTACTTCTAGCAGTTATGAATTTGTCCAACTGGTAGCACAAACCCAGTTGGAACGGAGCACATCTGAAGTCCAGCAGAGGACACAGCTTAAGTTCATGCCAAGATTCTGCTTCCAAAAGTGCCAGTGTGATGTGAAGAGAGCCCGCAGCTAATTGGGGGAGCTCCTAACATGTTTCCTGAAGGAGACAGGATATGAGATGAGAAAGGAAAGGCAATTAGTGTGAGGTGAGCCCCTCTCATGGGCATGGAGTCAACCTGCCCACGGCACTGCTAGAAACAGGTGCTAAACTATAATAAATCAGAAATGCCGGTGCTAATTAACCCAGATTTCCACACAGAAGTTCAGCTCTCATATAATTTGTAAAAAAAAAAAAAAAGTACATGGATCTTGATCCATTGTAGCAGATAGTTCCCCCAACTAGGAATTTATAAAACAAGCCACACACCTACCGTGATGATGAACAGTTTCTTGTGTTTTGGGGGTGCAAGTATGTGTAAATTGAATGTTGCACCCCCAAGTCTTGTCAGCATCCCAAGACCAGCTGTGTGATGGGAACCTGAACTTGACAGTCACCACCCACTGAAAGGAGGAAACCAAACATCACACAGCATCACGATGCTTCCCAAGACCACCAATTTTTTTTATCACCTAAATTGGTTATGTTCAAAAAATTGTAAAAGAAAAACGAGAGAAGGGCAAAAATAGCAGGAAAGAGGTAAAGTTAGGTCAGGCTTTGCCATTTTTTATTTCCCCCTCCAACTCATTTTCTTGGCTTTAGAAAGAGGACACGAGTTAAGAATTAAATCTGCGTCTGCATGGAATGTTTATTCATAAGGAATCAGTTTCTCTTGGGGAAACTGGGTGATGGGTGGGTACTCCCCGCGACCTCCGTATACATATACTATTTTGACAATTGCTATTGAGTCTATAATTATTCCAAAATAAAAAGTTTAAAAGAAAAATAATTTTGAAAATATAGATAAAAATTTCAAGTTTCTCCACACGTGCAGTAAATTCATAGAAGTTGAAAACATAAAGATCTCTTTAAATGGGTTCTAGATTGGTTATCGACCTGTAGTTATGCCCACATTTTCTTACCTCCTTGTGTTTGCAAGATAATTTTATCATCTCATGCACTGAAAAAATGCTAAGAGATTGGTAGTGTCACATTCCTTTGTAAAGGTGAGAAATGAGAGAATCAGTGAAGTTAGATACTAACTTGCTGAAATGTATGCACTTAGCGAAGCCGGGGATTTACAGGCGGCCAGTGGAACACACAGCCTGACAGCCTCGTGGTTCCGCCTCCCGGCAGGGCCTGCAACACCCT
Source organism: Rhinolophus sinicus (assembly GCF_057876585.1). Classification (NCBI taxonomy): domain Eukaryota; kingdom Metazoa; phylum Chordata; class Mammalia; order Chiroptera; family Rhinolophidae; genus Rhinolophus; species Rhinolophus sinicus. The sequence continues at coordinate 209,659,445 of NC_142501.1, forward strand.
CCCAGGGCCACGGTCGTCTTTCAACACGACTGGGCCTTAAAAGTCCTGCTTTTTTGTTTTTTCTCAGTTTTTGTTGTTGTTGTTGTTATTGTTTTTCCTGTCATTCTTCCACACAACCTACCCAAGGAGTCCATCCCCTGACTGGACCAGCTAGAAAGGGAAAACTTAACAAATTCACTCACTGTTGGCAAGCATTGACCCAGAAAAGTCCTATCCAGACCCAAGGGCAGCGCTGCCCCCATTGCTCACCCTTCATCCACACACCTGGTGGATCACTGACCATCAGTTAGTGTTTCTGGTGGCCCCATATTATGCTTCAGTGGCATGGGAGAGGGCCCCAGGGAAAACCAAAGGAGCTGGTTACTTAGATGCCAGGCACGGTACCAGACATTTTGCGGGAAGTAAGTAATTTAATTCTCACAGTCTCTATTCTCAAGTAACTATTCTCATTCTCATTTTATGTATGAGACTCAGAATGGTCAAGTTCTTTGCCCAAAGCCAGGTAGCTTCTCAGTGATACAGCTGGGTAATTCTGACCTGGCTATCAAAACCCGAACTCCTCAGATTTCCCCAGTGACCCCTAGTGTGACTCAGGGTTCATGGACCAATAAACTATGCCGGTGGGGGATGGAGTGTAAAGGGCAAGAGATAAGAACTCAGGAAGCAATGAACACAAAATGAATTGTCACCCAAATGGAAGATTAATGTGAGGGACTTCTCAGATTGTGAAATGCAGGACAGACAGTAAGGAAGGGGAGACATCGAATGGGACTTGTGGCTCAGACTGAGGGAGCATGTAGCCTGTCACTCTGGATGCTTCTGTGCCATGTTCTTCTCCCTTGTTCGCTCCACATTCCAGCCGCCTTTCGCTCCAGTGAGCTTTTCTGTCTCTCGTACCCAGGCATGTAGACACGTAATTCCTCTGGCCTTGAATGTTCTCCCTGACACGATCTTCAGTCCTGCCTCCTCCCTCCCTACGTCCTCCCTTCCTTCCTCCCTTCTGTCCGCCTCCCCCTCCCTCCTTCTCCTCTTTTGGTCTAGCAAATTCCAGCTCATGATAAAGGCCTCAGCTTTAACGTCACTCTCTCCCTAGGGAAGTCTTTCCTGGGTCCCCAGAGTAGCACATATCTGCCTTTCCGGGGCCTCTTCACTTCCGTCTCAGAGTACGCAGCGTCCCGTCACCGTTTCCTGTTCAGTGTCTCTCTCCTTCATTAGATTCTAAGCTCCCTCATGGTAGGGGCGAGATTTTTCTATTTCACCTCCGTACCCCCAAATCTAATTAGATCCTGTCAAATGGCAGGCAGAGGAGGCCAATAACTGTTTGATAAATGTATGAATGTCTGATCAGGTCCTGTTCATTGTATTTACCACAAATCATAGTTTTGTAGATATTTGTGAAATCCATTCATTTATTCTCTCCTCTAGATGGTAAGCTCCATGAGGACAAGGATTAGGTGTGTCTTTCAGCACCTAATAAAGAGTTTGGTACATAATAAACATTCAGTAGATAATGGTTGACTGAGTAAATGATTTCAAGAAATCTATAAACACCACCGACACTGTTAACGACATTCTCACGAGACCAAACTGTCTTTAATTCTTCTTTGGTAAAATGCAGGGATTGTCATATGATGAGACCAGGGTTCCCATGGCAGTCCAGCCACTAACTAGATGCCAACATGGGTATGAGACCATTTGCCAATAAAACCCGCAGGAATTCCATTTCCTCTACCCCCCTTTAGTGATCTTCACCAACATTCACTCTGTACTTGGTTATGTGCTTTGCTTTGGCTAATGAGACCACAGCAAAGAGGATGCAACCAGAGATTTGGGAAAGGCTTATGCATTGGGGCTGTTCCTCTCTTGCTGGGTCTGGAGCCCCAAGTTCATCGAGTGCATGAGGCCGGTCTAGCTTGCTGGATGATGAAAAGCCATGTGGCAGAGAACCGAGGCACCTGGCTGATTTCCTGTCAACATCAACATGAATGTGACGATCCTAGATCATTCAGCTGCCTGCCAACCCACCAGCAAAGACCAGGCAATCAGGTCCTATTATGGGTTGAATTGCACCCTACCATCACCATCCGCCTAAACCTCCAGTGCCCAAAAATGTGACCTTACTTGGAGATAGGATCTTTAAAGAAGTGATCAATTTAAAATGAGGTCATTAGGGTGGGCCGTTATCCCATGTGACCTGTATCCTTAAAATAGGGGGAAATGTGGGCACAGACACAGGGAGAATGTCATGTGAAGATAAAGACCATCATCTATAAGTCAAGGAAGAGAAGGACATGGAAGAGATCCCTTCCTCCCAGCCCTCAGAGGGAACCAGCTCTGCCAACACCCCGATTCAGACTTGCGGCCTCCAGACTGTGAGACAATAGGTCTCTGTTGTGTGGGCCACCCACTCTGCGGAACTTTGTCACGGCAGTCCCAGGAAATTCACACAGGTCCAGACCAAAGGACCCGGCCAAGGGAACCACACAACAGTGAACTAAGTGAAACGGTTATTGTTTGAAGCCCCTAATGAAGCAAAAGCTAATTGCTGAAGTGGGTGAATTACTTGAATGTCTCCCAGCTTCAGTGCCACCTGAGTGTTACATCTGGAGTGCATGTTAAGTCAAAACCAGAGTTATTGACCCAAGAAAATATCAACTTGTGCCTTTGAACTAGGCAGCACTTACAAGGACTTGCAGCTTAAATGAACCAGGGTTAAGGCGGAGAGAAGTTAAAATACACTGAGTACCTCATACACACCCGAAACATTCTGCGGGTCTTTATTTACATGATTTTGTTCCTTTCTGGGACTCCATCTAACGTACAAGTATTATTATCCCTCAGTCATCCACACGACAATGAGTTGAAAAATAAACTGAAAGTTGCCAAGACCACGTAAGTAATCATGAATGCGGCAGGAATAAGAGCTGGGCATTCTCAATGCAGGCCCCATGTTCTCTCCATCACACCTGAAGGATGTGGTCCATGTCTCAGGAAGCCGCTGGCAACATCCAGTCACAAGAGAATTAGTGTTCAGTGTGCACATGAAATGAGTCTAGCAAACGTTATCTTTGATGTTGAAATGTTGCTTGGCGATCTGTTACTGTGCTCTGGAAAGTGGGAAGTGCCACCTACGGACACCGAGTGTCTTGAAGGACACCCTGTGATTGGGAGATTGGGAGCCCTGAGCCTCCTACGGCTTCATTTATTACTTTGCAACTAGAGAAGAGGAAGTCCCACACGCACACGGTCACACCACCCTAGGTCTGTGGCTGCATTTCACAGGAAACCAAACCTAAAACGGACCGGGGAGGAGCTTTCTGCTGAAGGACACTGCTTAGCATTGAGAAGAATTCAGCCCACTGCCCTACGGATTACCAGCTCCTGGAATTCGTGATGCCACCACCAGTCCCCACGCAGGAGACCGACAGCTCAGCACGGGGCTTTTCGCGCTCCCCACACTGTTCAGGTAAACTAAGGTGGCCAGCTCCACGTGAGTGGTCATCTCACGGTCGTAAATGATCATTAGGAAGGAGCTGCCGCCAAACCAAAAGGGGTTTTTCTAACGTGGGAGACTGAACCTCCCATAAAGCATCAAACAGCACTTAAAAAGCCAGCTCTCATAACTCATTTTTCACTGATCCCTTCATTCTGCTGGAAGAAAGCCTCAAGATACCTACCTATAAAACATTAAAAGACTAAATGTTTCCAATCTTCTCTTCTTGTTGCTGGGACTCCCTGACTGTTTGCTACAAGAATCCGAAGGCCAGGCCAGTTGCTAGCTTTCTTGTCTAACCTCGTTAGGACAGCCTCCTAGAACAGCAGCCTCAACTCAGAGTAGGTCACGGAGATTAGAAGTTACCTCCTGAGCCCCTGTGTATATACGGGAGGTGCCAAAACAACGTATACACATGACTCGCACTCACCTTGTGTTACCAGTATATATTGAGTATTACAATTTTAATACCGTTTTTGCCTTTCTTCAAACATGTATACATATTTTTTGGCACCTTCTGTATATTTGTTTGATTTTCTAAATTGAAATGGTTTTCTTTCTGCTTTGGTGAGACTTTAGAATCATGCAGACCATGCTTCCACTCACAGCAACAAGAAACTCAAGTGAGAGCAAAGTTGGGGTGAAATGCTCACCTCTAAGGGTGCCAGGAGACATTTCTGCCAGGTTCTTCTTGGAGAGATCAAACAAATAATAAACTAGAGTGGACAGGGAAAAAAAAAATGAGTGTCATCAAAGTAGCTATACTTTAAAACATATTGATGTAGAACTTTATTTATCCTGATTTTATTATTTTGTGTTAATGTTACTAATCTGATTATCCTCTTTGTCTGTATCGTGGCACAGCCCCTCAATGGTGGTGCTTGTTTGGACTTCCAGGGGTCCACTCAAACCACAGGGAATAGTTATTTCTAAAATCAGGAAGACAATGGTAATTCGGGCTAATTGGAGTCCTATCAGAAACGACACAGCTTCAGAAATCCTCTAAGAAACTTAAGTTAAAATGGGTCCTAGAAAAGCAGGAAGGGTGACTAGCATTTATAATTCCGTCTCTTGCCAGCCAGTCACTACGCATTAAACTCACTGAATTCCCGACCCCCAACCTTGAGAGTTAGGTACTGTTTTCCCTGATTTATAGATGAAGAACTTGGGTGGCCAAGTAAATGTTCAAGGCTGGCCAGTCTCTAATGTCATAACAGAATTCAAAACTACAGTGATTTGCCCCTGAGCTGACTGACAGAGGCAATGGCCAGTGTTCCTTTGCAGCTTCAGAGAGTTCATCCCTGAATCTGGTCCTGCGTCCTCTCTTATACCAGCCGTCTTCCTGGTGAACTTTCTCTTTCTTCTCTCCAAGGAGCTTTCTCAGATGACTCTATGAAGAAGGCCATTCTAAAACCAAAGGTTATAGTTTTCTGTACCATGGGCCCAGCTCTGGCCTTAACACCAGGAAACCCTGTTTCTAGCTCACTTGGCCAAGACTCAGGGGCTGTCTTCGAAAGACTGTAAAATTTCGTACCTGGCCAAGTTGTTCAGGATCTAAACTCTGCCAACGGGACCAGGCATGTTACTTTGCCTCCTGTGCTTCTCCATCCCTGCATCTTTATAATGGGTTGCATAACACGTATGTTGAAAACTATTTAGCCTCAATAATATATTTGTATTAAATGAAATATGGTACACACTTAACACTTAGCATGTGCTCAGCAAATATAGGCTGTTTCTCCATGGCTCTCCTTTCCTCACCCAAAATCAGCTCTGGTCTTATTCCTAACACAAGCCACAATCACCGTGGAACTTATCAATACAGATAAATGTATGAATAGTTTAATAGTCTCATTAGAGAATAGTTATACTCATATACCTCAGTTGCATAGCCTTGTACAATCTACAGCACTTTTGGACACATTTTCTTATTTAATGATCTTAACAACTTAATGAAGTTGGCAGAGCAATATCAGGTCACTTAAAAGATGTTGAAACTGAGTCTCAGAGGAATTGATGAGGATGGATTGCATGGAGACACGGAAAGTAAGGAGGCTTTGAGATCAGTCAAATCTGAATACGAATGTAGTGTGTCTTTGGCTAAGTGGCTTAAACCTCTCTCAACTACAATTAGTGGTTGGTGGTGTTCTGTAAATTGAAACTGGGTAGAATAATACATTTTGTGGGTTGCTATGAGGATGGGAGTGAATATACTGTATGTATTCACATACAGTGTCTGACAGGCAAGAGACATTCAGGAAATGGATCAACGGCAGCTGTGCACTATTGCTGCCAAGGTCACACGGTGAGGAGCAGAGCTGGAGCTGGAAGTAACCTTTATGAAGGCCACCACGTAGAGCAGTTATATTCACCATCACAGGAAATTGCCAAGGTCTACCAAAACCTGAGTTCTGGAGAGTTGTGCCAGGCTATGACTACCTATCCTAGCTTGAGAGAGACAGAATGTTCAAAGGGGTTAAATTATTGCACAGAGATAAGTAGTTTAATCTAAATTAGGTTTAAGATGTTTCACAGATTGAACCAAAATTCCCAGTGATTTTGCAAAGTAAGTTATCAATAAGACTGAGAAATATCAGGTTGTATCGGTCAAATCTGAGTACTTAATAAAGGAAAACAACCATGAATAACAAAATTGTGGAAAACAGCCATCATGGAAATATTTTTGTGGTTTTTGGATTTGGGGTTTTGTTGTTGTTGTTGCTGTTGTTACTTTTGTAGACAGAATACATTGGGAATCATCATCACGATTATTCAGCTTAAGCTTAATCGTGTCCCCCAAATAACAATGACTGGTAGATTGTCATTTGAGTGCCAGATATGTGCTGAACAATAAACACTCATTGCTTCTCATTTTTTTAAGTAAGCATACTTATTCTTACTCTATAGAAGTGGATACTGAGGGTCAGAGAGACTCCATACATTGTCCATTTCACATAGTGAGTAAGAGGGAAAGACAGAAAGAAGACCCAGGTCTACCAGAATCCCAACTTCCTGCTTTCTGCACAGCACTCCATCAGTTCCCTGCTTGGATGTATTCAGGGTCATAATCACAGCATCACTTTCCTTCAAACTAACCAGCATTTTAGGACTCCCTGATATACCATAAGCAATACCAAAATATGTGAGTTTGGCTTTTGTGTTTTATTGGTGATGCAAATGGAAACATTGTTTCCCAAACACCATTGCATGAGAAATGGAATCCCACCGTGTTAAATGGCGCTGTGCATCACTGTTTTCTGTATGAACTAAGATGAGCCAAAAGGTCTAGACAGAACATGGAAATTCAATACCCATGTGTTTGAGGGCACAGCCTTTAATTATGGTGAGTTCTTGGTTAAATTTATCATGAGACTAAGATGAAAATGGCTTATAGCCCAAGCTCAAACTTGAGAGGGTTGATTGAGCCTTTGTGCAGCCCCTAGGGACCCACATTTAGTCATCAGCTCTGCAGATTTGGAAGGCTAATTTCATCCAAGGCACTCAGAATTGATGGGACTCAGGGGTATTGTCTCACTCTGGCGTTCTGGTCCATACATCCACGTTCTGTGACTTTGTTCATTTGTTAAGAGTACAATATACTCAAGTTGTAAGTTCCCTTCCAGGAAGCAAATCTACACAACAAACAAAAGAACTGTCAGGAGGTAGCTTGGTGAACACCAAGTCAGAGCTGTGTCTTTGCAATAGCTGGATTCACCAAACTATGGATGGTCTGATGTCCAGATAGGCACCCAGAAGTGAGTCTGCCCATGACTACTTATGGGTATTCATAGATCAGGTCACCTTACTTCCGGGCAAGTCTAGGGATCTGCTGACCAGCTCTATCTCTCTGGACATTCCTAGAGAACACCTCCACACTCTGCTTACCCCAAACTCCTACTTCTGTTCCCAAATTCTTTGTACTACACCATTCCATCCAGTCTTTGAGAAATAGATATCCTGGGTTGGAATTCAGAATGCTACTTTCTAGCAGAATAATTTCAGGCAAGTTATTTAACCTTTCAGAACCTCAAGCTATCCTTTGTAATATGGAATTGCAATGCCTACCTTCTAGATTTGTGGTGAGAAATGAGATGCGGTACGTGGAGATTGCATATTATAGTGTCTCGCAATCGTGAAAGGCAAAGTAAATGTCTGTGTCTATATAATCACAGTTAGCACAACTATCAGGAGTTTATTTTACCTTCAGACAAACCATCATGTGATTTTTGGCCTTTTTTCTCTTTTTAAGAATTTGGACCTACAGAAGTTCTATTTTAAGGAGATTTCTACAGAAAGCTAATCTCATCATTTTTGTGTTTATTTTAATCATTCACCTATCAAAGCCTTGGTGGTATCATACAATTCCCCAAATAAACCAATCTTCTGAAAATATTAAGATTTAATGAGAAATGATAGAAATTCCTTTAGAACAATTTCCTTGCCAATTTCATACCCTCAGTGTCCCTCATGGTACTGACACATAGAAATTGCTCAATAATTAATTACTGTTGAACTATACTTGCATAACAATTGAGTGTTTACAACATACTTTCACTTCTGTGATCTCATCAGGTCTTCAAAGGAGGGTGCTTGTATCCCCATTTTTCGGATTAGAGATACTGAGACTCACGTAGTACAATCCATCATCCCAGGGCTTAAAGACCTGCCTCCCTCACATCACAGGGGAGTGATTCTGAATAAAAGAGGGGACAAAGAAAGAGTTAATTAGATGGAGGAAGTGCGATTCAGGAGTCCAGTTCTAAATGCACTTGAAGTAACAGATTAGGTGATGACCTCATCTGAATTCATACTGTGCATTTGTTCACTGGGTAGATTTGATCCAAGAAGACACACTGTACCAAATGACGGAATTGTTTAATATTGAACAACCTGAGTCATTTGGATTGCCGCCTTACCATAGAATCTAAATGAAACAGGACGTCCTACAGAGGCTTCCGTAAATGGGATGACTAATTATCATTACCATGAATTACATTGCTCTTAGTCCCGTCTTGGTTAGATTACCTGGCTTTTCTTGCCCCTTCTTTGGATTTTCAGTTTCTCTCAAACTTCTTTGAGACCGTTCTTCTCATGGAACAGCTCCTCAGAAAATGACTAGAATACAGCAGGCACTCAGCAAATGACTGTTAAAAAATGACAGTGCTTTCACCAATGGGCCTGTGATGTTTGAGATGCCCATGGGAGGTAGGACTGGCCTGTAAGCAGTGACACACACACACATCTCAATCCCTGAATCTCAGTGTATTTTCCTGTACCTTTCTTTTCCCTCAAATGTGCCCTCAGTACTGCCTCAATCAATCAATGGAGAATCCATCACAGCTGGGAATGGCCTGGCAGTGCCCACCCCAGCAGCGTGATTCTGCCATCATTCAGGAGAGCCAAAGGAAAGTAGGGGCAAGTAAACTTTCAATAAGGAAAGAGAAAGACAGACAGGAAGAAAGAAAGAAAGGAAGGGAGGAGGAAGGAAGGAAGGAAGGAAGGAAGGAAGGAAGGAAGGAAGGAAGGAAGGAAGGAAAGATCTAATGAGGCTTTTGATAATCTTGCTATTTTTTTGCTACAGTCTCATTTTATCTGAACAATAAAATCACTTGACTGATAAAAGTGCAGAAAGAATGAAGAAAGGAAAGAGGAGAAGGAAAATTAAGGAGGAAAGAAGGGAGGGCAGAGGGAAGAAAGGAATATGAGAAAACAAAAAGAGTGAATGAGCAAAGGAGAGGCTAAGGGGATGATTTACTACAAAATGGAACAAAAGGGGAGAGAAAAAAATCATACCACTGAAGGAAGGGAGCTTTTCAGCAAGAGAAACAGAGATGGCTTTTAAAAACAAAACACACCAGGAGTAATAAATTCCAAAACTGGAGATTGCATCTGTTCATTAAGAATTTTTTCAAAATCATTTAAAATAAAAAGTGAATGCACACACACTTAGCCTTGAGATATACTTAAGGGAAGTTATTTGTTACCAAGACAGTTGCAAAATCTTAAAAAAAAAAAAAAAAAAAAAAAAAGCAGAAAAACTAGGAGAGCAATCTCTCTTATAGTCCTCAAAAAAAAAAAACAACAAAAAAAAAACTACAATAAAAATCCATTTGACTTGAAATGCCTCCATTCATTAGAAATCCAATAAAATTAAATGTCATATGTAATTCCATTTAGCTGATTGCCTGACCAGTGTATACAATTAGAAATCCAATCAGTATATACCTTTTTCTAAGTGTGAGCATCTCCAAAATGTAACTGTCTTATTTTGATACGAAAGTAGAAGAACAGTATGTATAATTGTGACCAAATTAATAAATAGCTGCATCTGAGAAACCTTGGTTCCAACTTGTTTACTCAAAGTTCATGCACGCTTGTGTTTCTCTCTCTCTCTCTCTCTCTCCCGTCCCTTCTTCTTCTTTCTCTCTCTCTCTCCCTCTTCCCCAAATACACACACATTATTTCCTCCCTCAGCTCCAAATAACATCCATCATTTTGGACATGCTGGCTGTGACTGTGTAGAGAGAACCAGATGTATGTTGTATGTATGTTATATTCAGTCCTTCTCTTGTTTTCCTGTTTTAATGAGGAAAAGCACCATCCAGCCTTGACCAAGTGGGAGTGGCACAGTTACCTCAGACCTTCCCGACTAACTTTAATATTCTCTTCAGCAATTTGTAGTTTGTTTCCAGTAATTTCCTCTGTCTGTTGGGGTACGTTGTCATTATGAGAATGATGATTCCTAAACTTTGAAATAAACAGAAGCTAGCCTTTTTATAAGCATCATCTTCAAGGAATAGGTGAGAAATGTTGGTGAGCAAAAATATCTCTTTACTGTAAAAGCCTTGTTTTTCCTTCATGAAATATTAATATCAGATCAGGTGAAATGCAGCAGAAATATTTATGAATAAATTTCTCTTTGTGAGCTCAGTTTGGTAGCACCAGTGAACCCTCAGTGGAAAACAAGAGTTCCCCAGGATAACCAGGAAATGTGATGGGTTGCTTTACATATTTCCAATTGTTTAAATTGTTTATGATACCATCAGGGTATTAATCATTTTCTGATTAAGATCGGCACCCAAATCCAGTCTATTTATAAAACATGTCTTGTCATCCTAACACATTCACTGAGACGACAGGAAGGTGACAAGTTCAGAAGCAGCCATAGTGGCTTTAACACCCAAATCTAATATACATTCTTTGGAAATATTAAGCACATGCCCAAACTGTAGAATCTTGTTTCCTTTATTTTAGTTTTCTGAAATATGTATGTGTTTTAACCATGAAATCCATTATCTTTACAAAGTATTTTTCAACCCACAAAGTAATCAGATGTAACCATTGGGACCATCATCTCCCAAACTGTGGAATTATTTGGCCAAAATGGATGGTTGGGCCAGGAACCACTTTTCTCTCTGCCCCCAGCCATGCTGTACACGTCACTCACATGGCCCTCATCCTACCTGGACACGAATGAAGTCAGCCTTATGGGGACGCAACATAGGATAGAACAGTGTTTCTCAAACTGGGGTTCATTTTGGACTCCCAAGGAGCTCCAGCTCCTTAGGGGTCTGTAAATCCCATGGGAACTCTATTATTAAAATGAAAGCATAGATTTCTAAGCCAAGCAAAATTAATTACAAGCATATTCTGGCTCTTTCACCTATGCATTAGAGCCTGGTATACTCAGTCAATTTTCGTGCCCTGGTTGGCATGTATGATTCGATTCTCATTGGGGTCTAACTTGTAATGCAGTTGGCATTTCCCCTTGTTGCAGAAATAAACAGGCACCGTGGAAAGAGGTGGCCTCTCCCAGTGCACCCCCAACAGCCCAGGGTCACCTCCCGCCTCGTCCTCCCTGACCGGGGCCCACTAGGCTCGGTCTCTCTTGAACCCCCGGGGTACTTCTGCCAGTGTCCCCACGGCAGAGCCAACACTGGACAGACTAGTACCATTCGCAGCAAGTGCCCTGCTGTGCCTGACAGATGGCATCTGAGCGTCACCTCCACAGCAAGAGCCATGCTCAGGCTTTATTTCTGCGGCCAACTAGGAAGGCAAGCTAAAATAAATGCGTAAGCGAATGATGAGATCTCCCCCATGGCTGGGGTGCGCAGCCTCTCACAGTCCCTGAACAAGGCAGGAAAGGCAAGCAGCCAACAGTTTTCTTTTCTCTTGCACAGTCTCTAGATCTGGAAGCCCCTTGAAGGAAGACCTGGAGGCCTGGGGGGCTCCTAACCTGGAAGTGATACCCCCCTCCTGTGATCATGCCCCAGGTAGGGGTCAGATAGGGGTCAGAGGTACTTCCCAGGGGCTTAGTAGAGGAGCTGGAGGGACCTCTTCTACTGACCCCACAGGGAGCCTCGTGGATTCCCTCCGGGGGTGACTTGCTCTGCATGCCAATAGCAGCTTTCGTTCCACGAGTGTTACAGATACATACCTAACCTTACTCGTTACGATCACAGCACTATACAGAAAACACGCAAGTGCTGTGTATGTGGACTGAGCCTTGCTCTGTGTTCTCTACATCCTAATACCCGTAGGATGCCCAGCATGCAGTAGCTCCTCAATAAACGTCCACGGCGCCCATGGACAAATTCTACCTTGGGTGACAGGTGCATCCGTTCATTAAGGGCTTTTTCAAAATCATTTAAAATAAAAAGTGAATGCACACACATTGCCTTGAGATACTTAAGGGAAGTTTTTTGGGGTGTTAGTCACTCATCGCCTGTAGACAAGATTGACAGAAGAGGCTGCGTGGTGAGATCAGAAGCCGTTCCCACTCTCATCTATGTCACAAATATTTGGGTGTGGTGGGTTTTCCTTAAACATTTCACTGAACTTTAACTCAGAAATAACCAAATGTGGAGGATTCTTTATAGCAGTGGCAGTCCACTGAGGATGAGCTGGGACACCAAGGCAAATGGAATGTGGTTATTTGGCACTTCCCCTAAGAATGAGAAAACGTCAGTGACGGAACTGGGCGGATGGAGAGGAAAAGGACTGATGCCCTTAGGTCCACTTCCGTCTGCCTTGCGGCCTGTTAAAATACCTCCAGCATTAAATATATATATATATACATAGATAGATAGATATCAGTACCTGGGCTCCATCCCAGAACAACTGAGTCAAACTTTCTGGGACATCAGTACTTCTTAAATCTCCCCAGTGAATTCTGAAGGGCAGACAGATATGAGATATCAAGTTTACCCGACTGCCAGTCTTGAACATTAGGTAAGCTCTTCTTATTTCTGGAAACTAAAACCTCAGAGGTACATAGGGCACCTCATTATTACTCTTTAAGTTCAGGCTAATGTTCATCACTATTTCTTCATATCTTAGAAATCGTATGTTCTCATGTAATCCTCACAAGAGCCCTACCAGAGAGCCCCACTTTACAGATAAGCAAACTGAGGCTCAGAGCAAGTAGCTAGTGGTCCAAACACATAACGAAAACATGTCAAGGCCAATGGCTTGCAGCACCAGCTTATTCTACATGCGATGTAGAGAGGGTTACTTAAGGTGTGTGAATGTCGGTTTGGATTTGTAGAACATAAGAATGACAACAAGGGGCCTATGCAGTTACTGGGGTAGGGACAGAGGACATGTAACAGTCCAATGTTCATTCCATTCTTTCTGACAATAACACACATCAGAAAGGAAAGGGCATTGTCTTTTCTACAGTGTATATTACCTTTGTAAAACCTCTGGATGTGAAATTCTGTCTGAGTCACCACACCTCATTCTCACCACATCCTTTACAAAATGACTAAGATCTGATAAGAAAGACGGTGGTGCTCTCAGATGGGTCTCAGACATTCAGGGCCAAGTAAAGTGTCTTTGCCTTGAAGAGTGCCATCCACGCTGTCATGCTGATGACACCACTTGGCTGACTCATATTCTCATGTGGGTCACTGAGACCCCACGTTCTGCTTTTTAAATGCCAGAAAAGTTCGGCCTCTCCTCATGACATTTTAAAATTCTCTTGATATATAGATTGCTCACATCTCTCAAAAGCGTCTAGTAAAATATCTTTCTTTGAATTTGTATTAAAAATTTTTAAATACAAGCCTAAGAAGTGCTGTCGTTGCCGATGAGATAATTTGCAAAGGCTTTAGTGCAAAGCAGAAGTCAAGGCTTTTGTCCCCCCTTCCCCACCTCCATCCCTGATGTCCCGTGCGTTAGTACTTTGGCACAGCCTTCTCCAGTTTTGCTCCATGAGGAAATTAGAGCAGACAGTGCAATGTAAGAAACATAGTAATATATTTCCAACTTCTCACAACCATTTTCATCACCAAATATGAATGGATTGGAGTTTCTTAAGTGGAACATTTTTATGGAATCTTTGAGCTGGAACAGACGTGTTGGGACCAATGGGCTCATTCTTCAGGAGGAAAAACGGAGGCCCAGAGCGTTCCAAAGCCTAGTTCAAGGCTATGCTGTGGATGGCAGGGGCAGGTCCAGGAAACAGGTCCCCTGACCACCTCCCCTGGCCTCTGATCAAGGCAGGAAGTTTTGAGGGGACCGTCCTGTACCCCGTGGTTCCTTCACTCTGGGCATAAGAGCTGGTCAAGACCCAGGCACAGAGGGACCCTCCACACAGACAGACTCACTTATCCCCTTCTGTGCTGCTTCAACACTGCTGACGAATGCATTCAAGGGAACAAAGTGACTATATAAGCAAGACATTCAAATGTCAGATGCTCCTGAACTGGGAAAGGGAAGGCAAATGTGTCCTTATCACCGTAATCAAGTAATTTAATCCCTCTAAATATTAAAAATATATATATAGATCCAAAAATCAGTGTCAATAACCCTAGATACCCAGTTATAACGTGACCAAAGTTAAAGGAACTTGCAAACTTTGTTTTGTTATACGAGTAATTATATATCCACATTTCCATAACGTTTTATAGCTTGAGGCATTTTCATATGCATCAGCTTATTTCACACTGAAAACAATACCGTAAAAGAAAGGTACGGATGCTACCGTTTATAAATGAGGAGAGACCAAGTGTTCCTCCAACAGCTAGTTAAGGGCAGCTCTGGAACCAAACAGAGTTCCTCAAATTCCAGCCCAGGACTCTTCCAGTATTTGACGTGCATTGTTTGTATTGTATCGACTAAGTTCAAGTTCTCTTCACCACCGTGGAGAGACAGCTTCCAAAGGAGGCCACGAACTAGAAATCCTGAGAGGACAGCTGGTCACTGAGAGCCTAACAGCTGCCTCCCCTTCCTCTGCTGTCAGACGTTGATCTAGAAGCATAAGATGGGGGGTGTGGCTATGGGGTGATACACAGGATATTTGAGGACCTAGAGCTTAGTCTTAGTTTCTTTAGCAACTTTCCTGCAGTTACTGATCCAAGATCATACAGCTCAAGTTCAAATGCCACCTGTTGGTATGCAGGGTCTTTGACAATGGACCTTTGACAATTGTAATCCAATGGACCTTCCCCAGTTCTTTTCCACATTTGACCAATATCTAAGCTGCTGACCTGTGTGGTCTCATGAAGCTATGCAAAGCTCTCTGGCACACTATGCACTGTAACACCTTCACACCATTGCACAGGGCACTCTGTTTGCCCAGGCACTTTCCCTAATTCTGAGCCTAGAGGTACAGACTGACTCTGCAAGACCCAGCTCAAGTAAGTACTGTCTCCTTTATGAAGATTCCCCCGGCGCTCCAAGGCAGAGTTCACATTTGCTTGGTTTCATTCTACATGCATCTGTTTTTACAAAGCACTTTGACAACAGCCATCATAGACAGATGGAGACACTGTATCCGTGAATTTTAGGAGTGCCTTAAGGGCAGGGACTGTCTTGTTGGCACAGTATTGCACAAAGGAAGTTTTCAGTAAATGGCACTTGGATCAATGGATGGATGGATGGATGGATGGATGGATGGATGGATGGATGGATGGCAGAATGAATTAAAAGTGTCTTAAGCTCAGTGAGGCGCCACATGGTGACTGGCTAGGAGGTAGAATTTCTGAGTCCTTTGAATCTGATCTTTCTCTGCAGCTGGGTGATCTCAGGCACACAGTTTAACCTCCATGAGCCTTGTTCCATTTAACTGTGAAATCTACTCTCTACCTCGCTGCTCTCTGCTGGGAGCCCCAGGAGGCTGATGGATAGAAACCACGTCAGTGACTCCTCGCCCCGGCTTCCCCATTGAGCTTGATCCAGGGGGTGCAGCAGCAGGAGATTCAGGGCCAGGGGACGTGGGATGGGGTTTTTATTCTCTGCACCACAGCTACTCCCTCCTGCAGGTCCCTCAACGGGAAGCCACAGTCCCCTTTCCAGCAGCCCTGTCCCTGGGTCCCAGTGCTTCCCTTCCCACCTCCAGAACCAGGCTTGGTCCTTCACTGTCCTTTGTGTATTCATTACACTCTGTCCACCCCTCTGAAGTGGTCTCTTTATTAAACTCTTCGAGGTACCTAATTAGGGGATGTCCCCTGTTTCTGCTGGGACCCTAACTCATATAGAGGGCCCCAGGGCTTCGTGTAAATCAAGTGTGATCGTTGATGTAACGCCCTCGTTGACCACTCCCAGGGTCTCCACTGCTAATTTACACGGTAAATGGGGCTAATGATCTCGCCTACGTGGGTGAATACAAGCCAAATAAAATGCCGCATTCATGTGAAGCAGTATACAAATGTAACTCCCAATAAATATTTCATGGCAAAGTCACACTTTGAAAGGAAAAGCATCCCTTCTCCCACACGCACAGATGCCCCAGAGCACAGCCAGCTGAGCAGGGCTAACGGGCCCGGGTGCCCAGGGGAAGCACACAATTGCACACCAGGGAAAACCAGGCTCCGGATAGGTCTGCTCCACTCCCCGGGGCAGATGGGATGAATGTTGACAGAAAGAGGACAGCCTGTCAGGGAAAAAACTCGCCCACCCCCACCCCACTCCAGAAATAAACCAGTTATTGACCTGGATTGATTGATTCTCTTCCCGTTGTCTCCCCTAAGCCGGCCCCTGTATCCCATTTTAACAAGAAGCGACAGCAGCAAGTTCACCAGAATTAAAACATGATGTGTGAGGTCCACTAATGGGTTTGCTTTTGTTTCCACAGGCTGAGCTGAAGATCCCTCTTATTTGCCAGGTGCGAAGAACTATGAACAGACAGTAAGTACCTCCGTGGCTGTGAGTCTGAATCTCCCAGTGGGGGCAGGAGTCTGATCCTAGAATACAGACTAAGGAATGATGCAAATGTGCCCCTCATGGGAAGGTCATTTCTAGTGTTGTGGCCAAGCCTGAGAGGCCAGGTTGAGGATGTATGCGTTGGGGATCAGTGTATACCTTTCCCAGTAACTGCATGTTTTGGGGAACAGGTCATTTGTCACCCAGCACAGGTGAGTGGTTGGAGCAGGGACGAGATACCCCAGCACCAGAATGCCCAAATACCATCCATCATTTCACACCCCGATGAATAAGGTAGAACTAAAAGAACACTGGTTTGCACACTTGTTCCCACAGCAGAGAACCTGGGATCCAACTTTTTCCTTGTGGAACCCCCAGAGTGGGTGATGCGGTCAGTTTAGGATTTGCAAAAATGTGCCTGATCTAGTAAAAAAAATCCATCCCGTTCCTGACGTCTATGAAAATAGTTAAAAGATAGCAGACCTTCATGTTGTAAGAAATATTTATAATGGAAAAAAAAGCCCTTTAAATTGAGAAGATTTGGTGTACTAATTTTTAAATCCATCTACTTCTCTTGCTCTATTTTGCCAAGTGGGAAGCCAGCACTGTTAAGCTCCTCTGTGCAAAACGAGAAGCAGAGTGGTTGTGTGAGAAGAAAAAACGTGAGTTCTAGAGTCAGGCAGACCTAGAGGGACTCCTGCCCGGTCATTTGATAGCTGCATGATATTCGAGAGGTTAGCTAACCCTCTGGATCTTGGAGAAGTTACTTTCCTCCCTCTGCAAAGCAGGAGCTGGCCCCGGGGAGGGCTGCCTGGTCACATCCCAGGGGGAGCATGAGGACGGCACAGGGAGACCAGATGATACCTGGGCCCCACTGGTGGGCCCTGGGTGCAGGGTTGGTGTCCAGAGTGACACGGAGGCAGCAGCCCCAGCATCACGGCTGCCCCACTGCCCACAGGTGTCGAGGTAGGGAGGCCTGACACACAGCCAGGTCACTGGATGCAGACACTGGATCTGGGGCTTTTCCTCTTGCTGTGAGAGTGTGCGGGGTCTCCCTGGTAAGCCGTCCACAGCCAGTCTCCTTGCCTGCCCCAGAATCTAACACGTGGGGCATTTCCTCCATCTGAGGGGCCGGACCCCTTCTCCTCTTTGAACTTCAGTGGGCCTGGAGGGCTCTGAGCACCGGCTTCCTTGCTTCGGTGACTTGTCTGTGATGGCACAGACAGTGGTGATGGAGCTGGGGCTGGAATCCAGGTCTGTCTGGCTCCAAATCCAGTGCTCCTTCTACTTATCCCACCACTGAGGGAAACCAAGGAAGCCAGAGTCAGTCAGAGAGCTGGCTGATCTGGGGACGCATGGCTGATCTGGGGACGCATGATGCAGAGTATGAATTCTCAGACCCAGGGTTGTAACCAGCAGTGAATGTGGCAGACAGCAGCTTCATCATAAGCTAAATGAATGGTCTGTGGTGGAGTAACTGGCAAGACAGGTGTGTCACTTCCTGGGGCCGCCATAACAAACGACCACGAACGGGGGGCTTCAAACAGCCGAAAGTGTATTCTTCCACAGTTCTGGGGCTAGAAGTCTGAAATCGGGGTGTGGGCAGGCCCGTGCCCCCTTCTAAGGCTCGAGACGAGCACCCTGCCTGCCTCCTCCAGCTTCTGGTGGCTGCAGGGGCTCCCTGGCTTGTGGCTGTGTCACTCCCGTCTCTGCCTCTGCCTTCACGTGGCTTCCTCCTCTGTGTCTGTGCCTTCCCCTCCTCCTGTCTCAGCTCTCCCTCTCCTTTCTCTTATTAGGGCGTTCATCACTTATAAGTGATAACCCAGGATGATTTCTTCTCAAGATTTGTAATATAATTCCATCGGCAAAGAGCCTGTTTCCAAGTAAGGTCACAGTCACCAGTTCCAGACATTTGGACATAGATGGATTTTAGGGTCACCATTCAACCCACTATAGGAGGCGTTGTTTTCAGACCCCTCTCTGGGGGCAACATGGGGTTTCTTTGCCAGTTGGCAAGATTTGCTATGAGCTTCCCTCTGGCTTTCTGGTTGAGAGTTCCAGACTTCAGACACGGCTTGAAGACACTGTTTCTCTCGGTGACCCCAGCCTGTGACAGTGGTCTCCTCTATAAAGAGGACAGGTGTCTCTCCTTCATGAGAACTCCAGGTAGCTTTGGTTTGCAGCCGACAGTTGGTCTCTTGACAATTGCTTCTCATCCCGCTTTCCAAAGGGTAATTTTATGATTTTGGCATTAGAGTCATGACAGATATGAAGCTGCCAATATGTAGAGCAGAGGATAGACCACGTCATCACATCT
Organism: Rhinolophus sinicus; assembly: GCF_057876585.1. Lineage (NCBI taxonomy): Eukaryota > Metazoa > Chordata > Mammalia > Chiroptera > Rhinolophidae > Rhinolophus > Rhinolophus sinicus. The sequence continues at coordinate 209,678,401 of NC_142501.1, forward strand.
TCATAAACATTAGATTCTTTCCTCTGGGGAGGAGCCAGCGTGGAACCCGCACATTCGGTTCTCGTGCCTCAACATGAGGACCCCGCCTTGTCAAATTAGTCTTCTTTCCAGAAGCTCAGGGCATCCTTCTCCTCCCCTTATCCCCGTCAATCCCAACGTCTTCCCCACTCTTTCCTCCTACACAGCCTCAGATCAGCTAATCCATATGGGATTGCGACTGACCTGGCCTGAAACCCCAGCTTTCCGAGGGTACGCACTACAGTTAGCACCCCTGCCTTCAACCTCAGGGAGCGACTTCCTTTTGATTTGCAGGAATGAATAAGTGTAAATCCCACAGACTCTTGGGGGAAACGAGAAGCAGAAATTTGGACATCCTGAGGTCAGAGTCTTGTACACCGCAGAGCAGTCAGTGCGGCTGCCTTCCTGGTTACCCAGAAATCATTACGAACCAACTCTCGGGCAGCCAGGCCCATCCGTGGGTGCTATTAAAGCCTCAACGCTAGGATTCAGCTTTGTGGATGGCTGGTAGTTGGCTACAAGCTGTGAGAGAACACAGCCAAGAGCAGGGCAAGAATTTGCCAGGGGTTATAGATGCGGCCAGTGGTACCTCTGCAGGAGCAGCGGGTGTGTTTGGCCCTGGGGCTCATGAAGATAGGCAGTGGTGGGAGCGTTTTAAGACAGCTTTCCTTCTCTCTTAACGGCAGAATGGCCAGCTGGTGGTGGAACTCGCTGACTTAACTGGCTTGCTGCCACTTGGGAAACTGCCAGCTGAGCAAACATGTCTCCCACAGACTGTCCACAAGGTTGGACTTTTCATGATTATGGCTTTTTAAAATGTCATCAAGAATGAAAAAGGCTGTGACTTATTTTAATATTTGACTTTATTGTTACCATGCAGGTAACATATATTCATTATAGAAATTTTAAAAACAAAGAAAGACTACCACCGATGGAACCACTGAAAAGTGGTCAGCATTATTGGATACTTCCTTTTGGACTTTATTTTGTTTTTGAAATTTACTATTTTCCTATGTTATAGGAAAACTATTTTCCTATGTTATAAAGTCATTTTTATAGTTATGCAATTCTCCCATCCTTTAGGCATCTCATATTTTATATTCTTCTACTATTGGAAAACAACAAAACCCATGAGTTACTTTGACCAGCTTTATTAATACAATCATGTCCCAATGTTAAGATGCTGTGTTTTATTACCTGGCAATAAGAAAATCAAACACCCCAAGGAGTTTTATAAGCCAGACCAGTGTTTGGAGAACCTGACTCACGGTGACAGTTTATCATGATCGCATGGTATTTGATTATGTAAATGTGCAGAGAAATTAGAACTAAGGTCCAGGATGTTGTTGGTTCATGGAGGCCAAACCACTAGCCACTTGCTCGTTCTGCCTTAGGTATACCCAACACTCCTGCCCCCACCAAGGTAACATACAGGAAGACAGGAAAGTTGACTTCATGAAAACCTTTGTCATGCCCAAATGCAACTGATACTAAGAGGTAAAAAAATTTCCATAGTTTGGGATGGATGTGATTTGAGGCCAATATTAGGAAGTCCTGGAAAATGGATCCATATGAAAGAGAAAAGGGGATATGCTAGAGGCCTGGCTGCCTGGAATTTCAGAATTCCTGGTGAAGAGAGACCAGGTCACAAACGAGCAAAGCAGTTTGGATCACAGGCTAACTATCAAGTAGCAAACTTATGAGTGTCTCCTGCATGGTTCTCCAATCTTGCCTTCCCTTCTCCATTATTTTTCGGGGGAAGGGATATTTTTTAAGATATATATTTTAACAGCTTAAAAAAATTGTGGTGAGTTCATCCAACAAAAGAGGGATTAAAATCAAACATTTATGTAGCTCCCCTGGTGAGGAGGCCAAATACTTCCGTGATGAAGAGTGTGGGCGCTGATGGGTATGTCAGGTCTGCCACTTACCAGGTAGGACATTTTAGGCACTTATATAGCCTCTCTGAGCTTCACTTTCTTTATGAAATAGAAATAGCACTAGTAATATCTCCAAGGGTTGTTGAGAAGATTAAGTGACAATGATTGTAGTATGTTCAGCTCTGTGTCTGGCGCACAGGGGCTTTGCATAGATATTGTAGCGGAATGCACTCTGTAAAGATGGCCACAACAATACCCCCCATCCCATATGCTCAAGTGCAGTGTGACCTGAACAATCCCCATTCATAGGTGAATCTATTTCTCCACCTCCTTGAACTTGCGTGGGCCTGTGACAGTATTGGCCAATGGAATATAACAGAAGGGACACTGCCAAATCTGGACAGAGGCTTTAGCAGCCAGACAGCTCTGCTCCCTCCCTTTGGAAGCCAGCTTCCCTCAGTCTTGTGTTATGACCGCCATGTTCTGAGAAGCCCAAGGCTCATGGAGAAGCTGTGGGGTGACAATCCCATGGAAAGACAGGGAAGCTGAGGGACACTAGGCACGAAACATGAGAGTCGCAAGCCATCTTGGGCACTCAGCCTGGTCCAGCTTGGAGATAACCATCTGAATGCACTAGCACAAGAGAACCTGAGAAGGACCCACAGCTGAGAACCACGAGAGATCAAAATGAATCGCTATTCCTTAGCCTCTGCTTTGGAGCGACGTGTTATGCAGCAAGAGATGATTAGAACAGATGTTGTCTGCTATTTTTATCATCATCTCAGTTTTTATTTCATGCAGAACCCTTGCTGTTAGATATTCAGGATACAGCTTAGGGGCCCTTGTGACTTGATATCACCTTGAAGGACATTCATTCTAATGGACAAGCAGGGAGCCAATAAGGGGTTCTTTGTGCAAAGTGCTGAGGGGACACAGGCGTGTGAGTGGCTATTCTCCCTGGGGGCAAATCTTGGGGAAGGGCATGGTGGTATTGGAAGAGAAATTCTCACAGAGGAGGTGACAGCTGAGCTGAGCTTAGGGGACGACGGGGTGTGGCATAGCAGCAAACGGAAGAAAGAGCAGACGTAGACCTTCTTACGTAACTATCGTGGCTGGAATAACTATCAGGACTTAACAGAAAGGAGACCATTAAATTGACTGATAATTTGAATTTTGTTGCTTAAAAGCTGATTCTAAGTAATTGGAGAGATCATTTCTCGACGACTCATGATGGATGGTGGAATTTGATTTCCCATATCTCTTTATCAGCGAGGAAATGAAGGAGCCGCGATCGGTAATCAGAAGGAGGATGAAGGCCTGAATTTGGGTTGCAGTGATTAAAATCCCACGTTGCCGGGATGGCTTGTGCTGCCCTGCAACGTTGCCTTTGGAAAGGCGGCACTTAGAGGCATGTGCTGCCATTGTAGTTTGTTTGAACACAAGTTTCCTGCATAATGAAAATTCTGCATCTAGGTCAGTTTCTGTGGGCTTTTCTTAGGATTCTATCAGCAAAGATCCAAGAAATTTTATGAGAAAGAAACATGAAGTCTCTGCCATCTTCGGCCAGGTTTTATTTTCTCCCATTGCTTTAAATATTGATTAGAAACAAAAGAATAATCATACAATATGCATAAGGTGTAAAGAACAATAAAATAGTTCAGATATGGGGGCTCGTTCTCAGTTTTTAAAAATTACCATTGTTTTTGAGGTTTTCCTTCACCTTTCTGTGAACACAGCTCCTCACCCCCACAGGGAACAGCTGTCCTGAATTTTGTGTTAATCATTCACCTCCCCCCCCCTTTTATTTTCCATTTGACCATATCTGTTTGTATCATTAAAAATGATTTGGTTGGTTTTGTTTGTTTTTTTGAACTTTGGGCCAAGAGAATCGTACTACAGGGTATATATCGCACACAAATGACCTGAGTTTTGACAACTGATTCAGCAAGTTAGTAAATGTCACTGTGCCTGCTTTTGCAACTGCAAAATGGAAATAATAATAGTGTCTGTTTCATGGTGTTCTTGTGAAGATTGCGTGAGCTCATTCATGTAAGGCGTTCATTACAGTGCCTGGAGCGGCGTGCGTTCTGTGAGGATCAGCCATCGCCACTCTATAATCTGCGTTATGACTGCCCCAATTTACATCCCAAAGATCACCCATGCTATTGCGCATCTCCATAACGCCTTCAATTTCATGGCTAAGTAAGATCTCCTTGTGTGTATATCATGCTGTTTGTTTACCCACTGTCCGGCCAGTAGACGTTTGGGTTGTTTTCCAGACTTTGCTTACACCGCCAGTGCTGCTAAGAACATTCTAGTTTGTGTCTTGGAGCCTAATTCAAGAGCCTCTGAAATTCCTGGAGCACAGCTGTGCATACCTCCAAGTGTACTAGACAATGTCCCGGCTTCCAAAGCCACCAGACCATTTTGCACTCCCACACGGGTGTGTAAGTGATCCAGTTGCTTCACAACCATGACAACTCTCGTTCCTGGCAGTTTACATTTTTACCAGACTGATGGGTGGTTTTAATTTACCTCTTGTTGGCTGTGGCTACACTTAGCCATCTTATAGATATTCGTTAGCCGTTACGTCTTCTCACACAGAGCTGTTCAAATCTTTTGCCCACTTTTCTGTCAGGTTTCTTTTTTTTTCTTTTTCATATTGATTTGTATGAGTTATTTATTTATTCTGTACACTTTAATCAGTTTGTGACTCGGGCTTTCCTTCTCTTTTGATGTTTTCTTTGGGTGATCATAATTTTGAGGCAGCTGAGCACGTGAAACTTTTCTTTATGATGTGTTGATTTTGTGTATTGTTTAAAGAAACTTTCCTTACCCTGAGATCATTAAGATAGCTTCCTTATACTGAATTCCAAACATCATAAAGTTTGACTTTGACTTTTAGGCCTTCAATCAGCCTGGAGTTGATTAATCTGTGTGTGATATTAAGTAGGGAGGATCGTGGGTTTTTACACAGATAAACAATTTGCTCGGCACCATATATCAAAAAGTCTACACTGACCTGCAGTGTCAGCTCTGTTATAAAGCAAGTTTTCCTGTACAGAAGGACCTTTTTCTGGGCTTTCTCTTCTGTGCCATGATTACAATATGTACCGCATGTTAATTACACACCTAATTAGTATAACTATAAGAATTCAAGATGATATCCGGGAATTTACATCCCCTGGCTTATACTTCATCAGTGAATTGCCTCTACTTTTGTCTCTGGGTTCACACCTTTATTTAAATGTTGGGCTCTCTTTGTGAAGTCCTTACTTTTAGCAGCAATTGATTGATTATAAAATAAGTGGATTTTTGTTAACTGTTTCCTGTGAAGTTTTAGTCAGGTCATCTTGTTCATCCTGCTGCAAAAAATAAAAGACATTCTCCCCCGTGGCATTCAATTTTTTTTAATTATACTTTGATAAAATTTTAATTAAAAAACAGAATTTAAACATTTGCATGTTGTCAGTTTCATCAATGACGCTCTTATTTTTATGTAAAGAAAAGTAGTCCATCCCTAGGACGGGTGTTTTCTTTGCTCAGAGCGATTCATCAAAGTTTTGCAAATACTCATTCAATGAACGTGAATTAAACTCTTATTACATGGCAGACTTTGTGCTGTTCATGTTTGTACACATTATCTCATTAGATTTAATCTTCAGAGATAAAGGATTCAAGGGTTAGCCCGTACATTAAATGACAAGACTGTGTAGACCCCCGTCTGTGCAAAGCTCTAATTGCTTGTCGTGTGTCTAGCAATGTTAACAGACCCTCGTATACCAGTTAATCTTTATATGCTGGAATGAGCAGACAAATAAATAAACACGGCAATAAATAAATCTAAAATATATGAACAGCCTTATATGCTGTTATGGAATGATTGTGGAGTTTGGGCTCCGATATGGGCTATGCCAGTGAAGATTAGAAGCCTGGATTACCTCATGGGATAAAAAGAGGGATTGAATGAGATAATGTTTGTAAGAATCATCTATGTAGATCCCTCCTCCCTCTTAACCAATCAAGTTATGTTTGGGAATTTATCAGCTGTGAGACCTTAAAGAGGTCACTGACCTATGTGTGCCTCAGTTTCTTCTTCTATACAATGTAGATAATATTTAAAATAACACTGATTTTCTTAAGTTGTCCTGACTACAAAATTACTTAAGATAGAGAGAGTGCTTAGGAAATTATCTTGAGCATAGTAAGCCTTCATAGATTTTAGGTATTCTCAGCAGTTATTATCTCAATTTCAGAGAAAACCTAAAAGGTACTAACCTTTTTAGTATAAGACTTTTTTTAATTGTTTTCTCTGATTGTAAAATAGAAACACATTTATGTAAAACACAAAGATAAATCAGAAAGCTACAGAAAAAGTAAAAGCAACCCAAATGGCACTCATATTAAAGATCACTGTATCATTTTAGAAATCTCTAGAAGGGTATACATTAAATGTTAGCAGTGATCTCTACAGGAGGGCTTAGGGTGATTTTTAAATTTATGTGGGTATATAATGTTGATATAAATAAATATAGAGCTAACTATAGGTATATTCAAACTATATACGCATCTGTAGATATATCCAATTACTTCATATAATTCGGTCACCAAAATAGGTCCACTCTTTAGTGTCCAAATTAAGACTTGAGGGGGTGCAATCCTTTATTCTTTCTTCATTCATATGTTAATTCAACATCTATTCATATGTGTATGGGTTCAACCATTTATTTCCCTTGTGCAAGGCCCTTGGCTGACTGCTGGGGCCCAAACTTAACTCCAGTGGAGCCAGTAGAACAATGGACCAGTGAGCAAGGAGTTTCTAACCAATGATACACAGCAAGTGCTAGAAGAAAGTGAAGGGTGATGCAGAGCATGGGAGTAAGGGTACTTACATGGAGCCAGGTAGAGGGCGCAGGTGAGAGGTGGAGAGGTTAAGTGAGAATCACAGAAAGTTTTCTTCAGAGCTGGTATTGAAGACAAATAGGAGTTTTCCCGGTATGCATAAAAGGAAAATTCATTCCAAGCCTAAGAATGCTTAGGGAGGCCTGGAAAACAGGCTTCTTTCTATGTCAGTGAGGGCCAGTCTCCCAGGAAGCCAGAACTGCCTTATTTGAGGGATGAACCTCAGGGCGTTAGCTGAGGCTATTAGATGAACCTCTTACTCTTAGGGAAACGCAGCTGATACTGCGAGGTTGAAGGTGCGAGATGTTTGACATGTCTTCTAGAGGCTTTGTGTTAGTACTGAGCTGCTTTGTTTTCTCAAGCATTGGCACGAGGGTTCTGGGAGACTAGAACAGTGGCTCAGAACCAGGAAGCCAGAAGCCTCATCCTCTCTCTGCCGCTCACAAGCTCTTTAAACCCGGTAAGACCTTCACTCTGTGAGTCTTGGACTCCTAATCTAGAAAAGGAAGATAATAGGACCATTTTTATCCACCATCTTTCATGGGCCAGATGCTTGAAATGGCAGCATGGCTTGATTGGGAAGGTAGAGAGCTGTGGCTGCTCTGAGAAGAGATTATGTGAAGAGAGATGAAGCCTTGAGATCAACCTCAGTTCCAATCGTTCCTCCATCACTTGATAGATAAGGGTTACATGACATATGTACGTAGAGTGCATGGGAAATGCCTGGCGTTGGTTGCCTCTTAAGTTTTAGTTTTGTTAAACTTGGAGACATAAAACAGTAAGCTCCCAAGCATTTAGTGACATTTGAGACTCATAAATTGCCCATTTTCCTCGTGTATAAAGCAGAGTCTCTCATAAGATTGCGGTCCCATGATGTCCCTTGAGATAATACGTGGGGAAAGTCTTAATCAGGTTAACGGGACCAAAAGGATATGACCTCTCATTACATGGTAATTTGTACAATGAGATGTATTGCTAAGGTCAGTAACAAGGTGAGGCGCCTGTCCTGTAACACCAGCACGCAAGTGAGCTAGGGAACATCACAGCAGGACAAGCGGGTGTGGCGGAATGAGCCCTGGCTTAGACTCCGGAACCCCAGGTTTCCTCTCAGACTCTGAGCTGTGCTGGTCTTTTGAAGATCAGAGCAGGGCTGTCCGAGCAGGACCTTGTATGGGCTTCAGGGCAGCTAACATGTCTGTTCATCATCCTTGCGTTGCTATCACCTGGAATGCGTCTCAGATGGGTCAGCTGTTACGGTTAACCACCCGCTCTGTGAAATGGAGATCATAATACCTATCTTTCACAATTGTAGGCCAGACAGGAAATTCCTCACCTAGGACAAAGCAGCTGCTTGTTAGAGAGCATTTCTCTCCCTGTCCTGCTGAGAAGAGGCTCACTTCTATATAGATGGATTTCCTACGGTCTTTTCCTACGAGTCCCCACAGAGAGCGCAGTAGTGTGTCCATAAACCGAGTAGTGTGTCCAATTTCCAAAAGGCTCCGTCTTAAATTGTTATCACCATCTCCTCCCCCTCCCCCTTCATCTTCTCCTCTTTCTTCACTGGAATTAATAACAAACAAAAGAAAACAACGTTTCTGCTAATAACACTCCAGTTCTGAAGGTGACAGATGTCTACCTATTTTCCAGCCCTAAAAAAAAACATTTCAAATTCGTAATCCACCAGCTCAGATGCCTGATATAAAATAATCGGACAGCAGAATGGAGGGGAAGACTTTGAAGGCTCTTCCACAAACCTGAGACTGAAACTACAGTTGCTAAGTTCCCACTTTTCATCAAAGCATCACAGAGGGAAACGGTTAAGAAAGGGAATAACCTCTTAATGGACAGCAAGGTTTTCCGTGGTACATTCAAGGCCAGCTTAGGACAAGCCATGTCTCCCATGCATCACACAGACCCAGGACCTACACAGCAGGTGTTGACAAAGCCCCTGCCCGAGGAGCCACACAAAGACAATACCACATGGGGAATCCTGGGGATGACATGTAAACAGTGCTCAGGGCTGTAGGAAAATCTGCCTGAGGATAGCGAGGGAGGTCCAGGGAAGCTGCCCTGACATTTGTCTTCACTGTAGTCTTGGCAACAAGAATCTTAGTTCAGCAATGTCTTCATGTGGCCAAACCCAGGGCCTTGTAAGTGAGGCTGGGATGGACCCAGTTCCTGTAGAAACATCTGCATAAAGTTGATCCTAGTGGGCAATAAATAGTTCGGAATGATGGTTTGAACATTGGCTGTTGGGCTCCTGTGTCACAGTTTTGTTTGCCCATAGAAATACTCAGAGTTTTCCATACAGAGAAAAGGAGACAGCGAGTAGGAGGAGGCAGCCTTCCTCCATCGCAGTAGGATGGCTCAGAGGACGCAGGTCCTCTCCAGCTTGAGCCCAGCAATGCGGTGGGAAGTCACGCTCCCTGCACAGAAGCACGTAGGTTGGTGGCTGACTTCTGTCCCCTCCATTTCTGTCTTCCACAGGCCAGGTTCACTGGCAGTGAGGAACTTCTTCCTGACAAAGTGATTTGCCTTCACAAATCTGCTCTAACACTGATAACATGTCCTGGGAACTCATCACTGGACCACTTCACTTTGCACCTCAAGTCTTGGGTCTATTTCCCGAGCTGACACATAAGTGCAGAGACTGTCTCTTCTTCCAAAGCTCTCTGGCTATAACAATAAACCTTAACCTTGCAGAGTTCAGCCTCTAATTTGCTTTGGGTTTTGTTTTGTTGTTTTGTTTTGTTTTGTTTTGTTAAGAAAGAAAGCATTAACGTTAGCAGAAATTCAATTAGAATTTGAAAATTTCAAAACGGCTATCTATACGCACGGAGGTATGTGTGTGTGTGTGTGTGTGTCTACATGTGTGTCATTTTTAAAGCCCAATTTATACCTGGTGTAATCATGCCACAGGATCATCCTAAGGATTAAATGAGGATTAAATATATTATTGTCTCCAAAGTTAGAATATGTAAACTCAACTATATCTGATGTAAGCACTTGTGTCACTTCCACTTAACCATGCTGATTTATAAGGTTTCTACCCTCAGAAAGGAAAGGAATTGATATTTCAAGAGGCACATAGAATCTTAGAACAATAGCGCTAAAAGCTCCCTTGTAGCACATTTATTCACTTTGCAGACATGTAGTGAACTCTCTCTTAGAGCCTGGGCACTGACTAGACACTGGAGGCGACGTGATGAACGCACTGCCCATCATCCTGTCAGTGTTTTCACATCACATCGTCAGCTGTTAGAGGCAGCAAGTGCTGTGACTGCAGACAGACACAGGATGCCTGGCATCGGGGAGAGGACCACCTACCTCAGGCTGGAGCAGGGGCCCAGAGAGGACGGGGACCAGAGAAACTTCCTCCAAAAGGAAGGAAGTTTCACTATTCTCCCCTCTCCCTTTTATGGCCCGAGGTGTTGCTGCACTATTCACAATTGTCAAGATATAGAAACATCCTGAATGTTCCTTGACAGAGGAATGGATAAAGACAATGAATGGTAAATACATAATATTATTCACCACAATCACCTCAACAGAAAGCTTTGGCATAGTTTGGGCTCTATCCCAAGGGCAACAGGGCATCCATCGAGTGAGACTGGTATCTGCCGTTTACTTTCCACTCCATGTAAATTCTTGTTGCTGCTGAAGCCATGCTGAGCCCTTGGTGCAGACCCAGATTTAGTCAGTGACCCGGACTTTAGGACCCACCTGGTTTGTCTCTGCTTCCTCTGAGTCTTCTGCTCCAACCTGCGTAACTTCAGAAATGCTATTGCAAGTACTCACGCCCCTATGCCAGCCCTCCCCTTCCGGGGGCCCTGTGAAACCCCACTCGGTGAGCCCTGCCACACACCCCCAGCAAAGCTCCCTGGTTCCCCCTCTAGCTGTCCCTCAGGAGGCCAGTCCCTCTCTATTTAGGCGTCTAAATCAAGCTTGAAAGCACCATCTCATCCCCCTATATACCTTTAAGACACCTGAGGCAAAAATCAGACGTTTTGATCTAATACTTCATTTTATTTTTCACATGAGAAATAGCCCTGACATGCTCAGAGGTTGGGGAAGTGGGGCTGGGCAAGCTTCCAGAGGCAGCTGCCCCCGCCCCTCCTTGCTGTAGCCAAGGTCTGCTTCTGAAGCCTGAAGCCCCGGCTCCCCGGCGAGCACTTCCTGCTGTTTCAAGCACCTGCTTTTCATCTGCTTAGAAGTAGGTTTCCCATCGCTGTTTATAGTTCTTGCTACAAGGACAGTTCTTGGGGAAGCAGAAGCCTGAGGCGCTTGGGAGAAGGCAGGATCGTGATGAGGGAAGAATACGAACAGCAGCAAGAGCTCTGTTACAGCCTGCATCTCAAGCCTCCTGGTATGAAGTAACAGCCAAGCCATAGGGTTCCTATTATTTTAAGGGAGTGGAGTGAAGAACATTTATGCAGCTTGTTTAAGGTTGCGCGGCAGCTGGCAATAGAGAAAGTTATGACACGCGAGGGGTGTATGTGTGTGTGTAGTAGACAGAGACAGACCTTTAAGACCTCTGCTGAAAGCTTTAGCCCAGCCTCCTAATACCAATGCCCTGCATAAATGCCGTGGCAAAGGTGCCAGAAGCCCAAAGCTTACTCACTGCCTTGCAAGTCAGATTCCAGCATGGTTGACTCTAATGACAAAAGAAGCATCCCGGAAGCGGGAAGTATGAGGTAGTGTGGGGAAGTGACACAGAACCCGGACTTTAGAAATTGGGCAGCTCTGGAGCTGAGTCCCAGTTAGTCTACTTGACATGTGACATGGAAGAAGTAACTTAACATTGTCACACCTCACATGCTTCACCTGTGCAGTGGCGATTACGTCCATCGTCATGAGAGAAAGCACCCAGCGTGGCTCCACCCAACAGAACGCTCTGTGATGGTGGAAATGTTCCAAATTTGGACTGTCCGCTGTGGTAGCTTTTCGCCACATGTGGATATTGAAAACGTAAAGTGTGACTAGTGCATCTGAGAAACTGAATTGTTTTTCATTCATTTTAATTGTAATGTAAGGAGCCACAGGAGTATGTGGCTGCTCTCTGGACAGTGAAGATCTAGACGCTACAAATTCATGGTCTCACGTGTCCTCCATGACAACCTTCAGTTATATGACACAGAAAGTCTCTTCCCATTTCATTAATGAGTAAACTGAGTCTCAGAGGAGATCCTGCTAAGACCTCACAGGGACATGTCACACCCTCAGCTAGCTCCTAAGGGACCTAGAGAGAGACAGCACAAGGAAGCACCCCCCACCCTCACCCCGGCCCAGCAGGGTCCACGGGGGCCCTACAGCACGACAAGCAGGCCTGAGCTTTGCACAATGAGCCAAAGCCACTGACAAACTGTTATTCATTGTGTCAGTGCTAAGGCATTCCATCTAAACCATTTCCCATCACCGATGGGAGAGGGCTGGCTGCTGCAAGGCTCAGAGTCGTTCCATGAGTTTCATGCAGCCTCACTTGGCAGAGCAAGAAGGAGCTTGATTTTTCTTTTTTTCTTTTTTTTTTTTTGGTGGCTCATTGGTGCTCAGGCAATGCCTCTTTTTAAAAAATTAATCTCTTTTCCAATTACAGTTGACACACAATATTATATTCGTTCCAAGTGTACAAAACTGTGATTGGAGCCTGAAATTTGATGTTAGAACTCATCAAGAGCAAGAGTATTCTTGAAATTTCTTCAATACAGTAGGATTTGGCCTTGAAATATACCAGCATTGCTGTGAGTGGGGAAGGCACCTGTTATGGGCTGGATGGTGTCACATACACCCCCAAATTCATATGTTGAAGTCCTAACCCCCGGCACCTCAAAATGTCACTGTATTTAAAGAGGTCTTTAAAGAGGTAATTAAGGTAAAATGAGGTCTTAGAGTAGGCCCTAATCCAATATGACCGGTGTGCTTATAAAAAGGGGAACTGTGGACACTGATCCCTACAGAGGGAAGACCTTGTGAGGACAGAGAGAAAAAGATAGCCACCCAGCAAAGGAAAGAGGTCTTAGAAGAAAGCTCTGCCAACAGCATGACCTTGAACTTCCAGCCTCCCAAGTTGTGAGCAAAGAAATTTCTTTTAAGCCACTCAATCTGTGGTTCTTTGCTACAGCAGTTCGAGCCAACTAATACAGCATTTATTTGATAAATCTCCCCAGGTGAGGCTAGCCAGCAACCCAGGTGAAGAACCCCAGCTTTAACTCACCAAGGCACAACCATCAGTAACAACACCAATGTCAACAGCATGGATGATAATAATAGATTAAACCATTATAGCTTTCTTACAATCAATACGCCACTTCCCCATACACTTTCACAAAGTGAAAAATACATTGTGAGGATGAATCATTCTTAAGCAGAATGACTCCCTCCCACCACGGATGTCCTATGGATCACACGCCATCTCCCACGAGTACGGCCTTCGTTCCAGTGTGGGAGTTAGTGATTTGCACTGTCTGTCTCCTACTTCGAGGGCAGGGACGATGTCTTATGTCCCCTTGGCATCTCCCTAGCATCATCACACCATGCTGTGCCGAGCAGCCTTGTCTAGAAGAAAGAACATAGGCTCTGGAGACCCCGTCCTATGAACTCCAATCTTGCCACCTCCTAGCCATGTGACTTTGGTATTTAACCTACAGGATTTGCAGTTTCTTTATCTTTAAGATGCTTATCATAACCCAACCAAACTATCTTTAAGCCACAAAAAGAATGTATTCTCCCCTGAAGAACACCCGGACCAGCTGCGCATTTTATCAAAGTTCCTTCCAGCGATATATTCTCCGAACCTTCCTCATTTATAATCTGAATGAACCTGAAAGGAAAAGTCAAATGTTTCTCCCAAGCCCTGCACAGAAAGGAAGCAAAAAAGCTTCAGAAGGCTGAGCAGTGACAGGTATTTCACAAAACTAAAGTTTGGGATAGCCGGCAACCCGGAGGTGCCCCCGAGAAGTCCTTAAATTAATTAGCGCCAAAAATTCAGTCTTTCAGAGAGCAGTAAGCCTAGTAGGCAGATTCTGGGCTGCGTGTTATTTTCTCTTCCATGAGATCAAATGTGGAGAGGTAGAAAATGTCAAGCTTGAGCAGGGGAAATGACAGGCAAATGCAGTAAATAGAACTAATTAACTTCAGTTTCATTCCCCAGGTTACAAAGGGCTGAGTACACGCAGCAAGCTGGCAGGGAAACGATGGGGTCTCTGGGCCTGCCTACCCATCCGGGGACAAACTGTACGACGCCTCCCAAAGGGACTGCTCAGGCATTTCTTTTTATATTCGAAGCACCCTGTGGGCCATATTTTTAGAGGACATCTTCAGTCTTCCTCCCTTAGTCTCTACTCTGTGTCCCTTCTTTTCTCAGAGGCCTTCTGTCAAGGTCCTAGTGGCTTCTACCCCCCTTCTCTGAGCTCTGTTTCCTTCAAGAAGCAGGCATTGGCCAAGGAGAGGGGGTGTCACACAACGACCAAGGGCAGGGCTCAGGGTGAGGCATCAGTCTGGATCAACTCTACCTGTGTGATCGTGAAAGGTAACTTAACCACTCTGGGTCTCATTTTTCTTGTCTGTAAAATGGGAGTTCTAATGCTAAGCTCACAAGTTATCCTCAGTATTAAGGGAATATGTAAACACAACACACAGCCATCCTTAGGTGACAGAGCACCCAACAGTGCTTAACCTGTCCCATTACAACCAAGCTCAAAGGGCTGACACGGGGCGCAAATGAAAGCATGTAGCCCTGCCTAGCACTTCTTATATTGAGATTGCCCATCCTATTAGCAGGGTGTGGGGTGGATTCTCTCTGCTTCTTGTCTATGCATCTTTCAGCCCAAGTTGCATTTCATCGCTCAGTATGGTGCGGAGCAGATGTAAAAGCACGGAGTAGAAAGATGACAGAATCTCGGTCCTCGAGAAGTTGCAGACATCCAAGAGGGCACCACCGGCCAGAGGAAAGAGAATTAATTGTAGGGTCAGGTATTCCTGGGTTAGGCGTGCCATCTCCATCCAATCACTTATCTCAATCACAGTCAGACTTCCCACACAGGGAGAAAATTAGAGGCGAGAATGCAAACAAGGTGTTAACACATTGCCTAGCACATAGTAAGTACTCAGTAAATGCTAGTTTTCATCATATCCTCTGAGAAAACTGCAGCCCACTAACAGAGGTGATAAGGGCAGTAACCACAACTAACAGCACAAAACAACACCCTCAACCTAAGAGAACACACACGCCTCAACTTAAGAACTTTTAACTTAGCTTGAACTCTATACATGAAAACAAGTTCCAGATCTTAAATGCTTCTGTTGTGAGTGGCCTGCCTAGCTGTATTTACTTATCTGGACAAGCAAATGCAGGTATTTTGGAGGTATTTTAAAAACGTTATTTAGTTCATGATATGTGATGAATGCAAAAGTAGTGAAAGCAGGGAAAGTGGCGGGAATAAAAATGGAGTTTTTTATGTGAAAAGTGAATTAACATGACAAATGTCACATGGTTTGTGTGGCATGACTCTTTTAATAGTAACAACATTCTCAAATACAAACAGTGAATCTGTTGGGTTTGAAAAGTGTGGCCAGTGTACACCATACCATTTATTTATCAAAAGAGGAGGAAAGTAACTAGAACCAGAGTCACAGGACACAGAGTGGCTCCCTGCCGTTAGTGCATTACAACATGATGGAGGAAACAAATATCCCACAATAGTCACACAATGTGGCTATTAGAGATGCTAGATGAAAGTTGTATGTTGTTATGTGCATGAAATGCTATGATGATTGCCAGCCCAAGATCAGAAGTCCCTCATTGTCTTTTATATGCCTTCACACGGAGTCCTGATAAGAGCTAAAGATATTGTCTGTACTCCTCATGGACCAGGAAACAGACAAAGGTGATGGTATATGTGGTAGAGGTCAGATGGAAAGAAGTGCATGGATCCAAGAGGTACCGTGTTTCCCCGAAAATAAGACCAGGTCTCATATTAAACTTTGCTCCAAAAGACGCATTAGGGCTTATGTTCAGGGCATGTCCTCCTGAAAAATCATGCTAGGGCTTATTTTCTGGTTAGGTCTTATTTGGGGGAAACACGGTAATTTGGAGGGGAAATCTCCTAGATTGGTGATGGCTTGTTCTGGGAGTATCGGATGGTCAGGGATGACTCCTGCACTCCTGTATTGCACAACTGGGTGAAATAAGGTGTCATTTATAGAACAAAGGAAACCTGGAGAGATGGATATTTGAAAGATAAGAGTTAGGTTTTGGATATTTTAATTTTTATATGCTTGCCAGTCATTCAGTTGGCGATATCAAGTGGCCACCCTGTATAAGGACGGTCCATGCCTTCATCGACCATTATTAATATTGCAACTCAACCTCCTTTGCATCAGGTGACATACATATTGAGGCTAGGTGTTCAAATAAAAAGACCTCAGGAGCAGACATATTTGACTCCTTACTCTATTGTCCTTAACCATGTGACATCTGAAGGACAGGAAAATCTTTTTTGTGGTTTGAGCTTCACTAAGAAGTAAAAATAATTTCGGTGTCACCAAGTGGCTTTGAGAATGAAGAGACAGAAAGCTTTCTAATTGCCAGACACTATAGTTCAACTATTTCCCTTTTCACTTTTCTATTTCCCTTACTCTCCTCTATCGCCTTTACTTGGTGATGGGGCTGGAGTGAATTACGATTAGATATGTAATTAAAGATCATAGAAATTATGTTATGTTAAAAAATTATTTGCTTTACCCCAAGTTCTTGACTATTTCAGATAGATGATAGATAGATAGATAGATAGATAGATAGATAGATAGATAGATAGATAGAGATAAAGATAGAGACCAAGTGTTCTCATATTATTTTCAGATTACGAGATGACTTGACATTTTTCTAGCTCCCTGTAATTGTGGTCTTTCCTCTCCAGCCATTTCATTTCCTTTCCCTTCCTCTGAGCATCTGAGACAGAGGCACAATCCATCTCTTCTCCCACCTGTCTCTGATTTCCAACCTTCTGCCTTACTCACTGCTGCCCGTCCTACAACAGGACACAATTAAATGACATCCTTAGAAGGCAGCTAGAGCTCAGCCTTTCTGAGAAAGGATGTATACCTTAGGCAGCTTGGAAATGCTCTTCAATCAAGATGCCCCAGGTAGGGGTCAGTCAGATGGTACTTATTATATCCTGCAGAGTAGGCGCTGGCCTCAATATATCGCCCCCAAGATGGCCAGACACCAGGAGGAGCAGGAGGGACGTGGAAGGCCAGAAGAGAAGGCTTTCGTTGTGCGATGATGGGAAATGAGAATGGATCAAGAAATGCTGATTCCCTAAAGAGCTCTGCCGTTTGGCACCATGGATGTGACATGGTAGAGAGTACAGGGCATCTCTGTGTGTCTCCTCTCTACTTTCTATAAATACCTTCATTATAGCTCCTATTCGTTTCCCCCCCCCCTTTATTCATTCATTCAGCAAACGTGCGTGGAGATAGTGTGCACGGAGGTAAGCATCACGCTCAATTCTGCTTACCTATTTAAGGGGCCCCCACTATGGCACACATAGGACAGTGGTACCTGCCTAGCTGGGGCTGTCACCCCATACATGATGATTTGTGGTTGTAATTACTAAAGACGTGTATGAATGTATGACTGAATGGAGGATGGATAACTATAATAGATGAGCGAATGAATGAATGAATGAATGAGCAGGAGGGATGCTCCGCCCGGCCTCTGAGATTTTGTGGGTAGGAAATGGGAATGAGGTGTACTGGGGGAAAAGGCCAAGCCTTCCCACTCTCGCGGTGTTGCTGTAATTAATTTCATTGGCTCCGACCTTCCTAGAGTGCAGTCTCTTTGGAGTGAGAGTGTCTCCATTATTTCTGAATCCACAAGTCACAAACACAGGGCTCAACTTGGAGTGAGAAGAAGGGAGGGCCATCTCTGGTTGAGCAGATGAGGCTGTGAGCCCAGCTCTGCCACGGGCCACCTGTGAGAGCTCCAGGGTCTCTGTTTTCTCCTCAGACAATGAGGGTCCTGAGAGCCTCTCTCTGCGGATCTCACAGAACAGTCACAGAGTCCAAACGAGACACAGCAATGTCAGAGTAAGCTGTCAACCACCGAGCGCTGTCTAAGGGCACCCTTGTTCAAAAGACCTCAGCAGGCTCAGGAGGAAGATGAACAGGAAACCAGCCCAGGTCAGCTCAGATGTACAATATGTAATCGGCGTCCACAGGCCGAGGAATTTTCACAGACAATAATCCGACTCTTGGAGTGGGGCGTTGTGAGACTACTCTCCATGCATCCCTCGACTCATGTCCATCTTTGGGCACTTCTGACTCCCCAGCCTTCAGAGGCCTTGTGGTGCCCTGGTTCTCCAACACCATGCATGGTGGGGTGGGCTGGCAGCTCCAGAAGCACTGGAGGTGGGGGGACAGGGCGGAGCTTTTCATTATTTTCAAAGATTTTATGACATATTTCTGAAGCTTTAGGGGGAAATTGACAGCCTTCCTTGTGGAGGCTGTAAGTCTGAAGTCTTGAGAGACTCTGACTGTCTATCTGTAAAAGGCCTTTCCAACGAGCAGCCAGCGTGGGAACCACTGCCCCCTTGCCACTGTATTGCCTTCCCCCAGGAGCTCTGCAGTCTGGAAGTTGTTGCCTCGAAACCTACTTGGGCTTGTGAGACACTGGCCTGAGGGGGTCTCCTCACGGGTAAAGGTGAAAAACCTCTGAGGTTGGATGAAACTCTGAACCTTGAGTGGATGTTGTTTTAGGCCTGGGTGATCCTCTTGTCGCCTTGACAGATGTTAGCGCTTCTTCACACCTGCAGGGTCTGTGTCCACTTCCGTTTCCTGGGACAGGTGAAATGTCAGGGGGCCTCAAACTGAACACTCCATCGCCTTGGGTCTCAGAATGCCCGTATGTCTGGGGAAGGTGAGCCTACCTCATCCCGCTTCCTTAAAGCCCAGGCCAGGTTAGCTCCAGCAGTAGCCACTAGTTATCGAGCAAGGCCCTTCGCACAAGCCTGTGAGGGAGGCAGGCTCGAAGGATGAGGAAACCATACAGTTTGTCCCGAGGAGCTAGCAATTGAGTCCATCTCCACCTGCCTCCAAAACCCCTCCACCCCTCAGGGTTTCATCCACGGCTCCATTCTGCAATGTTTCAAGCATCTGTCATATCCTAGTGAGCAATCAGGAAATACACCCTCCCTTTTAGAAACTTAACATTAATTCAGAGAGAAAAACAGAAGTAAATAATCTCACAAATACGTATTTGCAAACTATGGTAAGTCCAGGGACAGCTATGCGAGGGACACTGATGTCATCTGGGTTAGAATGTAACCTTGAGTTGAAATCTGAAGGACCATTGCAAAACTAAGCAAAGAATGAAAAATAAATAAACTTCCCATCTGAGAGAACCACATGAAGAAAGACCTTGAATTTGAGGGGTTGATGGCCCTTATGAGGAAATGTGAGGTCAGTATGGCCTGCCCTAGGGAGGAAGATTGGGGTTAACCTGTGAAGGCCACCCAAAACCGTGTCAGTCCGCGTGGCCTGAGCTCTAATAACAAGGGGAAGACACTGACAGCTCTCAGGCGTGGGCTTCACAGAAATAGATATTTGTTGGAAGTTTCCGTAGGCTGCTGTCTGGAAATCTATTGGAGGGGGACAAAAACGGGGTGTGGGAATGCCAGCCAAGGGACAGTCACCCAAGTGAGAGGTGCTGAGCTGCTTAACCCATCTCCTGTGGGAGGAACCTTTGCCATGTGTCGTTTCTCTACAGGAGCTTGAGACTCAGGTTCAGGGAGGGAGTGCTGGCAGGAGAACCGTGCAGGGAGGGGGAGGACATCAGGAGGGGGAAGGAGAGTCCCGAGGACACTGCCCTGGTCCCACAGGAAACTCCAGAGCATAAGAAGTGTGTCACAGAGGTTGTTCAACCCAGAGACAAGGGGCGCCATCAGTCAGGGGCTCAGGATGCCAGTAGCAGTGGGAGTGGGGAACCCACCGCTCAGGCATCACCAGACCAGGTGGCTCCTGGAAGGTAAAGACAGGGGTAGATGTGAGGGAAAGGGTGTAGATGTGAGCCGTTAGCAGTCACACCTCCCTCCGCCAGCAGCAGGAGGAGGGGTACGCTGGCCCAGTAAAGGGGACCCAGTGGGGTACCAGCAGCATCTGCTACTACTCCAACCCTGAACCCAAGTGGGAATATTGTTTGAATAAATGAATCAAGCCCAACTTAATACTGTATGTTAGTAAATAGCAAATGAGGTAGATATTCTCAAGTAGGCAACTACAGAGTAACAGGAATGGAGAGGAAATCAACAGAGCTGGGGTTTAGTGATAGTTCTACAAAAGAAACATGCTGCAAAGCTCTCCCTGTTGTGCAGGTGAGGAAACTGAGGCACAGAGCGATCATGGAACACATGGGTAGAGGGTGGTAAAACCCTCAAGCCCTGTCATGTCATTAAAGCCTATACTCATAGCCATGAATTTGGGAAATTGTTAACATACAGTATAAGAGCCATATACTAAAATGTTACACAGCTACCAAAAATGATTTGATGGAGGTTTATTTAATGATACATATATTTTTTACCAAAAAAAATCATCATTTATTTGTGTGTGTGTGTGTGTATGCTTTAAACTAGAATATGTCAAGACTTGTATCACATGATTTTTTATTTTCTTGTTTCTCCTTATATTTGTTTTATCAATTTTCTAGAATATCCATGTATTATTTTGTAATTAAAATGTTATGGAAATAAAAACTTAAAAGCCAAATTTTAAAACTAAGGAAAGGGTGGGGGGATTAAGGAGGAGCTGATCTCCAGTTGTTGGGAGAGGAAAGACAGAATTCTGTGTGAATCAATTAAAGGCCATTCAAGAAAAATCAGAGGACGGGCAGATGGGATGATGCGGGTTGAGGAAATGAAAAGGAGTGAGGAGAGAATGAATGAGAAGTAGAAAGATAGACGCAGGAACTGTCTGTCCAAAATGTATGCCTCTTGGAGACAAAAAATAGTAATAATTGGTCAGGCCATTGCCCTCAGAGAAATCCTCATTTCATAGATGTAGAAATTGAGACCTGGGGCTCGGAGACAATTTCCCGAAGACTCTGCAGGGAACAAGGCACAGCCGGCCCTGGAAGACCCATGACTCACCACGCAAAAGGTGTGAGCTCTGGCGCAGAAAGGCCTGGGTTTAAAGATGGCGCCACTTCCCATCAGCCAGAGCAGACAGACAAGTCAAGGATGTCCCCCAAAATTCAGGCACTGCAGTTGGAAGAATAAGCATTCCCATGCCCAGATAGTTACACGGAGGTTAAGTTACATAAGCAGCAGCAGTGGATGTGTCTGATAGAGGGGGTTACAAATGTCGGCTTCCTTTCCTATCAGATGACCCCTTTTGCCCCTAGATTAGAACCCTGTCCCCTGCGCCATGTTAGCCCTCAGATGGGTTATGGGCATTTAAACAGTTACAGACCTGGTCAACAAAAGAGAGGGCTTGGTTTGGGTGCCCTCCCTGTCTCTATCCCTCTCTTTGTCACACAAGCCGGGCACACACACACACACACACACACACACACACACACACACCCTTATTACAATAAATGCCTGGCACTCTTCATTTCCAAAATGTATACGTGATCTCACTGGATCTATTGGAAACAGAGAGGTGAGCCCAGAAGAGCCAAGCTTAGTGTAGAAACAGCGAGAAAAGCAAGCACAAAGTGCTGAAATAACCTCACGGTGGTGTCAGCCTGTCGTGTTTGCCCCCACTCTCTCCTTTTATGCACAGACCAGCTCCCTCCACAAAGTGGAGAGCAGCTCTGCTTTCATCTGAATTGGTTAGTGTTTTCCTCTATGCCAGCCTCAAGTCCCGCCCCACATGCCCAGGGCCTGGTCTCTTCAAAGCCTTGGGTGGTTTTTCACAGGAGGTCTTCAGGGCAAAGGCATCTTGGAGCTGTGATCTTGGTGTGCCTGGAGCTCTTGGGGAGAAAGACACACATTCACAATATTGTGGTGGTTATTAGGTCATTGTCCTGTAAAACTACTCATCTCATATGGAAGCTGCCACGATAGACGCTGCCCTGTCATCAGTGAAGTAGAACCCAAGGGAGGCTTGAGTCCAGCCTGGGCTTGCCACCAGCTGGGTTGGAGATGTTGGGATGGTCACTTCCAGTCTCCTCCTTAGGGCAGTTTCCTCAACCCTAACACAAGGCGTTTGGACAGAGTCACCATTCCCAGTGTGTGTTCCTTTGAACGATAGTCACCAACATTCTACAGAAGAATAAATGAGTTGTTTCACAACCAAATAATACGGGAAGCTCTGAATCGTTGAAACGATGTAAACCTAAAGTACTCCGGCTACTGACTTTCCTACCTCAGGATGGGGGAGAGAGAACACACTCCAAAAGGCTGGGTTGCTGCAATTACTGGGTCGTGCCATTTCACAGAATTCACGTCTTAGCCATGTCTCATCGTTTCGTGTTAAAGACATACCTTGCAAAGTGTAACACTGCACCCTTTGCCTCCCCTCTTCACCGTCCACTTCTTGGCCTGTAAGTCTAGACTTGCCGTCCTGACTTGGGGTTCCACAGGAAGTTTTCTAGGATTGAGTTCCCCTCTGTAACAGCTGGAGATGCCACATCACAGCATTTTCACACTGAATTGGAGTTGCTTGCCCCTTTGCCTGTTTCCCCTTCTAAACTGAGAGATGCTACAGGTCAGGGCACTATTTTTTGTAAGGATTTTATCCCTGTGTGCCTGACCATTAAAACGAATAATGTCTAAGATTTACTGAGTGCTTATAATGTGTGAGGCACCGTTTTATTTCCTATTTTCAAGTATCCAGTGAGCTAGACACTGGTACCACCTCTGATTTATAGACAAGGAACCCAGGGCTTGGAAATGTGTACTGACCTTCCTTAAGTCCACACAACTACGAGGCTAGGGGCTGAAACCTGAACCCAGGCAGTCAGACCCCAGAACTCCTGCTCTGATCACTATATTATTTGATCAAGGCACTGACAAAAAGCTCAACAAATACTTGTGGGAGAAAGAACTGAGCAAAGCTTTATGAAAGGACCTTTCTCTAAGGGGCCCGCGTCTCTGATTTTGCGTGCTCTGAGTCTTGGAGGTGACTGTCCCTTAATCCTCTCTAAACTGGGTATCTATCTCTAAAAATCCTTAAAGGGATTTGTTAAGTCCAGAGCTCATTAAATCAACCCATGAATTAATGAAGTTAAGGAGGATCCATTCTCTGGAATGAGAACTGCATATTGTGTAGATTTTTTAAATAATATTTTAACAACTTTGGTGAGGTATCATGTACATCCTAAAAATCACTAAATTGTGTGCCTAGGTGAATTTCATAGCATAGAATTTTTTTTTAATGCGTTTGTACTGTGGTTCCCTCTACCAAACTACGACAAGGGGTTTCGATACCAGAGTCATGCTTTTTGTCAATAAAGAGCTGATGAAAACCTGCAGCCCATATGCTGAAGAAGACCCCTCCCTTCTCCACATTATTTTGACCAAGGGTTGTGCCGAGAGCTTCTTTGGTTGAGCCAGGGCCCGCATGCCGGTGTTACAGTTAGCCATTAGCTATTACAGCCAGTCACATCTCCTCATCAATTATAAGTTCTCAGAGGAGAACAAGAGGAACCCAAGAACAAACAAGTCACATAACTATCTGGAAAGAACTTGGGGTTTGAAATCAGGTGACCCAAGTTTGCTTTCCAGCATCACCCCTTTTAAGCCGGGTGATTCCAGGCCTCAATTTTCCCAACTGTAAAATGGGAATAATACCTATTACAAGCCTGGGTGCCAGACTGGCTATGCCTCTAATAATCTGTATGGCCTTTACCAAATAAAGAAGTAGAGCTCAAAGACATTTAAGTATTTTCTACTCCTTGGAATCTTTCAATGACTAGAATTTAAGGAGTCAAATTTCCAAACAAAACCTTTTTTTTTTTCCTAGTCTTTAAGCAGCTATTGTTCCCAAACCATTTGCTTTTATCACTTAGGCTCCAAATTCCAAGTCTTATTTTGCCCAGATGAAAGCATCATTTGAGAACCCTTGAACGGTGTAAATTTTCTCAGCATCACAATCACAGAAATACCTGGGCTAAATGGCTCAGGGCTGATCTGCTGTGAAAATTTGTGGAGTGTTCAATTACCCTTAGAATTGTTGTCTCTTGCCTGTGGAGCCCGAGCCTCTAATCAGGGAACACAATAGGCTGCAGTTGGGAATTTTTTTCTCTGCACACAAAGAAAGTTCTCTGGGCAGCCACAGACCCCAAGCCCCTAGTAGAAACTAACTTGTCCTTCACTTTTCAATACATGAGCGTCCTTTTTTGACATATTGTTCTTAACGTCTTCCTGGAGAGGAGAGAATGCTAATAACTTACCTGACATTGGCTTAGGGGATTTAAGGACAAAATGATTTCAAGGGCTAGGGATTCCAGGGGCTCACATTCCTGGGTCTTTCCAGGATGTGGTTCTCTTCCAGCACGTGACCCAACTCTACGTAGCAAAGATTATGCCTTCAATTCAACGGACCCCAAAATGGAGAGGGCCCAATGACACTTTGCTTTCTCGGATTAAGTTATAGACTTATTCATCCATTGCTTACCCCACAAATGTTTAATAAACATCAGTTATCTGCCAGAAACTGTGCTTGGGGCTAAGAATTTAGAAGCCAAACGAGATAGAGGGCCCACGCTCAAGAATCTCCCTGTCTCAAGATGTACTGCTACTATTCTGCTCTCTCCAGGAAGGTGTTTCTTTCTCTCAAGGGACAGACAGGCAAGCAAGCCCGCGGCGCCAGGACCGTATGGTGAACATTAGGAGAGAAGTAAGCGCAGAGAACACGCGAGCCAGGAGACGACCGCCTAAGGGAATGGGCAGGCAAGACGTGGTCAAGGAGGCCAAACGGGATCTGGGTTTCAAAGACGCCTAAGAATTAACTTGCAGAGGAAGTGTGGCAGCCCCACAGCCTCTGTGGGTACGAGATGCTTATACCACGGGTGCAGTGCATGGGTGCCTCTACGGGAGAGTGAAAGGGAGGGACGTAGAGGTCAGCAAGGGCATCGCCCAGCAGCTCCAGACATAACCAACGCAATCCTGAGACAGTTAAGTCAGTGCCTGAGTAAGTGACTTTACAGGTTGGCTTCTGGCATCAGGGGATACCTGGGTACAAAACGACTCGCTGAAAAAGATAAAGCAATTGCCACCACCCCACCCACCGGACCCCCTCAGAAAAAAGGCACCAACTTCTAGTAAAACGGTACCTCTCGGGGACAGTTATCTCTGACCACTGCCTCATGGCTACCTTGGCAAGATTAGCTCCCTTTCTGCAAGTCTCACGCTGAGGATGTGTGAGCTCTAAGGGTCTGAGAAAAGGGGGCAGATAGAAGATCTCCTCCCTTTATCTTGATACACAGAATTTCCCACATGACTGTGAAGACCAAGAAGGAAGGAGTCTCCAGGCTACAGATTCCTCACATTCTTGTGTGGAAAGAAACCCAGGGCTACTTAGCTAGCCTCTCTTTTCAAACCACTTAGAAACCATTGGTGGCTGTTCAGACAGCGCGGTGTGGAAAGAATCCTGGCCTTGAGCCCAGCACGCACTTATCCCTCACAGGGCAGGGTGTTTCACCACCCTTTGCCTCAGTTTCTTCATCTGCAAAATGGGGATAGGGACACCACTAGTCTGGGAGGATGACCTGAGACTCTCCATGCAAAGCACACAGCACATTCCTGCCAGACATCTTTTTCATTTGTGCGTGTGTTTATTTGTTTTGGGTTTTTGAAGATCATGGAATTCCACGCCAACCCATCTGTAATGCTGACCTTCCTCTTGCCTGTCGTTTTCTTTCCTTTCCTTTTATGGTTAACACTCCACCCCCCACACCACCCCCACATGCCTGTTTCCTTCAGAAGTGAAGATAATTCTGATAACCAATTAGTGAGGCCATTGTCACATGGAGAGCAGCCTGAGAAGGATGGTAGCTCATAACATTTAATTTTATTTCCAACAAGCTATTGACCACATCATTATTACCCAAACACGGTCCCAAAGACTCCATCTGTCTCCCACTGATGTCTATTCCTGGTTTGCAGGCAGCAGCTCAGGAGTCTGGCCGGCTTTAAAAACACAAAGCTCCTGAAACCAGAGGGAATTTATTTTCCTAACAGGTGATTACTGTACATAACTCTAATGTAGCTTGGAAAGCTGGACACTGTTAGAATGAATGACAGCTCAGCTCGGGGCATGGGTGCTGGCCCCCTGCAGGTACAGCTGTGGAAGGGCTGCCCACTATGGGTTTCGGTGAGGGGAGAGCTGGTGTACAGCACTGAGCTACTCGTGGCTTTTCTGCGGGCAAGGATGGAGCCTGGGACGTTCACTGATGACTGATCAAGTAACGAATGATGCTGACAATATGTAATTTTCTCCTGGACCTTTTCTATAAACAAATTGATTTAGGCATTCTTTAGATGTCATGTAATTCGCCCATTTCAACTGTACAATTTTATGTTGTTGTTGCTTTTTAGTACATTTACCAGGTTGTGTATGTAACTGACACCACAAACCAACTTAGAACATTTCCACCATCTCGATAGGATTCCTCATACCCACTTACTGGGAATCCCAGTCTGCCCCAGGCACTCAGTAATCTGCTTTCTGTCTCTATAGATTTGCCTTTTCTGGACATTTCATATACATGGATTCATACAAAATGTGCTCTCTTGTGTCTGGCTCCTTTCAATGAGCATGGTTTGGAGGCTTGTCTAAGTTGTAACATGTGTCATAGTTCATTCCTTTTTATTGCTAAATAGTATTCCATTGCATGAATGCACCTACACTGTCCATCCATTCATTGATTGATGGACATTTAAGTTGATTTCCACTTTGGGCTCGAATGAATAGTAAGTACTGCTAAGAGCATTCCTGTGCAAGTCTCCATGTGGATATATATCTTCATTTCTCTTGGGTGGATCCCTAAGTGTAGAATTACTCGGCCGTATGGTAAATATGTGTTTAACTTTCTAAGACACTGTCTCCGGAATCTCGACTTTTTGGTATAAGCTCATTGATTCTTTCCTTCACAACTAAAATGCTAGTGATTGTAACATAAGGAACATAGCCCAGGATTGAAAACAAAAGCAAAAGCGATTCTTCTGCTCCTGGTTGCACATACATTGGACAGATGTGAAAGGTTCAAACCACACAGTGAGCCTGCCCTCTTTCTCTCTTTTCTGGTTCTCTATGGTTCAGGGAAAGCAAAATCACCCACGAGGAGTTACTGGAAAATCAAACCATAAGCTTCAGATGCTTGGCTTGGCTCATGAATCACACGTTAAATTCTTTATTTTTAAAGTTCTGAGCAAATGTCGACTATTATCTAATGATAATTTAAATTATGGGAGTGTTGGGGACCTACTAAGTGCCTCGCACAGAAAAACGAATGGAGAAAGGTAATTGCAAATGAGCAGCCTCTAGCCTTCAGCCGCCGGCAGTCCCACTGACAAAAAGCCCACACCTCACAATTACTCAGTACGTTGTAGTTCGTAGGGGATTTGGATCTTTTCTCCTCTTTTGCTCACATCAATCCTTTTGACAAAGATTTTTTGTGGGGAAAGAGAAAAGGATCTTTGAACGTGGATTAATCCTTGGTTTACAGCTCCTCCAGCCACAAACAACAGCTGCTGGAAAGTTGATCTTGGAAAACAGAGGGACACTTATTGAGGTCACCAGCACGCTAGGGAGAGGATAAAGAGGCATGGGAGGGAGGAAGGCAGCACAATTCTTTGGGATTGTGTTCTTTGTGTGTTCCTATGCTTGAAAGGTAAATAGAATTAACCTTTACTGGGCACCTGGCCTCTCATCACATCTACTAAGATGTTATTACTGTTCCCACTTTAGAGATGAGAAACATGTGACTCTCGGCAGTAAAATCACTGCCCTAGGTCAGTAACCCAGGGTCTAGTCACAGATGTGCCATATACCAGCTATCTCTGGCACCTAAGCTGACCTCATTCTGCCATAAGACACCATACATGGCAACGGTGCAGAGTGGGTTAGCCAGGGGTCTGGTAAACTTTATAAATATTTAGCAAACAGCTCTCTGAAAAAAAATATGTGTATATGCATATATATGTACACAAGTTTGTTATAAATTTTACAGATACAAAGGATGCATAGCATATCCTTTAGAAGTAATAATGAAATATACAGTATTCTTTGTTGTAAATTTCCATGTGGCCTGTTGATTCTCACAGAACGATTTTATGGATTTTTGCTGAACGCTCATATTTCTAGTCAACCTATGGTTGCAATTGACAAATGAGTATAGTCCTTTCTATTAATGAGTAAAACAGAAGTAAAACAACAACAGGGTATGGCAGAACCTCATTGGTTTGTCAGTGAAGCGAGCAATTCCTTTGCTGAATCAGAAAATAGTTTTAGATACTGGAAAAATGTCTCCTCAGTTTTTGTTCTATTCTCAAGGCTGCAGTCACAGACACGACAGTTTTAAATTAAATCTGCTTTATTAGCATGCCGCCATCATTTTCTTGAGTTAGTCTATCAACAGGGCAAAAAAAAAAAAAAAAAAAAAAAAACATCAACCCCTGATCCGTAGCATGTGCCAACTTCTGTGGTGTAAATGCCCCCACTGAGGTCAAAGCCAACAGCAGTGTAAAGTATTGCCTTTGAATGAGGAGGTGGGAAGAACACACAGTGGGTTATTTCCACCATCCAGCTACTACAGATGTACATAGTAGCCTCCAGACCACAGATAATAGCCAAGTGCAGTGAAATAATTGGAAGGGATGCGTTTTGAGTGTTTGTGGTCTTGGTTTTTAATACATGGTATTCAACTGTAATTTTCTATAACTTCATGTGTAACCACCGGCTGTCAGACTTCTGACATGGTAACCACCAGCTCCGCCGGGCAGTTTGAGCTGCTCCAGCCACCACTGCTGAGCCGGGCTGGACCGGACTCGCCTTCTTCCTCCCCTTGCAGGGCTGATGCTGAAGGTCTCTGTCATCACTGCCTTTCTGGTCAGTAAAACCCCAAGCTTTCTTGAACACTGCCAGTTACTAGCTGACCTTGGGACAGGCATGTGACCTTGGGACAGGCATGTGACCATGAGCCTCATTTTCTTCTTTGTCAAGTGGAGACGTCATCCCGCCATCACAGTGATGGTGTGAGGCCTGGCAAAGTGACCGGCACTGACTGGATGGTATGCCTGCTCAGCAAGTACGAGCTCGCACCCTCGTCTGCCCCACCCTGCATCCTGGGGTTCTATACGTGGGGTGGGTGCATGGAGAACAGCATGGGCCCCCACCCACTCATCCAATGTTTGCCATGATTTCACCCAGAACTAACACTGACCCAATGACCTCTCTGATGAGCAGAGTGGTCACTCAGAAGAAGCAATAGTAAGCCACAAAGCTTTTCATGTGTGAACTCATTGGATTCTCACAACAGCGCTAAGAAGAGTGTTCTTATTGGCTGCATTTGACAGCCAGAGAAAATGAAGGTCAGAGTCACTCACCCAACGTCACACTAAACCTCTTTCCCGTGAAGTGCACACAGATCCCGTGGCCTCTTGTTACAATGATTCCATGTGTGTGGGGCTGAGGAGTCTGCATTTCTAACCAGCTCACAGGTGGTGCTGCTTCTCCAGGGACCACGCTTTGACTAGCATGGAACTGGACTGCCTGAGCTGGAAACCAGACACGGTCCCATAGCTGAGTCCAGAGCCCATGCTCGTAACTCCCATGGTAGTCACCCTTCTAAAAAACAAGAGCTCTATGCCAAACAGGAGTCTACGAAGGGAGTTCCTGAGGACACAAGGGCATCAGAAATGTTTGCAGAACAGAAGAAGACACCGCAGCTCTAGGACCCTACGTGGATGAACCTCAGAACCCAGAGTACCTGGCTTCTCTATAATGATAGCATGTTTCATTATCTGACACACTCACCAATGTGCTAGGTCCCACACACCCAGGATGTCTACTAGGCCACAAAAAAATCCCCTACCACCAGGCCCCTGCAGACACGTCACCCAGGCATCTGCCAGGGAGAAAACTTAATCACTGAACCCACTGAAATTTGAGCCAGAAGAATCTCAGTGCTCAACTTATTTTACAGCTGGAGAAATCAAGGTCTGGAGATAGCAAGCAGAGCGTGAGGCAGAAGCTGGCTGAGAACCACTAGCTTTGCCCTCTCATTCTCCAGCCATGGTGGCAGTTGCCACTGAAGGTGGCCTGGATATTCAGTGCCCTTGGCCAACCCCAGGGCTCTCTGCTTCCTCTGGAATCCTAAGTACAACCACGTCTGTGAGGCAGGTACAATAGACCATCACAGACAAAGCCAAGTAATTAGATAAACAATGCAAGATGGAACAGGGGGAAACGTGAAACGTTGAGAAACTGACTTTTTTATTACTATTAAAGTATAGTTGGCATACACTATTATATTAGTGTCAGGTGTACAATATTATATTAGTGAAAGGTGTACAGCATAGTGATTCCACGTTATTATAGCTTGCGGAGTGATTGCTATGATGTCTAGTAACCATCTGTCACCGTACAGTTATTATGATATTACTGACTGTATTCCCTGTGCTGTACATTATATCTCTGTGACTTATTTACTTTATAGCTGGAAGTCTGTACCTCTTATTCCCCTGCACCTTTTCAGCCCATCCCCCCATACCCCTCTCCTCTGGCAATTATCCAGTTGTTCTCTGTATATCTATGAGTCTGTTTCTATTGTGATTTGTTTTGTTTTGTTTTTTAGATTCCACATATAAGTGGAAGCATATGGTATTTGTCTTTCTGTATCTGACTTATTTCACTTAGCATAATACCCTCTAGGTCCATCCGTGTTGTCGCAAATGACAAGATTTCAGACTTTTTACAGCTAAGTAATGTTCCATCGTGTATAAATATCACATCTTCTTTAACTTTTGATGGTTTCCAGGGGGACCGACATTAAGGACACATTAATTCTGTAGGTGGGTTTGGGAGAGGTGATGTAGGAGACTGCTAAAGAGTCCCAGCCATTGTCACAGGATAATAACACCTCCCCTGGTGGCCTCTCTGCCTCCACCCCGAGGTCCCAGGTCCCAGCCAGCATGAATTCCTGACTGGGTTACTACAATAGCTTTCCACAAGGTCTTCCTGCTTCTGTCTTATCCCCAACGGTCCTTTTGTTCTCCACCAAGCAGTCAGAGAGATCCTATGGGGACACGGCTGATACCAGTGTGTCTGTCCACCCAAGATCCTGCCATGGCTTCATGTTTCTTTGGAGCCTAAGTCTAAGGCCTCCCAATAACGGCAGGGCCTCACCCCACCTGCCTTCACCACCACCACCACCACCAGCCCCCAGAAGCTCTTGGATCACCTTCCAACTCCATCCCTGAACTCAGTCCTGTTCAGCCGTGCCGGCTCCTCCCCTTAACTCAGCTCCCTAGCTGTGCTCCTACTTGCCCGCTTTTGCCCCCTGTCCCTGGGCCTGGGTGCTTTCCCAGCAGATGCCCCATAGCTGGCCCTGCAGTGCCTTCTCCCAGCTCTCACCAGCTCAGGGAGGCCCACCTTGCCCAGCGCACGGAGTAGTCTCCCCTGCCTGCCAGCCTCTCTGTCAGCCTTCTCCTCCCCAAGGACAAGGGTCCTTTTCTGTTTTGTTCCAGGCAGAATCTGTTTTGTTCCCTGATGTATCCCACCACAGAGAAAAATTCCTGGCCCTTGCTGTGAACTCCAGGGGGAAAAAAATGTGTTGTTGAATTAATTGTGATAAAGGTTTCAGCCCAAATGTTTATTGACAACGTCATTCCAAGCACTGTTCTAAGCAGTCTACACCCATTATCTCATTTAATTCTCACAATGCTCTCAAAATATAGCAAAATCTCAACACCCCCACTGCCAAATGATGCTATTATGGAGTCCCCGGGAAGCACAGTAGAGAGGACGTGTTATAATGATTAGCTCTCCGGCTTCGATTATTTTTTGATCAGTGCTTTGAAGACCAATGTTGCCAGACAATGTGTAAAGATAATTCTGTTGCAGCTTCGAGCTCATCAGGGTGGGAAAGCCACTGGGTACAAAGGGCAGCACCTAACCCCTGGGGTGAGTCTGGGATCCTAGCCACTCTCCATTTCCACGGCACCCACTATGATGCTGTAGAAAGAAACGGTCATTGAATCAGATATTGGGCCTGATATCGAATCCCTGCTCAAGCATTCATGAGCAATGTATTGGGCCTCTCTGGGCTCTCTTTCTCTGCCTGTAAAGAAAATGTATCAATAGGAATAATTGAGAAGAGTGGTTGACACCTAGTAGGATCTTCAGTCCGTTTGTCCATTACCCCTAGTTTTAGGGACTGATTTCAAACTTCTGCTTCTCCCTCGGACCATGATGTTGCACAGATCTGGTGTGAATCTCAGCTTCATCACGTCACACCACTCGGCGTGGAGCCCTTCCTGTGGGTGGGGCCCTGTCCTAAGAGGTGGGAATATGGAAATACTCGTACAGTAATGTCCGTTTTTCACTGCGGGGTGTGAGTAGGTCACTTGAGCGCTCTCAACACTCAGTTGCTGGGAGGATAAAACATGATGTGTCTGAAACAAGAAAGCTTGCGTTAGGTGTTAATTCATGGACCTCTGCATTGTAGAAATCTGGGGGTGTGGGAAGACATTGTTATGCTTCTTTCTCTACTTACAGAAAGAGATATGAGGGACCAGGCTCCACCTGGGACAGGCCAATTGCTCATGATGACTGTCATTGGGGTGCAAAATGGGGGCTGTAGAGAGAGAACCTCGGGGAGAGGGTCAGGGACCAGACCAGGGTCAGGACACAGACTATAACTGTACGCAGTGGAAACACCAGATTATAGACTGGGGACCGCGGCTGCAACATGGCGGATGATTTGGAGAGAATGAGGAATGATGTGACTGGAATTGGAGAGACAACTGCAGAAAGTACTAGAGATTCCCAGGGGAGAGAAGGTGGAGCCGAACCCAGTGAGCGAAGGTTCTATAATGTGCCAGCTTTCTCCTCTCATTGCCCTTCCCTGCCTTAATTTCCCTTCCTTTCTTTGGACCCTCTGGAGGCAGAAAGTGTTGGACCAGGAGATTGAGAAAAGGATATTGTGTTGCGGGGCTCATTCTCTGGAAGCCCCTCCTGCATGTAAGTGTGAGGCCCCTCCCTGAGTTCCTGCAGACCACAGGAGAAGGCCATTTATGCCCCTCTTCCTCTTGGGTTTTTACTGGGTGTGTACTAACCAGGCACAAATCAAGTTTCTGTTTGGAGGGTTTTTTTTTTTATACACATATTGCTTTTTTCATATTGTTTGCTATCACACTTCCAGAATCTTTCAGGCATGACCATCTATAAATTAAATTCCACTATGAACACATCTATGGACCTATAAAAAGGGTAATTCACTGTTGTCATTGTATTTGCTCATTACGTACATAGATGATCTCTTAGAAGCGACATCCCTTGACAGTCAAGACAGAGAAAAGAAAGGAGAAAGCATTTGAAACTATGAGATGTAAGCCTTCTCTTTTTTTGGCTCACTTGTTTCCTTTTGCTGAATCAAAATTTAAACATAAAAGAAAGAGGAAAGCATAATGATGGAGAGGAACTAGAATTTTGGGAGTGATCATTTGTAGTGTATACAGACATCAAAGCATAATGTTGTATACCTGAAACTTGTAATAAAAAAAATTAAAAAAAGAGAGAGATTGAGGAAAAAAAAAAGGAAAAAGGAAAGAAGTTTTATGGGGTTTCTTAAAACCTGGACATAAAGGATTCAGGATGACTTTCTTGTTTTCTAAGTTAGATTATCTTTTGTCTTTCTTCTCTCCTCAAGAAGAATACAAAGAAAAAGGAGAATTTATTTGGAATGCACATAAAAAAGCGTAATTAGAAGACAAACTCTGGGGACGCCAAGGCCAAATGACAGGGGCATTGAGCACCACACATGGAGCCAGGAACTATCCCAGAACGTTCTCTGTTAGCATCTGCTTAGTGTGGGCAGATTATTCCACTTCTCTGGGCCCAAGTTTTCTCATCTATAGAATTAACAGGTTCGAGCAGATGATATCCACCTTTCCATCGAGCCCCATGCTCTGAGAAGCTTTAAAGCTATAACTCAGGAAAAGGAAGGAGCTAAATTCAGACGCCACCCTCTACTCTGCATCTGCTACCCGTAGGCAGAGCTGGTCTATTCCAGCATATTGTGGATCCATGTTCTGCCTTAATAAACAAGAATTAGTAACGTCCTCAGGAGATTCCTGCCTCCATCTCCGGACTTTCTCATGCACCCACATTTCCTCTGTGGCTCTTCTGTGTGAGGGGAATGACAGCAACACAGAGTTGGGAGACCTGTGCGCACCCATGGTGACCATGCAGGTGGCCAGCCTTGAAAATCGAAGCCTGATCTAGTCCCACAGAGAAGCTGGAGCTTCTGTCTGAGTCAGGAAACGCTGGAGGAGGTATCACAGGAGCCTGAAGGGGGTTCGGTGGCTACCTCCTGGCCAGGTGTAAGTCCACCAGACAGCTGTCAGAGCTGTTTCTAAGGGAAAATCGGGTCAGAGTCAGGTAGACTGTCCTGACACTGGGTAGCCAGTCAATCAGGAGTAAACGAAGGTAGGAAGCTATGGAAAACAGAAGCAATGGCCAAGGGGCTGAGCTCCCGCTCACTGGCTTGGTTCCCTCTCACATGGACACCAGCTCTGTGAGGGTAGGAACTTTTGTGTCTGGTTCACTGCGTCCTCAGTCCTAATACAATATTCAGTACATGGCAGCTACTCCATAACTGTTTGACTTGAGGATGGCACCAGGGTCTGCTTCCCCATTTCAATTCAGTTCAGTAAGACATGAGTCTCAGAGGGCTTTGTTCCCATGAGCCTTTCAGGAGCTGTTGCAGAGGATACAGAAGGAGAGGGATCCAGGATGGGCCTGGGGGCGTAGGATACAGGACTGTCACACAAAACACCTGGGCACCATAGCCTCGCCAAGGTGACACATAAAATTAACCATCACAAAGGTGTGAATAGGTGAGGGACAGCAATTAGAACATCTCATTGTGGTCAACTCATTAATGAGTGGACATTCCTCTCAAGTTACTCTAGGGAGGGCTAGCAGCTCCAATCTTCAGGGGCCAGTCAAGTAATTTAAAAAATGTAAGATAGAATGGAGAGAAAGGTGGGCTTTATGAGCTTGAGAGAATGGGCCCTTTGTAAATACATTCAAATTCAAACTTAAAAAAATAAAAAACTTTGGCAAGAAGCCTGGGTCTGCCCTTCAGTTTTTCTGGGTTCAGTGCAAGCACATAAAAAGTGGCCAGCATCCAGGCTATGGTATGTCAAATCCCCGAGAAACGGAGCTTTGCTCAGGTGGTCAGGGAGAGTGCAAAGAGTTCCTAGGTGGAGAAGAGGCTGTGTACAGGAATACACAACTTGAAGGAAGTGTGCACAGACCACCCATGTCGCTCAGGAACCAAATTGAAAGAAGAAAATGGGAATTTACTTGGAGAAGTTGTTTCTGACGACTGATGTGGCTATTTAAAGGGAGTTATAAGTATAGCACTCTGCTGCCAAAAAAAAAAAAAAAATGGTCATAATGGCCTCTCACATGCAAGAGTGAAGAGTTGGAGAAACAGTTTATTCTGGTACTTGCTGGAGTCTTCTGGAATTAGCTGAAAAACTTGTGAAAATTGGTCTGACATTTTCAGGAGTCAAAGAAGGTTAAAAAAAA
Source organism: Rhinolophus sinicus (assembly GCF_057876585.1). Lineage (NCBI taxonomy): Eukaryota > Metazoa > Chordata > Mammalia > Chiroptera > Rhinolophidae > Rhinolophus > Rhinolophus sinicus. The sequence goes on from NC_142501.1 coordinate 209,713,962, forward strand.
TAGGCTGCAGAAAAATTCTAGCTGATTTGGTTTGTAGATTTGCAAAAAACCTTCTGGATGTTACTTAAGTGTCACCTCTACTCACACTTCCACAGTGAGTAAGCAGTATGTGTGGCAGACAGACACTAAAAGTGCCCCCCATGAGCTCATCTCCTGGGGCTCACATCCTTCCCTTTAATTGTGAGCAAGACTGCTGCTGCTTCTAAACCATAGGCTAGGGCAAAATTGACGGGATGTCCTTTCCGTGATTACATTACATAAGGTTACATCCTTTCCTCTTGTCTCCCTGGTTTGCGTGTTGAGATGAGGAAACAGTCCATGTTAGGGAGGCCCCCGTGGCAAGGAACTGAGGGCAGCCTCCAGCCCACGGACACCAAGGCTCTGGGTCCAACAGACCCTAAAAATCTGCATCCCACCAACAATCACGTGAGCTTAGAAGCAGATCCCAGGCCAGGTGAGCTCTCTAGGCTGACACCTTGATTGCACCCAGGAAAGCCTTCCCTAAATTCTTGACCCACAAAAACTGTAAGATAATAATAGTGCGTGTTGTTTAAGCTTCTAAGTTTGTGATAATGTTGATGTGCAGGAGTAGATAACTACTACCGTACGGCACACTATTTAAGGATGAAACAAAAGGTAGTGTGACATCTCGTAAGCCTGCTAACATACCAGTGTATTCTTGTCTTTCTGAGGGCATAACAGAAACTAAGAAAACAGACTTCATAATCATAGAAGAATTGATAAATCACATCAGGGAGGGGGAAAACCCCATAGATTTATAAGGAAGAAAAAAAAAAATCCATGGACTTTATAAGGAAGTAGAAAGTCTTGTGGACTGTATAAAGGAACAGGAAACCTAATGGGTGCCCGAATTAAGGTTTGTGGTGAGGTGCGTGTAAAGAAAGAGTGATAGACGGCAGAATGGCGGTCGTGGCTCAGAGAGGCCTGTCCAGATGAGCACGATATCATGTTGGCTGGGCTGGACTCAAACTAGAGTCTCAGGAGATCCTTTAAAACACTTGGTGCTACCACACTTTGTGGCGTGACTTCTCCTATTGTTCAAGACGAGGCTACTGTATGGTGTTCATATCTCAGAGGCTGAGAAAAGGAAGAGTGTTATCTCTGCAGAAGTACTTCCAATCTCGACAGTCAACCCGATGGCAACACAGGAGAAACAGCAGGTGGTGGGGTCAATATTTTCAAAGTCCTCGTGAGAGACAAACATCTTGTACTTGGAAGCGGAGTGACGTAAGTTGACTTGGTCAAGGAGGTCGTATCACATGGAGAGACGTGAACTGCTCGTAAACTATATGTCATGCAGTCATTTGCTACAGCCTTCAAAGCCCTTCATTGGGCACAGGAAGAAACTTCTAGAATTAAGGCCAATGACAACTCCAAGGCCTATGCAGTACCGGCTTTGATAACGAGGTTGAAGTCCTGAAGCAGTTGAGGCTTCTCAAGCAGAGAGGTGACGGATAGTGATCTGTAGGGTTCGTGCTGTAGTTCAGTGCGTGGAGTGGAGGCCAGGAGGCCAGCAAAGTGGGTTGAGGGCTTTGCCCAGAGGCTGGGCTGGAGAGGATGGGAGCAGAACTACAACTGAGTATTGCTCCTGGGAGTGAAGAGGGGCAGGCACAGAATGAGGGACACTTAGGGATCGATTGTTAGGATCCGGTAACAAGTTAGTGAGATGGCAGTGATAGAGAGGGAGATGGCCAGGGTGCTGGTTTGGAAAGCAAGTGGGCATTGGAGCACCTTACTCGTGAAAGGGCCTTGATGCACTGAAGGATAACCAATGAGAAAGGCCCAGAAAATAGGTAGATGTCCATGTCTGGAACTTGAGAGAAACCAGAGTTCAGGTAGAGATTTATGAATCAAATTCTACCCGGATAGAAAAACAACAAAAGAATGAAATACATGAACTAATACAATAATTTAATGATTTTGAAATTATGAAATAATAAAAAATTAAAGATGAAAGAATGCCATTATCTTTCTAGCTACAGTGACAAAATATATCCAAACAACTCACTACATTTTCTATGCATTGTATTGCAATTAATAGGCTACACACAAAATCCCAGATGGAGCGAGAATCATAGGTCATCTTTAGGCACTTCCTGGAGCCCATTATTTGTGTGGACATTCATGCACGTCCACTGAGGGCCACTGTGGGCCAGGCACTGACCCATGCCCTGGGGAGGCCCAGCCCAGCAATCTCGGCCTTAGAGAGATGGCAGAGGAGCAGGTTTATTAGACATGAATACAAGCTACAAGCCATAACAAAGGCACAACTACAACTCAGACAAGTGCTGTGAAGAAGCCAGTCTCAGAGGTCGGGGACGGTTTCTCTAAGGAAGCGACAAGTGACTGAGCTAAGAAGCATGAGTCAGCGTGAAGGAGAAGGAAGACAGGGGGCATTTCAGAAAGAGAGAACAGCACCTGAAAGAAGGAGGGAGTAGAGAAAGTCTGAGGACCAGGAAGGAGCAAGTCCGGCTCAAGCGCAGGGAGCCAGGAGGACGAGTCAGGGACGCTGAGCAGGCAGCTTCCCAGGACGGCTGGGGACAGGCGAGCACCCCCCACAAATGGCTGACACAGCTCGTAAGGATGCCGACAAAAGAAAATAAAGTATATTCTGCCTGGCTAATTAAGTTAACTAAGATACATAATAGATAATGTACGTCTTACTGAATTTTAACAAATTAGCTCAATTTAAAATCATTTAATCTCCTCATAGAAAATGTCACAGAGAAGTGCCTAAATTATATAGGAGTTCAATAAATATTATTTGAACCTAAGTTGCTATTGTTAAACAGTCTGCCTTCCTACACCCAATGATGTTTGCTAGTTTGGGGTCACATTCCACGAACAAAGGAAAGCATCTAGAACATTCCTTGGCCCACAGGCACTGTCCTTGTTTGATAGCCTCCCATCAATCACACAGTGAAGGTCTGATGCTCTTCATTTTATGGCACAATGTCACAGAAACTCAGTTTCAGGAGTGACCCTGCTGAGCTGGGAGAGCAGACCCCAACCCTGTTTTGACTGGGGTGCTTCTTTCATCCCCAGCTACCACCCCTTGCAAAAGAAAGCTCTCGTGTTTAAAAAATAATAATTAAAGTAATTGAATTACTTAAAATGTAAATTTTTTTAAAACCCCAATGGAAATGCTAAGAAATTTGGAAATATGTGTGAGACGTTAAATACTGAAACCGGCTGGAGTGGTTGTTTGTATGAATGAAAGCACTTAATTAATTTTTCCCCCAGCATCTTACTATTTCCTGACTATAATCTCTTTTCTTTTATCCCAGGGCAAATAGAAGGACAGCAAAACAAGGATCCAGTGATTTGAACATCCAGAACGTCACCCTTCTGAAAAACAGGTAAGAATATGTTCTTGTTTATGACAGAGGAGTGAAAAGTTTAATTCTGTGGCACACAGCTCACACACACTCACACACACACACACACACACACACACACACACACACACACACACAGTTAATGTGAGAGAATTGTAGGGCTGGCAGTGACCTAAGAGGTTACATGGAGACTGAGGTCCAGAAAGAGAAGGGACTCGATGTGGTTGACCTGCCAGCATGTGTGTGATGCAGGTAAAGGATCCGAAGCCCCAGTGTCCATAGCATTCCCGACCAGGGCTATTCCTACCACCCACCCAGGTCTCTAAACAGCCCAAGAAAGCAGCACTGAGAGGGACCTCTCCGTTGTTCAGCTGGTGAATGATTTAGATGATGGCTCAGGGACGGCGCAGGCCACGAGCCCACCGTCAGTCAGGTCTCACACGCAAGGAGACAGGAGAGAGCCACCTGCCTATGTGGTTTCTTTTCTTTGTCCTTCAACTGAGCAAGACGCTTACTGAGCGATTATGGCCTCCGGACTTGCAGACTACTGAAGATGCAGAGAGATGCACGACAAAGTCCTAGCTTCAAAGGGCTCATGGCCAAGTCTTCAAGCTCCGAATGGGGGCTCACGTGATAAAGTCAGTGACAAGAGACCGATCCTAATGTCCAGGCCAGCTGTGCCATCGGCCAGCAGTCTGATCCCAGGCAACACCCCAATGCTCAGAGGGGTTACAGGTCTCCCTGCGCCCAGCCACAGCTCCCCCAGGGGCCCGCCAGGGCTGTCTCTTCCTGGCGGTGCCATGGGTCTCCGTGCACTATACCAGTTCCTACATCCCAGTCTATTTCAACTCAAGTCAGTCGCCAAACATTCATTCAGTTCCTACCATGTGCGAGACACGCGGAACACTCCCAGGGCCCTAAGATTTGTCTGAAGAAATATTTTCCCTAAGCAGAGTGAGTGACTGCCTGTAAAACAGAACACTTGAAATATTTTCAAGACCACATTAAGCAAAGGAAAATCTGTGGCTGTTCTTCAATGTTTACGTTACATTTAAATAATGCATTTTAAGTCCGTTTTTCTTACTTCTTGACAATAGCGAGAGATGGGAGATGGAAGGGTGAGAAGCCTTCCTTCAGATGGAGACGGTTGCAGCAATTACATACATCAAAGTAATATTTACACTTACATTTGGGGGGGAAGAAAACAGAGAACAGTGCTTTTTTTTTCTGAAGCAAATTATTTCAGAATGTGTCATAGCATGCTCAAGATATATTAAAAAGAGCAACAGACGATGTTTCTGCAACCTGTTCCAAACCATTTATAAACCCCAACTTAAAAAAAAAAATTCCCATATCCATACAAATGTCTGTACCACTGCATATTTTATAATGAAAGTATTATATGAATACAAATTAGTATTTGAGATATATAAATCAAATCAAAATGTCTGAAGACTATAGACTTGGATGCACCGTCTTACTTCAATAACTGTTAAACCGACGTACTGATTCTCCATACAAATGATAGTTATCAGCGTTTGATGGTGAAGAATGTAGGGGGCACTACAGATGGGCAGCGCCGTGGGGTAGAACACGTCCATCGGGGCTGGATTTAAATCGCCACGGACCTGCTTACTAGCTGGGTGACCTCGCTCAGACAAGCCCATTTCCACTTCAGCGCCTCAGGTATTTTAGGAATGGTATTGGGAAAATAATAAGTAGGTTGTCCTGTCCACCCCCAATCCCTATGCCTAAAGCGATTCCTGCGTTCTCAGGGGCTAGATGAGTGACCTTCGTAGCGCCTGGAACATAGTAGGATCTCAGTCAGCAACAAAGACTAACAGGCACTGAGCATCCCCCTGCTCTAGGCGCTGTTGTAAGAGCATCTCAGAAGTATCTCACTGGATCCTAACCACCCCAGCCTTTTCTAGGAAAGAAGGATGCAGCCTGGAAAGGTTTAACTTCCCCGGGGCTGAGTGGCTGGGTGTGGTAGGTGAGGGTAGACATTCACACATTTTTGTTAACATCTACAGCCACCCTCGCACTTCCTATTATTGCACTCAGTACTGCCACCCGTTAGTTAGGGGCAGGAGTCAGCTCTCCCAACAGTCACAGCATGCTGTCCACTCCCACCCACCCCCAAACTCACACATGCATGGACCTCCTGGTAACAGACAAAGTAAAGCGCTAAGCTGAGTGCTAGGGCCCCACCCAGATGAGACGGCCCAGGGGACTGTCCAAGAAAATTACAAGGTCACACCCACAGCCATCACCCTCGACTTGTCCACAATATTGAGGTGAATGCGTCCTAGAACATCCCATGGGGGTCATCAGCGTAAATCCCCAATGCCCTCTTCTGTTCTGTATCGTGTCCCCATGGGGTACAAACAGAAACATACTGATGGATGTTTTCCAACCGAGTTCAAACTCAAATCGTTAGTGAAACACCTAGCATACTCCAGACACCAGGAATGGAACTTTGACACGTAATCCTTGCTATGTGCTGGTACGAGGAGGTATTATTATCCCCATTTTATAGATGAGGAACGAGAGCCTGAGAGAGGTTACATGTCTTGATCACAATCCCAGAGCAACTAGCTGGTAACGGCGGGATTTGCATTCAGAGTCGAACTCCAATCATGTGTCCCTTCTGGGGCCTAAGTCATCACAACTTTCTCCTATGTCAGTATGTACACGCGAACCTCACCTTCCAGTCCTATGAGTCTTTAACAAGCTCGTGTCCAGATGCTCCACTACGGACAAGGGTGATCACACTCCAGAGAGGAACGTCCACCTCCGTGAACAGAAGGAAAGAAGAGACAGAAGACAGGACAGTGAGGAAGCGGCACTTCTAGAGTGTGGTCCATGGACCAGCCCCGCCTCCTGAATCAGAAATGCAGGTGATGGAAGCGTCTGTGCTTAAAGAAGCCCTCCTGGTGACTCTAAGGCCCGTTCAAGTTGGAGAACCTTGGCTTTGAGCAACCCGACCGACAGTGCAAGCTTTGGAGCTGGAGGAAGAGGTCTCTGGAGCCAGCACTCACCCTGCCCTACTACCCTTTACATCCCAGTAAGTGGGGCGGAGAGAGAAGATATAAAATAGGGACTAGGTGTGAGAGGGTAGGAGGGAGTGGGACAGAATGCTCTCCCCACCTGGGAGAGATCACGGCACTGGGGCCTGGGAGAAACAGAGATGTAGGCACAGCCCCCACCATCAAGATGCTCAGTCTATAGTGGGGGAAACGCACGAAGAATATATAACAGATCGTCAGACACTGTGCCAGCAGCCATGACAGAATCAGATGCAGGTCCTGTAGGAGCACAGGGGGCTGAGGGATGGAGAGCCTAAGGGTTTGCCCACGCTGACATGCTCGTGAGTAAGAGTCACCGTCCCAAGGCGTGTCTTCACCTTCCCCTTTGCAGGGCTGGGCCGTGCTCTTACGAACAGTGTCCCTCATGCTTTGCACGTTCAGATCCTCCTCCAAGCCTCACCTCACTGGCTGTCAGTGTTTTCCCTTCTGCCACCAACACCTGCAGCAAGAGTTCGTTCCAGGGGAACAAGGTGCAGGTGGCTGTCATTTCTCAGGGCCCCCGAGGAGCAGCGCTCATCCTCTGGGAGCCAGCCTCCCTGTTCTCTTCCAGGCATGAGGAGGCCCCCTGCCGGCCCTTCCCAGAGACAAGACGGGCGGCACTGCCACTTGTCTGCTCTCAGCCTCTCTAGTTTTGCCCCCCTGTTCTCCAGCTACCCTGGCAATCCATGGCACTGAGGGGTCCCCAGGAATCACTTCTGCTCCCTCTGGCCCCCCTCACTGGGCGGAAAGTGGAGTGGCCTCTGGAAGATCTGACAGCTTCACGGAGGGTTCAAAGGGCTTCCACAGGGAATGTATCGAACATAGTGGAGTCCCGCCAGCTTGCCCGTGGCTGTCCACAAGGAGCTGTTACACAGTAGATGCTCAATAAACACTGATGAAGTGGGGGAGAATAAAGTCCGGACCCACGAGAATACACCAGGGTGCTGTTAGTGCGTCCTGGTCACAGTGCCTGGCACGTACTAGACTTAAATAGATGATAAAAGGAACTTCAAACAGCGGAAGAAGGATGGGGGGAAGAAGAGACAGGAGACAGAACAGTGAGGAAGGGACAGAGAGAAGCTGCAGGAGACTGTGGACTCGGGGGCTGGCCTGCCCCCTGCAGCAACACCAGGCACACCAGGCCTTCAGCTCCGCAGCCGTCACTTGGCAGCTGGACAGCCCATCAAAATGCCGAACATGTTTGTTCTCATCTTTTAATATTTGTCAGGGACGTGGATGGCTTATAAGAAAAGGACTACAGGTTACAAGACATGCTTTCCGTCCTCAAAGAACTTAAAATCTAGTTGAGGAAAGAAAAAAAAAGAAGGTTTTAAAATACGATATTTAAATAAGAAATTAATAATTATACAGTCTTTTAACTGTGCTAAGTATGTCATTAGAGCAAGAGGTGCCACAGGTGGCCAGAGGAGGGAAGGCCACTGGCCCTGGCAGGCAGGATCCTGGGGACAGAGGGGGTGTCCCCAGCCAAGGGTGTCTTGGGAGGTACGAGCTTCTTTCCCAGGACCCCTTCCGGGAACTGCATGCTCCCAGTTTTTTTTTCTTTCTAAAATTAAATAGAAAAGAGGAGACTGTTGAAGCTGATCAAGGATTCCTTTGACAAAGAACGAACCCAGGTATTCAAGTGTGAAATATGAGTCTTGGCCTGATTTCACCTTGGTGTGAATTTCACCTGCTTCCAAGTGCTGTGGGGTTGAGAGATACTCGCCAATCTCACATTTACCATGAGAAACAACACAGAGCCTGTTGTGGGGTATTTAGGTGGGATGTGTGCACACGTGTGGGACGGGCTCCTGCTCTGTGTGGACACCACTGGGCCTTGTGGGACAGGGCAGGTCTGTGCATGGACCCAGCCTCAGTCTGCAACACGTCTCTAGGCTGTCTTACTCTTGAGATGCCCCTCTTATCTCTGCTTCCCTCATTCATTCATTCTCATTCAACAACACATCACTGTGTATGGGCCATGTTCCAGGCACTGCATTAGGTACTGTCTCCCTTTTAGGAGCTGGCGGCCCAGTATAGGAAGTGTGAGAAGTCATGCTGTACTCGGTTCTGGCCATGAGTGTGGGTTCCGTTGGGCAGAGGCCTGAGTATCAGAGGAGGGGTTGGTGGCCACACCCACTGTCAAGGCCATCACCACCTCTTACTCAGACGGCTACATCCCAGCCCTTCCCTCTCCAATCCATCAGAGGTTCTCCTACATTACTTTTCTGAGATGCGGCTCTGAGCGTCCTTTATCCGCTGCCTCCAAAGCGCACGCTGCCTCCAGATCAACGCAACCCTTCCAGTTTATCCTTCAGATTCCCTACTCTCTGCACACACTGCGCTTTTCCAAATCTTGGCTCCCTGATGCAAGCCCTCCACCTCCCTCCAGGTGGGGGAGAGCAAGGAGGGTGGGCCCTGCCATTAGACAGGCCAGGTGTGGAAGGTCTCACTCTTCCAGGGGCTCACCTGGGCCTCGGTCAATCCACCTGCAAATTGAAAGGTCTAACTCATGGTCCCACTGGGCACTAACATTCCATTAGCCCTAAAATTGATATGAAGATACTGCCCACCAAGAATTACCGGGAGGTTTGGGTGAAATGACTTACATAAAATGCACTATGACAACACAGTACAGACCTCCAGACAGAAGGAAGACGGGGATGAATTGAGAACTTTAGATCTGTCTTTATTCCCCTCTAGTTATATTAAAAATAACTTTAGTAAATCTTAAAAATATCAGGTGTCTTCCAAAAACTAGAGACTTTTATTCTAACGCAGTCTTTTCATTTCAGGGGCAGAACTGAAAGTGAGCTAGGGAGCTAAGTCAGTTAATCTTGGAGGTATAGGAGAAGGGGAGCTGACAGGGTGAAATCACCCTGACCATGTCCCAAGGGTTTTGCTGATGAACTCTGGACCAGCTGTGGGTGCCAGGGGAGACCCACAGGGGCCCACACCCCAGGGGGCAATGAGGAATCAGTCTCCTTGCCAGGAGCTTGACCCTGGAGACAAGACCAAGTCCCGTCTCTATGGGGCCGGAATAACAACCACCCAAACTTTGTTCCCATGGAGAAGAACAACGCAGCTGCACGCAGCCCACTTCATCAGATCCAGTTCTCCCAGGCAGCAAGTGGTGGGGCGGAGGGAGGATGAGTTTAATTGAGGACCCTTTAAAAATCAAAAAATTATTACACATATTAAATTATTAAGAAGTAATAAACATTTAAAATAATTCAGACATTGAAAACCTTTATTTGTAATAAGCCATAAATATTAAAAACCAGAAACCTCTGGAGGTCAGCCCTGTTCATTTCACCTTCCGTGAACTCCCCACCGTAACCTGGACCCCTGCCTATACAAGCCAGAAACAGAGAGGAAGCCCTGCGTCACTCAGGCCCAGATGTGGAAGGGAGTGAGGTGGGGGGGAAGGGGAGGAAGGGCAGAGGGGCGGCTGCCAAGCTGCAACACCATCCAGCTGTGACCTGTTGGCACCTGGCCATGCTCTTGATGCTGCGGACGACGTGACACCAGGCTGCATCCTTGTAGTTTCCTGGCAAGAGGCGCTTACTAACACGTGAGCCTCGCTTGAGCGCAGAGAAACCTCCATGAAGTTTGCTAGCAACATCTTTCATTAATCATCCTGGGCTGTCGAGCTGCAAAGAGTGTTAACACACAGGAACCTTTTCAGAAAGCTTGTCAGTGGCTGGTGTCAACGTCCTCGGTCCAGCCAGACACAACGGTGGCGTCCAGGATGCCTCCCGGGACCCAGTCCTTCCTAGGCCTGAGCCTTTCTCTTCTCCCCACCCCCACCCCTTGTGAGCTCAGCTGGAATAACAAGCCATTCCCTGCTTTGCTGATGCTTCCTCTGATAATTCATTTGGCTTACACTGACGCATGCAAGGAGAGCCCTGGGGTGCACAATCCCAGAGGACATGACACATGAATGAGCACCATCGCTCTGGGACCCCAGCACCGAGAGCAGAGTGGATCAGATAAGCCTCTTTCAGACAGTGCTGACAATTGCAAACTCCCAGACGCAGAGAGCTAGCGGTCTGAGTTGCTGCTCTGGGCTCATAAATAATAAGGGATTTAGAGTGGGACAAATCCGGCTCTGCTGAGCGCTTGCTGCCACTTTAGGGAAGTCACTTCACTCTTCTAAGCTTTAGCCGCATCTGCAAAGTGAGGAAAGCCTTCCAGCCGGAGTCCAGCCTCACCCAGTGCCCCTTCTGCAGAACCACTCCCTTTAGGCATCAAAAGACTTCGGTTCTGCCTCCAGGAGTCTGAAACTTGGAACAGCGAATGGGGCAACATTACCTCAGCGTGCTTTCTAGCGTAAACAGTCTTTGATTCTAAAAACCACGTGAGGCCTAGATAAGAAAAAGGACAGAACCCTAATTTCAAAGCTACAGTTCTCTCTAGGAGCCTGGCAAGAGTGTGTGTCAGGTTCCAGAGGCCTGGGCACAGGCTGGCATGCTGCCTGCCCTGGACACGCTACCTGCTGGCCCTGGCCACAGTGGACACAGTTGAGAACACATATCATTTCCATCGCATGTGCCATGAGTTGCAAGTCTGGGGAGACTTTTCAGGCCTTAATCAAAGACCAACAGTTAGGGAAGAGGCCGTGGGTGGAAAGTGTCAAGAGAGAGCTCTCAGGCCCCAGATAAATGACCAGCCTTCCTGGCTGACTTACTGTTAATTTCTGCAGAATCGCAGGTAACTTGAAAGGGTGCCAAGAGCTAACCACCAGGGTTCTGAGACCGCAGATGCACAGTTCCTGCAAAGTCTGACCCCCCACCGCCTACAGGCCCGAGCTGGGGGGCAGGCAGGCAGGTGACAACTCCCTCGCTCTCTGTGGGACTGGGCCAGTTGTGGGGCCCTCTGAATCCCTCGTTTCCTCACCTGCAAACTTGGAACAAGACTCGCTACCCCACAGAGTCGTTTTGAATATTAAAATGGTGACTAGAAGGTAGCAGCATGAGTTGGAAGTTGGACCCGTGGGCTGTGGTCGCCTGGTTACTAACCTCTCCCGGCTTAACTGTTCTGTGCCCAGTGTCCCCGCCACCAAATGGGCCTCGTAAATATTTACACCTGGCGTGTGTTGCGATGCTCAATTAATTGCTGCGGTGACGCAGGTTGTGAGCCTCGGAGGAAAGGTGCAACGCCAGGCCCGGGGGTTGTTAAAGGCACAAACAAGGCAGCTCGCAGAAGCCATGTCCTTTGGAGTTTTCCATTGCCCAGGGTTTCTCAGACCATTGCCCGAAATCAGGGGAAAGGTGCTTCCAAAATCGCACTGTCCAAGGGCGAGTGGGGTGGTGAGGCGAAGACCTCATGGGGAAATGACAAAGACATGTACAGACAGTTTACCAAAGAAGAAATGCAAATGGCCCAAAATCATCTGATAAAGATAACGATCACAGTTCAATCTCAGGAGTCACACTGAGACAGAGAAAACAAGGGGACAAGTAGGCAAAGTCGTTTTAAAGGATGCACTTCGTGCTGGTGAGCTACAGGGAGATGTCGCTTCTCACCTGTGCCTCAGGAGATGTGTTGATGCCCCTCATCCTGGCTGATATGCACCCAGAGGTCAGGAGGCCTGCGTGACTGGACCCCCTTCATTGCACGCAATGGAGTCTCTCCACGGAACTAGTCAGCATTGAGGTTAAAAAGGTCAACGTGGATGCACATTGCAACATAGTAAAAATGAGCCAGAACCTAAGTGCCCCCTCCAAAAACCATACGGCCCATGAATACGTTTTTGAATAACAGTGAAAGACTGTACAATGTGTTTTTAACACTCGGACCCTGCTGCATTCTTTTTATGCTATGTTTATACAACTATATCTAAATGTACACAGATCTCCTCATCACACCCGCACGCACATGTGCAAGGAGATTTGCCCAACTTGGCGTCGATTGTTATTTACTTCGAAGTGCGTTGTTCTATTTTCTATAGTCTCTGTCACGAGATGTTACTTTCGGTCTAGAACAGTACAAACGTTAAGAAATGGTTCCATAGGTTGATCCGTGAAGTGGCCTTTGAGGACCGCCCACCCCTTTCCAGGAGGTCCGTGAACTACGCGCAGCTGACACTCACCCTGGTTCTCTTTTCTGCCCTAGGTCATGGCCTCGAATCAATAGTGCCACAGGTGAGTCAGGGGCCCTCAGTCCCCTAGCGGGTGGGAATGTCGGCACAGACCTGTTGGACTCTTCCTGTCATTGTTTTCTCTCTTTCCTTCGATAAACCCCCAGGCCTGTTAGAAATGACATGAGCTACTTATGGTGTTTCCCTCTGGTCACTGCAGCATACAGCCTGGCCTGTGACTTCCACAAGTGCTGGAAGCTGGCAGACCAGGTGGGAATCCTGGTCTCCACCTGTTAGCCTGGGATGAAGCACAGATCCCTGGGGCCTGGGTCCCTTCATCTGCACAATGGGTAGAAGTCTGCCTAAGTGCCAGTGTCGTGATTACTCAATAGTGTTCGTCCGACTGGACTCTACATGATGGGTCCCCCAAAAAAAAATACGTGTTGAGTGGATGAATAGGTCAGAAAGCACATTTTGTGCTTCTCCTGCCTTTCTTGTCAGAGCCTGGCACTGGGCATTTCGTTGTAGGCCCTTCAGGTGTGACTAAGAGGCCGTACTATTCATCTTGGAGCATTACTATTCCAAGGAGAGTCCCATAGAATTTCCCTAGAAAGCTGGTGGCTAGACAGGATGACCAGAATGAGACAGAAAAAGAGAAATGGACAAGAGGAAGTGTGCAAGGCTGTGATAGAACCACAGGGTGTAATGTAATCAGCAAATGAATTCAAATCCAACCGCCCGCGTTGGAGCATTAAACCAGCACCAGCGTGTCTCCCAAAGCAGTGAGGAGAATGGCGGAAAGGAAAGTAAAAATTGCAAGTGTGAATCGAAATCAGAAACGAGCACCAGGTCTAATCCCTCCTAGGGAACACGTTTTAATCAAGCTTCCCGGTCAGGTCCCAACAAAGGTTGTGTTCTCTCAAGATAGATGCTTCCAAATTGTACTAGAATCTTTGCTCTCCAATACACCGGCTCCACCAGCCTGCCACCTCTCATCCCATCCCACCATTCACTTCGCATCCTGTAGAAAATTCTAAAGGGGGTGGTTCCCAGGAACGAAGTTCCTAATCTGATGCCGTGCGTGGCTGGTGAATTATAAACCACAGGACCTCACTTTCCACCTGTGTTAAGGTAGAGAGAAACTGACAGCTTTCCATTTCACTCACAGCATTTTAGAGACATAAGCAGGTAAAAGAAAACAAATCAAACCCCCCAAAAAAGTCCGCTGAGGTACAGCTGCCCAGGCCTGCCCACACACACTCAAGTCTAAAATACTGCCAAACATACTCAGCAGCAAACCACACCACCGCCTTTGCACGTTTACAAGTGTCTATTCGACTCCAGCAGAGCTGATATAATTAAGGATGCACATGATTGACGCAAGAGGCTGCTCACCACAGTGAAAGTTGTAACATTCCTAGATACTGCAATTTTTTTTTGCCAAGGGATTAGTTGAAAATACGGTGGGGCATCCATGAGAATACTATGTAGCCATTAAAAATAATGACGTGGAAGCAGATTCACAGGCATGGATGTGTTACATGCTGCTCTATGAGAGAGCGGGCAGGAAAAGTGTGCACACGGTGTGGTCCTCCGTACGTAGACTGCAGCGCCTGGGTGTGTGTGCGTGAGTGATCTGGCTGTGCTCAAACATTTACAGAGGTTGTCTTGGTATGAGGACATCATGGGGGTTTTTATTTATTCATTTATTTTTGCTTATCTGTATCTTATACTTTACACTAAAAACAATCTATCTAGCTATATTTTATATGCTAAAAACAATGTATAAACATATATATATATATATATATATATATATATATATATATATATACACATATATATATATACACACACACATTCCAAGCCTGGAGAAGATAGCCACGTATTCAAACTTGACAACCTGACAATATCAATACCTTCTGTGAGGCTGGTGTATAGAGAACAGTGTCATACTTTTCCATGAAATAAACTCAGTTTTTCTCCTTCCACTGAATAAAGAATGAAACTGGAGCAGACATTCCTATTTTAAAAGTGGGTTCTTCTGTCTTAAGTTACCATATACAATTAACAATTCAGGCAATGATATATATTGGTTGATTCAATTAACCAGACAAGAACTTTTATTTTTGTCCTGAGACATTTGTTTTGTTTTGGTTTTGTTTGTTTGTTTGTTTTTAGTTTTCTCAGAAAAGAGGTCTTGAAGGTTGGTTTTTCCCACTTTTAAAAGAAAAATTAATAAGGACTTTATAGAACTAGAGGGAGGAAAGGTTGGTACGGAATATGTGAGCAGCTGATGCTCCCTGCTGGCCCTTTCTAGACATTGCAACGCCTGCATTAATTGAGCAGAGGCTGGTTCTCCCCCTAGAAGTTGGGGAAATTGGTGAACAGAAACAGATTGAAAAATTGACAGTTGAATTGCTGGGCAAAAGTGTTCACCCAAATCTTGTCAGCACAAGTCAGAATTTCAAATCATTCAAGGCTGGTAAACTCAAGGATTAAGAATTATCTTAAAAATGCAGTGCATACCAGAATCACAACAGTTAAAACCTCATGTTCTCAGGCCCACCCTGGGGTTTATGCTTTGACAGGCCTATAGCGAGACCCAAGAATCCTTACCTTTTACAAGATCATTTCAATTCAGGCAGTTTTAAGATGGTCTTTTGAGAATTACTGGCTGAAGCAAAAAAAGGAAAACTATCAAGACGGCTCCCAAGAAGCTGCTCTTCTGTCAATTATCAGAATGATGACTGTCTCAGAATATTTCGTCTGAATTCTCGGAGATTCCCCAAGAAAAGGATGGGAGGCAGCTGCCTGACTTCTCACCACTCATTCGTATATCCTTCCATTTAATTCAAGCAATTAGTGGTGGTTCTTCATGTGACAGATACTACAACCAGCCTTGGACACGATTGTTGTTGTTTTTTAAGGACATGAGGATGGAGGGTCCTGGGGACTCTGCTAGTCTGACATTCTAAGACCGTGCTTTACAGGTGAGAGAACTAGGAACTGGAGAAGGGAACTGAATTTCCAAGGGCCACCCAGGGAGAACATTAAGCCTGTTCTCCCAGCTCACTAAGTGCTTCCCATGTAGCTATTTCTGTGAGTTTGGACTATCTGTGCTTAGAATTTATAACTCATAATCTTCACACATCAGGAGACTGAGGTTCCGTGAATAATACCATAATGCCCACCTAGATAGCTGAGCTGGTAGATAGATAGGTGATAGATAGATAGATGATAGATAGATAGATAGATAGATAGATAGATAGATAGATAGATAGATAGATAGATAGATGATAGATAGATATGAAAGAGGACAGATGACAGATGTACTATATAATAATACAATAGCTATATCTAAGATACATACGTTATATGTGTGTGTGTATTCTATCTCTCTATATCTATTTATGGCTTTTTGTCTCTTTTCCTTCCTACTTCCCTCTTTTCTTCTCTCTTCTTTCTCTTCTTCCCAAATAGTAGTTATATTGTCAAGGCTCATAGGCCATCATAATCCTTTACTCAGAGATAGTACAAATGAAAATCAAGTTCGTTCCTTCCCTTCCTATAGCCATGGATTGATGCCACACTGAAGATGGTCTAAAGTTAGGGACGTGCCAGGGTTCAGGGTGTGGACTCCCCTATTTCTCATCATAGTGAGACGGAGGTCAGGTCGATGCTGCCTGTCCCCAAATAGCTTCAATTTCCTGAAAGATGAAAATGAAGAGATTTAGTACAGTGTAGAGAAGAGAACCCAGGGCTGAGAGTCTGGATCCCGGAATCTATCTGAGTGCTGCTTTTCTCAGGACACCAGCACGTCCTAGGACTCGAAAAGGAGAGAAACTGGAAAGAAACTAACAAATACAGAGTCCCTCGTTTGTGCTTGACATTTTATAAACTTCTGTAACTTAGCCACAGGGAAACGATTTTATTATATTCAGGTATAGGCAAACAGAGCCCAAGAGAAGTTAGAGAACTTGTAAAGACTCGGTAAACCCCAAATCCATCACAATACACTTGGTGTTGTGTGCCAAATATTTTTGGCTTCACTGTTTTCCATCTTTAAAATGAGAGGGTCAACAAGATGCTGGCGGACACTGAGCCCCTGAGCCTCCCAGCTGGGAGGGACCCCAGCTTGAAGAACCCTTGTGAAGGAGTGACAGATGCTTGTCAAGAGTTGCATGTTGAAAAAGCACATTTTGCTTTCAAATGAGCAGAAAATAATGAACAAATTCCTACCATAGATCTGAAAGCAGTGAGTACTAAGGATCTGGATTGAGTGGAAAAGATTTGGTCATGAAGTTGAACTTGAAAAGACATGAAACAGAACTCAGCAATTCGTTAGTGGGGCACTGAGTCAGGGAGTTTCTTTTCTTTAAACTTCTCAACAGCTGTTTGGTAGACACCATTATTCCCATGTACAAGTTAATATTAGTTAACCGAGGCTTATGAGCTTGCCTGAGGTCCCATTGCCGTAAAGTGATATTGCCACAGAGTTGAACCTAGAATTTCTCATTTGGCTTCCATGAAATACATATTTATGGATTTGATCAAAGGGTCCGCTATGTTATGGGTGAACTCCAAAGCTAATAAAACATGAAAGGCTGCAAGACATTTTAATACATTGCGTACGGATCACGAGAATCTTCACGAGGGATTTAAACCCCGCCATACGCAACGTGTTAAAAAAGAAATCACTTTAAAAAATAACCACGGTAGATGTTTATTTTTTTCTCATGTAAGTCAAGTCCAGAGGTAAGCTGTCCAAGGCGGTTTGGTGGCTCTATTCCTTGAGAGCTCCCACTCTTCCTGTCTCCCTCCCTCCCTTGTATTGGCCTCAATCCCATTGCCCAAAATAGTGACATCATGTTCCAGGCCACAGGAGAGAGAGACGAAGGGAAGAAAAGGAAAGAATAAACAGCACACAACAATTTCTCTTAAGAAAGTTTCCTGGAAGTCATGAGTTGACTTTTCACCTCTTCCATTGACCAAAACTTGGGCTCAAGGAAGATTAGGACGTGTAATAAGTATTTACTCTAAGCAGCCGTGTACCCAGCTAACTGTCAGGGGTTCTAGTACTGAGAAGAAAGGGGAAGTGGGGGGGGGGGGACACAGTTGTCCCTGGAGTGTTTCCCGATGGTCAATGGGATTCACTGGCTTCTTGCTTTTCTCCGTATGTTCATGAGTAAGCCCAGCTGGCAGCTTCTGGAGTTGGAGGCAACCCCAACCTGCCCCCCACCCCAGACCACTCTCCCTATCCCCTCCCTCAGAATTCTTGTGAAGAAATGAAAATGGAAGTTGATTTTGCTTGGAGAATTTGTTTGAATGTGAGCATCTCATGGCAACAGTGCTTGGGGCTCGGCCAGCTGCCCTGGCCCCGCACAGGTAGGAAGTGGACCGTAGATGAGGCACTGACGTCCACGGAAGTGTTTACAAGTGAAAATAGCAAGAGCGTCTCCAACTTCATCTAACTGACGTGGCCCACCATCTAATGGAAAGGAGTCTGAGCTTCTAAGTCAGTAATTCTCAGACGTCAGTGCGAATGGCTACCACTGTAGAGCTTATGTAGAGAGCAGCTGGTTTGTACTGGAGCCCCGGGTTTTCTGTATCTCCCTTTTTTTTTCCAGCACCCAAGATGAAAATGGTCAGGGGACCTTAATTTGATGGGCGTTGGCCATACGCCTTTGTCATACCCCTGTGGGCATGAGAAGAGGTGGCCAAGGTGATGGCCGAAAGCTGGGGTGATTGCTTTCTGCCAGTCAGGAAAGCCCCTGAGCTTTACAGGACACACATTTATTTTCACTGCCCTCTTAAAAATCACGTGCAAGGGAATGTTGTCTTTTCTAAAAAGACGCTTCCTTGAGGGGCACGCAGAAGTCAGTTGTTCCCTGGAGCTGCCTGGTGTCAGTGGGTGATGAACGACCCTCCACAGACATGATGTGAGCATAAGTCTTCCAGACGGTGACATGAGAAGCAACTTCCTTCATCTTTTTAGAAAATGGCTTTCTGAGATGCCAACCTAGCTTTTGGCTCCAGGAAGACTCAAAGACCTGGAAGCATTTGCGGGGGCAGGAGGGAATGGTGCCACTTTGGTGGGGACTGGGGCCCAGCAAGAGGAAGTGTCAAACTCAAGTTCACTCAGCAAGGGAGGAGATCGGGTTCTACTTGAAGTTCTCTTGTTAGTTCCCAATTCTGGGGTGTTTCCACTGGACCGCTCACTCTAGCAGACTATTCATTTACTGTACACTTGCCATGCCCTGGGTTACAGGAGCAAACAAGAGCCTGAAATCCTGCCACTGCCTCGGGGAGGCGCTCACCTGAGTCCATAACTATGTATTTATTGCCTTGCTTGGTTCCTACATGCTACAGAGCAACTCAAAAGGACGTGTGAATCAGGGGTGGCCAACACCTATAATGCATAAACTACAAATGTTAGTAGTTTAATAAAATAAAGGTTTATCTCTTTCCCACATCACAATCCAATGTGGGTTAAAGGAGGTCTTTGTCCAAACACTCATTTGGGATTCACGCGCCTTTCATCCAGTGGCTTCCATTATTCCTAAGGGCCTATGGGTCCTCTGTCTCTGGCCAGCCACCGAGGCAAAAACGAGAGCATGGAGGGTCAAGTGGGCTGCCCTGCAGTGGGGTCCATCACGCCCACCACATCCCAGCAGCCATAACGCCAAGCTGTGGCTGCCCAGTGCAAGGAGTGCTGGGACATGTATGCCAGCCGAGCGCCCACAGGAAGAAGAAATGGGGTTGGGGAGCACACAGCATTCTCGTTGCCAGGCCAGGAGCTTGAGGGAGTGAGGACCAGGACCAGAGAGTAGCTCCTTAATTTTCACCTAAGATTAGTAGTCAGAGATGGTGGCACGTAAGATATGATCTGACGGATGGAAAGGGCCCAGGCAAGGGCAGAGCTGAGGAAAGACTGTTCTAGACTGAGGAACGGCACATGCAAACTCTCTGAGGTAGAAGGAGCCGGGTGTCCTGGAGAGACTGGAAAGGAGGCTGACGTGGCTGGACTTCCGAGGTGAGGAAGAAACTGGAAAGACATAAGATTGGGAAGGAGGCAGGAGCCCGGCGGTGTGGGGCTCTGGGGCCGCAGCAGAGGATCTGGGCTGTATCTCACGGGCCATGAGTAACAGGCACTGATTTACAGGTTTAAAACGCTGCTTTTAAAACTACATTTCCAAAACTCTGCCTTGCCATTCACACAGAAAGGTACTGTGGGAACCAGAGGTAGGAGACAATTCCTTTCCCAAAGGTGGACAGTGTATGTTCACAACAAAGAAGTAATCGGGTGCTGCCTGTTTTTATGTAAGTGTCAGTGAGTGAGCGAGACAGAAAACGAGTGTCCTAACAATTCAGAGATATTGAAATAGCCCAGAGTGAGCAGAGTGACGTGCCAGGAGGCTCTCCAAGGACAGCGTTTGGGAAGCAAACTGGGGCTGGGGGGATGGGAGGGAGGCAGGGAGGGACTCTGGGGGGACCAACACGAAGACCCAGAAGTGACACGTGGCCTGTCTGGGGACTCCAGGAGTCTCAGGCAGCATTGCTGGCCTTTGCTGAAAGAAGAGACCCCGCACTCTCCCACGGGAGGTTGGTATAATGAGCACACTCAGCGAGCACAGCCTCCTGGAATGAAATCACACTGAGCCCTGAGTTAGACAGCGGGCTTGCTTTCCGAGATGACCGGGGCCACAGCAGATCCCCAGGACACCTGCGATCACTTCAGGGCCAGCGGGTGTTTGATGGGTGACCTTATCGTTTCACTCAATTCATGAGAGGATGCAAAGTGCTCCTCTGAAGGGCCCACCAACCTGTGGGCTTCTCTGCCAGGGATCTCAGCAGGGCTGATCATGCTGGGACAGGCAGGTGTCATTAGTGCCCCAGGGTGGTGATGGCTGCTGGCTGGGCTGGGACTGGTGGTGGTGTGGGGCGGCGGGGCGGGGGGGGGGGGGGGGGGGATACAGGGATACAGGATTCTGCATCTCCCAGCAAATCTCCTCAAGGAGATTAGCTTTGGCTGTTTAACACGTCTCCAGCCACTGGTCCCAGGCATGCTCCAGACAGCTGTGTTTTCACTGAGCCCAACTTTCCTTAATTTACACGTTGCACTTGTGTAAGAGACTTGGGAGAGCTGACACAGAGTCACAGCTCTGAATTTCATATTTTGGGATGGTAAGAGAATTCAGGGGGAAAGGACAAAAGTTTTAGAAAATCCTGAAGCCAGACCAAGACGCAGAAAGGCGTATCATACCATGGTCCTCCGCCCTCCCCGGGTGCAGGCCAGACATTTGCCCTGAGACTCTAGGCAGCCAAATGAGGAGGGGAAATATAATCTCTCATGGGATTGTGTTTTCCATTAAATCGAGGCAAACTCATTGCTAAGACACACACAGCTTCTGGTCCTGAGACCTGCTGGGAACTTCTCACATATGTGCTAATAAAGAGAACGTGATAAGAGCATAATGTTCCTCCATGCAGACTAACAGCATGAAACTGTAGTGCAATTTAGGAAAATTAAGTCTATGAGGAAGCAAGAAAGCAAACAAAACAAAAGCCCTGCAGGTCATGTGAACCATCCTTTGGTGGTTTTGCAGAATCTGAGGGTAAAAGGGAAAACACACAAACACCTAACACCAAGTGCCCTAGATGACCTTCAGGCAATCTGTCATAAAACAAGTCCAAAGGAGGGAGAGACATGTTGAGAAGCTTCAACTAAACAACATTCACTCAACAAACACCTACCAAGCACTCATCCGGTGGATACTGAGCCACGTGCCTGGAGGTGGGATAGAATAATGATAGAGGAATGTCCCTGCCTTCAAAATACTTACATACAGTCAAGGAGACAGACATAGGGACAGAATGTATGGACAGATAATTGAAATACAGTATATTGGCCACAAGCAGGGGAGGGGTGGGGACTTAAACCTCTCCATTGGGTGAGATGCTGCTGAGTCATGACTGGCGAGGTGCAATTGATGGTGGGGGGAGGGCTCCTCTCACAAGTTCCTCTTAGGGTGAGAATGTTAACCTGCTGGGGAAAGAGTGAGCCTTCCTAGTCCTTTGTCCTTTGCCACTGCTCCTGGTTTAAAGGGCACCAGATAGAAAGAGAAGTATAGAAATATGCACTTCATTTTGAGCAATTTCAGTCAAGAAAAATTAATTGAAACGAGCATCAGATTTCTGGGGAAAAACAGAGGCCCAGCTGAATTCAATGTTTTGCATTAACATTTTGTTCTGTTTTTGTTGGCAGGCCAGTACCAGACTATCAATGAGCCTCTCCTGGATTGCGTAAGTCAACCTATTTCCTCCATCTTTGATATTTACAAAACAAATGGCTTTTTTCAAGGTCTTGGTGAATTAAAAACAAAGAAAAAAATTTCCCAAATGGTATAATTTCCTGGCAGGGGAAATTGTATTTCAATTCATGAGTATAAAACTGTATCGCAATTCCTTAGCTATAAAATGGAGATAAAAATTAATTTACCTGCTCATTGCAAAAATTGAATAAGGTGAAAATTCCAACATACAGTGCTTGCAAGTGTGCAATAAGAAAAGCACTTCCTAACGCTTGTGGTGAAATGTTAAAGTGGAACAAACTTTCTGGAAAGCAATTTCATAATATTAACTAATCAAGAGAAAAATATCCATTTCCTTTGGCCCAATAATTTTATGGTTTGGAATTTAAACTAAGGAGCTAACCTAAAATTTGAATTAATATTTAAACATACTCATTTATATTTTATAATAATAAATCTTAAGTGGAAACACACTGGAATCATGCTGTTCAATAATAGAAAAATAGTTGAATATATTATAATATATTCATATTATGAAGCCATTAATATTTACAAAGAATTTCAATGACTTAAGAAAATTTGTAACAGAACTCAAATATCTAATGTTTATAAATATTTTTATTGTTAAATTGTATATCTGTATAATTTAAATAGTTTTAACTGACATCTATGGATGGAAGATGGAATAGATTGGATGTCTAGATGATAGATAGATAGATAGATAGATAGATAGATAGATAGATAGATAGATAGATAGATAGATAGATAGAATCTGCCTGTAATATCACTGGTTCTTTCCTGTTTGAAAGACTTCTTTAAGAATCTAATTGAGCTATGGCTCTTCACCCCAGGACACACACACTGGACTTTTAGTTAAGAACCCCTGAGATGGATAGTAGATAGGTTAACAGAAAAATAGAGGTAACTTGTTATAATTAATACAAAACGCCATCTCTTTCTCTTTCTGGAATGAAAGAAACTAAAATATTTATATTCAGTCCTAGGAGCAAGGTTCGCAGTGTCTGGTGTAGATTCTCCTCAGACCGGGCACGGTGGTTATTGCTCCTCCTGGTGTCCCTAACACGCCCTGCCCCCATGAAATCTAGAAAGGCTACTAGAGGAAAACAGAACTCTGTTGTCACATCCCCAGTTCTTCCAGTAAGTCTGAGACTTTCCCAAAGAGTCTGCACTTGTGTGGTTGCCATAACAGTGTGTAAATGGTGCCCTTGCCACAAGTGTCCATCTGTCAAGTCCCCAAAGGAGTCACATGCCTGTGGCTCCAGCTCACAATTCACTTGTGTGCAATTCTGAAGGAGAGCAGCACGGCCACCATCCCATCCCCCCTTTGCCAGGTCAACTGGGACACCTCCCACCAGCTTTGCTTTGCCCCAGCACTCTGCTCTACGGATACTGAGCACAGCACAGGCAGATGCCAAAGTAGAACCTTGATGTACATTTCACTCAGTGACTCTCTGAACACAACCACGTAAAATAGGCTTAGCCATCTCCAACTTACAGGTTGAGCGTCTGAGTCAAGGAGGTGCAGTAACCTCCCCAAGGTCATAAAGTGGGTCCACAGTTAAGATCTAGGATGGGGTGACTCCATCCTGGTTCCATGCTGCCTCCCAGCAAGCCAATCTCACCTGGTTTCCCACCCAAGAACTCCCAGCCTGAGCCCTGCTTTCCTCCTGAGACCAGGGAGGCGGGGCTTCATGGCTGCAGGGCCCAGTTGTTGGGGGCACAGCATCCATGTGGCCAGGCAAATGGCCCTACTCCAACCTTGTGCCCAACGACTAGACCTCTTTCCTTTGAGTCACCAAGCTCTCCCCTTCTACGCTATGATGACGATTACATCTCTTGTGGATGGGTACCCACTCCCAGCGTTCAGACTCAGAGCTCATTACTGGTATAGCATAGAAATACAGCTGAGATTTGCATAGGGATCATGTATCCTGCCACCTTGCTAAATTGTTTATTCGTTCTAATGGGTTTTAGGTTTTTTTTTAGTGGGTTCCTTGCCATGTCACCTACAAATAGGTCCCATATACAAGATCGTGTCACCTACAGATAGGTCCCCTTTCTGCTTCTGAGGACGTACAGGATTACATGGGCCTGCTCACGTAATCCGGGATGATGTCCTGATTTCAAGAGCTGCTAATAGCAACCTTAACTACATCAGCAATGTCCCTACACAAGGGCACCTAGAGAATTATTTGACTGAATGACAAAGGATGGAAACATTTGGAGACATCTTTAGAATTCTGCCTATGGTGAGAATGTAACTGCCCCGGACCTCAGACTCCTCAATCTTTAATTCCCAGTTAGGAGAATACATATCGCTCCCTACCTAGCACTGTAGTCTGTAATTTTTATCATCACTGTGCCTTTCTTTGACTCTCTCGAATGGTCCCTCCTGCTTAGGAAAGGAACTTCGCTGCAGCCCTGGATGGAGCAGAAGGCCACAGGGATGACCATTACGAAGACCCCGAGCTTCCTGTGGCAGAGGCGTGGCGATCAAAGAAAATCCTACCAGCCAGGCCGATAAAGGAATCTGAATATGCGGGTAAAGGCTGGGGTCTAGAACCTGAAAATGCACGCCCCTGCTGCAATATTGCACCGTAATTAAAGCTGCAGACGCTGAATGAAATAACTCTCGGTTCAAGTCCTGCCTCCATGGCTTTCCAGATGTGTGACCTCGAACAAGGCTCTAAAACTCATTTTCCCTATCTGAAAATCAGGTTCATAATAACAGAACTTACTCCAGAGTTCTTTTGAAGATGCCATGTGTGATGTATGTTGAGCTCCCACCAGAAGACTTGGTACAGATTCAGAGCTCTGCATCTGTTGGTTGTTCTTATCACGGCGCTCTTCCCAAGTCCTAGGGATAACGGGTGAACATGGCAGAGGGTGGACAGGCAGAGATACGGAAAACATTCAGCCAAGGTTTGCATGGAAGGGAGCAGAGTGAAGGGGAAGACTTTTTAACTCGCTTGATTCGTTTTGCAGGGAGCCAGCATATGAGTAGTACTACAACATGGCATCAAAGCTCAACTTTTTAAGCGTAAGGAAGACCTAAGTCCACACCCACCTTTGCCTCTTTCTAACTGGGGCACATCAGCAGCTTCAGCAAGCTCTGTGAACCTCAGACACAGCACACTGCTGTAAGAGAAAGCAGGAGACGTGTGACTTCTGAGGGCCTCGCCTACTGAAATGAGTCTACCAACGTTCATTTGGAGAGAATCACCTTGTAAAGAAGGTTGATATTCCTTTGTGCATTCACTCAGCGAGCATTTACTGAGTGTCTACCATGTGCCAGTTATCATATTAGGATTGACCAAGGGACACAAAGATAAACGAAGCATAATCCATGCTCTCAGGCAGAGCAGAATCTAGTGGCAGAAACAGAAAGATCCACAGATAAATATAATAGAACATGTTACGTGTATAACATACAATGGTGGGTGTGGGTGGGAGGGATCTAGAAAGATTTTCAAAGGGCATGACGCAGCCCAAGCCTTGAAGGATGAGTAGAATTTCCCAGTGGACGAGAAAGCATGTTCAAGTTCAGACGTTGCCGTTCACGTCGTGTGTGGACAAAGAGGAGTGATGTCTCCCCTTCAAGCCTCGGGCTCCTCCTCTGAGCAGTGGTAGTAGAATTGTGTGCCTCATGCTTTTGTTGTGGTGATTCAGTGAGTTTGCAGACGTGCAAATGTTTGGTAAATTGTAATGTGCTGAGTCCATGGAAGGTATGACTTTCGATTTTTTCTCGTTTCACAGATACGCGCTATTTCACGGCTATAGTGGACCCTCCCCTTTCCTTCAATGCCAAGACTTCTATCCCCAAGGAGAGGCCAACCTGGAACACGTGCATGAGGCTGGAAGAAGTGAGTAAAGGTTTGACCTTGTGAACCAAACAGGTGTGGGACACTTCCTATCAGCCAGGAGCTGGCCCACCTCTCATTCCCGAGGCACCTTGTTAGGTAATGAGCCGGTCAAGCTCAGTGAGGTGCAGGGAGGGCAGACACATACTGCTGGTGGGACCGCACTCCTGTGGAAGAGAAAGGAGAACCAGCATTTACTGAGGATTTTCTGTGAGCATCAGGCTTTCACATGCGTCTCATCCAAAGCTCATCCCAATCTTCTCCACAGGCAGAATTCAAACTCAGATAATTTTGATAACATACGATTTGGCCCAGAGTCTAGACTCAACATTGGCAACTCCTAGCTGGTTGGTAATAAGTAAGTCACACAACCTCTCTGAGTCTGTCTGTGACCTCATCGACAAAACAGAAATAAAAATCCCTGCCATGCTTCCTTCGAAGGCTGTCTAGAGACTACAAAGATAATCTTATGAAGCTGTCTTGTAAATGCAAATGCTCTAAACACATATATAGAATTTTATTTTTAATAACACTTTTGCTAATGTTTTATTTTCTTCATGCATAAATGCATAAAATACAAATCAATGACCCCTGGGGTTGGTGCATTTCCTGTCAGTATTTCCTAAGCAGATATATTTCATACAAGGGAGTTCTGGCTGTATTGTATACCTGGTTTTCTTTTCACGTTATATTCTGGTTATAAAACAATTCTCCATGTGATAAGCATGAATAAGCATAAACTTTATAAATATATCATACCCCATTATGGAATTTTTAATTATTTGACTTAACCATTGAGTGAAAACATTTTTCCTCTTTTCATTATTTTATATTAGTTTTAGGTGTACAGTAAAGTGGTTAGACAGTTATATAATTTATGCAGTGATCCCCCCAATTAGTCGAGTACGCACCTGGCACTATACAGTTATTACAATATTATTGACTCTATTCTCTATGCTGTACTTTACATCAAGTGAAAACATTTTAAAGGCTTCTGGCACATATCGAGAAGTTTCTTTCCTCAGAAATTATTTCAGTTTATTTGCCCAGAAAGCCCGATATGGGAGAGTGCACCTCACAGAACCAAAACTATTACTTTTTTTAATCATTTTTTTAAAGTGATTTCACTGTCCTTTTTAATTTGTACCATATTTGTTAGTGAGTGTGAGCAGGCTTTTGAATATTTATAGCACATTCTTCCTTGTGCATTATTTTTTCACATTGTTTATCTATTAAACTTGAGGGTTTCTGCTAATACTGGTAAGAAAAGGAAACTATAAATTTTACCAAACAATGTCATTTACACAGAACACATCCCATAGAGATTAGGAGAGCAAGATGAGAGATGAAATATTGAACACTTCCTCTTTACACAGGCACCAAGCTAAACATTTTAATCATTCACTCAACAAATTCATTCAAAAAACATGTAGCGTCGAATGCCTGCCATGGACCAGTCACAATTATAGTCCCTGCTCCCATGAAACGTACATACTAGTGGGAGGAGATGGTGATAAATAAGTAAATAAAAGATAGATAAATAATATGTCAAGCAATAATACAAGCAGGGTAAGAGAAGTCAGGGAAGGTTTTTCTGAGTAGAGACTAGAATGAATGAATGACATTTAATCCTTAAAATAACCTTGCAAGATGAGCAGTCGAATCCCCGTGTTACCAGCTCCATCTTGTGAGCGCTGTCCCTTGGGGCCAGCTGCTTACCTTCTCTGAGGCCTTATTGCCTTAGCTCTGAAATCTCGTAGCTGTTATGATAATACGTACTGTGCCTGGCACAAAGCCACCATCGATAGAGGACATGTCCCGGGGGAGGAGGACTCTTTTAGTCCCAGCACCTAGCAGGGTGCTCTTACATAAGAGGTTCTCAATATCTACCGGTGAAATGGATGAAATGAACCAAACAAATTCTCGGTCATTCTAACTAAGTTGGGAAATAGGAATAGCTGTTTAATAGGAAAAGAGACCCAGTCTTTCCCCAGTCTGACTTCTAGTCGAGTACCTGGAACCCTTTTTCAGTCCTTCAAACTTCTCATGTGAATATCTGCTACCATCACCAAGATCGGCAACTGGGACAGCCCCACAGGGGGCTGTGTGACAGGGATGAGGACATTTCGGGGCACTCCTCACTAGAACATAACTCATATCCAGGGAACAGTCAGAATTTTAGAGCAATTGGATCAGCAGCTGAGGACACAAGTTCTGCCCTGGTTATAAAGGAGCAGAGAATACTGACCTAAAAAGTTGAACTTTCCTTTCCTTAAAAATCACTGATTAACTCCCCTTTATGTGTAAGTTAACTTTCATAGGAAGTGTAACATAATTCTCATTTGAGTTTTTAAAATAACTATGCCAGAATTTAAACCTCCATTCTTATTATTTTATATTCCTCCATGTTATCTTTGTAACTTTGGTTACAAAAAAAAAAAAAAAAAAATGTCTTCCTCTAGCTAGACCACTTTGCCAGTGGAACTATAATCTTAACATATTAAGTCAAGTGAAATCATGTGAGAAAAAGAATATGAGAGGCAAGAGCACAATTTTGGCCAGCAGGGAAATTGTCTTATAAATTAAATAAGGAGTGGGCCTCAATTCAGATAAAGAGGGAGTCTTACTTTCATAATCAATGTTTGAATAACCAACTTTTTATGGTAAGCAGATTATATTTTTCACTCTACCCTTATTCTCGGGAGTAAATTCTTATTAGTTCTGTGCGTTTCTGTTGAGATCAAACTATCTGTGAAATGGATTTTCAGTAATCCTTACAGAGGCCAGTTTTTATCTGGTTGGTTCCCACTGTCGTAATGCACGGCCATTTTTCCATGTATTGAGCACTTACTGTATACCAAGCACCGTGCTCAGCAGTGGATAGAAAAGAGGAGCCGGGCCCACAGTAATGGATGAGGCCCAGCCTGGCAGTTTCAGTGTAACAGGAAGTGCTCAGACAGGTGTGCCCAGGGTACAGCGAGAGCACCGAGCTCCATCCCTTAGCTCAGCCGGAGGCTTTTGAGAAGACTTCTGAAGGAAGCCGTGCAAAGCAGTGTGACACTAGTAACACATGGCATCCTAATCAGTGGTTCTCATCGGGGGAGGATTTTGCCGTAGGGGACATTTGGCCATGTCTGGAGGCATTTTCGGTTGTCAGGACTGAGGGGAGGAGTGCTACTGACATCTAGTGCATGGGGGACAAGGATGCCACCACACATACCACAGTGCACAGGCAGCCCCCCTGCAAAGAGTTATCTGGCCCCAACTCTCAATAGTGCCGAAATTGAGAAGCTGTGTGTAAATTAAAACTGTGTCATCATGTGTTGTAATAAGTTGTAAACTCGGGCCTCTGAGCATGTGTGAGTCCTCCAAGCTCTTATTCCTCTTTGTTCCCTCATAATCCAGCATTGTTACAGGTATACAGTAGACACTAATACATATTTATTTGATAGCAAATGGGAGTGGCCCAGGGGAGGTGCAGGAAGGTCCATTGTCCCAGGATCTTATATTCACACCCTCAGAGGGCACCTACCGCTGGGGAGAGGCAAAGAAACCCTCTCATGCAAAAGACCCACCAAACACAGGGATGAGAGAGAACTCTGCTTCCGGGACCAGGCTAGCGATGGGGCATGGGCAAGCGCATGGAGAGAGACCCCCTCTGCGGGGCAGGCACAGAGGGAAGGCAGAAAGCTGAGGGTGCAGCAAGAACACTGAAAAAACTGTCCAGCACACCCAGACCCCGCAGGGTCACCCTGGAGGAACTGGAAGCTGACAGTGCAATGAAAGAAGCCATAGCAACGACAAAGTCAGAACCACACTCACCTCCTGGCCAGACTGACCAGCAGCTGAGTCACACTCTTTCCAGACATAAATACTGTGGCTCAATGTTCCACAGAGGAAAAGAGGTGGACATTGAACTTCAGAAGATAAGAGGTAACGGGGTTCAATGACCCCCTCTACACATCCCCCTTAGCCACCTCAGCTGGGAGCCATTACAGAGTAACAGTAATTCCCCATCCTAATCAGGGGTCTCTAGCAACATAGGAGATAGGTTAGACCTATACATATGTACACGCCATATATACATGTAAATAAAACAGTGATTATAGAAGCTAAGTCCCACAGTCTGCCAACCGAGAGCGGGGGACCCAGGAAAGCCAGTGGTGGAAGGGCCAGTCTGAGCCCAAAGGTCTGAGAACCAAAGCCGATGATGTAAATCTCAGTGGAGGGCAGAAGACCCAAGTCCCAGTTCTGTCAGGCAGAGAGATCAAATCCTTTCCTCGGCTGTGTTCTTTCCACCCCTGGGTGGATTGGATGATGACCCCCACCTTGGGGAGGGCATCGCGCTCTCCTCTGTCTTCTGATTCAAATGCTGATTCATCTGGAAGCACCCTCACAGACACACCCCGAATTAATGTTTAATCAACTACTGGGCCCCCTGTGGCCCTGTCAAGTTGACACATAAAATGGACCATCATAGACCCTGATACTGATGGAGGTTAAAGGCTTTCAAAGGCTGTGGGCACCATTGTGACATGTTCATCTCCCCCCTCATATCTTGCAATTGTGCCCCCTTGATAGTTCCCCAGTGTCTGTAATAACATTAATAATGACCGCTAACCATTATTTAGCTTACGTTGTGCCACTCCACTGCTCTCCAAGGCACATTTGTGTGGTATGTCTCAGGTAATCCTCCCTCCCCCATGAGGGATCAGTACTTTTGTTACCTCCGTTTCACAGATGAAGAAACTGAGGCTCTAAGGGCTAAGTGGCCTGCAGCGTCTCACAGCCGGCACGTGATGGAGGTGAAATCCCAACCCAACCCAGCGAGGCCACACTCTGATCTGCCTGATCGATGGCTTTCGGGGTTCTTGATCATGTCTATTGATCTTTTTTTTTTTTTTTTTAGGGAACAGGACTTTATTGGGGAACAGTGTGTACTTCCAGGACTTTTTTTTTCCAAGTCAAGTTGTTGTCCTTTCAATCTTAGTTGTGGAGGGTGTCGTTCAGCTTCAAGTTGTTGTCCTTTCAGTCTTAGTTGTGGAGGGCGCAGCTCAGCTCCAGGTCCAGTTGCCGTTGTTAGTTGCAGGGGGCACAGCCCACCATCCCATGCGGGAATCGAACCCGCAACCTTGTGGTTGAGAGGATGTGCTCCAACCAACTGAGCCATCCGGGAGGCAGCTCAGTTCAAGGTGCCGTGTTCAATCTTAGTTGCAGGGGGCACTGCCCACCATCCCATGCGGGAATCGAACCCGCAACCTTGTGGTTGAGAGGATGTGCTCCAACCAACTGAGCCATCCGGGAGGCAGCTCAGTTCAAGGTGCCGTGTTCAATCTTAGTTGCAGGGGGCACTGCCCACCATCCCTTGCCAGACTCGAGGAGTTGAACCGGCAACCTTGTGGTTGAGAGCCCACTGGCCCATGTGGGAATCGAACCAGCAGCCTTCGGGGTTAGGCACACGGAGCTCTAACCGCCTGAGCTACCGGGCCGGCCCTGTCTATTGATCTTCATAGTAACTCAGTGAGGTGAATTGATTAGGCATTTTACGTATCGTAAAGATGAAAAATCTAAGGCTCGTAATATGCTAAATGCCTTTGCAAAGTTACACAGCAACAAGAGACAGGATGGGATCTCAAACCCAAGTCTTTTTCTGCCCAATACACCCAAGGCCACCACTCTTGTCACTGGCACAGCAGCACACATATTTACACATACTAATTGCCAAACATACACATCTGGTGATTTCTAAGAATGATGAGACCAGGGGACTTACACCTTTATCTTCAGAATCTAACCATACAGAGTAGTAGGACATTAGATGGTATCATATTTTAAGTCACAGTTTAAGAGATAATGGTGCCCCATTATCTTCTACAGGTGGACAAATCCATGCCAAAGGACATCAGAAGCCCACCCATTAAAGGTAAAGTCAAGTCACAAAGTGTGACATATAACTCTTTGCTTCCAAAATCTTCTTGCATTTTTGTTTGTGGTCACAGATTTTCTTAAACAAAGTGATACACTGAATTATCCTTTGCGAAATAACTAATTTTAGAAAGACTCTCACATATCTTACGCCTTTTTATCACCTTACCTTATTAATGAAGAAATTGATTGTAAAAACTCATTCTGTGTTGTGCAATTTCGAAAGGAAATTGTTCTAAAACATGGATTGCATTAAATGTATAACTAAGTTATTTCTCTATGCGTACCCCCAGTAAAATCACAAAAATATAGAAATCTAATTTTAACATGTTGATTAATTAATATGAAAACAGATTTTAAAGCTTTAGGCAAAGCAACTCAATTTGGAGATGAGGATACAGGTAGGAGGCAGAAAGGAAACAATCAATTTTAGTGGTGCTAGAAGCACAAACAGAGGACAGCCAAAGAAATTTAATTGGATCGTATCCATTATCGCTTCTCTCATTATTTTCCCCTGTGCCCCCATCTTCTCTTTCAATGTGAATTTGGAAAAGATGGCAATCCTATGATTTACATGTCCCAATAATATAAATATATCAAAATCACCTTTAATGTTCCTAATGCTAATCCTATAACATATTACTAGCACTGCATTTTCTTTAATGGGAAAGTGTAACAGTTAGAGTCCTAACAGGAACAGATGTCACATTTCAATTAGGATAATTTAAGGAAATTTATTCACAAAGGAACCATTTACTAAGGACTGTGGGGAGCAGGGGAAGAAGCGATGGTCAGAACTGGAGATAAAAGCAGTGGTTCTAGGACCCCCTGGGCACAAAGCGATGAGGGGACAGTTGCTGAAAACCAGAAGAAGCTCACCACCTTCAGAGGAGCAGTGACCATTGGCCGAGGGTCACCACCAGCCCAAGTGGACCTCACAAGGTAGAAGCCACAGGAATATACGCCCAACTCCCTCTGATCTCCTCCTGGGATGTGCCAATGGCTGCATCCAACCAGAAACCGGAGGACAGGACAGTCCCTATGTGGTCCATACTGGTGGGTCCCCCAGATTGGAGAGTGGGATGGGGAGGAGGGTGGGGCTGGAAAAGCAAAGAAAAGACATCCACAACAGGAAACACAGTGGAAAGAGCAATGAGAGAACCTAAAACCCAAGCTCTGCCATTCCCTAGCTGTGTGACCTTAAGTAAGTCACCTACCCCATCTGAGTCATATTTCCTCTTTAAAATTTGAAGTGAGCAGGGCTCTTATGACTATTCAATTCAGTCGCATTAGTGAAGGCAAGAAGGATGCTGCAAGCTAGAAACAATAGTGTTCCCTAGTGCATCTGTCCTCTCCGTCCTGCGTAGCTTCACACACCCCTATCTTCCGTCCAGCCCATTCCTAAACCCCCCAAAAGCAGGGGAGCTTTCATATCAGTGCTTCTTTAGTCCTTAAAAGTAGCAATGACTAACGTACACAGCACTTGGTTGAGAGTTCTTCTCCGTTAACTGATGTACTTTACCCCTTAGAAACACCAGATGAATTACGTAGGGAAAGTATTTTCATGCCTTTTGACAGAGAGATGCCAGACCAGACCACAATTGTGTGATCTACAAATGTCCTAGGTCATAATAGGACGCTCATAGGTGTTCCCTGAGAAATGCGTTCTGGGAGGAAACCAGACAGGAAATGGACTTCGTAATTCCCCTTTTATTTTACAGTTCACTGTAGGCATCCACCTTTACTTCTTTGATTGCAGGAGCTTCTTTGGCTATTATTCTACCTATTGATATGTCTGTTAAACTATTAAGACAGTTCCGATCCCAATTTCAATGTGTGTTTGGGGTGGGGGGGCTCCCTTTCACCACCAGCGGGTGGACTGAAAGTTCCAAACTTCTAATCACCTGGGTGGCTCCACAAGCAAGCAACCCCCAACCTTAGGTGTGCTCTAAAACTCGCCTTATTAACATAACAAAAGACACCTTTATTGCTCTCTTCACTTAAGAAATTCCTAGGGATTTAAGAGAGTTCTGTGCCAGAAACAGGGACAAAGACCAAATATACACATATATTTCTTATTATAAATCACAATATCACAATTATCCATCCATATATTTATATATACCACATTTCATCTCACAAAGATACAGGAGTAGTTCACAAAATATTGCATAGTAAAATAGAAGAAAATTAAAATAATCACAGGAAAAAATCTAGATAGACTATATGACAAAGATTCAAGATCCTCAGGCACACATCACTACATGCTATTAAAATTAAGATATTAATTTGCCTCTGAGTTTCCCAGTAGTCTAAGCAAAAAGGGGATCATGCTTCTTTATGCGATATTCATTGCCCATAACCAAAAAAGCAAACCAACTCCTCAAGGGGAGCAACAAAGACCTATTTTTCAGAGTTAGTGCTGTCAATTTTATAGGGGTTGTTGGCTGATATATGGGTTCCATGGCTACAAAATATGACTATTTTTTAAAAGTAGACCTCAGTGTAAACTGAGGCCATAACTACAGAGGGGACCTCAGTGAAAGCAAGGCTCATAGATGTTTAGGCTTGTAGGGGAAGGGGGAGTTTGTATGGAAAATTTCAGTAAGAATTATTTTCTTTACATCTTCCTACACTTCCATAATTGATGGTTTTCCATTACCACCCAGATCTCTAAGGTACTATACAGAAAAGAAGTTGAAAGGGGGGAAATTAATATGAATGCCCCCGTTTTTAGGATCAGGCATCTTGCTGAAAAATGTTTAAATGATTTATGTGTTTATTACAAACTTCTGTGTTTTTGATGCAAACAGATTCTCAGATAATTTATTCATTCTCACAAAATGTCATAGAAAAACATATTGGGTGGTTCAGTAATGGCAGGATTTTATGGTGGTATTTTTCATCAAGTTGAGCAGTTATAGATTTATGTTAATGTACATTTCATGTCATTTTTCTTGTAATCATATTCTGACATTATCTGAAAACCATCAGATTTCAAGAACTTATCTTCCCTGAAGCTTGACTTTATTTTCATTCCTAAAAATGAATAAAAGTTTTACTTGGGGGCAAAGTATATGAGTAGTATAACTTGTTTGTGATGAACCATTAGCATTAACCACAGATTCAGGAGAAATCGTCTTTTCAGATAGAATAGCTATAATATTCAAATGTAGTGAGGCTTATCTTCTTAATGCTGAGAATAAGGGGGCTAAAATGAATTTCTCTTTGCCGTAAACCAAGCACAAACTCTAAACCAATTTCCTCTGAAGTGACAAGCATACGATATACAAGAATGAATTTATAACGGAATACAACGAACTATCCAAGAAAAAAGAGAATTATACAGAGTGACTGAACATGTACATCCAGAAACACAAGCTCGGTTGAAAAGAAGCAAAACAGAATTCCTCATAATGCCATCAAAAGACCTTTCTACTAGTAGGCTTTTTTGATGAATTTAGATGCCAAGGAAATTAGAATCAGAGATGACATTAAATTTCACTCGTTCAACTCCCTCCCTCAGTTTATGCAAGGTCTAGCAAGAGAAGTGGCTTGCTCAAGGTCACCAAGCAAATCGTCAGACCCAAGAACCCAGTGTTTTGTCAACAATGGCAATGTTTCCAGAGTTTTACGGTGTGTGCTAGTATCTCAAATTTATTCTGCTAACTCCCTCTCCTAGTCTCTGATAGCTCACTCATCTGCAGGAGGAAAGGTTCAGAAGACATGAATTGATGGGTGATACTGCCCCCTAGTGGCAGAAAAAGGCAACACAAAACATCTTTCAAATGATGGAATTTGGCATCTTACACATTATATCCCTAACACAAATAACAAGCCTGAGGCCACAGAGATGATCAGAAATAAATTTAAGGTTACTCGCCTACCATTTTAGATTCAAATTTATTCGCAACACAACCCAGGGCTCAAAAGCAACAGAGGTATTGATACAATCAGTATTCAGTTCAAAGTTAATGTTATAAATTTCGTGAAATCACTCGTTAATGAGACTACAGGGCAGTATTTTGTTTCGCCACTACACAGAGAAAATAATAAAGCTCACAGAAAAGGAAAGGCATCTGGTAGCTACTTGGTATAGCAAATACGTTTTCCAACAGAGAAATCTAAAGTAGCCACAAATAGAGTTAAAAACAAGGCAGTTACAACACTGTATGATAACTGCCAGGGTAGAAAGTCACTTTACACATTTTTAAGTTTAAAATAACTTTGTGCCAGGACACTGAGTCACATAGGACCTTGGACCATGGGGAGCCCACAGTCGGGGCAGCTCTATATTAAGTGTGTGGGAATTCAAAAAAGTGCAGGAAGCCTTTGCAGAGCAAGGGACATTGGAGTGAGGTGTGAGATGGTGACCTCGGGAGAAGTTAAGCATTATTTCTGATGCTCGGATGTGGCTAAAATGTGGTTATATGAATGTTAGACTTGGGAACAAGGAGCCTTGGGTTCAAACCCCAACTGTATCCCTTTCCAAATATGAAATCTACAAGTCTCTTCTGTCTGCAAGTTCAGCTTTCCATCTCTATAAAATGGAGGTGACAGCACCTGCGTCACAAGGGACTTGTCTGTTTTAAAGGTGATAAACACAAAAATCTATAGCAGTATTGACACATGGTGGAACCTCGGCAAAGGGACATTGAATTAATGATTCCCAGAATTTCTCCTTCTCTTTTACCATCTGCCATTCTCCCAACACTGGAACGTCTTCCTGACCCTCTCTGTAGGCTGAAATCATCTCATGCTCTACCTAGCTTGGTGTTTACCATACAAAATAAATCTGTTGCAGGTAAATATTAAGATAGGCTAGACTCATTCACAAAACCACCGTTTATTAGACATTGTTTTCCCTACAGCAAATGCACAGCACTTCGTCCAGCACTTGGTGAATGCATAGTAGATATTTATTAAATTAACTCTGAAACGTAGCTCATTTTAATAGCGTGTTAGATAAGCATTGCCGGGAGTCACAGGACCACCCAGAGACAAGCCTATGGCCCTCAGTCACACAGTCCCATAAGGTGGGGACCTATGAAGGGGCGAGTCAAGTAGCCTGGGTTGCCTCTGGCCTCGTCTCTGCTCTGCTTTTAAATTTAGGCAAATCATATTCCCTCATTGGGCCTTAAGAGCCGACCTGTAGAAATACAGTGGGATGCAATGGTCTGTAGCATTTTGCGAATCCGTGAATGTGGTTCATACACACAAATCTGTTCACCCCACTGCCGTCTCATCCCCCTTCAGTCTTAGTCCTTCAGTATACCCTGAGTACCCAGCTTTCCTCCATTCCCTGAGACACCCAGGCCAGCGGAAAAGACATGTCCTGTCCCCAAGCTTGTTTTGGAAAGATGTTTCTATCCCACAGAACCTCTCTAACCCCAGCATGAAGCTGCTGGAGACACGTTCCAGTACAGGATCCAAAAAATTATACTTTCTGGCCATACTAGAAGTGCTGTTAAAGCAGGTGGGCCCCTCCCACATCCTTGACTTTGCCTAAATTTATCCTCCCCTTTCAACCCAAAGACTGGTGTCAGCAATTTGTTGTTGGCATTAATTTCTGAAAGTTCAACAGACTTGGAGAGTTTTCTCAAATGGGCCTTGCCAAATATACATTAGCCACTTGGGTCATAAGTTGCTTATTACTCTTCCATAATCAGTCATCAGGAAACAAAATCCCGATGGCTCCCTTTCCAATATCGTAAAACTCTTAGATATAATAAATACGGTGACAGAGGCCAAGTTTGATACATTTTTGTCCCGAGTCTATTTCTCTAATTACAGAAGAGTACACTGATGGTCTGTGTCTGAAAGTGTGGATTTTCATGATCATATTTCATAGTTAAAGGGCATTGCATATATTTAACACAAATGGAATGGTAGCTAAGTGAAAAAGAAGCATTGTTTTATTTAATTCTGACCATCCAAGGAGCTACACTTTGTTACTTGCATTTTACAGACATGGATGGACACTGAAGCTCAGATGTTTAAATAACTTGTCCAAAGTTAGTAAGTAACAGAGGTGACATCAGAGCCCAACTTGAAAGACTACACGGACCCCACTTGTGACCGCTCTGTTGCGCCATGGTCCCTTCCAGCAGGAAATGAGTTCTCGTATCTGACCACATGTACTCTTTCAACCATTTAAATCACAGATGAGGACGCAAAGCTCAGAGAGGCCAAACAGTTTGTGTTAAGTCAGCCATCTCATTAGTAGTCACGCCAAAGACATATCACAATCAGTGGTAAATGTTTAATGACTGGATCTCTGAAAACAATGTGTAGGAACAGCTTTGGAGGACTGATGCTACTCAACTTCAAAGCTCACTATAAATCTGTAATAATCAAGACAGTGGCAGTGGGGGGCAGCAAGATGGCTCAGTTGGTTAGAACGTGAGCTCTCAACAACAAGGTTGTCAGTTCAATTCCTCATGGGATGGTGGGCTGCACCCCCTGCAACTAAAGATTGAAAACAACAACTAGACTTAGAGCTGAGCTGTGCCCTCCACAACTAGATTGATGAACAATGACTTGGAGCTGATGGGCCCTGGAGAAACACACTGTCACCCCCAATACTGCTCAATAAAATTAAAAAGAAAAAAAGACAGCGGCAGTGGAAGAATAGACAAATAAATCAATGGAACAGAATAGACCCACAGTAATCTTTGACAAACAAGTAAAGGCAATAAATGGAACAAAGAGAGTCTTTTCAACAAATGCTGCTGGAACAATTGGACATTCACATGCAAAAATAAATAAATCTAGGCACAGACCTTATATAGCCTTTCCAAAAATTAACTCAAAATGGAACATAGCCTTAAACGAAAAATCTAAACTATGAAACTCCTAGAAGATAACATAGGAGGAATCCTAGATGATCTTGGGTGTGGTGATGACATTTTAGATATAACACCAAAGATACAATCCATGAAAGAAATAACTGATATACTGGACTTCATTAAAATAAAAACTGCTCTGTGAAAAACAACATCAAGTGGATTAGATGACAAACCACAGACTAGGAGGAAATATTTTCAAAAGACACATCTGATAAAGGACTCTTGTCCAAAATATGTAAAGAACTCTTAAAACGCAACCATAAGAAAACATATAACCTGTTAAAAAAAAGGGGGGGGGTGTCAAAGACCTTAACAGATACCTCACCAAAGAAGATACACAGATGGGAAATAAGCATATGAAAAGAGTCTCCACAGCATAGGTCATCGGGAAATGCCAATGAAAACAACAATGAGATACCACTACACACCTATGGGAACAGCCAAAATATCAGAACATTGACAACACGAAATGCTGGTGAGCAGCTCCCATTTCCTCAGTTTTCCTCTTTTCACAACGGAACAGCACAATATACAGACACAACACACTTTTCAATTTCATTTGCTTTTCAAATTTAATTAACATTTTCTGCATCACTTTCTTGAGTCTAGACAAGCAGCAAAACCATAAATCAAACCCTGATTTGTAGCATTTGCCAGTTGCCACGGTATAAATACTCCCACCATGGCAGACTTCAAGCCACCAATATGACTGTTGAACACAACGTTGGGAAGATACACCATTTCATAGTATTTCCACCATAGACACAACAGAGGTAAATAACTTCAGCAGCAAAGACAAGAGTAAGAGGCAGTGGAATTAGGAAGTCACGAGTTTTGAGCATGCGTTACCTTTGTTTTTGATATAACCCACGTGTACGTTTATATAATTTTCTTCAAATAATGACTGTATTGAATGACTGCATTTCAAAATTCCTTAAAATGTAACAGTCAGGCCTTGTAAGCCAGTACAAGCTGCTCCGACACACCAGAAACTGATCTCACAAGACTTTCTTCTTCTACGGGAGGTTTTGCTTTAACTTCACAGACCCCTGTGAGGTTGAAAACTTCGTCGTGGTTTCATCCTAATAAGTTATAGATGTAATGGCCAAACGGGGTCCAACAGATACTACAGTCATGCTAGGCTCACCTCACTACATGACCTCCCAAGAAGCAATAAATTTTGCAGCTGAAGTGAAATCTGGCCTCAGACTGAAGAGCACATGACACTGTGGTCAGACGGTGTAATTACACATACGGCCACCAGATGGCAAGCATGCCAGCCTCCTCCTAGTGGAACGGCTTTACTGAATTTCAAGACGGCCAGGAAGAACAAATATTTGGGTCTTGCTGTGTGACAGACAGGAAACTTTCCATAGCATTTGAGAATATCTGTGCACTTCATCAGGAAGGTAGATTGCCATTTTCCCTCTGATTTTCCATCACACAACACTAGTAACAGTGGGTACGCAATAAAAGCCGTGACATGAAGTCATTTCTTCCACACATGAATTCCCATGAAGTATGAGTAACTATTCCTCACTTTTCCAGAAGAGAAAACTTAGTCATTCCTCAATCCATTTGTTTATTTCATAAGTATTTATTGAGCACCTGCTATGATCCTGCCCATATCAAGATTCAAACTCAAGAAACCCAGCTCCAATCTTATCCTCTTCCATTATCCCAAATACCTACCTGAGGGGTGATTATTTTATTAAACAAGCCCTCCCCACAAAGAAGTCTGGCTGGATTTCGTCTGAATTATCATCAAAGCCATAGGATAGTATGACATCACCTGTTGCTTCACCTGTTTGGTCCAGTTTCCTCACTTGTGGAGTCACTGATATTCGTCTCTACCTCTTAGTGTGTAGGATTTCTAAGCGATGCGTCAGAGAAGCATATGGCATAAATGACTGCTAGTAGGCATACTGACATAGCTGAAATCCTCCGGGAGTTTTGCTGCTGTTGCTGATAATGCCTCACAAAATCTTCAAGTGGGGGGAATACTAAATGATGCCTGAGAAAACCCTACGTTATAATGAAGACACAGGACCCGTGGACCACGTACCAAAAAGACGCAGCATGGTTAAGGCACAGTTCTTACCACAGCCCACAAAACCAGTGTGATTGGGGCACTCCCCACCTCCACCACCACCTCCCCTGTGCTCATCTCACCTCAGGGCCTTTGCACCTGCTGTTTCCTGTCAGGAAAACTCTTGCCCAGACATTCACATGGTGTGCTCCCTCATTTTCCTCTGTTCTCATCACCTATCCAGAGACACCTATCCAGAGACACTGGGAATCTGTAAAAAAGTATCCCCCCCATCTCTCACCTCCATGTCCCTTCTATCTCCCTCACTCTGTTTCATCTTTCTTTGTAGAACTTGTCATCACCTGTCGTCATATACTTTTGTTTGTTTGTTTTCTATCTCTTGCCACTGAAACATAAGTGACATGTGAATAACAGCTTTCTCGGGGCAGAGGGAGTGGAATTATATTCCCCAACAACCGAATCAACAAATATATTAAAAATGAATCCATGCCTGACACATGCTATGTGCTCAATAATAAGTCCATGAATAAAAGGAAGATAGATGTCCTTTTCTAAACTCATAGTCACTGAAGCAAATGAGATAGATATTTCTACAACAATAAATGGAATGTTCCTATTGAATTCCAGACACTCCGTCTCTTTATTGAATTTTTTTTCCAGTGAATTGAATTGATCCCCAATAGATGTAGTGGTAGCTGTGAAGGAAGCCGTCTTGGAAAGCCAATATCTAGCTCCACAGGGAAAGCCATCAGCATGAGCAGCCAGACAGCCCCCAGGGAGCTCTGAGCATGAAGCCAATACACAATACAATGAGAGAAGTTAATTTTATGTTTCCTAATTTCATGCCTTAAGAACGCATCATGTGGGCTAAGCTTTCTGGTAATATCATTAAAATAGCCAAAGATGTAGCATTAACTAGATTGCTGCTGTTGTTGAAATCCATCCTGGGTCACATTTTGTGTTTTTACGATGCCAAGAACATTTACAATTCCCGTTTGCCATCAGTATTTGAAATCATCAGAGAAGTCCATCCTAGCTATTTAAAAAGTGTTTCCCAAAACAAAAACAGAACAGGGAAAATGGTAATTTTGTTCAATGAAGTAGTTATTTCAGATCTGGAAGACCTGTAAAAATCATCCAGACCAGTATATATTGTGTTGGGTTAGGTTGGGTTGGATTGGGTTATATTGTGTTGTTTTGGGCCAGCTGGCCCTTTCCCAAAAAAGAATCTTAAGAGGAGATCCAATGGGAAGTAGATGAAGTGGAGACCCCCTCCCCCAATGACATGGGGTGATGAGCCAGAATCAGCCCCCAGAGTCCTCAGGAGTCCCCAGGGGGAGCCCAAGGGGCTCTTCAGAGCATAGTGAAAAACCACCGATTTAGTCCAACTTTGTCTCACAAATAAGAAGACGAGGCTCAGCGTGTAGTCACCCAGCCAGTTCTCAGCTGAGGTGTAAGTCTCCTGCAATAGGAGACAAACATTATCTCATTGACGCCTCCCTATGAAGCAACATTTATGAACGTCACACCCATTTTTATAGATAAGCAAGCACTGCCTACTCAAAGAGGCTTTTTCTGACACCCCAAACTTAAGTCTCCTGTATATTCCTTTCGTACCATGCTCTTCTCTCCTTGAAATTCTCATCACATTTTAAATAATGTGTCCAATGCCTGCCTGCCTACTTAGGTATAAACCTGTGGCAACAGAGACCGTGTCTCTCACCTTCCCAATCTGTCCCCAGGACCTAGAACTTGGCCTGTAGACAGAATAACGGTGGCCACTTAAGGGGAAGGATCGTGTCGTATTTGTCTTTTCTCCGCAGTACCTGGCATTATGCTTAGTTCAGAGCAGCATATCAATGATTGTCCGACTTCTATTGAATTGTGGAAATAAAACTACCTAGAAGTCAGGAAAATCTTTTCCTGGCCTCATTCCGATTTTTCTAGTGTTGGGTAGTCTTGAGCAATTGTTCTACCTAGTTTGTCCTTAGTTTTGTCATCTATAAAATAAAGGAGTTATATTCTGGGGTCTTCGAAAACCCTTCTGTCTGGAAAATATTATAATGCTATTTCCCTCTGCTTAGAAATGTCCAGTTAGGTGTTTGGCCAGAACTTGAATTAATGAGATGACTGTATATAAAAGAATGCTAATTCTAATGAAGAATTGGTGGGTAAGAGGGGATTATAGGAGTTAGGAGCAGACCATGAAATCTTGTTCAGCCATTTACACCTGGGTAGCTGGAAGCCATTTGATCTCCCCATGCCTCAGTTTCTTCATTACCAGAACAAAGGTGAGGATTGAATGAGATCAGTAACTAAAGTATTTAGCTTGGTGGCAGGTACTTAATTAGATATTAACAAGTGTTAATTGACATTAACATTATTCAAATGATTTCCATTCGAACATATGTAAAAATAAATTGGTGATATTTTCCATAAACTCACTGCTGTTCCCTCTTGTGTTTTAGGAAACAAACCCACCAAAGGAAAAAAGGTAAGAGGAATTATTAAAACGCATGTGTTACCTACTCCTTATTTTAGAAGCATAGGAATGTGGACAGTGTGAAGGCTTAGATATACCTTGAAAAATATAATATCTCCTGGAAGTTTGGTTGGGATTTGTAATTTCTGCTTGTAAACCAAGAAAATGTTAACCATTAGCTCTGCTCAAAGAACAATAAATTTAATTTCTGATTCTCTTTCCTTTTACAGACTCCTTTACCAACTCCTCGGTAAGACACTTAAAATAATATTTTGTTTTGCTCTGTAGTTAATTAGTTCTAGAATTTGAAAAGCTCCAGAATTTAAAAAAAAAAAAAAAAAGAATCAAAAATTTGACATTGAAAAATTAATCTGAGTTGGCCAATGAACAAGATTAAACAGGCCTTCATTCATCCATTTACTCATTCATTCATTCACAGTCGTCTGTTCAATAGACCTTGATGCAGCATTTTGGGATCCAGGCATTATTTCCCTGTTCCTTTCGGTTTCTCTTCCTTCTTGCACAAAAATCTTCCAGCTAGGACTGGCAATGGGAAATGCTGCCAAGGGACTTATAAAGGACACATTTATATAAGCACATACACATACAAATATATTTATATATATATGGAGATGGGAGCAACAGACTTGATTTCTTAGTCTGAGTGAGTTGGCCACGCTGGGGCCCTGTGAGTACTTCCGTCACAGCACTCACTACCCTCGCTGGGAATCTTCTCATCGCTGCTCTCGCTGCCCTCCTAGAGGGAAGTATTTGAGCCAAGGACTGTGTCTTTTTCCTCTCTGCATCTCCAGTATCTACCACTAGTGCCTGATACACTTTATAAATGAGTGAATGGTGAAGAAGTGGGTGAGTGAGGCATTCATTGACTTTCAAACATTTTCCTGTTTCTTGGTGGAGTTTAAACAGCTCAGGTCTTCCAGTCTGGGATAAATGAAGGCTGTTATATTTTGTCCCCAGGCACTCCTAAAACTCCAACAGGGGGCACATTGAGGAACCAAAGACACCCTGGAGAAAAGTATGTCAGAAAACAGAACCAAACCAGAGAGCACGTTGCAAGGAAGTACATTTAGGTGCCTTAGAAAAATGACTCCTCTGACATTCGAGGCTGCCTGAAACGGATCGGGCAGACCTACAAAGTATCGACACCCAAAAACTGACATTTCCAACCCAAAGCTGGGGTCACTGAGGGCCGGGCTG
The DNA here is from genome assembly GCF_057876585.1 of Rhinolophus sinicus. Taxonomy (NCBI): domain Eukaryota; kingdom Metazoa; phylum Chordata; class Mammalia; order Chiroptera; family Rhinolophidae; genus Rhinolophus; species Rhinolophus sinicus. The sequence goes on from NC_142501.1 coordinate 209,758,189, forward strand.
TGTTAATTCTGGGCCTGAGGGGCCACCTGTGCAGCAAACCTTCTCCATGTCTCCCTGTGACTCTTCACACAGGCCACCTGCCTCTCTTCCAAAGAAGTACCAGCCCTTGCCCCCCGAGCCGGAGAGCAGCAGGCCAGCCTCCCCGCAGAGGCACACCTTTCCCGAAGTGCAGAGAGGCGCCAGGTAAGAGATGTGCTATTGCTGCTCATGAAACAACCAGGGAAGGTGGTGGGCTGGGAAGGGTGGCGAGGACACCCCAACCTGTCACCTCTCAGAACAGATTCCCTAATGATGCAAGGAAGAGGCCATTATACCTCGAGGGAAAATAGTCTTAGAAACTTGCAGTTTGAGTCTTTCTGGAAAATACAGCTTCTTTGTAGTAAAATGAGTTATTGAAAGCATGGCTCACTTGAGACCTGAATTAGTTATTAAAGAAAAATATTAAATGACAGAATGGAATCTGGACTTTTTATGTAAAAACCAAAAGGTAGTTCAGACGATTCAAGGGCTAATATCGGTCCCCAGCTTCGCATCACCCAGGCTGGAGGAATATAACCACACATGAAAACCGATTTGTCAAAAACCATTATTGCCTTTTTGACAGATAAATATTACAAAACCAACCCTCTGTTATTAAGTGCTGATGACGGAGCCCTACTCCCAAACATACTGAGCATTTAGCAGCCAGCTCCAATGACAAAATGTGACAAACATGAAAGTGCATATTATTTTTCCCCAAGAGTGTTTGAATTGCCTTATTTTAGAAGTCAGAATAGAGATTAGCGTTTTCCTCTCATTCCTGTTACAAAGAATGAATGATGTTTTCTTACTGCAGGCTTCATTCAGTCAGCAGGTTGGGGCACAAGACATTATTTAGTTGGTAATCCTTTCTCACGGATACAAACACTCTAGCATATCAGGCGTATCTTGAGCTTCTACGGAAAATCCATTCCTCACTGATGCTGACAGATGTTAGAACGCCATTTCTCCCTCTTGATTTTCTGGTGAATGTCTCCTCAACTTTCCGACCTCCACAGCCCCAAACAACATGGGTCTTCCAGGCTGCAACCCCACCCCCCATCCCCCGCCCTGCTCTCTCCTCCTGCCATGTCTCTGTTCAAAGTGCCCAGCTTGAAGTTTAGGTTCTCCTTCTTATGAACTGGCAGACTTGGGGCAGGGGTCTTCAACTGGGGCGACTTTGCCCCCAGGGGAGTTAGCAGTGTCTTGAGACATTCTGGCTGTGACAACTTTGTGGGGGGGAGATGCCACCGGCTTCTAGTGGGGAGAGGCCAGAGTTGCTGCTAACCACCCTACAGCACAGGATGGCCCCCCAACAAAGAATAATGTGGCCTAAAAGATCTATAGTACAAAGGTTGAGAAACCCAGCCTCTGGGCAAATTACTAACCTTCTGTGAGCCCAAGGTTTGTCTCAGCAGTAGAGTAAGGATGGTAATAGCAGCTGCGTCCTACCTCGTGGGCTAAAGTGAGAATTAAATAAGGTGATTCCTGTGAAGCACTTAACAGTGCCTATCCAGCATGTGTTTCTAACCAAGGTTTATTGCATTTTTATTACCCTGAGCCCTTTTCTATCGGTGCCTTTGCCATCTCACATAATACATTTGGATACAAGTCTGCCCCTTCCACCCCAAAAGGAGGGGCTGCCTCATGTCAGTATGCATATTGCCTGGCACATAGAAGTTTGATAAATAGGATAAATACATATTTCCTTCTGCAGCTTCCTAAGGGCCGAGCCAGACTAGGAGTCACCAAATTTTCAAAGACTGAGAGACTAAAAGGCACCAACCATAACAGACCATCAAACCCACAAAGTGGTGTCATCTGAATTAGAAATGTAAAATGCATCCCCCGTAAAACTCCTGAGCACGTAGGCTAATATGTTAAGAATAGATCAAAATTCAGAAAAGTGAGGAGGTAGGAAATGGGAAGGGTAAGATGTCCAAGGTGACGAGTTTGTTTAGTGTGGAGAAGAGGCTTTTATCTTTCTGTGGCTTCGTGCTGGAAAGAACAATATGTTGGCAGCCAGCAGACCCAGGTCTGGGTCCCAGTTGAGCCACTTTTGGCTGGATAAGAAAGTAACACTTCTGAGACCCGTTTTCCTTATTTGTAAAAAGAAAATAACCATCCTCATGTGACAGAATGTGGTGTGGAGGTATGTATGTAATTGTTCTCAAGTGCCTAGGAAAGAAAAGAAAAACACACCGCATCTCCCACCTGTACCCATCAGAATTAGGCACCCGTAACCCTATTTTTTCTGGGAATAGAAGCTATAAATGCTAGGGCAGTGTCTCATCCTGGCTTTACATTAAGATAGTCAGGAAAGCTTTTTAAAGAGTACTTGTCGTGCGGGAGACCCTGCTCGCTGCGCCATTTGTCATGCAGGGAGGCCTGCGGGGTCTCTGCTCCCGCTCCCCTCATAAGAACGCAGGATATGGTGAGGCCAAAAAGGAACACCCACGGAGCCATAGATGGGGGAGTCATACTAGTATATTCTCGCCGGTGGCACTATACTCCCACTGGAGGCTGGATCCACACTGTCCACAACCCACCATCCTAACTGCAATCCGCGCTTGCCAGCCCAGCCACCATCTTCTTGCTAGCCCCCATTTTTTTCTCTCCCTGCTAGCGTGGCCACAGCAGTTATATTAGTGGCCAATGGCTCACTGGTTACAGCTGACGGCCAACTAGCCACAGCTGATGGCCATGCAATCACAGTTGATGGCCATTTACTACCTGAGCCAGCACCTTTCTATGTGAGGCCGAGAGCCTGGAAACTACTTTCTGGGACTCTGTCCCCACAGTATTATTCCCCAGTATCTGTTTTAAATGCTGAGAGGTGAGACGCGGCATTCCCAGGTCAAGCTGCTGGGCAGCCAGGGCTGAGAGGCCAGAGGGAACAGGGTTCTAGGAACATGTCTGCCACTAACGCCTGAAGGAAGGTCCCCGGGCCTTCCCTATCTGCGCCCATGCTCTGAGGTCTGAAACAATGCTTCCTCGAAACAGGTCGGTCCCTCCAGACAGGCTGGGTCATGCCCGTCTATTGTGCAGCTGTCTAGCAGAGGTTTTGGAGTCTTCAGAAGTTCGCATTTTGTACTTCTAGGGCTTCTGCCATTATAGTTCACCTTTATTTAATCATTATTAGGTGTGATGAGTACCGTGCTGGATCTCTTCACCATAAACACCTCCAGATGGTAATTCCATTTTGTCCCATTGAATCCTTCCAGTGGCCAACACAGTATGGTTTTCTAAGGATTGGAAGGGAACAGTGCCCAGCCTAGTGGATGGCACACAGTAGGTCCCTGGGGAAAATCACTCCCCTACCCACTGGGCACATAATGTTACTAAGATTCTGAGACGTTAGGTGAGTTGGTCTGAGTTATAGGGCTGGTATACAACTATTGAGAGGCCAAAACCTGAAGCCGCTGGGAATGCCACTGTCATACAGGGCGTCCGGCAGGGTCTCTGCTCCCGCTCCCCACAAGAGAACGCAGGATATGGTGAGGCCAAAAAGGAACACCCACAGAGCCATAAGTAGGGGAGTCATATCACTATATTCTTGCTGGCAGCATCCGCCTCTCTGCAATCCGCTCTTGCTAGCTCAGCCAGACTTCCTGGACACAGCCAGGGCTCTCAGGGCACTGCCACTCTCCCTGGGAACAGCCCAAATTCCTGGGCACAGCCATTCTCTCTCTATATTCTCGCTGGCGGCTGGGTTGGAGACACAGGAGGCAGGAGCCACACAATTCTCAACCCTCACTCTGCTGCATGCCAGCCCAGCCCCCATCTTGCTAGCCCCCATTTGCTGCTAGCGTAGCCACAGCAGTTATATTAGTGGCCAATGGCTCACTGGTTACAGCTGACGGCCAACTAGCCACAGCTGATGGCCATCCAATCACAGTTGATGGCCATTTACTACCTGAGCCAATACCTTTCTATGTGAGGCCGAGAGCCTGGAAACTGCTTTCTGGGGTTCTGTCCCCACAGCCACCATGAAAAAGAAAGTTTGCTTTAAGAAGAGAGCTTTCAAATTCACTTCTAGTTGGGCCCCTATAGGTAGTCAGATGGCCGTCACCGCTGACTCATGTCACATGTAAGCAAGCACTGGAGGCAGTTGCTAGGCTCACGTTCTCTGAAAACAGAAGGAGACCTGAGCCACTTCCACCAAAGCAGGACAAACAGTGCCGCTCCCAGCCTAACTGCTGCTCCACAGGCACTGAGAGATAAACTGTCCCCGCTTCCCCCCAAAGCGAGGCTGTGATTTACCTCAGGCACTCACCTGAGCCTGAGGGCGGCAGCCTGGGAGCTGCAGCTGCGGCCCTTTACAATTGGCTCTGCTCTCCCTGGGTGGTGGTGGTGCTGTTCGTATCTCAGCTCCATTTGTGTCCACCCCACCCCCCACCCCTGCCCCCACCATTCTTCTTTCTTTTAAAGCTAAATCTTGGCTTCACAAAACAATGACTGAGTGGAAGCACTTCAGATAAGGAAAATGCCATTTAGATCATTCATTGACAGCTCAAAGCGAGTAGAGGACTTTGACATTCTGGGACAGTTGGTTAGACGTGCTCAACCACTAATAGACCATTACCGTGATGTTTGCCATATCCATGTACTTGATATTTTTTGCTCAGCTCATTTTTTTTTTCACTTAAATAAATTGATGTAAAAGGGAAGCATCTCGCCAGAAGTAACTGCAACAGACAGTTTCAGACCAAAACTTCGAGACTGGGGACTTTTCTCTGTGTTCAAAGGGAAGAAAAGTAGATGTTAGGGTGGCTAGGATACGCAAACCCCACACTGAGACTCTCTGGAACTTGATCAGAAAGAGACTAAGAAGGGAAGGACTGTCCAGCTCTGCATCCATTCTAGTGTCAGTACCATGCATGACACGCCTGCCAGATGAAGTCACCCTGGGTAACCCTGAGAGTCACTGACATTTGCTGAGCTCCAGCTACGCATGGGGCTCACTTTGGGGTCTTTTGGGTGCATTAACTCAGCCCCACAACAACACTGCAGGAAGCAGTATTACAATCCGCAGTGACCTGATGAGGTCACAGAAATGCAGACAGCTCACTGAGGCACCACGTCTCCTTTCTGCTCCAGCACACGCGGTGGCCCACGGTGCAAGCTTCTGCCAAATATAATTTAAATAAAGCACCTGATAGTTAATAAACAAAACAGCCATTTGCTTCGCCATGGTTTTCCCTTTTCAAGCAGCGACTCTGGCACCACGTCAGTTCAAGCCATCTCAGTAGCAAAAACGTATTCTGATGATTTGGGAAGTGAAAAAATCATCTTTATAGATAGCGAGAAACCATGGTCCTTTGAAAGAGAGAATGTATGGATTATGAAGAAGATATACAAATTCTCATTTATGAATGGAAACTATTGATTTTAGAGCGTGAACTTTATGACTATAGTTTTACAAGATGTTGCTTTAGGGGGACACTGGGTGAAGGGCGCATGGGATCCCTCTGATCTATTATTTCTTACATCTGCCTGAGACCGACACTTATCTCAGAATACAAAGCTCACTCTAAAAATGTTAAAAGTGTTCCACAGATGTAAGGTGTTATTTTATCCCAAGTAGCTTTCACATACATTTTTTCATGAGAACCTTAATCGACCCTCTTTGTTACCATGGATTTACCCATTTTCCAGATGGGAAAACTAATCTTCAAAGAGGAAATGTCACTTATCGAGAGGGACAGAGCTCACGGATGATACAGTGAGGACTCAGATCCAGTTCACTTAAAACTGAGCCAAGAACTAAGGGAGGGTCCAGAAGGGCTATTTTTATAGTTAAATGTATAATACTCAGATACACACTGAGCACCTATTTGCTCAGGAAAGGACGTGGGACAGTGTATTCTATATAGTCAGTGACCACGTTTTATTGGTCATCTCCAGAGCCAGAACGTGGGAAAACAAGCGTGGAAAGACGCTCTCCAAGGGGCAATGTGATGCTATGGGGGGAGGCCAGAGTCCCGCCCTGCTCTGCCATTCTCTGACCTTGTGCAGTCCCTCTGTCTTCATATTAAGAGACCCCTCCCCGAAAGCCAGGTGCCTTCATGTTACAGGCAAGCGAAGCAACTAACTCATGGGGTCTTGTCGACATGGCCATTCCAATGCCCAAAGGTGGTCGCTGTGCCCAGAAGGGCCTTCTCACAATTACTGGGTTTCACTTAACAATCCAATATTTAAAGTCATCAGTTCCACTGCCTTACTTTCCTGAAGCCTCACATTTCCATTTATAAGGTATATTGCTCTATTTCTAGATCTAATGATTTTTATCTAAACAGCAAGACCATTGTTCTGTCCGTCAGATTAGAGAGGTTAAGAAATCTTAGACAAAAAGACTTATTTACAAACTCAGTTAAATCTCCTTAAACATTTGAAATGCCTTGATACATTTCACTTGCTTGATTTTTAAGTATTTCTAATGCAAGTTTAAGCCCTAACAAACAAAACTTTAACAATTAATTTTTGTAAATCTAATCAAGTAAATGCATAAATACAGAAAAATTCAAGTTCTCTTAAACAATTCAAACTCTTTGTAAATGGTGTCAAACATAGCTTGACTCTTGAAACTTAACATCACAAGACTAAAATCAATTATACACTTTAAATTGAAGCCACATGGCCCATTTGTCCTAAGATGCCAGAGACTCTTAAACACAGAAAACACTGAGATTAGCCTCAATTTAACCCCCAAATAATTACTACTATGGGTGTTTGTTCTATTTTATGACTTTTAATCCTATTTCTTTTACCTTCTCACTTGTCCCATTAAATGGGGGAGGCAGGGTGCAGACGTACTATCTCAGATGGGCTGATGACACAGGTTAAAAATATGGGACCTCGGTGTGGATGCCTATTAGAAATCTGAGACCAGACACAGCATCTGAAGGCTGTATGCCTCTGGATCATGTCACCTGACGCAGACAGAACTTTATAACTAGATCACCAGCCTTCAACCGAGATTGTTGTCACAGCGTTAATCTCCCCATACTTCCAGGCTTTTCCCCGACAGACCGGGGTAGACAGAATGTGTGTGTCACCCCCATGCCCTTCCCAGTGTCCTCATCTGACTTTGAGCACAGTCTAACAACAGTTCCCCTGAATGCCCAACGTTTTCATTCTTATCTTTACCGATTCTATAACAATAACCCTCTGAGATGAATATCCTTGTGGCCATTTTGCAGATGAGAAAAATGAGGGTTAGAGACATTGATTGATTTAATCATCAATACAAATGAAAGGTTTGGAGTTTCTTCTGAGATCTGTCCAATGTCCATATTAACAGATTCTCAGTGGAATTCTTTCCTGACCACTCAGTTTCGTGTTTTTCCTGTCTCAAATCTCCTGTCATTGTTAGCACCCTTTCTCTCTGTAGGACCATGCCGTACCTGCCAACTTCATATTTAAAACCCTTTACACTTCCGCAAAGCAAAAAACTAAGAGCTTTAAAATCAAGGTAATGATAGCAGGTCTGACTGTGCTAATGAAACTTGACAAGGAAAATCAAATGTCAGAAACGATGTTATTTAAATTATCCTAAAATGAGAAGCAAGTGTATTCGTGTCCTTTCTGTCACCACCTTTTATGTTGGCTCATCACTTCTTTTTTCTTATAACAGAAAATTATGAGAAAAATAACCTGGCCTTAGTTTTATAGAATGGTGATAAACATCACACTGGACCATGGTCTGTTAATTTGGCAATAAGAACATAATCAACGGTTTTTAAGGGCTCGGCATGATTTTATTTTGATCATTATGAACTGTATTTTATGTAACGCTGTATTTCTTTTCCCTGCAGACAGATAAGCTTAAAGAACTTGGGTGAGGTAAGTTGAAACTTTGTCCTGGGAAACAAAGAAGAGAATTTTTTTGTGCATTAAGCATCTGCCATGGGCAGATACTATTTGCTTCAGATACTCTATCCCACTTAATTATCAGAATAGCTATGCTCATTATGTATTATTAGCCCCGTTTTAAAGGTGAGAAACTTAAAGCAAAACAAGTTAAGATCCAGATTTTACACCAAGATCCTATTGGGCCTCCATATTCAGTGTTTATTGGTACAATTCAGAGAAGAGCAGCCCAGTTCCCAGAGAAGACAACGTGTCCCCCCACGGCTTGCAATTCCCAGCATCGCAGAAATAAAATGCGGGAAACCGTATTACACCTTGCTGTTGTTCTTCAAAGAAAGACAGGACTGCAAAGTAGAAGAAATAGAAGATACAGAGTCACACAGGCCTGGCTTTCAATCCTGTTCCGGCATCTGTGACTTCTGTGAACACTGGCAGATGTCCCCACCGCCCTTTCCTTCCCCGTTTCTGTTTCCCCAGCCATGATATAGAGATGGGTATGCTCAACTTTGCAAACTCGTGATAAGTCCAAGTCAGTCAGTCAAAGTCAACGCCTAAATGACCAGGCGAGAAGTAGAGGCTCAATAAATGGCATGAAAGTCAGGCAAGATGGCGCTGTCTTAGAGCCCCCTTAGACGTTTACTTCCCAAAGACCCCAAAAGGAAGTCCCCTAAGATGGTGCGCCTACGGTGACTGGTGGAAAGTCTCTGCCCAACCACACAGGTGTCCTCACCTCACTCCCACCGGCCTCCTGAGGGGTTTGGTTCTTATCTTAGTGTTTGGCTGAGCCTCTTCCATCTAGACTACAGCACTTCCTTTCTTTTCTTCCTTTCTCCCTCTCTTTTTTTCTCTTATTTATTTAATGGCATCATGACACTGTTAAAACCAAAAGTCATTCTTCTAGCTTGTGACTCAAACAAGACATTTATTACCGCTAATCCGTAAGACAGTCGTGTCACAGAGGAAACCGCAGCCGTGCTGAAGGAGAGGCCAGCCCTGGTTCCATTCAGGACTTCACCAGCTCACCCTCTTCTGCATGTTGAACTTCCAGGTGCCACCAGGAAGGAGGAAGTTGGGGGTGGTACCCACTCATCCAGAGGGACCACCCTTTTCTTCCTATAGGTCCGGTTTATGTGTCCCAAGTAGCAGATGGCTGCCATTCAAGGTGACCTATAGTCCGTAACTCATCGGTCAGTCTGAAAGGACAATAGCCCCCCCCCTTCCCCAGTCACTAACAAACAGGAGGGAGATGAGGTCAGCCTCCAACAGCAGGGACCATGCAGGACGGTTGGTTTTCCAGGCAGCTTCGGTTGGCATTTGCTAGAAGCTGATATCATCTCAAGAACAACTAGTGGAAAAACACATTCTTCCTCCTTATCTTTTGCCAAGATATTTCCCCATTGTTTATCTGGCCTAAGAGTCAAGACCATTTCTCCATCACAAAAGCTCATCTCATAGGACAAATGCCATGCTTGTATATGTGACCAGAATCTTGGGGACCAGAATCCAATGATGGTCTACCCAGCTCAACTCAAATTCACAAAGCACTTTACAGATTTCAGAGAAAGTAAGAGACTCGTGGTCTCATGTAATTCTCACAAAACCCTAAGAGAAAAAATAACCTCAGAGAGGTAGAGAGACTTGCCAGGGTTCCCACAGCTGGCAGAATATTGGGCCAGCCCCTGAAAGCCCAAAGCCCAGGTCTTCTCCCCAGCCTTTGACTCCCTGCCTTAGCAAATACAGAGATGTCACTGAGCTAAAATGCAAAAAGAAAAAGAGGGGGGTGGAGGGGAGAGAAAGAGAGGACGGGAAGGAAGCAAGGAGGGGAATAATAAAGAAAGCATTACTATTTAGACTTAAGTACTTTGATTTTCTAACAACCAAAAACAGTTCAAGTAGAGAAACTAGAGAGACTTCACTCCACTTTTCTAATCTGATTTGATTTTAAATTCATAGCCCTCAAGCAAAGAGTTGCCTGGGTCTCGATTACATAAAACTGCTCCCCCAGGCAGTTGGCTTCTCAGCCTTACGTACACCCAGCTCGCCCCCTCCCTTGACAAGCCTGGGAACCACAGCCGCATCTGACTGAGCACTTTGAACTGCCAGGTTCAAAGTCCTGGGGAAGATTCAGAGGGGAGACTTTTGAACCACTAGTTAGTATGGATTCCTTACCCTTTACTTAGCCTATAGATTTGCCTTGATTTGCTGTCCACGGTGAAATGCATGCCCTCCTTCCAGAACCCTGGGGGATGCCACGGTCTTTGAAACAAAAGGGCTTGTCTGTTGGTTGGCTTCAGATAAGACTTATGATGCCTCGCTAAGCTATTTGTTGCGAAAGGTTTCTTGTCCATGAAGCAAATGCCAATCGGGAGACCTGGGCTCTAGAATCAGCTCAGCCGCAAGATAACAGCGGGCATCTGGGTAACGCTTCTGGGTCTCATCTGCAGGCCCTTGGCTTTAACTGTTCATGGACGTCAAACCCTTTCGAAAGTTTGATGAAAGACATAATAAACCTTCCTAACACACACAAATATATGCATATATTTATAGAAAAAAACATTTAGTTTTTAATGTCAGAAGGTTCATGGACCCCAGTAGGCCATCCAAGGACTCCCTCCATCCCCCAAGTTAAGAAGCTCGTGTCTAAATGATACCTGAGCTCCTCCCCAACTGCATGAAATGGACTTTAGAAAATGATTTACAATTAAGGAAACACGTCAGCAAATATTGTACCTCTTGTAAGCCTCTTTGCTTCTTCAAGAGCAGAGTAGGGCCCATGGATGAAAGTCCAATAAGCACACAGATTTTCGTAATGAAGGGTGATCGGGAATTCTACCACCATTTAGGAAAGAAAGAGAAAGGGAATGTCTGCAAAGATAAATGGCTACATTTAAAAAGAATAATGTGACTATTTTAATGCTCATTTTTTTAAAACAAAGAAAATTAACCATAGACTCCTCGCTTAAACACTCTATTAGTATTTTGTCATTTCTCTTCAAATCCCTTTTTACACACACACACACACACACATCTCTGCATGTAAATATGTCATAAGCCACATTTTTATCCTGAACTTTCTATGTAACATTGAGGCATACTTATGGTAATTGTATTCCATACTCCACATAAATACTTACATTTATAATATTACAATACGTGTATGAACATAGCACCAGAATTTGCTTAACAGTTCCCTCTTGGATGGGCATGGAAACTGTTTCCATTGTCTTGACACTATCACTGGTGATATACTGAACACCTTTGTACATGGAATTCGGCCCAGACTTCAGGTTGCTTTCTTAGAAAAAGAGTCTCATCAGTGGAATTTCTGGGATACGAGGAAGAGTATTTCTAAGGCTCTTGGCAGCCATGGTTAAATTGCTTCCCGAGGAGTCAAAGCGACTTACAGGCCCATCAGCAAACGGTACGCTTGCCAGGTACACACAGAGTATCAAATGTTGATTTTTGCTTTTAGTCTTTAGTTGTAGTGTTTATAGATTTTAAAAATCTCTATACTAATAAAAATTCTGCCCCGATTCTACTAACCAATTGCTCTGAAAACACATATAGAATAGTTGTAAAGTTCTCTGTCACCGAGAGTTATTCAACATCTGTTTTTTTTTTCATTTTATACAGGTCCTTGGAACAGAGAAAGGTGAACTGTTTACATTTGTTTTCATACCCTGATACCATTAGGTTAAGTTCTGTTTCCAGATTTACAGTCATCTGTTGAAAGTATTAATGATGCAGGTCTGGGATGCATGAGCGTGTGTGTGTGCGGTGTGTGAAGTGATCCAGATGGATCCAGGACCTCATAGTCTGTTCAAGAATCCTCCGGTCTGAACAGGGTGAGTTAAGTTGGAGCTGGGCTTGTGGTCGGTCCTCAGACACAGACTCCTGCCAAGAAGGAGGCTCACTCTCTCACTGTCACCCGTTGCCACTTTGGGAAGACGTTGCTGCTCCACTGCTTGAGAGAAGCTCTTGGTCTCTCTATCTTTAATGTCACCCATGCACACACACATACATACCCTCATTTGAGCACACACGTGGGCGTCCTTGCTGTGGAAGCATGCAATCCAACACTTGCTAGCTGGCAGGATGCTAAGCAGGTAAAAACTTCATGCCCCTGTGAACATACTGTTCACCATTCACTTAGAAGGATGAATTAGGACCAGAGCTAAAGGGCCCGCGCCATGGCCCAAAGTGTTAACACAAGCAACATGCTTCAAGAAAGCAGCAGAGGCCTCCACCAACTCACTGTGTGGTTTGGGCCAAGTTCATCACCTCTGCAGGTGCCAAACATGCTCTTCTTTATATTGAAGAAGTTAGACTGGAGCGAGGCCTCATCTGGGTTTGTAGATTCCCAAGGGCCCCTGATGGAGGCGTGGGGGCCTGTTGGCAATTCTAAGTCAATTCGAAACTTAAAGGAAACTGTGCCCTTTTCCACACTAGAGCCCAGTATCCTAACTGACATGTGCAGGTGTAGTTGTGTTGGGTTCAATGATTATCAATGCAACAGTGTGACACTGTCCAGAGCACCAGGGGCGGGTCTCTGGGTGCCTATCGGTGACATGAAATGCTTTCAGAGGCTATATGACTAGCAGACCAGTCACTGACTCCATCACGTTTCAAATAATCGCAGTCCTTCCATCGAAGGGGGGCATTTCGTGATCAACCTTGAAGAGAGCACAGAGTAACAACCGAAATGAAGACACGTAGGTGTCTATGTGCTTCCTGAACTTTATTCTTTACAACCGCAACCGGGAGAGTGTTTCGTGGGATTTCAGGCCGTAGCAGTCTTGTGTGCCCTTTGTGTGTAATGCTGGATGGCTGGTTCAAATCTATTCATGACGAAAAGGAGAAGAGAACGTGGTGACACCAATGGCATGTGTAATTACCAAATAACTCCAGTTCATATGGTTGGCAGAACTTCTCGAAACTTGAAGATCAAAGGGGAAATTTTGAGAAAATGCATGCCTGATGGTAACCAGCGGGACGGTTGGTCCACACCAGGCTCCTGGGCTCTCCTGCCCTCGGGCAGGAGGGAGCTGAGAATTCGGGTGTGAGGGCCAGCCCTGGGCGTCCCCAGGCCTTCCGCTGCCCAGAACAGTTCTTAGGTTTAACTTTTCTGTTTACGCTTCTATGTAACTTTTCATGTGAATGCACGTTTCCTCTTCAGTCCACTTCCGCTTCAGGCCTTTCCATACCAAATACCATCCAATGTAACGTTCCATATTTCAGGGAGTTCATGAGTTCCAGATTCAATACTTTGGATGATAGTATTGAATATTCAATATTCAAGGCAACTTTTATAGCCTAGATGAGAAGCCATTCCCAGGAGCCAGGGTCCTTGCAGAATCCGTGGGTTACAGTTTGTGGCAAACACCGAAAGCCCGCTCCTCATTATCAGAGATTATTGGATAAAATTATAGTGGTTCCAATAGGCCTCTACTAGGCCCCAATCCCTTTCCTTCTGCAACCTGACCAAATTATGCGACTGCCTTCCTTACACAGCACCTCATCATCCCGTGAAGCCCGAATCATCTCACCTGTCAAAAAATCAGAGTGCTCCCGAGCTCCCGCTTGCCGTTGCCAGGTAAGAAGCCAGGAAGCCCTTACAGGACCCCAGCTTTGGGGTCAGGCCGTGTGTTGTGCCGGCTGACTCGCCAAGGCTTCCTGAGAAACGGGAAGTCCTGGGCCTTGGATAACGAAGCCCAGGGATGAGACCCCATGGAAATCTGGGATCGCCGCAGTTCCGGAAGCTGACAGTGTCGTTCTTCCTGCTCTTTGTATGTGACTGAGTGAGTGCCAGAGAGCGTGGGCGATTCGAAGCCTTGCGTATCAGCTAGGTGGGGTTAACTGCAATGGATGCTAATCAGTTTGGGAAGGAAAGTTGGCCTTTTCTAACTAGACTCAGTTCATGACTACACAGAAGCTTCTATTTTTGAATTGCACTGTACAGATGGCCGGGGCTTGAAAATGTCATTATCTGATTAAATACGTCCCTGATCCAGCTGTTGTGAAAACTGTCATCCCACTGAAGAGTCGAGAAGGTTAAGGCTCAAGCTGGTGACGCATTGACCAAGGTCACCGTAAATTAGTGGGGTCTTCCTTAAAACAAAACCCAGGGCCTCCACAATTAGTGCTGTAAGGCCCCCAGCCTGCTGTGACTTCAGCGTCAGCTCAGGCCCCCTTCCACTTTCCCCCTCTCCATTGTCACCTAACACAGGACACTTGCACGTGCTATTTCTATGCCTATCACTCTTCCCCCATCGTCTCCCCTTCTTCACCCTGTCCCGACTTGGGGAACTTCTCCCCATCCATGAGACCCCCGCTTAAAGCCACACTGAATCCAGGAGATCGTTGTGACCCATTTCTCAGAGGGGATAAATGAGACCCAGAGACACGAACGAGGCCCTTACCATTGAAGTCAGGTCCACCTCCACTTTTCAGCAGCCCGTGATCCTACACTGACTTGATTCTCCAAATGTAGCCCATGGATCCTGACTTTCCCTGGTGTCTGTCTACGGTGAAGATGCTGTCTATTTGTCTAATAAATATGTATAGGGCGTGTACCCTGCTGATGGAGGAATAGCATAGTGGTTAGGAGGAATTCACAGGGATTGCCTGGCTTCATCACTAGCAAACCACGTGACCTTGGGCAACCCTATTCCTCGTGCACGTGAAGCTGAGAGCAGAGCCAAGCCTGTGGCAAGTGCCCAGTGACTCTCTGCTCTCACGGCCATTGCCAGGCCCTGCACATGAGGGTGAGTTCACCCCCATTTCCTTCCCTTCCTTCATTTTCTGGCCTTGTCCCATTTCACATCTTCCGTAACTTTGTTCTCACTCTTTGTCCTGTGGGTATTAGGACTATGGCTTCATAACTCTTTTTAGGCTGTTTTCTCTTTAAGGCCCAATCTGACGCAGTATTCTTCCCCATACCTCAATATGATACCCTTTCTTAAGGTAATGTTGTAAACGGGGGGGGGGGGGGGGGGGGGAATCATATGGTCGTGAAAAGGTCATGAGCTCTCCGTCAGACCCACATCTGCAGCCGTTGTTGGATATAGTCTGGCTTCTCTTGTTTATTTGTTTAATATATTGAACAACATCTCCTGATTTTTCTTCCGCTGGTAACTGGCTTCTTCTCCTGAGTCCCCTTTTGAATTTGTCCCCAAGCTGACCTCTACATGCTGGTATTCCTAAGGCCCCGCTGAGGTCCTGTCTTCCATCACTCGGAGCCTAGGCACTTTCGTCCATCCCCACAGTGCTGAATGTCCACCCGTGTTGGAAATTCCAAAATCCCTACCCTCTGTCCGAACCACCCTTCTTAGCTCCAGACCTATACATCCAGTTACCCAACGTGTAGTCTTCCTTAAACAGGGGACAAGCATCTCAAACTCCTAATGTTGGAGACTGAGCTCTTCATTTCTACTTTCGTTCCCAAACTAACAGTACCCTCCTACAAACTTTCTCACCTCAGTCAATGGTAAGCTCTCTTTCCCAGCTTTTTTTTTTTTTAATTGGGGAATAGTGTGTTTTTCCAGGACCCATCAGTCGTTGTCCTTCAATCTAGTTGTGGAGGGCGCAGCTCAGCTCCAAGTCCAGTCGCCGTTTTTAATCTTAGTTGCAGGGGGTGTAGCCCACCATCCCCTGTGGGAATTGAACTGGCAACCTTGTTGTTGAGCTCACGGTCTAACCAACTGAGCCATCGCCGCCCCTCTTTCCCAGCTTTACTCTTCCCATCCAGTCCATTTCCAACTCCCCAAATTCCACTCCAAAACATGCCTTAAATCTATCCATTTCTCCTCGTTTCCCCAGCTCCCAACATCGTCCAGCCACCATCCATCTTGCCTGGACTATTGCAATAGCTCATGCTTATCTCCACAGCCTACTTTCCACCCAGGAGGAGCTGTATTCTGGTCACTTGCAGAATAAGCCATGTGCCCTTGCCGCTGCGCCCTTCCAGCTGCTGCTCTCTCTGCCTGGATCACACCCTGACTCCTCACCCATCTCCTAGTCACCTTTCAGACGTCAGCTCAGTTAGCATGTCTCCCAGGAAGCCGTTCTGGAGATCCAAAGCTATTTGTCTGTGTTAAACCAAAGGAACGTGTGCTGTGTGCACACCTGTCGGAGCATTTCCCCCACATCGCACTTATGATGCTGTGATGTCTTCTTGCCATCAATGAAGTGCTTTAGAGCAGACGCCATGCCTTATTCGTTTTATATTCCCCCAAACATACCACGTACCCAGTAAGTTTTCAACACATGTTTGCAAAATGCAAGAATCATTCATTGTCTTTTATATTTGTTTGGTTTTTGCTTCTGCTTCTATCCTTATAAAGTCTGTACTTGAGGCCTAGAATATCCTCAGAGGATATTTCTATTCTCTTGGCTCTTTCTAAAAATCCCAAAAGCTTAGGATAGAGAAATTTTCGTGGTTTTTTTCCAGATATTCATCAGAATTGTCCTCTGGCTCCTAGTAAAGACTTTCACAGAGTCAAAGTCTTGGATGTCAGCAGAAGTCTGAGCAGGGATGACAGCATGGTGTGCTGGTTGAGTGACCTGTGAGCATTTCGATCTCAAAGCTGGCCGTGAGACCCCAGGCTTCTGTGCAGATGACAAAACCAGATCAATACTCAGTTGATTTCACCGGTGCTAGAAAAGGGCTAGATGTCGTTCATTAACCCAGAGGCTTTAGTCAAGAGAACAAGCCCTGGGATTCAGCACGTTCCGTGTAACTAGATTTAACTGTGGCAGCACCTAGAGTTTATCATGACAATGCTGACCATAATACGAAATGAACCAGAAATTACAGCTAATGTCAGATAAAACTAAACATTAGGTCAAGTGCTAACTAGAGCCATCGGTAGACAGTCTCGGTGACATCATTATTGTGCTTAGAAATGCATGTTGGTGTTTCCTCTTTCATTTTTCATAATCCCCTTTTCCTTATGGGTTTTCTTATACTGATCCGCACAGTTTTCGCACCTCGCTCACATTTCAAGAAGGAATAAGTTACTTTCTATGCTCTTCTTCTTGCTATGGCTGACTGTCCTTCAATGGGTAAATAATTCCTATAGAATAGAAGCCCCAACCAGCCACTTATTTTCTATAATTACTGTAGTGACAAGGCAAGTGTAAATTCATGGCTTCCAAAAGTACATCATCACGGTAGGTGCTCACTGGAGTGACCTGGAAAGAACTCACATGGGTCAGTTCGCGCCATAGCTAATGTTTGCCTGTCTGAAGAAAGGACAGAAAGACCAGCATCCTCTCGCTTATGACACAGA
This sequence comes from Rhinolophus sinicus, assembly GCF_057876585.1. NCBI lineage: Eukaryota > Metazoa > Chordata > Mammalia > Chiroptera > Rhinolophidae > Rhinolophus > Rhinolophus sinicus. Next base: position 209,775,369 of record NC_142501.1, read on the forward strand.
CGCTTCTAGCTCATCCAGTAAAATCTGAATGGCTTTGCACATGTGACCTTGGCCATTACCACTGACCTTGCCTTTGAGCGGAATGACACCCAGCATGGGAAATACTAACATTCTTTCAATTCTAACATTTTCTTTAGCTCTTCAGTCATGACGAGCACCCACAGCCTGCGAAACAGAGGTAAGAACACGTTACCTAAGAGTTATACAATGAACAGGTAAATCATCTCACTGCAGTATTCCTACACTGTGACTTACGTAGCTTTGGTGAACCTCCGAGTTGCCGAACCAATGTGTATACAATTAGCTTGTTTTCACTGAGAGATAGCATTTCATTGTGTGAATACAATTGTTATCCGTAATTAAATATGTTCGCTTAGGTGGTTTCCAGTTTCTTCCCTCTTACACCATTCTATTGTAAACATTGTACATGTCTTCCCTTACACATAATGTGTACGTTTTCCCACATACAAAATGTGGTAAGTTCTCTTTCTAAGAGCAAAATTTCTAGGTCATAGGATAGTCCTCTCTTCAATTGTACTTGGTGGATTTTCCAAAGTAGGCGTATCATTTAGTTTCACCAACAGCTTATGATTCCCCTTGTTCCTATTCTCTCCAACAGTTGTTTTTAACAAAACTTAGTTTTCAACCACCCATTGGGTATAAAATAGGTTTCTCTTAAGTAAATTCTGAGAAATGGAGAAAATAAAACTGATCTCTCTTACTGATTGTAAAGAAAAAAATCAAAAGGATATCCTGTCTGCAGAGATAACGAGAGCAGCATATAAATGTGGTGTTAGATTACTATTAGTGTTCAGTTTTGATATTATTAGTGTTCTGTTGTCCAAAACTACATCTGTCATGTTCTTTTGTCTTTCTTTCCTCTCTCTCCGTGCCGTGGAGACTCTGTGTGTAGGTCTAATCCAACCTCTCTCTGCTGAGCCGTAAGGGAGAGCCGAGGGCTGGAGGGAACAGGCCCCATGGGGAACAGTGGAAAGGCCGGGGCTCTGTTGGCCTTGGTTCCAACCCTACCTCTCTCCCTACAATGGGCTCAGCTTGAGCAGGTTAATTCTTGGAGCTTCGACTTTCCCATCCATAAAATTCAAATAACAATATTAACTCACAGAGTTCACACACACACACACACACACACACACACACACACACACACACACACAGCCCTCTGGAAGCCACATTTTAATATTTTTCCCTTTTTTCTGCATTCCCTTTCCTTCTCCAGGGAGTTCCTGTCCATTGAACCAATCAGACCAACTGTTTCCTCCCAGGCCTCATGTCTTTATTTCGTTTCTGCCCTATAACATCTAGGCCTTGGGTTGGAAAACTCATTTCCCCTGATGTACATACAGCCAGGAACAGCTTCCCAAGAGAGGACAACTTTTTTAAAGGAAGGTGGCTATGATTAATGGGATGGGCTCAGTCCCTGAGAATCGCATGACAGGAACTGTCACCCTGGAGGCCAGATCTCAGCGTAGGAAGATGAAAAGACCTGGAGTATCCAGAATGGAGGACCAGGGGCAGGACAGGCCCAGACAGGGCATTATTCACGGGGTTTTGACACTGTGCTGCAAGGATGGGAAACAGAATCATGGCTTAAAGAGGAATCCAGAGTCTTAACTTGAAAGACAAAAATCTTGCACACATAAAAAATTAAGAGCAATTGACGAATGGCACAGCAGTAGATGAAGTGGATGGACTTCCCAGCCATCAGTCCTGTCAAGCACCCTCAGGCTGGACATAGATGATTTGCCCTGGGGTTTCGGAGATTTTCTCTACACTTCTCAGAGGAAACAGGGTTGCTTCAAGAAACAGCCTGGGATGGACAGGGGGAGTATTTGGGCCTCCAGAGAACTTCAAACACCATTAATTCCTCTTTCAGTCAACAAATATTCACCAAACACATGATTCATACCCCAAATTGGGCTAGGCCCTAAAAATACAAAAAAGAGTCAGCCCCGCCCTTCAACTAACCAGTAAAAGCACCTTCCATGCCCGTCCACCAACTGACTGAACCATGGTCATTCTACCAGATAAAAATTCACCTCTGGATTGCAGTACCTGGCAGAAATTAGGTGCCCCAAAAACAACTCTCAATCCAGGCTCTCAGAGTTCTCGGTCTAGTGGGCTCTCAAAGCTTCCTGGTTTTAATTGGAATTCCTTAGGTGAGGGAAGATGTCCTCTTCAGGTAGAAGAGTGAAATCTCCATCTCTGTCGGTGGAGATAGTGTCATCCTTATTTTACAAGTCAGAAAAGATTTGGGAAATGTTTAGTTATTCTGGGTAGTTCAGTTACTACTTCATAAACAGCCTCTACCTAATTCTCTGATAAACAAATTCAAGCTCAGCTATTATTAGGAGCCTAAGCTGATGGATCGCAGGACAAAAAAATAATATTTTGAAATATCGGAAGAGGATCCAGAATGGTTTGATTATACTCCAAAATAGTAACATTACTCTCTAAGTTTGGGACTCTGGATGATTTGTTTTCTTTTTCGTTTGTTTTTAATTTTTGTTCACTAATGTTTTTTCTAACTGCATTTTGTTCTTTCAATTATATGGCTTTTTTCTTATAAGACTGTTTTTTAAGTTGTATGTAGGATAAATTAAAATATGTTAATAAATATGTATGGATATTTAAATAAAAATGTTTTTATTATAAGTTACAAAAGGAAGGTCTAGAGCTGCATTTCTCTAATAATGTTAACACTAGTAGTAACATTTATTGAATGACTAATATGGGTGAGGCACTGTGCTAAGAATTTGATATACATAAGAATTTTAAAATATTAGTAATTATTGATATCAGGATGATTTTACAGCCATACCATTTTTATTAGGCTCTCCTGCCCCCATTTTTATTGCCACAATGTCCTTCCACTCACCCTGTGTCAGCCTCTTCGTTTCTGTGTCATCCTTTCTCCATTCTCCAAGTAAGAGAGTCCTATTTTGTGGGGGTGTAAAACTCAAATGCAATGTTTTATGTAAAATCTTTCCAAAGATTAGCTGCCCTTATTTTAGAACAAAATCAATCAAATACTTGTAGTGGATTATAAGCTCAGAATTGTATTTATTGATTAAACAAAGACCCAACTAGCCTTTAGGGGAAAATTGCACGGCCAAGTTGGTTTTTTGTTTGTTTGTTTTGTTTTATTTAACTCATTCTACCAATAGGCTACGATGCGTATAGCTGTTCCCCAGTGCTCTTTTGCAAGTGGGGCTTTTAAAATATTCAAGAGTTGAAATATAGTAAATCAGTTGCCACAATATAATGAAAAATTCATAATCACTGAAGACTGTTCTGTACACTACGCAAACTGATAGGAAAAGCTGATAATGGTTATTTTCTTCTCTCAAGTATGTTCTTATTGTTTCAATCGTGTTGAAAAGATAGCTGTGGCCATTTCAATAATAAGTCTGTATGTATTGCTTTGCTAGAATTCAAAATAAAGTTTTTAGAGTCTTTTTTTTTTTTTTTTTTTTTTTTACGATACCTCCTTTAGCTTTCTCTTGGTTAGTATTTGCCTGGTATACAGTTCCCATGCTCATTAGTGATCGCTCTGTGTCATTATATTTCAGATGTGTAATTAGCACTCCACATAACTAGAATGTTTAAACCAATCTGCATCTGATTTTTAAATGCTGTTTACAGTTCAGATATTTATTATGGTTACTAATATTTTGGATTCATTTTTATATTATTTTGTGCCTCCTATTTGCCCTGCTTTTTATTGACTTTTGGTTTCTTTTCCTGCCAGACATTGGGTTCATCTCTTCTTTATTCTCCTTTGTCTTTCTTGGAAGTTATACTATTCTTCCATTGGTGTTAATGTTTTAAATTAAAGCATGCGTGCATTTGAAACCTCTGCAGTTCACATCCTCTTCCCAAACAATACAGGAAGCTTTTAACATTTTTAAAGGAGAGCTGTCTTTAGCATTATTCCTATGTTTAAGGTTCTAGCTTCTCTTTTAAGGACTCTTTTCCCCAGGCATGATTTTGTAGCATCAGACATTAGTCATTTGGAAAATAATGATTCACAGACCCAAGCAGATCTTTCCAATGTTAACATATTTCATTATGAAATATTTTTTTTAATCACATTTCTAAGTAACACCACCAATCTCATCAAGTCTAACTATTGGGATGCTGTTATGTCAAGATGGCAAACACAAGTTTTTCCAAATTCCAATCTGCATTTGAAAAGTCTAACTTTACAACTGGCAACAAACTGCCCGCTGTTTTCCATAAAGTAACAGGCTCACTTGGTTCATTTTTAACAAAACATCTGCCAAATGCCTGAGTCTGACTAGCCATAGTTTGTCAGTCATTTTTCAGGTTACAAAAGTGGTATTCCATGAAAACAAAATGTTATTCTTTCACGTTTAAAAAAAATAATGTTTCATGAGTTAGGAACAAGTTTAGCTTGTTTAAGAAACTGAACAAGTTTATTACAGCCAGACTAGAGCAAATGATAGGGGTGTGAATGGGTGGGTGGATGGATGGATGGATGGATGGATGGATGGATGGATGGACAAATCAAAAGAGAAAGATTGTTCAGGACTTTACTGACAGAAGTAAAACATTTCAGTTTTCTTCTGGGTGTAAAGAAAATCATGGAAGGATTTTCACCAAGGGGAATAGCAAAGTCAGAATTACATTTTTTAAAGATGACTCTGGATACCCTGGGGTCGGGGGACAAAAGTTGAAGCAAGAGAACAGCCCAGAGGAGACTGCCATCCAGAGTGAGATGACAGTAGTGTAGACGGCGAAGGTTACCACAGACACAGGAAGGGGTGATGGGCTCCAGCTCCGTGTTGGAGGGAGGCAATCTGAGATGTGTAGTAACAAGTCATTTAATTGAATTCTCTTTTCCCAGATCATAAAGAAAGCACACAGTCCAACCCTCCTCAGAGATGTCAGTCTCCAGCCAGCTACAGCCCTCAGGAAAATTCCCTTCACTATAAAAACACGAGCTGGAGAAAACCTTGCCCCCCAAGGTCTGAGGAAAAGGTAAACTAGACACTCCTCTGCGTTGTCTTTCTAGATCAAGGTAGCGTCTAAATAGGGCTTTTTTGAACAATGCTTTAAAGGAAGTCACAAGTGACTTTAATTTTTCCCCTTCTGGCTACGTATTACTGGGTTTTCATATTTTAAAAAGTGTTTTGCTGTAAAACATTTTATATTGCTCTTTCACCAGATTCTTTGACTTACATACAGTAGTCCCCACTATTCACAGGGGATGCATTTCAAGACCCCCGGTGAATGCCTGAAACCTAGACAGACTTTGTTTTTTCCTATACATACAAACCTATGATAAAGCTTAACTTATAAATTCAGCACAGTCCGGGAGAAACAACGATAACTAATAATGAAATAGGACAATTATAACAATATACTTGTACTGTAATAAAACATAAAGCAATTTCTTCCAAAGGAGGCCTCAAATAAGCGACGACTTTGATCCCAATCTTGATGGAAGACGATGGCAGAGCTGGGTAGAACAAGGGGGAGGGGGATGCAGGGCCAGCCCACACCAAGCCCTGAAGCTGGTGTCCACAGAACGGCCAGCACAACTGGCTGGCCAGACCTGTGTCCTCCGGTTCGGTGGTGGCAGGAAGTGAGGCCTCAGAGTTAGGTGGGAGCTGGCTCGTGGCACTCACCTGTGCTTGGGCCATTCATCTTGGAAGGGTCAGGTTTGTGCTGAGAGGACCAGAGAATCAGACTGAGAGACCCAGGACCTGATGTCACATCCCTAGGTTTGCCAACCAGGTGACAGGTGTTGACTGAGCCCCCACTGTCCTTCTATGCCAACTTCCCGGGGTTGTGGCAGGGGTGGACTGAGGATGAGGGCTGAGGAGGGGCCCTTCCTGTGCTGGACTCATGCAGGGGATCATTGAATATTATAATCCTTGGGAACTGCAGACCCAGGGTGCACCTCTCTGTCTGTCCTGCTCTCTGTTACGGTGGATGTTAGAACTGAAAGAAATCAATCGGTAGAAATAAGACAGCAAAGCACAAGGAGAAAGCCAGACAGACTAAGGTTCGAATCCTAGCTCTGCTGCATGAGATTTTACGCAAGTGGCATAAAGCTGCTCTCAGTCTGCATGTGTCTATCCCTCCCCACGTTTTCATGACTGGGGCGGCATGGGCTTCAGAACAAACAATAAACATCCCACCTCAAACAGCTTCGGCAGGTGAAGACTTAGAAAGCATTGATAGCTGGAGGGTTTATTATCCGTTCTGCCTTTCGCAGTAGATGGAGTGAAATTTCTGGTTGCAATGACACATGGACTCTGTCATGCCAGTGTCACACTTCCTAAGCTGCAGTTACTTTCTCTGGGTCCAGACCCGGGACAGAATTTTCGTACTGCACATCTACTATCAATGAAACTGTGATTCAGCACTGTGGGGACAAAAGTGAATTTTCATTAATTAAATTACTGGTGCCTCCCTTTGACCCCTAAACAGTCATCATTTAACCTGTCCTGCAGGATGTCCAGCACAAAGAATGGTACATTGGCGAGTACAGTCGCCAGGCAGTAGAAGAGGCGTTAATGAAGGAGAACAAGGTAATGCCTTCTGTGGGGTCCCTCTCCACAATGTGTACGGCCCAGCGTGTCCTTCCGCCAACGGCTGGGCGCTCAGTCATTGCTGCCCCCCTTCCCCCTTCATGCCCGTTTCTGCCTTCTCCCCCCAAAACACTCAGAAAACAATATCCCAGTTGAATGACTTCGTATTTTCCTCTATTAGTCTGTTAGTTTTGTCAAAATGTGTTTCCCATTTACCAAAGATGATTTAGATTGCAGGATTGCCCAGATTCATTGTAACAAAATCATTGCCGAGCTTAAGGCTACTCGGTGCAGCCCCAAAGCAGGATGGTGCCATTGGGAAGTGGTGGCGTGACTGGAGCCAGGATCTAGGCAGGGACTGGAGACTACAGAAGTGACACAAGATAAAACCACAAAACAGGGTGGTGCATTTATCCCTGACTGTCAGGCTAGGTTGCAGGCACGACGCCGAGGACAGCGGGGAATGTCAGGAGATTTGGAAGAAGGGGGTGCCATGATCTGACTGCAGCACTTCTCAGACAGTAACAAGAACCCTTATGCATGCTGACACTCAATAAATACTCACTGAATTAAACTGAATCAAGAACTAGTTTGCCAAAAATTAAAGCCGTTGGGGAATCTCATCCACGCAAGCGTCACTGTTGTCACCATGGCGAGGGTGGGACGTTGGCATGCCTGAGGAAATAATCATTCTTGCCTTTCGCTTCAGGATGGCACTTTCTTGGTCCGAGACTGCTCCACAAAATCCCAGGCTGAACCCTACGTTTTGGTGGTGTTTTATGGAAACAAAGTCTACAATGTGAAAATCCGCTTCCTGGAGAGGAACCAGCAGTTTGCCCTGGGGACAGGACTCAGAGGAGATGAAGTGGGTATAATGCAATGGCTTCCCTTTTCCATGTCAAAGACAAATAAAGGGCGAGTTTGGGGGGTGCTGGCCAAGGCATCTGCACATCCCCAGGGCCACAGGACAGGAGAAAAGGACCCCACCCTGGAGGAGGAGAATGTAATTAACCCTCCCAGCCCCCTTCCACAAGCATCCCACACACGGCTTACACTTCAGCCCCCGGGCCAGCACCCAATCCTGACCATCCCACGCATCTTCTGTCCTGCTTTGCCCATTAAAGAAAACTCACTCTTCAAGACATACCTAAAATCTGCCTCCCAGGAAGCCTCCACATGAATGCCACATTCCTTCCAGCCCCAGGGCTGAACTCCCACCGCAGGCACTTCTGATGATATCTGTTAGTGTTAGGGATCTGTACGTAGGTTTGTATCCCCAAATTGAAGGTGAGCTCACCTCAGTCAGCATTTAGTACTGCATGGAACACACCCGTTATCAGTACAGATCCGCTGTTAGGCGACCAGGTGAAAGAATGAATCAACTAAAGCACTCACTCGTAACTATCGATAAATCAAAAAGAAAGGAGATGGATTTTCACTGCATAGGTTTGTGCTCGGCCTGGTTGAGCTGCATTACCTCCTTTTTAATTTTCAACAACTCTTTGACATAACAGTTGTTCCTATGTTACATGTAGGGAAACGGAGGCTCAGAAAATTAAGTAAATGGCTAGAGACATATAGGTGGTGAGAGGGCAAGGACAGGCTGTTCTTTCCATTCTTCTTGAAGGAAGGAAAGAACGAATAGAGGGAAGGAAGGAGGGAAGAGTCGGGTTCCATGTCTGGGTCACCATTTATGAGCTCAGACTATCCATGTAACTTCTCTGGGCTTTAGCTTCCTCAGATGTAAATATTCTTTTCGAGTCTAGATTTCTATAATTCAGTGATTCCCACTTAGCGTCTCCAGACCTCAGTTTTATCTGTTGGTGTGTATTATGGATTGGATCGTGTCCCCTCACTCCCAAGGTCATATGTTGAAGTCCAGAACCTCAGAAAGGGACGGATGGTATTTGGAAATACGGTTTTCAAAGAGTGGATTAAGGTAAAATGAGGTCACTAGGGCAGGTCCTAATCCGACATGACTAGTGTCCTTATAAGAGATTAGGACACAGACACAGAGGGACGACCATGTGAGGACACAGAGAGAGAACGGTCATGTACGAGCCAAGGAGCACAGCCTCCAAGGAAACCTCCCTGCCAACACCTTGCTCTCATACGTCAAGCCTCCAAGAACTGTGAGAAAACAAATGTCTGAGGTTTAATCCCTCCCACCCTCCCCCATCTGTGGTACTTTGTTACGGAGGTTCGAGCAAACTAATACAGTAATAAACCAGAACTTACACCAAATATCTATTTTTCTTCAATAGATATCAAAATAAGGAATATTGCCAGGGCTGCCAAAATGCTTCAGGTGGGCACATTTGTGCAACTCCTATGAGCAGGTTCGTGGAGATTTCCGCTTAAACCCAGTGTCTGACCCAGAGCACTTTTCTGAGAATCACGGGTGGCTGGAGAGTTGTGGTCAGCACTGGCCAAGCTGCCATGACGTCAGACCACCAGGCTTCGCTACAGCCCGGGAAAGTTTTGGCATCCATGAGAGTACAAATGAATAGATTAATATATCAATCTGCCAAATACAGCCAGATTAAGAAAATGCTACGTCAAAACTAAAGAAAATAGCCGCCAATTTTTCCTTTTGTGATAAGGATCAGTGAGTCCATAAATGTGGAGTACAGCACTGCCTGGAACGTATCAACTCCACCATAAATGTGAGTTATTATAGTTTCATTATTATGACTGAGTCGTTTTAGCATCGAGGCTATAATTTCCCTCAGCTAGATACCTATGGTTAATGGACTTTCCAGCTCAATATCCCTTTATCCTTCTATATCTTCTTTCAACTCATAAAGTTTCTCATTAAAAACAAGTTTAATGTGATTTTTAAAGGCTTGGGATGAAGGACTCCTTTCCTTAGAGAATCCAGAATATGGAAGCCATGCGCATTGACGTGTGCCCGCAGAGCCCCTGTGAGATGCTGTTTCATTTGCTCTCTCACTTGACCTTGAAACTCTGGAAAGGACCCACTATTGAACCCCTTTCACCAGAGAAGCAACTGAGACCTGAAGAGGTTACAGCTTTCTTTCCCAAGAAGCCATACTGTGACCTGCTAATAAAAGAGAGAACAGTGGCTCTGAGTAACATCCTAATGACATTCCATCAGATTGTCACCCGGCTCACTGACTGTGTCGGCAGGTAAACAGCTGTCATCTACGACACCCCATAGATTAGACCATCAGCTGCCAGGTGAACTGCTCTAATTATTCTCAACCGGAATCCCAGACGGATTCCAATGCCTATTCTAAGAAGAACTTTGTATGTGATTAAGGCATTTTTCTCCTCCCGTATATCCTCCAAGCAAGAGTTTCCTTTCCATGTATTGATTTAATTAACACTTACCTATGTTTTCTACACATGGGCACTATTCTGTGCAGTTAACAATGATTAACTAGCTTGATCGATTTAATCCTCATAGCAACACTGTATGTGAAGTAAATGCTGCCCGTATATCCATTTAATAGATGGTGAAACTGAGGCACAGAAATGTTAAGTAACTGGTCCACGGTAACAGCTAGTATTTGGCAAAGCTGGGGTTCCGTGTAGTCTGCAAAAATACAGACTTCCTCATATAGTCTCAGATAACATCGTGGCCAAATGCCAACAATCCACAGCCCACTTGCAAACATCCCAGAATAATAGTCCACACTTACATGGAGTTTACTATGTGCCAGGAACTGGGTGGAAAATTATCGTTTACAGGTAGTTCTTCCTGCCTTTCCTCTGAAGGAGCCGTGCCCTGATCTAAGAGTGAGACAGTTACGATTTCTCTCCTTTCCCTTAGCCCTGTCACAGTGGGAGCCCTGTGTCTTGCTCAGGAAGACTCTCCCATCTTAAAAAGAAGATAACAGAATTTGATACAGCGGGACTCTGCTAAACGTGTGCCCACTAGTAGCTTCTTCAGCTGTTGCTCAAATAAAGAAACAGCATCTTACTCTGACTCTGCAGGGAAAACGTAGTGAGACGCAGGGTTCCAGGGTAGTTTGGATTCTGTATGGCTTTTTGGCTGTCTTGTACACTTTAGAATTAACCACACATACACTGCAGCAACACCTGTCTCAAGGAAGTTATTTGAATTAAGATGAGCTGATGTCAGCAGAGTGCAAGACACATAGGGCAGATGCTCAATAAGTATTGTTTTTTGTTTTTTGGTTTTTTTTTTTCATTTTAACTGTGTCCTGAAAGCCCTCTTGTTAGATCTGTGCGCCCCTGGGCATAGGCGGGAAAAAGCTCACATGTGGCCAGGAGAGCCCGGACGAGGTCTCCCCACTGCATCCCCACCCTAGAAGGCAGGCAAGCACACAGAAAACTCTCATGAGCAGAGAAGGCAAGCAACCCACATACGCCTGTGAAGAATAAGTCTGGAAAGGTCTGTTTTACTGCATATTAGGTATTTGGTTCCTCCTGTTAGCCACATGAGCTAGAAACTCATGTCTGAATTCAGATTTAGGGAGTACCCAGTGTATTAGTTTCCCGTGGCTGCTGTAACAAAGTACCTCAAACTTGGTGACTTAAAACAACAGAAATGTATTCTCTCACAGTTCTGGAGGCTAGAAATCTGAAGTCAAGGCATCGGCAGGGCTATACCCCTTCTGGAAGCTCTTCCAGCTTCTGGTGGCTGCTGGCTTTCCTTGGCTTGTGGCCACACCACTCAAATCTCTATCTCCCTGGTCACACTGCTTTCTCCCCTTCTCGGAATGAATCTCCCTCTGCTTGCCTTACAGGAATACACATGATTGCTTTTAAAGATAGCCTAGGAGAAGTTCCTCTTCCCAAGATTCTCAACTTATCCTAACTCTAGTCACGTAAAGTAATAGCCACTCTTTTGATATAGAAGGTAACGTTCACAGATTCCAGGGATGAAGGTATGGCATATTTGGGGGGACCACTGTACCCATTTGCTCAGTTCTTGGCCAGGTATTAATTTGATGCCTACGCTATGTTAGACTCAGTGCTCCATTCTGGGGACAGAGAATGGAGTAAGGTGGAGTCCCTGCCACCCAGGGGACACCTGTGAACCTGTGCCTGTCTATCTATGCATGCACCCAAGCAGAGGCAAGATTGGGAATATTGAGCGATGGGTAGAATGCCAGCCCTGCCAGCCAGAGAGGCACCTGCCATTCATAGTCTGCAGAGCGTCCTCCCCTACTAATGCCAGCCCTGCCTAAGTGGAGGAGTCACGTGTCAACATTTCTGTGAGAACTCGTAGAAGGGAGCAGTGTCAATCATCAGACCTTTCCTTGTCCTGCAATGTTTACGATCAGTGGCTGATAATGATGACAGATGTTTACTTGATAAATTAAGCTTTGAAGACTAGAAGACACAGACCATTTACCCATGGGAGTCGTTTTCACTTCCCCTGCCTGCTGCTCGACTCCCTCTCTCTCTGCATTTACCACTCTCTCTCTCTTTCTCTCTGTTCTTTTTCACTCCCATGTGTGTACCCAAATGGATTTATTTACCATCCAGGCAGTGAAACATTGCCTACAGTGGGTAGATAGGGCAAACACAAAAGGTTTCAACAAATTTTAAGGTCCAATGTTAGGGTGACATTTGCTGTCCTCCTGAAAAAAATCATTGAATGTAAAAGTAAGAGCTTGATTATAATTTTTGTAAAAGTCTCTTTAGGGTAGTATGCCAGCTGCAGGCTTATCACCAGAACTCAACAATAAGAAATGACAGTAGAATTTATTGTTCCTGCCTTTCTTGCTCCCTACTTGTTGAAACAACAATTTCATATAAAATGTCATCCATGCAAATTATAAAAATGGTTAAAATGGAATTCATTATTTCGGGACCCTCCTAAAGAAAACAGGAGTGAGAATACAAAGCAAACATTTTCCTTCTGAAGATTCATACCAGGAAAGAAAATTTCCTTTGTGCCTTTGGGTGAACCGATGATGTAGAAGAGTTCTCCATGAAAAGTTTTTTCTCTTAAATCCCTTTTGGTTTTGTCAAGTATGAAGAAAGAGAGAGAAAAGTGTTTTTACTTTATAACCAGAAATGAAATACAAAAATTTCCTTTCTTCCTAAAGTCTTCAGTGATCGTCTATAAACTTCTCCAGTGGTTTCGTTCCTCCTTCCTCATGTTCACAGCAAAGCCAGAAGGGAGGAGGTCATAGTAATGTCTGACACTTACTGAGCGCTCACTGTATGTACAGCTCTCTTCTAAATGCTGTGTATGTGTTAATTAACCCTCACAATGGCCCTCGGCCCTCAGAGGCCATTGTGAGAGCTCAGAGGTACTTCCCAATATTACCATCACTGTTCATAGATGGAGAAATGGAGACAGAGGGTGTAAGAAACATAGCTAGTGAGTGGGAGAGACCCGCTTGGATCGCAGGTCTGTGGGCTCCACGGGCCCTTCATTTACTATCCCCATTACTACCCCCCCGTTGGACAATGGGACAACCACCTCCCCTCAGCATCAGGCAGGAACTAATATTTATTGTATACTTACTAGGGGTAGACAGATAGCTTATCGCATTAATAACCATGCACAGATCCAGTAACAGGCCCAGAGGAGCAAGTCACTTACAGATTTAATCAGGAATCTTTCAGTGGGAAAGACAAAACCCAACTCAAATGAGCTGAAGTGGGACAATGGGAGGTTTGTTGATGCAGACATTAGCAAGAACAGGAATGGAGTGAATCCGAGACTGGTCCCTGTGGGGGCATTGTCCCTCCACAACTCTTTCCCCAAGTTGTCCCCACTGTGGGGCCCTTCCCTCAGGCTGTGTCATCTCTACCATGATCTGTCGAAATCACCCAGAATGTAGAGCCCATTTCAAGTCGCTCTCTTCGACAATGCACTTCCTGATTCCCCTCAAGTTGAAATAATCTTACTATCTGTCAAATCGCCAGTTCTTTATCTCTAGAAACATAAAAGTGTAATGATCTGCGTTTTATGTCAGAAGAAGCCCAGGAAAGGAACCTAAATTGGCGAAGAGCTACCAGCCGCCCTGCAGTCATCATCGGTCTTTCTAATTACACTAGAATTATTAGAACAAGAGAAGTTGGCAGGAGGGAGGTTCACTGCAGGCCTTTCCCACCAACTTACTAAGTGAAGGGCAAGCCTTGGTCTTCTACATTTTGATTTGTCACAATTGTGGACGAGGTGAGGGAGGCACCGGATTCCCCGTGGCTGCCTGCGGTGCAGTTAACTCATGGAACTCATCTGAATGGCTTCCCCTAGGGAACCTGTGATAACAACAGGACGCTTGACCAGAGCCCCGATTCTGGTAAACACGGGAAGCTGAGAGCTGCCCTGGCCTCCTCACCTTTGCTCTCCCCAAGTGCCTTTATTCTCCCTCGTTATCTGATCATTCTTATCACCCACCCTTCAGGAGCTTGCCTGCCACAGCCATTTTTTTAAAACTCACTTTGGGACACACCTTTACAATCGAAAAAATGTTTAATGAGTTAACTTCTTTTCTAAGTAAAACTAAACATCTGTACTTTACCCTGAGGACTCAGAAGGTATTTAATTTTCATGAACTTTCCTTTCTGTGTTTCAGAAGTTCGATTCAGTGGAAGACATCATTGAACACTACAAGTATTTTCCAATTATACTAATTGACGGGAAAGATAAAACTGGGATTCACAGGGAACAATGCTACCTGACTCAGCCACTGGCTCTCAACAGACACTTCTCACCTTGGTAGCTTGGTCTTTGTTTCCTCTTCAGCTCAGTGGATTCAATGCCTCTGTTATTTGCCATTTATTTCAAAAGATTATTTTCTGTGGATTTAAAGGCATTTCTTCATAAAAAAAAAAAAGAAAAAAAATTCTATAGTGGAAATTGGAAAATCAATCATGGTTTTGAAAGCTCAAGCCACAAAAGAAATATTTATAAGATGCAAAAATAAAACCTAGCTTTTAAAAACAAATCTTCTAAAGACAAAATTGTAAAGATAGTCCTTCTACTCCTGTTACAACTGACCAACACATGTCACAACAATTGCTTCAATGTGTGTGGCTAACACATGACAAGTCGAGGTGAGATTCCCAAATCTACTCGTATGCTCTTTTATAGGACCTGGTGCGGCCTTTATTTCAGAACTGTTTGGACATGAAAATGTATTGTGTTTTCATGATTCCTTATGCCAAATGTGCTGGCAAATGTTAGCTCTATTTAATTTGGTATCCTGGAAATTCAATTATAGGAAAGGAATGTGGTATAGAAAAAAAGAGCACGTGTGAATATCACTTTAAAGACAGAAATCAGAAATGCTTTTACCATGGTGTGAAATGGCCAGTCTGCAGGATATTCTGTTTAGAGTGGCTTTAAGGCAAATAGGATTAGCGGACTCGTATAGTAAGAAAGTGAGCTGAATCGGAATAAAAGTATAGTTTTTAAAAATTAAAGTTGTGGATTTCCATTCAAAGGAAAAAAGACTGCTCTCCACTTAGTGCTGTTTTGCACACGTCATATGGTCCCACTCAAGACTAAGAGGATCAAATTATATTCCTGTTTCACAATACAGATGAGGAAAGAGGCTCAAAGGAGTTATTGATCTTACTCAGTATAAGAAGCAAGCCCAGATTTTTATCCATTTTGCCTGATTCGTTCTGAGCACATCTTCCCAGGTATATTCCTTGTGCTATGAAATGTTGCAATCGAGTTAAAAAGATAAATTACAGAGAGGAAGGGAGAGAGGTAGAGGGAGGGAGACAGAGAGAGAGAGAACTTGAAATACAGATTTATCCACTTTAACATATATAAATAAATAAACTCCTATAGTGCAGTAGGTTTTCTGTGTTGCGGCTTTTTTGTTTGTTTGTTTTAAAGAGTTCTGGTTGAAATTAAGAGTACACAATGCCTTCTAATGTTACCAAAGCCTCCATGTGAAATTCATGGAGTATTTATGTAACTGTAGCTTTAACGCAGAAGGATAACCAAAATAGAATTAGAAGGCAAGAGACGGGCAATGAAACTAAAACAAACAATGCCCATTGTTATCTCTTGTCCAAAATAGCAGACAATGAGCACTCGGAGATGAGTTCCCAGCATCTACCAACCAGCGGAGCCCGTGCACGGCTGTCTCCTTTCACAAGATCAATGTGAATTAATGCCTCTAAGTTCTATGGTCAGCACTGGATGAAGGTGCTCCTTGTAAAGCTGGAACTCTAGAGACCCAACTGAGCTTATCTTGGAGTCTATCTGCACAGAGTAACAGGGGAACTAGGAGACAAGCGTGTTTAAATTGGACCTTGGCCCCTAAGGAAGAGACTGATCAGAGCTGAGGGCAGTATGGTGGCTGTTCACTCTCAACCGGGTTTGAGCAACTCAGGCCCAGCGTGTAAACAGACTCCGCAGGGCGACCACAGGCTCCGGTGCAAGAAGAATCTAGTCATCACTCTAAAAAGCTACTGGAAGATTACTGACTCACTTATTCACTGGGGCTGCACCGTTCCATGCTGTGTCCTCAAGAAATGTGTCTGGCTTTCTTCTTGTTGTTTAAGTAGATGAATAGATCCTGGCTAGCATTTTATGGCTTATGTTTTAGTACCTCTTATTCCTAAGTGCATGATGGGTGCTACAAGGAAATAGAATTAGAAATTGACCATCTTAAAATGCCCACAATACTTACACATATGAAAAC
Source organism: Rhinolophus sinicus (assembly GCF_057876585.1). Lineage (NCBI taxonomy): Eukaryota > Metazoa > Chordata > Mammalia > Chiroptera > Rhinolophidae > Rhinolophus > Rhinolophus sinicus. The sequence goes on from NC_142501.1 coordinate 209,791,567, forward strand.
CCATGAAAAGAAATAGAAAATTTAAAATAGTGACAGGGGTTGCTTTAGGTCTTTAGGGTTTGAGGAACCATGTTAGTTGAGTCTTCTGGACCTCAGATGCCAAGACAAGAGTTAGAGGTGCAAACATTTATTAGAAGTAATGTCTGAGAAAGATAAAGGCGAACAGGGATGGGAGTAGACAGGGAGTGACTTCGGGCTGTGCTGTGCTGTAGGTCTGACACTTGTGGGAGGAAAGAAGGAAGGAAGGAGGATGAGTAGGAAAAGCATCAGACTAAGATGGAGACTGGAAAGCCTTGGCCGGCCCACTGGTAAGAGCCAGAGCAAAGATTGCTCATAGAGAAGAGAGTCCCATATTGGGCAGAAATGGCCAGGTCTCAGTACACCCCCAGGCTAAGTCATTGGCAGGGGTTGTCCCGGAAAAACATGACCTTCAAATGCTATGGGACACCCAGAAAGCACTGCGGCTGGAACCTGTCAGGTACCTCGATGATGAACAAGGTCTTCTTAAAAGGGAGACCCAAGTGGCCCAGCTCCATGTCGGCCACAGGGACATTCCGGTTCTCAGTGTTGATTGTAATGACATTTTGATTGTAATCGATTATTAAAGAATAAAGATATGTACATGTTGCTTGTTCTTGATTCTTACAACCGTTCTGTAGAGAAGGCAGGGTTGGTATTCTTAACTCATTTTATAATTGAGGAAACCATGCCTCCTTGGCCAAAATCTTAGTGACACAGTCATGGCTGGAAGCAAGGTCTTCATACACACTTCTCCATTCAGTGTCTAGCTGCTCATTGAATCTGTAATTAAAAGTTCAGTGATTTGGGCTTGGCGTGCCCAAACTCCAAAGGGCTTTGATCCCTCTTCAACATTATTTCATTTTCAGTTGAAAAGTATCGTTTCACACTTAGGCTCAGTAGAGCAGTGGCATTTTAGCTTTATCTGATTATAGCATCTGTGCATTCAAGAATATTTCTTTTTGACTAAGTCATTCTCATTTGGACCAATTGATACCTTCCTCATCTTTAATAACACTTTCCTGTAAGTACTTGTTTGTGTGTGAATATGTATGTGTTGCTAAGCAGTCTTAGAGGTGTTGGAATTATAGCAGTGTGCTAAGCAGAAAAGCAAATAAGTACACAGTAAATAAGATAATCTAAGTTGGTTTCCCATTACTCTGTTGTATTTCCAGTTTAGCACTTATCACTGACTGCTTGTAGTGAGGCCAATATTAGGTATTTTGCTGAAGCTTAGCTGAGACAGCTTTAAAAAGTTTTCAACCAGAAAATTTTTACATTTCCCAAATTTACTTAATGGAAAACCGCCCCCTTGGGTAATGTGTGTGTGTAGGTTATGTGTTTAAGTAATCAATTAAGTATTGTGCTCTAATTTCTATAGAGGAGTCAAATTTTACCTGTTTAATAATGTGGTCTATATTATAAATGATTAGCGTTATATATTTGTGTGTTTTGTTCATCCTGAGTAATATTTGTTCTACCTGAGCACATTTACTTTTTTTTGAACATTTCATGATTTACAGCTGTACCAACTGAAATGAAAGCAAATTATGTAATTAAATGTCTCTATTAGAAAAAGGAATTCAAACTACAATTAATTTTGTTTCATGCCCTATTATTCCTGAAGCCCTTTTGTAATCATATTTAGAATAAATTTATGACAAAATTTCTAGAATAATTTTTGACAGATGAGCATTAGTAAATGCTAGATATTGAGTATAAAGATGAAAAAGACCTAATCCCTGTGACTGAGGGCTAAGAGCCTGGCAGGCAAGATACACATGTAATTAAAAGCATACAATGCAGAATAATAGCTTTGGTAATTCTCTCCCGTGTACCACCATTCACTGGTGAGCAGAAATGGATGTGTGGGGGAGGGTGTAGTCGGGGAAAGCTGCCCATGGTGGCTGTTCAAGCAGAGTTGAAGGATGCCCCAGAACACAAGCTTTAGAAGCATACACACTTCATCAGTCTGTTTTTGAACGCTCGTATTTTTAGGGCACTGTTCTAGGCCATTCTAGTCGCTAGTCAAGCAGGGACCACCGACTGAATGGACAAGTAAACCCAATAGAAGCAGCACCCATGGGCAAGGACAGCTGATTGATTGAGGGCATCTGGGGCAATTGGCTCACCATATGGGAAAAAAATACAACTATGTCTCTACTTCAAATCAAATCCCAAAATAAATTTCCCATGGACCCAACAAGCAAATTTTAAATTGAGTCTTGTGTTTTTCTTCTAATAATTTTTATGACTTTGGGATAGGGAAAGAGTTCTTAAACAAAAGTAAAACATGACTCATAAAGGGAAAGATTGATAGATTCGTTACAGCAGAATTTCAAGGTTTGCAAAATTAGACAAAGTCACAAGGCATTTAAAGCTGGACAATGGACCCACACAGAAGGAGGTTCTAGCCGGAACGTTTCAAAAGAGGCCGGGAGAGTAAGCAACCTGCAGGAGAATGGCTGGTGGACTCCCTGTCTCCCTACTAGATGGAAGTAAAATGGGCAAGTGAACCCTAAACCGTCCCTCTGTGCTCCTTGAGAGGCTTGTGGGAGCAGAGCAATTACCTAGGAGCCCCCACTGCACACTAGGCTTCATGCTCACCTACCAGCTACCTCTACAAGAGTAGCCAGAGAAACACTAATTACAATAACAATTGTACAGCACCCTTCATCTATCAGATTGGTCAAAATTAAGGATTCAGATAATATCAAGAAGTGCGGAGGATGTAAAGAAATAAAAATTCTCAACTACTAGCTAGAATATTGTAATGGAGATGCCTGACAGTTAGCTTTTCTGATTATAATGTAAATGCCTGACCTTAAGCTTTGGCTGCTGAAGCATCCATTTCAAAGACATCCATCTGGAATAAACACTGCCAGCTAGATAAAGAGCCAGGCCGCCCTGCCTGTGAAATTCCCCTTTTAGAAAGCCCTGGATAACCTAGAAAATTGACCCCTTTTGTGATCCTTCTTTTCCTTTCTGGTGCTTTAACTCCTGCTCTTAGGTTTTAAATCCTCCATTAAAGAGTGAACCCGAAAAACCCTAGGCCCCTCACCCTCGACCCCAGTAAAAGCAGAACCCTGGGTCCACACTCTGTCTCTACTTTCAACCTTGTTGTGTGGCCCCGTGCATGCTATGTACCCGCCAGGATTTGTGAGTAATAAACCTTGTTTTCCACAAAGTTCCCTGGTGATGGATACTGAGGTGTGTCTAAAAGGAAAAAACAGACAAAACCACAATGATAGGTGGAAATTTGAAAACACATCTCTCAGAAACTAATGAAATCAGCAAGCAAAAATGAATAAAGCTATAGAAAATTTTAACAACACCATCAACCAACTACATGTAATTGTCACATAGAGACTATAGTTCACAAAAAAAATATAGAATACACTTTCTTTTTTCCTAGTCCACATAGAACATTCACCAAGAAGGACCATCTTCTGGGAACTAAAACAAGTATTGATGAATATTAAAGGAATAGAAAAATATGTTACAGTCTCTGAGCAAAATAAATAAACTAGAAATAAATAACAATATGTCTAGAAAAATTTCCAAATGTTTGGAAATTAAACAATACATTCCTAAATTACTCATAGTCAGAAAAATCTAAAAATATTTTCAAACAATTCATAATGAAACACAACAGCTAACCTTTAAATATAATGATTTAATACAAATATTTACCGTTTAAAAGCAGTTAATGCTTATATTAGAAAAGAAATTTCCATAATCAAGTACCTAAGTTTCTACTTTAAGCCATAAACAAAGTGTAAATTAAGCTTACAAAGAAGAAAATATTAAGGATAAGAGCATAAATCAAGGAAACAGAAAAACAAAACTAACGAAGCCAAAAGTTGGTTCTTTGAACAATTAAGCAAATTAATAAACAGCTAGCTGAAGTAATCAAAAACAATAGCAAAAGAAAATACAAATTACTAAGACAGGATAAAAGGAGGAAAAAGTCAACAGATCCTACAGACATTGAAAGGCTATTAAAGGAATATTATAAGCACCTTTATTCTAGTGAAATTGAACAATAAACCATAGATAACAAGACTAATACAAAAAAAAAAAAGAAAATCTGAATAGCACTTTATCTTTAAAGAAATTGGAAACTTTCCCACAAAAAAAGCTCTAGATCATGATGAGTCCTATCAAAAAAATTAAAAAGTAGTAACACTTATAATCTTTTCAGAAAATGGAGAAAGAGGGAACATTTCCCAGCTCTTTCCATACGGCTGTCATAAATACACAAATAAACAAATAAACCTGACACGGACAATACAAAGAAAGAAGATTACAGATTGCATTCCTCACAAGCACAGATACAAAAATCCTTCACAAAACATTAGCAAATCAGGGGGAGAAAATGTGCTGACCTAAGTAACATTGGGACTGAGTGGAGAAACTAAAGAGAAAAAGAACTGCACGTAGCACTGTTCTCCAGTTGTCAAGTGTTTTCGCACAGGGGTACATGTATAAATATATACTGGGATTGAACAAATAAGGAAATGAATGGGGGGCGGTGGGAGCCAGGCTTCTCACCGTTAGTGGGAGATGACAGCTAAACAACAAAGCCAGAAGAGCCGTAACACTGCATTAGATTCGGAGACTTCAGTATAAATTCATGTTTTGCTTAATATATGTATGGATAAACCTAAAAACAATTACAGGTATATGTGTACACATGTTAGTATACACACATCCAATTTCAAGCTCTGCTAATTTCGAGATCCTAGAAGCAATGACACTCTGTGTAGGGAGGAATAGTGAGCAGGGGCTCAAGAGGCAATCTTGTCTTTACCAGATTCTTAAAAATAAAGCCACTGTAACTAAACCATGCTGGAAATTCATAAATAGGAAAATTAAGATGTGATAAAGGAGAAAGGGTGGTTTATTTAAATAAAGATTGCTGGGGAAATTGCCCGTCAAATGAGGAGGGCAAGGAATACCTACATTTGAACAATTCCGTGAGGGGAGCATTTGAGATCTTGCCTCCCAGCATATGGCATCAGTTTGGCTCAAATAAACTCTTATAAAAATTCTCAAAAGAAAAAAAAAATTCCATGGAGATTAAATATTTAAAGATAAAAATATATAGTAATAACTATTTAGAAGAAAATCTATGAAAATATTTGCATGCCCTTGACATTTGTGGCAGTGTTGTATACATTGGGGGCACTTCTTAAGCAACACAGGAAACTAAAAAGGAAAAAAAAAATGGAAATGAAGAAACATTTGACTACACATACTTAAAATACAACAAAAAAGATAATATGTGAAGTCAGAAAAGAAAGAATAGGCTGAAAAACCTTTGAAGCACAGACCAGATACACGGTTGCTATATATACCACATTAAAAAAAAAAAAAAAAACTCCCATAAATTGATAATCTAAGGACGAATAGTGCAATTGAAAAATAATCCAAAGCTAAATCAGCCATTTTATAGAAGGGGAAATCCGGATGCTCATAGGCACATGAAAAGGAGCTCGACTTCACAATTGTCAGGGAAATGCCAATTAAGGTAACAATGAGCTAATGTGTTTTTCACCCAACAGATGGCAAACAGTTCAAAAGAATGTTACACCCATTGCTAGTTGGGGGGTGAGGGGAGGGCAAGCTAGACGTTGTATAATTTGTGAATAGCAATGGGCACTGGAATTACTGCAACTCTTTGGAAATTAATCTGACCAACTGTTAAAATGAAAAATATATGTATCCTTCTACTCACCAATTCCACTTTTCCTATTCAAATAGTCCTTATAGTCTATAATTGATAAAATCACCTTGAAGAGAAATGTGTATAGAATTATTCTGTGTTTATAAAAACTATGCTTCACAACATGTATCTGGCTATTTTTTATATTATAGTGATATAAGAACACCCTAGGTAATTACAATTTGTTAGAGGTGAGATAACGACATGTTTGAGAAGAGAGAGATGGTTTGGAGACAGATGAGGGAGGAAAAGATTGTGTGACATGAAAAATACTCTAGCATTGTGTAAGAGAAAAAGTAAACTAGAAAATTCTGTTAATATACCAGCAAATGTGTAAAACTAAATATATATGTGGACAAGATTAAAAGGTAGCATAGGAAAATGGGAACATTATCTTAATTGGCTGTAAAAAGGAAAAAATATATATCATTCTTTGGTCCCAAGCCTTATAACACATCGCTCTAAAATGACGTTATCTATAAAACTCAATTTACTAAGTCAACAGCTCTGTGCAATTTCTCATTATATTTGCAAGCAATCAATATTTTTCACATCGAGTCCCTTTCCAAACATACACAACTCATAGTCCCCGTTTTCTCTTTAAAAAAAAAAAAAAGTTTTTCTCTAGGGAAGGAAGAGCGTCAATGTGCACAGGGGAAGGACAGAGGTGGCTGTGGGCATATCTGCAACGTTTATGTTTTGTTTTGGAGGACATGGGGACCTGCAGTAAATAAAGTAAGACATTAGGATTCTCTACAGCTGGCTGAAGAGTATGTGGATGTTTCCTAAAATCTGACAATATTTTTAGATACTCCATAATCTAAAAGGAGGCAGAATGCCCCAAGAAGAAAGAAATCCACATTCTGGCTCTTAGGAGTTTCCTGGCATGAATAATAGCTTCTACGCACTCAACCCAAAGTCATCAGGCCCTGCCATGGACCCTCAGTTTCACATTGGCTTTTTATTACTTCATTATAATAAATGGAGGACAAACAAGGGTCACTAGACAGTTGAGGGAAACCTCCCATTGAAAGCAAGAGAATAAAATGGTTTCCCCCAAAAGAAAAACTCTTAAAATCTTCTAAGTAGTATAATCCTCAGAGATGTGAGAATACATTGCATTCATAAAATTCTATAGAAAAGAATTATACACGTTGGAAGATAAAACCAAGGAAATCTTCCAGAAAGTAAACAGAAAGGGGGAACAGGTAGAAAATACAAGAGAAGAGACTGAGAGACAAAGACCAGTCAAGAAGTTTCATTACCTGAATATTCATATAATGATGGTGAGGATAGAAACAGATACTGTAAGAAAAACAAGAATAAAAACAAATCCATAATTGAAGGACAATAATTTCTCTATTGAAAGCTACATTAACTGCACAGAATAATAGATAGGTAGCTAGATGGTAGGTAGATAGATAGATAGATGATAGATAGATACACATATACATATATCATCACAAACAATAAAGATAAAAATCTCAAGTTTCCAGAGAGATGGAGGGGGAACAGTTTCCTTATAAAAGAAAGACAAGTAAGTATCAGTGTTCTCATCCACACTGAAGCCAAGAAAACAGTAGTGCTCTGCACCCAAAGATTTGAGGAAATGTTATTTTCAACCCAGAATAACCCACTGGCTAGTGTAAGGGATGAGAAAGATATTTTTAAACATTCAATTCTTCCAGAAACTTACCTCTAACACTCTTCCTTAGTAAATTATTTGAGATAGTTTATTTGGGCCAGAAACTAACAAGCAACATACAGAAAACTAAGGGATTCAGGTATTGTGATTTTAACACAGACAACGGGGACAGAAGGGGGTGGAAATCACAGGATGACCAATGTAGACACCAGTACAGATAAGCAGTGTAGCACCGGAGGTCCAAGTGTGTCAGCAGGTGATTGGAGAGTTAGGAGAAGGGAAGGGAACGTTTTAGAACATCCCACTGAATAGAGAGGTTGGAAAAGTTTAAAGATATACAGCCATCTAGTCCCTTGGTGTCTGCTGGGGATTGTTTCCAGGACACCCCCCACCCCTGCAAATACCAAAGTCTTGGCTGTTCTAGTCCCTTATACAAAATGGCGTAGTGTTTACATATAACCTATGCACATCTTCCCGTATACTTTAAATCATCTCTAGGTTACTTATAATACCTAATACAGTGTAAATGCTATGACGAGAAAAAATAGTTTGACATAATATCTGGATCATATACCTGTAATTCAGGTCACCAAGAAAGCTCACCTTAAGGCTTGAAATGCTGAAAGCTTATAAAATTTTAAGTCCCACTTCCTTGCATTTCAACATCAGCATTCTTTTCGCCTTCTCATTTTGTCTATTGGTCATTATGGGTGTTCATGAAATACTGCACCATTATGAAGAAACGGTTCAAAAGTTCATACTGATCACCAACCATCCTGCTGAGGAGCATTGTTTAGCCGAGTGAGTGACGTGAAGGTGAGTGCCTGACTCTGTATGAGCTCCTCTGAGCATCACCAACCATAACATGCATATAGAGCTCTCTGTTCATTTTAAAGGGACCAAGGAGATACAGCACTCTTAACTCTGAGATTCCAATTAAAATGGTGAGAGCCTCCCACTTGTTGCTTTATATCTGGGGATTTCTGCAGGGATCAGGGCGGGAAGAGAAAAATTACTTCTATTTATTCTGCAGACTTCTCATTTGTTGCTTCTGCTGAATTGAATTTGTAAATCATCTAACAGACACTGCTAATTTTTCATATCATGTCGGCTCAGGCTTTGCCTAGTCCCATCCTTTACTTCCCCAAACAACACTGGCTCAGTTCATATTAGGTTGCGGCGAGTGGTAGGAAGTCCAAAAGAGCAGTTTATTTCCCTTTAATTAAGTCTGGGGTGAGCAGTGGCTGGCAGTTCCGGTAGCTCTGACTATCAGGAGCTCAGGTTCCTTCTACCTTGTTCGCCACCGTCCTTAGCAAGTTGTATTCATTTCATGGTGCAAATGGCTGCTCCAGCTCCAGTCATGGAGCCAGGAAGCCATGGCTCCATCCCTCTATGCAAGTCAGCAGCATGAGCAAAGGGGCAAAGAGTCGCATGGCCCTTCCTCTAAGGACTCTCTGGACGTTATGTACACTCTAGTTCTACTCACTTCCCATTGACTAGAACTAATTGGCATGATCACACCTACCTACAAGCAAGACTTGAAATTTTACTCTTTTTTTTTTCTTTTTCTTTTTTTTTGAGCAGCAAGAAATTGGAGGCTTAATACTAAGGAAAAGGAGAAACAGATTTGGGAAAACAACTAGAAGACCCTGCTACCACTGTAATCTTAAACTGACGCTAACTGCTGGTGGGCTGCTATCAAGGGTCTTCGACAGGAGAAGCCGCGCAGAGGGAGCCAGTTTGCGGAGAGCACAGGCGGAGAGGCAGGGAAGGGATGCTGCGGGAGTCAGGGCCAGACGGGAGGGGCTCTTCAGGAGGGGAGTGACTAGATCCCATTTGCTTTGTGGAAGGACCACTCGGGATGCGGCCGCATGAAAGGCACCGAGTGCAAGTAGGGAGGTGAGACAGCAGGGCTACCGCAGCCGCCTAGTGGTATCTACCCGGAAGGGCCAGGTCGCCCCTCCCCCCATCTTATCCCTTTTGAACCTCCATGCGCCCGCTGCGCAGGCCTAACACTGCCTGAGCCAGCAGCGACCACCTTCTGAGTGTGACTACACCCCACCCGTATCCCTCTACTGATTCTGCGGATCCCACACCCACGTGATGGCTGTAAACCCTTCTACACACCCCTCTGTACTTATTCCCTTCCTCGGAAACCTATGCGGGGGCCAACCCCTGTCCCCACCACGCTTTGCCTAGCCCTGGTCTAGGCGAGGGACACTGGCAGTTTGGACCAGTTCAGTCGTGAAAGCTGGGCCTGTTCTGTGTCTGGCATTGTGGGATCCTCCATCTAACCATTTGGTTAAATGCAAGCGTCAAGAAGGTCAGTGCGGATTGCGCAAGGCGGGGCCTAAGGCCGGGGCCGGCAATGCCTGGAGTCCTCTGTTATCTTGCCAGCACTGCGAGTCCAGCCCACCCCCACCCCCCACCTCCGTTGCTGCTCCGGCTCCCGCGGCATAAGCGAAACAAAAGCAAAGCAGCCCATCACGATTCTCGCAACAAGAGGAGTCCGCAAGAGGCAAGGCAGGCCTTCAGCTAGGGGCGCCCAGGTTGCTGCCTCGACGGCCAGGTGAGCGCAGGACCGTCCGTGGGTCACTGGCGTGGGGTAGAGCTCTACACTGGCGAAGCCCGGAGTGCCAGCCGCGCAGCGACACCACAGGCCACCAGAGATGCTGCAGCACGTGGAGCTCGCGGGCGGGGTTGAGGACCGTGTCCAGGCAGCCTCCGCGGGCTCTACCGGCCGGGCATGCCTGGTGCACGGCTCCCGGCCCCACCGCGCTGTAGCGCGGCTACAGAGGTAGTCCAGGCGGCTGGAACCCGAGCCTAGCGTCAGGCGCGACCCTCCACCCAGACGACCTCCAAGAAAGGTTGCTGCAGTTAATCCGTTTTACTGTAGAGAAAAGCGTCTCAGAGACCAGCAGTATCTTGCCCCAGGTCACACAGCTTGTACAGATGAGTAATGGGATTGGGATTCGACTCTGCAGCCTCCAATCCCTGCCCCCCAGGACTGGGAGGAAAGCTGAATTTCAGTATCGGGGCTGTCTTACACGAGCTTGGGGAACCTGGGCAAAGGCTTTTATCCCTCTACCACAGATAAGCAAACTGAGGTCAAAGAAGTTACTAGACATTTCTGACATGTTGTAAACAACAAAAAAGCCACTTTCCTGGGGTCTCCTGTTTATGCATTGTCTTGAAGCACCTGAGATTTACATGTCTTTGCCCCTTCTCCCCACCCCCCAACACTAGCCGGAAGTTCCTGACTTGGCTGTTAGAGACCAGGCACAGTGGTGTCAAGTACCTCCCTCTGAGCCACTGGCAGCATCCGGGTAAATGACTCCCTAAGATCCGACAGTTTGTAAGTGGTTAGGATGACCCAAATCTGCACTGCCCTTCCTTCCCTTCCTCAAACATGCCCAACTTGTGCCCATGTCAGGGCCTTTGCACATGCGCTTCCCTGTATGTAAAGTTCCTTTTCATCCTCCTGTGCTGGCTCCTACCCGGGGCTTAGAGCTCATCTTCCAAGTTCCCTTTCCGAGCCTTTCAGATCATCTTCCTCTCGCTTTGTACTCCCTTCCACACCACACTACCCAGTTTTATTTTCTCTCTGGCCTCTAGCATTCTCTAATATTATATAGTCCACTAATTGTTTGAGCTCACAACCCCCGACAAAATGAATGCTCCCTGAGCAGAGCCTTATTTGTTCTTCATTCTGTCCTCAGCACCTAGCCTGTGCCTGCACTAAATAGGCGCTCAACAAATGTTTGTTCAATGAACAAGTAAACGAATGAACATCAGCTCCCAGCCCTAACACTCAATGATTGGTTTTGTTCATATGCCTTCCCTCCTTTCTCCTATATGTTAGGCCGTCATATCTGGGAGTTTGTATTCATTTCTGAGGGCCGCTGTACCAAGCAGAAATTTATTGTCCCATAAACAGAAATTTACGTTCTGGAGGCTAGACGCCTGAAATCAAGGTGACAGCTGGCCATGCTCCCTCCAAAACCTATAGGGGAGGATCCTTTCTTGTCTTTTCCAGCTTCTGATAGCCCCCGGCTTAAGACGACACCACTCCAGTCTTGACTTTTGTCATCACATGGCCCCTTTGTCCCTGTGGCTCTGTGTCTTCTGATGGCACTGTCCTCTCTGAATCTGTTCTCTTCTAGGACCCCAATCATGGGGTCAGGGTCCACCTGATGACCTCGACTATGTCTAAATTGTGTCTGCAAAGACCCTATTTCCAAATAAGGTCACATGCAGATGTGTGAATTTGCATTCACATTCACTGGGGATTTAGGTCTCTAACATATCTTTGGAGGGGACATAATTCAACCTGTAACAGCGGGAGACTCATGGAACACTGAAAAAAAAGATTTAGGCAAACTAAGCTGGAGGATGGGAAAAAGGACATGAAGGGCTGCTGTAAGTATAGGACAGGTGCACTGGCTGAATGTAAAGAAATAATATTTCTGGGTGAACTCTCCCTGTATCAGAAGGCTTTTAGGGCACAACACTTCGACTTTAATTAAAGGTTTCTACAGGAGTGATTTCTATCCCCGCTTGGCCCTTTTCCAAGCTGTAAACACCCCACTTCCAAACCCTTCACAAAGCACTTGATCTCACTGAATTTGGGTTCCCGAGAATAAGAGAACAGGCACTTCCTATCTGCCAAGGACTGTGCTGAGCCCTGGCCGGCTTCCTCTGTTTTATGTTGACAACTGGCTTTTGAGTTGTCCTAGCCACTGAATTTTACATGAGAAATGATGTTTGGACAGGTTAGGGTGCAGCTTCTTCATGCCAAGACGGGCTTTATAACCAACTCGAACTCCAGAGAAACTTCCAGGCAACCCACAGGGACTCTCTCATCAATTCTATGTGACTCAAGAAGGCAGAACAGTCACGCATGGGTGGAAGTTACAAGGAAAGGCAATAATCTGGGCTCAAGATTTTAGGAAAAAAATCTCTTAGACTTCCGATTCTCCAATACTTAGAATTAACAGTTTTTCCTGACCTGGTTCCTTTTGCCACGAGAGATTTCCAGGCAGTGGGCAGTTTAGATTCTCAGTGTCCTTCCTAAGTCCACCTCACTCTTAGGGGAGACTTTGAACTCTCTGTCGTATTCTTGTTGGTATGAGCTCTTTGTACATAAATGTGTGTTTCTGAAAAGAGGTCCACTAGCTTCTCTGAGCCCTAGGAGATAAGAGGACCAGGGGGCTCCCTTATGAGCAATGCGGTCCAGTATTGCAGCACAGAGTAGGGGAAGACGCTGTTGGTGGTGCTGCATCTCTGGGTGGGCATTCCCTGCCCAGCTCTTGCTATTTCAGTCTTGGGCATTTCTATCCTGCCACTGATCCTGAAGCTGACATTGTTTCCTGAATTCCATTTCTCCGTGTTGAAGATTTGCCCCAGCCCTGCATCTCCTCCCTGCTTCTGGCTGATGTCGGTGCACTCTGACCTCTAGCCTCCAACAGGAAAGTATTGGAAGCCAGCCTTGCTCTTTCCGGAGCTTTGAAATAAACTTTCGGCTGTTATTTCTGGAGAAACGGTGCTTCCCAGTGACTCCGATTCCCTGCTACAATCTGCCCTTTCTAGGGAGCAATTTTATTTTGTAGGGAGCAGCATCTGCGCTACTGATAATGGGGACTGAGCAATATGGTCCCATTCTTTTCCTCTGCGAGGAGTCTGTTCTAAATGCATCTTCCTGCTGGAAGGACCGAAGGGAGCGTGTGAGAGGGTGGGGGTGGGGAGAGGTTCCCATAACCGGTACTGGCGTCCAAGAAGCAGGAAAAACTCTGACATTAGATGAGCTCACACCATGTCCAGACTCTCCCAACCGTTGTCTCCTCTGACCCTCACAATCTTACCTACGTAGCAGATGAGGCTCTGGGCTTCGGGTCTGATCTTCCCCACCTTTAGCAATGAAAACACTGAGACTCAGGTCAGGGGACTTCCTTGCCCAAGGTCCCCGCAGCTAGGATGAGAAGGAGTCGGGGAGGCGGAATTCGAATCCAGGCCTTTTAAGACCATCTCATTCACTGCCATTGTCAAGACAGGAGGAATTTTTGACTGGAAAGCTGACACCTTTTCTCTTTCATTCCTCCACTGCTCAACTTCAAGCTCCACGAGGGCAGGGGGCAAACACGCCCTCCGCTTGGCTGGGCACAAAGCAGGCGCCCACGAATAGTCTGCTGGGCCGACGCCGAAAGCAGAATCAGCTCTGGAGCTCCTGGAGCTTGTGGGCATTCGGACTAGGTGTGGACGTGCTGGGTCGAGCTCTCAGCCCAGGACCCGGGCTTGGTCTCCGGTTTTGCGTAGCGCTGACACCAGGCAGGGACCAGCACAGCCCGAGGGGCCTCGGGCGGCGCCGCTCCTGCGAGCCTCTGCTCAGCACTGCGCGTGCGCGGCCTTGACCTGGGCTCCGCCCCCGAGTAGGGACCTACAGCGGACCTACCGCCGGCGCGGCAGCCGGGCCTGGGGCCACCGGTGCAGACGCCCCTCCGGACCGGAGCGGCGGGTGAGTGGCTGAGCAAGAGGCCCGGGCGCTGGGTTCGCGTGCATGGGGCAGGTGGGGTCTGGGTGCGGAGGGGGGTCGCGGGGAGCGGGGTCCTAAAGAGGCCGTGCCGGCAGGATGGGTGGTGCGGCCCGCGGCTCCGCGTGCCTACCCAGGTCCTGGGCCCGCTTCGTGGCAAGGAGGCGCGTGGAAGGCGGGCTGCAGGCTTGGGGCCGGGTGGGTGCGGGGGAGGGGCGCGGGCGCGGGGCGCGGGCGGCGGGGCAGGGATGCTGGGGGAGGCGGGTGCAGGAGGAGCGCAGACCTTGGGGGCCCGGGTGGCGGTGGGGTGTGGGTCCGGCGTCCCCTGCCTGCCTGCCTTTGTGCCGCCGCGACCGTGCAAGGCTCGCCCCAATGCAGAGGGGCGAGACCCTCGGGGGCAGTGTCCGGGCCGCAGACGCCGCTGTGGAGCCGCAGAGCCGGCCTCCTCTGCCCGCCCCCAGCATTTTAAATGATGCATCTCTTGGGAAAATTTCTACCGGTCGGCTCCAAGCAGGAAGTGTCGTCAGGAGGCCATTTTTAAAGCCTCCTTCGGGCGGGCCTCCGAGGTAGGAGCCGAAGTGTTTTGATTTTCAGTAGTTAGAAGAAACCCCTGGGAGACCACAATGTAACCCCATTGTACCGCGCCTTCCCTTGTAGCACCCACGCTGTTAGATGTGGACTTGCCTCGGATAATGTGTACCATCTATGTGAGTGTGACAACAATAAACTGGAAAACCACATTGGCATTGTCTTTCCTTCGGCGTTTTGGGACATGTGTCCAGGCACGGCTTGTCCACTGAAGACCTGTGCACCTTTTGCTGGGTAGGGGAAGGACAGATGGTGAAGATTTGACTTGTTCCAAATGCTGATACTTCTGGTTGTGGGACCTCCCCCATCCCAGCCTGCCCTTTTATCTTGTTGCCTTAGGGTCATTGGACGGTTTCAGACCAGGGAGGGAGACAACGCAGTGCAAAAGAATGAAAATTTCTTAACTAGAAAAGGAAAGCCAAAGGAGAAAATGAAAGAAAACACAAGTCCCTCATATATGTTGGATATTTCACATATCCCATTAAAAATACCCTGACTTTAAAAAGTGGGATAATGAACAATTGATCAACGTATCATTAAAAAAATAAAAAGCGAACTACTGGGCACTTTATCCTATTTGAAAATAACAGTCTAAACAGCTAAACTGTAATGTTGTGTTAGAACCCTTAAACATTGTCCCTTAAGTTTAGAATTGAAGTCACCAAGAGGACGACAGACCTTGCTCTCCCCGAGCTGGGAGTACTTTCTTATAGAAGAGCAGAGAGTAGGAATGTTGATCTCCTCTGAGTCACACATGCAAAGTTCAACCCATTGTGTGGTGTGTGTACACAATAGGATATACTGCCCAAGGGTTCTGGAAGCCCAGCAAATGGTTGTTTAGACACCAGTGTCTTTAAGCAGAAGCAAGGAGAATGTTCAGCCCTCTAAATTGTATGATATGTTATCTTTAATCTAGGATGTGTTTTTTATTATATTTTATCTTGGGTCTAATATAGCCTTTGAAAAATAACACTTTTGTACCTATCCAGTTATGTTAGGCTGATGACATTCATCGCAAGTGCATTTTGAAAACAGTCAAAGGAGGGCATTATTAGATTTACTGGGCCTCCTCCTGATGTGTTATGCCAAAGTAATACAGGTTCCTTAAAAATCCAGTAATAGCAATTAAAAAACAAAAACTCATCTATTTGCTTTTAAGTAAGGTGATCTGGGCCAGTTTTTGTGTAAGAGGAAGAACAAAAATGTTTCTATTGCCATAAAGTCTGGCCTTTCTTTCTTTGAATCATTCATTGATTCATTGATTCAACCAATATGTATTGAGTGTCTTCTGCAGCCAAGCCCTACTGTTTACTCCTAAACAAGATCCTCGCAGTGAGTTTTTCCCAGTCTTGATTGTTCTCAAGCTACCTGGCATAGACTGCATTTTCTTTGTTCATATGCAAATCAGCCAACTTCAATTTCCAGAATCCATCCTTGGCATGAAAGCGACTAGAGACCATCTAATCCAGACATTCTCATTGTGGGGTGAGGGGAGGGGAGGCATCAGAATCACTTGGGAAGAATTTTAAACCCTATGTGACTTTGCCCCACACCCCTTCTTGAGAAGTACTCTGGGGTTCATCCCCTTAATTTCTAGAAGAAAAGTGCCTGGAGGAGCCTGGTACACAGTCCCAGGGCTTCAACCCAAGTGTCTGGCTTATGTTACAGGGCGCTTCGTGCGGTGCTCGCTGCCCCCAGGGCTCTGAGTAGACGCCTCTGCGGGGCCTGACGTTGAGACTGATGGGACTTGGTGCCTGAGAAGGAAGAGCCCTGTGATTTGCCATGCTTTTGACTCACATCTGCAGCTCGATGGCTCCAGGCTGGAAGTAAGAACAGTGCCCAGCACAGCAGATACTGTTGACTTCCATTCACAGCCTCACAGTGGGTAGCAGAAGGCAAAGAATTTGGATTGGATACCAGCTGACCAACTTGGTGACCTTAGAAAAGCCACACAGCTTCTCCAGATCTGTTATAAGAAGTAAGTAATTGAAGGTGTACCTTGAGCAATGTTGACGTAATGTATGAATCTGCTTCTGTAGGTACCCGTTCCACCTGATTGGGCCAAGGTGCTCCGATTGACAAACACAGCCAGCCACTGAGCATCCTGATCAGACCACTGGGTAGCATTTAACACTCTACTGAAACCACCCACTTCTCTCCACCTCCTGTTACACTCCCTAAAGACAGCAGCCCGGGTCAGGTGGGGTGGAACAGTCCTGCGTGAGACCTCACTGGGCTCACACCACGCCGGGCACTGTTCCAGGAAAATCTGAAGTTCCCAGAACCTACAAAGTGGTGGCTGTCATGACACACTTTACAGAGGGCATCAGTGATGACGTTTCCAAGGTCACATGGCTAAGCAGGGCTAGGACCCAGAGTGCACTTGCCTAATCGCCTCATTACAGTGCAAGGCTGTGGCCTTGTCCTGCCTCCAGGCACCCACGAGTGGGTTAAGCACAGAAGAGATTGCACAGGATGTCGATATTCTTGCCACTCCTGTACGCTCCTCTTCTGCCCTTGTAATGTCAGGTGGTGGTTCTCAGCCTCAGCTGTACGTTAGGATCACAAACGGGGGCGCAGGCATCATTCTTCTTACAGCTCCCCAGGTAATTCTAGTGTACAGTAAGTAGGGTGACCATCCCAGGGACCTCTTTAAAAAATAAGTGTAACATCCTGGGCATATTATCATAAGTTGGCCCCCGAATGCAGCCAAGGTTAAGAATCACTGGTTTTCTGGGAGATACTTCTGCTGTGTTTGACTGCATTTTTTATTTCAGCTCTTAATCCATTTCTTTTATGAAATTTTGATTTTTCTTAAAGGCAAAAAAAAAAAAAAAAAAAGGAAATAACAAAAATTTATCACCATTATAGACCTGAAGTCACTAGGTGTGTTTAATAACTAAATTTTATAATGTTGCTTGTCATAGTACCTTGTTTATTACCTTGAGTTTTTGTTAAGGAACAAATATGCTCTTGTTAGTGTTAACTTTTTCCCCCCCACATATAGAACTCTCCGTTTTAGACTTTCAGAACTCCAGCACGGGTTATATTCTTTCTTTTGAAAGGTTTTCTCTTAAAAGGTTCTGTTTTTAAACTGTATGATAACCTCCTTTGTTTTCTGAAGTCATCTCAGGGGGTGGGCTCTACAGGGTGGAGCATATCCCAAAATAACTCCTCTGTAGACTGAGGGGTGGGGAGCAAGACCCTCCCCTCCAGCCATAGCTCTCCTGCTGCCATAAAACCATAATCTCATCAGGTGCCTTTGTTAGCTAAGAGTTTTCTGCTTCTCTGGAGATTACTTGACTCTTCTGTGTTCCAAGGAGTCTTACAAAAATATGTTGACTGACTTGTTGACAGAACATGTACTGGATGCCAACCATAAGATTAGCTGCTATCTGCATATATACCTTTTCCTCGTGTCAGCCATGTAAATTAGGCATTATTTAGTCCCGTTGTACACATGGGAAAACTCAGGCTCAGAGGTTAACAAGTACAGCATCACACAGCTACTAAGTCAAAAACCTAGGTTTTGAATCTTGTTCTTGGTATCCCAAGGTCATTGCTCTTTCCACTGTTAGACTTTTCACCTGGAAAGCAGAGGCATCAGAAAGCGGGGGCTCTCTTGTCCAGCCCTCTTGCCCCATTCTGGGCCTACCTCCTGTTACACCCCTTGGTTTCAGAAGAAAATCTAGGATCCCAAAGGTGGTACGTTTGTTAGCAACATTTGGAAGTGATTTTTTTGTCATCAATTTGGAATTCAGTCATTTCCAAGTTCAAGGTAGTTTGGGAAAAAGAAACTAATAGTTGATTGATGTGTTTCCTTCTGTGGATGTACCGTTCAGTTCAATTCTGATTCTTTGTAATGGTCTGAAAAAGTTCTTGCTGAATGAGGACAGCTTCTTCCTGAGTGCCATCCTACTGGGGAAATACGAGCAGTTTACACACCTACTGTCGAATTGTTTCCCCCTGATTGGCTATTACCTGTCCACATGCGTCTGGGCACTTTCGGGTAAGATGTTTTAAAAGGGGGGTGACTGGGAGACATTTAGGTGAGCCTTCGCTAAGGCTGAGCACACAACGGGAGCAGGAGCTGTTTGTGTGGCCTGTGCCACGGGGCTGAGTGCTTTGTCTACATTCTCTAGCTTGTTCCTCCTAATGCCTCTAAGTTGGATGATCTCAGAGCCTGTTTCCTTGCCTGACACGGAATAGGAGAAATCACTTGCCCCAGGACCCAGCAGAGAAGGGACAGAATCTGAGTCTGAACTGCAGACCCTCCACCTCCATCCCAGGGTAGAGCAGCAGTAGCCCTGCCCCTGTGACGGGATGTGGCCAGAGCCCCGATGACGGGATTTCTGCAGAGAGCTTCCTAAATTTGCTTCTGTGTCTAGGAAGGATGCAGTCAGTCAGCTAATACTGATTTGGGTGGGCTTCTCTCATGAACAGAAGTACTGTGTGATGTCGTTGGCCAGCCGCTTTTCTTACTCTTCACGTGAACGTCTGACGTGGAGACACGTTCATTTGCTACAGGGTATTTCACCATCTAGCTGGGCTGGGAGAGGAAAAGGTCGTTCAGTAACTAGCTTGCACGTAAACCTGAGGTGTAATTAAGTTGGCCTTAAAGCATCTTCTCCGTGGTCATTGTACGCACCTGCCAGCCAGTAAGGCTAAGGTGGACGGTTTCTCCCCACAGGTCCTTTTTCTTTTAGGCTGTACAACTAAACAAATACAACGCAGATTATAAAATGAGATTCAGTATATGTTCTGGAAAGAGTAACTGCCAGGCAGCTAAGAAGCTTGTGATTTAGCCCCTGGGACTATTTTTGTGATTGGCGTCATTGTGTCTTTTTCCATTAAAAAATGGAAAATGTTTTTAGCAGTTTTCTGATGTGAGTAACTTAGCTCTAAGCACTTATCATCCCATTATCTCATTTAATCCTCACGACAGTGCTGTGAGGTAGGTACTGCCATTGTCTCTGTTTGACAGAGGAGGAATCTGACAGTTTGCTGCAGGTCACACACCTCAAAAGTGATGGGACTCGTATTTAAAGCCCTGTAATCTGACTCGAGAACCTGTAGCTTTAAACACTGTTAAGTACTTATTTCTGTCCTAATTCTGTTGAACACTTGACGTTTACAGTATTTGGAAATCAAAGCTTTCTTTTTAATAAGTATTTATCCTTCATGGTGTTTATAGCTCTCAATTTCACCAAACTGGTTTCTAACAAACCCGTTATTTTTTTCCATATATCCCCGCAATAAATCCTTAAGAAATCAGGGGAATTGTGCTCCAAGTCAAAAGCAAATGCTGCACTTAGGCCTTTTCCCAGGAAAAGACAAGATGGTCTAGAGGAAGCATGTGACACACTGTTCCACATCTCTCTGGCATGTGCCTGTCATCTAGCTGAGGCTGTAGATAATTCTGCATTTAAAAGCTCACTGTATGCTGTTAAAAAAAAACCAAAAAAAAAACAACCAGGCAACTTACTATTAACTGACCATTTTCATTGCATCAGAAGTTACTAAGTATTTTCTGCGTTTTTGAGGACCCTTCTAAGTTATCTAAAGGTTTGTTTCTAGTCCTAGGAGGTTGGGTGCCAGGCATTCTGTAACAGGTGTGGTGAGTCCAGAAGGCAGGTGAACACCAGCAGCGATGTCAGCAGTGACTTACTGAGCGCCCTCTGGGTGTCAGGCACACGCACGGTGCTTTGTCTGCAGTGTTTTACGTAATCCTCGGTCATCAGCCCACTGGCAGTAATGTCAGGAGGACCCAGCTGGTTGGGCCTGAATGTGAACCAGAGGAATGGGGAGGCGGGGGCGCAGGTGTCCCGGCTGTGGCCTCAGGAGTTGTCCACATGTAAGTCCCATCACCAAAGCCACATGAGTTCTTCCATGCCACTTGGTCCATTTACCTCTGGCTTGGGTGTTCCGGCTGAGATCTTACCCCCTTGACAAGCCACACAAGTTACAAAGGCCAAAGAGAACTCTGTGTACTTGTTTTAAAGACACCTGACACCTGGACTAACATAGAAACATTGCATTATTTTGAGAATGTTTCAGAAGTCGAGAAGACACTTTCTAACAGGTGTCATACTTCATGGCCTAGATGTCTGGCCTTCCCCATAAACTGTTTGCTAAGCACAGCCTCACGCTTCGTATTGGCACTGGCTGCTTTGGGTTCTGAACTCAAAATCACTGCTGACATGGTTTTGTGGAAGCACCTCCCAGGGGACTCTGCATTCCCTGGGCTCTCTAGGTGGCTTGGCTAAGTCCCTAGGGACTTGCCTCCATCAGGATGACCTCCACTGCTTGCTAACGTGCATGATCTTACCATCCAGCCTATCTCACATGTTAGGTCTTCAGTTTTAGCAGGAATGGCACCTCCGCGTTTTAAAAGGACTTGGAGAGAAAATGGCAAAACCTCCTTCTGTGATTTTTGAAGAATGTTGGAAGCTGGGAAAGGTACTGGAAGACTGAAAATGTATGAATGGAATCCTGGTTTGGATGATGCTTCAAGTGGAGGAATCTCATTCTGTGATTTTAGAATTTTTTAGGATTAATGTGTAACATGTTACGTTGGAAGAGTTGCTATGCAAATTGTGCCAGGCAGGCAAGTTGCTTTTTCTGTTTCTCTTTTTCTTCCCCTGCCCCCCTGTAACTAGTAGGATTATGAGGCTGGTAGATGAGAGACGTACATACCGACTGGAATGCAAATCTTTGTAGAGAGTTGAGAACTAAGGACTGGGTGAGAGAAGAGAATGCCGATTAACAGGTAGTCTGTCGAGCGGAATTAAGTTGGTTGTAGCTCCAGAGTCAGGATATAAGAAAGAACGTTACAAGGAGGCTGCTTTCAGTTTCATTTAAGGATAAAGTCTTGACGATGAGAACTATGTAATGAAAAAATTAGCTGCCGAGGGAGGAAAGTTTTATTTACGGCAACATTAGAGCATCGATTGGTGAATATGTTCTAAAGGATTTAAATGTCGCTAGAACTTTCAAACAGTTATTTCCAATACTGGGTTTCATCAGACTTGCACGGCAGGTATGCTTTTATAAACCACACGTGTCCCTTCCCCTTCCCCTTCCCACCCAGATTTAGACTCACTGACTTTGGAGTAAAGCCCAGCACTGGCTGTTTTAGCTGTGAGTCTGGGGCTCCTCCAGACCTGGGAACCACTGGACCAGGTCCCCTTGACCACCCCTTTTCAACCCCTGTAGGCTTTGGGCGTGTGGGTTTCTTAGGTTCCGGTTGCAGCCCTGGCTTTCTCCATTTTAAGAGGATGAAAATGCTTAGGTGAACATGCTGCCGATCGTAGCATTCTTAGATGATAAAAAGTCTGTGATTTCAGGGATCAGCTGTGTCAGACTGGGCGTCGGGGTCACCTAGTTGAGCAGGCAAGCCAGTGGGCAGCTTGCTTGAAGGCACTCGATCAGTAGCAGAAGTTCTGGGTGTCACTGTCTGTGTCACTGTCTCCCTTCACCAAAGCCACTGCACAAATCTGGGAAGGAGTCATCAGCTCCTAGTGAGTCCTCTGAAAGTCCTACCTGTTGTATACACCAGGGGTGCAGTGGAAAATGGAGGTCCTCGTCTTTGCCCATGAGTCTCTTTTCGCCAGTTTGAGGCATTCGTGCGTCCTGTCCTATTCACGGTCCCCTTGCATAGGTAGGTGTGTGAACATTGAGCCAATCGATGGGGCCTTGCAACTCCACCCCCCCCCGCCCCCCCAGGCCTCTGCCCACTTGATGTCTGAGGATTATACACATTGCAGGTAGAGCAAGTCTGATTGAGCCCTCAGATGTCCCCAGTCTTGACTGCATACTTTGGAAGGAGGTAACTATCTTGTGCAAAAGCAACATAGGGAAAAGACAACACTGCCAAAGAAAAGAAAGCTTGGTGTCAAATATAGTATGTTCTTATGATGCTTTCCGAAAATGTTTTTAAAGGACAAGTTCCATGCTAGACCTGAGCATGCAGTCACTGTTTCTCTTGACCTTGCAGAGGGACCTTCTGGTCCAGCAGATGGGCCTTTCGGGCTTGGGTGTGGCTCCTGGCCTGGTGGCCGTGCGCCAGGAGGGGCCTGTGGATTGTCCCCTGCAGCGCTGCCCACCCCTGAGCAAGTGCTTACGAGTGCCCCTTGACATTCAGAGAAGCACTCGGAAACTTCCCAAGTGTTCTCTCCTGCTCCTTAGCATTGGTCATCATGCTAGCACCATGGGGGAGTTGGAGACACGGCCTTAATTCTAGTAGCCAAATGAAAGCATTGAAACTCAAAAGGTTGAAGTGGTTTTTTTAAGGTCATAAAAGACAGGTTTTTAACAGATTCCCAAACCACAACAGTTTTTGCAGCTCCTAATTCTGTGTACTCTGGGGGAAAAAAGTGCATTTAAAGATAACCATGTTTATATAAAAAGTAGTCACTGTTCCACATAGTGTGGTCCTTGCTCTAGAAACGTGCGTGTCTCTCCTGCGGAATCAAAGCCACCTTCTTGTCCCCCCGGGCCTCCCTGCCACCCTCATTGCACCCTCACAGACGTGTCCTCATAGCCGCTGGAAGCTGGTGCTGGACATGATTCACAGATGTGTCACATCGCTGCTCTGGTCTGTGCCCTGGTTCTCGCTCGTAGAGGCAAGGCCATATCCGTGCTACCGTCCTTAGAGCCTCCCTTGACCAGTCCCCGCCCTCTGACTATCTCCTTGTGTTTCCTGCCCTCCGCTCCTTGCTCCTTACCCCCGTCTAAGCCTCCTTGCTGTTCCTCCTGTGCTCCACACGCACTTCCCACAGATCTTTGCTTTCTCTTGGCGTGAAACCCCTTCTCCCAAACAGCCACAGAGCGCACCTCTGGCTGCCCTGCGGTCTCTGCTTGAATGTCTGCTTCTCACAGGCTCTCCGGATGTCCCTGCCTCCAGCCCCGAGCCCCACAACTTCACCTACTCACTCCCTCTGCCCCTTGTCTTCTTTTATGGTATTTTGTTCCCAATTACTGTCTGACAAATCAATATATAACCTGCTGCCCCCCATACCCTCATGAGGGTATGGACTGATTTGCTTTTGGTCACTGCCCTAAGCACTTAGGACAGTGCCTGGCACATGATGGATACCAAGCTGTTGGAGGAAAGAGCATGTGTCTATCTGGTACTGTCCGTGTTGGCGTACCTCTTGTGAAAGCAAATGGAGCATGTGGGATCCATGCTGGTAATCGGCTCTACTGTAGAAACAAATGGGTGCTGGAGCCAAAGCCCAGGCCACAATGCTTGGTGACTTGTGTGTTTCACAACTGAAGTGACAACCTCCTGTACTGTGAGGGAGGCTAGTCAGAAATTACACCTGCGAAATTGCTAGGTGCACTCAGTGAGGCTTAAAAATAACTGTCACTGATCAAAGGCCCTTCTGAGTGACAGCGGTGAGTCCCTTGCGCCCGGTATGTTCACGTTTACAGTCGGTCTAAAGTGGTGACTTTTAGGGGGCTGAGTTTGAAAGTATTTTCAGTTTAGGCTTGTCATTCGCCAGCTGTTGTATTGTGTGTTTCAACATGTGTCTAAAAGTACTATATGTTGACATTTAGCATAACTCCCCAAGGTCATTGACATAAAGGGTAAGTTTGGAAATAGCTTAGCTAACCCTTACGTTCATGTATTCATCATGCTTTGTGATTTCTCTTTTTCCCCTTAGTGTTGCCTGGAACATCAGAGAATTGGAAGCCGTCACATCTGGGGACCATGCACGGACTGTGGTTGTATATAAAAAAAGATAATTGAGTATGCTCCCAGGAGGTACCCACGTCTCTGCCAATCACAGGGCACATTGAGGGATGCCTCCGAAGGATTTTCTCATGTGAAGTCTCTGGCTTTCAGTGGACTCTGTTTAGAAATGCAAATAAAGAAGATGAAGGACACTGGGCAGCAGTTGTTCACTCCACAAGTGAATGGACATAATTCCCTGACCATGTCGCCCAGACAACCGAATGCTGATAATCGAGCGCCTCGGCCAGATAGGCAAGACGCTCAGACTCTTCTGTGTCAAGGCTCAGAGGCAGAGCCT
Organism: Rhinolophus sinicus; assembly: GCF_057876585.1. Classification (NCBI taxonomy): domain Eukaryota; kingdom Metazoa; phylum Chordata; class Mammalia; order Chiroptera; family Rhinolophidae; genus Rhinolophus; species Rhinolophus sinicus. The sequence goes on from NC_142501.1 coordinate 209,816,109, forward strand.
TCCGTATTGACCACCACTGCATGTGTCAAGTGCAAAAGTGTGCATAAAATCCCTCTTCAGGACTTGAGAAAGGGCACCGGGCAAGGCCCAAAAGAAGATGGGTACGAATGCTTCCAGTGCAGCCTTGGTGTGGCTTCTCCTCACTTTCATTTGGGGGACAGTAATCCCAGCGCTACTCATGTAGGAAATAAAATGGAAACCATCTCAAGTCCTGGCAATCACAAATTCAAGGTAAGGAACTTTAAACCAGGCAAATACTATTGTGACAAGTGTCGCTTCTCCACCAAGGACCCTCTGCAGTACAGGAAGCACACACTTCAGCATGAAGAGATTAAGTTCATTTGTTCTCACTGCAGCTACATTTCCTACACCAAAGGGGAGTTTCAGAGGCACTTGGTGAAACACACGGGCATATTCCCTTACCAGTGTGAGTACTGTGACTACGGTGCCATCAGAAACGATTACATTGTCAAACACAGGAGGAGAGTACACGAGAGGGCTGGTGGCAAACGGCCGCCCAAAACTGTTGCCAAGCTGGAGCCCAAGAGAACCAGCACGTCAAAAACCACGGAGCTGTTAAAAGCCTCCGATTCCAGCTCTGCTTTTCAGAGTAAGTTGTCAGATCAGCTTTCAAGATTCTCCCTCCATACAAGTAAAGACAAAACTCACAATGTCAGGTCGTTACCTGAATCAAAGGAACACCAAAAAGATGTGGTGTGTGTTCCAAATAAAATGCCGCTATTGGAGCCAAATGAAGTCACTGTGTTCGAGGACAAAAGCGTGGAGGTGGAAGTGTTGTCTCCGGCCAGAGAGCCCGTTCAGCCCGGAATGCCCCTAACCGTTGTGGCGCCGGCAGAACTGGTGGTCCCTGCAAACTGTTTAGCCCAGTTGATAGATGTGAAAGTTGTCAATGGAACGCAGCAGCTTGTTCTGAAACTGTTTCCTCTGGAAGAAAATAATAGCCTTGAAGCTGGTGGGGGTGATGGAGGGCATTCTGAACGGATGGCTAAAGAGAAGAGATTGAATGAGCAAGAAAAAATAGTTTCTGCAGAGCAAACAAAGTCCCTAACGATCGGAAGGAATGTTGCACAATTTAGTGGTGTTGATAATCTTCAATCATCAGTTCAGAAACAACTTAAAAATGTGAAGTGGATGAGGTCTTATGACTTTTTCATGTCAAATTCTAGTGTGCACAGCTATAGAGAGTCCTTTCTCAACTCTGAGCGAGTTGAGTATTTGCAGAAAAAAAGCCACATGTATCCACATAGAACTAGTCTTCCTCCTGTTGCCTTAAAACGTCCTTCCCCATCATCTGTAGACAAGAACAGTGTCTTATGGGGTCTTGGCTCTGCATCAAATCCTTTTCCATATAAAGCTGCTGTTTCTTTTACTGAAGATGGAAGAAATTTACACAGTGATCCACAGAGGTTACTTCCTCTTGCTGCATCCCCTGCAACCATTTCCTTCTTGGGAGAAAAGGGCTTATTGCCCATAAGAAAAAGTAACTTGGAATCTAGACGTGAGATCAGTATTCCTGTGACAATGGTTCCATCTACTAGGAAGGTGAAAGACAGCCAGACAGAGGAGTACAAGGCAGTTTCAACTATAGGCCAACGTAGAAGTGAGTATTTACATATAAACATAACGGGAGAAGACAGAATCAGATCTCAACAGCCTGGGGATAAACCTTTGGAATTAAAGAATTCTGAAAGGACCAGTGACTCTTTCGAGGGCCCGGTCATCTCCTCCGTATTTTCTCTGAGCTCTGGATCTGAAGACGTCCCTGAGGGCGTGAAGTGGAATAGTTCAACATCCAAAATAAAGTCAATTGAACTCTTGCGCAGAAAGATAGCTCAGTTAATTGAATCCTGTGGCAAGCCTTCATCTTTGGCTGCAAATAACACACATCGCCGCTCTGTGGGGCAGGCAGCAAAGGTACCTGAGAAAGCCGCCCCTGAAAGTGTTCGAGAAATTAATGTGTCATTCACTGGCACTGGCTACCCCCCGGGGACTGTCCCCAAACCTCGGGATGTGGGCAGTATTTGTGCACAGCTCACCCACAGTAAGCACATGTATCCACAGTTTGCAGGAGGCCGCAGTGGGAAAACTGAAAGCCGGGGAACCAGGAAGGCTCATGTTGCTACTCCAGTGTTGATCCCCAAGGGGGCAGTCTTGAGGGTCCTTAATTCCTCCAAGGATGCCCACGTGATAGAGGCTACGTGTGGTGCACCTGTCAGCATCCCTTGCAGTGAGACCCAGTTGATAAAACCCATTCCATTCTGCCCAGCGAAACAGATAAACTCAGACTTACAGTCTCTGACAAGTGAAAATGGGGCAGTAGACATGTCCCGTACCCTTGACACAACTCTTCGGCCTAAACCAAGAAAAGGGAGTGTGGTTTGTAGCACCACCGCTAAAAAAGCTGGCCCCCTGCATGGTCTGCAGGGAAGCAGTGAACTGAGCAAGCAGGGAAAACTGCTTCCCAGAAGTCTTTCTATAAGTAAAAATAAAAGCAAACAAGTGCACCCATCCAAGAAGAAAAGCAAGATTCAGGCTGATGCCAGCCACTTTCTCAAGGACCCTTCGATCTTTCAGGTTGCAAGGCAGCTGCGGCTGATAGCAGCCAAACCAGACCAGCTGATTAAATGCCCCCGTCGCAACCAGCCTGTCATAGTGTTGAACCATCCAGATGTTGACTCACCAGAAGTGACCAATGTGATGAAGGTAATAAACAAGTACAAAGGCAACGTCTTGAAAGTTGTCTTATCAGAGAGGACCAGGTGTCAGTTAGGCATCAGGCGGCATCACATCCGGCTGACCTACCGGAACCTGGAGGAAGCCAACCAAATAAAAAGACAGATGATGTTGAAAATGAAACTTAAAAAAGTTCATAAAAACAACTACCAGGTGGTGGGTGCCTTGCCTGATGATGCACAATGTATATTCAAGTGCTGGTTTTGTGGACGGCTGTACGAAGACCAGGAAGAATGGATGAGTCACGGCCAACGACATTTGATAGAAGCAACTAGAGATTGGGATGTTCTTTCTTCCAGGGGCAAATGAGCCACAAATGGGTGTTGGAAGCAAAGTGTTTTTCTTGTAGTTTATTCTGGTTTGGGTTGGGGTTTTTCCCTGCCCTCCCTGACTCACTAGGAGAAATACAGATTGTAGGAACGGGGGAAGGACCCTTAGTTCTTCAGACCCCTTGTGGGCATGATGGGGACCAGGAACCCGGCGTGACCTGAGATACGTGACTGGAACTTGGAAGGTGTCTGAAGCCCCTGGAACAATACACACAGATTTAAGTCCATGCATTTTTCTGCAGAGAAGTGAAACGTGCCACCGATTTTCAGTGGGATCTGGGACTTTTCTTTGTTTGGCACCCCTTTTTCTCAGTAGATACCAATCTTTTGTAATCCATGCAGACAAAAGGCTATTGAAGAATCAAACCCGTGCTTTGGTGTGCACACCACTTTTTTTGGCGTTGACGCGCCTCCTGAATATTTGGTATATAATGAAAATTATATTTTCTAGTGTTACCTTAAATTTGGTTATAGAAAAGAGGTCATTCTTTTAAATCCCTGACCTCTCCTCTCCCCAATAATACTCATAAGTGTTCTTTATAGCACAGAGAGCTGTGCTTATTTGGGAGCTGTTTTAAAGAATGATTCCAAGGGTTTGCCTGGATGTCTTACTTCAACAGCAGGTGGTAGAAAAGAAAGAAAACATTTTCAAACTACTACGTTCTCTTTAAATATCTTAATTTATGACAGCTGGGGAGGGAATGTGTCTCTTTGCAAAATCAAAAAAGAAATGGTCACAAAGGGAAAATAATCTAAAATTAAGTCTCCTGTTTGCCCTCACCACTTCCACAAAGCAACCAATTAAAAATGCGAATGAACAGGCTTCTTACAACGTAGGTAAACTTGGGAAGATAATTCAAGGTCAGATTGTAAAGACAGTTGTGGCTTTAATGTGACCGAGTTTTCATTTGGGAACTCAGCCGTAGACCACGGGTGAAGGCCGCACACCTTTCCTCCGTCACTTACAGATCGCAGACACGGCTCTCCCAGGTCACAACCCACTCCCCCTTTGCCATTCTTCTGAACAGGCCCTCCCGGGGAATAAGGTAGCTTCCCCACTCACGTCCTATCCCTTTCCTTTTGTGCCTTTCAGGCCTCTTAAGGTTTTCCCTCGTGAAAACCTAAAAACGGGCAGGCGTCAACAAAATGGAAATCCCCCCCATCTCTGTTGAGGTTATAGACACACCATTCCTGGGTTTCATCGACAGTAACAGTTTCATCTGCTGCTAGTGTATCTTAGCCGCAGGCAGGCTCTGCCTCACTGTCCCTAGGACGCAACTCCAAGAACTCCCCTCTCTACCCACAGACGTCGGGACAAGGGCTAATCTCTCCAGCACCTGCGTGTGCATAAGTAAAAAGCCCGTCCTCTGCACTGCATGGCTGTTTAGGCAGGTCGTCAGCTTGGCAAATACAGCTCAGACTGGATTTTAGTCCTCACTTGCCCACTGCACTGGGCACCGAGCATCATGCAGAACATGAATGGCTCAGCCACCAGGCAGGTCCAGCGCTTGTGTCTGCCTCCCGGTGGGGACTGCTCCTTCCTTAAGGAATGTGTGGGGGTAGTGAATGAAACTAGGGGCTGTTACACTGAAAAAGACCAGGGAGATTTCTGTTGCTTTGGGTAGTCAGAGACTTTTTTTTTTTTTTTCTCCACTTGGGAAAGTGTTAGACTGTCTTCTGATAGGTGGGATTACAATTCTTCGTAGTTGGTTCTCAGTTACAGGTAATCAACATTTCTTATATATAATTTAGTACATGATGGTTACGCTGATTGGTTAACTTTTATTGAAATTTGGATTTTTATATGTGTATATGTGTGTACACATATAAATATTTTTTACCTTATGAAAACTGCAGTAGCTAATTTTCTGATTTCCTATTTTGTAATGAAGTTAAGTGCGCTGGAAAAATATAAAATGTTTTTTATTCTAGAAAATTTATTTTGAAAGTACCTTTTTATAATGTTCTGATCTCACTATTAGATAATAAAAGCACAGTAAGTGATGGGTCTGATTTGTATGAACAAACATACAAACCAACCCCTGTGGATCATTTCGTTACAGTATTTCATCCCCATGCATTTCTGGTTGGTGCTTTTTGGGGAGTGGAGCTTGTGGACTTCTCGACTGCAGAGGAGAATATTCTGAAGGTTTATCTATCCCTGCGTGGATTTGTACCTCCGGCGTGAAAGGAGCCTCCTGAGATATTCAGAGGAGGAGAACAGACTGATTTTTTGTTTGTTTTTTCCCCTCTATACCTCACTACTTAGTAGCATCTTTCCTGAAAGGTTTGGCATGGCCTTTCAAGAAAGATGACCATGAATCAGGTCAGAGTGTTAAGTGTCAGCATGAAATGTGTACACTTTGCAGCATCAACTGTTTTTCAAGTGTTACCTAACCTCAGCTTATGTACTTGTACAGAGCTAACTTGTGAGCAGAATACGTAGCTAAGCTTCGGGGGATTTTCAGAACTACAGTGCTTGTTAAGGAATTAAGAGGGCGCCTGGAGTCGTAAAAAATGAGAGCAAAAATTGGCTATCTTCCTTCCCTATGTAAAGAACTTTAGGAAATAGCTTGTTGACATGTAGGTAAGTGTCATGAGATGAGTATGTCATTTCTAACAAAATTGAGAAGGTAGCAGGACTGTGTTGGATGTTTGTATACTTCATCTTGGTTTTGAAGGACCTCCACTCACGAAATTTTATTAATAGTACTAGTAAAATCATTTTAGACTTTTTAAAGATTTTCTTTGGGGGATCAGAAATGAGATGATCTTGTTATATTTATGATATGACAGTGAAAACTTAAAAAGAAACAACTCTTAAGTATACGCTAATAGATTATATTTTACTCACAATTACATTTTACAGATAAGAGCCCCAAACAATTTCGTGAGCCCCTGTTATGGGTCAAGAAGTGCTGTCTGTTGAACTAAACTGAACACAATGTGTTAACCCTCAAAAGCTCCCGCTTTCTCTAGGACACACGATAGAAGCCATCCCAGAAAATGAAGGCGTGATGCTGCTCAGCCTTTGGATTAATTTTTGAATCTGTCAGTCAACGTGAGCAAAACATGAAACACCGCATAACATGTTTTAAGCATTATAAGTCCTGCGTTAACAGTTTGTGTGTCTGCTGCTTTGTTTTTGAAACATGTCTGTAGCTAGATACAGAAGTTGGAGTAAATTTTGTTAAAGCAACTACAATCTTCTCTGCCTTTCATTTCAAACGTTAAGCATCCTGTCTTGTATGAACCACATAAAGCGAAAGAGCATCATGCGACCCAGCACGGGTGCTTAGCATTCCACCAGGGTGTATTCTGACTTAGACGCACTGCTCTTTAACCTGCACACCCTGAAATAAGGCCAGGCGACATTTTTGGTTTGCATTGGCTGAAATCCACAGAGGTGCTGGTTTGGGCAGCAGTGTTCGTTTTTCATACATGGTCAGTAGCCTCCTCAGGGGCACATAACCTGCCCTCCGCACGTAGCCTCTCAGCCGAGATGGGGGCCTGGATGGGAGAGTGCCCGAGAGATTGAGCCTCCGGGCCCACGTGACTAGCTGCACTGTTGATGGCATCTATCCAAATGTAATTGGTCCCACACATATTTGGGAGGGAGTGGGGATATTTGGAGGGGGCACAATTCCTTCACGTCATTCTCAGCACCCACGTTGTCAAAGAGGGAAAAGAGAATTGGACTAGAGATGGATCTTGGCAGACCCTGAGGGAAACGGGAGATGCGAGTTGCTGGAATTGAGCAGTTTGGCTGGTGATCTGAGTTGCAATGACTCATATCCTCATCCCACAGGTCGAATCTAGTAAGTTGTCACCTTTGGTCATTTAGAGGAGAGAGCAAATAAGGCGAGAGCAGATTTGTCGTAGGCACGGACTCCCAGGGGTGGCTACAGCATGAATAGAAGAAGAGACTAGGGAGAAACTGTCCTCAAGATGCATCAAGTTAGGAAGTGGCAGTGACTAACCCACATTTTATTAGTAAGAAAACTTAAGCTCAGAACGATTAATAATACCCGATTAACTGGGTTTACATGCAGATGAGTGAAAATAGGAGAGTGTTGAGGCAGAAAGCACCGTGATAGCCCCTCATGTATGAGGCTCTTTGCAACACGTAGCGCCTCTGGCTACCACAGGTCACACTCAGCATGAATTGTCTTCTTAAGGTTCCCACTCAGACGAGCTGGGATGGGATACCGTGCTAAGGAATTTGGACTTACTCTAAAGCAGATAGTGTCAGCTTATATGTAACCTTCACTTTTCCAGTAGCCACGTTTAAAAGAGTGAAAAGAGCAGGTGAAATTAAATATATGTGACGCAATACATCTAAAATGTTAAACATTTTCAATCAAGTTTACTGAAATCTTTTGTGTATACACTTATTAAACTTTTAAAAAATAAAGTTCAGAAATCAAGTGTGTATTTTAAAGTTATAGCATGTTTCCATTTTAATGCTAAATTATTTACTATGGGATGTACTCCTTCCAAAACAAGATGTGTTTAATGGAAAGATTTCAGACTGCTGCAGTTTTTTTATTTAAATTAAAATTTTAGTTCTCCAGTCACCCTGGCCACATTTCAAGTGTTCATTACCTATGTGTGCCTGGTGGCTGCCATATTGAGCAGCCCGGGACGAGGGGAAAACTGGATTGTTGTAAATATACGCTTACTGGGTGGGAAGCACTAGATTTTACTTCTGTATCTCTGAAACTAGGGTAGGCTAGGTCTCACTCTTGTTTAGGGGATACCAGTGCTGTGCCAGATTCTGTATTAGTGCCCAGCAGTTCTATTTGTAGGCCTATACCTTAGAAAAATGGTTGCATATGTGACCTTTTGAGGATATTTTGCAACTGGAGTTGGTCAGCCAAACAAGTGTTTATTTCTCGTTCACACTGCATGTCCCCAGTCTGACGGGGGTGGGGGAGTGTCTCATCTTGTAGCTGTACCAACCTAACCAGTTGGGTTCCTGCATCATGGTAACAGGGAAAGAAAGCAGAGGATCCTATATAACAGGTGGGCTTCCACTCGCAACCCAATGCCCAGAAGAGGTCACAGCCCCCCAAAGGGGCTCTGCAGTCCCCTCTTTGCAGAAGAAAAGCATATTGACCCCTAATGATCTCTAACACACGGGGTCAGAGGGTCCCTGCTGGAAGAGTACAAATGGCAGTCACCTGTGTGGAAAGCAACTTGCCAGTCTGATGGTTGTGAAATGGTGACAGTCGGCGAAGAGCTGGTGAAGATAGGAAAAACAGGAACTTCAACATACGTTTGGCAATATCTCAACTTGAAGAAGCAATGTTCCCGTTTTCACTTTGCTGATTCCTAGTGAGATAGTATACTTTTGCAAGTGTTTATCGGACTTGTTCATTTGCGGTGTATGGCCTGCTGGTATTTCATCCATTTTACTATTGAGCTACGTATTTATTGTAAACTTTTTAAAGAAAATCCAGGTATATGTAAAAATCCATAAAGAAAAAAGATTTTCCCTTTAGGTTTGGTGCTTCTTGTGCTTTATTTTAGAAATGCTTCTCTACCTTTCTTCAGGTTCACTATTCCATATAATAGTGGACAGTGTAGTAAAATACAGGCTGTCAGAGGCTTTGTAAAAATCTTTTGCAAAAGATCTGGGCCCAAACTTTTTTATATGAAAAATACCTAAAACATATTTGATTGATACCCTCGCAAAAGTCAGTCCCAGGTGAGTTACTCAGTTGTCCTAACACCCATTTTTAGAGAGTCTCTGCTTTTCTCCCTGGTTCCAGGTTCCATATTTGTGTGGATCTAAGGCCGGGTGCTGCGGCATTATGCTGTGTATTGCGATTCTTCAAAGTTAATTCTAATAAGACAGTTAACCATTGACGGAGGCATCTGCAAAGTGGGGAGACTTGCCCTAGCGGATATTACAAAGCTACAGTAACGGTCTTGGCTCTTCCAGATGCATGTTAAAGTCGGCTTGTCAATCCCTGTTGAGATTTTGATTGGAAGAGCGTTGCACTTACAGATGCACTTGAAGAAAACTGGCATCGAGGATAATATGTTACTACCATTTAGTCTGGTAATTGGTTTGAAAATGTCATAGAAATAAAGTGCTGGACCCATGTTTTATAATTTATTCCCCCAATTTGGGAGAAAAGATCTCATTCACAGTAACAATAAAAACTATAGGTTGCATAATCAATTAACACCATGAAGAAGGAAAAAAGTATTTTAGACCATCATTATCACTTAGAGAGTGGTCAAATAAGAGAGGTCAGCAAAATTGCCAAGTGCAAATTCAATATTTTTAAAAAATCAGTTGAATTCCTACATATCAGCAATGGAAATAGCTCTGAGAACAATGCTCCTGTCACTTCTATTTAACAGTTTAATAAAAGTCCTAATTAATGAAATATGACATTAAAAATAAACACAGGCATCCTTGTATTTTCTATGTAAGCAAAAGCTTAGCGCTTAAGAGAAATCAATATTGGAAGAGACAAATGGTTTCTTAATTTCACCATTTTGTTAAAGCATAATTTCTGTCATAGATTTTTGGAAAATACATTTGATCAGCTTAAGGCAATTCCCTTCCATCTATAAGTTGCTTAGATTTTTTTCATAACTACATTTATTAAATTTATATAATATTTGAGTTACTTTGAAAACAACCTAATGGAGTGTATTACTTGAATAAATTTTTCTCATGTTAAATCTTCCTTATATTCTTGAGCTAAACCTTACTTTGCCATGATCTCTTCATATGTATATACTGCTGTGTTTATAGATCTAATATTAGAATCTTTATGTAAGTGACATTGGTCTGTAATTTCCTCTTTTAGTACCACCCTTAAACCATTTTATTATCAAGACATACTCCTCTCATAGAATGGGTTGGGTCACTTTTCTCTGTTTCTTCATTTGATGCCGATTGTTTCAGAGAACAGAACTCAGCTGGTCCTTGAAATGTTAAGCCATCTCACTAGTAAAAAGATGTTGGACTTGAATTTTTAGCAAAGGAAAAACGTGGATGGGGGAGGGCAAGCTGAACCATGTCAAATACCAATATGATTTCTACGATTATCCTTTTTCAGGTTTTTTCTTTAAGTCAGTTGTGCTACTCTATTCTGTTCAATTCCATATCTCTAGAAAAATATAAACAACAGTCATGTCCTTTTGATGTTCACATGAAAGGAGGATGATGCATCTGACATTACTCTGTGGGACACAAATCCATACGCGACTGTGTACATCCACATCCCCATCCTTGGAATGGGTCAGTAAAGGTGATAAATTACTTGAGTAGGTGTGCACTAATAAGTTTCGAAAAGATTTCATTCAGTTCATGCATGTAGCCCATAAGACCTCTAAAAGCAGTTTTCCTCATCTCCATCATGCTTGAAGACACGCCTCTATGTGGATAAAGGACCGGGTTAGAAAGCAGTGGTGCTCGTCAGAGAATGTTACAGAGAACTGTCATGGCTGTTGCTATTATGTCATATCTTCAGATGTTTCTCAGGGCACTGGTCATTTTCATAGCCCCAGTGCCCAATATTATCTGGACTCAACCCACTGGCAGTACTGTGGTATGCCTAATCTGGACTGGACTGGGGGTACGCTCACCTTTGGGGGACCTAGGGTCCCAGATCAAAGCACATGATACAAAGAGTGGTCTGATAGAACACTTATCCCATACTAGTCAGAACACTGATAGCAAAACTCAAATTTGCAATGGTTTAAATTCAGCAAAGATTTACGTGTCCTCACGTGAGGTCCACTGCAGGCGGGGCAGCATGTGTGTGTCAGCAGAGTACAAAACAGAGAAGAGAGGGGTGGAGAAGACAGGGCTAGCTCTTGATGGCCTGAGCTAGGAGGTGACACATGCCGTGTCCCCAACTGTCTATTGGCTGGAATTAGTTCAACATTTTCAACTGCAAGGGAGATTAGGAAATGTAGGGAGACACATGGAATATTTGGTGATCCCCAACTTGCCAAAATAACTGTACAACTATGAGCAAGTGCCTCGACCCCTCTGTGCCTCAGCACATGGAGGATAAGCCTCAACTCCATAGCATCGGCCTCACCTGATATTTCATAAGAACTCCACAACCCTTGTCCTACTGCTAAGGTCCTGAGTCAGAATCCACAAATCTCTGGTGACTTGTATGCGACAGTTTGAGAAGCGCTGGCCCAGAGCACTGCTTCTTCGTCAGGCCTTCACCTGGTTAATCCCTTCACCTGGCTCATTCTTTGTTTCCTTTCTCGAGAACACCTGCTCTGATCCTCTCATCCACCCCACCTCCATCTCCACATGAGGGCTCAGAGGTTGCCATGGCACCGCTCTTACTCTTAGAAAAGGAAAGGGAAGAAAAAATCCTCCTGGTCCAGTGGGGAAGGCGGCCCACTGTCTGTTATCAGAGAAAACAGCACTGTGCGGAGCTGCGGGCTATAATTAATGGTAACACGAACCAGGGGTAGAGGGGAGGGTGGGTCAGGCAGGAAGAGAGATAGTGGAGAACTGAAGGCGAGTGTGCCTAGGGCAGGACAAGCTGGGCCCCGAGTCAAAAAGAAAACTCCTGTTTGAAAGACGTGAGCCAACCTATGTGGCAGGCCAGTTGCTGGAGAGCTTATTCAGGTCTCATGTATGGAAAGCTGAACGAACAGCTGCTTGTGGCAGCAATTGTTTTCTGGCCCGTTTACAAGACAGCTGGGATGGAGGGCAAGACTTCTCAGGGCCTCGAGCATGAAGAGCTTGTGACTTCAGCTCCAAAGTTTGAGAAGCACTGGTTTACTGGGCAACATGTCATAAAAGACCTGAAGAAAACACAGACTCTGGTTCAGGATTTCTGAGGAGGCTGGCGCCACTGCCCCAGGGACCACCCTTTGAAATCTTTAAATTCTTTCATAAAAACAGGTCGAACAATAGCTGTTGGGTAAAGTCACCCAGAGCCTTGCTATTCCCACATTCTTACATATTTCTATGCCGGACATCGGACATCGCAAGCAGCTGGATGCTTCACTTTGCAATTTACCCTTTGGAGCTCAGTATGTCCAACCGCAAACTTCTCCATCTTGCCTCAAAAGCTAAAGAGCAAATGGTGAATCAGCCAGCTCTCTGGCCTCTCACAACTGTGACAAGGCGGGTCCGAGGGTAGCTGTACCCCGTGCTCCCCAATCCGTCCCCTCCAATGTCACCCTTGCAGACTGCAGTCCTTGAGGCTCCTTGTACGTTCTCTGAATCATGGACGTATATCACCTAGGGGTTTGGAATAAGAATTTGTAAGAACCTGGAAATGGCCATTGCGAGGATGGGCCCCTGGAGGTCGCTACGCTGCTCTCATGGCCATGAAATAAGCACCGTAAGTGCTTCTGAGCCAAGTAGGTGGCACTAAAGTCCCCGTGTCCTGCCCCACGCTCCAGCCAGAATCTGTTGTTGCAGTTATTGTTGTTCTTAATTTGTCTCGATACTTTTTGGAGGAACAGAAGCAATTCGACCCTTCGGAAGACTCCTAATCTAGCCTTTATTCTGTTTGAGAAATCAGAAACCCGGCAAACCATTTCCTCCAGCCTTTATTATTCACACCGTTTATTATACAAACCCCTGTCTTTTAAAGGGTTGTGTACTGTATGTAAAGAGAAAAGAAAATTCTTTCCAGTCTTTATTCATTTTGGTGGAAACTTCACTAAGAAATTCATAAAGAGAAATTATGATTTAGAATTCAGATTTCTCAAAAGAAGATCACTGTCAGTGGCCATATGTGCTGGTAATTCACACAAATGTTCTCTGAAACGGGAAGGTATCTGCATGTTCAAATACAATTAGAATTGAGATTTGTAAGAGCTAAAAATAAGTTTAGCCATAATGTTTTAATGGAACATTTATTTTAAGAGCAAAATACACTTTTAACCTGTGAAATGTGGGGGTTGGCCTAGATCGTAATAATGCTATTTATTATTACTATTAGCAGGTAGAGATGGAAGAGACATTATTTCAGTACATCTAAACCACATCCTCAAATGGGCTCCCTGTTGCCTACTACCTTCTAGAAGAAAGAGAACTGCACCAGGAGCCAGAAAACCCAGACCATTCAAAACAGCAGAAGCAGGAACTGCGTTTGGGGCAGTGGGTCTCTGGTTGGCTTCATACCGCTTAGACGAAACCTGCAGGAAAGCTCAGTCCCACAGGAATTACAGCTGTCTTTTCAGAGTAAAGTTCTGGCCTGTCAATTTGGCTAAGAAAGGGTATAAACAGGAGTGTCCATCCACATGTGACTGGTCACGCAGAAAAGATTTGCCTGTTTTGAAGGGGGCTTTAACCAAAGCTCAGACACCTTTCCCATAGTTTTTGCCTTGGTCACATTTTGCCAAGAGAATGGCTGCGTGTACCCAGGGCAAGGTAAGGTCAGAGAGCATCACAGAATGCCTACTTCCTAAGTACTTGTCAACCTATCAAATCAAAACAGCCACTCACTTGTGACCAGCGAATAAGCTCTCTGACAAACCAACTACAATTGGATGAAAATCTGCACTCTTACACCCTTGCTAAGCCCAAAGCCTTGATCTTGTACCTTATTTTGTTCCCAGCCACCAGAATTTGTGTCTCAAAGTCCCTGGCCCATGGATCAGGATATTAGTATTACTAATCGGCCTTCTTAAAACCCTTTGATCCACTCTCAACTTTGGAGTCGACAAAGAGACAACAGAGAAGTCAGACGGCACAGATGGCATTAAACATGTCAACTAGATTGGAGAATGTAGCTCATATGTGTGGTCACAGTGGGCCTTTGGTAGGTCACGTTCACATGGAGACCTGACGCCCAGTCACTGACCCTACTGGATGAATACAGGACCAGTCTGTCCCCGTAAGTTCCCCACAAGAGGAAGCAGGAGAGAGCACACGTCCTGCGGGAATCTAGAAGAGAGCAAGCATGAAGGTGGTGAGCACGCACACTCAGTTCACTATTCCGAACACAAGAGGACTCCTCTGTCAACAGGGAAGGTCATGGGGAAGAGGGCTGGGGGTGTCCTCATGCACTGCTGGGGAATGGAGCAGAAAAATCCCTTCTATAGGTGAAAAGGTGAGAAATGAGGGGGGCAACAGGCTATCCATCATAGGGGTGACAGGCTATCCATCATAGGGGAGACACATAAAATCTGAGAAGGATACTATTGGGGACATTTTAGAACCAGTCTTTCCAGTTACTAGGCAGGCAAAAGGTGTTAGTTTCCCTTGGGTGCCAGCCCTCTGCCAGAGGTTACATATGCCCCACGTAATTTTCTCCTCCCAACAGCTCTATAGAAAATATTCACCTTTACTAGCTGGGTGATCCTGGGAAGATTACTTCACCTGCCTGAGTAATGATTTCTTCATCTATAAAAGGGATAAGTAGACATTCAAACTTATTTCCAAACCCCCTGCTTTTCTCATGACAAAAACCAAGCAGCTTTCATAGGTCTGATTCAGAAAACAAGCTCAAAGCCTTTTACAATGGCCATTCTAATTCCAACTCAGTGACTCTTAGATGTTGTAATTACCTGGGAACTGTGTGTGGACCATCCATTCACTGAGGGTTATGGTGGGGGGTGAGGCTGGCAGGAACGCAATTTTTAACATTCCCCTAGACTCTATTTTCTTGCAGAAAGCTTTGAAGTCCTTGGTTGGACCCAGTAAACCGGGCTGTAATAAAAGATGTTGATTCAATTTTCACAATCCATTACTCCAAGGCTGGTGAACAATGGAAAAATGAGCTGCTTTTGTTGGAAGGAAAAGAGACTCTCTGCCAAGTTATTTCTACTCATTCGTATTTATTAGCTCTGTCTCTTCCAATATGTCACCTGTTGAGCCTGGCAGGATAGAAACAAGACAGGTATAATAGCTCTAAATGATGTGTATTAGGAAAAATAAATGAAAAATAACAAGCGGAAGGATCGGAGGAGATAAATATGGTTGCTGTCCAGTCTCACGCTCCCTGTCAGAGGATGAAGAGAAAGATGACAGTTCTGTTCAACTTAATCCAAGGATTGTGAGGAACTGGAGATGCAAAGATGAAAACACCACCTTGGCCCTCAAGGAGTACAGACAAGGTGAGTCTGATGGTCCAGCACGTAACAGCGATGCCAGACATGGCTCAGGTAACTCAGAAGCAACCTCTCCCTGACCCCCCGTCTTAGAGAGACTTCTGAAAGAGATGCTATCTGAGCTGAGTCAAAGGTTAAGGAGTGACTCGTGCAAAGGGATTGGAAAAAAATCAGTGATAAGAGAATTCTAGGCAGAGGAAATGATGTCTAACACCTCCCAGATCTTACTGCCTTCAGCGCTGTGCTGCATGCTTTACACAAAATCTCTTTGAACCCTGTGATACTGTGAACTATAGTAAGAAATATATATTTGGTCTTTGTCCATTTCTGGCAGAGCTCTTAAAACTCTTAGGAATTTCCTAAGTGATGAGAGTGTCTTTTGTTATGTTAATGGGTGACTTTGGGACCTTATCTAAGGATGGGGGCTGGTTGCCAGTGGAACCAACCACTGATTAGAGGGTTGGAATTTTCAGTTCCATCCGACCTCCCTTCAGGAAGAGAGAGAGGCTGGAGATTGAGTTCAATTGCCAATGGCCAATTAACTAACCAATCACGCCTAGGTGATAAAGCCTCCATTAAACCCCAGGACGACTGGGTTCAGAGAGCTTCTGGATTTGTAAATACTTGTAGGTGCTAGGAGAGGTTCACCTGCAGGGGGCACGGAAGCTCCTTGCCCTTCCCCCGTACTTTGCCCCCTGCATCTCTTCCATCTGGCTGTTCCTGAGTTACATCCTTTTATAATAAACCAGTGATCTAGTAAATAACATGTTTCTCTGAGTTCTGTGAGCTGCTCTAGAAAATGAATCAAACCTAAAGAGGGGATTGTTGGAACCTCTAATCTAGTCAGTAGCAGGTGACAGGCATCTGGCAGGAAGGGGGCAGTTTTGTAGGACCAAGCCCGTAACCTGTGCAATCTGACGTTATGGCTGCGTAGGTAGTGTAAAATTTCAGTAGAGTTGTAGGACAGCCAGCTGGTGTGCAGAGAACTATTGTTGGTGTAGAAACAACATCCCTCTCCCATAGACACACGTGGGAATTGGATCCAGAACTTTTAAATTCTCATGGCAACATGAGCATGAAACAGCTACTGTTGGCCTCCCTGTATTTCAAATGAGACAACTGAGGCTAGAGAAGTAGCTTGCCCAAGGGGTGGGTGGTACACACCAGAACAAGGATTCAAGCCGGTCAGTATCACTCCAAAGCCTAATTTTTAATAGAGACAAGCCATACTGCCTTTGCAACGTGATAAGCAAAGGCACAGAGGTGAGTTACAGTGGATTGTCTACAGGTAACTACAAAGAAGGCTGTTTCTGGACAGTAATGTGGGAAGCAAAAATAGCTAACTATTACTTGGAAGAGTTTATGTACCACGTGAAGAGGTTGGGTGTTATCCTGGGGTTACAGGATCTCAAAGAGTTTTCAACAGAAATGTCATGGTTAGATGTGTTTTAAATAAATCCACCTCCGTTGGTCCCACCACAGTAATACAAAATAAGACCACAGACAAAAAGCCTAGTTAGGAAACTCTTACGGTGACCCAGAGAGAAGGTGGTGGGTAGTGGGAGCTGAGATGGAGAACAGTGGGACAATTGGAGAAATACGGAGAGAGAAGACTAACAGGACCATTTGAGCTAATGGACATATGGATTATGGAGCAGGAGTCAAGATGACTCCAGGTCTTTAGCTGGAATAACTGGGTAGGTGTTAGTGTCTCCCACTGGAACAAGGACACAAGGAGAACTGTTTGGGAGGGTGAGTCAACACGTCGGGTCTTTATGGCTTGAGACCGTGAGTCTGGTCTAATGCAGCAGATTCTACATTGCAGAAGCTATTTCCCATTTTTCTGTAAGCTAGTGTGAATTGGTTTTGAAATGCCTCATGGTTATATCTGTCACAGCTCAACCAAAGTCAAATAATCTTTCCCCCAATCTCTGAGCTCAAATCTCATGTTAGCTCACGCTTGGACTCTTTCTTCATGGTGGTGATAATGGTCCAACTCTGGGTTGTACAGTCCGGGTCATCATCACAGCTGAAGAGGCCCCTTATCTTTTAAAAACCATGTCAACAAGTGGAAAGGAACTTGAAGCAGCCCTCACTTGGATCACATGTCTGCCCCCAGAAAATCACGGTGCGGAAGGGAGGAGGTACTTTGAACAGTGACTGCGGATTATTTGTCCCTCCCACCCCACCACCCCTACCCGGTGGGAAGAAGTAGGGTCAGGGAAACTCTGAAAGCAAAAGTAATGTCAGTAAAAGAGGCTTGTATGATGGACAGGTCAACGCAGCAAAAATCCACTCCACGGGAAAATATCGATCCTAGGGGTGATGTGACCGTGAAATGTGGAAGGACAGGTCAAGGTCGGAGGTAAACACTGGGAAGTCATCAGCACATGGAGTTAAAACTCAAGGAGAGTGCAGATATTAAGATGATTGTCAAGGAAAGGATGAAAGAACTCAGGGAACATCACCCTGGAGGACAGGAAAAGAAAAAAGCAAACTGGAGATAAAACAGGAGAAGAAATCAATCATATGCCAAGGAATGTGTGAATATTGTCCCACTTAATATTCACTACAGCACTATAATGAAGGTCGAAGGTTTGTTGTTGCTTTTTTTCCCCATTGTAACGGAGGAGGAATTTAAATCTGGGCTCTTTGTTTTGTCCCTGGCAGAACACAAAGCTGACAAGTTATGGAGCTGGGTTTAGTTGCTTTGGTTGTGAGGCTCCAAACTCTGTCCTGCTAGAAAGAGTCCTGAGACTCCCCACCAAGGACCAGAGGACCGGGGGTGTTCCCAGACGGCTTTTCCTCACATCTGGGAAAACTCCATTTTTCAACCCCCACTTTCTTCTTGGCAGTAAATAACATCTTTGTTCAAAAAAAAACCAAAATCAAATTAAAAACAGTTCTGACCACTCTTGCTTCAGAAGAATGTATGTTTATACACTCACAATCTGTCCTTGATTAAGTGGGTCTGTTACAGACTTGAGAAAACTTAGAGAACATGAGAGCTAATAAGATCATTAGAAATCATCCTGTAAGTGAGCCGGTGATGGATTTTCGTGGAATCATAAACACTTGAAATTGAATACAAAATTATGTTTGGGCATAGCAGGCTTCTCTTCTGGGGAGAGGATCCGTACTTTCTTACACAATGGGGGTGAAATAGCATCTTCAGTACATGGTACTGGGAAAACTGGCTATCCACACGCAAAATAATTAAACTGGACCACTAAAAGTAACCCCACACACAAAAAGTAACTCAAAATGGATTAAAGACGTCAACACAAGACCTGGAACCCCTAGAGGAAAACAGAGCAGGAAAGCTCCTTGACACTGGCAATCAGTTTTTGGATATGACACCAAAAGCGCAGGCAAAACAAAATAAAAGCAAAAATAAACAATGGGACTGCATCAAACTAAAAGTGTC
The DNA here is from genome assembly GCF_057876585.1 of Rhinolophus sinicus. Lineage (NCBI taxonomy): Eukaryota > Metazoa > Chordata > Mammalia > Chiroptera > Rhinolophidae > Rhinolophus > Rhinolophus sinicus. Next base: position 209,834,685 of record NC_142501.1, read on the forward strand.
AATACAGCAAAGGAAATCATGAACAAAATTAAAGGGAACTTACAGAATTGGAGAAAATATTTGCAAACCATATATCTGACAAAGGTTAATATTCAAAATATATTAGGAACTCATACAACTCTATGGCAAACCCTCCAAACAATCCTATTTTAAAAATGGGCCAAGGACCTGAATAGGTATGCCAAAGAAGACATACAATGAACAACAGGTATGTGACAAGGTATTCAGCATCACTAATCATCAGGAAATGCAAACCAATACCACATAAGATGCTACCTCACCCCTGTCAGGATGGCTATTAACAAACAGACAGGAAATAACAAGTGTTGTCCAGGCTGTGGAGGAAACTGAACCCTTGTCTGCTGTTGGCGGGATTGTTAATTGGTGCAGCTATAACTGTTGTGTTATTTTAAGGGACTTTCCTTCGGGGAACTGAATCCATGCTATTTCCTACACTTACACACCAGATGGTGGTGTTGAGTGAATCAAAAGGAAAATCCTAGGCTATGGAGTTGTATAGGATAAAGGCCTTCAACTAATTCTAAATTGCTCTCAACCCCTCAGAGCTTCTTGGAGGCACAGGAGTCCCCACTGACGTGCAGGGGATACATTGCAAGTCCCCCAGGGGATGCCTGAAACCGCAGATAGTCCCAGACCTATATGTACTAGGTTCTTTCCCTGTACATAAATACACTTTACGGCTTCTCTGTGGTGTATCTGAATTGCCAGCATCACCACTCTTGCATTTTGGGGCCATTATTAAGTAAAATAAGGGTGACTTGAACACCAGGACTGCAATATATGAGGACGAGGACAGTAGGTCTGGTAACCGAGATGGCTACTAAGTGTCTAATGGCGGGAGCATATACAGTGTGGACACACCGGACAAAGGGATGGTTCATGTCCCAGCTGGGACGGAGCATATGGTGCGAGATTTCATCATGCTACTCAGGTTGGCACACTTAATTCATGAAATTCATCAATCGTTTCTGGAATTTTCTATAGTATTTTCGGACCGTGGTTGACCACAGCTAACACAAATCATGGAAAGTGAAACCGTGGGAAGGGGAGATGACTGTATTTTGTAAGCTGCCAACAGTTGTAAGTGGTAATGCTATTCTGATAGTAATCCTATGCGCTGGGGGATGTGGATTAACTTCACAGTAGTGAGGAGGAAACTCACCCAGGGCCAGCGCCACTGGAGAAAGCTGTGGGTCTACAAGTGGCTGGCCCAGGACTAGGACCCACGTCTTCTGGCTTCTAGTTCAGTGTCCATAACATTCACTGACATGAACTGAAGGAATATTAAATATATATTTTTTTTCTTTCAATTTTCCTGTCAGATAAGAAGTCCTTGCTTGTTGGCCCTCATTCCTGCCCAGCCACTCCCACCCCAACTCTGTTACCTGCTGTGTGTTGCTATAGTATCTCAAAGTACCTGATATAAAGGCAGTTTGAGGACGGCGGGTGGACTCGCAGAAGGAACAAGCCAAGCAAAACCAAAGACAAGTGCAGGGATGCTAGTTATTTTCAAGAGTTACTTTTGAGAGCCTGAGGGCTCCTTTTATGAAATGTATTCTATTGTATCTATTGACATTTAAGCTATTTTCTTTTGCATTTTTAAATTGTTGTTCTCAGAGTCATAATATCCATTCTTTACTTTTCACACTCTAGAGTTGATACTGTACCACTTCACAAAATATGTAAAAATCTTGTAAATATGTCCATATATCCCCCACCATCCTTTTTCTATGATTATCATTATATATCACATTAACATACACTATAAACCCCATAAGACAATGGCATAATTTTTGCTTTAACAGTCCTATGTGTTTTTTAAAAACTAAGGAAACAGTGTCTTTAATATTTGCCTAAATATTTACCATTGCTCATGATGTTCTTCCTTCCTTGTTAAAGATTCAATTTCCTTTCTGGTGTTATTTCTCAACCTGAAGAATTTACTTTAGCATTTCTTGTACTGTGGTAGTGTGGGAATGCTGACAACAAATTCTCTTAATCTCCTTTTATCTGAAAATGTCTTTATTTTTGTTTTTCATCCTTGGGCAATTTTGCTCAATATGATATTCTAGGTTGACAGTTGTTTCTTGCAGTATTTTTAGATGTTGTTCCCTTGCCTTTTGGCCTCTATAGCTTCTGATAAGTCGGTGATAATTTGAATCATTGTTCCCTATATATATTGTTTTTCTCTGTGTGCTTACAAAATTCTTTACTTTTGAGGTTCAGTAGCCTAGCTAAGGCTCACGGTGAGCTCATCACTGAGGAGCAAGTGTAATTTCGAAACCAAAACCAACCAGGGGGCTCCTCAGATTTACTAAGATATGAAAGGAGCACTTCTACTCAGAATTGGCCAAGGAGGTCTCTGCTTCACACTCAGCAATGGTCAGCAGAGAGGCCCAGAGAAGTGGAACCCTTGTTACCATGTACCGGCAAATAGCAAGTCCATCTGACACAGCCTGAAAATTAGCTATTTTCCCCCATGGCACTTGTCCTCTAGGACATCAGAAACATGCTTCCCAGAAAAATGTCACCAGGCACAACCAGTAAAGGGTTAAGTCTGGAAAGGCACAAGCATAGCCCCTACCCCAACCCAGAATACACACTAGATTAATGTTTTTCCCTCACAGGATACACTGAAGTCCAAGCAGCGTGTCACCTTGGTGACTGGAACAGTTACAGAATTCTGCTCCATGTTTCCAGATGGGACCCTTGCTGCCCTGAGCAGGAAGTGCTGCTGCTGACATAATGAGTCCTTATCTTCAGCCTGTCTGGGTCAGCCATGTGGCTGGCGGTGACAAAACAAGAAAATTAAGGGACATCTAGTTCTCTCCTTCTTGCATTCCACCTGCACTTCCTGTGCCCTGTTCTGCAGGCACACGCTGACCTTTGCAGTCTGAGAGCATTTATCAACTCAGCAAAGATGTACATCCAACCCAGGTGGCCCATCCTTCAACGGGACGGAGATCTGACACGTGGACTAGGATGACCTCTGCCCCCAAACATATTTTTGGGCAGAGTAACCAACAGCAATGGAAAAGGGACCCACAGATCAAGGCAGGCCATCACTTGAAGGTGCCACCACATGAGACACTGAACCCATACCAACAAAGTCATGGGCGATGTCACGGCAGTGAGAAGTTCACGCTGTGTAACCTGAGTGACGCAGGCCGCACTACGGAAGCTCTGACACGTGAGGTACATCTCATTCTACATCCTGAAACAATCCATTCTCACCTCTTTTTTGTGAGAAAAGAATGACTGTTAAGAAGGTGAATCATCCTTTGATACATGAAGCTAATTATTGTTCATTTTTGGCAACCCAAGGTTTACCAGAAGGCATTGCAGAAGACAGGAAATGGGCATAAGGCTGAGTGGCACTTAGGGACTGTGTAAAGAAACCCCTCGCAGGAGAGGGAGCCCCTTGCTTCAGTAGGCACTGGACCTGCCTCTGTTCTGCCAGCAGGGAACCCAGCACGTTGGGCATCCTTCTGGGAAGATGGGCTGCCTCCTGCTGCAGCCCCACCTGGCCCACATGTTTTCATACAGAGCACCTCACCTCAGTCGCACAGGGAAAGGATGCTTCTGAGGAGGAAGGTAGCTACAAACAACGGCGCAGACTGTGTTGGTGGGTCAACGATTGGACTGTCCCTCAGGACAGTCCATGTGAGATGCACTGTGCATGCTTCTTCAGCGGGTCCTCTGTGGGCTTGAGCCCCATCACCTCACAGGTGACCAGCTCCGTAATACCCAATGCAGGGGCTGCTCCCACCACCCCATCTCTGGTCCACCACTCTCAAATAAAGCACCAAACAAAACAGTCAAAAGAATTGCTGAAGATGGTCACATTTCAGTCCTCAGGCTCTTGAATGTGTCTTGTTATGTGGCAAAGGGGCACGAAGGCACAGATGGAACTGAGGCTGTCCGTCAGCGGACCTTAAATTAAGGGGATTAACCTGGATTGTGCACATGGGTGCATTATAATCACAAGGGTGACTCAAGTGACAAAGTAGAAGGATTCAGAAGTGGAGGTGAGTGTCAGAGATTTGAAAACATCCTTGAAGACGGAGCAGTTCTGACTATGAAGATCAAAGACAGGGCCCTAGACGAGGCATGCAGGAAGCTTCTGGAAGTGGATGATGCACGGAAACAGAATGTCATTTAGGACACCAGGAAGGAATAAAACCTGCAAACACCTTATTTTATCCAAGTGACACCCCTTTCAAACTCTGTTCTCCAAAACTGAAAAATAGATTTTGATTTAAGCCAAAACTCGATGGTTATTTGTTACAGCAGCATCGGGCAATAAAGTACCTGTCCAAATATCTCACTTCAGACTTTACATTCAGGGGAGTCCATGCTAACTCACTGAGGTTTATTTTATAGATCAAAAATAGGATTAATAGATATTCTTTCCATGGCAGCACTGATAAAGAAGATAGTCATAAAAATAATCATAAAAATAGCAACGTATCTTCTTAGCATCCCAACCTATAGTTTTGAAAGGATATTAAGTATTCGTTTAATTTAAACTTCAAATGTAGAAGCATAAGTGCCTTCAAAGACTTCAATTACTAAAACTGACCCAAGAAAAAAATAGATATCAGTATACAGATTTCCTGTGAAAGGAACTAAATATATATTTGGAACCTTCCCATGAAGTATTCTCTGGGCCTGGATAAGTTCCTTCCTGGATTCTGCCATCAGTACAGAAGAAATATCCTAATCCTACACAGATATTTCCTTTGAAAGGAAAAAGCCTGAAATTTTTTCCAAAGACCGCACTCCTCCAACTACCAAGAAGATGGACGAAGATGCTGGTTGCAGTCTCAATTTCTCCAGCAAGTTCTTCCTGAGAACCAGCTCTCCCCTTTTCTCCCTTCCCCTGGGACAGCCATCCTAAGGGCCTCTGAATCCCCTTTCCCAAAACATCAGTGGGTACAAAGCGCAGGGGCTAAGATGTGCAAAGCAGAACCAGCAGCTGGGTGCACGTCACAGGAGGAGGGGTGCTGGCTCACGCGTGTCCCCACTGCCCTGGCAGGCCCGGACTGACACCGAGACCATGGCACTGACCCTCAGCACCCAGCTCTGAGTCCTTGGACTGGAGAACACGGAGCCCTCCCTTCCCAGAGCACAAAAGGGCTGGCGTGGCTCGAGCTCAGCACCACCCCCACACTTTCCAGAACAACATGTTTCAGTTGGTTCCAAAGACATCGAAAGAGAAAGGCAAATGCTTTCTGTGCTCCCTGCCTTCCTCCCAGCTGGATGAATTTCCAAGACACAGCACCTTCGAGTGACCATCCTGAGAAACTGCGAGAGCTGATTTAAATCTGCTGCTCACAAGGTGAGCTGTGACTAGGGGAGTGCGTGTTCTGCTCAGTGGTCCGGGGGGAAAGAAACAGCATCAGAGACACAGCCCCGTGGGTCTGCAGGTCGTGTAAGAAACACTGACGACACCTGCTCCCTGCCTATTTGGAGGCTATGAAGTTGAAATAGGAAAACTCATTTCTTAGTGGTCCCTTGACCTTGGCTGCCCAGTGAGCAGGGGTCCACGTGAGGATTGGGGTCATGTATCAGCCCTGCTAGTACACTGGAGGCGTCCCGACCAGGCAGCTGTTTTCTGCCCATGAAAGACGTTTTGCTTTCAGGTCCCTGCATGTACAATCACTTCCCCTAGTCTGGATGGAATTGTTGGTAGCGGGTGGGTCGTGGGAAGGGAAGACAGTGCCTGTGAGGGGTGGGCTCAGGCCTGCCACCGGGCTGCTGAGGAGTGTGTGACTCCAGGCCATGGGCTCGTCCTGCACACGGGGCAGCATGAAGGAATGCAATCATTAATGAAACCCGAGCAAGCCTCTCGGGACAGAGCCGCTCTTTGCACACTGGGCAGTGACTGTCAGAGTGTCCCAGGATGCTCCATCAGCCACGTGGCTGCAAGGACTCACCTGGCTTTTATGAGATTCAACCTGTGTTACCAGCAGTTGCAAAATAAAGAGGACATTTTAGCCCATATTACAGGAGTACCTTTTATATTTACCATGGTGTATCTGATCCTGTGGAGAATGCCAGTATTATATATTTTATATTATGTTATATATTATATAAGACCCAGTCTTATATTATAGTAAAATAAGACCGGTGTTATATTAATTTTTGCTCTAAAAGATGCATTAGAGTTGATGGTCCGGCTACGTCTTATTTTCGGGAAACACGGTATGCAGAGTCATTGCCTGCAGTGGCCAGAATCCCAGCCAGAAGTACCCTCTCAGGGCCCTCACTCTATTCGCTGAATGCAGGCTGTGTGGGAGAACTCAGATCCTCTGTGGTAGGGACGCCTCCAGTGTGCCAGGCTCCGTGAGGGGCTGTACTGAGTCAACCTGGGAGGAACCCTGAGTCTGATCTGAAGTCACCAGCCCTGGAGCGCAGGACGGTGACACTGTTTTAATAACCTCTTAAGTTTCCATTGTCTGTCTAATTACCAGGAAAAACAGAGTTGTAAGGAAAAGGGACAGAATGTTTTCATTTCAATTATTCAAACACCCCCTCTCAGGGACCCGGCAAGTACAGGGTGGAAAGGTACATACTTCCAGGCTTTTGGACCTGGGATTTCTTCCATGGTCCTTGCCATGTGGTTCAAACACCTATGGACCAGTCTTCTCAGAGAGAAGGACCAGTGGAAAAGGGAAAGCACAGATCAGAGCCTGTCACCTGAAAATTCTACCCCTTTAAGTTACTAAACTTAGTGACATGAAGACGAACATTGGAAGGAGGACCCCAGGCAATGTGATGAAGGCCAGAGATCTGAGCATCCAGGGGTGCCAGCCTTGGCGGGAAGACCGGAGTGGCCCAGGACCCCTGTACACACTTCCATGGACTCGACATCCTGTGCACGTCAGGCAATAAATTGGAGTTAAATCTTGTTCACTTCTTCAGTAGATAAGAACCCTCACCTGGGCCATCTCAAATACTCCAGTTCTGACACATAAACAAGAGAACCAGGCAAAAACAAACGTGCTCGGCTGTAACATAAGGGGCGTGGCAGGGTGAGGATCCCACAAAACCCATAGACACCTCTGGAAAGTCAAAGCCAAACAGCCTTGCCTTCACCTTGGTCCGTCAGTACAGTGTCTACGCCACCGTCACGTGGCTGAAGTGAGGGCAGCAGGATGAGGGTTTTAAACAGGCCTCGCTCTTGCTTTTGAGTCAGTCCTGGGAGTTTCAAAAGGAGGTCGTACCTCGCAAGTCAGACTTCATTAGAATTCAAGACACTAAACAAAGATAAAAGTCAGAGATTGGAATATAAACCTTTCCCTCCACAGAAATAACGTAAGTTGATCAAATTCAAGAGAGAAGTGAACCGTTCTTAGAAGCTCAGGAAACGAAAAGGATAATTTATGAAACTCAAATGTAATAAGAACAATTTTAAATCACATTCTCTCTTAAATGATAGGAATATGAAGAACTGTGTATGATTAGAAATGCATAACTGACATATTCAAGCATTCACACAGGAATAGGAACCTTAAACATCAGCAATTATTCCACGGGGATGTAGGAAAGAGCTAAGTTTTCCAAGAAATATTCTGTGGGAGAAATCTACATACATCAATCAGATTGAATTTTAGATAATACAACAGTGTTATATTCTTGGATGGCAAAGAATGATATTTGGAAAGAAACACCACCCATAGAATCCAACAAAAGCAAGTTAATTTCCAGTAATCAGAACTGTAAGGTCTCTGCCTCTCAGTAAATGTTTTCCAGAATCAGAGCTAGGAACAGGGATTAGGAGTTTATAAGGAATCTCTTCTTAGGACAGGGGGAAAAGAGACCCTTTCTCATGTCTTTTGAAGATGGATGTTGGGGACCTCAGCTATGGAATTAGAAGAGCCTTGCCGCAGCAGTTCTGATATCTTTTGTACCGACAGGAAAATCAGGAGTCCTGGCATTGTTCTGCAGTGGGCAGGCCTTTCTCTCGAGCCTAGGGTGGTCTGTGACATCTTCTATGCCCCTTGTTTCAACACAACACAACAGTGAGAACAGTTTAGTTGCGACTGAAATTTGAGAATCACAAGAATGAAGACAAACCTTCCCTACTCTCCTTGGCAAGTCTTGAGTTCTCTCTCTGGATGTAGCTCTTCTCAGGCTAACTCTGAGCCACTTTCCATTCTACCTGTGTGGATCATGTCCAGGGACCATACATCCTAAGTCACGTAAGAATGAGTGCTCTGGAGGGAACAGACACGCCCCGTGCCAGGACCGCCAGGACCATTTTCTTCCTTCAAATGTAGCTCGTAACCGTGGTTTGGAGAGATCTTTGTTGGGATGTCTTTGTTGAGTGACACAGTGAAGACAACACACCAAGAACGCTCAAGGCACACTCCCCTTTTTGTGCTGCCATTGCTAGCGGGGACAAGCCTATCAACAAAGAGGACTTTGGAACCAGGAGGAGAGACCACCCGCTGTGAAAGGGAAGAATCTTGCCCATCAGACATCGCTTCACTCACACCCGTCCTTAGGAGGCGGGCAGCTAGAGACAGGAAGTGGGTCTTCCACACGTTTGCGTCTGACAGGACCTGTGGAGAGCCACTGCCCAGAGGCCTTCCCTCCCCGCCCAAACCTCTCCCTTATCCACCACAACCATCAACCACTATGAGGAAGCAAAAGGATACAGAATACCTGACTGGATTAGACTGGTCACTCACACCTGGGCAGTGAGGGTTGCGGTGACCTTCATTCCACCTTGGTCTCATTATACCATTATAATGTTATATTATATATATGCCCGGAAGATCACTAATATCATTATAACAGACTGAATTGTGAGAAGAAACATGCGCAGTCTGAAAAGATGAGATAATAGTCTCCTGTCAATCATAAGTGCCAAACAAGGGGCCCCACACCCAGAGAGGAGTAGCCCATTCTAGAAGAGAAGGAAATAAAACTACCAGGTCGTTGCCAGTCATGTTTGGCCCATATTTAGTCCAGGAACAGGAACCTTCTTATCTTAAAAAACGTCTTGTCTTGCTTTGTACCTTGTACCTGCAGGCTTGTGTTTGCCGTAGGCCTGGAGAAGCCGCCTGGAATATAGAAACCATCTTATCCTGTCTTGCTTTGTACTTTGTTTGTCTCCTCAGGGCTTGTGATCAGTGGGCCTGGGCTGTCAGGACGGAGGTCTGGGGGCCAGGGTGTGGAGCTGGAGGGCTTGGTCATGACCTGAAACCCTAGGCTGCTAGAAACAATGCAGTGAAAACCCCTTGAAGTATTGAAGGGGAAACAACCCCGTTTACCCCCTCCTACAAAACCCCAAACCCCTTTTTGCTCAGGGAGGTTATGGTCTTTTATAGCCCGATCTCCTGCAGCTCAAACATGCCAAATAAATTCCAATAGACCAATTTTGGTCTCCCGTGACTCATTCCTCCAGCCGTGCCTAACAAGTCGGGGCTCTGGAGCCCCTCTTTTGCTCAGGTCTGCTCCTTTCCCTTTGGAGTGTACTTTCACTTCTAGTAAATTGCTCTTTCACCACTGCCTTTTCGTGTCCCACTCAATTCTTTGTTCGGGAGACCAAGGACCTGGACCCCACACTGAGGACAGTCCACACTCCAGTAACAGAAGAGTGGTCATCAAAGAAGGAATTCCTAGAATAAGCAACCAACCAAACAACTACAAGCAGAAGTTCTCTGCATCCTGTTGTGAGGACTCACATGGATAACGGTGATGTCACCAAAGCACTTTCAAATAATAAAGAGCAGAAAAAGGGAAAACAGGAGAGGAAGAGGACCACGACGAGGAAAAAGTATGAATTACCACTAGTGCTGACCTGCCATCGTGTGAGTGGGTGAGTCTCAGTGCTTCCTGTGCGGTTATAGACACAGATGTGAGGGCAGCCCCACCAGACCCACTCTGCACAGACGTGACCGCTCTGGAAGCCCTGGAGTAGGTCAGGCCAAGGAAGGCTTGAGCAAGTGTTATTATATTCTGTAGTTCGATCACAAATTACCACTACTAATGCCCATTTGTTATCTCGTGGGGACTAGAAGTCTGGGCACAGCTTCATAAGGGGCAAACAGGGTGATAGCTGGGCTACATGCCCATCTGCAGGCTTGACTAGGACAGAATCCACTTTCAAGATCACTGGGTTGGCAGAATTCAAATCTTTATGACCATCACGTTCATCAAAGCTGAAAAGGGAGAAAGTCTGTGCAGAAACTAGAGTCTCTGCCCTCAGGGAAAAACCTATGATCTCATTACACTACTTCTGTCTGAATGAGGCCAGAATAATCTCTCTAGTGAGTTATATTACCTTATATGGGAGCTTAACTGGAAAATCCCTCAACTCCTTCTGTACAAGCTAATGTTTGTATTGTCGTGACACCAGGTGGCAGAGACCCTGGGCCATCTTCGAATTCTGAATGGAGCACAAATTCCCTGCTAATACCATCTTTGTGTAGCCAGTGATGGTGGTGAAAACCACATTTTCTGCTACCCAAAGGGAAATAATTGGGGCAAGATGTGGTGTTGTCACACAGCACCCTAACCGTTTGTCCCTACCATCCTGTCCTTAAGGAAAGAGGGTTGCGGGGTTGTCCCTTTTAGGGGTTGAGTCTTATAGGTTTCCTCTCTTGGTCCCAGTATGCTGGGTCTGCGGTCAAAGACGAGTAAGTTGCCTCAAGGGAGGGACGACTTAAGCCAGACGGGACCCCAGGGACCCCCATGAGCTAATGTGACACTAGGAGGGATGCCCCTCCTCCAATGCTTTCTGGAAGCTGCTGACGCATGCTTCTGATGTCCGCACCCTATTGTGCTAAGGAACGTTAACTGAGCGAACTTATCTCGCTTCCCGCTTAGCTCATGAGGTAATTGCTCTGAGAAACCTACTCCCCCAGGGGTTGTACACACCGCACCTTGATCATGTGGGGACAGCATGCACAGGTTGCTTTGCGACAATATGATTGGGTATTGGAAATATGCTAATTGTATCAGTGGTGTGAGAGTCTTGCAGACCCTGCCCAGAATCATGTGATGCCTATTGTAAAAAAGCAATAAATACCCACGACGACCCGATTCGGGGCTCCAGTCCCTTGAGGCTGTGAGTCCCTTGGTCCTCTGTGGTTTCTTTGCATTCAGTGTCTCTGGTCTCTTTATTTCTATAATAGAATTTAGTCCTTGCCGCCTCCCTCGCTTTCCCCACTGCTTGTGTTGTGCAGGACGCAACAATGTGGGATATAAGCAGGTAGTGAATTCAAGAGGCCACATGAGACAGTAAATTCAGGACGACAGAGAAACTTAGAAGTGACTCAGCTGACTGAACTATTATACGCCCCAAAGGCGTCTTTGACAGTAGAGCCAGAGAATGCCCGTCTGGGCTGCACAATGCTCACAGCTGTGGAGTACTGAAAAATGTGTTCAGCCAGCCCACACACCCAGGATTACCTGAAGAATTAAGTCAGTGCTCAGCCTGGATGAGCCAGTAGTACAAGCACGATTGCATCAAAAGGAGAAAGCCCCAGCACAAGAGTCAGCAATGGCCGTCATCACCAGCACCACCAGGCCATTCAGTGGCGGAGGAGGAGGCCTCATTATACAGAACTGCTACAAACATTCACCCCACAGGTCCTGGAATTCCCATGCCTGGGACTTCGATATGCCCGAGTCTTCTAGTACCTGCAGGGGGGCTGATGCCTCTCCAGGATGAACAGCAGGCATGTCAGGGGATCCCAGGACCTTAGTGGGTCTCCATTTTCTGAGACACAGGCTAACTTGTCTTTACACCTTTCCCAAGAAAGGTGATCCCAGCATCCCAGGTAATCGCTCTTTCCCAGTGTCCCACCTGGAGGCGCTGGCACCAATTTTCAGTGTGGTTCAGACACAGTGTGCAAATCTGCCCAGTGATTTTGCTGAACGTAATGATACCTCCAGTCAGCACTAGAGGGTAGACTTGATTTTCAATAGGCCACAGCTCAGGGATTTACCTTTTCCTATAGGAAAACTTCCCCTCCTTTCCTCATTGCCCACATATTTTTTTACCTTCCCTAGGAGTGACTCTCGACCCACATTCATCAATTACAGACAGACAGCCACCAGGTGATTTGGGATCAATAGAAGAAACCAGGGCTCCCTGGCTCCCCCCTTGCCCCAGGTTGAGCTTCGCTCAGTGAGAGCATCAGAATCCAAGTCAATACAACTTGAGAATTCCTGCTCCTGTCTTTCTGTCTTTCATCCGTATGTAGGTAATTATCTGTCATTACCTACAGAGCTAAGTACCACAAGGACACCCACAGAGAAATCTACTGCTTCACACTCATTTCTCCGTTACCACCTCACCCCAATAAGCAGGCTCAGGGCTGGTTCCATGAAAAGGACACTGTGGCAAGATCAACAGGCAACCACAATTAAAGCTCAGCCTAAGGCCATTGGGGCAGAGTGGGAAGCGCTTTGTTTGTCAGAGGTAGGATCTACCCGTGGGTCAGCCCTGCACACACACAGACATCCTGGGCTCTGAATTTCAGTCTTTTGCCACCACAAAGTAAGCCAGTGGCACAGAAGGCTGAATACCTGTGACCAGAGAACCATGGGTGTGGGTGTCTGGGGGAGATCTATTTGACAAACGAAAGTACTGCCCATGTAATCATCGTTCACTGAGAATTTCCTGGATATAAATTGGAACATTTGTCATTTTCAGGAAAGGTGGAAGACAACTCACCTGGACCATCCTGAATGTACAGGAACGAAAGACCCCTTTTTGAGATGTAGGAACAAGAATATTGAGCAAAAGTAGGACATCAAGTTCTGTCCATCAAGGTCTTGGGTGGTGGACATGACCCCCTACCTCCTCCCCCACCCACAGACATGTGGACAGAAGTCAAACAACATAGTTTTGGAAGGACTCCCCCTTGGAGCCTCAGCGCAGGGTCTAGTCTGATCAAACATCTGGTAGGCTCTGCCCAGACTACACATAGAAGAGGTGGGAGGAAAATCTCAGTCCCCCTTCTGACCCAACCATGGGAGATTCAAACGGGAAGACAGTCATTAGAAAGAGTGGGAGCTAAGGAGAGGTGAAAGATCAAAGGACATATTACACTATTTCCTTTCTAAATAGCATAAATTATTCACATACAAATAGTTCAAATACCATTTAGTTTGAGCAAGAAAACCTCTGCTCCCTCTATGGGCTCAACAAAAGCCTCGTCCAGATGTGGCTGTTCCTCTTCCAAGCACCGAGCCACCCTCAATTCCTGATTGTAACGGGCATCTGAAAACCGTACATTTCGGGTCACGTGATAATGAGTGGGTGCTTTGGAGGACTGACATAGAAGGGCTATGGTATGTTTCCCTGACCTTTAGATGACAAACATCCTACTCCACCTCCAGGACCATCTTCTCTCATCAAATGTAGCAGAAAGCAGCTCTTGGCTGGGATGTCCTATCCCCGGGACAGCTCTTAGAACATACACCAGCAATGTGCTCGCTTCGGCAGCAAATATACTAGAATATACACCAGCAAGAAGGCTATAGGACACGCCTCTGCTTTTGCTTTGCCTCTTGCATGTGGGTTCACCCTCGAGTTCAGTCAGTAACAAGGATAGTGAAAAAAGGAGGGGAGGACTCATCCTTCAGTGGAAGTTACTTCCACTTCCACCCAAGGGCCAGTAGGTAGTTACCTGACAAGAGCTACTTGAAATAAGCCACAGAAATTCTCTTCAGTCAAGTTGAACTCATGAGAAACTCCGTGGTCCTGTAAGAGACGTTACTGGAATGTAAGCATCTTCTCTCAGGCCCTTTCTTAGGCGTTACCTGTAAGGTAACTCTTAGATCAGGTAGCACAGGGCAGGTTACCAAAAAGGCTTCCACAGTAGAAATCCAACTCTCAACAAGCAACACTGGCCATCTCCTCTTCCAGACATGCCCAAGTTTTAAATGTTTCGCTCAATGGTATTCTAAGATTTAGGGCAAGAGATAGAAGCCCCAGTGCCTCCGCAGTGACTGAAGGAGAAAGTGGGTATCTTCAATACTACTGCCGCTCCCCAAACACCAGTTTCCTTTTCCCATGATATTTTCAGGCAACTGAGGTTAGTGGGGAGGGTCTAAAATATTTACAGACAAGGGAGAATTCTAGGAACAAAAACAACTTACAGTAAACAAAGACTTAATTATATAACATTCCCCAGATCCTGTTGCCACAGAAGACAGAAATATTCCCACAGTACAGGGTAGAGAGGCACAAACTTTCAGGCTTTGGAGTCCAGGTTTTCCTGATGGTCTTAGTTTGAGCTCCTAATGCGGTTGCCTGGTAGATTTGACATTTCAATACTAGGACCCTTAATATTCTTTTCCCTGGTAGACTGGTCAAGAAAAAAAAAGTCATAAATATCAACATTTCCTCTCTGCATCCCAGCTGATAGTATTAAAGGATATTATAAACAGTGATCGTTTAATTGAAACTTCAAATGTAGAGACATAAATGCCTTGAAAGACTTAACTTCCTAAAACTTAACTAAGAAAAAGTTGGTATCAAATATCCAGAGTTCTTGTGACAGAAACTGAACGTACATTTAAAACTTCCCCGCAAAGTGTTCTTTGGGTCCAGATAACTCACCCTCCCGCTTCTGGGATTCAGACAGAAATATTCTACTCATGTGACAATTGTTCCAATGAACAGAGGAAGTCAGGAAATTTCTCCAAGGCACTCTCTTCCCCAATGGCCAAGGGACTGGACCAAACTGCTGGTCACATTCTCAACTTCTCCCACAAGTTCTTTCTGAGATCCAGCTCTGCACTTTCACTACCTTCCCCACAGGCATGGCGGCCCAGGAGTCTGACACCAAGGTGATGGGATTGAGTTCTCGAAGTTGCTGACTGGGTGTATCACTTCCGTGCATATAGCCCACTCCTGCACACATAACTCAGCATCTTCCATGCGAGCCATGTGGAAATGTAAACGATTTCTGTCCACGACACACAAGAGGGTGGCATTGCCCTGGACTGAAGGTCAACTGCACAATGAAAGATGCTCAAGGCACCGTACTTCGGCAAAGCCTAGCTCTGTATAACAAACTCCTTATATGTGGGATGAGATTGGCAATGCTTCTGGCCTTAGAAGAAGTCCTCGAGGCCGCCAGGGAGATAACACTGGCTGTAGAGCCAGGGGTATCATCAGGTCAGATTCAGTGCTCGCCCAGGAATTGCCACCATGTGCCACACACAGCCCTGAGCACATCGTCCCAAACACACGGGGGTGTGCTAGCCCCAGGGGCTACACACAGGCCTGCACCCATTCTCTGGGGTGAGAGAGTCCCATGGACCAAACTCAGAGAGCTCACTCCATGGTGTGCAGAGCAGGCTGGGAGGAAATCATCCCAGAGGACCCCGCAGCCAGACCTCAAAATCCCACACCTTTCTGAGCATCAAAAGAGGGAAGCCTGGAGTCTGGATTTGGGGGAACAGCACTTCCACTTTTAGGGTTGTCACTGTTCTGAATGATTATATAAGTAGAAACAAGTTAAGGTGACTGTTTTCATTTGAACTCTCAAGTCTCCTTCCCCAGCGGCCCCCACAGTTAAGATCCAGGGTGGCTTGGGATCTTCTAGCATTTATGTAGGGTCTCCTCCATGGTACTGGGCAGCTGGAGACACCTGTAAGCCCTGCTGTGTGTGGGCCCTTCGTCTGACCCTCTGGGTTAGAGAGAACTTTGTGAGACAGTAGCAAGAGGTAGCATTTCCCAGTTTGTATGTTCAGAACATCATTTATAACCATCAGCATAAAATAGTATCCTTATCCATTGGCAGTTTCGATCCAAATTCAGTTGTAAATCAGGGCTGAATTGTCCTCAGTCTGGACCTAGGTGAACACTTCAGGGTCATTGGCTGCTGTGAGCACAGAACAGGGCAAGAGCCGGAACAGCCCCTGGTGAGTTTCTGATCTGGTCCCTCCTGAGGCAACACTGACTACTGAGAAGATCAGAAACTCCCTTCAGCCCCACAAGAAAATCCTTTTCCTGAAATAATGCAAAGTGTTATTCCTCAAGAAAGGCAGGCACAACTGTGACTCTTAGATGACGCAGCATCGAGATGGAGCTCATCTGCTCTCCAGGAAGCAGGCGAGGGGAACCTGCCCCCTCCCTCTGGAATTGTCTGGAGCACCGAGCACCCCCTCGTGGCACGCCCAGGAATCAGAGTCAGGGAGGCCAGGAGGCTGCACAGCTCGCTTCCGCACAGGATGAAAGTCAAGTGGAGTTTTCCTGCTTTATACTCACTCAGTTTCCCCTCTACCCATTCACCACACTAAGGAATGTCAGCTCCGAGGTTGCATAAGGACACCCATTTCAAGTCCTCCACACAACCTAGGATGAGCTGAGAGGTGGCAGCCCTTCCCAAGAGCTGAATGCCAGCCCGACCACTGGGGACACCACCTCAGTCTCACATCACTGCCTTCCTGACTTCCGCCCTTCACCACAGCAGAGAGAAGAAACCTGAACACCCTGAGTCCGAGAGCCACAGGTACAGGCATTGCCCCTGATTGCCGAAGCCCACGGTCAATATTGCCCACACAATCAGCATCCACTGGGCATTGCCTGGGGTGAACTGGCGCAAAACATTCTTCCTGGGCAGCTAGAAGGTGAAAACCTTCACCTGTATGATCCTGAGGATTCTGGGATGAGAAGGAATTTTAAAACAAAAGGAACAGGATTGTCAGGCAGATGAGGAGGGAGAGAGGACATAGGCTTGTCCAGCAGGGGCTTGGATGAGGAGGGTCACCATTTCCCCCTCCTTCACCCACATATACACCCCTCCCTGTGGGCAAACGTCCAAGCAAAATAGCTTTAGAAGCATTACCCTTAGAGAGTCAAGAAAGTACCTAATCCAACAATATACCAGGTGAGGCTCTCTCAGGGATCGTAAGCAAGGAAATAGTTCCCTCCACCCTCCCGGTTCATCCATGGGGGGTTCAATGGGAAGGGAGCACATCCAAGAACAGGTCTCACTTTAAGGCATGGGAGCTGACGGATGTGATAGAATCTCAGCAGAAAGAAACTCTTCCCACCACAAAGAGCACAAAATGCTCCAATTCAAATGAAAACTAGACCATACTGGAGACAAAGAATGAAGGGAAGGATATTGTTCAAATACTAAATGGAACCAAAATAAAACTCTCAGATTGTATTTCCCCCTAAGCATTAACAAAGTGAGGTGTGTAGCTTCAGGAACGCAGTAACTGACATTAAAATAGTCATGCAGATCTAGCAACCTAAAACCTGAACAACCATTTCATCCCAGTGAAAAATGCGTTCAAGCTTTCTTCCAACATATGACTTCTGAAACCCCATGGTAGCTAAGGTAGATCGAATTATAGAGTGTCAAACAACACATTCATACATATTCAATACACATGGGCTTTTAAAAACATGGGACAAAGTCAAAGAATCTTTAGAATCCAATGAAAGTGAAATATTCTCCGATTATCAGAGTTCTGAGATACTTGTTGCTGGCAGACATTCCTGCAAAGCAGAAATGGAGGCCAGGCTGAATGGGACACTCAGTCTAAAGAATTTCTTTGTAGGAGAGAAGAAAAGCCACCATCCCAAAGAGCTGGGTGTTGGTTCGTCTGTGGAATCATGATAACCTTACTCCAGAAAGCACTGAGCCCACATCCCGCTTCTCCTGAAAGGAGAACCCAGAACGTTTGGCATTTTGCTGGCACGGCTGGGCAAGGGTGGCAGAGGCTAGGCATAGTTCCAGGGCACATTCTCTGTGCCCCCTTGTTTTGGGCACAGCTGTGAAGGACAGCAACGTCCTGTCGCCTGCATCCCACCACAAGTTCCTGCTTCAATCCATTTCCCAGCCCTTGGGTCGTCACCAAGATCTCTGATGGTGGCTCAGTCTCAGGCACAAAGTGCAACCCTTTGAATCAGCCTCCGTAGGAGCCCGTTGATAGACGGAAGACAGCCTGCCATTGAGGCAGACTCAGGGTATAGCTCTGATTCCTGAGGAAGAAATTCCAAATGAACATGAGGAGCCACTTTAAACCTCAGAAATCTCATCCCGTGCTGCTCACCAGCAGCCTCAAACTCCTTGGGATGGAAATGGCCATTTTGTGCGAGTAGTCAGGGCACGGAGCCCCCCAGAAGCACAGTGATCCTATTCCTGACGACCAAGGGGATGTACTACGTCCACTGGCTTTGTTCTCACTGAAGTATTTCTGGCTCCATTTTGCCTCAGTGCAGTAAGTTAGACCAGCAGTGTGACACCATAGTGACCGAAATAGTTTCAGAACTGTCTGCTCCCTATCGCTCAGCTCAGGCCCATCTTCTCAGAAAAGGCGCTGATGTGGACCATGCTGGGCACTGTCCCCAGCCTGTCTGGGACAACCCGGTTTCTGCCAAAAGCATCCATTAAAAACTTGCAGAGGATATAATTGGCTCCAAAGTTTCTGCATTCAGTCTTTTGCTTCCTCCATGTGAATTGAAGATGCTTCCCTTCAGACATCACAGCCTCCCAGTTCTGACTGCCAAGTGTGTGGAAGCCCTGGAGAGAAGGCTCGAGTGCCTCCATGGGAATGCTAACGCCCTCGAGGGAAGCCATACGACAGAAAACATCACTTTGACCATCTCAAGTATTCTGACATGGAAATGAACCCCTTTGTGAGACAAAGGGATAGGAATGTAAGGGAGACCAGGGCAAAACATCAACCTATGCTGCCTCCAGCAGGGTCTCATATGTGCATCACACACTCCCTATCCACAGAGACCTGTGATCAGAAGTCAAAGCAAAATAGCTTTGGAAGAATGTCACCCTGGAATGTCAGCTCAGAGGAAGAACCACTTCCAGAATGGCAGGCAAGGACCTCCAAAAATCTGTTCCTACATAAAAGCAGTGAGCACAGTGACAAAAAGTGTCCGAGTTAACTTTTCTAGTACTCTGGAACTTAACCATATGCTTGCAACAGCCCAAAAAGTGTTTATTGAAGAAAAATGTGGACAATCCTTTGTAAGAACAGTGAGCTTTGTGGCATTTTAACTTGTCTTCTCCCCAGTTCTGCAGTAGAGTTGAAAATCATCAGCCTCACAACGATGGTAGCTGTGAAGGACAGCAGCCTGTTAGCCATTGTAAAGGGTAAATTGGGTTTGGATCTTCACAAAACATCCCTGCCCCAGAAACTAGCAACGACTTGAACCTGTCTGGCAGTTCCCAGGAAGAACCCAATTCCTTGGAGATTGTCTTTAGTTGACCTTACGTAGAATTGACTCATTGGAAACAGCATTACTCCACTCTGTGCTTGTCAAAAAAAAAAAAGTCAATTGCTTAACACAGATGTCTGAGGCAGATGGGGCAAACAAGAGGCTGATCAAAAACTTAGAAGACTATAGAATGAGATGCTCATAGGGGACTTTGAAAAGCTCCAACATATTTCTGGACTTTAGAAGGCCACATGCATGGCTGTGCACACCCCTGGGAAAGACCCAAGAAAACCCTAATCTCTTACTTCTTGATGACCTAGAGGCTCCTTACAGTGGAAAGTAAAGGCTAAGACAGAATTAGAACTGCCAGAGAGTTAAAGGTGTGCCCCCAACATATTCAGAACTCATCTACAACTGGAAGACTTATTGGTCCAAAGCATTTCATACCCGTCAAATCTCTGGATAATCATTACGATAACTAACTCAGCAGCGAGTTCAGTTACTGAAAATGACAAAGAATAATGACCTTACAGAATTAGTCAGAAAAGTCACAAACAACCACAAACAACAACAAATAACCCCAGAGATAGGGGAAGCTAATCTCCATAGTTGCCAATAATTTAGAATATCCAGTTAAAAAAAGCAATGAGGCACACAAAAAAATAGGCCCATCATGGGGCAAAATTCAGCCAGTAGACACTACCTGTGAAGAAGTCCAGATGTTGTAATTACTATACAAAAAAACTTCAATCAGCTGCTTAAATACCTTCAAAGTAGGAAAGGAAATCATGTGTAAAGAACTAAAGTATGAGAACAATGTCTCATCAAGTAGAGAATATCAATATATAAATATGTTTTTAAAAATATGGAAATTCTTGAGTTGAAAAGTACAACAAATTCACCTGAGGGGCTCAATAGCAGATACAAGCTGGCAAAAGAATGACTCAGCAAACTTGAAGATAAATTGATTGAGATTATAGTCTGAGGAACAGAAAGAAGAAAATGAACACTGCCTCGGACACTTGTGGGACACCATCAAGCAGACCAGCATGTATGTAATGGTAACCTAAGGAGAGGATAGAAAAAGGGGAAAGAATAATTGAAGAAATGGCTGTAAACTTCCCAAATTTGATTGCAATTATTTATCAACACATTCAAGCTCAATGAACTCCAAATAGTATAAATTCAAAGATATCCACAGCTAGACACACAGTCTAACTGTTGAAAGACAGAATCGTAAGAGCAGCAGGAGCAAAGTAATTCATCACATACAAGGGATCCTAGATACGATTAACAGCTGATTTCTCGTCAGAAACCATGGAGAACAAAAGGCAATAGAACCACATATTGAAAGTGTTGAAAAAGATTTTCAAGCAAGAATTATTTATCCAATGAAACTATTCTTCCAAAAATGGAGAAATTAAACCATTTCTAGACAAATAAAAACTCAGGTAACTGAGGTGACAATCTCCTTTCTTGTCCTGCTTTCCCATCCTTGATTAGACCAGCTGTGGTACAAAACAGGATGGAATTCAAGATCCCACATCTTGCCTATAATGGCTTCTCAGTCAGAGATGGGATAACTTGGTCCTTGAACTTATAGTCCCCTCAATCATTCCTTCACGAGAAGAAATGCTAGAAGGAGAGGAACGAAAAAGGACCTGCTCTGCTGACCATTCCTGCAGGACAGGAGGCATAGTTCTTCTCCTCTCAGGGTGAGCAAGTTGTGGGTAGATGAGATAGTGTGGGCAACTGTTCCCTTTGAACGCCCTTCCTTATGATCCCTCCAGAAAGAGAAGCCACGTAAACACCTTGGCATTTGCACTAAGTAGTCAGGCATCTGTCCCTGGGTGAATATACAAGACCCTGGATTTCAGTTCACTGCAAATAGGGTGTCTGCAGCTGGTCCTGATGCAAATGAAGTGAAAAGAGGAGCTGTTTTCCTGGCCAGGTAAATGGCAAACACCGAGCACCACAGTGAATAGAACTAAGGGTCATTTCTAGAAAAGATGCATAACTAAAAAGTTCCTTTGGATGTAGCTGCTCTCTTGGGGTATGGGGTCATCAGGTTTCTCCTTGCTCAAAGTCTGATGGGGCCAAATCAACAAAGCACCTCCCTGTGTGGAAACCCTCAGTGGAAATTGAGCATACACACATTTGGATCTCAGTGGAGCATACATGAACAGAGCTGCCCCCAGCAACTCACAGGCCTGTGAGGACGAGAATGAATAGTTCTTGGAGACCCCTGGGATTAGCACATTGTTTGCTACCTGACTCAGAAGCTCCTATGAGAGCGTCTTGCCATTCGGCCCAGCTACACTGAGTTGTGGTTCGTTCTCACATACTGGCTTCTCCCAGGCAGGTCTGGTTTAAATGAAGCTGGGTGGGCATCCAACACAAACATGTCCCTGAAAAAGGTAGCCTGGCACACGGCACTCTGGACTCTACTGCCCAACTCCACGTGTTCTCTGTAGCCCACGTGGGAGTCCACAGCATTCTGTCACCCATGTCCCAAGAGTAAAGTCGGCAGCTAAACAGACAAGTGTATATATAAATAGATTATCCTGGTAAACATGACCATTTTGGCTCTCTTTGCTTTGTATGTCATCTTAAAGTATTGATTCTGGGAATAAACACAAGGGTTAGTTACCATATGATATGAACATCAAGTTTTGTTTTTCATGTAAATATATTCTTTGCTGTTTTCAGTTACTTATAACCATAAAGGACTGGTGGATTTCCCAAGATACCTTGGCTGGTTAGGTTTTTCTCAAGTGCAAGTAGGAGACTTTTCCCTGAAAATGCTACTCTGAGGACACAGGACAGGATGGGTTCCAGTAGGCATCTTAGCTGGATTTCTTCCTGTGAGCGAAGAAGGAATAGCAGACCTGCTGATAAGTGCAGCTCTTTGTGAAAACAAAGGATTGCACATGAAGATGCAGAAGCAGTGTAACCCTCTTCAGGGGCTCCACAGCCAGGGCCCAGGCATGGGCACACCGTAGCCCTGGAACGCAAAGGCAGATGAGGCCAATCTCTCTCTCACATACACACTGGAGCAGTGTTAGGCTGAGAAATGCCTTTATACCCCCACGTGTTGACATTCAACAAAAGGACCATGAGAAGCAGAAGGAAAGAGCAAAACTCCAAATCTAAGGTGATGGAAGTCATCGTCAGCAGTGCAGTGCAGCCCATTTCGGGCGAACACCACCCAATTTCACAACCAGATGTGAACTTAGTCTTTACCCTTTGACAAGACAAGACAACAGGAAAGACAGTCCAGCCCTGGGCCCCGTAAGTAGGCTGCCCTCCAAGTGTCAGCCAAAACACAGAAATAATAGAGTTGACTTTGTCTGCAAGAGAAAAATCCTCCTCCTGGTAATTGCACGTCTCTGTTGTCACTAGAACATTCTTGTGCCCTGTCACGGTTCATCTGTCCTTGGTGCTGTGACTGACAAGAGTCACAATTACTTATTTCTATCCTGCAACGTGAGGCAAATGCTAGGCTTCCAATGGGGGAATTTCATGAGAAACTCTCTTCTCGACATCAGTTACTCCCTTCCACCTACTAAATAATTCTGACAAGTCAGAGAATCATTTCACCCAAGCTGAATGGAGTTGTCCGGTGGATAGTATATGTCAGAAGAGTTTAGGCCAAGGAGACCCAAGCATTTTCCCATGCAGAATTCTGAGAAGCCATCACATTGCATCAGTCCTAAATATTAGACTGCATTTTAACAAGGTAATGCTATGGCTTCTCTGTCCTTTATATACTTTAGTTTAAGAAAACTGCAGATTACAAGGTCTGACAATGAAGTTCGTGAACTTGTTGCAACAATGTTGCTAACTTTTTTTATATCAGAGGGATTATTCATTATGAATTTGTACCAACTGGACAAACAGTTAACCAAGTTTACTATTTTGGAAGTGGTGAAAAGGCTGCGTGAAAAAGTTAGACCTGAACTTTTCACCAACAATTCATGGCTCTTGCATCACAACAATGCACCAGCTCACACGGCACTGTCTGTGAGGGAGTTTTTAGACAGTAAACAAATCACTGTATTGGGACACCCTCCCTACTCATCTGACCTGGCCCCCAATGACTTATTTCTTTACCTGAAGATGAAGGAAATATTGAAAGGAAGACATTTTGATGACATTCAGGACATCAAGGGTAATATGACAACAGCTGATGGCCATTCCAGAGAAAGAGCTCCAACATTGCTTTGAAGGGTGGACTAGGCGCTGGCGTGGGTGCATAGCTTCCCAAGGGGAGTACTTTGAAGGTGACCATAGTGATATTCAGCAGTGAGGTATGGAGCACTTTTTCTAGGATGAGTTCGCGAACTTAATTGTCCAACCTAGCATACCCTAGTATACCTAGAAGATATCACCAAAATGATTAGCCCTTTGTTTTCAAACTCAGATCATCTCACCAGATCATCTCTGCTACAATGCAGGGATCTAGGTAACCCTGAATAGCCTGGGATTAAGGGGTTACATGCCTACAACTCAAAGTAGGATAAAACTGTTAGAGCCCGTCCATCGGAAGCGCTCTCCTCTCGGCTGAAGGCAAGGTGACCAGCAGCCTCCCCTGCCTCATGACCCAAGCAGATAAATGGATGCCTCTGTATGGAAGGCAGCAGACCCAACAGGGAGCTGAGTAGCCGTCTCTGAACCCCCATATCGTTACTGCCAGACCTGCCCCCCAGACCGTGAACTTTTATGCCCAGGGTGGTGGTTCAGCAGCAGTGATAAGTACTTTCACACTGATCTCCCCACCTGCAGCCAGGGTCATGACCTAAAACCCGGTTCTCCCAACATGGACTGATTTTCCACATCATGTTCACATAATGTCGCAATGACTTGTGCCATTGAAATCTGCCCCGCCTTACAGATGAATCAAGGCTGAACCGCGGTCCAAAATATTAAATGGAAAATTCAGAAATAAACAATAAGCTTAAGTTTCATGATGAAATCCTTTTTGTCCAGCATCTCCATGCTGTACACACTCCCTGCCCATCAGTCGCTTTGTAGCCATCTTGGTTATCAGATGGACTGCTGCCTGGGTTCAAGTCACCCTTATTTTACTTACTGGCCCCAAAGTGCAAGATTAGTGATGCTGGCAATTCGGATCTGCCACAAAAAGGTCGTAATGTGCTTCTTTTAAGTGAAAAGTGAAAGTTCTCGACTTAAGTAAAATCAGATGCTGAGGGTGCCAAGATCTGTAGTAAGACAAATATTCAATACATGAAATTATGAAGAAGGAAAAATTAACTGATGCTTATTTTGCTGTCACCCCTCATACTGCAAAAGTTATAATTGCAGTGCATGATAAGTGCTTAGCTGAGAAGAAAAATGCATTGACTTTGTGGGTAGAAGACATGAACAGGAAATATGTTCCGATTGACGGCAACAGTTGTGCCAGGAAGCGTTGGGTCTATATGAAGCCTTCAGCAAGGACTCCCCTGAAGGAGTGACACCGAGCTAGTCACTGCCAGAAGGGGGTGGTTACAAAGATTCAGGAACAGGCTTGGGCTGAAAAATATAAAAAGCACTGGAGAGGCCACGTCTGCTGAAGAAGATGCCGCCACATTTCTGGCAGAGACAAAGAAGCTGATGAAGAAGAAAACATTCATCCAAGCAAGTCTTCAACTGCAATGAAACCAGGCTCTTCTGGAAGAAGATGCCCAATAGAACCTACGTTCATAAAAGTGCAAAGGAGGCCCCAAGGCACAGAACATAGAAAAACACGAACACCGGTGCGGTGGGCACAGTTCAGGGAATAGGCGACAGCCAGCTGGAGTGTGCAGAGTGAAGACCCCACATGCTCTCAAAAAGAAAAACATCACCAGCACATTAAACAGAAGGCTCTAGAATAAAAGCTCTGTCTCATCAACACCATCTACTGAATCTCTTCATGTCTGAGATCTTCATTTAGAGCTTCAAATACGTTTGACTCAGACCTGCAAGCTGGACTGTCCGAATTAACGCAGCCTGGCCAAGCTGAGTGCTTTCCCCCACAGCAACCCACATTACAGTTCCAGGACAGGGGGCTGACTACTGCTGCCCCATGACATCTGACATCTGCTGAGGTGAACAAGAAAACCGCAGGTTTGGACTAGGACCACATTTCGGAATGTATAAATAGGTTATGTCTTAATAATCAGTCATTTCTAGAGCAGCTGAAGTGGTATAAGAACTTTCCATTATAAAAGTTGACACCATACCCAGATCCATTCACGTTATCTGCATGTGCCAAATACAGTAAATACCGCAAACATTTGAAAAGATAGCAGCGACGCCCCCAGTGCTGTGTAGTCATTTTGATACTGCAGCACACAAAAACAGTACCAGGAAGTGCAGACCTTTCTTCTCTGCTGGCTTCTGGGGAAAGATATTCTACCATTGTGAGATTCAGAAAAATCACTTCTCGGAGTTTCTACCGGGTGTGTCAAGAATGTCTGGACATGAGCAATTTGAGATCAGCATTGACACGCTCAGTGGGAAACTGTTCAGATGCCCACACATGCGTGACGTCACAGCAGACAGTGAGCCCCAGGCAACCACCACCTGCTCCAAAGCAGGGGTGACAGGAGTTCCCACTCCAAAGGTGCCTGCTCCTTCTGAGGTGACAGTGGATGTGGCAATGAACTCTACAGTCTGTAGCAGACAGTGGAGGTGCTGCTCCCAGGCCCCTCATCCCATTTTCCCATGAGGTACCAGGAAGCCTCTGGAGAAAACAATGGAGCTGCTCGGCAAGTGGGACATGGCAGTTATAAGAGATGAATGAACTCTAGAATCTACCGTACATTATCCTCTAGTTAATACTGTATTATGCACTTGCCTTCTGACGAGAGCCCGTGTTAACTTTTCTGACCACAATAAAAAAAAGTCAGTGGAGGAAACCTACAGATCTTGACTTAATATTGGTTAAAACTTCATAAAATGGGGCAACTGCCTTTATACCAAAACAATATTGTACCTGTCTTTGCTAACGCAGGACGTAACCCTTGTGAAAGAAAGGCTCACGTGGCTATACTTTGGGAAAGGAGTGTCAAAACAAGGAACGCCAAGAAATGACTCTTGATTCTTTGAACAACATGGGGCCAAGCCTTAACTTCTTTCTCCTGGTATTAGAACCCAGATGGCAAGATATAAACAACAAGTCAGTGGGCCAGAAAGAGCTCGTTTCAGTAGCATACACTTTGCAGTTTGCCTTCAAGCTGGACATGGCACAGACAACATCACACCCTCACTGTCTAAGTCCATGGTTATCTGACTGTCCTACTCCATCGCAGTGGAGTCCACAAGGATCTTGTTTGCTTTGCTATCCACAGGCCACCACATTGCTCCAAAAGATCAATGGCATTATTTGATTGGACCTGACGAACAGCAAGAAGCAAGCTCCCTAGATGACTTAGCAATACGTACAAATGCCAGAAGCTGGAGGTAACCACTTCCCAGAAGTTCAGCTCTGCCACATCAGTGGACTCAGCAAATCAGAATGCTCCCTCTAAAGAGAGGGACAAGTTGCTGTACGTTGCACTCACCCACCAGAAAGCAGGTAGCCCAATTTGCGGTGCATCTTTTTACTTTGGAGACAGCACAGACCATGTATGGGTCGTGCCTGAACTCACTTACCAGGTACTCCACAAGCTGCTCAGCTGAAGGGGAACGCAGAACGAGTCAACGCTACAGCAGGTGCAAGCTGCCCGGCCACTTGGGCATTATGACCCAGCCGACTCAAAGATGTGGGAAATGCCTACGGTGAGCAGATGCTATGTAGCGCCTCATACAATCCCAGTAAGAGACACTCACACTGCAGATACCTAGCGTACTGGGACAGGCCACACTCTATCCACCTGAATGACCTTCTGGATCACTGCTGGGCTCTGCAAGAGGCTGAAGCCTGACCATAGGACACTGCATGACCACAAGACTTGATGGATCAGATAAAACCCAGCTCATGGAGGACATCTCGGGTCACAAGCTTAGGCCAGCACCACAACGCTGCCCCCTAAGACAGAAATGATCATGAAAACCAACCACAGGTAACTCCAGAAGGTCCAGTGTGTGTTCACCCCAGAGTACCGTCTCCTATTGATTCGCCAGCTCTCTCAACCCACCTACTGTTTCTCAGGGTGTTTACAATTGATTGAAGAAATGTACAAACTGGGGTTACAGATGGGTCCACAGAGTGTGCCGGTGACATAGAGAAGTGACAGTCCCTGAATCATAGCCCCATTCAGTGGCGGGTCTGGAAGGGAGTGGGAGAAGGGAAGCTCCCCAGTGGGCTGACTTTCAGGCAGTTTTTCCCACTTTGCATGAAGCGACAAGGAGGCTGACCATCCATCTATATTTCCGTGGGCAGTAACCAACAAGTTGGCTGGTAGGCAGAGCCATTAAACAAAAAGACTGAGGACACCAGCCAGGCTCTCCCTCCAGCATCCCCCATCCTTGCTCACGGAGGGGCCATGGAGACAGGAATGAAAGCTGTCACAGGATGGATTCCCTGGGACGCAGACTGAGACATTCACACACAGGACAGTTACTAGGAAATGCTCTTGGGATTACCGCCTGTGGGAGGGAAGAAGCAGGATCGGGCAAAGAGAGACACTGAGCTGTGATACAGTCTCATGGAGACCCAGCCAACCCCACAGGGCGTGCTACAGCTAGGATGGCCTGTCAAGGTCGACTCGAGTTAGGATAAGAAGGCCGGGCTATAATACACATCCTTCCATACTAATCACGGACTGGATGTGGGTCAGGCGCAGTGCCTGAGGGGAGGCGAGGGGAGGGGACGGCATTCAAGGCAAGCACACTGGAGGGTTAATATCTGCCGCCTGTCTGCCAAGAGCCTTTCCAAAAACGGAGGCAGCAAGTCCCCCACTGCTGCAGTGGGATCTGGGCAAAAACACACACACCACAGTGCCCCCCTCAAAGGCCCTGCGTGGGCCTCAGCGGCACGGGCTCCCCTCCATGCCCAGCTCTAAGGACCCCAGTTTCTTAATGTCACCTCGGGTCAGACCACATTAGC
This sequence comes from Rhinolophus sinicus, assembly GCF_057876585.1. NCBI lineage: Eukaryota > Metazoa > Chordata > Mammalia > Chiroptera > Rhinolophidae > Rhinolophus > Rhinolophus sinicus. The sequence continues at coordinate 209,862,911 of NC_142501.1, forward strand.
CAGCAAGAGGAAAGCCTTGTGCCTGGAGGGTGGCAGGCACCGGTAGAGAATTCCAGAGCTGCTTATGTAGACACCAAGGCTTCCTGTTATTGATGAATGGAAGACAAACACAGCAGCTTTGTGTTCTACTCGGGTCTCTAGCCGAGGTCTGTCCTGCCGGCCTCCCGCAGCAAATGCTCCTGAGCCTACCACCTGTGGCTCCACAAAGCAATTTCATTTAAAAAAAAAAAAAAAAGAAAAAAAGGAATGTTCTTCCAATGAGAATGTTACTGGGGTAGTCATACTTATTACTGTGTGACCTTTTGTATTCTTTCTAAAACATGTACTTCAACATCTGAGAAAACGGATTTTAATCCTACAGATCTATCTGCTCATGTGTGAGTGAGTCAATGGGGTAGGACCCCCAACCTAGAACCACAAGGCCCTAATCCCAACTGTACCCCCACTTAGTGAATAACTTGGCAGGGGGTCTGTAGTATTGCCCAGCTAAGGATAGGGGTAGCCTCTCACTCCAGGGAGGAGGCTCTGGAACGTTGGGGTGATGCCCCGTGTTACCTGAGAACAGCATTCTCAGACAGGGTCACTCACTGACCCCCTGCAGGACTGGTGACCAGGGCAGTATTGTGGTCCCACCTCCTGAAGCCTGAGGCTGTCCCAGAAGTCACAGCGGCTGGTACCTGAACTCAACATTCCCAATTACTAAAGTGTGGGTGCTGGAGTCAAAATTCAAAGGTTTGCCAAGGTCTTAGCACCACTTGTCCCATCTTTTCATGCAAAGAGGCCCTGATCTCACACTCGAAGACCTAGATTTGGGGTATGTATCAATCATCCAGTGACCTCAAAGAATCCCAGGGTCTCCTCCATAATTATACACCATATATCTTTGATCTTGAAACTTATATATCCTGTAGGTCTATTCTAACATCTGATCTACGTTGACATAGAAGACAGACCTTCCTGGAAAATGGATCTCCAGATCTGTCATCTCATAGTACCATTTTCTTGGAAGCTACAGACTTTATTTCTTAAATGTCTTATGTTTGGAGTGAAAAGCCTGGTCTGTGGACCAGATCTGCACTGAGAGAGCAATGAGTCAGCATGCAAGCCTCGGACCTGGGCAAGCAGAATTACATAAATGATTAGTGAGAATGGAGGCCTTCACTGGTTCTTTGAAAGACGGGTCACACATATTTTCCCTCTTGATCATAGGCGCCATAAATACCCCTGTGCAGCTAAGAGCAAAACAAGTGCCCCGGGTAGCTTCTAGCCTTCCCAATGAAATGAAAATGGTAGGTATGCTTTATTTCTTCCATTATAGCCTTCTAAAATGCTTATTAAACAATAGATTAAAACCCATTGTATCTTGTGAATGTGGCCGTCACGCCAAACCCATGGTCACTGCTGGCAGCACGATAGGGGTAGCACCATAGTGGAATAAGGACAAGCAGCCGGGAAAGGCATGGACCAACTGGCCCAGAAGACGCGAGCTCTGAGGTGCACGATGTTGTTCCTCCATCAAAGCCCAGATGGGATGTGAAGCCAATGACTCCACTAACCGGCTCAAAAGGATGTCATCCCTCATCCCAACATTTGCCATCATCCCTCTCTCCTCAGAAGTCCTTTCACATTAGTAGTCACGAATGAAAAAAAATGTGATCAAGTTGTAGCTTTTGTGCACTACATCTTTAACACTCAGGTGTAATTCACATCCTGTGACAGGACATCTAATGGTCTCTGACCACAGCCCCTTAGGACTGCTCTGCTGCTTGTCTTCTCTTTACTCGAGTCTCTGTAGAACTGTCACTTCATTTCAACTAAGATCTTTTTGACATTTTTTACTATTTCCGTTACAGATCTAATACAGAGATACAGCATTTGGCCCAACTGAAATGAAGACCAATAAGAAAAAAACCAAGAAATATAGTTATCCATGTAAGTGTTTATAAGGGTCTTATTTTTTTAAGACCTCAAGAAGAAGCCAACCTAAACATGTACCCAGGAGGCTCTGCTGAGCAAGGCCTGGTGTCTCTATCTGGAATTTACTGACCAGCGTAGACTCAAAGGGATGGCCAAGTAACTTTATCTAGGTAGCACTGGAAGTCAGAGTTACCTGCAGATACCTTTCTAGAAACTTTAGAATCAGACATGTAAAAGGTGTACAGTTATCCTAAACACTTCTGAAACTTGGTTAGAGCGGACAGATACTTGATAAAAATAATTAGATATATGTGGTCTTCTTCACATCACCCTCTTTTTACCATGACTTTTCCAGAAAGCAAAATGAAGTGCCAGTCCCCAGGAAAGGTGAGAGCTGAAGTTCCTTGGCAGGTTCGCCGATGCTCACAGAACCTCTTCCTGGTGAGAAAAGGAGCAAGCAGGCCCGTTAAAGGCCTTGCCCTCCCAGCAAGCCCTCATATAATGCACATCCAGTATAGGACAGCAGGGGTCTCAGAGTTCCTGAAGGTAGAGAAGGCAGGCCATTGACAACTAGAAGCTTCTCTTATGCAGATTTCATCTTGAGCCATCGAGAGTGCCTACAGGTAGAGAAACTCACCTGCATCCACAGCCTCTCGCTTAGGGGGAAGCTTGCAGGACTACATACCCATTTCATAATGACACCCTCTCCTTCTTAGAAGTTGCCTATAATTAATGCTCCCAAGTTAATTTGGTCAAGAAGGCCAGTATCTCACAGCACTTTCTAGGAAGCCTTTCTGATCATGAGCATTTTCTTCAAAGACATGGCACAAAGTTCTAAGTAACTATCCCAGATCCTGAGGAATATAGACTTCCCATCAAAGGCTATCTCTCATAGAATACAATCTGCCCCTGATCATCTTAATGATGGTCTTAGAACTTTCCCCTCTTCCAACATTGCAGGTAATGAAGATAATCCTTCTTTAGCTGTTCAAAAGCTCAGGAGCTTCTACTAGGTGAAATGGAAATAAAAATCCTCCTTGCCTTCTGTGCTCTTAGAGCAGACTAAGCAGTGCTGGAATTTCAACAAGACAATGCTCGGAAGCTCACCAAGAAGTACCCAGCGTAAACAACAGGGTTATCCGCACAGATCCCATGGATTGGCCAGAAAGGGGAAATGGGAAAGTTGTTCTCATACTGTGTTTCCCCAAAAATAAGACCAACCAGGAAACAAGCCCTAGCAGATTTTTCAGGATGACATCCTCTAAACATAAGCCCTAATGTGTCTTTTGGAGCACAACTTAATATAAGACCCGGTCATATTTTTGGGGAAACACAGTAGCTGTGGACTCTACCATGGTTGAAAGCTCACCTAGAGTGTCTTGGATACAAAAGAAACCCTTACAAGAAAGTGATAGGACGTAAACTAAAAGCTCCAACTTTCCCCATCTTTTGCCAAAGTGATCTAGTTCAAAACCAGTGAACCTTGATTATTCAAGACTGATTTTTTAAATATATAATTTAGATTTACTTTGAGAAGACTGGTTTCTCCCTTGGGGAGTCTGGATCTCAAGGACACCTCAGGATCGTTGGATATTTAAGAGTCAAAGAGGTCTAGAAAACCAGGAGTGACTTCCTGAACTACAGAGTGAAACCACTAGTTGTGCTTAATTTGAATTCTGAAGCATCTAAATGGAGCTGATGTTGTCACCTTAGTAATGGGGTCTTTATTCCAGGGAGACCTCAGGGGGAAGTCTTTCAGATGAAACCACCTCAAAGAGGAGCCTATCTGCTCGGTCGGGAAAGAAGCAAATGAAGATAGGAAATTGCTTCCAGGAAAGTAGGCGGTGTGACTGAAATACCTGCTGATCTGGTGACTAAAGAACAGGACTTTTGCCCAACAGTGCTGCTCTCTCGTTGTGCCCCAAAAGGAGTAAATTTTCCTGACAAGGACCTCCTTGGGCAAGACCTCAGCTGGTGATGGCTCAATCTGAGACAGAAGAGCCATCCACAGAGACAGACGTCCCTGACACCTGAGCTCTCAGCTTTCCGGCTCTTCTTCCTGCTCTATCCCATCTTCTCCTTTTGTCTGAGGTTAAGAAGACAGGTGGGATGGGGAGAGAGCACAGGTGCCCATTGTTGATAACCAAAGGCCCAGTTGTTTTGTGAGGGACTCTTGTGAGAGACGGAATTCTTATGCACCATATGGAAAAAGTGAACATGTGTTAATGTCAGTATCAGGCCAAACCTCAATAGATCCAGTCTTGGCGGCCATTTCACTTCTTTGGGAGCCCCGTCATGTGTTGTCACCTGGTGGTGCCCTTAAGGCACACAAGTCTAGAGGCCGGAAGGCCTTGTAAACTGAGGAGAATCTGAAGTGTCATGTCCCAAACATGGTGGACTCTGTACCCTATGGCAATCGAGAGACCTCAATACAGACTCTGGCAAATCCTAAGACGTCTACAGAAGAATCTACCACTTAATTAAAAGTAGAATGAATGTTGGGTTTTGAAATGTTGAGAAAGTCACTCCTCTAGAAGAAGTGTGGCTATAGAGAGGCTATGTTTTAAGACAGTCTAGTACCGTAACAAGAAGCCCTTGACTGGTCATTCATGCTTACAGGAAATGCAACCGCGACAGACCCTTGGCTCTCAGGAAGATAGAAGTAGAGCTGTCTGGATTAAGTCCTCAGGGGCTCATGCAGCCTGGGAAGTGGCCTCACTTTACAGTGGAGGAAGATGTCGCAGAAATTGCCAACAGAAGTCATCGAGGCCTAGTAAGGCGGGTCAGATGGCTTTTGTCTAGTGTTTCTGACCTGAGAACATTATTTCTTCATACTCTATGATGAAAACAATTGTGTTTTCCACGGTTTTAGAAAACTTAGCTTTTAAAGGAGCTAAGAGGAAGAGTAGCTGAAGACAATGGCAGCGACCTAAGTCCATCCCTCTCACTATTTCCTTCAAGAGCAATACAGGAAAGAACAAAGGAGACCACACAAAAATCACGCCCTGTAAATAACTTCAGGTAAGAGTGCCCAAACTTAAGTTATTTAAAAAACACCAAATGTCAGAAAACTACCTGTACAGCCAGCCTGTACAGTAAGCAACAGCAGGCCCAGAGAAACAATGGAGGAGGAAGAGGACGTGGCAAAAGGGCCAAGGTTGATATAAAACCACCACCAGAAAGTAGAAGTCCACCCCCAGTGTGACCATATTTAAGTGGCCTGGAAGATCAGAGCCGTCTACAGTACACAATTTGAAGAGTCAGTCTTCAAAGGTCTAGCTTGTGGAGGAGAAGATGGGCAAAAGAAGAAAGGGGCAAATACCTTCTCCCATTCAGTAGGATCCCTTTTTGTTTTATTGATGGTTTCCTTTGCTATGAAAACACTTTTTAGTTTTCTGTAATCCCACATGTTTATTTTTTCTCTTACTTCCCTTGCCCGAGGGGACTTCCTATCTTCTGGTGTGCATAGAGGATGTCCCCAAGGCAGGCATCTCCAAGAAAGTGAACCAAATTAGAAACTTCTGAAATGGAAACTTTCCAAAGATGGTGAGAGTCACAATAAAAACCATCATGCCCTTTGTAGTAAACTTTTGGAGCATGCTACTTTCTGTTGAAGTTTATGATCAAAGGAAAATGATACTGTTATTATAATATACGGTTCTCTGAAATGAAATGACCATGACAGACAGGACTTTAGAAATCACCCAGTCTTCCCGTGGTGCACAGGGAAAGTGAAGACCAGAGAGGAGAAGCAGTGCGACATCCATCCTGGGAGGCCAGGCTCCACGCCTCCTCCCTCAGGGAGGTGGTGAGCCATCACTGTGGTTGTTTCTCACTCGTGTTCAGTCTCACATTTTACATGAGCTTTCTTTTGCTCAGAGAAAGAAACTCGCGTTTATAAAAGAAACTCACTATTTGTTTTGACTATATCTAACTTTTCCTAAGTAAATGAGGCACGTAACGTTATGTTAAGGTGTGTACCTGTGTGAGTTTTGTTAAGAATTATTATGAAATTTTATTTTAAAATATAAATTCTAACCTAAAATTTAAAGAAGAGGAGGAAGAGGAGGAAGAGGAGGAGGAAGAAGAAGAGGAGGAAGGAGAAGGAGAAGAGGAAAGGGGCACCATTTGACCATTGATTAACTGTCTTCAATATCACTCAAAAACACACAGTTAAAAAGAGCCTCCAAATCTCCCATAATCATGGCTATAATCCTCTGGCAACTGTAGAAGTTTGTTTTCTGGGCTATTTCTTGTCTCCTGCTCTCCTGAGGGGAGATCCAGCCCCAGGAAGGACTCCATCCTTCATTCGTCAGGTTGCCCATGTTCTAAGGAGTCATCACACGCTCTGGACTTGGGGTCCTGATATCAATGCATGTGCCTTTGTACAAAATATCAAGATTAACATAAGATTTAGCCATCGTGGCGTGTTCAACCCAAAAAGAGAGAAAGTTTCTAGAAAGCAACCTTTACCCAAACACTCCACAAAAGTCCCCAAGTGAGAGGTCCTTCCTCCAGAACAATTTGGCCGGAAGGAAGTGGGCGAACATTCACAGAGAAGCATCTGTCTTTGGCTGCATCACTGCTGGGAGGAGCTGTGTCAGCAGATTCAGTTATAAAACCCAATTGTCGGCAGAGAAATTGGACTGGAATGAGATCAATAAGGGGTTCCCACAGAGAATGTAGGGTACAGAGGGCAGCAATGGAGCAAATTTAGATTATGGGTGAGGCATCAGAGAAGCATCACTTCCATCCTCCCCTTTAAGGAAGAATGAGATGTCCCCAGCTGCTGGCAGTGACAGCTGTCATCCCATTGAGGTATTACCTTTGCTGCAGAGCCATCTTGGCCAGTGTCAGTGCCTCTGGGGATGTCCCACGTCCAGTGACCTATCAATGGGTCTATGCGAGCCAGGCCACTTCAGCCTGATGTGGGACATTTACTCAGGCAACTTCAGCTCGCAAGCTCCTGTGGGATCATCTGAAGCTTGAGCCGTAGAAGCCAGGAGACCAGGGTATTAGGGTCATAGGTGGTTGTAGAAAAAAAAATGATGCCCTGTAGGCACTAAAAATGATCCAATATGAAAACACACGTTCCTGGTGGTCCTGAAACATGGCCAGGCCATCTGCAGCAGAGGATTCTTTTGTGGAACTCCTAGCATGTGACTGGGTCCTGAGAAAGAGGAAATGCCCAATCATGGAGCAGCCCGTGACCAGGCAGCCACAACCGCCCATCATTAGCTGGGTTCTGCCAGACCCACTAAGGCACAAGGTGGGATGAGTCCAGCAAAAATCCATCGTGCTTTGGAAGTACTGCATATGGGACTGAGCATGAGAAGGACCACGGGACAAAAGCAATCTCATACCAGAGCAGGGAGAGCAGACCCCCACAGCTCTGCTATTGCACCAGCACCCCTCCCTCAGTTCACTCTTATGCCCAAATGTGAGCTCCATCATAAATAGCCAGAAAAGAAAAAGAAGCTGGATTTACAAACGAGTCAGCTCAGCAGGGGGGTACAAGCCATAAAGGGGGCCTGCTATTCCAGAGCCTCACTCATGGGTGGCCATGAAGGACCATGACAAGGAAAGTCATCCCAGTGGGCGGCACTTGCAGCAATGTACCTGGTCATCTCCCTTGTGTGGAAAGAGACGTGGCCCAAGGTTGTAATATACATGGACTCGTGGGCAGTGGCAAATGGTCTGGCCGGCTGGGCAAGGACGTGAAAGAATAATATGGGAAGAGTGGAGGCAATGAGGTCTGGGGTAGAGAAGGGGTAGATGGACACATGGGAGTGGGCACCGAGTGGGAAGATCTTCACATCACACGTCAAGGCCCATCAAAGAACATCAACAACAGAAAAGACATTAAACGACCAACTAGACAAACTGACTCTGCTGATTGGTGTTGTCTAGCCTTGTTTGTGTGTCCATCATGCATCCACACTGTGGCCAAGGACACAATGGCCACAGCTGCAGAGAAAGTTGCTGTCTGTGGGAACAGCAGGGGGTTCCACTTGGCCAGGTTGATCCAGCTACAACCTACCGCCTCTGAATAGCTAGCTTGCCAGCAACCGTGATCAGTGCTGAGCCCCCAGAGCAGCACATTCTTCATGACAGCAAACCAACTGCCTACTTGACGGCAAGTTGACTACAGTGGGCTCCTGTTATCTTAGAAGGGCCACTGTTTGGTTCCAAAGGAAAAATAGACATGCCTGGTATGTGAATTTCCTGCCCACAGGCACTTAGCTGGCACCACTATCCATTCCACCTTGTGGTATCCCACGTATCACAGCAGACTAAGGCATCCATCTCACAGAGAAGATTCAGGTGTAAGCCATGACTATGGAATTCACCGATGGCATCACATACTACCCCACTAGTCAGCTGCTGGCTCAGAGAATTTGAATGATGCTTCAAATGTGCCTTTGGCAGGCATCTCAGAAGCAATGCTCTAAGGATGGGATGCCATCCTCCAGGATGAAGCTTCCATTTTAATTCAAGTATTTTTATATGGCTGTGTCACTAATCAGAAGAATACCTGGCACCGAGGGGCAAAAGCAGGAGTAGCTTTTTGCTCTCACTCCCAACAACCCACTTGAGGAATGTGTGCTTTCCATTTGTGCAACTTCAGGGACCAGGAGCTCTATCCCTGCAAAGCCCAGAAGGTGAATATTTCTTTCAGGAGACATTTTGGGTTCCTCGTATCCTGGAACCAGTAAGCAAGAAGAGTCACCATCTTGTCACAGGTATTTGATTGAAAAGCAAGAAAATGTAAGGCTATTGACCCACAATTGGAGCAAGGTGGAATATGATTGGCACACAGGTGACCCACCTGGACACTTCTTGGAACTCCTTTCCCAATTGTGAGAAGTGGACAAGAGCGGCATCTTACCCTAAGATGGACATGGTGACCAGGGACATGGAACATTCAGGAATGAGAGTAAATTATGCCACCAAGTGACTCACTCAGGTCAAGCTAATTGCAGGGGATGCAAATTGAGATAGGACGGTGGAGGATGTAAATGATAAAGATGAGTTATCAGGAGATGGTGAATACTGGTGACAACCCTGAGACCAGCTAGGGCAACAAAGAAGTTAACTCCACTAATCCTGCTTTTTTGAAGTTGCTCAGGAAGAGAGGCCCATCTGAGTCTTCAAGAAACTGTTTCTCAAATCATAGAAAGTAGATCTGATTTGGCAAAAGGATGGACTCTGTTAGCTACACAAAGCAGATTCCCTTTCAAGGAATAGCTTGGCCTGGTTTCTGGGAATGCTGTCAGTCAGCAGGACGGTCTCAGCTGCTGAGAGCCACCTCACCCCAGGTCATGCCCTGCCAGGAACCACCCAGACCCAACAACCGATTGAGATGGGATTATAAAGGTCCTGTTTGGCCTCCGTGACAACACTGATTACCTATTTCTCCTCCGGAGTGCCCCCCACAGGGTTAGCTGAGGCCTCAGATCCACTTAACTCACAGATCCAGCCCTTGCATTCCTGCTTCCACCATGTCCCTTATGTAGGTGTGGGTCTCAGGGGCACTCCCTAGTGAACAATGAACACCCTGTGTGTTACACTGTTGTGTTGGTTCCTGGCGAACCTCAACAACAAAGCGCTGAGAACCGTATTGCATCCTTTGAAGACCAGGTAGTTCCAGACAACAGGTCTACCACATGGAATGGCTCTCCTAGAGAACTCTATCTTCACCAAGTTATTGAATGTCTTTCTCTCCTTTATAAAGCTTTCCCAGGAGATACTTAATATATAAGAGGACAGGTACATCAATATAATCAGAACAATGACAGTCCTTGGGTAAACCCAAAACTATCCCAGAAAGAGACCTGCTTGTCTCAATTTACATTTACTTGATGTATCATTGTACTTGGCAGCCACTTTAGTGAAGAATGTATCTAAAATATCTGCAGAGGAAAACATAGGACATCCTTCATTAACCACCTAACTTGCAGATATTCCATGTTTAGTTTAATAGTAGTGATCCCATTATCCCTTAAAAATTACTTAAGGGATCAGATTGTTCCATTGAGAAGGAGCCACGTCACTCAGCACTGTCTGCCTCTTAACCATAGAAACGCAATCCCCCTTAGATGTAGAATGTCTATGGTCAGAGAATAATCTTCTCACCATCCATCTCCATCGAGTCCACCTTGGCCAGACCCATCCCAAGTTTGAGGTATATTTCTGGTGTTAGCCATGACCTGTCCAGCCTACTGGGGAAATCTCTCCTTGGCCCCAGTTGCAATGAGTCTCTACCAGTTGCACCTAGAACCCCTTATGATCATCTCAACGTCCGATTACTACAGAGCTGCCCTGGGCTTTACCTGCCCAGGATGAGACCTGGGTACTGACCAGCCTTCTGGGGCTTCTCAGATGAGACATAAGCATTGGCCCTCAATAGAACAAAGGGACTCATAACTGAATGTGCTTTGAAACTCTTGGAAGTGCTGGAGAAAGCATTCACAAGGTAGCACAGCCTGGTGGTGAGGGACAGTCCCCCGATGGACAACTTGATATCCTGGGAACATTCAGTGAGATCTCGCCAGCTGTGACCCTACATAGGCCCCATGCTCCATTTTGGAGTGTCCCCCATGGGACACAGGCAGAAACTTCCTCATTCTTACTCCTGCTGTGCCACCATTATCGGTGGCACTCAAATTTGTTGACTGAAAAAGGGAGATTGGAAGTTACATAGGGATACAGTTAACTTGCAGCTGAGCTATGGTAGCTCAGCTTATTCCAGGAGGGCCTGGAACTGTAACACTGGCCTTGGCCAAGAGAAGGACACAGCTAGTGATTTAGAGTGTTCAAGGTCTGAAACCCTCCCTGGAAACACTCTTGAGCAGCTTGCCTACAGCCTTTGTTGAGAATGGTGTATCTGGTTACACGAGCTGATTTGGCCACATGACCAGTGGGGTATAAGACACTGCTCTGTAAACTTGTGCCTCAGCTTCCCTGATACCAAGAGCTTACATTACCTTAATGATTTGTTGCTTGTGCTTTTGTTAGAAACAAATCACATCCTATGTAAGAGAGGGCCTAGGAGGCTACACCTGGGTGGTGCTTTCCCAGCCTCTTTGCAGTCTGACCGTGAGGTCTCCTTATGACAGAAGCCATTCAACCATGAGCTGACAGGCTGAGTCCACTTTCCTCCCCACCTCCGGCCCACGCAGCATAGTTCGGCAGCTGGACCATCAGATGCAGCCACGCTTAAAGGGGTTATACCCTCTTGGCAGCTTATTGGGCAGCAAGAGGATGCAAGGGGCACGGCACTATGTGGACCAATGGGGCTATGGGAACTTGCTTGAAGAATTAAAACGCCTGCCCCGACCATGCCTGGGAATAACGCGTTTTTTCACCTCGAGCTGGCAGATCAGCCAAAAGTGGGTTGGTGATGCTGACTTAATGCTGGTGAAGGTTTAGGAAAATGCTTCTGTTGCTCTTACACCTGGCCCTTCTGGAAAAAAAGGTGTGGATGGAGGAGGGTGACTGGGATAGGATGCGAAGTTGTAGCTGCTGAAATGGGACACACCGATTCTGTGACAGTGGAAGAAAGACAAAAACCTGGGCACCTGGGAGAGAATCCCTTCAGACTCTGGGAGGGGCAGGGGAGGGGCAGCCATGTCCTTCCTCTTTCAGGGCAGCTTCTGGAACCTTTCCAAGGAATTCACCCAGGGCAGCTATCCCAGACTGTGAGTACTATGAACGTAACTGACCACTGCCCTGTGAATGTGGGCAGAGAAAGTTCTGCCACAAGACAGCAGGGGAGGTCCCGGCTGTTCAACCTCCTCTTTGAGATTGGAGATGGGGGTGGCATCTCTCTGTCATTCCATGGAGTGGATGAATAAGGACTGAGTCAGTTGCCCAGACTGGGACCTTGGAGCTGAAGAGCTGGTGGGGGACCTCGTGGGGACAGGGCCATGCTGTGCTTTCTGACTAATGTATTTCCCTCCTGGGGGCAGGGAGCACACAACTAAACAATGATTATCTCCAGGAGCACCATGCACGTGCTCAGGGTTCTATTTCTTGTGTGAAAGGCAGATATTGGCCTGCTTCCCTCATCAAAACGCTGGGTTACCCTAAGAAAGAAAAAAAGACATAGGCCCTTTCCAAAGGCCAGTGTCTCGATATCCTGTGAAGGAGAAGTATAGGCCTGTGTTTCAAAAGCTGCCTGGCCTTAGCTCTGCAGCAGCTATCTATACCATAACCACCTCCGAGGTAACGGGATTACACCTTCTGTGGGCTCTTCCTTGGTTAGCACCTGCTCTGAGTGCCACCTAAGGGCACAGGAATGGGAATTCCTGAGGAAGACCAGGATGGGTGATTAGAAGTAACTGACTAGAGAAAATGTGGTGTTTGGGGGACAGTTGAAAAAAGCTGCTTGGCCCATGGGACCATCCCTGGAATGATGCATGTTCTTCCAGCTGGTTTAAGTGGTATATCGATCAAAGAGGAGAATGACCTTCCTTTACTCCTTTCTCCTTCCTGGCTGGAGCCTCAGCAGTCATCTTGGATCATGAAGTGAACTTGGGAATAGAATCCAGGGTGAAGCAACCAAAAAGAGGATATTTGGGTCTTTTACTGTGAAATGCTGTACCAGCCTGATATCCAGATTTCTTGAATTAAAAAAATAAGATAAAATTCTATTTGCTTAAGAAGAAAAAAAAGACGCCACTGTACAATCTCCGTTAGGATTGACAAAGTCTTTCCCATTCACCCTGAAGATAGTTAGAAAGAAACGGGAAGATTTGTAGCCAGCACTGGGAGAAGGGTTTCATACTTCTAAAGGCAGAACAGATGACAGCTTGAGTGGGTGCAGTTTGATGCATGGGGGGAAGGGTAGGAGAGATGCCTTCCTCCTCTGCAAATATGAACCACCCAGGGCCCTGAATACGGAGACTTTTGGGGAGAAATCTTATTTCTTGTGGCCAAATACTGGAACTAATCAAACTGGAAGCCACCACAATGGAGAGCTTGGTGCCTCAAGCTCAAGTGCATGCTACAAAGTGTCACCTCTGTGGTCTCTCCCAACATGGGTACAGAGCTTGGCATCTGCCATCTTCCTCACATCTCCGTATCTATAAGGCAAACAGATCGTGACTTACAAATGCAAAACTTATTAAAAGGACATATTGAAATATAGCTGACATTCTCTGGCTACAGAATGGTCCCAGATCTAAGTCACAACCACCCAACAAAGGGCTCTTCCTGGACTTCCAGCAGGGACATGAATTTAACCCGTGGGACTTACGCTGGCTACCCATACTAAGATTTGGTTAGCTACCCGCAAATCCTGCTGGGAGGTGCAGAATATATGCATTTGCTCTTGAAGTATTGTGGGCAAGTGTCTGCTCGTGCACAGAGGAGGCTCAGGGCCTGGGCAGTTCCCAGAGCCCGGGGTCCTCATGGGGACTGGCAGAGACGAGGACACGGTGGCTTTCAGGTTCATTCATCATCCCCTGGGGCCCAGGTTCGGTGTGTTTATGATGGGAGACCATCTTGGAGCCTCTGACCTGGCACCCAGGACTTCAGTCCATGTCCCATAAAGACCAGATGGAAATAAAGCAGCTTCCTCCAAAACTGGTGGCTCAACCACCCAGATTGCCCCAAGAAGAACAGGGCCACATAGCAGCAGCAAATGACGCAGAATTTCATGGGGATCGGGGGGAGGGAAGGAGCAAAGGGAGTCATTTTACAATGAGAATTCATTTTTGTCACTCCTTTGAAGGGCTTTGGGCAATATCAACATTCTCTATTGATGCTAGCTGTAAATGTATTTAGAAACTTGTCAAATGGAATTTCTCACAGGCGATTCCTACCAGCGCCCCCTTGTGGAGAAGAATTAGCAGGCATAGGAGTAGGAGCTAGCACCACAGGCTAGGATGGCACACTGCGCTTCCTTGAGATTCGCCAGGGACACCCAAGGAAAGAACCAGTGAGGTCTTCACCCACACAGAGAGAAAGGCATCAAACCAGCCTCTTAAGCTGGCCAGACCTCATCTTCCTCCCTTTCTGCAGAGCGGTACCCTCACATTTGGGACAAAAGTACATGCTGTTAGAGAGAAACAAGGCAACCCTTATTTCCTGAGCTGGAAGACATCATCTGTGAATGGATTGCTGACAGAAGAGCAAAGGCTTCAGTTGTGCGCAGGGCTGATATTCAAGCATTTGCCCTTGCAATGGCACCACAGTTCGAAATATCCCCAGAAGAATTCAAAGCATCACAGCACTGGCTGGATGGCTTCCTTCAGCGATATGAACTGTCTCTAAGAAGACCAACAACACTGTTCAAGCTGGAAGATACTGAAGTTATTAAACGTGCACTTGCATTCAAGTCCTTTATTGATGGCATCAACTTTTCTAAATACCAGCTCTCCAACATGATTGCTATGGATGAAACTGCAGTGTTTATGGGCCAAGGATCTCAAATGACAATTGATCAGAGGGGGGCCTCATCAATCTATATGCCCTCCACTGGTTATGAAAGTGCAGAAAGTGCACGTGTTACCCATATTTTGGCAATTTGTCTAGGTGGAAAGAAAGCCCCACCTCTAATCATCACTAAGGGCAAGAAAGATAAGGTTGAACGTGTTTCAGGCATTTACATTCTTGAAACTTAAAAAGCCTGGTGCACACAAGCAGTTATAAGGCAGTGGGTCAATTTAATGCTGCTACTTGATTTGCAAGGTGGCCAAAGAGGTCTGCTAGTCTGGGATTCAGCCAGCACTCACCGCACTAAAGACATGAAGAACTTCCTTGCAGAGAGAAGAACAGATCAAATAATGATTCACGCAGGAATGACTGCCTATCTCCAGACTCTTGATATTGCAATAAACAAGCCACTCTAGGACCATTTGCGCATGGAAATCAATGACTACATTGAAAATAGAATGGAGAGAAATCAGCGTGGAAACTTTGTGAAGCCTTACCTGCAAGAGGTCGTGACTTGGGTGAAGAATTCATGGGATAAAATCACTGACAGCTATGTTGCCAATGCACTACAAGCAGGCTACATGGACAAGAAGTGCTCATTTAAGGAGAGCTCTATTGCTGGACATGAGAGATTGGGGCCAATGGTTCTACAGGAAATGGAGTCGCAAGAAATTCAAGCAGGAATTCGGGGTTTGGAAAATTATGATGAAGTTCCAGAAGATGACATGACTGTCTGTATTTGAATAAAGGTAGATTTTTGTACATGAATAAATGAATAAATGTAGATTGCTGTACATGAATAAATGTAGATTGTTGTACATGAAAAAATAAGACATCCCTGAAAATAAGCTCTAAAGCATCTTCTGGAGCAAAAATTAATGTAAGACCTGGTTTTATTTTCGGGGAAATACGGTATCAGCTAATACCTATTTCTACTTAAGACTCAAGCTGTACTATTAAAAAAAAATCCTTGTGCCCTTGTGCATACTATTTGTATGCACAAACCTGTGTTACACTTCCTAATATTCTGGAAGGGTTGTAGCAAAAGGACAACGTGACCTTGGACATTCCTTTGAGTAGAGGAGCTAACGTCTACTTCCTACAGGCTCAGGATTTAGCAAAGGCAGCCAGACCCTAAGTGTTCAGTTCACAAAAACTTCCAGTCCCCCAAATTCAGCAGGCATGTGTGAAATTAAAGGATCAAGCAAGATAGGCTGAGAATGCTTCAGGAAAATGTGGGAGAGACACCAGAGAAAACAGAAGAGACCGCTTAAAGGTGCTGGGGAAGCAATGGCTGAGTCAGAAGCTTAATGACAGATTTACATAAAGAAGGCAGAGCCACCCTCTCTTCATCCCCTTTTATCTTGAACTTGGAAATCTGGATGTGCCTGGGGGTTTAAGCCACACCTGGCCAGGCACAGCACCCTCCCAAATCTCTCAGCTCCACCATTCCCAGATCAGAAGACTGGGAAGACTTCCTTCTGGCCCTATGTTCTTTAGGGAAGAAGGGAATGAATTATGAGGTTCATTTTGTAGGTACTTCCATCAGATTCCTGAATCTTTCGGGAAAGGGTTCTATCGCGTCTCTGCTGCCTAGAACTACTCAGAGACTGATACCAAGTGACATGAACCAGGGTTGAACAACATTAAGTCCCGCAGTGACAGTCTGAGTGCAGCTGAGAAGACACAAAACGAAGTCTGGTATTGCAAGAGAAACTGCAAATTCAGAATCCAGTAGAGCCTAGATGCCCGTTTCCCACAATGCCCACACAGAAACAGGAAAAGCAGTGATGCCATCTCATAAACATCAGAATCCCAGTGGTAACAGAAGGCACAGTCATTATAGAGATGTCTCTACCTTCAAGATTTGGCAACTGCCCCAGCAGCAAAGATGTGATTCTCACAGGAAGCCAGACATAAGTTGTCAGACTCCAGACGTTTAGGTGACAGATGCCCCCCCCAACAAAAGACAGTGCAGTGCAACATGCATGGTGGTCATAACAATATGACAAGAGTACAAGCAACTCCGATAAAGCCCCTGTTATCAAAGCCATACTGGTTACCTGACAAGACCATACAGAACGCAGGTGAGGTGTATGCACAAAAGCTGTACAACATTAAGATAACCCACTTTCTAATGACCCTGGATGTATATTTAGTTCTCAGTATTCCGCCTACTTCTATGAAAACTTGATGACCATTCTAGGGTCTCACTCATCCTCTAACTAGTGGTCATATTCATCCTCCGGTCTCAGCTCCAAGCTCACTCACTGCTTGCCTTCAGAACAAGATGTCCTCTCAGGCATGTGGGCCCCGAAAATCCTCAGATGTCAATGAGCTACAATGCAGTAGGTGGCAATCCACTCCTCGGCTCAGATCGTCCTTGAGGTTTGAGTAACTGTCACCCACAAGCCTGGCTTCGGGGCCTAGCACATGAATCCTGGGAGAAAACCCTGTGCAGTCAGCCAATGGCATTTACCTGGTCCATGAACAGAACCTGACCTACCGTGTTTCGCGGAAAATAAGACCTACCATGAAAATAAGCCCCAGTTTAGATCGTCAGCCAGGTGGACACATTTAGTACGTTATGACAATGTTCCAGAAGAAGATGACATGACTGTATTTGAATAAATGTAGATTGTTGTACATGAAAAAATAAGACAGCCTCTGAAAATATGCCCTAATGCGTCTTTTGGAGCAAAAATTAACATAAGACCCTGTCTTATTTGGGGGGAAACATGGTAGGAAGAGGCCAGGAGAATCCAGACCTTCAGCAAAACAAAGCACAGCAAGGACTAACTAGTATTTAGGACTAATTCAACAGGACGTCCTCAGGCTGCCAGATGGGGCAAAGAAAACCAAGGAAAGGCCGATGGGAGGCAGGATGACCCAGGCCAGCAGATTTAATCCAGGAGAACTAGGAAAGGGAAGTGTTACTCCTTGAGGCCTTCGGACTAACATGTCATGAGATCATTTTAGCACAAGTGCAAAAATCTCGCACAAGAAAAAATAGAGGTCATTAAGGGCTTAGAACTCATGTCTGAGATGAGTTCACAGGTTGTGTGTGGTCCTCAACAACTTGCCCTGCATCCCGCCCCCAACTTGGGGGTTGTCCATGTAAGATGCATAAAGTGAAATTAAGCCACTCCTGGACCAACCCAATCACTTAGCTCCCGGCTTGTAGAACCAAGATTGATTGCCCCAGGCAAGTTGAAAGACAAAATTTATGCTCCACTCTGGCCGTGCATACCTCCTGCATTACTACAAGGACGCTTCAGTCTAACAGGGATGCTCAGGGAATGTGCACCAATTCCCAAACCTATCAAGGTGAACTGAAGCTTTGGAGAAATTCATCTACATCCAGAAGTTCAATATTGCAAAAGGAGGGTAACCGAGTAACTCAACCCAAACCCCCAAAGACTCCAGCTTTGAGGAATTCATGTTGAAGCCTGCAACCATCGCACCAGAGTGGCTCCGGCTGTCATCCATTTATAGGTTTCTACAGGAAATTCTGTCCAAATGACTTAATTTCTATCACAGAGGGAGGAATGGGTGGGAGACATACAGCATAATAATATTGATGACTATCCTGAGAAGTGCGGGTGAGTGAAGGTTCCCAGATAATAGGGTAATGAGTTCCCAGAGGCTTCTGCAGCATCCCCGACTCTGAAGCACTATTTGGGTTGACATCAGGGCCCTGGTCACCTGGCAGGCACCTGGCAGACGCCAGTAACAAAGCCACTTCAGATAAGAAGACCCGTTGTAGGCAAAACAGCACGAGTTCTCTCTCAGGACCCATTCTGAAACCCGGGTGGGTGAGCATCTCTGTCATCTCTGAGGTACCACTCCTACAGTCACATTGTGACAGAACTGCTACTGGGGACAGTTCAGATCTGCCCAGCGAGCTTCGTCCTGAGCTCCTGCAGATGCTGGGGGGGCTTGCGTGTGAGGGTCCTCCACCAGACCTCTATGCAGGCCTTTCTGTTCTCCCCTTTCTTCTGGCCCTGAACCCCTCCCTCACCCGGCACTCAGTACCCTGTCACACCTTCTTCTCAGGGTATGTCCCTCTTCCTCCCCTCAGAGGCACTGGGGATTTCAGGGACACCCCCCCACTCATGTAACTTCCCATTCACAGCTACTGACCTGACCCCGTGCCTGGACCTCCATAAGGTGCTTTTCCCAAGGAGCTGAACGCCTAGGGTAGGTAGACATTGAGAGTAGGGTGGGCTAACTTGCCAGGAGAAGGGGGGACAGGCTCCGTGTCCTGGTCTTCAGCCCCTGCTGGATGGAATGATTCCCCCAGACTCCTCTTTGCCTGCACAGGGATCAAGGTCAAGGAAGTTTCTGCAAAGCTCTCAGTCAAGGAAACATTCGAGGCGAGACTCAGATGTTTATGGCTGCTCTGCTGTTTGCCCAGGCAAGCAAATCTGGGAAACCCAGCGACTTCATTCAGGAAACACGTTTACTATTGGCAAGTGCTGACCAAGGACAAGGCCTAGTTAGGGAGGCAGGAGCGACGGGGTCGGCCCCGCTCACCCGCTGGGAGCTTCTAAATTCTGTCTCCAGGTCGGACACTGAGCACGTGCCAAACATAAGGACTTTATACCACAATGGAGGTCCTGTGGAGGACAATTCTCCACTAACCTGCAGTGACTCGAGCATCCTTCTCTTGTGCCAAGGAGCATAAGAAAAAATACAAATCAAAGGGATGTTAATTTCCTGTAGGGGCTGCACACGTGGGGAAAAATCCCACAAGCTTGGCAAGGCTCTGATCTGCTACACAATCATCACAAGCGTAACAGGCGTCGTTCTCCATCGTCCCTCACAGGAAGGGGCATCACAATCAGTACCTCCCAAAGCTGGGCACACAGGTAGGCCTCTTACCTGCAGAGAGCAGGAACACAGCTCAGAGAGGCATTCCCGAAACCCCAGGAAACATGAGAACGTGGGTACCTCCTGCAGGGAGGAGACTAACATGCGAGTTATTCCTTAGGTTTAAAGCCACACTATTCAAGAGGCGACAGCCTCAAAGACGATTGAAGCTTGAAGACATTTAGGGAAAAGTTGCACCAAGTTCCTTGGAAACTTGCTGAACTCCTCCCATCCCACTTTGCCCCTCTCCCAAGTCGCACTGGCTGAGTTTAGTGCCAAACAAAACCTCGCTGCGACACTGGAGCATGAAGTTGCTACCTCGTTTTGGCCATGGGACACGTAGCCAATGATTCACCTGTCACATATGACCTGCTCCGTCACCGACAAACTGGAGGCCACACCAAGGGTTGTCCCCTCCCCTCTGGTTCTGCAAACTGCCTGTGAAGCTCCAACTCCCATGAGTGGGCCCCTTGCCCAGTTTCCAACACCCCAGGTCTGCAGCACCCTTCACCCAGACACCCCCACTTCATTCTGCCCCCGGCGCTTTGTCTGGGACATTGTAGGAACTTGATCAGACCACACCTAACAGCGTGTCTTTGAGGGCGGGAATCGCCCATGTGCAGCTGTCCCAAACCCTGTGGGTCCCCTTTTCCATCCGGTCCTTCCAGCAGGGGCAGGGGTTCCAGGGATCAGTATGAATGCTTAGGGATTTCTAACTTCTGCCCTGAGAAAAACATCTGGTGGGTGGACGGTACCTGGATGTCTGAGGAGAATGGCTGGTTGCACAAACAGTGCCCAATGTTGGAAATCAGGAAAAAGTTTCTGTACCCCTAAATGCTTTTCTAAGACACCAACCAGGGACGGGGAAGTTAAGTCTCCACAGATTTCCTGAGGGTGTTCTATCAGCAATGAGGTGGCTTTCGTTAGGGACAGTCATTCGTGCCACCTCCAGGGTTACACGTCAGCGCCATCCAGGCCAGAGGTGTTCCTCATTTAGCATCTGCCCAGCCCAGCTAAGTGCGACTGGACAGCATCCCATCTAAGTCTGAATCTGGCCTTGGTTTCCTTCCGGACTAACAGCTCACACTGGTCTATGCTCCAGCCTGCAGCACACAACTCAAGAGGGGAAAAGTGATGTCCCAAAGTGAGAGAATAAACTGAGAATCATCAGAAGCCTTATGAACTAAGTTTAGGGAAACTGTGCAAAGAGGTAGAGAGCCCATTCTCTTGGGGACAAGACCACCCAAGCTCTCCCCACTTTCCGGAATCAATGGAACCTTCATTTCATCAGCATCCAACACTCCGCCCATTGTCTGACGGGTGGGGGAGCTGCTGCAGGACCCCCTCTTACTGTTCCTAGGAAAGACTTAGCTCAGTGATCCTCAGCTGGGGGCGATTGTGCTATCACTTTATTTTTCAATTACTCCACTGTAATGCAATGATACCAAAGACAAAAGAGGCAAAAAATAAGAGAGGTTCATGTTCCTTGAACAATACAGCCATTTACAGAGTTAGCCACGTGTGTACAGCATATACATGCACGAGGAAACAAGACCACAGAGCACACTTACAGAAGCCAAAAAGTTCATTGTGTACATCCAAGGACAGAGTTAAATAAAAATAACACAGGGCTTTGAAATGTAAAATGACCCAGGGTGCGTGGAGATGCCCTCTCCCATGGAGTCCAAAGTAACGGGGAGGGTGTCCAGCAGAGGAATTTCCCTGCAAATAGCCAGACGACTGACTTACCAGGTCTACGGATAAGCACTTTAGGAGGAAAGATGACCCTATACCCGACCCCATTGCCCAAGCAAGGTTCCAAAGGCTCCCGTGGACCATCAGATTGTACCCAGAGAGCAAAGTTCCAAATTTGCTTCAGCAACAGAACCAAAGGTCAAACTGGCTTCTCTCAGCTGGCAAATGACTGAAATGTGACCCTGAGGTCAGCAGGCACTTGAGGCCCCCGGTGGAGCTTAAGCTCCCACTGCGGGGAGTCACTGCAACTCTCTGCTGGCTTCTTCCATGACCGTCAACTCCCCAGACAGAGTAGCAGAAGGAAAAATGGCAGGGAGACAGAGGTACATGGAAGACCGACATTTCCGCTCTGTTTTGGCAGTTAGTTCCCTTGGTGGGAACACAAGCTTCTGGCTTCAGCGTCAAGTCCCTCTAGGTGGCAGGCAGGCTGCCCGTGCCACGGTAGGCTCTGCCTGTCCACGTGCGAGGTTGGCTGGCTGGCCAGCCTTGAGCAGCTCAACAAGTTGCCTTGCAGGAAAGCCTTGCCTCCAGCAAGACCAGAAGGGTTGACAAGTGACAGAGGGCCTTTAGCAGTATGAGGTCACCAGGCGAGAGTTCTCTTGCTGAGGGAGAACCTATATCGGGGACACTGCCACATACGGAGATGTTATTAGTTGACGTCATTTGCAGAAAGGTGCTGTGTCTACAAGAGGCCAAGGATATTGCTCAAAATTCCACAATGAGCAGCACAGCTCCCCCCCCCCAAAGAATCATCCAGCCTAAAATGTCAATCGTGCCGAGGTTGAGAAATGCAGAACAACGTGGGACTACTGCAAGAGAAAATCCGAACTATTGGCTGCCTTTGGCGTCTGTTCAGCACAGGGAAAACCTTTAGGGATTTCGAAATACTCCTGACCTGAAGCAGCATACAAAGATATAAGCCCAACCCCCACGGTTGGAGCTTGTTGCCCAGAGCAGAGAGATAAGGCATCTCCCACCTACCTCTTCAAAGTTCCCCCAAAGATGCCTTCTGTGCCACACATTGCTGCTTTCGAAAGTGTGTGCAGAGACATTGCAGGGAACTTGGCTTAACCCCGTTTCCCTCTGGGGACACTGACAATACAGAGACCATTTGGTGACACCTAGGAAGTCATGACTAGGAGACATTACTCTTTCTGCTGGAAGCCACATCTGTTATGTTGGGTGCAGGACACAGAGCCCAGGACAGCAAGCTCTGTGGTCCTGCCCAGGTCCCTTTTCTGTGCTAAGCTCTGTGGTCACTCTGCATTCCTTCCTCAAACTAGGCAGCGTGGACAAGTGCCTCCCAGGTATGAATTCAGACTCTACCTCAAGGAGGTAGAGACAAGCTTCCATAGACCGGGGCACCCATGGAATATGCCTAAGTCTCCATGGCAACTGACAAACGAATTCTCCTCCTTTGTGCAGGGTAACTCCAGAAAGAGCACAGTGGGAGCCATCCCGGTTGTGTCTGCACAGCTGCTGTCCTGAGAATCACAAAGGCAGGCTGCATTCCGCAATCGGAAGTGCCCTGAGTTGTTGTCACACAGCACCCTAACCGTCTGTCCCTACCATCCTTTCCTTAGGGAAAGAGGGTTGTGGGGTTGTCCCTCTTAGGGGTTGAGTCTTATAGGTTTCCTCTCTTGGTCCCAGTATGCTGGGTCTGCGGTCAAAGACGAGTAAGTTGCCTCAAGGGAGGGACGACTTAAGCCAGACAGGACCCCAGGGACCCCCATGAGCTAATGTGAAACTAGGAGGGATGCCCCTCCTCCAATGCTTTCTGGAAGCTGCTGACGCATGCTTCTGATGTCCGCACCCTATTGTGCTAAGGAACGTTAACTGAGCGAACTTATCTCGCTTCCCGCTTAGCTCATGAGGTAATTGCTCTGAGAAACCTACTCCCCCAGAGGTTGCACCTTGATCATGTGGGGACAGCATGCACAGGCTGCTTTGGGACAATATGATTGGATATTGGGAACATGCTAATTGTATCAGTGGTGTGAGAGTTTTGCAGACCCTGCCCAGAATCATGTGATGCCTATTGTAAAAAAACAATAAATACCCACGACGACCCGATTCGGGGCTCCAGTCTCTTGAGGCTGTGAGTCCCTTGGTCCTCTGTGGTTTCTCTGCATTCAGTGTCTCTGGTCTCTTTATTTCTATAATAGAAGTTAGCCCTTGCCGCCTCCCTCGCTTCCCCCACTGCTTGTGTTGTGCAGGACGCAACACTGAGTGGAGCTCCACGGCTCAATGTGGGTGGAGGTTACAAGACCATTGCTTGAGGCAAATAACCACAAATTCAGGCTGAAAAGGTCCCCTCTGTGCCTGATAAGGTTAGAAGATTTTACACCCCAGTGAGCTGGCTGGACCTCCTTCAGGAGCTGTGTCTTACTTCTGCCCATCCAGCTGACTGCGCCCCAGCTCATGTGCCAGCTGCCACCAGCAGAGGCCACAGAACTGTATTGCAGCAGACACTGTACCTACTAGGAGACGGCCCCCAGCAGCCTCAAGTCCCGTCAAGCCCTTGACCCACAGTGGACAAGCGCAGGCCCCTGGAGCACGTCCCTCCAGGGAGAGCTTTGGGAACAGGATCCCTATTCTAC
This sequence comes from Rhinolophus sinicus, assembly GCF_057876585.1. Classification (NCBI taxonomy): domain Eukaryota; kingdom Metazoa; phylum Chordata; class Mammalia; order Chiroptera; family Rhinolophidae; genus Rhinolophus; species Rhinolophus sinicus. Next base: position 209,886,496 of record NC_142501.1, read on the forward strand.
TGGCTACGGACAGTCTGAAGGACAGACATGTGAACAGAGCTGGAGTCAATGGTTGTGAGGGCAATCACGTCATTTATTGTCAAAAAGACAGAAGTTCAAGCAAGGAATCAAGACCTCGAGTCCGGCACAGCTCCTTAGCTTGGGAAAGTAGGTGATTATAACCTTGTAACCGCAGTGAGAGGCTCACTGAGCCCAGGCCTTAGCTCCACAGATGGATTAGTTCATGTTACAAACTGTAAATGCACTTCTGCAATACTGAGTCCCTTAGAGGGGACCCTAAAATCCTCCCAAAGCGAAGTTCAATCAGTATGCTTAGACATCTCTTCTACATGAAAGGAGAAGGGGTCGAAAATGGGTATTCAGAATCATAGGCATTAGCCACTTGGGCTGGCTAGCCAGGGTCCTGGAAGCAACAAGCTGAGAAGAGTAGAGACAAAGAGGTCTGGGCAAGAGGCACAAAGCCTAAGGCTTTTGGTATCAGAAGCCAGTACCGACCGAAGCACCCATCACAGAATGCACTCAGGCAAGTGGCCAGGAGGACAGGGAGCCAGCGTCTGTGCTCAGACACCCAAGCACTTACAAAAAGGGCCTCCCCACCTCATGGGTCTGACAGCAGGGGCTGCCTCTCACCAAGACTGGCCTAGCCATGGCCACTGCTTTAAAGCAGACCTGTCAGTAGCAGAAACCAACGTTAAGCCCTCCATAGGGCACCGTCCCTGAAAGGGGCCAGTCAGCGTCTCACTGGCAAGGTGACTGCAGCAGCCCTGTCTGCCCTAGAGAAGGAAGCACCCATCCCACTGTGGTTGTAACTATTCTGGATGCGGGTGTCTTTCACAGCCTAGCACCTGTGCTAGCACCACTAAGGGCTTTCACGGCATCTACTGCACAGCATCAACGCCCATAGAAGTCGCCTAGAACCAGTGACCCATTTTACACTGAAAGAATAAACAAGGGACACAATCACAGGGGACGTTTTATTAGATATTATCTAGAATCTGTCAACCTGACATGATACTGGAGTGACCTCTTACATGCTCAGCTAAAGCACCAAGCTGAGGATAAACTGCAGAGATGGGGTGCTCTGGTAGACAGAGAAGCACCATCCCGCCCTCTTCTAGGAAGGACATGCCGCTTGGTAGGGAAAATCGTCAGCAGGTAGCCTCCAGAGGCAGCGTCCCTTGGGGCCTGACTGAGCCCGAAGAGTCATATCAGTCTAGTGTGGGACGTCTCTAACGGAAGATGTCTGCTGTGAGAGCCCCACCTGAGTCACCAGGGCTTTGCCAGTCTCCCATCCAGTCTGACGTCTGCCCAGTCTTCCTTCCTCACTTCCTCTGATAGGAATGCAAAAGAGAAGGTCTGGGTGTGAAGTGTCTAAGTCAGCTCCCCAGAATCTGTCCCAGGAAACTCAACGGCACAACCACCCTGAAGCATCAGCAGCAGTGGTCCAAGGGATAGAAGGAATCATGTTTGTGACACTCTCTCTTTCAGAGTCCACCCAAGTTCTCGGGCAGTTTCAAGACAGTTCAAGGTAGGAACGGCAACTTAACTGCTCTGTGGTTGCAGGTTGGGGTTCTCTGCTAGCCAACTATGAGCCATTTTATGACGCTGTGTCCCAGTAGTTACAATAGAGTTCTGGGAACAAAGGGATGGGATCAACTTTCTCCCTTATAACTCCCAATGAGCCAACCAGTCAAGTTGGTGGGGATGGAAAGCATAAGGTCAGAGGTCTAGAGGCCCCAAGTGCAGGTGCTTCCCTCAGGGGACTCAAGCAGTGCCTCCAGGTCACTTTGGGCTCCTTTTGCCAGTAGACCATCAGCATTTTCTGCTACATGAAAGAGAGGGAAGAATATGGAAGTTGTGGTTCCTTGTCCTGAGTACGTGTGTGTGCGCCTGTCCCCAAGCCCTTCTGTTCCTGAGTCTGAATCAATAGGCTCCCCTTTCAGAGTTCAAACCTCAGACACAGTGAATCACGTCTCCCTAGTTGCACATGAAGGAACGAGAGGAAGAACGTTCAAGAGAAAAAACTCACCAGGTCAGAGAGGCAGCTAAGAAGAGTGTGGAAAGGGAGGAAGGTCCCAGGCTCAGAGATGAGGATGAATTAGCCACAAAAGAACAGTTTTCAAACATCCTGTAAAGATGCTACTTGAACATTTTTCTGCTTGTTTTTGTGTGACCTTTCCTTGTTCAGGACAATTCACCCTGTCTTCACTTCTGCTAATGCACCATCTAGGATGCCCTCAGGCTGTCAGGAAACAGGAGCTTCAGGTTGTTGCTAAACTCTTAATGCTCTGCCGCTCAGATTTAGTGAGGCCTGGCCTATGGCATCTTGAGCTGGACACGTGGCTCTTGCTCCTGGTTCTAAGGTCAACAGAAACCCTCTTCCTAGCAGAAGCCAGCGACTGACAAGTTGGACCACGTGCTGAGCTTTAGCCCAGCAGTAGGGGAACTCTGGATAGAGAAACTGACAGATCGTCCTGTGAACCTAGCAACTGAAATGGAATCGTGGGCCATTGAGCACCACACCAGTGTTTTATGTATGTAAACGCTTTAGACTGTTAGGATCACTACAGGTCACTGTGGGTTATCCAAGCATTAGTCTTAAAGTCAGAATTTTATAGTTTTTCCCTATACCTTGACTGTTCAAAGGCTTCAAATCAAACTAAAAGTTGGTGACTGCAGCCTCAGGAATGACTGTAATTTGTCATGTTAGGCTTTTCGCATTTGCCCAGAAGCCTACCTATTGGCATTCTCTCCTTCATTATCGTGTGAGAGAATTTTACTTCTGCCTTGATCGGGGTAGATTTTAAAGTTGGGGTTCCCAAGGGAAGTTTCTGGTTTTATGTCAAATAAAAATTTCTTATTCAAGGCAAAAACGTGTACTGACACCACGTGAGTCACATTGCATGATATTCACGAGCAACAGAAGTTTGTGAAGAAACAAGTTTACCAGCTTTAGTGCACAACCCCCAGCTTGGGGGGAGGGGGGGAGGAAGGCCTTGGAGGGAGGTGTTGGCCCTTAGAGGGAGGTGTCTGCTTATCATGAGGTCTCCCCCAGGCATGGAATCCCCTGATGTTTCAAGAGGTAGGTGAGCTTGGCATAGGACATGGGGTGAGATGGTTCACACAGAATCAAGACTGCTCTGAGGGAAACAGGGCAAGAGCAAAGATGGGCAGACACGGAATCGATTCCACCAAAGTCCTCAAAACCCATTCTCCAGCATCCCCAGAGAGCCCAGGACTTTCCCGTTTCTGGCCCAGCCGCTGGCTGAGGAGTCCTCTGGCACCACCTGGTGGCCTTGGGCTGCCACAACAGCCGGTTGTGCAACCTTAACATTCTGGTCTCACCCAGCCTGGGAGGTCCTGTGCATCCTGTGACCCTCAGACCTTAATCTTCACAAGTGACCCGATCTTCTAGGAAAGGGGGACACGGACATCGCCCCATTAGAGGGAGAAAAGGGAAATGGAGTGGCGAGAACGAGACAGTACAGCCACACAGAAGTGGCAGAGGACGCAGGCTCTGCCTGGGCTTCCATGATGTCAAGGGTCACACTCCACACACCCGTCACATCTGAGGCTCCTCCATCATGCACCAGGGACAAGGGCCCCTGACCAGTAAAGCAGATACAGAACTCAGTAGCTGTGCTGAACTAAAAGCCCTACATCAGCGAATGTCATCTGGGGAAAAGCGGGGCAAAGGAACGTCCGTGATGCTGGGCGTGAGAGGCAGAGCCGCCCTTCTCTGCAGCCCTCATAGTGGAGGCTTTTGTTGTTTGTACAGGGGGACTGTTCTTGTTACAGTTCTTTGGAGTTTAATTAGACTCTTTCTATTATTTCATTTCATTCGGTTGAGGACTTCACTTGGGACCATGACAACCTGAGAGGAGCCAGGAGCCCACAGGCAACGCATTTGTTGTTTCTCACTGTCTCTCCCCCCCCCTTATTTATTGCACCTGCAATTCAATAGGCCTGACATCAAATCATATTTAGAGGGGGGAGAGCAATAGACAGGCAGACAACAGACCTCACGAGTAAAATGTTGAACCACCACCACAGCGCCGAGCACTCCTGCTCTCATCCCACGCCCTCTTCTATCTTAACAAGCCTGAGTTTTCCCATGGACAGTGGCCCCAGCAAGAGAAGGCTCAGCAAATGCGTCACAGTCCTGGGGTCGGTACGTGAGAGCCAGCCGGGCACTTCTCTGGGCCACAAGGTCTGGTGCTAAGTCCTAACTCCCCTGGCTCCTCTCGAGTCTCTTCGGACTCCAGTAAAGAAACTGCTCAAATCCCCAGGTCTGCTTAGACAGAGGGTACAAACAAGTGTGCCTTAATGCATTAAGATAAACTCCCTTTTTTGAAGCCCAGTTAGAGCCTTATGCCTGAGGACTCCAGCCAAAGCCATGTCGGACGCTCCAGCTGTTACAAGAGCACACACAACATGCAGATGAAAGCCAGCTGTAGCCACCATAGGTGCTAACCTCAGCCAGCATGGGCACAGAGCTGCCTTCCTGCTTGCGCAGCCCACCCCGGCCCAGAACAAGCATAGAACACCAGCAGCTCTGTGGCCTCACCAGGGAGCCATACTGGCCTCCAGCTTCAACTGCATCTGTGAAGCAAGGGACTGGGTGAGGAGGTAGACGTCCCATATAAGACTGGAGTCTGAGCTGAGTTCTGTCCATTGAGCTTCACGTTATAAAACGGATCCAACCATCTCCATTTGTTAGGGGTTCCTTGAGCGCACAGCCCTTCTAGAGACCTCAAGGGCACAGGGATAAAAGATTGGACTTGAACACCAACACTCCACCCCAAAACAAGTGCGGGGAACTCTAGGTGAGCTTACGTGAGAGGAAGAAGGGGCTTTTTCCCGTAACTCCCAATGCGAGATAGAGCCCCAAAGCCATTTCCACCAAAAAGTATTCTGAAATCACAAGTGGTAGGCAGCAGCTGTCACTCATATGAACTCACTCAGATTTCTATTATAGATTACCCTCCTTCAACCCCCCTCCCCAAATAACCCACCCTCGTCCGCATGACAAAATCCTTGTCGGGGCAGTACCACTCCAACACCACACCTGAGCTGTCCCTACACGGCCTAACAGCAGTCATGAGCAAGGATGTGGCAGAACCCTGCTTCATTTCAGAGTAATTTTGGTCATGTCAGGGATTTGATGGCCCATGGGAATAAAAATAAGTATTTTTATAGCCAAGATACCCCCTTAAGCCTGGAGTTAATTTCTCGACACTCAAGTTTCATATGTGCTATCCCAGCATTATTAGCTCAGCCAACCCCCCTGACACTAAGCACAACTGAGTTCATTATCGTCATTAAGGAGCCAGGCACAGAGGGAACTGCTTGATTCACTACCCAGATATAGTTTTAAGGGAAGTAACTTTGGGACTCCGAGTCGTCTTCAATGTTAAGTAGGTGTGGGGACAGAGCCAGGAGTGCAGTTTCTAGGCTCTCAGCCTCACATGCAAAGGTGCTCACTCAGGTAGTAAATGGCCATCAACTGTGGCTAGTTGGCCGTCAGCTGTAACCAGTGAGCCATTGGCCACTAATATAACTGCTGTGGCTATGCTAGCAAAAAAATGGGGGGCTACCAAGAAGATGGTGGCTGAGCTAGCAAGAGCAGATTGCAGAAAGGCGGATGCTGCCAGAGAGAATATAGTAGTATGACTCCCCCATCTATGGCTCCGTGGGTGTTCCTTTTTGGCCTCACCATATCCTGCGTTCTTATGTGGGGAGCAGGACCAGAGACTCTGTGTGACTCCCTGCCTGACAGTAGGTGTTGGGATGGAGTCCCAGAGAGCAGTTTCCAGGCTCTCGACCTCACATGGAAAGGTGCGAGCTCGGGTAGTAGATGGCCATCAGCTGTAACCAATTGGCCATTAGCCACTATTGTTTTGTATATAACTGCTGTGGCTATGCTAGCAAGCGCAGATTGCGAATTGTGGATTGTGTTGGTCCTACTTTCTGTGTCTCTCGCAGCCGCCAGCGAGACTGGGGTGCAGGAAGACCCGTCATTGGGGTATTAGCAGATGTTTGCTTTTGTGTCTCGAACAGCTACCATAGAGAATATAGTGGTATGGCTATCCATGGCTCCGTTGGTGTTCCTTTTCAGCCTCACCACATTCTGTGTCTACCCACCGAGAGTGGGACCCGAGACCCTGCATTACACTTGTCATAGCGAGCAGGGTTTCAACCAGCACAGGGAACAGGAAATGTGATCTGCCTGGGAAAAATATGACCCCTCGGTAAATTGGTGGTTCTCTCAAGCCTCCGGATGGCATAGCATCCTCTTGCCCATAGCAAGTGTCGCCTGCCTTTTGGTGGTCTGCTGCCATGGCTGCTCAAGTTGTGGACATCTTACACCAGGGCCACCAACCACTTGGACACCTGGTGCAGCAAGCAAGATTCCAGCCAGGTAAGAGTGATGTCTGACTCTGGGCAGGAGGACAGGTGGCCCAGTGTGTGGTACCTGGTAGCCACTGGTCTCAGGAGTGGGAGCCCTGTGGAGAGGTGGGAGGACATGGATGGCTCTCTGGCCAGCATAGAAAGGGCCCTGCAGGTTTTAACTGAGCAGTTGCGAGAAGGAGAAAAGTGCAGCCAGCCGTGTGGGCTGGATGTTCCTCACCGCGTTGCATCGTAACACACAGGAAGCGCTTACTGAAGCAGCTCAGGTGCTTGGGACCGGCAGCCCCCGGGGGAGGTGCTGGAAGCTCGGGTCTGCCAGTTAGAGGAGCTGCATGGAGGAGACTCTGAGGCAGAGGCGGCCGACACAGTGGAAGCGATGTAGCTCCCCACCCCTACGCCCAGCCCGTCGTGCAGCAGAAGGTGAAGCATGAGCAGCCTTCGGGCCCCTGGGGCATGACTGCCCGGTAACCCAGCTGTGACTGAGTTCACAACCTACACCCCTTACACTCCCACTGAGTTTCAGGAGCTGGGGAGGCGGTGCTGACAGCGCCCTGGAGAGCCCCTCCCAGCTTGGCTACTACGTTTATGGGGTGTGGGGGCAGACAGTATTCTCTGCTCCCCAGGCAAAATGGAAGAGCTAGCCTCCGTGACAGTGCATCCGTCCCTGCGACAAAGGTTGCAGAATTGCCATAGGTTGGCCCAAGACCAGGGCAACCACACTCTAATGGCGTGGCTCACTGCTGCAGTTTTCACAGTAAGGGGACAGGCTGGTGAGCTGCCACTGTGAGTCAATGGCAGTCATATGCGGAACTTACTCAAATCATCCATGAAATGGGTATGAGACATGCTCTGTTCAACCCTAATATGCGGGGGCTGGGTGACAAGCATTTTACAGCCAGCATGAGAGATCTGGTTGTGGATACTGCACCTGCGAGTGCTTTTGGATCCCTGGTTGCCATTCTTACTCCCTATGTGGGGCAGCGGATCCATGAAGTTACAACTGCCATGGCCACCATGGGGGATGGGGAAAGCCAGTGGCAAGGGAAGTTAAGACAGGAGGTCCAAGAAGACCTGGAAGCCCAAGTCAAAAGTAAGGGGGAGAGGTCACAGGCCTCAGAGTAACACGCACGCAGGTGTGACATGATCTCGTGGCAGCGGGATTTGATCAGGAAAAAAATAGACCAACAACCCAATGCACTCTTGTTGGAACTTTGGAAACAGATGCGTCCAGAACAATTCCGGAGAAGCCTAAAGGAGAAGTCTGGGAAAGCGTGACCCGTGTCCCTCCAGGACTTCATGCAGCCGCTTGAGGTCAACTCCTTCCAGCTTGATTAGGGGTTGGGCCAAGGTACCCGGTCAGAGGGGACGAGCAGAGACCGGAGGCCCCACGTGGAACTGTCCATACATTGGTCCCCTTCTAATGTGCAGAGGGTTTTGGCTCTAGTTGACACTGGCGCCGACTGCAGTCTTGTTTATGGGAACCCAGAACTGTTCCCTGGACCGCAATCTGCATTGATGGCTACGGGGGAAAAACTGTGACTGTGAAAGCCGTTTCCTTACGACTGGGTATCGGAAGGCTTCCCCCTCGTACCTACAAGGTTTATGTCTCCCCCGTTCCAGAGTATATTCTAGGGGTGGACGTGATACATGGCCTCAGCTTACAGACGTCGGTAGGAGAGTTCCGTGTCTGGATCCGGGTGGTGAAAGCAGTGACACGCGGGCATGCTCACCACCCTCCTCAGGTATTGCCACAGCCCTGGCGCGTGGTTACAGTGTGACCGTACCGCCTGCCAGGAGGACAGGAGGAGATTGGTTGTACAGTATTGGAATTGGAGAAGGCACATATTGTGAGGCCGATGCACAGACTTTTTTTTTTTTTTTTTTCCAGTTTAAGCACAAAAGGAATTTATTAGAGAACATTAGATTCATAGAATCTTCAGGGCGGCCAGAGAACCTGGATTGGAGTCTGTCAACAGAAGCAATGCCCATAGCAGATATTAGAATTGCTTCTGTGAAGACACCATTGCAAATACCACTTTTGTAAGGCAATTCTTCAAGGCGTTGGCCTATCTTTTTCTATTGTATTATCTTTCTCTAAAAAAATTTTTGTAGAAGTTCTTTAAATAATTAATTATTTATTAATTTATGTGTAGTAAATATTTCCTCCCATATTATAGCGCTAGCTCTTTTCTATTTAAAAAATACAGACTATTTAAGCATACGTTACATTGAATCAAGTTAGGTGATTGTTTTCCAAATCTACATCCTTGACTTTTTTTTTTTTTTGCCTATTTTACCAATTACTGAGGGAAGTGTGTTAAATTATACCATTTACTATGATTGTGGATTCGTCCATTTCTCTTTGAACTTCTGTCAATTTTTTTCTCTAAATACTTTTGGGCCACATTAAGTATATACATATTTATAATTGTTCTGTCTTTCTGATGAATTGAACATTTTTATTATTCAGTGAATATCTTTACCTATAGTAATGCTTATTGCTTTTTGATATATTTTATCTGTGACAACATACCAATCACTGCACTAATATTCTTTTGCTCAAAATTTGTCTGGCATATATTTTTCTGTGCTTTTATTTTCATGCTTCTTATTTCTTAAGTTTTAACTGTGTCTCTCATAACAGCATTTGGTTGGATTTTTAAATTCCATTCAATCTTTGTGTTTTTTTAAACTTTTTAAAATTAGTTTCATGTGTACAAAACAATTTAATAGTTAGACATTTATCGTTTCTACCACTCACACAGAGACAATCCCCCTACCCCATCCACTACCCCTCTGACATCACACACAGCCATTACATTTCCACTGTCTCTATTCCTAATGCTGTACTCCGCTTTTTTGTGTGTGTGTATGTACATATAGATACACATACACGCACACACACATACATTCTATATATATATATATATATATATATATATATATATATATATATATATATATATATATATATATATAGAGAGAGAGAGAGAGAGAGAGAGAGAGAGAGAGAGAGAGAGAGAAAGTTGTAGTTGACATTATTCTTCAGCTTCAGGTGTACAGTGCAGTGATCAGGCATCTACATCATCCCTGAGGTGGTCTCCCTAATGAGACATGTGTCCATCAGATACCCTACAAAATCTTTACAACATGATTGATTACATTCCCCAAATTGACTTTTGTACCCTGTGGCCATCTTGTGGTTACCGACTGTGCTTTCTAATCCCCTCACCTTCCCCCTTGTCCCTGCCCCCTCCCATCTAGCAACCCTCAGCTTTTCCTCTGTGTCTGTGAGACTGTTTCTGATTGGTTCATTCATTTTTATTATTTTCTTTCCATTCTACTACAGGCCCTTTAACTCCCCAGTATGGCCTGTCAAGAAGCCAGATGGGATCTGGTGAATGACTGTGGACTATAGGAGTTAAATAAGGTGACGCCACCCTTGCACGCTGCAGTGCCTTCAATTCACGATTTGATGGATCGTCTGACTGTCCGCCTGGGGACATATCACTATGTAGTGGGCTTGGCCAATGCTTTTTTCTCCATTGACATTGCACCCGAGTGTCAAGAGCAGTTTGCTTTCACCTGGGACGGGTGGCAGTGGACTTTTCAAGTCCTTCCGCAAGGATACTTGCACAGCCCCACTATCTGCCACGGGCTCGTGGCCCAGGACTTGGCACAATGGGATCGCCCGTCCTCTGTGGTCCTTTTTCACTAGTTGATGTTTTACTAACATTTGATTCTCTTTCTGATATAGAGCAAGCAGCTCCCTCTCTTCTCCACCACCTGAAGTCACATGGCTGGGCGGTGAATGAGGAAAAGGTCCAAGGCCCTGGCTTATCTGTCAAGTTTTGGGTGTTGTGTGATCAGGTAAGACAAAGGTCATACCTGAGGTGGTTACTGATAAAATACAAGCCTTTCCCTGGCCGACCAAGGTGTCCCAACTGCAGACGTATTTGGATCTGCTGGGTATTGGCGGGCGTTTGTACCCCATTTAGCACAAATAGCAAGGCCCTTGTAGTCCATGGTGAAGAAGGGGGCCTCATGGGATTGGACAGAGGCTATAGAGCAAGTTTTGTTGCCACAAAATGGGCAGTGCAGCAGCCACAGGCTCTGCAAGTAGTAGATCCTGGCTGCCGTTTGAACTTGATGTTCACGTAACCCAAGAGGGGTACGGTTGGGGCCTCTGGCAACGACAGGAGCATCTCCGGTTGCCAGTGGGATTTTGGTCCCAATTATGGAACGGAGCAGAGGTCCGCTACTCTCTAATAGAGAAACAGCTGGCTGCTGTGTATGCAGCCCTAGTGGCCACAGAAGCCATCACAAGAACGGCACGCATGTTGGTTCGAACAACCTATCCTGTCCAGGGGTGGGTCCATACGTGAACCCAGGGACCTGAAACGGGGGTGGCACAGACCACCACCCTCGCCAAGTGGGGTGTCTACTTGGAGCAACGTAGCACCCTTACTTCAAGCCCTTTTAGCACAGAGCTACAACAGGTCCTGGGGCCTGTGGAGCTTGTAGGCCAGGCTGAGCCAAGCAATCTGCCTAGAGGGGAGGACTTGGAGCCCTTGCCCTACAGAGGACAGCCCCCAGTACCTGAGGATGCCTGGTTTACCGATGGTTCTAGCCGAGGGGCTGCAGCCGTTTGGACGGCTATTGGTGTGCAGCCCATAACAGACACCATTTGGTTTGACAATGGGACGGGCCAGAGTAGCCAGTGGGCTGAGCTACGGGCTGTGTGGATGATAATCAGCCACGAGCCAGGGCCCCTAGTTATTTGTACCAACAGCTGGGCGGTGTTCCGGGGCCTAACATTGTGGCTCCCTAAGTGGAAACACCAAAACTGGTTGGTAGGACACTGTCCACTGAGGGGTCAAGCCATGTGGCAGGACCTCTGGGACCTAGGGCAGAGAAAGGTAGTGACCCTAATGCATGTCACAGGTCACTCTCTCTTAGTGTCCCCAGGTAATGATAAAGTAGATGCCCTAGCACGGGTCTGACGGTTAGAACAGGCTCCTCCCACTAATGTGGCCCATTGGCTGCATAGGAAATTGCAGCACGCTGGAAGCCGAACCATGTGGCAGGTGAGCAGACGCTGGGGTCTGCCTTTGAAATGGCAGGAGATAGTAGATGCCTGCTATAACTGTGCCGTCTGTGCCCAGGACAGCCCCCAACGGCAGAAGCTCCCCTGGGAGACACAGATTTTGCGAGGGAGGGAGCCCCTCACTCACTGGAAGGGGATTACGTTGGACCCCTGCCTAAGGTCCGCAATGCGATGTATGCGTTCACAGCAGTGGACACTGCCTCGGGGTTGATGTTTGCTTGGCCGTGTCCGGCTGCAGATCAGCGGCATACAGTGGTCGCTCTTACACGGCTGTGCGCCCTCTATGGGCGCCCCCAAGTCATTGAAAGTGACAGGGGTACCCATTTTACGGGGCAAGAAGTGCAAGGCTGGGCTGCCAGGATGGACGTGCAATGGTTGTTTCATACTCCGTACAATGCACAAGCAGCTGGCATGATTGAACGCTAAAATGGCCTTTTGAAGCAAGGCCTCCGGGTGTCAAAACACCCTCCCACGATGCATGACTGGGCCTCTCATCTGTGGGACGTCCTGAGAGTCCTGAGTGACAGACCATGAAAGGGAGGGCCTGCACCAGTAGAAGCTCCGCTACATCGAATGGCCACTGCCGTTCAGTTATATGTTACCACAAATGAGACTGTTAAAGCCAAGCTATGACAGAAATGGAAATATTTTGTTGCCAGCACCCACATTCTTGAAAGCAGGGGAACGGCAGCAATGGACTTGGCCCTGGCAGGTCAAAAGCCCCCACTGTTAGTGGTTGGGCCTGATAGCCCCATGGGGGGCTGGTTTGAGTCATGATTTGCAAGTGACGCCAGGGGTTGTGGCCGAGTGGCCACCGCAAATGACTGTGGTATACAGAGGTCGTGACGCAGGGACGATTTTGCGGGGAACCTATGTGCTCTCACTATGGCCTATTATGGGGTCCCCTGTTCTTTCTGTCCAGGTTGAGGGGGTTGCTACATGTTGAAACTACACAAGGGACCCCAAGCACTGCCATAAAATCTGCTACCACAAACCGGGAAAGGTGCTGGTAACAGCGACTCTCCTTTCCCAGGACAAAAAGCTAGCATGTAACCTCCCACATGGAAGGGATTTGCCATTGTTGGTTCCTATGACTCCTGTTTCTTTCCACCCATACATGCCTATGGGCTAATACAATAGTGGATTGGGCCCACACTTTTACTGATGTGGTGAATCAGTCATCTTGTCAGATCGGCATGCAACTGCCCGTTAGTTCAGCCCCAGGTTGCCGCGGAAAATTCACCACTCCAGGTGGCAACAGCTGTGTAAGTAGACATCGGAGGACACCCCCCTGGGACATTATTTAAGCTGAACTAAAACTTTTTTCTCGTGGGCTGGGTTCCTTGCACAACGCCCCTCACGAAGGACACTGGTTGCGTGGAATGTGAGGTGAGACCCTGGAGCGGTGGAGTGTGGGGACGGAGTCCCAGACAGCACTTTCCAGGCTCTTGACCTCTAGTGTAAAGGTGCTGGCTCAGGTGTAGATGGCCGTCAGCTGTAACCAGGTAGCCATTAGCCACTATTGTTTTGTATATAACTGCCGTGGCTACGCTAGCAAGTGCCGTTAGCAAGTGGATTACATTGTGGATCGTATGGATCCTACTCCCTGTATCTTGCCGGGCCACCAGGGAGGCTGGGGTACAGGAAGACCCCTCGTTGGGGTACTGGTAGATGTTTGCTTTCGTGTCTCAAACAGCCACCAGCGAGAATATAGTGGCATGACTCCCCCATCTATGGCTCCATTGGTGTTCCTTTCTGGCCTCACCATGCCCTGCGTTCTTGCGCGGGGACCAAGAGCTGAGTCCCTGCATGACAGTCGTGTTTAAGACAGTTTTCTGTCCAGATTGAGGGGGTTAGAGAGTCTGCTGTGCATTCTAAACCCCAGTGTTTGTATCAAGTAAGGACAATGCAAGACAGGACGGACTTGTAGAGAAGAGGCTGTTCTATAACGTGAGTGCAGCGGACGCGGGCTGGAATGGAAATTGCTTACTACGTCTGCCCGCTTAGCGTCTGATTGGAATCTGTTCACTCTGACAAATCAGCACCCCCTCCCTGGCCTCCCACTAAGTGCTGGTTCCTGGAACAGGCTGTTCTCCTGACCTGGCCAGCATGCCATTTCCTGTGCCTCATACCACTCACGTACTGGTACCGATGATGAGTCCCTTTTACTCTATGTACTTCTTTGATGCCTGCCAAGCGGTGCTGGGCTTCATGTCACCTTGCAGCCACCCACGATGTAGCTCGTATGTAAGTTTCCCTTAAACTCTGTTAATTACCAGACTGGACTGGCCTGTCTCATTCTCGTCTTTCTCCGCCTTCTCCCTACAGAGGCAGATTTTCGGTCCCGGGACCTTTCCCTGGGTCTGCGTGTATGAACATTTGGCAAGCCAGAGAGAAGACTAAATGGGCCTTGGGATAGGCCTCTGCAGGGGACATCCCGGTTTGGCCATCCAATCTATGTGAGGAGGGGTGGTGTGTGTTGGAGACATGTGGGCTGCCACATGAGCATGGGGCAGGCACCACTAGAATGCCAACTGGCCTTAGCATTTGAGGAATTATGCATTGCACGCTGCAGCCAGAAAGGGAAGCACATGGCCACAGCTGCGGGCTGGCCCCTCTTCTGGGCAGTTCAGCTGGCCACCAATGTCCTATTCAAGGCAGAAGCCGGGGTCAGAAAATCAGAAAAACTGAAATGAGAAAAAGATGTTGGAATGTATACAGCTCTGCTGGCATCAGGATTTGATGGTTGAGCTGGGGAGCAAGACAGGCTGGAAATCTTAAGTTTGTCACTTTCCCAAACTAGGAGGACGCAAGCTGCCACAACCTAAGATCTGGGCACTTGTGACTAAGCCAGGCTGGAGTGTAAAGCAATGGAACCCACGGGAGAGTGAAGAGTGAGGAAGAAGAGATTAAAGCTATAGACAGTGAGTGGGATGACAACGCCCCACGCCCACCAAACTTTTGATTCAGAAAAAAGCAGAAGTACATCAGCAACAACCTCCCAGGAAGGGAAGCTCGGCCTCTGACAGGAGACCTACATGGCCCGGGAGTGCTCGCCCGCTGAGCCAGCTGACATAGCTGCCACGTTTCAGCCCAAAGTTTATTTCTGTGTTGTCACACAGCACCCTAACCGTTTGTCCCTACCATCCTGTCCTTAAGGAAAGAGGGTTGCGGGGTTGTCCCTCTTAGGGGTTGAGTCTTATAGGTTTCCTCTCTTGGTCCCAGTATGCTGGGTCTGCGGTCAAAGACGAGTAAGTTGCCTCAAGGGAGGGACGACTTAAGCCAGACGGGACCCCAGGGACCCCCATGAGCTAATGTGAAACTAGGAGGGATGCCCCTCCTCCAATGCTTTCTGGAAGCTGCTGACGCATGCTTCTGATGTCCGCACCCTATTGTGCTAAGGAACGTTAACTGAGCGAACTTATCTCGCTTCCCGCTTAGCTCATGAGGTAATTGCTCTGAGAAACCTACTCCCCCAGGGGTTGTACACACCGCACCTTGATCATGTGGGGACAGCATGCACAGGCTGCTTTGGGACAATATGATTGGATATTGGGAACATGCTAATTGTATCAGTGGTGTGAGAGTCTTGCAGACCCTGCCCAGAATCATGTGATGCCTATTGTGAAAAAACAATAAATACCCACGACGACCCGACTCAGGGCTCCAGTCCCTTGAGGCTGTGAGTCCCTTGGTCCTCTGTGGTTTCTCTCCATTCAGTGTCTCTGGTCTCTTTATTTCTATAATAGAATTTAGCCCTTGCCGCCTCCCTCGCTTTCCCCACTGCTTGTGTTGTGCAGGACGCAACATTTCTGGACACAAATACTTCTATGCCATCACACACACCACACTTCCTTCAAGTTTCAATTTGAGTTGCAGGACATAACCCGACCTTCTTACAAAAGTGAGGCAAACATGGCCCCCATCTCCATGGCAGCTCCAGCTCCTTGGCGTGGCACCTGGCCCGTGAGCTACTGCTCAGTCTTCACGGAAATTTGCTTCCCATACAACTGTCTTGGTAAGATTATGCTTCTTTCCTACCATGCACTCAATTTTAGAACAATAGAAGCCAGGCTGGATTTCCAGAATGCTTCAACACTCCGAGATCCTGAGTCACTTGGGAAAGGGGTTGGATCCACGATATTTTCCATGTGTCTATCCCGTCAATGTACGAGTCATGCCCGTACAAGTCATGCCCGCAATGGGTATGTACATACTCTTGTTTTTTGGTTTTTTTTGGATTTCAAACTTCATTTATTTTTTTAATTTTTTAATTTTTTTTATTGGGGAAGGGGAACAGGACTTTATTGGGGAACAGTGTGTACTTCCAAGATTTTTTCTAAGTCAAGTTGTTGTCCCCTCAATCTTAGTTGTGGAGGGCGCAGCTCAGCTCCAGGTGCAGTTGCCATTGCTAGTTGCAGGGGGCGCAGCCCACCATCCCTTGAGGGAGTCAAAGAGGCAACCGTGTGGTTGAGAGCTCGCGCTCCAACCAACTGAGCCATCTGGGAAGCTCAGCGGCAGCTCAGCTCAAGGTGCCATGTTCAATCTTAGTTGCAGGGGGCGGAGCCCACCATCCTTTGCGGGACTCGAGGAGTTGAACCGGCAACCTTGTGGTTGAGAGCCCACTGGCCCATGTGGGAATCGAACCGGCAGCTTTCCGCGTTAGGAGCACAGAGCTCCAACCGCCTGAGCCCCCGGGCCGGCCTGTGTACATAATCTTTTGTCATCTAATAGTTATCCTACCTAATATAATCCTATGAGGTGACAATCCACATAACTGAATATCCTGATATGTTGGCTTAATTTCTTCATGGTCAAGGATGATACTCAAAGTATTGTGGTAGTAGACCGTGGGGTAGTTCAGGGAGACAGCCCAGAGGGTGGAAATAAGCTTTTTGTGAACCAATACTGAAGTACTGTAATACACAAACTAACATCCAACATCAGCTCTGGGTACAATCAAGCACTTGCCATTTCCAAACTTTAGATGTTACAAGGAACACCATTGAACATTGCTCATCTTGCTTCCACCACTCTTGGAATTAACCTTTTCCTGTGGATTTCTAGTGCTGCAGTGATGGCAGCATCCCCCAGTTTTCAGGATCCCTTAATAGGACACAAATGTGCCAACTTCCTGCGAACAGCCACAGCTCAAAGACCTTTAGGGCTTCAGTGGGACAGACATGCCCAGATAAGACTGCGAACCTTGTTTCCAATTAAAACCAGATGCCAACTCTCCTCAAATGTATGTTAATGGTGCTGCCTGATCCATTACCTTTGACATGCGAGTTTGAGCTCATTCATCTCCAGCCCCCAGCTGCCATCTCCTGTGCACTATCAACTTGAAAAGTAATCACATGCAACTCAAGCTGTCTGCATATAGAAGCCCTTACTATCCAGTCCCAACAGTGCCATTGGCAGGACACTAGAGCCCACCCAGCCAGGAGCAGGAGCCTGGCGCTTCTCCAGGCCCAGACTGAAGCTGGGGCATCAAGGCAGAGCAGCCCCTGGCAGTCTGCAGCCTCTGCCACCCTCCAGCTGAACTTGGACCAGAAGTATTTCATGCCAGTAGGGCTGAGAAATTGAGCTCCCATGGGCAGCACCAGAGCCAAGTAGACCCAAATATGACCAAAATGTTCCAGTGGTTTTTTAATGACATTTATTGTTTTCTTTCCAATTTTATAAGCAATACATGTTCACTGCAGACAACTGGAAAATACATGAAAACAAAATAAATAACAATCACCCATAATCCTCACACACCCCCCACACCCAGAGGTAACCATCATTAGCATTAATGTATTTTCTCCCAGAATCTACATATTTTTATATACAATTGGCAGCAAGCAGTACTGCCAGTTTTTCACCCTGCTTTATTTAGTTCGAACTATTTTGTGAGTATTTGCCATTCCCAGTTATTTATTTTTTTTAAACTTGACCTATAACAGCTGCATACATCCATTCTTAGGCTTGTTTTTTTTTCTTCATATTTTTTTTGTAATTTTTGTTAGTTTCAGGTGTACAAAACAATGTAATAGTTAGACATTTATCATTTATATCCCTCACACAGTGACAACCCCCCATCTACTACCCCTCTGACATCATCCAGTGGCTATTTTAAAGGCTATTTATTCTAAGCTGCTGTATTTGAACATTTTAGAACAGAAGCCAAATCTTGGGGTACAACGGGGAGTAACTGTTATAGTCACTTCTTTGGTGACCCTTTGGTAGGACACCTTCTCATTTGGTACCCTGGTTGGGGGTTTTCCCAAGGGCAGTTACCCCAGAATGGGTGGCAAACCTACAGTCTGCAAACGGAAATGTTTTGTTCTGTTTCTCTCCAAGGGGCTCAGAGGCCATGGGTTGGGGCTCTGGCTGGGAGCATGACAGGGAGGTATGACAGGCAAGCCCTTTCTTACCTACTATTATGGGTTGAATTGTGTCCCCCACAATTATACATTCAAGTTCCAATGAACACTATCTCAGAATGGGACCTTATTAGAAACAGGGCCATTGCAGATGTAATTAGCTAAGATGAGGTTATCCTGGAGTAGGGCGGGCTCCAATCCAATATGGCTGGTGTCTTTCCGAAAAGGAATTTGGTTCACAGACACCCAGGAAGAACATTCTGTGAACATGGGCAGAGATGGGGTGATGCTTCCCTCAGCCAGAGTGCCAACAAGCCCCCAGGAGCTGGGAGACGTGGAGCTAACGCCTCACAACCTGCAGGAACACACCAACCCTGCTGACACCGTGAGCTCAGACTTCCAACCTCCAGACTGAGACCAAGTCTGTTGTTCAATCCGCTCAGCTGTGGTCCTTAGTTACAGCAGCCCTAGCAAATACATCTTTCCAGCTGTTGCGTCATGCACGACAAAAGTTGTGGGGAGCAAGGAGGGCGGCGCAGGGTTAAGAAAGACAATAGCCAAGAATAGAGAGCTAGCGGGGCCAAGGGACTCCAGACTCAAGGGCTGAGCCCCAAATCTGGCCAACACAAAGCTTTTATTAGTTAGGTGAGGAGGTTAATGAGATACAGCTTGTCAATCTCAAGATCTGTGAATCTCATACATTATTATAGGAAACTGATTCAAGCCAATCACCCTTGCCTGCAGGCAGCAGAACCCTAAGTCTCAGGGTGTGTGTGTGTGTGTGTGTGTGTGTGTATTTCCCCAAGGGACAAAACCTTTAATGCATATGAATAGATGGAGAGCACACCATTGAATCTCTTCCCCTGCAGGTTGTGGGAAGGAATGCAGCCGCAGAGGCAGAGGCTCTCCTTAGCCAGGGGAAGGTGGGGGCTGTGCTCACACCTACGAACCCCGAGAGTTCCCCAGATGGTCCCCACATGGTTGTGTCTGGCTTGGGTTTTCCCTCCCCCGTGGGGAATCTTACTCGTCATTGGCTGACCAGCCATCTTTTGGGGCCAAACAGGGAGACATGAGGTGCAAGCACAAAGGTGAAGCACAGTCCCTGAAAGGATCAGTCTCACAGACTCTCCTTTCTTCAGGTGCAGGTACGAGGGGACAGACGGGTAGGCTGCAGCATGGCGACAGCCAGCCACGTGCAGGCCTGGGCACTTTGGGGTGGGGGTGTCTACATGGAAACATGCGACCAGTTGGAGGGAGCAGGGCACCTGTACTTGGCACACAGGCAGACCCTGAGGGCCCAGCTATGCCCGGCCAGTTCCCTGGTCACGCCTCCCCCACGGAGAGGATGGGGAAACAGGGGTTCAGATCACCGTTGCCCCCCTCTCTCCATGGAAGCAAACAGGCCAGAGCCCTCAGCCAAATACACCTGCCTCATGTTTTCTGTGCTTGAGGCAGAGGAGCTGGGTCTCTGTTCCCATCTTAGGTAAGTGGATTAGAGAAGCCCACTAGCGAGAAGAGGGCTTGGAAACAGGCAGCGTGACTGAGTCGGAGGCAGTGGTCTGAGGTAGGTAGTGGTGGCAGAAGCCAGGCTGGATTTCCAGAATGCTTCCACACTCCCTGAGATCCTGAGTTACTCGGGAAAGGGATTGGAGCCAATTCCACAGAACTGGGACTTGAACACACCGTGGACTCAGGTGTGTGGAAATCCAGGTTTCTCCATGCCTGCAACGGCTGGGGCAAAGGACCCAGTTGCGAACCAGACCAGAGAGCAAGGCAGGCCTGGGGTTGTCCTAGGAAGCTTTCTGCAGAAAGCAGAGCACTCTTGACCCAAGGCTCCAGGTCATCAGCAAGGGCACCAGGTGACCCTCAGACCTGACCCCACTGGAGGGTGCCAGGGGATCACGTAACCGAGCAGGTGCTTCACAGTTGCGACCAGCCCAGGTCAGGGCTGAGCCCAGCAGAGACGCAGTGAGCCCGAGATGCCAGATCGTGTCCTGGGATGGAGTCAGGAGAAGGGCACGCGGGAGCACGATGATCCTGAATGTCCAAGGGACAGAGCTTTTCAACTGGAGTGACGAACAGCCCTGAGCTTGCCTGAAGAGCTACTGAATTCTACCACCGTGTTTCCCCGAAAGTAAGACCTACCCCGACAATAAGCCCCACTTAAGATCGTCAGCCAGATGGACGCATTTAGGATGTCATGACAGTGTCCCAGGGAGATGACATGACTGTATTTGAATAAATGTAGGTTGTTGTACATGAAAAAATGAGACATCCCCTGAACAGACGCCCTAATGTCTTTTGAAGCAAAAATTAATATAAGACCTGGTCTTATTTTCAGGGAAACATGGCACTTACTAGAACGAGAGTGTTCTCAGAAAGGCAGCTTACTCTACGGCTTGCAAAGGTTCGGCCCTTCCTCACGTGTTCAGGACAGCAGCTCGGGCTCGGAAGGCAGATCCGAGCCTGAAGCCTGGCCGCACCCCGACTTGTGAACTGGAGCAAGTCATCATCTGACCCAAGGGAGAGCACGGAAGCCAATGCCTCTCACCAAGTTCTCCCAAGTGCAACAGCTGAAAGGTCTGCTGTTCTAGAGAGAACCTCTCTTCTCGGGGAGGCTGAGATGAAGGCCCCTTCCCGTCCTCAGGCCGCCACTTCACCAGCAGCTAGGAAAAGCAGGAGAAGCACTGCGTTCGTTTTATAGCTCACGGGAGGTTTTGAGACTTGAAAAATGTACTGAGGTAACACTGGTTAATAAAGTGTAAAATTATATAAAGTCTAGTTTCCTTCTGTTACCATATAATTGAGCCCTTTAACCCAACTAACTCTCCCTCCGTCTCCCTTTCCCTCTGCTAACCACTGTTGTCATCTACATATACAGGAGATTGTTTTTTTCTTCATTTGTTATTTCTAACAACATGGTTGGATCCTGAGGGTATTATGCTAAGTGGAGTAAGTCACATGGAAAAGGACAAAACCGTATGGTTTCCCTCACTGAAGTTTTGTGCAAAATGAAAAGGGCAGGAGACCGTTCTGTGGGGGGAGGAGTATCGCAGCCCCGCACACAGGCTTAGGGCCGGGTCTCAAAGCAGGTTTGCTGGCTCCAGCCAATTAACCGTCACCCGGACCTTCCAAGGCTCAGATAGTGCAGGTCTAGCTGCCTGTGATGCCACGGTTTAAACAAATAGGCCAGTAATTTGAGTAGATGTGTTCCCTGATCCAGATTACAACTGGCCTGAAGCTATGCAGAGCTACATAGTTTTCCTCTGGGCGGTTGTGGGGACAGAGCCCCAGAAAGCAGTTTCCAGGCTCTCGGCCTCACATAGAAAGCCGCTGGCTCAGGTAGTAAATGGCCATCAACTGTGATTGCATGGCCATCAGCTGTGGCTAGTTAGCCGTCAGCTGTAACCAGTGAGCCATTGGTCACTAATATAACTGCTATGGCTACGCTAGCAGCAAAATGGGGGCTAGCAAGAAGATGGTGGCTGAGCCTGCAAGCGGCACAATGAGGGTTGAGAATTGTGTGGTTCCTGTTTCCTGTTTCTCCAACCCAGCCGCCAGCGAGAATATAGTGATATAACTCCCCTACTTATGGCTCCATGGGTGTTCCTTTTTGGCCTCACCATGTCCTGCGTTCTTATGTGGGGAGCAGGACCAGAGACCCCGCATGACTCCCCATGACTCCCCGCATGACAGAGGTACATCTGCTGGAGAGAACCTCAAATGGGAAAGTAACTTATGCACACTGTCCCACAGCTTGCAAGGGTCTGAAAACTTCAAGCACTGGGTACAGGTGTTAGATATTCCCGTTTGCAAAGTGCAGGGCCCCATTGGCCCATTAAATACACCTGTTCTCAATTAAGCAGCCCATGGAGGGGCCCAGCAACAGCGTGCACTCGGAGGTGATTCACTTGCGCTTGCCTTGGAAGAATTTACACAGCAGAGGTGAATACTTTGTATAGGGTAACAAAGGCAGGTCAGGGTTTTGCATTATCAATCCTCTTTGACAAAGGCACAAAGGACAAAAGCAGTAGAGAGCTTTGGGGGGATGGCCCAGACCTCAGTTCTCCCTTTTAGTAGGAAAGCCCCAAGCCCCAGCCCAGATTTCCAGGGTCACCAGGCGGGTACCTGGTAGCTAAGTCTGCCCCATGCAACCTCCTCCCCACCCCCACTTCATAGGTGAACGGTGGATGACCCAACTGGGATAGATTCTCTGGGAATTTGGAAGTGGGAGGCTGCTCCTGGTGCAAATTGGAGGTGATGGTAGGAAGGCTGGCTCAAGGTAGTAGCGATGGAGGTGATCTATTCCAGGAACACTTTAAAGATGGTTCTTAATGTGGCTTAGCTGAACGTGTTTACAAGCTACAGGGAAGGGCCCAGAAAACAGACTAAGATTCCCAGAGGGGACAGGGCCAGCGACAGGAAAGGTTCCCCACGGCAGACATCCAATCCAGGACATCGACTAATCCAACCGGGAGCTCCCGGAGAGACAGTGCCCACCTTGCTCCTGGCACAGAGCCCCTGGCAGGTGCCTGACACACTTGAACAAACAGGAAGGAGATCCCTTTCCTCTGAGCTTGGACATGAGGGTTACAAGTGAGCAAGTAGGTTTGTGGGCCTTGGGGAGAAGTTCACACCTCCTTGTTTTATCTTTCTCTGCTCCTCCCAGAAGCTCCTGAGAGCAGGAGCCTCACGTACATTCCCGTTTATGGAAGATGAAACAAGGGCTGAGACTAAGCACACTCAGGGTGAGGTGGATTCCTATAGAGCCAGGTAGCCTTAGCCCTCATCTCACTAGAAAGCTTTTGGCAGAACTGACCTGAACCCCGTTCCCTCCTTCAAGGGGAAACCAGAAGGCCTGGTACACAGACCTAAAGCCAATCTAAGGGTTTGGCCCAAGTCACCCAACCCAAGTAACTGCAACCAGTTGACCCAAAGCCAGCCTAGGACTTTTCCTCAGGAAGATTTCTTTACAGCATTGCGCTGAGCAGTATGTTTTTGAGAGACTAATTTACGCTTGGGATTTCAATACCAATTCAGGTGATGCTGTCATTACTCATTGCCTCTAGGACGCAGATCAGCAGCTTGATTTGTCTCACTTGGTGGGCATTTCGCTAAGTGTTGGAAACCCCATTCCCATGATGCTTAGTTACCAAGGGGCGGGGGGAGGGGCGTGTGTGTGTGTGTGTGTGTGTGTGTGTGCAGACCTATTAATCCAGCAGGCATAGGAGTGAATACGTAACAAACACTACTTCAGTAGTTTGAGGATTCAGTTGAAGGGACTGGCCTTCAACATTCCCACAGAGGTGCCCAGGAGGCAGTTGATTACAGAAGTGAGGTGCTAAGTGGCTGGGCTAGAGCAATGAGCCACTGGGGTAGAGAACTTACAGGGTCCCCACCAGAGACAGGAGGCACACTTAGATGAGGTTGTATTACGGAAGGTATAGCTGGGGAATAGGAAAACCCAAGGAAAAGTTCTGGAACCACGCTAGGTACAGCTGGCCCCACTCAGGTGTTACTGAGCGCTTACAGCTGAGACAACCAAACACAGCTCACCCCACAAATAGGAATAACGCCCTGGTACCCCTCTTCTTCCTTTCAACCCCAGCAACTGCCTGCCAAGTCATGTTGTCTGTAGACATACTTATGATTTTTATCACAAACAGCATCCCCATCCCAAGCTTAAGTCCCCAGACCAACATATAACTTCCTCTTAAGCCAAAAGTAAGCCGCAGAGCCTAGCAGCCTGCCAGGGGTTTGGGGACGGTTTACCCAAGTTTGCATTGAATCCCACAAGACTATGCACATGCATACATGTTACCAGCTTGCAAGAGCTTGAGGTTGGTGCCTTCGTTTTACTTTCACACCAGTTTTTCCATCACATAAGTGCCCGAAGGGTGAACTTAAGTTGGCACAGCTGCTCTTAGCCCGTCCATTAAGGCCTGATCATTAAATCCTAGCTTCTCAGAATAGTTACAGTGCCCACTTGTAGACCACTGGTGTTTTGCATTTCTGCTTTAGGAATCGCCCCATTTTGCACAAAAACATTTCTAGAGTCTCCCAGTTCACAAAACTACTTTCATATCTATTGAATCTTGATTGAGACTGCATTTGGGGTGCTGGGGCAGCCATTTGAGCATCTACCATGTGCCAGGGATACACTCTCATTAGATAGGTCAGGGAAGGGAGTATCAGAAGTATTTGCAAGGGCTGGAAGGTTGCAATTTAAAATAAGATAGTCAGGATAGGTGTCGCTCATCAAGAAATTGACACTTGGAACATTTCAGTACTTTTGGATATCACTAATTTCAGGTAGAAGACAGATGTCAGAGGCCTCCAGGTAGGAGCAACGAGGGTGCTTCCTGGAGCTTCAAGGTCAAAGTAAGGGAGGGGACAGCTGAGGGCAGAATAGTGTAGATGGAGTCTTGTGGAACCCATTTCAGGGACTTTAGCGTTTACTTTGAGAGGCTTGGAGTTCCTATAGGTTTCAAGCTGAGGAACAGTGAGATTTGATTTTCAATCTACAAGAAACACAGGCTGCAGTATGGAAAATAGAGACGCAGGTGGGGCAGGGGAGGAGCACGAACCAAGAAGCCAGATAGGAAACACTTGCAATAACCCAAGTGAACCTTCTCGGCTCGGTTCTGCAAGAGGAATAGCCAAGGAGGCAAATTATTAACCTGGATACGTTTCGAGAAACAGAGCCAACAGAATTTCCTATTAGCTTAGAAAGTCAAGAAACACTCAAACGTTTGAAGGCCAAGCTAGAAAACCCTGACGTGCCCATAGGTGCTTTACGCATTCTCCCATTCACCGTTCCCCTGCCAAGTTAGAGAGAAAGATAGCGAGACCCCCACGGAAAGGTGAAACGCAAACTAACACTTTGGAGCCCGTTTTTCCCCTCTCTCTGAGCCCCTACCTCGGTATTACAAAAGTTCCCTTTTTCCTTCTGCTTTCTTGAGCAGGAAGTCAGCCCTGGTCTCAGGACCCACAGCTGCTGCCCTGGCTCTTCTTGGCCCCTTACTTTCTAACAGTTTTGAGAGCTCGAGCCCAGCAAGACACACCCGCAAAGTTCCCGCTGCCAGCAGTTGTGTCAGCGGAAAAGCGACTCCCACTTAGCGCTTTTCCAAAAAGCTTTTTCATGCTTTTACAAAAAGAAAGAGAAAGAGAAAGAAAAAGCACTTGTGTTTGCAAATCCCGAGCGGCCGCCTCGCAGCTCCTGCACACCCGGCGCCCACAAGGCCAGAAGCTATGGGCAGGGGACGCCCGCTACGCAAACACAGGCACGAAAAAGGCCTCCCCGCCACCCCCAGCACAGCGCGCTGGTGCTCGCTGCGCACCCGAAACTTCAGGAAGAGGCCGCTGGCGAGCCCACGCCGCTGCCACCCCGCCACGCTTATATGCCCCTCGCCCACCCGCCCCTGGGGCCACTCGCAGGCCAGGCGCCGCCCACGCCGTCCTTTCACAGGGCCGCGTGGAGACGCCACTTCCGGAGGCGGGGCGCGCGGGCGGGACCCGCGTGGGGGAGGGGCGCGGCCAGGTCCGCGCAGGCTCGCCAGGGCCGCAGCGCCGAGCTGAGCGCTTGACTATATATGGTCAAAGCTGGGGGCGAGCCGCGCGCGGGGCCGCGCTTCCGGGTTCGGTGCGTCCGCAGCGGCAACGCGCAGGGCAGGGCGCGAGCGGACCTCGGAGCCCCAGCCTCGGACCGCCCCCTCCGCGCCCGGCACGCCCGGCGCCGCCTTTCGGTCCCTGTCCCCGGCTCGGTCTCGGCCCGTGTGGTTTGCGGCGCGGGCGGCCCCGGAGGGTCTCGGAGAGCGCGGCGCGGTAACAAGTGGGCGAGGATGCCGTACGAGATCAGTAAGTGCCGCGCCCCGGTGCCCCCGGGGTGGGCGCCCGCGCTGCTGGACCCTTCGGCCATCGTCGGGGCGTGGGCGGCTCGCCGGAGTCTCGGGGCGCGGGGGCTGGGGGGCTACGGGCGCAGGTCGGTGAGCGCCCCGCCGCCCTCGGGGGCTACCGGCGGCGATCCAGCCCCGTGGAGGGAAGCAAAGTTGGCGTTTCGGGCCGGGCCCGCTGCAGCTTCTGCGTCCCCGAAGGGCCCGGCCGGGATCGTGGACCAGGAAGTCGTGCGGTCCCCTGCGCTCCTTCAGAGTGGCGGCCACCCCTCCGGGTGGAGGCAACAGGTGACCGGCTGAGACCGGTCCTGGGCCTCTGCTCGCCTCCCTCCCCTCCTTCCTCAGCCCAGCCGGGGACCGAGGTGGGGGCCACCCCTAACATGCCTCGTCGCGTTTGTGTCTCCGCAGAGAAGGTGTTCGCCAGCCTCCCCCAGGTGGAGAGGGGCGTCTCCAAAATCATCGGCGGCGACCCCAAGGGCAATAATTTTCTTTACACCAATGGAAAGTGCGTCATCCTAAGGAACATCGACGTGAGTATCCCCTTGCCACCACGAGGCGCCGGTTCGGCCCCTGCGCATCTTAGGTTCATTCCCCTTCCCCCGGTTCATTTCTGGCCCTGTGGCTTGGGGAGGGCGAGGACGCCACGCCCCCTCAGCCTGGGGAATCACACCTCAAAGCCCAGAAAGACTGTTTCAAGTTTATCTGAGCCCGACTCTTTTTCTTCATGGGGAAACTGAGGCTCAGATTGATTCAGTTCGTAAGCGTAAAGGCTCTGGATTTGGGAGATCAGACGGGGTCAGCTGCAGCTTGACCTTGGGGCGGTGGGTGACTTGGGCCTCTGAGCCCTAGTTTCCTCATCTCTAAAATGGAGATGATGAGATGAGAGGCTCCCCCCACTTCCCCTGGCAGCCCTGCCCACTGAGTGAGATGATGCATCCCTCCAGCCTAGCGTGCCTGGCACACACCCAGCGCTTGGTAAATGGTGTTTATGTTTAATCATTAACCCAGGGTCTCCTAGTGTGGCTGAGCCCCGACTCAGACCTAGACCTCTACACTCCAGACTCACTTCCTCCTGCAGAGCTGCGCCCCGTGCAAAACCAGGAACCAGTTAATTCCCATGAATCAGTGGAACAGGCCTCCTGTACCCAGGCTGAGAATGCTTCTAGAGCCAATTCCTTAGGAAATCCTTGCAAATTCCTGTTACTCTTTTGTGATTATTGAAGTGACACGGTCTGCTTGTCAGTCTCCCCCCTGCCAGGATCGTGTGCTGAAATCTTTCTTTTCCTTTCTCGACCTGAGTGATGGAATGGGGCATGGAAACTGGAGGTGCCAGTAGGACCATTGGGGTAGGGGGTTGCCTTGAACGGGGCTTGGGGTTTCACCTTATGCATAGTGTGTAGGTGGATGATTTTGCTTGGTGATGCTCCCCAAGGAAGTCCCCTTAAATTCACATCTGTTGTGACTAGCTTGGTGGTTGGGATTGTCATTGATCAGACGTGCTTGCCCTCAGGACCTTGCAACTCGCTGAGGGAATAAAGGGGCTGTGTGGGCCTCGGCTCCCGTGTCTGTAACAAGAGAGGCCTGTGCAGGGTCTGAGGTGCTGCTGGCTCTGCCTCCATCTCTCTGGTGCAGCCAGCCAGTGCTGTTGTTCCTGTGCTGGAAGATGGAGCTCGGGCAGTTTCTGCCCCGCCGAGGCTTGCGGGGCACCTCAGCTGAGGAAGTGGGTGGGTGTGAATGTGCTTTGAAGGTGCTAACAGCTGCTCTGCTAGTCTCACGGATCCCTAGAAAGCTGATTCGGCCTCACTAGGAGTGAGGGAAGCACCACCAAGGACTGAGACCGTAAAGATCCAGGGGTGTTGGGGGGGGGGGGCTGAAAGTGGGAGAACAGTTGGGATGGCCCTAAGTAGGTACTCACTTGTAGTTGGGCACATAAAATGCACAGCGGCGTCTCAGGGATGCAGACTGGACCACTCGAAGGCAGGCACGTGTGGTGGCCGTTTACCTTCACTTCCAGATACAGCCCTCGTGAAGTACCTACTGTGTCTGGTTCTATGAAACACGGTTCTCACTACAGCCCATCCCTCTGAAGGGGCGTGAGGCTCAGTGAGGTGAAGGCAGCTAATAATGAGCTGGTTCCAGTGGAAAAGCTATTTGTGGCCGCTGACAAGCACCCCTCTGCAGGAGGCGGTCCCTGACTTGTGAAACCCATACTGCTCGTTCTTCTGAGGGCTTTATTCTTACCAGAACCCCAGAGTCTCCCATTCTCTTTTGAGAGCATGTCTGCTTCCCCTTCCCACCTATTTGTAAGTGTCTGCAGGGCCGGACAGCCTGCGGTGCTGCTGGAGCAACCCTCCCTGTTCTGATGCAAATCGGGCAGTGGGCTCCTGTTGGATTGCGGGGTTGTTGGGACTCCAGTAAAGGTGGTAGGGTTGATTTTAGGGCCGAGTACTCCAGTGACACAGACAAGGGTCCTCAACAGTCAGGGGCTAGGAAAGAAGATGGTGGGTTCGAGTACAGGCCCAGGGAGAGAGAAGCGGACAGGAAAGGGAGGTGGGACCCGGCCGTGGAATGTCCAGCAGATGTCTCGTTGGCATCTCACTTCACATGCCCAGTGCACATCGGGGTTTCCATGTGTCCCCCAACAACAGCAATGCAATATCTCCAGCTGTTCAGGCCCCAGACCTTGGACTTGTCTCCCTGCTTCTCTTCCATGCCATGTTTAATTCTTCACGGAATCTTGTTGACTCTACATTCAAAGTAACTTGAAAGTCTGACAAGTTTTCACTACTTCTCTGCTTCCACGCTCATTCAAGCTACCATCCTGGATTGTAAAAAACAAAAACAAAAAACCCAAGCAAACAGCCCACAGTGGTCTCCCTGCTTGCACCCTGGCTGCTCCAGTCTGTTCTTGGCACCACACTGGCCTGGTCACATGAAAACAGGAGCCCATTGCTCCTTTTCCTGTCCCTCACTGTGGCGGGTGGGCCTCGCCATCTGGCTCACACCTCACACTCAGCTCCAGGCAAAGTTTGTAAGAGCCTGTCCTGATGGTGCTTGCAGTCTAGCGGACAAAACCGCTCAGGAACCTGTCAGGACTGGCACAGAGGAAGCAGAGGTGCTGTGGGCACTCACCACAGGAGGCTCTGCGTGCCTGCAGGCTCGGGGAAGGGCCCTGGAGGGTCATTGGTGCCAGTCAGGTGAAGTGCGGGTGGCAAGAGGGTGCCGCAGAGTTTCAGGGGCTGGAGAGATGGTCGGGGCTGGAACACAGTGTGAGGGGGCCAGGCAGCACAGGTGTGCAGGGCTCGTAGGTGGTCAGGCAGCCCTACTGCAGATCCCAGGCCTGGTGCAGTGGGCACCAGCACCATTCAGAGGTGAGGCAGCCAATGATACCGTGTTTCCCCAAAAACAAGACCTAACCAGCCAATCAGCTCTAATGCATCTTTCGGAGCAAAAATTAATGGAAGACCCAGTCTTATATCTTACTATATAAGGCCCGGTCTTCTATTAATTTTTGCTCCAAAAGACGCATGAGAGCTGATTGTCCGGCTAGGTCTTGTTTTTGGGAAAAAGGTACGATCAAATCTATGGTAGACAGACAATTGTGCATCTTAGATTTGAGGCAGGATGACCAATTAGGAAGCTGCTCAGGGATCAGCGCATCATTCGGCAAGTGCTCGTGGGCAGGTACAACCCGTCCTGGCTTCTGGATGTTCTGCACACACATTCAGCCCCCGTCCTGCTGAGCTCTGCCTGTAGCCACAGTGACCAAGGTTGAAATCAGTGGTTCTCAGGGACAGGCAGTTTTGCCACCACTCTTGAGGCATACTTGGCAATGTCTGAGGACACTTTTGTGCTACTGCTGCCTAGTGTGCTGGTGCCAAACATCCTACAATGCACAGGACTGTCCTACAGCAGCAATCCACCCCAGAACGTCAGTAGCGATTGAAGAACCCTGATACGTAACATTCTAATGCACTTGGTTAAGCACTTGAATAGAAGAGTGTCCTGACTGAATTGGGAACAAGAGGGAAGAACCATCCCTGCCACCGAGTATCAGGGAAGGCTTCTGGCGCTAGGGCACATTTGCGTTGGGTTTTGGAGGATGAGTAAGAGTTCCCCCGGAAGAGGACTGAGACAGACGGCAGAGATGGGGAGAATCTAGACAGAACCGCGTGCACTGAGGTTGGAAGAAGTTTGACTTGTGTCCTCTGAGCACTGTTAATGGACTCCTGCAAGGTGGTTTTGGTACATTTCATACCTTGTTGATGGAGGTGTGGAGAGCTATCAAAGCCTTTGAGGTGAAAAAAAGGTTGCATCCTCATGCTTGAGGCCAGCAGAGAAGTGGTCATATTTCTGGATGGTTCGTGGAAGTTGGAATGGTTGGCGATGCCCACTGAGATCCCCGTCAGTCCTGAGCTTTGGAATGTGGGCTTATTACGGATGACTTGTAGACCTTGCAGTGGAAAGGGCCTCTTTACTTCTGCAGTCTCAGTGGTGGAATCTCCCAGCTTTGTGGTGATGTGGCCTTAGAATCACCTGGATCCCAAGCTTTGCTCGGCTGGCTTCTAGGTCTGCACAGGCCCTCCCTCTGCTTCCCGGGCGCTTAGCCAGAAAAGGCGAGTCCCCTACCATGGACTCGATCTGAACAGCCCATCGTGTGCACTCCAGGCCCGCCCCTGATCTTTGGGACCACTGGCTGGTTCCCGTCCTGCATGTGACCCTGAGCTGCTCCTCGCATCCCAGCTGGTCTCTGATGGGCACATTTTGGGCCAGCAGTGGCCGGGCTCTTGTCTCATTCAACTCAGTTCCCACATCTGTAAGAATAATGTTATCGTGGGGTCAGGGTGAGATTTAACTGAGTTAATTCACAAGTATCCCTATAGGGTTGCCTGGACTGTGACAAGTGCATGATCTGCCTTCGTCGTCACACCCTCCCTGTTGGGTGATACTACACTGTCTATTTAGAGACGAGAACACCGAAGTCCTGGGAGGTGCTGGGACGTGAACCGGGGAGCAGCAACACCCCCCCCCCCACCCCCGTCTTCTCTCTTGACTCGTCAGACGGCCCTGGGCAGGCAGAGGGAAAGTGGAAGACAGGAAGGGAGGTGGCAGCGTCCAGTGTGCTACTGGTCTGCCCAGGGCCATGCAGGCAGCCCTCGAGGCGCCTGTGCCAAGGCGTGCTTTGCTTTATTGGGAAGGCACTGAGCTGACAGGAAAGAAAAGGCTTTCAGGGCTGGGAGAGATGATTGCCTGCTTGGAGCATCAGGGAGAGGGCTTCTTGGAGGAGGTGGCCTTTGCCTGGGTGTTAAGAGCTAATTCAATGTCACTGGGAATTGGGTAGGAGGGAAGACATTCCAGACCAAGTCAGATAAAGGGAAGAGTGTCACAACGTAGTGATTTGATGGAGGAGAGATGAGGACTTGGGATCCTAAGTTAGGTCTCCGTTCCTCTGGGTGGTGGTGGGGCGGGGTGGTTGGTGCTCACTGGTTCCTTCGTAGGCTGGGCACCATTTATGTAAAGTCCTTCATTTACTGCTGGATCCAGGGCCAGCCCAGAGATGTGGGAGGTCTTTGGGGGAGTGAAGGGACCATACTGGGTGCAGTCTTGCTGTCTTTTGAGGCAGTGTGGCCCGGGGCTCAGACCCGCCAGTCTGAAAGCACAGGTTTGTGGAGCCGCTTCGGAGCTGGGTAGCTGGCCTTTCGTCGCCAATGGACAGAGGGCCCTGCAGATTTACAAATCGTTACTACACAGGTCCAGTTAGCAGTGAGTGCTTGCAGAACCAGGGGTATTTAGAAAGCCAGGAAACAGTCCTGCAAGGTCATGCTCACTCTCCTTGGTCAGAGGACTCCCCAGGCGGTCTTAGGGCCCCAGCAGCTACCGAAGCGCAGAGGTCCCTGCAGTGCTGTCGCACAGCTTCCACGCTGGTTGGCTCTGGAGGCCTTCCCGCCTCCTCACGTGCCCATCGGGTCACGGTGGGCCAGGAACCGAGGAAAAAGCTGCCCTACCCTGTGACCTGGGCCATCACTGAACCTTCCCTATCAAATGGTGAGGTGGCGTCTGACCCCTCAGCACGGAGACTGAGGACAAAAGGAGTGTGAAAACCTTGGGGAGCGTAGGCGTGGCTCAGTTAGACCTGCCAGGGACACAGTGTTTAAGGAATTCCCCCTTCTGTGCTGCGGGCAGGTGCTGGGGAGTGTGGTTTGCTGGTCCTGAGGAGGGGCCTCAGCACTCGCGTGGGAGGCAGGCGTGGCCACGGCTCCTGCACTGCTGGGCCTTGAACCCACCCCCAACAGTGAGGCTGAAGCACGCTCACGTCTTCCCTATCTGGGTGGCTCTCCGGCCTCCCAGGTGTGAGGGCAGCATTTTGGAGCTACTCCCAGAGTCTCAGAGCCCTGAGCTCTGCCCCTCCCTCAACTAAGTCACCCAGCGCCC
Organism: Rhinolophus sinicus; assembly: GCF_057876585.1. Taxonomy (NCBI): domain Eukaryota; kingdom Metazoa; phylum Chordata; class Mammalia; order Chiroptera; family Rhinolophidae; genus Rhinolophus; species Rhinolophus sinicus. The sequence continues at coordinate 209,918,706 of NC_142501.1, forward strand.
CGCCAGGCCCTGTGCTGGGCCCTGAGCTCAGCAGGGAGCACCTTGTGGGACGTGGTATGGGGGCAGGTCCTGTTCTCACCATGAGGTGGGCCCTGGGAAGGAAGGGGCCTTGGCTGGGTCAACGGCCATGGGGGGTCTGGGAAGCAGGGAGGCAGAGGGGTCAGGTCCTGCATCTCCTGAGGGAAGGATTTCAAGGAAGTGATGGGTGATCAGAGCTGGGACCTAAGGACTGGTGGATTGATGGAAGGTAGAGAGCAATTGGGAAGAGATCATAACATCACGGCCCCAGGAGGCATAGGAAGAGCTGGATGGAATCTGGCCGAGGTGGGTTTGGGAGCTGTTGGGAAGGCAGGGCAGGGCAGGGCAGGGCAGGGCAGCCTGTGGTGGAGGGGGGGGGCAGGGCAGGGCAGCCTGTGGTGGAGGGGTGGGGGCAGGGCAGGGCAGCCTGTGGTGGAGAGTGGGGGGCAGGGCTGGGGCAGCAGGCAAGGCCGCAGGAGGTTTCGTGGGCTCTGTTAGCCTCTGCCCACATGTGCCTGGTGCCCACAGGGCCGCCATTGCCAGGGCTGCTCCTGCCTGCAGTGTCTTGTCCTCTGTCTGCAAGAGCTAGTGTCGCCTGTGGCGTCACAGGAAGGACGTCCCAGAAGAGGGGCTCCCCAGACTGGGCGCCCCGTGGGACATCTGGAGCCCTGTTCTGAAGGTCCCCCGGGGCCCAAGGGAGGGGAGCCCCTGCCACAGCAGTAATGCTCCCAGAATTGGCTTCCTTCCCTCCCTGACTAGTTTCCCTGGTTCACAGCCCTTCCCCAAATCAGCTGCTACCCCCAAATCCTGCTTTCCTTCCCTGAGACAGGAGGTGGGGTGGGGAGATCTGCTGGCCCCCGCGAGACTTGGGAGTGGGCATCAGGTCAAGGCGTGGTGCCACCCAGGCCTGGCTGACGTGGAGTGCGCAGGCCCTGGGACAGGGAGGTGTCCTCTCTACCTCTAGTAGCAGCCGTGGGGAGGGGCAGCCGCTGACTCAGGCACTGCTGTGCAGCCTCCTTGCCCCGCGGGCCCAGCTGTGTTTGGAAGACAGTCGAGAGGGATGATGTCTCCTCCAGCCCAGGACTCTGGTGCCGAGCCTGCTAGGGACAACCTTGGGGTTTCATATGGCCTGCCCTTGCAGATGCCCTGCCCATTTAGGGGAAGGAATTTTTAGGGCAGAGTTTCCTCCCAGGGCCATTGCCTACTGTCTTCCATGCCTCCTCCAGGGCACCCGTGGAGCCCACCCTTTTAATGGCAGTGCAGGGTGGGGACAAGGTCACCTAGCTGTGAGTGCCAGTGTGGGCGGGTAATTGCCCTCTGGCTGGCTTTCTCCTCTGTAAGTGGGTTGATGGGGCCCGCGGTGTGGGGGGTAAGACCCCTAGGTCAAGGGCCTTGATATGGTGGCTTGTGCACAGCCCGCTTTAGCCAGCTTTTTTGTGAGGGGACTTGTCACAGTCACAGCGTGAGACTCTGAAGGGCTAACCTGGGCAGGAGCGGTTTGGATTCGGCAGACATTTCGTGGATACCAGGCATCTGAGTTTATGGAGGTGGAATTAAGGTGTAAGAAAATCCCTTCCTTTGAAGTACATACAATTTTGAGATATATATAGTCCTGGAACCACCACCATAACCATAATCTAGAACATTCCAGACATTCCACTAAGCCCCCTCAGCCCCTTGCGATCAGTCGGCTCCACTCCCAGCCCCTAGTAATGACCCGTCTGCTTCCTGTCACTTGAGGGTTGCCTTTTCTAGAATTTCATACAAAAGGAGTCGTACATTGTGTTGGCTTTTTTACTTGGCGTAGTGCTTTTGGGAATCGCTGCTGCTGCTGTTGGGAGTAGCTGGGCCTCTTCATTGCCGACCCGGATCCCACTGGATGGACGCAGCAGTTTTCCATCTCCAGTCGGGACACCTCTGGGTGGTTTCCAGGTGGGGCTGTTACGGATAAAGCGTCTCTGACCATGCACGTGACTTTCTGTGGACTTGTGCATTTACTTCTCTTGGGTAATTACCGAGGAGTTGAATTGCTAGGTTTTTGTATGGTATCTTTAATCAGAAATAACCAGCCTGACTGTCTTCGGCCTGTTTTGGATTCCCACCAGCAATACCTGAACATTTCTGTGTGTGTGTGTGTGTGTGTCTGCCAACATTTGGTGGCATCAGTGTTTTAAGTTTAAGTTTACTGGTTCCAGTGGGTGTGAAGTGGTGTCTTGTTGCAGTTTTAATTTCATTTCCCAAAGACTAATGACATTGAGCTCCTTTTCATTTGCTTATCTGACAGTCATAATATCTTTTTTCTCTTTTTTGGATACTTGCTATCTTTTTTATTTCATTAGCAAATGTTTATTCCGACATGGAGTTAATTTATGAACCACATATATTAATGTCACATAATAAATGTCAAGTCTTGGGGTGAAAGAGGTCTATGAAACTTTCTTTTCCCCAAAACAATTACTTATTGAGCACCTGTTATTTGCTAGCTGCTGTGATGCCTGAAGAGATACACATGCACATGAAGCAGGTCACAGAGAAGTTGGGGGAGGACTCGAGCTGAGGGACCCCAGTGCCTGACTGCTTCCGGGTGTGTGGAACGCTTGGAGCGCAGGGCAGGGGAAGACCGCCTGGACACAGCCCTTCAGTTAGGCCTGATGCACAGATGAGTGGGTGTCAGCAGGCAGGGAGCGGTGTTGCTGGCCGAGGGAACAGCATTTACGGACTAACAGGATTGGCAGAAGGTGGCTGGTATCTAGGGTGAGCTTGGTGGTGGCCGTCTGGTGGGACGGGGTGTGGCGCTCCTGTGGCGGGAGGCTGAGAAGAGCGTAGGCTTTGACCTCTAAGGAGATGGGGGAGAGGCGACTACCAGGTGGCCGGAAGAGGTGGGGGTGCAGTTGGGGGTCAGTTTAGATGCACCTGCAGTGGCTGCTTCTGGAAAGCTGGGCGGCCTCGCTGGAACTTCGTTTGTGGGAAGCTGCCTCTTTTCAGAGAGCACGTGGTTCGCAGAAAGCGGACAGCGAGCGTCAGGGATTCCATGGCCGGTTCTCTCCCTCCTGAAAGCAGGCTCAGCTTGCAAATCCCGACAAACCAAGAGCAGCTCAGTGTGTTACACGTGTGCCGAGGCCTGGTTTTGTGTGGGGGCCGGGCGGGAGGTGCCAGGATCTACTTTCAGGAAACCGAGTTAAAGTAAACCTTACTTCTGAGTAGTAAGGATGCTTCTAGTCCCACATGTGGGCCTCATTCTTGCTGCGGAGTCCAGCCAACCTGGGATTGTGCGAGGAAAGGGAGTGGGGAATCCACATTTCCTAAACGAAGCTTTTGACAAGGACAGGCTCCCACCACACTGTTCTAGGGCCTCAAAGCCAGGGGCTCTGTTTGGGTCATCCCCCACGTGGCAGCCGGGACAGGGCTGTTTCTGAGCAGGGGAGACCAGCTCTGGAGGAGTTGGAAGACAGCTGATTTGAAGAAGTCTACAGCTGCAGCTGGCGAGTTCCATAAGCAGAAGAAAATTAGAGCCATAGATTTTCTTCTTTTAAGGAAATGTCTGTGTCATGTGCATATTTCACCGATACATGGGAAAGAACATCACCTCGAATTCGGCCCTCATAGACTAAAGAGAAAGAGTTGAAATATCCTAGCATTCTATCATCCAAAGATAGGCAGGGAGTAGGTATATAGGCCGGTGGTTACACTTCCGGGGTTTTCTTTATGAAGGTTTTGCGTTAGTGTGTGTGTTGTTCCCCCCACATCCACCAGCTGGGAGGGCGGAAAGCAGTCTGACTGCGCCTGCATCCCTTGTGCTTACTCGGGTCTCTTCCTGCAGAACCCAGCGCTCGCCGACATCTACACAGAGCATGCCCATCAGGTGGTGGTGGCCAAGTACGCGCCCAGCGGATTCTACGTCGCCTCTGGAGGTACCTGGGGGTGGAGGGCTGGGGGGTGGCAGGTGGATGCGGTGTCATTCATTTCAGTTGGGGCTGACAAGGAAAGGATAAGCCACCCGATAGCCCCATCCCAGAAGTTGGTGGTTTGCAGCCTTCCAGCTGGTTCCAGCCTCAGGTCAGCAGAAGTGCTCTTGGGAGACTGGCCAGACAGACACCTTTGTGGGTGGCTGCCTCAGGATGCATCGGAGTGGGCACTTGCTGGTTTTCATGTTTAGACCTCTGACTCCATCTGTAAAACTTGCTCTTATTTATATCCTGTGATTTATTTTAGCCCTGTGAATTTTTTTTCATGGCCCTGCTTGCCAGCAAAATGCCTCTTCATTTAAAGCCCCACGATTTGGCCCTGGTGCCTTTTAAAACTATCTTCTCAGGAGAGAAATGTGTGGTGAGGGCCCCCACTGCCTGCTTGGCACAGCACACCTGCGCTGGTGCCACGAGCCGGGAGCCCGGCTGCTGAATCACGGGCAGGTCCAGGCCTGCCCTGTCCCATGTCCCCAGGCCAGGGTGATCACCCAGACAGAAATCAGTGCCTTTGGGTGCTCGTGCAGAATCGGTGAGGAAAGCTGGCGCAGACTTTTGCAAAGCACAGTGCACACAAGTAAAGGATTAACTTGACATTTTCTTAATTCGGTGGGGGAACCAAGGGCGTCTTGGGCTGCGCGAGTCCCAGTATTCTTGGGTAGAAGTCACAGTTTACATTTCTAGTGCTCTGATCCTTTGTACAGCGAAGACAGCAAAACAGTCACTGCAGAGGTGAGAGCCCTGCGCTAGACAGTGTGGTGGGGCGGGGATGTGCTCTCTGCCTCATGGGTACCTGGTACCTGGTGGGGCTGCGGTGGGGCTGGGGTCCCAGGACCTCGGGAAGCTCGCTTTTCGCTCCCCGGTGGGGTTCCAGCCCTCTGCTGGGTATTGAGGTCCCTGTAAGTCTGACTAGTCCACGTCTGCTGAACGACTGAACCTTCTAGAAGGCTTGTTGCGTGAGAAAGCCCATGCTGGGCCCTCGGCCCTGAACAGGAAAGTGCGGCTCTCCTTGGGGACCCACAGTGCCGTGTGGTGGTTCTCGGGGTGGGGTCCATTCCCCTTTTTCTGGTGGCAGCTTCCTCAGGTCATTGTGATGCTGGTGTCTGTGCCCCATGCTCAGTGCCCTGAGTGCCCAAGCAGGGTGACGTCCGGGTGCAGCGCCCCCGGCTGTGCAGAGGCAGGCTTTCCGGAGTTGGGGCCCCGCGCCCCGAGAGGGATGTGCGGGTTGCTCAGGTGAGGAGCGTGGAAGGGAGACCCGGCCACACTGCCGGTGTGAGCAGCAGCCTCTCCAGTCACTCTGTCCCCTTGCACTGTGGTGCTGTTCTTCCTGTGTCAACCGATGGGTGAGTGGATGTCTGTGTTTCTTGTCTGTCCCGTTGGAGACCTCAGGTAGGTGCCGTGTCCCCAGCTCCTAGCACGGGGCTTGGCACTTGTGGCACTCAGCATCTGGTCTGCCCTCTGCTCTGGCCTGGGCACCTCATCCAGCCCCGTGGTTTTTCGGGCCCCAGCTGCTTCTGCAAAGAACTTAGTGAGCAAGCGGGGCTCAGTGGAGGAGCCTGACGGTCTGTGGGCGGAGGCAGTGGGGAAACTGCTGTGCTGCCTGGCCGGGAACGGCGCCTGAGCTGACCGGAACAACAGGCGAGCCGCTTGCGGAGCCCCGGGAGGTGGGCAAGCTGGGCTCATCCTGTGAGAGGCTGGGGCGCCCTCGGTCATGTTTTCCATGACTCGGTGCAGCCCCCAGGGCTGGCCTGAGCACAGAGGACCCCGGCCTGGTGTTTGCTGGGTGTGCGCGCCCTTCCCCACACACGGCGCTCCTTTTCTGCCACTGCCGGCGTCTGTGCTTCCCTTCCTTTCCCCACTGGCCGGTTCAGCAAAGGCACTTAACGAGGTCCAGGTCGGCTTTGGACCTCCCCTCGGGTGACACGCCAGGCAGCTTTCCTGGATCTCTCCTGGAGAGGACCAGGGGCTCCCTGGGAGCCCCCAGTGCTGTTCACGTGGATGTTAGCATCTCGTCCTGTCTGTCCCACAGCTGAGCTGTGGGTGCCAGGTGTCTGCTCACTGACTAGTTAGGACCAACTCCTACGGGGTACTGAGGGCTGGTACTGAGGGCTGGGCTAAGACGGGCACCTACCTGTCAAGGCCTGACTGCATGACTCTGGCGGTCCAGCTGTAGGTGTTTGAGCCCCCGGAGCCCCCGGGCAGCATGTTTCTGGAGCCGGTGCAGCCTCTACCTCTCCCCTCGCTTGGCTCCACGTGAGCAGGACAAGAGCTGTTCTCAGAACCGCTGTAGAGTTTGTGTTGAGTGCTGACGTGGGCCGGGGGTCCTGGAAACACCGCACCAGCTAACCTGCTGGGAGCAGCCTGCTCTGGGCCAGGGGTTTTAGCCTCAAGAGTTTATGTGAAGTGCTCCATTTTTCCTGCTAATGGGGAAATTCAGTGCTCGTGTGGGAAGGGGGGGGGTGGGAGTTGGTGCTTGGAACTTGGTGACAGGGTGGTGGCAGGGAGGGAAAGGGGGTGTTACTTTATCACGAATCCGAGGCAGATGCTACAGGCCTGGCATCAAGTTCTGTCTGTAGTACAATTCCTCCCAGTGCCCACCCACCTGTCTCCCAAAAGGCTCTTACTCACACCTCAGTCATGAGATGTGGGGTGTGCTGTGCTGTAATGAGGGGCTGCTGGTTGCCTGGGGTGCAGGCAGAGGACTGCAAGGCAGCGGGGTCTGCAGACCCCAGGTGGGGGCCACCACGTGCACACCTGCATGTACCTGCATGTACCGGGCTGCACAGCTTCACCTGGTTTCTGTTGGGACTACAGCACGCCCAGGGGCGATGGGAGTCACTAGTTACTGTCACTGTACAAATGAAGAGCTTCAGTTCCTGTGTGATAAGGAAGTGCCCAAGGCCCCTGTGCCATTTAGATCCCCTACAGGGAGAGAAACACTGTCATCAAGTGAGTCTGCAGCCTGATGTCTTGGGTTTGCAGGCCTTGTAATGTGGTGCTCACCCGTGAGGGCGCTGACCCAGCAGTGGTCCTCGTGGAGGCGGCAGGCTCTGATTAACAAGAGGCTAGATGCTGCCTGCCTGAATCAGGCCCCCCTCCCGGCTGCGGCCTCGGCCAACGGCAGCAGGCCTGTGGGCCCCACGTGGCCCGGGCCCAGGGGTGACCGTGGCTCTCACCACCCCCTCCCATGTGTCCGCAGATGTGTCCGGGAAGCTGAGGATCTGGGATACCACGCAGAAGGAACACCTCCTGAAGTACGAGTATCAGCCTTTCGCTGGGAAGATCAAGGACATTGCTTGGACAGAAGACAGTAAGAGGATCGCAGTGGTCGGGGAAGGAAGGGAGAAGTGAGTCTCTGGCCTCGGCCCCTCCCTGCCCATGTCCCCTGCTTTGCTTTCTTTCCGGGGTGCCCCTGGTGGGTTGGGGTGTGCAGTGACATCAGTGCTAGCTGGGACTAGTGTACGATGAGTCCCCAGAGGTGCAGAGCCCTCCAGCCTCCTTCACAAAGGTGTGACCAGCGGGAGCCACTGAGTGGGCTTTGGCATAACAATGGGTGGGCCCCTCAGGGGTGGTCTCGGGGCCCAGGCCCTCTTTCTCCGTCTCTAGAGTCCTAGAACTCCAGCCGTCGTGCCACATCCCGGGAGCAGTAAGCAGGAAAGGGAGACTGCAGGAGGTCCTTCCCAGCAGCTGCCACAGGGCCACGCCTAGCTGGGCACGTCACCCCAGCACCCTTACTCAGGAAGAAGGGGCAGCTGGACACTGGGTAGGCGGCCCTCGGTGGCTGTGGCACCCACGGGTCTAATGACCAGCGGGTCAGTGGTGCAAGCCAGGTTTTCTTATTCCAAATGCAGTGAGCTTTCCTCCATGCTGTCGTCCCGCCCTGGGCCGTGGCAGGCAGGTCTTTACCTCCCTTACCGGGAGGCTCCTTTTAACGCAGGTTCTGGTAGGTATCACTTCACATCATTCCCGTAGGTCTTAATTCCTTTTTCATTTGGTTGCAAATAGTAACCAAAACAATACGTTTGCACTGAACGCCAGTCTAGAGCAAGGCATCGTCTCCTTTCTAGGAGGGGATGGTAACTGGTGTTTCCTGGTCCCGCCCAGTAAAGACTATTAGCCCACGGATGATGCCCTATGGCCGGTCCTCTGTCAGGCACTTTCTAAGGCGCCTTCCACATGGGAGGCTGGTTGGCGCTCGGCCGTACAAACATGGACGCCCAGTCCTTCCCAAAGGCTCGTGCTCTCTGTGCTTTCGGCAAATGCTGTGTACAGCCGAGAGCCCAAACAGACTTCAGTGTCGGTTCTCTGAACGAGCGTGTGTGGCGCTCGGTCACGAGCGGGGCTGCAGCGCCAGCGCCCAGTCCCTTCCTTTGAGCACTGGCCGCTCAGCTGCCCGAGTCCCGTCAGCCTCCCAGGACTGATGTCTCTCCTGTGACTCCTCTCGTTGGTAAAGGTTTGGCGCCGTCTTCCTGTGGGACAGTGGTTCTTCCGTGGGTGAGATCACGGGACACAACAAAGTCATCAACAGCGTGGACATCAAGCAGAGCCGGCCGTACCGGCTGGCGACCGGCAGCGACGACAACTGCGCCGCGTTCTTTGAGGGGCCACCTTTCAAGTTCAAGTTTACAATTGGCGTAAGTGGACTCTGTCTGTCAGGTGGTTTGAGGGTTAACTTTGAGGTTTGCACGTGAAGCCAGGAGGGTGTAGACCCGTTAGATGTTGGTGGCAGAGAGGTCGCAGGCACACACCATTAGTGTGTAGGCGGAAAGCAGGGCTCGCGGGGGGGGGGGGGGACCCCACACACAAGTGGAGGAGCACACCAGCCCTGGGGCCTCCAGTTAGGGTGGTGTGGGTGTCCCAGCAGGAGGGGCCTGCGCAGGCTTCCCTCCGGGAGCTGTGTACTCCGGTGTGGGGCAGGCAGCCTCTCTGAGGCCTGTGACCAGCAAGCATCCTCCTTAAAAGGTGCCTTGTTAGCAAAGGGGAGCCCAGGGCTGGCGTCAGTCTGCTCTCTGGGTGTGCCACCTTGAGACCTGCTGAGCCACCAAAGTCACAGAGGAGGTGAGCTTCCAGGGACATCCACATCTGTTCCCAGTGCCTTCCTGGGAGAGATGCCGGGGCAGGGGCACCTCTGTGAAGTGACAAGTGATGGAAAGAATTAGATGATTCGCCCGGAGATGCCTGGTCTCAGTGCCTGGTGGAAGGTCAGGGTTTTGTGGTCTCAGTTCCAGTTCTGCACATGCTCCTGACTGGCACAGGGCCTAACCCCTGACCCTCTCTAGGCCTCACTTTTCCCCTCTGCAATGTGGGTGTGAGGGACGTCGGCATCAGAGCGTTTTCACCGTGAATTTGACCAGCGCACAGGTCTAGAGCGGTTCCGTGTCCCACCTCATCGAGGACTAAATGAGAGAATGTCCTTGAAGAGGCTCACTGGGGACGCCTGTTAACTTTGTGACAGTGCAGTAGATCATCAGTAGCAGGCAGGGTGTTGCTGCAAAGGACGATGGCACTGCCTCCGCGGGTCCCCAGAGGGCAGGCCTTGCACGGTGGGCAGAATTTTCAGACACAGATCTTGGCTCAGGTCCAGTTAGTAATGAGGCGGGCTTCATTTCGTCCTGGGGCCACTGAGCAGGGCCTGGCTGGTGCCCAAGTGGCATGTGCCACGTGGGACGTGCCCTCCTCCTCCGGGGCCTTGTCGGTGGCTTTGCTGAAGCCTGTGGTTCGTGGTCGGTGTTCTCTGAGTCAGGACAGGGACCCAGCAATGCAGTGACTCAGGCTGAGTCAGACAGCTGCACCCAGCGGGGAGGGAGGAAGATGAGAGGTCCCAGGGCCACAGGAGGCCGTCCTGGTGAGCCATGCCCATTCCCCGAGCCCTCACACGTCTGTTTGGTTCCACTGTTCTGGGGGTGGGCGGGCTCCTCTCCCTGCCTGGAGGGATGAGTTCCTCTTTGCAGTTGTGGGTAAAAGCCCCAGGAGCCAGGATTGGAGCCCAAAGTCAGCTCCAGCCTGTGCCCTCAACGTCCTGCCAACCTGCTCCATGTGCTCACGTGGCTGCAATACTCTTTCTGTCTCTGTTCTCCTTTCTAACCTAAGAGCCACCCCCACCAGGCCCAGCCCAGGAGTGTTGGGTAGAAAAGCTTGCCCAGCCCGCACCTGTCTCCACGGTGGGCGCACAGTTTACCTCCAGGTCTTCCTGTGCAGCCCATTGTGCGTGCATCCTGTATAGAGATCAGAAGGGGCTGGGAACCAAGGGACATGAATGGCAGCCAGTGCTGCAGCCGGCCGGCTCTGTGGCCTTCAGGCTGGTCGTGCCTCTGGGTGTCCCCAGGAAACAGGGTGATGGCGGCCGCCCTCCGCTGGCCCCACAGACCCGTGGGAAGGACGTGAGATGCTGGTGGGCAGCTGAGTGTCCGTGAGGAGTTCCTGGGTCTTCCACTGGCAAAGACTGACGGGCTCAGCTGGCCTAGTGTAGAAGGGACGGGACTGCACTCGGGTCCCCACAGCCTCCTGAAATGACTTCTTATGGTGTTGATGACTTTTGTGTGCGTGTGTGCCCGGGGCCCTCACAACCCCAGAGTCAAGCTGTGGCATGCAGGACCAGGCAGTGGGCTGCCTGCCCATCCAGGGTCCAGCTCCTGCCACCTTCCTCTTGACCACGTTCATTAAGGCCACAGGATAAAGACGTGTGAGGAGCACAGAGGGGTCGAGCTCAGGTTGCCGCTTTGAAAAGAGGCGGTGTTCTGCATTTCAGTCCACGCGAACCCAGCTGATGTTGTGCGACCCTGTGAGGAAGTGAAGGCAGTTTTTCCAGTGAAGCAGAGTGACCATAGTTACTCAAGTGGGGCCGCCTGCTGGCCTGAGTGGGGGCCGCGGCACGTTTCCTTTCTGTTCGGCGTCCCCTGGTTTGCACCAGCTGCTCCTGTGCGCAGACCGAGAGTGTAGACTCCTGGTTCCTCTGGAGCTGAGTCATGGCTCGACTTGAGCCAGACTGCTGGCTTCCGCTCGGGCCCTCGGGCCAGCCTCAGTCCTTGCTGGCCTAAACCTGAAAGGGGCTTTAAAGAGGCTTCAGGAACCTGGGATGCACGAACCTTCCACCTGGAGTGGGCCCCAGCACCAGCCTGTCCCCAAACCTACCCCCATTTCACATGTGGTGGGCGACTCGGGAGGGGACTTCCAGGATCACGGGAGACCAGCGTGGGATGGAGTTCTTTGGGCAGCACTGGCACTTGGGGGGGCGAAGGTTCCCCTTTCAGCACAAAAGGGAGGCACGTGGGACCTTGCCTACTCCTGCCTCTGCCTTGAGGATTTCTTCCCGCCGAGCATGTCCCTGTGACAGACGGTGTGTGCAATCGCAGCCCCACAGAGCGTCTTTGCCTGCCTGGTCTGCGCACCTGGCCCACTGTGGCCTTGGGCAACTGTCTGTGCCTCCCTAGCCTCCTGCTTCCTCCTCTCAGGGGAGCAAGCTGGCTGCCTTGTGGCATCTCTGAGAGCTGTGTCCCCAGCTCAGGCCCCAGGTCAGTGAGATAGTTTGTGGCAAGTGAAATAAAGGCTTAGAGCATCCAGTGTCAGGGGTCTCGTTTGCCCCCCAGGCCTGCTTGTCCGGGCTGAGGCTATGTGACCTGGGAGTGGGAATGTCCCGCCACATCTGCCTAAGTGTCCTTGAGCAGGTGGAGCACACCTGTGGTGGAGGTGGCCCTGCTGGTCTCTCCACTGAGGTGTGTGGCACCGGTGGCCAGCTGTTCCACGACAAGCTTTCACCTGCCACCTGTGTATGGCGTTTACACATCACAGCTGGCTCTAAATGGGGTGTCCCACTTCCAAACAGTTGGAGGTGAGTTACCCCAGAAACTTCAGTCTTGGCTGTTACTAGAAGTGTTGCTTTCTTAGACAGTCAGTAAATTTTGATCTCTAATACACAAGCTTTTCTGGTGGTGGTTTTTTCCGTTTCCTTCTGCCCCGTGCACAGGGCAGAAAAAGCAGAAGTTTCAGTTTTTCGTGTTTATCACGTGCCCGTTTTGGACCTGGCACTGGGCTGGGCACACAGAATGTCCTGGCGTCATCGTTAACCATCCACCCTCCCTTTTGTGTTGCTGGTCTTGCTTTTCAAAGTCTTGCTTTATTGTGTGCAGTAGTGATGGTCACGCGGGCAGCAGGGTGGGGCCCTGCCTCCTGGTCTTGTCGCCTTCCCTGTCTCCTGAGCGAACTGAGGCTGAGGGCAGGTGAGTGACCTGGCCACGCTCCCATGGACAGCGAGTACGGTGAGTGGCCCAACGAGGATTAGAACAAGCCTTTTGTCCCTTCACCTGGCCCTCTTTCTCCAGGGGAAAGTGACTGGGCAGGTATGTCCAGGCTGCAGAAGAGGCCGGCGGAGAGCGTCTCTGTGCTTCTCGGCCATGCTGCCCCTCGAGGCACGTACGTGGAAACTGCAGTGTGAGGAGGAAGCCAGGTGTGGGAGGCGGCACATTCCAGGTCAGGGTGCCAGCCCATTGCAGAGCCCGATGCCAGGGCCACGTGCTGTGCTCGGGGAGGAGGTGATGGTAGGGGGGGAGGTAGTGGTGAGCGCGTCGTGACAGTGGGGCTTCTCGGGAGCTTCAGTGAGTGTTGGCTGTGACGGAAGGGCAGGCAGGAGTAGACCAGCCATCCAGGACCTTCCCCGTCGGGACAGCCTGAGAGCAGAGGGAGGATGTGCAGGACGGTGTGGCCCCGCTGGGTGGTTGGGGTGCTGGGAGCCCAGCCCAGTAGGCAGCAGCAGGGCTGGGGGCCCGAGGAAGCCCCGGAGTCTGAACCCCCGTGATGCTTCCCCAGACCCATTCCTTCTCTGTCCTCTGGCATCACCTCCCTGTGGAATGGGCTATTTTTAGCCCTCCGTCTTTTGGTTAATGGGCTGTTCATCCTCCCTCCCTTTAACTGGGCTATTTCAGGAGCAGACATCAGTCTCCTGCTCATTTGAAGACTTGGCTCAGATTGCAGGAAAAGCTGACAGGCAGGAGTTTCCAAAGTCACTCAGCGCCCTGTACTTGGGGGGCGTCTCTCTGTCTGTCCAGCCTCCACTAACCCCTGGCCAGCAGGGCCCCTCCCAGGAGCCTGCATTGTTCCAGGGCTGGCGGTGGCACCCTGGTGGGGAGACAGACCAGACACCTCAGCACATGCCACATGCCCTGTCCGTGTAACATCGGGGCTGCTGAGGGCTGTGCTTGAGGAAACGGTCCCAGAGAGACAGGGCAGGCGCTGATAGGAGAGGTGGCGGCCATGGCAAGATGGGCGGGCGTGGGCCTGGGTGTGTGAGGCTGGCCTTTCAGGGGGGCGTCCTGCCTTCTGGGAGCCGGGCTTGTTTAGGAGGACGCTCCCCTTCTCTCAGGGAACCAGTGAAACTGCCGTTTATGCTGCGTTCAGTGTTTCTGTAGCTCACAGCGGGTTCCTGATGCCGTGCAGAGGGGTAGCAGCCCTGTCAGCCCCGCGGTCTGCCTCACTGTGCTGAGCCCTTTCGGCACCCCATTTCTCAGGGAGCCCTTCCTCCCTGGGCTGCCTGGCACTTGGTCAGCCACAGGGTCCCCGGGGGAGCCGTAGCTCTGGGGCCGCATCTCTTCTGGCCGAGAGAACTGGCCACGTGGGGGTGGGGGGGACACTGTGCCTGCCCATGCTCCCCACAGGGTGGTTCTGAGGCTTGAGAGAGAAGTGTGGAGGGTGGCTGGCTCCTTCACAGCCCGAGTGGACAGCAGAGTGGTAGCAGGAGACCTGAGGAGTTAAGGATCTGACCTCTGGGTGACTCCCCGCCAGAAGTCCCCGGCCTGCCAGCCTCCTGCCTGGAGCCCAGAGCTGGCGCAGTCGAGAGCTCTGGACGAGAAACTAGAGGCCAGCTTCTCACAGCCCAGCCTCTCCGGGCCTGGTTGTCTCCTGCCACAGCCCCTCGGTGGTAGGACGGGGGGCATGTGGCCGTGGTAGAAGCTGAGCAGTTAGGGGCCCGAGAGCCCAGATGGAAAGCTGGCTCGTTTTCAGCTTGGTTCAGGTGGGTGGATCGCACCTGCTGGGAAGCTGTGTTCTCCAACTGTGCGTGCCTAGAACTGCTGGAAATGGCATGTCCACTGTACAACAGAAGGATGTCGGCCTTACCAACGGGGTGCAGACACAGGAAGCCAGAAGGCGCAACCCACTGCTGAGCGGGGACACAAGGGGCCGCAGGGGCGCCTCGTCAAGCCTCCATGCTGGGAGGCGGGGGGTGGCAAAGGGCTGGCCCCTGTCATGGGTGCCGGTGATGCCCGCATGGAAAACAAGCCAAGTCAGCAGTGGTCAGTCACGGTGGTCCTGTCCTTGGGGTTCTGAAGCTTTCGTCTTCTTCAGTGGGCTGGGGGGGGGTCTCTGTGCCCCAGCTCCTGCTGTAGGGCCAGGTATTGGCCTGACCCCCCGTGGGTGGATGTGATCCCTTAGGAGGGGGCCTAGAGCAAGATGGAGCTGCAGCTGCCTCTGACCGTGTCAGTTGAGGGAAGTGGTTTAATTGGTGACAAGTGGGAAGCGCAGGCTTGCTTTGTACCTGAGCTCTGGGGTCGCATCTCTTCTGGCCAGAGAGGATTCAGTGTGAGGGTGCTGGGAGCACCTGGTCTGGGGTCTCCACAGGTCGGCGGCCTTGAGCCACCACCTAAACCATGTGCTTCTGTGGGGCGAGCACTGCCTACACCGAGGAACCCCGTTCCTGCTCACGGCATGTGTTTTGCTGACCCTCCCTTCCCGTTGGACTTTGCAGGGACATGGTTCCTCTGGTCCCTGCTCTGGGGCGCCCTGCAGAGGACCTCACACCCGACTTCTCTCCCGGCCTGGGCTTCCTCGTCAGTGTCACAGGCACCGTTCCCTTGTGCATCACAGACAGTGTCTGTTCCGTGTGCTGGTTCCCTAGGGCTGCCGGGGCAGCACTGCCAGCTGGGCAGTTTGCACAGCAGGAATCCATGCAGCGGAGGAGGCCGGGAGGCCGTGCTCTCTGAGCTTCCTGTCTGTCCATGTCCACATCTCTCTTCTTATAAGGTCGCCATTCATTGGAGTAGGGCCCACCCTAGTGACCTCATCTTAGCTTGATGACATCTGCAAAGACCCTGTTTGCAAATAAGGTCACATTTGTAGGTTTCAGGACTTCAGTCTTTTCGGGTCCCAGTTCAACCCATAACATTAAACAGACACGTGCAGGTCCTACCACACGAGCATCTCCCGTTTAACATTAAGTCAGTGCTTCCCACTGGAGGGGACTGTGGAGGCGGGGTGTGCACTGCGTCTGTTTGTCCTGAAGGTTAGTGCCCATACCCGTGGGGGCAGCTAACCCTCCACACTCCCATGTGTGCTTGCAGCTGGGGCGGGAGCCAGGCGTGCTGGCAGCTGTGCATGTGGGGTTTCTAGAGGACTGTTCTCTGGCACGAACCCTTCTTGATTGAGGGAACAGTGAGTTCGTTTATTTATTCAGGTGAGGGAATCACCTTTGGAGGTCATTTCTCACCTACTCAGATTCTTATTCCTCATGAAATTCATTTCCATTGCTTAATGTCTTTAAAACCTCAGTAGTTTGCCCACCTGCTGTGTGCTGGGCCTGGGCCTGGTCTGGGAACTCAGGGAGGGGGCCTCAGGGTCCTGACAGGCAGGAAGCTTCAGGGTTCGGGGCTTGAGGCCCACTTAGCGGCCCAGAGGGAAGAGGGAGGTTCTGCCTGCACAGCTCGGGGAACACGTCACAGCAGAGGGAGGCTTAGCTGGAGGCCACAGGGCCTTCCAGGCAGAGAGATGGGCCTGGGCTGAGGCAGGCCGGCCACACCGGGCCTCCCCGCTGAGGCAGGAGCTACTGGGGACTTGGTTAAGCTCTGAGGTCTTCCTGTGGACGGCAGTTCACAGTCGTAGTAGTAGCTGTTCGCGACAGGTTGTATATCTCAGAGCACTTGCCTGAACCTCCTGTCGTCAGGTGGGTGACTGTCCACTTTCCCACAGGACCACAGCCGCTTCGTCAACTGTGTGCGATTCTCTCCCGATGGAAACAGATTTGCCACGGCCAGCGCTGACGGCCAGGTGAGGGCTGGGGCTGGGCTGGGGGTCCCTGAGGTGGGGGCTCCTCCGATTGTCCCCTGTGACTGCTCAGAACAGACAGACTAGCTATGCCAGTCTCAGTGTGTGGAACTTAGGAAACTCCCTTCTTCCCACCTCCTGGAACGAGGCCCGGTCATGGGGCTGTCACCAAAGCACAGGACACACGGCTCTCTGTCTCCTCTTAAATGGAGCTTGGAACTCAGTCTGGCAGCACCTTTTTAGATTCATCCCCTTTTTTGAGTCACAGTGGGAACTCTGACAGCAGTGACCGATAAGAAAGGGCTCATTTAGCGTGCTAGCTGCTGAGAGCATTCACACATGCGCAGGTAATCCACGTGCATTTTTATCTTCTGAAAGATATACGTCTATGATGGGAAGACGGGCGAGAAAGTGTGTGCACTGGGAGGAAGCAAGGCCCACGACGGAGGCATTTATGCTGTGAGTATGGCTTTGTGCTTCATAACTTGTCTCTGGCTGTGGTCGGGCCATATCTGCGTTTGCAGTCATCTGAACACATTTTGCAATTAGAAGCTTTAAAGCAGGGGAGGTGGTACAGAGCCGCAGGGTCACGTAGAAAAGGTGACGTGGCCTGGACATTGGTCCCACTCTTGCCCTGGCGTGCTCCAACGCCTCCTGGTTTCCCCCGGCTCAGACATGGGGCTGTGGACAGGCTGCTTTCTGAGGCCCCTTCCCACTGAAGTTCTCTGACATGGGTCACACTGTTTCTTTTGAGTAGATTAGTTGGAGTCCTGATAGCACCCATTTGCTTTCTGCTTCCGGAGACAAAACCTCTAAAATTTGGGACGTCAACGTGAACTCGGTCGTCAGCACGTTTACCATGGGCTCCAACGTCCTGGACCAGCAGCTGGGCTGCCTGTGGCAGAAGGACCACCTTCTCAGCGTCTCCCTGTCTGGGTACATCAATTACCTGGACAAAAACAACCCCAGCAAACCCCTGCGGGTGATCAAGGTAAGGCCGCACCAGGGATGGACGGCCCTGCCTTCAGGGGCGGCTGGGAGAAGGGAGGGCTGACGGCTGGGCCTGCAGGGTGTGGCACAGCGGCAGGACGCTCGTTGCTTTTTGGGGGTGAGTTTAGCAGAGACTTGAGATCAGCGGTGGTTCCATCCTGAGGGGATTGGCCTCCCTCAGTTACCAGCTCACAGGCTATGACACACTGAGCTCCAAGACGGTCAATAGAGCGTCACGGCAGATGGGGGGTGGGGGGGCAGCGAAAGCCCGAGGAGGAAGACCGGCGGCCTTGGAGCTGGACCTGGACCTCGTGTGGGATTTGAACATGGGAGTGAGTGTGAGGAGACATTCGGGGTCTGTGTGGTTAGAGCAGGGAAGGCATGAAGGATAGGGGCGTGGAGGGAAAGGAACTTAGAGAAGTGATGGCGCCTGAGGTATGGGGGCCTCCAGTGCTGGGCCAGGAGTCTGGGCAGGGAGCGCCGGGGGCATGGGAAGACCCGCCACCGGAGTGCTTCCTCGGGCCATCTGGTCACCGGGGTCTGACCCAGTGTTCCCTCTGGCTGGGCTTCATGCCTGTCCCTCTGTCAGCCCTGGTGATTTTGTCATCATAGGAAACGTGGCCACACCAGGAGCTCCTGCGTCCTGGGGCCGCCCACTGCAGACCCTGCCTCTGCCGGGGGGTCGGGGGTGTCATCATCTAATGTGGGAGCGCAGGGTGGGCCTGTTCTTGGATGACCCTCTCTAGGACCCAGAACCACAATTTCCGGGGGGGGGGGTCAAAACCGGGCTCCATGTGTCCCCCCTCCTGGCAGCTAAGCCCCCAGGGTCATTTTTGGCCACTGCAGGTGGCAGGCCATAGTGTTTCTTGCCCAGCTGCTCTCAGCTGTGTGACTGGCTCCCGAGGCCCAGCTAGGTGGATGCTCACTGCATCCCCTCCAGGTGGGGGCGTTGGTGACAGGAAGGGCTGACCCAGTGCAACAGCCCCATGGGGCCTTCCTGCCACCCTGTGCCATCTGCTCACGAGGGGTGCTTAACTAGGCCCTGAGGGCATTAGGACCTCAACAGGTTCTCAGCCCAGTGTGATGAGGATGAAATGGAGGATAAAATGAAAGTGTGACAGCCTGACACAGCTGGGGGGAGGGGGCAATCACATCGCTGGGCCTCCAGGTGTGACAGCAATTGCTTGAGAGATGCAGGCATTGCTGTCAGTCCATTTCCTCTGCCCAGAAGAGCAGCTTCTCATGAGCTGTTCACCCCCACAGTGGGCCCCAGGTGTCTGTCCCACGTGTTGTCTTGTGTCTGTTGGCACCCTGGGCCTGACTGCTCCTGCTGCTGTCACTGCCACGGATGGCACAGGCACTGAGGGCAGGGTTCCTGTTCCTTCCCCAAGTCTGCTGGGGGAAGCTCGTGGGCTTTTGTAGTTGTCAGGAAAGAAACTCCCGCGCCACACACGTGGCTCCCCAGGCTGTTTGTGCCAAGTATGAGCTGCGTGTGAGCCAGGAGGGGGAGTCAGAAAGCGGCTCTCAGCCCGTGCTCGGGAGTCACCTGGGAGCTTCCACTCGGGCGATGCCTGGCTGGCCGCGAGCGCTTCGGTCAGATGGCTTTGAGCTGTCGTCACTCTCAGGACGGTCCCAGGTGGTCCTGCTCATTGAGCTGGAAGGTGCACCAGAATCTCCTGGTGGCCGGCTTGTTAGACACGGTATCTGGGCTGCATCCCCCGCACTCAGAAGGGGCATCTCGCATGTCTCACAAGGTCCCAGGGGAGGCCGCAGCCGTGGCGTCGCGTTGAGCGCAGGATCTAAGTCCCGGGCTGCGCAGAGTGAGACCCAGAGAGGCCAGCGCTCTAAGGAACAGGGCTGGCACGTCACTGTCCCGGAAGGAGACGTGCGGTGGCCATGACCCACTATGCACATTCACTGCCTCTTCAGTCCTGAGAACTGGGTGACCCTTTCTCTGAAGATACAGACCACATCATGGCAACAAATGGAACTCCACGGAACACTGCAGTTCCTGGAAGGAAGCCCTGTGTGGGAATCGTGCCCGCGGGCCGTGGAGCACTGCTGATAAAGAACAGGGCGTGCCACCTGCCTTGGGGGGGGGGGGGGGCGCTGGTTAGACCAGCCCAGGAGCAGTAACAAGAGAAGCTCTGTGCCCACCAGCCCCTCCCCACCCACCACACCACTGTCAGTTGGGGAGGCTTTGGGTGTCTGTGGGGGCTGGAGCCCTCGGACAGCTCGGGTAGGGAGCAGGGTTGGGAGAGGAGAAGCCTCAGCCTGGGGCTGAAGCTGGAGTGGTGAGGAGTGATTCTGGGTGAGAAGCATGTGGGTCTGTGTGGGTCCCCAGGTGGCCTGGAGGTCCCCTGGCACGTTTGTGAGACTGATGCTGTTTCTGCTGCTTCCTCTCCTTTGAGGCTCAGCCCCAGGAGGGGGCTGGTCCTCGTTCATGTTGAGTGTGAGCAGTGATTGGGGTGGGAGGGTGCCTGGGTCAGGCTGCACAGATGGGGTGCTCAGCTGCTGGGGTTCCAATTAGACCCATGTCCTTGGCCTGGTGGGCGTCAGGTGCCTTGACGGGAGGAACTGTATGAAGAGGGATTGCCCAGATGGTCAGTGGGAAAAGCTGACGAGGGCTGGTGAAGGAGATTCAGACCCACCAGGCTGCAGGGTCTCCGCACACATCAGCTGTGCCTCTTCCTCACGCCCGGCATAGTTAGCAGAGCAGTTGGCAAGTCACAGAGGCGGGCTGGCTTGTCCTCAGCTCACCCTGCCCTGTCTGTCTCCTCCACAGGGTCACAGCAAATCAATCCAGTGCCTGACAGTGCATAGAAACGGCGGCAAGTCCTACATCTACTCTGGGAGCCACGACGGACACATTAATATCCTTTGACTCAGAGCTGGCTCTGGAGCCACGGGCAGGAGAGGTGGGAGTTTCCTGTTCCCACAAGAGGAGGCCAGCCAGCTGGCAGTAGCCAGTCCGAGCAGCCGCGGCCACTGACATGTGCCTGGGTCCATGCTCTGGCCACGCTCTTTACCTGATGGGTCACTTCTTGCTATGCAGCCTTGAGTGGCTGCTGGCCTTCTCTGCCCCAGAGCTGCTGCTTCTCCCTGTAGTGACACTGCTGGCCTTGTCCCTTCACAAGCAGTACAATTATTGAGTCTTAGATTCAGAAAGACTTGGAACCTTTTAGTAGAACCCCCTCTTGTTTGAAAAATGGGGAACCAGCTCAGATGGCTCAAGTGCCTTCCCCAGGGTCACAGGGACCGGACCCCAAATCTCCTTTCTCCTGGTTGGGTCCTTTGCAGCCCCTCTGAGACGGTCCCTGGAGGCGTGTGTCGCAGCCCTTAACCCCGCGCCCCACCCCACACCCCCATGTGTGTCCCGGGGCTAGTAACCCCACCTCCCAGGGCATCTTAAACATTGGGGCAGGCATCTAGGATGCCCGGGCACCAGGCCTGGCTCCCAGTGGGAGCATCATCGAGCTGCCTTTGTGTGAATCGTTTACTGGTCTCCGTGCTGCTGAACCTTCTGGAAGGATCTATCCAAGAACTCCGTTTCTCACGCCCCTCCCAACCTGCCTCGTCTCTACAGGGCTTCTCAGTTTTCACGAGGTCCAGGGTGGGAGGTCTCCCCACAGTCCTGGGAGGGGAGGGCAGTACGTCACCCTCTGCCCTGTGAAATGTAAGGAGATGGAGGATATAGTCAGAGAGAAGGCGCTGGAATCTACTTCTGTCTTGGAGTCGTGGTCAGGCCTGCTCTGCCGCACCGTCTCACACCAGCTGGCCCCACGCCGCTCTCCTCCCTGCTCGTCCCCGCCCCGTGTCAGTGCACCCGGACACTGGCCTCCGACATGTCATTTCCTTCCGTGGCCGCCTGGGTTGCCATCATAGAAGTCGTCAGTGGAATGCACAGTGGTTTCCTCAAGGGCACAGTAACCTTCACTGGAAATGAGATTCTTATTTGTTGATGTAAATGCAGAATCTCATACCTTAAAACACACCTCACACCCAAGCACCTGGAGCTCACAGTTCACAAAACGGCCCTGCCGAGGTGGGTCAGCTGGGCGTTGCCTGGTGGCACCTGGGCGGCCACGGGCTTGGCAGTGGGGCAGAGCCAGCGTCCTGCTGAGGGTCATGGACTCAACAGCAGGTTCCAGAAAGCAGATGGCGCGTTGGCTCAGTTACACAGCGACTTCCTTCTGAAGCCTCTGGGAGGCCTGGGTGCATCACAACCACGACTGGCTCCACGTTGGGTTGTGATGTGTGCACACCCTCCATGCTGCGATCTGCTCCGCTGGGCGGTGTGACTGGGCAGGTTGGGGTATACACGACCCGCTAACCCGGGTGGGCACAGGGAGTTCTCCTCAGGCCCAGTGCTCGCTGGCCTGTCCCTCGTGCTGCCTGGGACGAGGGACTGGCCCTGGCTCCCCGGGGGACACACACCACATCCTGGAGGGTCCGGCTTTTCCTTAACTGGGCCCCACATTATTGGGATTCCGAGACGGGGGAGAACGACTCCTTCGCTGGGAAGGGCCACACGAACCAGGTGTCCAGGATGACCGTGGACGAGGCCGGGCAGCTGGTGAGCTGCAGCATGGACGACACGGTGCGGTACACGAACCTCACGCTGCGGGACTACAGGTGCGTGCGTGGGGGGCGGGGCCAGGGGCGCCTCAGCCGCTACCACTCGCGACGGGTTTTCTCTGCTCTGGTCACTTCCATCCCTGAGCCCTCACTGTCCTCACCGAGCCCTCGGCCAGGAGCTGAACTAGTGCAGAGACATCAGGTTTAGACTGGGAAGCTGGGCGGCACCCCCACCTCGGCTGGCCTCATCAGTAAGGGAAGGTGACCGAGGAACCAGTGGCCCTGAGAGGCAGCTGGCACATGGCAGCTGCTCCACAAGGACAGATAGGCACCCAGGAGATGGGAGCGAAAGGCGGTATCAAATTTGTTTTGCTCTGCTGCCACTGACTGACAGTCACTGGAGCCGGGGCAGTTGCTTTAACAATTAATCTGCAGCTTTCAGGTGAGGGGAAGGAAAGGGCAGGTCCACGTACCTGCCTATGAAAGGACAGGCTCGGCCTCCAGTGCCCACACCTCCAGGGGGCCCTCCCCGGCCTCACTCTCTGTACTTACGTAGACCCACTGTCCTGCGGAGATGGCAGCCTGGTGGTGACCCTCACACCAGGCATGACCCCTAACCGCAGGGAACGCGTGCTGTGTGGGCCTCACCGGCCTGCCTGCCTGGGCGTGTGAGGTAGCTCAGCCTCAGGGTAAGTGCAGCAGCCGCCCCAGAACTCAGTGTGCAGGCCCCGGCCCTCTTTCTGCTGCCCCGTGGTGGCTCCGGCATTGTCTTCCCGCTGGGGGCCTGCTGCTGCCCTGAGCCTGAGCCGAAGGGCAGAGCCATGGCCTGGTCACCTTGTCGCAGGTGCCTGTCTGTCCACTGAGCCTTTGGGACTCCACCCTGGGCCCACTTACGTGGAATTTTCCTCAGTTTGCCATTTTCAACAAGTTTTTGTGTGCAAATATTTCTAGGGTGTGTTTCGTAGTATTAGCCAAAAGTAAACATAACATGATTTCACCCATTAATAGTAACAGATTAGTTACGACTGGGTGTGGGGGGAGCAGAGCTCAGTGCTGCCGGCACCCAGGAAATGCCAGGGTCTTCGGCTAACAGAAGTGGGGACAGCAGTGGTGACGGGGTGCCATCTAGGGTGGCGGGTACTTACCAGAAATAAGTAGCAACAGCATCGACTCCCTTTGCTTCTTCTTGCCACCCCCTTCTGACGCCCCAGCACCCATCGCGATTTCCAGTCTTCTCCCAGAGTCTCTGAGTCGTCTTTCACCCCCTCCCATGTTCAGCAAACTGCTCCTTCTATGTAGGTGGCAGTAGAATTTCCTTCTAAACCACCTGAGTGGTTGGGGGTTTGCACTCTGTGTGTAATACCTACACTGAACCCCTGAGAGAGAGAAGTAACGTGTTTTCCCTTTTCGCTGACAGTGGACAGGGAGTCGTGAAACTGGACGTGCAACCCAAGTGTGTGGCTGTGGGCCCTGGAGGATACGCGGTGGTGGTGTGCATCGGCCAGGTACGGGCCCTGCCGCGGTTCGCGGGCTGCGGGCAGCTGTGCGCTGTGCCGCCTCGTTCCACTCCGGTGCTGACAGACATTTTTATCGAGCACTGTTTGTGCTATGCTGAGGACGTCACGTGCTCACTCACTTCCTAGCAGTCCTGTCAGTTACATGCGGCGTCATCCCCTTCTCACAGGCGAGGAAACAGGCACAGAGGGGCAAGTTGTTGGCAAAGGGCAGAGCTGGGATTTGAACCCGGGCAGCCAGGTCAGAGCCTACACTCGCGCGTCAGGCCACCCTGTGTGTCCATCGGCCCTGAGTCCGGCGGGAGGCACAGCAGGGGCGGCTCTGTCTTCACTAGTGTTCGTGTCCTAGCCCTGCAGCGTTGGAGCTGTGTGACTTCTCACCCTCTCTGAGCTTCTGTTTTCTCATCCCTAGCAGCTCACAAGGGAGGATTATAAGAAAGGACGGTCAGGCTCCTTTCACCTTAGGAAATTGCTTTCATTAACACGGAGGCTAAAGCGTAGAGTGATCTGGTGACTTCCCCAAGGCCACACGATGGCAGGGGCACCCGGCCACAGTGGCCTTGGCTGTTCCAACTCCATAGCCTTGTTCTCATTCAAGACAGTGAGGTCTCCACATGCCTTCTCTTCAGGAATTTCTGGAACGAAGCGCCCTTGACTGAGACCCAAGCCTGACCCACTTTATACAGACGGCTCTGTAGCAGACGCCGTCTGTCAGCAGACCTGGGCATCCCAATGCGTGAATCAGAGAATGCAGGTGTGACCGAGCCCCTATTGGCACGAGTGACAAATTCTGCAGAAAGCTGCCGTTCAGGACCCATAGCCCCTCCTCCATTCTGTGAACTTAATTGCTTCAGGGAGAATGGATTCCCTGTGTCCTAGATAACACGAACTGTCTGCCAGGCAATTACTGCAGACAGCCTGGGTGGTCAGTGGGGGTCCAGAGGAATAAGTGTCTTGGAGGCCTGAGTGAAGCTGGGGGAGAGACCGGAAGCGTCCTCTAGGAGGACCAGCTGGCGGTGCTTCTCCGAGGAGGGGGCTCTTCCCGGCCTGTGTCAGAACACCTGGCCTTTGCAGGTGAGAATGGGAGCAGGCTCGGGGCCCAGGTGTGAGCTCTGGCTCTGCTCCGAGCTGCGGGGCTCTGGGCATGTGGCAGGCGCTGTCTGTACCCCGTTACCTCCTCTGCACAATGAGGAGGTGATCTGCCGTCTCCTAGGGATGTAGCTCATGCAGCATTCTCAGCAAAGGGTGTGGCTCGCGCTCCGTGGACATCAGGGCTGGTTCAGAGCCTTGTCACTTGTGTCCTCTTGAACCCCACGAGAACTCTGTTCAACAAAGCGCAGTTATGGTGCCCAATGTGCAGCTGGAGGAGCTGAAGTTCAGGCATCAAGTGGCTTCCCAAGGAGTCAGTACTAGTAGTGGTGAGAGCAGTGAGCACACACAGTGATGACGTGATGAGAGTAAGAGCAGTGTGGACTGCCATCCTGTGACGGGACTGTCACTGTCCCCACTGACTGACAGGGAGGAACACAACCCGGGGTCCTGGGGCTGAGGCGGGGGCACCGGCCCACCCGCCCCCGACAAGGTCAGGATGGAGCCCAGAGCTGGGCTAAGTGACGTGCCCAGGTCTCCCGTCTAACGCTGCCTGTGTGTGTGTCCCCAGATCGTCTTGCTGAAGGGTCAGAAGAAGTGCTGCACCATCGACAACCCCGGCTACGAGCCCGAAGTGGTGGCAGTGCACCCCGGTGGCGACATGGTGGCTGTGGGGGGCTCGGTAAGGCCCGCCCCCAACGCCCTTGCCCGGGGATGTCAAGGCAGTTTGGGGGTGACACGTGCTGTGTGAGGGCAGGGCTGCCGGGCAGGCTGGTCCTGGGTTTGTCTCCTGTGGTGGCCACAGGCAGGTGCAGGGGCACCACCTGCCCCGGGTGACTCCCTTCCCTTCTCGGTCCATCCCATTGCTCCCCGTCACCACCGTCACTGATCCACCCCAGCAAGTGTGACAGTTCTCAGGGTCAGGCCCAAGCTGCTCCCTGCCCTTCCAGCGAGGTGCCTGACGTGCATCCACCCGGTTAGGCCACCTGAGCGCAGGAGGAACCACCCACATAGATGCCCGGCTGAGGAGAGCTGGGCAGACGTTGGCCGTGGGCCTCCCTGACTCTAGGAACTGGGGCTTGGGGACAGCCCATGGCTGAGTTGCATGAGCCTGCAGAAAGAGCAGGTGTGCCTTCCCTGAGAAGGGGCTCCTGGGCCAGCTCACAGATGGGGAGTTCACCAGACGGAGGTTTCACCAGAGGGAGCCAGGTGTCTGAAGGAGCCTGCTGGGTCCTGGGGACGGGGGACAGTTCAGGGGGCAGGTGCCACGGAGGTGTTTCCCAGAGATTGGGCCTGTCAGTACCTGCACTGGAACTTTCTGGAGTATTTGTAACATATGCAGACTTCTGAGCACCCAGACACGCAAGTCAGAGTGGGGGACGCCCGGGACCCTGCACTGCCCCCCGAGAGAGAGAGGGTGCGCGTGAGAGAGCGTGTCGAGAGTGGCTCACTGCCCGGTCCCTGCAGGACGGGAATGTCCGCTTGTACTCCATCCTGGGCACCACGCTGAAGGACGAGGACAAGCTCCTGGAGGCCAAGGGCCCGGTGACGGACTTGGCGTATTCCCATGACGGTGCTTTCCTCGCGGTGTGCGACGCCAGCAAGGTGGTCACGGTCTTCAGCGTGGCCGACGGCTACTCGGTGAGTGGGCAGTCTGTCGGTCTCCGTCCCCAGACTGGGCAGGGCAGGGCAGGTGGCGAGTGGGGGCCGGGGCTTTTCTCTCCTGTCATCGCTGATCAGGTGGGTGCACAAGACCAGGCGGCATCATTGCTTTTAGAGCGTGAGTGACGTGGGACAAGGCACTGCCACCCAGGAGCCTGTGGTCTTGTTGGGGAGATAGATCACAGTGGCCAGAAAGTCGGACTTGGGCAGGTGGCATCGGGGCCGGCTGTGGAGATGGGCTGGCTGGTTCAGCCGGAGGCCTGCTTACATGCATTACTGGCCTCCAGCGCTCTTTCCTGTGTGTGGAGGGGCTGGTGCGGGGTTTTTCTTCTCTCGTTGCCATTTGAGGTCAAGTGCAGACCATCCCGACACTGCCTTGCACTCGGGCAATGGGAGGGGCTGGTGAGGGGCTCGTTCTGCTTCATGCAGATGGGACGGAGGGCGAGAGTTCACGTTCCGTCACCAGAGCTGAGCCCTAGACAGCTCCCGGCGGTTCACAAACGAGACTGCTTTGCGGGGTTCAGGCCCTTGCTTGGTGTGAGACCGCTGGTGTGACCACAGCAGGCAGCACAGGACCTGGAGTCCTGTCCTTGGGCCCACCCCCACCCCCCAACACCTGCGGCAGGTTTCACATCTACAGGGAGTTGAAATAATTTGCCAGCTACACTCCCATTAACATTTTACTATGTCACATTATCACCCATTCAGTAAACTAGTTTTTGGTGCATTTAATGTACATTACGGGCCATCTGCACATTTTTCCCTAAATACTTCGGCTTATTATTAACTAGAGTTCATCTATTGCTGTAAAATGTACATATGACGGAAGGCAGAGGTGAATGAAAGGACAAATTCGCATGCATTCACCTGTAACCCCAACCTCCATCAACACAAAGTGCCCCCCCAGGTGCCGTTCTGCTGGCACCACATTGATCCCACTTCAAGTGATTTCAATCGCATGTAATAGGCCTCCTTTAAGACACTGAGTAATCCGTAAGAGTGGAATCAGCCACAAAGGCTGGAGTGGGCAAACTTGAGAAAGAAAATCATGGTTAAGTTGACTGTTTTTAGGACTAAGAACTAGGTGGGACGCTTTGAAGAAAACGCATTCCCTAAGTGTTAGAAACCCCTAGTGACACAGGGCTTCAAGGCTGAGACTCACTGTAGAAGTAGCCCGCTCAAAGCCTGTGGCCGCCCAGGCCACCCTTGGCCCCGGGGCAGAGGGCGGAGTGGCCACCTCCATCTCCACATTCCTCATGGGCATTTCTGTCTCCTCCCTGGGCTGGGGGCTCCAGGGTGAGTGGGAGACGCGCTGTGATTGAGGGCTGTGCAGGGGCCTCGGGGCGGGGACAGTGGCTGCCTCTTGATGCTGGGCTTCACTTCTGAGTAGCAGGCACCTCGTGTTCTTACGAGGAGGCCGTCACTTAGGACGCATCGTCACTGTCACCGTGAGGGTTAGGTGAGATGATGCCCTCGCCTGGTCCCTGACCTACCACCTCTATTTTCAACTTGCAACTAGGAGAACAACGTTTTCTATGGACACCATGCGAAGATCGTCTGCCTCGCCTGGTCACCAGACAACGAGCATTTTGCCTCAGGTGGCATGGACATGATGGTCTACGTCTGGACCCTGAGTGACCCCGAGACCAGGGTCAAGATCCAAGGTGACTCCCGCACCCGCCTGAGCTCCCCCAGTGCCATTCCCAGCCGCTGGTCCCAGGGCTCCAGTGTCCTGGGCTTCTGGGGAGGCCACCCAGAAGGGCAGGTAGAGCCGTGCCTGTCACTCTTCTCCGTCAGAGCCCGGGGACAGCAGGTGGCTCCGTATGCCGGACACGTGCAGTTGCAGGGCCACTCTTGCCATCCCTTTCTGTCTCAGTCTGTCGAGGCTGCTTTAACGGAATCCCAAGGCTGGTGGCTCAAAAGCAGCAGATTTGACTTGCTTCCAGTTCTGGAGGCTGGAACCCGAGGTCGGGTTACGGGGAGGGCCCTATCAGGAGGCCGGCTTCTCGCGGGGTCCCCACATGGTGGGAGGGCTGAGGAGCGCTAGTCTCTGAGCGCTGCTCCCAGTCATGACCTAAGCTTCCCATCGCGTCCCCTGGGACTAACAGGTTTTCACCTCAGTGCCCAGGAGAAGCATAATGGAGCCTCAATGCACTGTACGTTTTTCTAGCAGCCACGTTTAAAAAAGAAACATAATCTAACATACTACGTCCACGTGTGACAGTAGCTCACGTCACAGGCTCTACCATCCCTCATGGCTCGCGGCCCCAGGTGTGACCGCCGGCGAGGGCAGTGCCCCAGTGTTGTGTGGCGTTGAGGGCGCCTGCTCCGACCTCTGTCACTCCAGACTGTGGTCCTGAGAGAGTGCGGTTCCTTGGGGGCCCTGTTGGATTTTGACACGGGTGGTCATGTCTTCCTTGTGTGAGGTGTATGGAGGCACAGAGACGCGGCCTTTGCCTTCAAAGTGTTCTTTTTTCTTAGATGCTCACCGGCTCCACCATGTCAGCAGCCTGGCTTGGCTGGACGAGCACACGCTGGTCACGACCTCCCACGACGCCTCTGTCAAAGAGTGGACAATCACCTACTGAGGACCCCCCCCTTCGGATGGACCGAATCAGGGACTAGCGTCTAACCGCCGCAGAACGTCATTTCTCTAAATAGCTCTGTAATGCCCCCGCGCCCCCGCCCCACTCAGGAGGGAGGCGCCCCAACTCCCAAGCCCGCGTCTCTGCAGGGTATTCGTATCTGTACACGTCCTTCTGAAAGCTTTAGACAGTGACAGTTTGCACATAAAAACAAGGTGAGCACTTAAACTGTGGAGCATAACTCACACCCCCGCCCAGTGCAGCCTGCGCGCGGAACATTCCAGAGGCAGAGCCTCGAAAGCACACAGACCCGCTCCCGTGCCTCCTGCTGTCCATCAGGAGACTGTCCCACCCCCACCTGCAGACCGAGGCTGCGCTGGGAGGAGGGCGCGCCGTGCGTTCAGCGGAGTTCTGTGTGCACAGGTGTCACCTGGTCCCGGAGTGTGTGCCACGCCGCGTGGTCACCTCCAGAAAGCCCTTCGGCAGACAGGCACACACGTGACCTTGTATTTCACTGTCAGTTTTTGTGCTTCATTTTAAGAATGGACTCGTGAGGCTTTGTTTTTTTTTGTTTCTTTTTTTAAAACGTGTCCTAACTGTTGCCTGTCATTGTTTACAAGCGCGTGGTTCGAGGGCGCCGTCTCCAGGATTCCAGAGCCCTCGACTGAGGTGTGTCTTGGCACCATTTCACTGTCAGGCTTTGATGTTTTCCCGTCTTTCTTTTCCCCCTCCTGCCCCCAAAAGCAAAGATTAATTTAAAGGTAAAAATGAAGTCACTGTAACCTGTCATCCTTTTCACCTGCCGTTTCTTTTTCAGTGCAGAAATTAAAAGTAAGTATAAAGCACGGTGATTTGGAGTTTCTTTGCGTGTGTCGGAATCACTGGTAAATGTTGGCTGAGAGCAATCCCTCCCTCCCTGCACTTGTGAAAACACTTTGAGCGCTTTACGAGACTAGACCGAGAGATAATTAAATATCTTTTCTCTTCATTGTGGATCGCTGACTCTGTGTGGTGGGGGCACGTGGGGTGGGGGCACACGGCCCCTCGTGGCTCTGGGTGTCTCACCTGCAGCGTCAGGGAGACGGCTGGGGAACCGAGTGTTGGGTCACCTGTTGGTGAGAGAGAGGCTCTTGGATGCATTCCCATCCCCACCACCAAATCCCTGCGACCGGGATCACCTCACCTGCCTTCTCTGGGCCTAAATTTCTTTGTAAATGAAAGCGTTGGACCCTTATTCCATCAGTCCACTAAGGTTTCATTATCAACACAGCAGAGCCCGTCTGTCCTAAGCTGACTTACAGAAAGAAAGGATGGGATACATATTGGGGCTGTGAGCAGTGTCTCCCCGAGTGCATCAGTTTCCACGTGTAAAACGGGGGTGATGAGGTGCACCTCGGGTGTGTGCATGCGAGGCTCCAGGTAAACCCTAAGCCCGTGCTTGGCCCACAGCAGACGCAGTGTCAGATGGACCATCGATATGATGAAAGAAGGCAGTTAGCGAGCAGTGGGGGATGGACACATAGTCAGCCGGACAGCCACCCAGCTAATGATAACAGACAACAGACAGTGCCCTGTGCCCCGGTAGGAGGCCAGATGCACAGGAGGAAAATTGGGGCAGGTGGTTGGTCCCTCAAGGTTGGGGAGGGCATGCTCAGAGCCAAACAGGACTCAGGATGTGATGTGGAAAAGCCCCGAGGCAGGATTTGGTGTCATTGTGCTTGCCTCGACTCCTTCCTTCTGGGGAAAGGGTAAACTCACATTCTGTAATGGAAAAACCCTATTAAAGCCCGTAGTTCTGAGTTGGCCCCTCCCAGCCTCAGCACTGGTGAGCAGTGTGGACAGGACAGTTCTTCGTTGTGGCAGGTTCTGCAGGACGTTTGTCAGTGCCCGTGGCCTCCACGCATTACATGCCAGTAACACCCGCTGCCCCAGTTGTAGCAACGAAAAGTCAGGCATCGCCAATTCAGACAAGAGAGTCCGTTTTCATTTTGAAAGAGCTAGACTTCTGTTAGGTAGAAGAGCTTTGCAACTCCATGATCCTACAGCATAATTCTCTTAAAAAGAACATAAATATAAATGGTCGTTTGGCTTCCTCACTTTCCTCATTCCGACTCAACGCAGTCATTTTACACACACGTTCATGTGTGAAATACTGATGATCTGCTATGAACCAGACGCCACAGTCAGCTTTGGGGACACTCAGCTCTAAGATGAGACGCACTTTCACGGTGTTTGTCGAGTACTAAGGATTAAAACGAGTGATTCCAGCATAGCGTTAGGGCAGAGGACACTCAGAGCTGTGGGGCCTGAAGGGGACGTGAGACCAGCCTGCGGGGTGGGGGTCGGGGGGTTAGAGCCCCCCTTCCAGGGTTCATGAGATCCTGGGTGTGATACCCGCCTCCCACTCCTGCCTGCCCCCGTGGAAGCCCTTCTCCTGTGAAGTGGTTGCTGAAGGCTCTGGTTGTAGTGCTCAGCTGAGAACAGCAGAGAGCAGCTTGTGATCACAGCTGAGCCAAGGCCGAGCCCGCCTGCCAGAAGCACTTGCATCGGGAAGGATCAGTGGCTCCTGGCAGAGGGGCCACAGGAGCCCAGTGTGGCCAGCACACCAGGCAGGCCTCCTTCCCAGCCTCCATCTGGCGGATGACACCGTTTCCTGGCCTGGCCTCAGAGAAGCTGGCTGCTGAAGACGACAGTTTCCTCAGTAACTGGCCTTTGTTGTCAACCTTGCTGGGCCCAGCAGGGGAATGGTCCCTTCTGTCTCCTGCAAGCCACCCTCTATTAAGAGCGTGGGCAAACTGCTTTGCAATTAGCTGGTTTAAGATGAGTGGAAGGGACAGTCACTCTCCATGGGGATATCAGGCATATCCCTTTATACCAGCATGTGGCAAATATCACTTGACATTATTCTACCTGGACATTATTCTGGCCTGAGGCTTGGTTGGTGGCAACTCTGACCTGGTTTCTCACTTTCCCGCCCCCATCCAAGCTTCCCTGTTCTCAGCTTCTTCTCTGGGGCAGAGGAAGTAAATTGCAAGGATTTGTCCCAAAGATGTGCTAATGGATAGTATTGGTTGGATGTGTCATCTCGTCTCCCACAAATCACCTCTCTGGTATCAATGTAAGCAAGTCTCTCTTTGTAGCCCAAGCAAGGACCAACTAAAGGGAATGGGTTTCCTCACCTAATGGGGCTTTTAGCTCAGTAGTGTTTCTGAAAGTGTGTTCTGAGGCCCCCCTCAGCGGAAACTCCTCGTAAAAATACGGATTTCCACTGTGTTTCTGTCTCGTAGAATTAAGCACACGTCTGCCCTGCAGCCCGTCAACCCCTCTCCTACATACATACAAGAGAACGAGGTGTGTACGAGGTCTTACAATTAAGTTTACGAACTTGTTGCAACGATGTTGCTCATCTTTTTTGATATCAGAGGGATTATTCATCATGAATTTGTACCAACTGGACAAACAGTTAACCAAGTTTACTATGTGGAACTGCTGAAAACGCTGCGTGAAAAAGTTAGATGACCTGAACTTTTCGCCAACAATTCATGGCTCTTGCATCACGACAATGCACCAGCTCACACAGCACTGTCTGTGAGGGAATTTTTAGCCAGTAAACAAATAACTGTATTGGAGCACCGTCCCTACTCACGATCTGGCCCCCAGTGACTTTTCTTTACTGAAGATAAAGGAAATATTGAAAGGAAGACATTTTGGTGACATTCAGGATATTAAGGGTAATAACTACGCCAGTTCTGATGGCCATTCCAGAAAAAGAGTTCCAAAATTGCTTTGAAGGGCGGACGAGGCGCTGGCATCGGTGCATAGGTTCCCAAGGGGAGTCCTTGGAAGGTGACCACAGTGACATTCAGCTATGAGGTAGGGAGCACTTTTTCTAGGGTGAGTTCATGAACATAATCATCTGACCTCGTACTGAAAAGGTCAGGGAGCTTCAGGGACGTTCTTAAGAGACCAGGAGTTAGGACCAGGAGTCCAACTGGTGGAAACTTAGCGGGTGTGACGTGTGGCTTGAATTACGCTCCTCACA
This sequence comes from Rhinolophus sinicus, assembly GCF_057876585.1. Lineage (NCBI taxonomy): Eukaryota > Metazoa > Chordata > Mammalia > Chiroptera > Rhinolophidae > Rhinolophus > Rhinolophus sinicus. The sequence continues at coordinate 209,951,173 of NC_142501.1, forward strand.
AGGGCAGTTCTGGCACCAAGTCAGCGAGACCAGAGATCATGAGTCGCTGTCTTGTGTTTTGTGTCTGAAGCTGTGTTTTAACTATGGGGAGCAGCGTGATAAACTCTCCGGGGTCTCGGTGGGGAGAACTAGCATGAGCCAGAGTTCTGGTTCTCTCTCTGGCAAGGATGATCTTTTATACTATTGGTGGGGATGTGGGTGTGGGGCCTGACCCCATCGGAGGTGGGATGTGGCTGGGGGAACATTCTGGTGCGAACTTTCTCAAATTATGGACACTTGTTATCTAAGACCCACTAATTCTGCTCCTGGGCACATGAGCTGAACACGCTGTCACACAGGCCCAGGACAGGACACAGAGGACCTTCCTGCTGTGATGGCGGATTGCTGAAAACTGTCTGGGTCTCCATCCTTGCCTAATGCTCTATATAGGTTGTCAGACTTAATTTCCTATCAGTCCAGTGCAGCTGGCACTAGTTTCCCCATTTTACAGATGAATAAACTGAGGCTCATGAGCGTAAATAAGTTGGTGAAGGTCATACTGCTTATAAATGGCAAGGCTGATAGTCAAATACCAGTTCTGCCAGACCTCTCCCTCAGTATATTTATCCACTAAACCACCCGCTTCATAATGAGAAATGAGAGGGGACTGGAGAAAATCCCCTCACCATTGATGTTCCTTCCATCTTATATTCTTCCCTTCTTTTCTAGATGAAAGCAAGAGAAGAGATAGGCATTACAGAAAAAAAGAGGTCTGGTGCGAGTGGGGGTAAAGGTGTCAGTTTGACCTCTTAGAATTCTGACTTCGTGATGCTTCGTGTAACAAAAATTCTTTAAAAAAGATAAGAAAAGTAACAACTGACCCATGTTAAGCCCACGTGCCAGGCATTGTTCTAAGGACTTGACATGTCGGTGTCAGTTAATCCTCATGGCAACCCTGTGGAGCAAGTCGGATGCAAGATGAACAAATATACAACCAGAGAGGTTAAGTAACTTGCCCAAGGTCACACAGCTGAATTATAAACCCAGGCTAAATCTGGCTCCACAGTTCTAGTTCTCAGCCCGTGCAGTGAGGTAGAGCTGCTCGCTTGTTCCACTCCTGCCCTGCTCAGCACATTTTGGATGGACCATTGACCTGCTCTTGGCCTCAGTTTTCTCCTCGTAAAGTGTGGATAAAAATAGTGTTCCCCACCTGGGGCTGTTCTGAGGTATAACACCTGCAAAGTAATCAGTAAGTTATTGTCATTAAAGTTTTACCATCTCTGAATCATACATCTGCTCACTGTAGGGATCGGTGCTAAATGCCCCAGAACAAACCTGGGACACGGTTTGCGCCTGGGCCTTTTGGGAAGCCCCAGGATCCCCAAGAAGTGGATGTTGGCCGGGGACTGGGGGTGGGGGGCGACTGCATTTTAAGAGGAAAGAGGAGGGTGAGCTGAGACCCTGGGCCCCCACACGGGGACAAGGTGAGCTGAACTGACTGACAAGGGGCCTGGAAAATCCAGCCAGGGGGTCTTCACAGGCAGAGCAAATGTGAGGGTCTGGGTACTTGCGTGGGAGAAAGAAAGACACGGGGAGAGCCCCCAAACTTTGGCACCAAACGGGTCCGAGTTCAAATCTCAGCTCATCTCCGGCCTTGCACGCGCACATCCCCTCAAGCTTTCCTTGCTTAGACGTGGGCTTTCAGTTCCCTTGCACAGCAGCTGGGGACTCTGCAAGGTTAGCTCCGGTGCACACTTTGCAGGGTGGCCAGCATGTAGCCGTCACTCCAGAAGCCCCGACCTTCCCTCACGTTAGGGCCAGGAACACATGGGTGTGAGTTCAGCTGGCCGGGAACCAGCTCTTCCCTTGTGACCACAGACAATGGGTCCCATTCACCTGCCACGGTGTCCCTACTTCTTCTTTACAAAGACAGAAAGGAAAACTGGTGATGTTTGCTTGGCAAAAGCTTCCATTCAGATTTCAGTCTATGCAGCTATTTTTTTAAATAATAAAGCATATTCTTTTTGAACTTGACTTTCGTAAGGTCAAAATAGGCTTCTTAATGAAATGTTAAAAATCAGATTCAGAAGAAACTACCACCAGATGACAAGGTAAAGACACTACTATTTTACTTGTTTGTTTCTCTGTTTCTTATACCTCCCGCCGATATGTAGCAAGGACCAACATCGTGACAGGGAGAACTTTTACCTGACCTTATACATAGAACCGTGGTTCCCTGGGGCCTTTGCGACCTGTTCTCCCCAAGAGGTAGCTAATCTTCCCATTTCACACGTGACTGTTTAAATGGGAAAAGAAAAAGGGAAGAAGAGAGAAGGAAAAGGGGTGATCCGAAGCACTGTGGGAGGAAAGGTCCCTGGGACAGGGCCACATCTTCAATGAAAGGCTGTCGGACGTTAGCCAGATGAGCTGATGGGCGAGGCCCCCTGACATCCTCCCTGGGGTTCAGAGTGGACAGTTTGCACGAGGAAATCAGGACAATCTCCTGGCTGAGGGCCTGGACTCTGCTCTCAGTACTGCTCCAATTTCCAGGACAAAAACGCCTGTCAGTGATTTCCAGCTGGCACCTTCGAGCTGACCCTTGCAAAAAGGTCATCTCAGCAGGGCTCCTCACGGGACGGATTGCCACTCCTTCCTCTGCCCTCTGGCATTGCAATCATTATGGTGTGTTTAACTTCATCAAATGATGTCTCAGAAACATGGGGGGAAGTGCCTCACTCCCGCGGCCCCGGCTGGTGCTGTCCACATCTGAGTGCTGCCCCAGAACCCGCTCCGGGGATGATGGGTCAGCCAGCCTGCAGTGCCGCCTTCAGTACTAATGCACCGAGCTTCTCCTGAGCACTTCCTGTGAGCCAAACACCATGCGGGCTGCTGGGGGTACACAAGACTGACAGTCCCTGCTTGGGGAAGACAGCAAACACCCCGTCAACAGACTGATTGTGAGGAGTGACAAGTACTCAGAAGGATGCAATCCAGGGGCTGGATGGGAACGAAGGGAAATGCAGAGCATCCTCTGAGTGCAGCGGGAAGCCATCCAGTGACATCGGTCCTACCACAGAGGTGCTGAGATCCCAGGTGACAGCCAGTGAGAGAAGAGAGGCAGGTGAGACACAGTTTGAATCTAGACCCAGTCAGTGCCGCTGGTGCATCGATGAGGTTGAAAGGGAAGCAGAAGGAGCCCAGGCTGCTGTTGACGTTTCTAACTAACGGAGGAAGCTGGCGGGGCCACTGGCTGAGACACTGCGGCAGTCATGGGACGGGGGTGGGGGAGAAACGCAAGAGTCTGTGAGCCAGCAGGTGATAACATCAGGTGCATGGTCGCATGTGGGGGAGGATTCTGGCTCGATCGATACGTTTTGGAGCTGCCAGCCTACAGATGCCTCGGCGTGCAAGGCACACGTGACCTGGCAGGGAACAGTGTTTGCAATAAACCGTGGTGTTGCTTGACAAAGCTAAGGTTGATACCAGGTACGAAACACCGGGAGAGCAGAGGGAGACCCACCTATTCTGTAAGGGGTGGGCCATGTGAAGAAAGGACATTTGAATTGAGTCTTAAAGGGTGGGTTAACGTTCTCCAGTGAGAGAAAGCTTCTCGGCAGAGGGATACTTGGGGGAAGACTCGTAATATTCAGAGAAATGAGTGTGTAACAGGAAACGCGACGCTAGAGTGAGGCCAGGGCCAGCTTGTGAGGAGTCTCCATCTCAGGCCAGAAGTGGGTGACCAGACGCACCACCCAGAGGGCTTCCTCCAACCCCTCTGCTTCAGGCCACGCCTGAGTGGGCCGCACATCAGCAGCAGACTGTTTGGGGCTGAAACCACACCAAGCGGATGCATCCGTGAACCAAGCCCAGCTTGCATTCCCCCCCCCCCCGTCTGTGTCCCCAAATACTTGCACATTGAAGCCCTAACGTCCAATGTCACTGCATGTGGACATAGGGCCTTCATGGAAATAACTAAGGTTAAATAAGGTCCTAAGAGCCCTGATCTGATAGGATGCCTCAGGGTTGCCATTGCAAAACACCGCAAACAACAGAAATTTACTCTCTCACATTCTGGAGGCTGGAGTCAGATCAAAGTGCTGGCAGGGCCGGGCTCCCTCTCAATAGAGACTTTGAGTAGAAACGCTCCTTGCTCCTTCGGCTTCTAGCGGTGCCTGTGGAGCTGTAGCATCCATTGGCTTGTATCACGCCACTCTCTGTCTCTATTGTCACGTGGCTTCTCCCTGTGTGTGTCTGTCTCTTTATAGGGACACCTGTCGTATGGGATTAGAGCCCACACTAGTGACCTCATCTGAACTTAATTGCATCTGTAAAGACCTTTCTAAGTAAGGCCACATTCACAGGACCTGGGATTAGGACTTTTCTAGGGGGACACAATTCAACTCGTAACAGCATAAATCCTGAACTTCGTAGCTCACCATGTTGCTATGAAAATTATGTACAATGATGTATGAAAAAACACTGTTCGAATTAAAAAAGCATGCAGTTGTTGTCCCCTACCCCGGACGGGTGACTTGCTGGCTTTGGGATGGTGGGTCCCTCAGATGGAGGTCCCAAGGCAGGTTCTAGGTGGGACCACTTTGAGCCGGAAGATGCTGACATAGCACCATTTCCCTATTTGAAATAGTTCAAAGACAAATGATTATGGAAGCCATGAACTCAAGAGTCCTCCGAGCCACAAATGAAACACAAGTCTGGGAGCCAGCAGCGGGACGGTTTTCATCATTACTGAGATGCCATCACAGTGCTGGCCAGGAGCTTCCTTCACTCAACCCCCCCCCCCCCCCGCCGGACTTGGTGATACATTCCCGCCCAAAGACGGAGTTGCAGTTTCTTTTTATATAACTGTCTCATAAAAAGGTGTGTCCATTTTAAAATAAAATGTTTCATTATTTAGAACTGAATTATTTACATAAACATTTAAAACTGTATATTAACAAAGCATATCTGAACATGTGACACCAAATTAAACTCTCCGTGGGGTTTCTAAACAGTTGTCGGATGAATAGAGTACAAGCTACTTCACAGAGAATTGGAAGGCGCTTTGAAAGCTACAAATCACTGTAAGCACTTTATTTTACAGTAACGTTTAGTTTGCACTTTATTATATTGTCAGGATTAGAAAAACGAAAAAAGTTAGGAATGTAGAAGGAAACAAAACCAAAACACATTCCTGGAAACGACCAGGAAAGGTTTTTATCCATATTTCCTTTCTGACATTTTACTGTCTGGTTTATCATCATTGGTTTATTTGCCAAGCCCTTCAGCTGGATCCTCTGAGAAACGTGGACACGCCTATTCCAAACCCTAGTGCCTGTTTAACACAGTCATTTCCCTGCAGATATTTATGAAGGGAAGGGGGGGCTCTGTTCTTGGCCTAAAAGAAACTGGCATGCTGCTAGTGGTTTTGATTCCAATTCTGCAGACATCTATAAATTCTACAGGCCTCCCTCCCCCGTCGGCCTACGTTGGCTGAGTTTCCTTGCATTCCCCTCTTTCTCCTTTTTGGCTACCTTGGCAGCCAAGCAAAGAGAAGGCCTGTATTTGGAACAAATTAGTTTGAGTTTTAGTTCTAATAAAAAGCCCCATCCAGTGTGTCCCCAAATTCCGGGGCTGGAAGCACTGGGGTTGACATTTGCCGCTGTGTAAGGAGGTCACCAGTAGTCATCCCAGAGGGAGGGCTCGTGGGCAGCGCTGCAAGGCTCCAGCTCACAAAGTGTCTGGCTTGAAAACCTAAGTCCCAGGAGACACCATGGAGTCCAGATTTCCTTCCGTAAGTAAGTCCTGCCTTGGAGGAGGGACTTCCGCTAGGGGCCTGGGAAGTGAACAAGAGTGAGGACAGAGCCGCCCCTGCTGTCCCCTGCAGTCCTCACGGCCGATGGACACACAGGGTGGCCTGACGCACGAGTGCAGGCTCTGACCAGGCTGTCCGGGTTCAAATCCCAGCTCTGCCCTTTGCCAGCAACTTGCCCTTCTGTGCCTCCGTTTCCTCGCCTGTGAGAAGGGGATGACACCACGCGTAACTGACAGGACTGCTGGGGAGTGAGTGAGTATGTGTGACGTCCTCAGCACAATTTGTGAGCAGTGGGACCCCAAATTTGCTAGCTTTTCTCTCCATACTCATGAATGTTATGCTGTTTTTCTTTTCTTTATTACAAAAATTGTGAAAAGGGAAAGGATTGGCTTCATGGTGAGGTCTGGCTTAAGAGCAACAGTTAACATTCATCCAGAGTTGCCTCAGTAGACTGCACGAGGCAGTCATGCAGCTGAGCCTTTCCAGGGACCCTGGGATTCCCCCCCAGCGGCCCATGAGGTGGAGTTTACCGCTTTTATTCCCATTTCACAGATGAAGATGCTGAGGTTCAGAAAGGAGCAATAACAACTCAGAACCCAGCAACCAGGCATGAAGGGGCTGGGACACCTGTGGACAGACGGACCCAGGGCTGTGCTGCTGACAGCTCAGCTTCCCCAGAAGAAGAGTGGGCACGGGGCCAAGGCAGGGCAGGGGGGCAGCAGATGTGGGAAGGAGGACTTCGTCTGCCGGAGTTGAGTCACTGGAGGGAGTTGGTGCCTGGCCCGAGGGCTCAAAGACCAGGTGTCTTGGTGGCACGACAGAAAGAGCCCAGCCCGGACGCCCAGGACGCTGCTCAGCAGGTCACCTATCTGTGCTGCCAGCCCTTGGACCTCAGAAATCCACCTGCCAGCAGAGTTCTACCGAGGGTGAGGCCCAGATGATAAAAATAAGACGATAAAAAGTGGTGCCAAGATGATAAAAAGCAGGCAAAAGGGCCTGGCCTGGATACTAAGAATTTTAAACTTAGTTTCTCCATTTTTAAAACAGAATACTGTATCCAGACGATTTCTGGGTAGATATTGAAGGTTTCTTGGAAAAAGTGACGCTCAGGTTGATTTTGAGAGATGAGTGTGACCCATACCAGCAGAAGTGGAGGGTGTTCTGGATACACACAGAGTATGAGGTGGAGGGGTGCCTTCCCTAGCTAGGTGGGCAGGACTCCGGGGCAGGTGGGCCGGTCTCCGGGGCAGGTGGGCCGGTCTCCGGGGCAGGTGGGCGGGCTGCAGGCAGAGCCAGGACAGTGTCTGACAGCAGGGCTGGTGGACAGGGTGGGATGATGGAACGAAGCGTCTAGCTTACTTATCCCATCTATTCCAAGACAACCTTAGTTCCTTCCAGTAATGTCATGCAGCATAACAGACTCAAGTCAGTTATAATAAGCCACTAAGAGCAGAAATTTGATTTTCATGGAGCACAGGACAAAAGGAGGAAATTGAGTTAGCCATTCAGAAGCTCTTTGGCACTTGGAGAAAATGCAGAGAGGCAAAGGTGCTACCAAAAAGGATTGGGGGACGTTTCCTGAACTCCGCCACAGTGCCTGACTCTACACGCATCTTATTTCATTGGAACGCTCCACCTGCAAAGAGATTCAAATTCCCTTTCCAAAAAGAAATCGTGGCTCAGCATGGCTACATAACTTGCCCAGGGTCACACAGCTAAGTCACCAGAACTATACTATCTATACCATCTTCCACTCCACTGCACTATCGTCCCTGAAGAGACCTACTGGGGAGTTGAAGGAAGATGAAAATGGTTGCTTCTCCAGCATGGTCTGAGGGTGGGATGGACTAAATAGTGACAGCAGCTGAGCCAGGTCTCCTGTTCCCCAAGCGCCAGGCTGTGTGTACAGGACTTTGTGCTGCTGTCACCTGAGGTCCTGAGAACCACCTTATGAGAAGTCCACTGTTCCCAGCTTCCTCCTGGCCTAAGCCTCCACCCTCTGGTGTGGACCAGATGGGTCTTCCTGCTTCTGTGTTGTCCCATCCTCCCGTCTCCCCGGGTGCTAACAACCCAGCTCCACCTGGCTGCCCAAGAGGCCTTTGTAAAGAGCTAACATCACCCCCCTCAACTCCCTGCCAAATTTAGAAACCTCCAATACCTCCCAGGGCTCTTAGCAGTCACCCCACATCCCGAACCTTGTTCTCAACCCGTGGCCGCAGGCTTCAGCCACACTGGTTTCTCAGACCCTCACACACAAGCTCCTTCCCACTCCTTCCGCCTGGACTCTCATGCCACTCCCACCCCACAGCCACATATCAGGTTAATTCTCACTCTTCAGTGTAGGTCAGAATCTCTTGATACTGCCTCTCGTTCTGCCTTACACCACTTTCTAGAGCTTTCCATAATTGCACCTAAACATCCATTCAAGTGCATGGGTGTTGAACATCTGGTTTGCCCTGGAGCATTCTACTGAGCCCATTAAGACGATGCTTTGTAACCCCCCCGGAGAGCGAGCCTGTAGATTCTGAGCTGTCTTGGGCTTCCTGGGAGTGGAGGGGCCTTCTGTCTCGCTTCAGAGAACACACAGTGCCGCGCGTTGCTCTTTACTGGGTCGAGAAATTTGAAACTAATTAGATGGGATCGGTAAACAATGCTGCCAGTTTCCAAACCGCACATGGCTTTCATGAAATTAGGCTTGGCCGGGAGCTCAAGGTCATGGGCCAGTCTATTAGCCACACAAATGACTAAATAATGACAAATCTGATGGCTATGATGCTGATTAAAGCTTAGCTTCTCTGATAGTAGTGGAACATGATTCCTTTTTTCTAATCTTAGAAGAAACCAGAGGGAGTTAATGACGGGTGAGCATGGTAAAATCAGGGTGGGCCGACTACCCTTGTCCCCTACCCCAGGCCTTTGCAAAGCCTCTCCTTAGAGGATGTTACAAACTGGTAACCCCTCCACCCAACCCCACTGGAAGGAGGGCCGCTCACTTCTCTGCCCCTGACGTGGGGCAGAACTGAGGAGCTAGAGTTGAATTCTCTGCAAGTAGCTTCCTAATTCTAGAACAGTCAGCTTTTGGGAGGCTCTAAGCCTCAGTTTCCAAATCTGTAAACCAGGCCTGACGATGACCTCCTGCCTCGGGTTGTTATGGGGTGGGGAGGGGGGTCATGAGGTCGCATGTGCAGTGGCCTGGTCGTGTCTAGTACATATGACAGAGTCAATGAGAGGAATTCTATCTCCTGGATGTGGACCCAAAAGACTGGGAGGGTCTTCCCATCTGGCACAGAGTGTGTCAAAGCATGGAACCCAGGATGTTTTTCGGTTGTTTGTGGAAGAACGTGCTTACTTCAGTTTTTGTGCATATATTTTAATGTCTATTCGACTTCACGTACATCATTGCTTAAGCCTGTGGTTCTCACCCAGGGCCACACCTTCCAATTGTCCAGGGAGCTTATTAATATGCTCCAGGCCAGAGAGGGGCCTGGCTTTGGGGTTTTATACAACACTCTCTAAGGGGCATTAACTAACAGCCAGGCTGAGACCCAATGGCTTAGGGCAAAGCGGGGTAAAAAATATAAAAACTCTACTTAAAGTACCGTATCATCCAGGTGGCGAGCTAAGGCTGAAGTTTGAGAAACACTGATAAGCCTCAAGCTTTGCTTGCAGGCTGCGCTCAGGATCAAGGGTGTGGTGGGGTTGGTGAGTGTTACATTTCAGATGTCCTGCCCCATCCCAGCTCATTACATCAGAATCCCAAGGTGTGGGCCTGGCAAATTCCTGTTCTCATCAGCCTACCTGGCCCTGGTCTTCTGGAGGACACTGACAAGCCACTCGTTTTATGAAGGTCAAGGCCATGATCAAGAGGAAGGCAGACACGCCGCCCGACCGGTGGAGACAGGCAGGGTGCTGGCCAGCCCATGTCAGTCAGTTGCACTGGGAGCCAGCGTTCACCCAGGGCAGCGAGGGGCCCAGAGGCTGCAGTTCTGGGGGATCTGGGGGTTTGGGGGGAAGCCCTCTGTTCAGTGCAGAAGGTAAGTCTTCTCTGAACGTATCCAGCCTGGTTCTCTAGGACAGGAAGGAGACAGGAAGGCAAGGCAAATGCCCAGTACAGGAACACGGTTCAAGAGTGCATTCGGCAGGAGTAGTTCCTGGGCAGTAACTTGCAGGACAGATTGCGAGACAGTAACTCCTCTATTTGCTGTCCAGAAGGCACAGCTGTGAACATCTGGAGAATCCCATACCTACTTAGCCCCCGTTGTGCCCACAGCCTGGTTGAGGTACGTGTTTAGTGACTGCAGAGAATTTGAAGGGTGAAGGGACCATCTGCACCCCCAGGGACAGCCCTGGCAAAAGTCTACACATAAATGCAGAAGAATGATGTGGCAGCAGGCAGACCACTTACCCTCTCTGAGTCTGAGTCTCAGTATATTCCCCTCACAAACGGATTCCTGCAGGGTGATTAGGTGGATGAAATGCAAGGTTTATTTGAGGGTCTAGCACAGGACAGGCTCGTAATAATAACAGTTGCTTATTAGAGGACACACTTGATATACTAGGTTCATGCAAAAGTAATTGTGGTTTTTGCAATTATTTTTAACCTTTTAAACCGCAATACCTAACGTATTAACTTCCTTCTTTGCTTCTGTACCAGACTGCCGCGTAGCTACAGAACCCAGCTAATTCATTTCGGTGGCTCTCTTCAGTGCCTTTAAAATGATCCTTTTGATTCAATTCATCCAATGTGTTCTGGCTTGAGAATTCTCCAGGAAGTGGTGGTCTTTCTTAGCTGGAAGGAAGCCATGTGAGAGGGGAGGTTGAAGTCTGTGATGGGGGGTCAAGGTGGGACCTCTGCTCCTTCTGGCATCCCTTCTCGGGGTCCCATCCAGGAGAACCCCACTTGGCTGGGATGGTGGTGGTTCTTGACTGTTTCCAGCCTTCCAGCCTTGGAGGTGATACTTACCAAGGTTGTTGTTGGAAAAAGATGAGATAATGTAAATTAAGTAGTAACAAGGATGAATGATATTTTTAATTAAATATAGCCATTTACTTACTTAAATACTGATGGATGGATGGATGGATGGATGGATGGATGGATGGATGGATGGATGGATTGTCTGACAGTGATGACTGAAAACTGGGATGGGAAGAACCTCACTGTGGAGGGAGAAGTGCTGGAAAGAGTCCTGGACTAGAACCAGGAACCCTGGCTTAGCTGTGACTGAATCATTTACAGTTCCCTGTGTGACCTTGGGCTGTCTCTCTGCCCTTCAGTCTTATTGCCAGAATGAAGTAGAACTCAGTCCACCTCCCAAAATTCTTGGGAGGATTTTCTTTGATACTGAATGTGAAGGCGCTTTGTAACTTGCAAAGTCCGCAAGAATGTTACTTGTTCCAGTTATTATTGAATTTGCATCACACATGGGTTTTCCACACCAACCTGTGAAAGCGTGTTCAGGACTAACATCTCCAGGCCCCGGAGGCCCAGAAGACACACTCCCCCCACCACATCACTAACTCTTGCTTTGCTTGCAGGGGTCCTTTCCGGGCCCCACAGCCACATTCCTGTAAAGAAAACTCCAAGTGTGAGAAGGTGCCGTGGGGGTAGGGAGCCCAGACACGGAGTGAAACCAAGTCCTCAGTGGCTGCAATATGCCTCTAACCAAAGCGTCTGTTACACTTACACCCCCTCCTCCATTTTGTGGTTCCTACTCATGATTTATTCAGTATTTCTTCTCCTATTAGTCTTGTTTTATCTGTTTTATGTTAGGGTCAGTGCCTTCAAGTCTTGCCGGAAGTAAGTGGACCCTAACAATTAATGTGTCAGCGGGAGTCACAGACAAGCCTGGGATGGTGTTGTAGGGTGAGTTGTGTCTCCCCAAAAGATATGTTGAAACCCTAACCCTCACGATCTCAGAACGTGACTTTATTTGGAAATAGGGTCGTTGCAAATGTAATTAGTTAAGATAAAGTCACACTGGATGGGGTGTGCCCTAATCCAATGTGACTGGTGCCTTCAGAAGAAGCAGACACATTGGCAGAAGGTCATGTGAGAACCGGAACGGAGATGGGAGGTATGCAGCTGCAAGCTGAGGAGTACCAAGGATTGCCAGCAAATCACGAGAAGCTAAGAGAAAGGCCTGGAACAGATTCTCTCCTGGGGGGCCTTTGAGAGAGCATGGCCCTGCCAATTAATACCTTGGGCTCAGACTTCCAGCCTCTAGAACTGTGAGAAAATACACTTCTGTCGTGTTAAGCCCCCCAGTTTGTGGTGCTTCGTTATGCAGCCCGAGGGGGAAATGAACGCATCTGGGGAAACGCAGGCTGCGGGTTCCAGCCCTGCTTTGACTACACGCTGCCTGGGCCTCCTTGGGCACTCTTCTGGACCTCACGTTTCCTGTCTGCAAAGAGAGGGCATTGTGTTGGATCAGGCAGCATTTGCCAATTTTGCTGATAAGCAGAATCACCTGGAATACCTTCAAATTATAGCTTATTAAACCTTTCCTCCGGATTTTCAGAATCGCTGGGTCTGGGTGGGGTCCAGAAATCTTCTTAGGAAACTCTCCAGGTGGTGGCAATGACCAGCAGCTCTGACGGTCTAGGTTTCTCCAGGATCAAGTTTCGCCCCATCACCCCACACGCTGTATGCAAGCCTACCCTGCTTTGTGGGTGTTCGTATCTGTGCCCCACATCCAGATTCCAAACCCAAGAGGACAGAACCGTGTCTGTATCTCTGGCACGTTGCTTGGAAGATGGCCAGTGCTTCGGAATCAGGCATCGAACAAAGCAATACATCGTCTTTACATATAAACATCCTGCGCTGAGATATGTGACCAGGGTACTTGCAAGGTCTCAATCTCGAGCTCTCAAATGCACCTCCCTGCTGCCAGTCTGGCTCAGCCCCCCACTCCAGTTCACCTCCACCCTCCACGCTCTTTCGGAGGATATAAAACGCAGATGCAGTCTTAAGTCACTTGATCCTGTGAGGTGGGTTCCGGGATTTTTCCCTCTTTACAGAGAGGGAGGAAACTGAGATCCAGAAAGGTTAAGTGAGTTGTTCAAGGTTACAGAGCCAGCAGGGGAGCTGGGGTTTGAACCTAGGAGGCTAGTGTCAGCATCTTAACCTCTCCATCATTTCACCATCCGACCACTCAACAGGATCCAGTCCAATCATCTTCTTGTCCCAGCTTATGGGACAAGGCTGGGCCCGTCTTCTTGTCCCACTTACCTCTCTGGAAAGATCACATGTCACTCTCCTCACCTAGTCACTCTGCACTTCAGTAGCTCCTCACCCTGTTGGCCCTTCTCTCTTCACTGTCCTGCTGGAAATCTACTGTTCCTTTCCCTCCAGGCTGCCGAGGCTCCCACAGCCTCACGTCTTTGCGACTGGAACCACAGCCCCGTTGTCTACACGACTCGGCCTCATCCACCCTTCCAGTCTTTGCTCACATGTCACTTTTCTAGTGAGACCTTCTAGGATCATCTTTTTAAAATGTGCAATTTCTCCACTTCCACCACCACTGTCTCCTTTCTTATGTTTTCTCCACGGTACCTATCACATTCTAACACACCGTATCATTTACTTAATGTGTTTTATTTTGTGATCTGTCTCCCTCCTTTTGACTGGCCAAATAATTCTCCAGATAATCCGCCAAAAGAAAACGGTTTATTCGGGAAAAGAAAAAGAAACAGAACCAAGGAGTGTGTGCACCCTCGCCGGCCTGCTCACCACCACCCACATGGGAAAAAGCGGGCAGAGCCCAACAGGGCTTCCCCCTTTATTCGCATCCCTCCCCCGGAAGTGACCATCGGCCCAGCTCCACCCATAGGCCTCCCCAGCAATATGGTTAAGCATCTTAAGATTCCAGTTCTCTTTTAACACTCCCTAGGATGTAAGCTCCATGAGGACAGGCATTTTTCCTGGGTCTTCTCATTGCTCCACCCCGGGTGCCTAGAACCATACCTTGGCACCAGTCAATGTGTGTTGAATGATTAAAGGACTGCGTTCCCGCTGTCACCATTCTCTGTTGTGTGTCTATCTCCCTCCCATGAGTGTGAGCTCCTTCCAGGATGGACTCGATCTGATTCATTTCTGTATCTCCAGCAACTAACAAAGGGCTTGCTTTTTAATAATTCTCCAGGAAGCCTTTGTTGAATAAGTAAATGAATAAGCAAATGAATGAATGCATGAATGAATGAATTTCCTGACAAGAGCTTGCTTGGCAAAATGCAGCAAATAGGTGTCCCTGAGTGGCCTCACCTGTGGCTGTTTCTCAGGTTGGAATGAGCCCCCAACACACCCAGCCGCTGGGATGTTTATAGCCCCAGGGACACATTCAAGGCTGTAAAAGTTGAATAAGGTCATTAAGTTCAGCAGCCTTGGGAGAAACAGTGACATTGGGGGTGGTGGGTGTCAGTCTTGACTCTGTCCCTCCCTTGCTCTGCTTCTTTATCCCTCACCTGGAGGGAGAATTGCCTTCCCCCTACCTCCTCAGAGAAACTGCCCTTCTCACCCCAGTCCCACAGAGGAAATCCCCCGTCCCCCCAGCAGCTGCTTCTCAGGAAACTGAGAGGAAAGAGGAAGCTGCTCCTAGCGACTTCTTAGGCCAGCAGCACTTGAATTTGCTGTTTTGTTTTTTTCCTCCCTGTCCCCTTGCCCTGGCCCAAGCTTTGGCAGACCCAGAAAGTAACTGCCCACCTTGGAAGGTGAAAGTGCTTGTGGGTCTCCCCTCCAAATCAATTGCTGGTTCTCCCCACTTAGAAGGGTTGTCACAGGAATGACTGCTTGCTGGTTGGAAGTGGGACGAATCAGGGAGTCCTGAAGGGCAGTTGCTTTTATCCAGGGCTCCTGTTTAGGAGGAAAGTCCCGCTTTGTTGGAGAGGTCACTTGGTATTCCCTCCCCAGGGGTGTGAGTCCTGGAGATTTTCCTGGAGCAGAGTAAGGGTCTTTGCTGCCTCAGAGCAGAAGGTAAGCCTGAATTCTCCAGGCACAACCTCAGCAGGGAAGGTGGGGCCGGCAGCTGAGGCTCCAAGGTTAAGGGCATCTCAGAAACTTCACTTATCTGGCTGGAAGGAATGTCCTGTTATCTTAACCCTCAAGCAAAGAGCCAGTAGAGGAGACAGATTTAGAACTCTATTGAACACACAATTCAAAGGGATTCTGTTCACATTTTTTTTTTCCCATTTATGCTTCCATGAAAGTGTAGGTGGCAGTGGTGGTGGTAGTGGTGGTGGCAGTGATGGTAGTGGAGGTGGTGGCAGTGGTGGTGACGATGGTGATGGTGGCAGCGGTGGTGGCAGCGGTGATGGTGGAGATAGTGGCAGCGGTGGTGCCGGTGGTGATGGTGGCAGCGGTGATGGCAGTAGTGATGGTGGAGATGGTGGCAGCGGTGGTGGCAGCGGTGATGGCAGTGGTTATAGTGGTGGTGGCAATGGCGATCGTGGCAATGGTGGTGGTGGTAGTGGCGGCGGCGGTGGAGTGGGAAGCCAGGGCAAGGAGAAGAGGCAAGAGGCCATGGCAGCAGCTCTGACTGGGGTGGAAGAGCTGGTTTTGATGAAATGTGTCAGATTCTGGACAGATCTCAGGGACAGGGTAGGGTGTGGCTAGCAGGTAGAGTGGTGATGCCACTTACCTAGGAGGGAAAGACTGTAGAGGAGATGGTTTGGTGGGGGATCAAGGGGGTGTCTAATAACGTGGGAGTCAGCATGCAGATGGGATCAGAGCCGCTGTGGAGAGAGTGCAGAGAGAAGAGGATGAGGGGACAGGGAGGAGGCCCCAAAGAGGAATGTGGAAAGAGGCCGGTGAGAAAGGAGAGAACCAAGTAGGAGCTTAGCAAAGTAGCTCAGATGAGCCTTTCCAGGTCTAAGGAAGGTCAGGGCTGACCAGCATCTACCCAGCCTTTCCTTCAACATCTAAAGCATGTGCTGAGTCTCCCCGGGAATCACAAGGTCATTGAGACCCGCTCAGGGCCGGCAAAGGCTCCTTCGTGCTTGTTAGTCAACTCTGGCCAAGCAGGAGAAGGAACTGGGAGAAACTCTGAATGAGCAGCTAAGTACAATATAAATATTTATGTTGGACTCTTTCAATTTCATGAATGATTGACTTATAGATGTTAAAAATAGGTACAATTCCCGAGTCTCTGCTAGGTGTTGGGTGTTAATGTCCACACATTATCATTAACGCACACGCAGGGACATGTTGTCATGCTGCTGACACAGGTAAAGAAGCTGAGCTGAGATAGGTTTGACAGAGTTGCTGAAGGTCACACAGCTGGTTGGCGGCAATGTCAGGGATTGAAGCTGGGTCACTGTGGTGGCCAAACCCTGCTCTTCCTGCTGAAACCAAACTGATGAGTGAGGAGGAGGGTCTGAACCTTAGAACAGTTCACTCTACTTTTTCTTTTTTAAACAGTTGAATTTTTAAATTTATTTCAAAATGATAACTCAACCAAGGCATAGGTCTGCCCATGAACTACTGTGGAGTGAGAGCAACAGTCCCATGAGGGCTCCAGTCAGACCCCACATGGTGCCAACCAAACTTGAAATTGGCAGAGATAGCCTCTTTAATCATTGCAGACTTTTAAAAGTTCTCCATCCGAATTTCTAAATATCATACAAAGCACTTTTATCATGTTTTCTTTGGAAAATGTTTTTAGCAGCCAAATAGGATGACGTTTTTTTCTTACTTCATTTGGATGAGTGTAGTAGTTATATGTTCACTTACTTAAAATTAGAGAGGGGGAAACAGAACCCCCCTGGTGAGGCGCGCCTCTCACTACGGAAGGCTCCCACGACCAGAAACTCATTCGACTTTTCTACTTTTTAAATGACTGAAATTCTGAGGGCGTCTTCAGTGCTGCATTTGAGTTTATTGACTTTTGTCATCAAAAAGGATTCTTTTTTTATTGTGTTTCCACCCACATTGTCGAATCTACATCAGGACTGGCCCTAGGCAAAATTGTCTGGTTCGTGGGCTTCCTGGTCGACCTTCCAGATAAGGGACCTGAGTATGAAGAGGCCTAAATGCAGCAGCCAGGAGGAGCCGAATGCACTAGCTGAATTCCTGGTTATGAACAACTCAAACCCACCCTGGTGGACTTGGGTAGAATAGGAGTTTAATGGGCAGATAGTGGAAGCTCATGATTGAACTAACAGAGAAACTATGGATCCAGGTTCTGAAAACATGCAGAAAACATGGGAAGCAAACAACAAGAGAACAGCCCGCTCAGGAGGTCCCTGACCCACCACTGCTGGACAATTGGTGCATCGTCACCGGCCTCTCTCTAGGCTGACACCTCTGCAGAGAGAGAGAACGCTTCCTCAGTGGGCCCTGCCTCTCTGTGTCAGATTCAGCGTCCAATGTTGGCAGGACCCCCCACCTTGTCAGCAAGGACCTTCACAACCTGCTTACGTCACACAACTGGTTGGCAGCGGAGCCAGAATTTGAACCCACGTTGGGGGTGCCAAAGCCTTTCTTTTCTTACCTCATGTGAACGAGCAAGGAGGGCCTGAATCTGGGCCGAGGGAACGGCAATCTGCGATTTGAGTTTAGGAAAGCCACTGGAAGCTTTAAGCAGGGTGGGTCACCTGGTCTAGTTTTTGCCATAGGAAGCCACTCTAGATGTCACTGTATGGAACCATCTGGGGAGTGGGGGATAAGCCGAGACAGCTGTCAGGAGGCTGTCTCCCAGGTGAGACGTGATGTCATCTACTGCAGATAGAATGAGAGCAGGGTTGATGAGAGTTTCCATGATTTGGACAGGCACTGGGAAGGAATCTAGGGGAAGGAAGGCGTCTGCTATTTGGGGCTGGGAAACAGGGGGGTTGGGAACTGGAACAGGGATAGCGGAAGTTCAGTTTGGGACCTGCTATGTTTGAGAAGCTTCTAAGCCAAGTGAGGGCACTGACTGGGCAGGGGAACAGGTGAGTCTGGATCTTGGGGGAGAGGTCTGAGCTGGAGGGATAGATTCGGGAGTCAGCAGCATGTTGATGGTTTCAAGGCTATGAGCCTGGATGAGGTCACTCGTGGAAAGAGTGAGGGGCTTTGGGCTGAGTCCTGGGATGCTCCACTACTGGACATCTGGTAAGTGACAGGGAGCAGCTGAATGGACTAGGAAGGAATAACCAGGGAGGCTGAGGGAAAACCAGGCCAGTATGTTGGCTGGAAAGGAAGTTTCTAGAAGGACCCAGAAGGAAGAGGAGTAGTCAACTGCATCAAAGCTGATGGCAGGTTATAGGGAATTGACTGTTGACTTTGGATCATTCATGTCCTCAAAAGAGCAACTTGAGTGGAGTGGTGGGTCAGAAACCCTGTGGGCAGGAGCTGAGGAGAAAATGGAAGGTGCAAAGTGGACACAGTGAATTCTCTTTGGGAGAGTTTTACCATCACGCACAGCATGGGAAATGGGGTGACAACAGGGGATCAAAATAAGTGTTTTGTTCTTTTTAAG
Organism: Rhinolophus sinicus; assembly: GCF_057876585.1. Lineage (NCBI taxonomy): Eukaryota > Metazoa > Chordata > Mammalia > Chiroptera > Rhinolophidae > Rhinolophus > Rhinolophus sinicus. Next base: position 209,969,413 of record NC_142501.1, read on the forward strand.
TTGAGGTGAAATCACTTAACATAAAATGAACCACTTAATTTTATTTTTTAAATTAACCATTTTAAAGTAAACAATTTAGTGGCGTTTAGGACATTCACAGTGTTGTGCACCCACCATCTCTATCTGGTTACGAAGCATTCTTATCATCCCAAAGCAAACCCGTACCCATCAAATAGTTGTCCCCCACTTGCACCCGCCCCCAGCCCCTGACAACCACTAATCTGCTTTCCACCTCAATAGTTTGACCTATTCTGAATGTTCCATTTAAACAGAATCATAAAACAGGTGACCTTTTGTATCAGGCTTTTTTCACTTAGATAATGGTTTCAAGGTTCTCTCATTGTAACATGTATCAGGACTTCATTCCTTTATGTGGCTGAATAATAGTCCATTGCATGGAGAGACCACAGTTGTTTATCCTTTTATTAGTTGGTGGACATTTTGACTGTTATCACCCTCTGGCACTGCTATGAGCATTCGTGTTTAAGTTTTTGTTTGAACACCTGTTTTCAATTCTCCTGGGTATATGCCTAGAACTGGAATTATAGAAGTATACTGGATCATATGGCAATTCTGTGTTTAATTTTTAAGAAATCAGTAAACTCTTTCCGCAGGGGCTGAACCAGTTTACATCCCCACTAGCAATGTACAAGAGCTCGCATTCCTCCACATCCTTGCCTACACTTTTTAGTTTTTTCTGTGTTTTTTTAATTGGTGATATGAAGACATTTTTGTACATAGCCTGGGATGACCCAATAAGGAGGGAGACATTGATGATGCTGAAGAGAAATGGGGTAGTTGCTGCAGGGAAATCCTTGAAAAGGTGAGAGGGACGTGCCCACACGACCCACAAATGGGAGGTGTTTCTAAGTGGGAAGTCTGGATGCCGAGCTGCCAAAACAAAGAGAGAAATGTCTCTGACATCAAAGCCCTGAGGCTGGCTCAAGGTGCGTGTTCTCTCTGGGGAGGAGCTTCCCCAAAGAGCAGCAGGCAGTGGGTGGTCTTACTTCAAACCTCAATTCTCATTCACAAGTCCTGGTGTTTGGGGCAAGTGGGGTGACCTCTAGAATCCCAGTAGGCTCAGCCATAGAATGGAGATAGCAAAACTTCAGTGGCTGCTTTCAGGATTAAGTGAGGCTATATATCATCAGTGCCTGGCACATAGTAGGTGCTTACTGCGTGTAGGTGCCTGGCACATAGTAGGTGCTTACTGCATGTAGGTCCCTTCTATTGGCTCATCCTTCTGAGTAGATTCTAAATTAGCCAGTAGGAGTAACAGGTCCACCCTTTTCAGTATTTAGCACTATGTTGACCACATAGTAGGTGCTCCACAAACAGTTGAAAGAGAATCAATAAAGACACAAGAATAAAAATAATGATCAATAAAGAGATTTCCCGGTAATAATAATAGTAAATATTTCCTGGGTGCTTGCTATATGACAGGCAATTCCAAGGGCAGTATCTAATCTGATCTCCCCAACATGACCTTGAGATGCGTATTTCCTTGCCACTTTGCCGAGCGGCCTTGTCCAGTGTGACATGGCTGGGGAGCAGGAGGCTGGGAGTTGAGGTCTGAAATCAAATCCCAGGCTCTCAGTCATCATCATCTACTGTCTACATGCTGCGAAACCAGTGGTTGGATAATCAGAGGGTGGTTTATTGCGGCTGAAAATGAAACCATACTACTCACTGCATGACGGCCAATAAGCCGAGTGACAAGGTGTTGGGATCAGGAAGGAAAGGACTTTATTCAGAAAGCCAGCAATGCAAGATGGCAGACCAGCATCTAAAGAACCACCTTAAGAAAGTCCAGAATTCAGGTTTCCTTTACGTCAAGGGGAGGCGGAAACAGGAGGGGCTGAGGTCAGGAGGTGACTGACAACTGTAGCCATCTAGGTGCCAGAAGGGTCCAAGGAGGTGAACTTCTTTGTTCTTGGTCAAGAATTCCAGTTGCTGTGGTTTTGGTCACTGTTCCTACAAACCTTTGACAAACACTCATTATTTTGGTACATACTTCCTTATCTCCTCAGGGGAGGCAGTTTTAGTAAGGAGCTGTTTTTTTGTTTTCTTTTTCCCCTACTGATTATTATGTCTACGTACAAGACTAAGCAGCTACGCAGAAGCTAGTATGCGTAACTTAAAGGTTTGGAAACAAGGCAGGCTTGAATGAGATGCAGTCGGAGAGCCCAGGCAATGCACTCTGTTACAAAAAAAAACATCAAGAGAGACGTTGGGTGACTGCTTGGGGAAAGGGAGGGTGGGCACCAGCTGGATAATTGTGGAAGATTAGAAAAGACTGGAAAGCAGTGCCATTGCTCAGAGGCAATCTCCATCTTGGTGGGTTTGCATTTCCTTAAGCACAACTGAAATCACCTGGGCACAGAAATGTTATTTTTCTGGTGTATAGGTTGTGTCGGACATTGGAAGTTGATTGATAAAGACACTTTGGGCAGCTGTCTCCGAAGGATCAGGTGATTTCTTCCTGTTTACCAAGCCATCCCTTTGTCAACATCAAGGCACTGGGGAAACACAATTAGCCATGAGAAGGTTGCCCAGTTGCTCTCAATTGATGCCCAGGGAATCAGATGGGCTTTTCCAGGTCCCCAACCCATCCCTGTGACCCAGAGCCTGAGTACGTGCAGGAGCCAGGCACAGCATGGCTTTCCCATGGTGGGTGGGACTCCTGGGCAGCCATCTTTCAGTGCTGCACCCCAGAACCATCCTTCACTTCCCATGCCCTCATCTCTCTCTGTGAACTGGTCAGGAGGAAGCTTTTGGTGCCCTTGGCTGAGCTTGGGCTTGCCCCGGCTGCCCAGGCACAATCTTGGATCCCTTATTTCTTTCTGCCACTCCAGCCCTGTTTACCTCAGGGTCCTGAAGGGAGAGTAGGCTTAGCACAGGGTGCATCAATTTAGAGCTAAAGTAAGAGGTCAGGAGGTCAACGAGGTTTCCAGCAAGTAACAATGGCACAGACCATGGGGGCAGCATGTCCCAGCTGATGGCTCTCAGGAGAGGGGGGTGGGGGACTGTCCCGGGGCTGATTTTACTCCTGTGTCAATAATCTAACAAGAGTTAACCCCTCATCCCGCTCCTTTGGGTTTAGGACTTGATCCACCTGCATTCACGCGTGATCTGCTTTCCAAGTCCAGCAGCTCATCTCACCTGACCCTCAGCACAGCCCACGCAGGTTGCTCCTGCACCAGTCACACCATCATGTTAACGAGAAGGGATTTGACACACAGGAAGGTCAACCGTTAGTTAGCAGTGGCTTCGCCAGGACACCTCTGCCTCCGACTCCTGGCCCAGAACTTGTTCACCTACACCTGGGCATGTTTTTAATAAGCCGAGCTGACCATCAATCATTGCTGTTAATCATTTATCACTTGTCAAGATAGATATCACAGAATGTTTACAGTGACAGCTGCCCTGAGCTGTGAATGGATGTCATGTAATCATTAACACTGTTTTCTTTCCTAATTTCCCAGGTTTACAGCTGATTTCACTGGGAGCGGATCTATCCGTGAAGCGTATTCTGTTCGCTCTTTAGACCGGAGCAGGCGAGGGAAGCCCCAGGAGACAGGTAAGTTGTGCTCACAGACTTGGGTCAGCTTTGGCGATGTTTTTGAGAATGACTGGGTAGAGACCAGAGTAGAGACAGAGTAGCTGGAACAAGGGATTTGAAAATCTACGTGGTGATGATTAAGTGGAAAAATAGACAGAAAGTGCATTGGTCTGACAAATGTTAATATAAAAATGAAATTGAGTACGAGCCATTATGACGATAGTTACTACTATGGCTGGTAATCTGGTTCTCTCTCTCTCTCTCTCTCTCTCTCTCTCTCTCTCTCTCTCTCTCTCCTGCTGTTTTCCACATTCCTTATCAATATGTTGTTTTAGGATTAGCTTTAGGTCCATGCCAAAGTTAACAGAGAATTAATCCTGAAAATGAAGAAGAGACTCACAGCCCAGCGTTAATCAGAGAAGCTGGGGACCAGGGTGTGTGTAGCATTTCTTGCTCAGAGCTGTCACCCAGCGGCTGGCTGGAACCACTGGGCTTTGCTAAGCAGGGTAGACAGTGTTCAAGGCGCTGGCTCCAGGCACTTCGGGGATGGTGGGCCCCAGCTTGCACCAGCCAGTTGGGACAACAAGCCCACCTTGGCTGGCTGCCGACTTTTTGCGGTGTATTGGTGTGAGTCATTGCGTTTTTGTTTTTGTCCTTTCACCCCACACAGGCTTATGAGGGTCTGACTTGAAGTGGTCAAGGCTCAAACCCGACCTCTGGGACGGGTGGGGTGGGGAAAAGTACTTCTCTGAGGCTTGCTTGCTTTATTTCTAACATGGCAGCCCACAGCGTCTTATGCATGGTGCCCGCGAAGATTTTATTATCAGGAGAGGAGCTACAGTAGCAGCAGAGGTGATTTTCTAAGTACTTAACCCCAGCTACCACCTACGTAGGTAGGGGCCAATTAAATTGCCAGGAGCAGTGGCCTGCTCTCTGCAGCTGCTGGCTTGTGGCAGGTGGGCATTCGGGGGCATTCTTGAGCTGTGGGTATTCACCAGTGGGCCTGGCAGCGTTTTGACTTTTTAAGAACTGGCACGGCCACGCTGGTGGGCACTAGCAGTGTATTAGATATGAATAGCAGCCATATTACTGCAGACCAAAAGGGCAGGGAGCTAGCATTTTTTAGAACCTCATGCACAGAGCTTGTATTTATTTTGTTGTTATTTATTTTTCCATTTAAACCTTAGAGAACTCTTTTGAGGCAGTTGAGGGTTCTTCAGTCAAACACCAAATTTTTATCCCCCCTCCTTTTTTCTTGACTAGTTCTAAGACCCCATCCATTCCACGAGGCCCTTGCAAAGAAGAAACACCTTATCTGGGCTCCGCAGAGGCCAATTGCAGGGAGTTTGGAGATGACAGTAGTTTGTTCTCCTTTATATTTACCTCGTGCTTTGCATACATTCACTTAGTTAACCCTCACAGCAGCCCTGTGCTGAGATCCTGTTATTAGTCCCCACTTGACATAAAGAAACGGAGGTACAGAGAAGTTAAGTACCTTTCCCCAACTCACACCGCTAGTGAGCTGTTGAGCTGGGATTTGAACCCCTGGCTCCATGCTGCCTGGGTGCAAGCTCTCTGCATTTGGTCCTGTACTGCACAGGCGGGCAGCTTTGCACCTGTGACGTGACATCTCAGGATTGATGAGGTCATTCTCAGCTCTGTGGTGGGCTCTGTGGGGTGGGTGGGGGGTGCGTGCAGGCTCTGCTGCGTCCAGTTCCCCTGGGCGGCAGCTCTTTATTGACCAGCAACCCTCCTCCATTTCCCTGCTGGCTGGAGAGTGGAAGAGGGGAGCTGGCTGTGACCCAGAGGAAGCACAACTCCCCAGCCACATGTCCTCCTGGTGCCAGCAACATCCCCATTCAGAACATGTTCTCTGGGAAGAAGGCACAAGTCTCCGTGTGCTGGTCGAGGGCACCTCACCTATTTCAACACAGAGGGTTTATTCAGCCTCTGGATTTGGGTCTGCCGAGCACACGGTTAAGGCCCTCCCCCGTGCCCACGTTCCCTGCCTTAATGACATCCCACGGAAACATTGAACACACACCACAATTTGGTGACGTCCATCACTGCCTTCTTGTCTCTTTCCTCCACATTCACAATTGTCCTCTGCTCTGACGTGGATTTTAGGAGGTTCCAGCTTTGGGCGGACAGTGTACATCCCAACCAGCTCTGACCACAGCTCGAATCATGTCTTCTCTCAGTTGTTCTCCAGCCTAAAGCCCCACTGAAGCTTCACGAGCTCCCTCATGTGCCCATCGCCCCTGTCACTCACCCTCTATCCTCCCCTCCCTCATGAACACCCCACACTGGTGAGACCCACTGGCTTCCTTCTTAGTACTGAGCCGGGAATGGCCTTCCACACCATCCTGCTCTCCGACCAGCTGCTCCCCAGATGTCCCTGGTCACTATTTCACAGCTTCGCGAATCTGCCACTTGCCACCCTCCTTCAGGTCATTTCTTGGCCTTGTGCTTCACTGAGACTATAGACGCCATCCGACAGAAGTCCCCCATTTCCCGGCTTACTCACCTGCAGCCCTAACCCCTCAGGCCATCCTGTGACTCCTCACCCCCTGCCTGCCCACTTCTCTGCTCCGCCCCACGCCTATTGTTCCAGGAAGACTTGTCTACCCCGGGCTCAGTGGTTCACCACAGATGAGCACTCACGTCCTCTAACCGTTCTTGTCTGGCCATTCATTTACTTATTTTTATTTTTAAAAAATTTTCAATTAGAGTTGACATTCACTATTATATTAGTTTCAGGTGTATAGCATAGCAGTTAGATGTTTATATAATTTACCAAATGATCACCCAGATAAGTACAGCACCCACCTGGCACCATGCACAGTTATCACCATATTATCCACTATGTTCCCTGTGCTGTACTTTACATCCCCATGACTATTTTGTAACTGCCAATTTGTACTTCTTAATCCTTTCTTTCATCTTTTCACCCAGCCCCCAACTGCCTTCCCACCTGGCAGCCTTCAGTTTATTCTCTGTACCTGTGAGTCTGTTTCTGCTTTGCTTGTTTGTTTATTCTGTTCTTTAGATTCCACATATGAGTGAGATCATATGGTATTTGTCTCACTCTGACTTATTTCACTGAGCATAATATCTTCTAGATCCATCCATGTTGTCACAAATGGTAAGATTTCATTCTTTTTTGTGGCCGAGTAATACTCCATTGCATAAATGTACCACATCTTTATCTAATCACCTATTGATGGGCACTTAGGTTGCTTCCATATCTTGGCTATTATAAGTAATGCTGCAATGAACATAGGGTACATGTAGTTTTTCAAATTAATGTTTTGCATTTCTTCAGATAAATACCCAGAAGTGGAATTGCTAGGTCATAATGTAGTTCTATTTTTGATTTTTTGAGGAGCTTCCATACTGTTTTCCACAGTGGCTGCACCAATCTGCAATCCCCCCAACAGTGCATGAGGGTTCCCTTTTCTCCACATCCTCACCAACACTTGTTGTTTGTTGATTTATTGATGATGTCATTCTGATGTGGGTGAGGTGGTATCTCATTGTGGTTTTGATTTGCATTTCTCTGATGATTAGTGATATTGAGCATCTTTTCATATGTCTATTGGCATCTGTGTGTCCTGTTTGAAGAAATGTCTGTTCAGGTCCTCTGTCCATTTTTCAGTAGGATTGTTTGTTTATTTTGGTGTTAAGTTGTATGAGTTCTTTACACCGGGGGTGCCAAAAAATGTATACAAATGGACACTTTGGTCAATGTTGCTCAAGCAGTAGTTCGCCGTAATCAGAAGTGTCTGGACGCTGATGGTCACCACTTTGAGCACCTCTTATAATTGCAGAAGTCACACGTGACTTGTATTCATCTTTTGTTATCGGTATATACTGAGTATTACAACTTTAATACAGTTTTCCTTTCTTAAAATGTGTATAATTTTTTTGGTACCCTCTGTATATTTTGGATGTTATTGTCTTGCCATTTCCAGCACCTCACTCTCCCTGTTCCCTCCAGCACAGTCTCCTTTTCCGTTTTCCCTCCCCCATCTGCTCTTTCCAGCTTAGAGTTCCTTAGGGCTCTTGTTTCTACACTCCTGCCCTGGGTGACCTTACCAGATTCAGAGGTGGTAATCACCATGTGAGTTCCCTCCAGCCAGGCCACTTCTCAAGCACTACGCTTGTTTCCAACTGCCCCAGTGATATGTGCACTTGGGCGCCACACACACATCTCAAGCTCACTTCCTGAGCAGAACCCCTCATTTCCTCCCACCCCCAGATCTGTTCCTTTCTGAGTCTTCTCTAGCTGGATGAATGACAATTACCATGAATGAGAGACCAAGGATTTGCCAGGCACTTCCCAAGTCCCTTAACTACATTATCCCTCATCTAACAATCATGATAGAGAGACTGTCATGCGGGGCGGCCTGCGGGGTCTCTGCTCCCGCTCCCCATACAAGAACGCAGGATATGGTGAGGCCACAAAGGAACACCCACGGAGCCATAGATAGGGGAGTCATACTACTATATTCTCTCTGGCGGCACTATACTCTCACTGGAGGCTGGATCCACACTGTCTGCAAACCGCCATCCACGCTTGCCAGACCAGCCGCCATCTTCTTCCTAGCCCCCATTCCTTCTCTCTTCTCTTCTAGCATAGCCACAGCAGTTATATTAGTGGCCAATGGCTCACTGGTTACAGCTGACGGCCAACTAGCCACAGCTGCTGGCCATGCAATCACAGTTGATGGCCATTTACTACCTGAGCCAGCACCTGTCTATGTGAGGCTGAGAGCCTGGAAACTACTTTCTGGGGCTCTGCCCCCACAGAGACTGATAATGGTCTCCAATTGACTGATAAGGAAACAGACCCAGAGGTTAAGCGGTTTGTCTTGGGTCATAGTGGCAGAACCGGTGTTGGGACCCAGATTCCTGACTCCAATATCCCTGCTCTTCCCCCTCCACTCCTCATGCCTTTTCAAATCCTGGCTCTCACCTGATCGCTTGGAGGCTGTCTTCATCCACAGGTACCTGAAGGGCCAGCACATGGCATAACTCTAGGGGCATATTTATGGTGTCATCTGTGTGAATAGCACTCCACAGAATTATATGGTGACACTCACATAGGCTGGAGTGGGAACACAGCCCCTGGAGGTGGACAGGGGTTGGCCGTGAACACCTACGTTCCGGCTTCCTTTGTCCCATCCGTCCCCATCTGACCCCACGCTGAGTCCTCTCTTCCCCTGTTTTCCACCCCCCCACACCTGTTCTGTGAACCAGGCACCTCTCGGCCAGGCTCTGTCAGACTCTGTGGACACAGATGGGTCAGCTGTGGTCCCCGAGTGTGAGGAGTGTGTAGGTCAGGGTTCTCCAGAGGAACTGAACCAATAGGATGTGTATCTATGTATTAGATGTAGTGATATATATGGAGATAGAGATGGGGGGGAGAGATAGAGAGAGATTGTTTTAAGAAACTGGCTCACGAAATTGTGGGGCCTGGCAAGCCCTACGCCCGTACGGCAAGCCAACAGGCTAGACATTCCAGCAAGAGTTGATTGATGTTCCAGTTTGGTTCTGAAGTCTGGAAATACAGGCAGAATTTCTGTGTTATCTTGATGCCAGAGTCCTTCCTCTTTAGGGCACCTTTGCGTTTGCTCGTAAGACCTTCAGCTGATTGGGTGAGGCTCACCCCCATTAGGGAGGGTCATCTGCGTTCCTTCAAGGCAGCAGGTGGTGTTGATCATCTCCAAAACGCACCTGCTACATCTTGCCTGTTCTCTAGATGTCCAACCACACGCCTGGGCCCCATGGCCTAGCTGAGTTGACACAGACAATGAACCATCAGGAAGAAGTTATGGTCGCTGATATGAACATCCGCAGGACAGCAGTCGGCAGGCGCCATTTGGTTCCTGCTAGGCACGTGCTGGGGGATGCACAGGAGGGAGGGGTCAGACTTTCCAGGAGGAACAGATACACGAGCAGAGGAAGTGAACCTTGAAAGTGAAACAGGAAAAGGAGGAAAGACATACTAAGCGAACGGGGCAGCCCAAGAAACACCAGAGAGGCCTGAACATGGAGGCACTGTGGGCTGGAATGTCCCGGGGTGCTGGCATGAGGCAGTTGGGGTCCCTCCGTGGAGTGCCTCAAATATGACACTCAAGTGTTGGTTCCAGCCTCTCACCAACCAACACGCACGTCAGGCCAGCTCACATGACTTCTGGACCTCAGAACCTACCATCGTATATCAACCATATTCTTCCAAAATTTTACTTTGTATGTCTTTTGGCTACTTGAGACCATAGGGCTTAATTCTTTTAAAAAAGTGGTTTTTTAAAAAATTTGTTTTTATAGTTGTAGAAGTGGGCTTACCCCCTCTCCCTCCCCAGGATACAAAGTTAGGAAACTATAGAAAAAGAAGAGGAACATTGGCTAAATACCACAGCCAAATGGTTGTTTTGCTGTTTGGCTGTTTCTAGGCAGCCTATTCTCTATGCACATAAATACGCGCTCTGTCCTGTGCTTATCATGTCTGCAGCCCAGTCTCCTGCAGCGTCACAGCCTGTGCTGGGACAGGCCACTCACCTTCCGTATACCCCATGTGCAGTCTGTACTTTCTTGTTAAATTGTCTTTTCCTAGACTGTAAGCCCCATGAGGGCAAGCCAAGTTCTGTCTTGCTCAAGGTGGTATCCCCATAACCTAGATATCAGGGGCTTGAAGAATATTTGCTGAGTAAATAATTGAATGTATAAATACTTCGCTTTAAATTTAAATGAAAAAAAAAATACATGGATACAGTTTAAGTACATATATTTCTTGAATATGATTCTATTAATAAGTACATCTATTTTTATTGTTGACCATTGTATATTCTGTTTTGTACCTTCCTCTTTTTGTCAAGTAAGAATATATATCATGAGCATTTTCTCATTACATTAAATGTTTTTTAACGTAAGGTTGTAAGTGCTATGTGTGTTGTCATCAGATCAATGTTACCCATCTGTGATAGCAAATGTCTCATGGCTTCTTCCCTTTTCCTTATTTCTCAGGAAAAAGTCCAGTCCCAAATCTGAACAAGCAACCATGAAACTCAGTGAAAAGGACCCAGCAGATAACAAAGAAAGTGATTTGGTGAAAAAGAAATTGGTCAGTCCTGGTTTCCTTACCGCCTCTCTCTTATATGAGTATCCTGGTGACTCTGGGGCAGTCCTTCCTGAAGGTGAGGTCAGGCCAAGAAGCGAGAGCAGGGCTTGGAAGCAGAGGTGGGAAGGAGCCATGGGAATCATAACGTGCTCAGTGAGGCACAGGCCACCGATGGCTTGCACTTTAGTTGATCATACCGTCTGCTGGTGACCTTCTGAGTTTGGGGTGTGTGTGGTGTGTCTCCACTCCAGAGGCCATTTCTCAACAAGGGGATATTGATGTTGAAAGTGACATGTCATGATCCTTAAGGATATGCCCAAACCCATCCCCCAGCTCCACCAGAAGGGCCAGTGCACCTGCCCCCTCCTCCAGGAAGTCCATAACACTTAGAAAGCCTCTCTCCCTCACTGGGACTCCATGGGCCCTCTCTTTAAACCAGATGCAAAAACCAACAGCCAGACAGCACAGGCTCTGTGCTGGGCCTGTAAACGGCTCTCGTTCGGCTCTCTCGGCCACACTAGAGTCAAGGCATCTCCACCCACATTTTATAGGTGAGGAATTGAGGCTCAGAGGGGGTTGAAGCCACTTGCCCAAGGCCATGTAGCTAGTTCAAGGTGGAGCTGGCCTCAAACCTTGACCCGCTCTCCTTGTCTTTTGTGATGGGTGTGGAAGGCAACAGGACTCAGAAGGGAATATGTCCATATTGGTAATACACCTTTATTTAGCAGGACAAAGATCAACACAAGTGCATTTGCCAAACTGCCCAAGAAGTGTGAAATTCGCAGATTCAGCATCATTATCCCCACCTCACAGGTGTGAAAGGGGAGGTCCAGAGAGGACAAGCCACCGCCTCAGGTCATGCAGGGACATGGCAGAGTCATGTTAAACAGACCTTTCCTCCAGGTCGGTGCTCACACCCGGTTGAGTCAAGGCTCCACTGTCCAGGCCTTTGGTGTGACGGGGCTGGCCTCCTCCTCCACTGCCCCTTGCACACTTTAGGCCCCGCCCACACGCGACTATTTCACTTCCCCAGTAGCCCAGGGCGACCGTGCCTGCAGGCCCTGCCTCAGTGTCCTCCCGCCCCACTCTGCCCTTCTCTGTCTGCATACTCTGCAGGCTTAGTCATCCAGCAGCCAACTCTTCCAGAAAGTCTTCCGTGATCCAACCCCAGGTTGGCTCAGTGCCTTCTCCGGGTTTTCCCAGGGAATCCTTAGCTATTGTATGTCATGTTGCAACCGAGAGTTTCCATGTCAGAATCCTGCTCTGGACCATAGGTCTGCGAAAGGGAATAGGATGGCTGGCTGAAAATCAATTCCGGAAAGAGCCGGTTCTCCCAGTTTCCTGCATGATTAATATGCAGAATGGTCTTTGCACTGAGGGCTTCATGTTTTGCACTTGTAAACATGGTGGCTCAGAGAAGCAAAGCGACTTGCCTAAGGACACAGTACAAAAAGTAGTGATTGGCAGTGTATTACATATATGCTAATTGAAAACATGAAAAGGAAAAAAAAAAAATGAGCAGCGGAGTCAGGGTTGGAACCCTACCAGGCTTCTACTGCAAAGGCAGCGAACTTTCCCTTCAGTGCCAAACCTTAAAGGGACACGCCCTGTGTTTATGCCGGTTACTCCCTTCCCTGCAGCTGCTGGCCTTGTTAAGAGGGAAAATAAAAAGTTTCCAAAAGAAGAATCCATACCCTGGAGTGACTCCTGCTCCTGAGAAGACATGTTTCCCGTCTAGGATTTTCCAGTTGCTGTTAGGACTTGGGAACGAGGGAAATAAAAACGTTGCCCATTTCCTGTTCAGACAAGAGAAAATTGCCACACTTCCTGTGCTGGCGTCCCGCCCCCTTCCGTGGACTCTGCCTCTTCACTCACGGAGATGCCTTGGCAGAGCTCGGGCCCTGAGCCGCCTCGGAAACAAGCATGGACTCCCAGGAGCTCAGCTCAGCTCACCTCATACAGGGCCCCAGCCCTCCAGGGCCCCCCAGTGGAGCCTGCCCTGGGAGCAGGACACCGGGTGGGAGGAAAAAACAGGTAAACAGGGAAACTGGCCTCTGTACTCCCCATGGAGGGCTTGGAGTCCCACTGTGGGTGGCCGGCCACAGGACTTTGGTCAGGGAGGCCTGCCTTTGCGTCCTGGTGTCCTGGTCCCTGTGACTTTGGCCGTGGGGCTCCAACATTCCAGCCGTGGTTTCCTGGGGCGGACAGCACCTTCTGGCAGTGTGTTTGTGCTCATGTAATGAGACCACGCTGGGTGGTGTCCCTTCCCTGCCTCCACAGCAGTCACCTCTGCCCCTAAGACCGTTGGTTAGAGGTGGTGGGCACAGGCAGGCCACGCGGGGGCAGGGGAACCTGGAATATGGCTCCCACCTGTCCTTCTCCACCCTCTGATGGGTGCCGACAAGGGAAGATTGATGAGGTGGGGAGCCAGGGGGGCCCAGGGGATCAGGAGAGGTGGCATCGGATCTGAGACCCAGAGGATGAGTTTCAGGACAACGGGATGGGGAATGGGCGTCTTGTCCAAAATGTGATTCTGTTTTGTCAGTGAATCCCATTCAGTTCAAGCTGCTCTGACTGCAGAAAAATGCAGTTGTTCCTCGGTATCCATGGGGGATTTGTGTCAGGACCCTCCCCCCCCACCTCCCACCCCCGCAAATACCAAAGTCCATGGATGCTCAATTCCCTTATGTTAAAGGGCATAGTGTTCACATGTAACTTACATAATCCTCCTATGTATTTTAAATCATCTTTAGATTACCTGTAATACCTAATGCAGTGCAAACGCTATGGAAGTAGTTGTTACACAGTATTGTTTAGGGAATAATGACAAGAGAAAAAGTCTGTACGTGTTCAGCACAGATGAATTGCCCATCGTAGGCTTAACACATAGCACACGTCAGCAACCACGTGACTTTTGTTTCCGAATATTTTCGATCAGTGGTTGAATCCACACGTGTGAAACCCGTGGGTTTGGGGGGCTAATGGATTCCATTCCCCTGGCCTATAAATCCTCCCTCTTGCCTTGGGGGACCATCCAGTCACCAGCTCCCTGTCTGCAGCAGGCTCAGTCCCTAGAAGCAGAGAGCAAGAAGCAAGACCTCTACCCTTAAAAGTATGACCCCCGCCCACTGTGCAGCCTCTGCTGCTGACCCTCATGGGCACCCAACTCAGGACAGGTGAGAGACCCTTACGTGCTGTAACTCCTTTCTTCTGCATAATATCCTAGGAAGTGTGTCTAATATCCCCATTTACAGAGGCGGACGCTAAGTCACAGCAGCGATGTGACTGATCTAAGGCTACACAGCGGTCAGAGGCAAAGGGGTCGGGGTTCAGGTGGAGTAGAATTCAGAGATCAGTGTAAACAGTAGGCGGAGCTTTCAGGGAGCAGACCTTGGTAATGGCTCTCAGATATGTCGTCTCCAGAAGTGACGATTTCAGATGGATGTCGCCACACAGGCCAGGCCAGGAGAGATCCTGGCATGTCACGCGGGGAGCGGCCATGCTGTATGGCTGGGAGTGCAGAGGGAAAACAAAGAGTAAACACCCTTTCTGAACGCTCACTGCATGCACACAGCACTCTGAGGGGCCTTGTCCAGCAACACATTGACCCCTCAACCATCTATGCAGCCAATGCTGTTGTTTAGGTCCATTTTACAGCTGGGCAAGCTGAGCCCCAGAAAGATCAAGAAACTTGCTCAGGTCCCACAGTTGAGGGGAGGAGGTGTCTGGCGTGGAGCAGATGCCAGAGGCGGCTACCCAGGTAGGCAGAACAGGGAATTGGCTATTGGGGTCCTGTTGCCCCTTCCAAAGAGAATTTGACTGACAGTTCCCTGAGCTGTGGACCACATCTGTCCTGTTTACTGTGTCCCCAGAGCTTTGTCAGGGCCGGGCACCTAGGACACACACACACACACACACACACACACACACACACACATTGAATGATGACAAAGAAACTGCCTTCCAAGAGCACCTGGGTCCCTTCCAACCGCTGAGCGGCCCATATGCCCCCGGCCAGCCAAGGATGGCAGCCTCTCCTGCCTCCAGCTCCTGCCAGTGGGCCAGCCTTTGCCAAGGGGCCCAGATGATTCTGCTGCATGGTTCTGCTGTGGCTGTGGCAATCCTTGGATAGGGCCGCAGGGCAGGATGACATGGAGGCCAATGCCTGCATCTCCGGGCCAAGTCCTGTAATTCTGTCTGCAGGGCCTTGTCCCAAGGTGGTCATACTGGCTTGTGGATTCACCACTCTGCCTGGAGCAGGGCGTGCGTAGGTGTGTGTCTGTGTGGCCGTCAGGAGCCTCAGGGAGCCCTACACTCTGCTCCCAGATGAAGAGGCAGCAAGGGAGAGGCAGTGTGGTGCCGTGGGTGATGACGTGGGGGGTGGAGCCAGACCACCTGGCTCCAGTCCCCATCCCGACAGGGAGAGCTCTGTGCCAGTTTCATCACCTATAACACCAGGAAAATAATACTGATCTGTGGATCCCACGAAATAATAACCAGAAAGTGCTTAGCACAACGCCTGGCTCATGGCTCTTCATAATTGCCAGCTGCTACTGCTGGCAACCTAGTCTGGCCTTTGCTTTTTGCTCCTACGTTATGTGGGTCGAAACTGGCGCAGTTCAGCTGAAATAGCAGTGTGTCGTCGAGTGCCAAGGTCTGACGTGCTGTCCTCTCCTTTCCCAGGACTGGTCCTGCTCGCTCATCGTGGCCTCTCTCGTGGGCGCTTTGGGTTCCTCCTTCCTGTACGGTTACAACCTCTCCGTGGTGAACGCCCCCACTCCGGTGAGTGGCCCGCGGCCGCGCGACGCGTCCGGTAGGGGGCGCTGCGGAGACACGGAAAAGTGGGTGCTACCGTGGTGCTGGGTGGTACCGACCCTGCAGGTTCTGAGCCAGACTCTTGCTGGACACTGGGGGAGGGGAGTATAGACAGAAAGAGACCAGGCCCTGCCTTCGAGTGGGAGGTGGGAGATACAGAAACAGACTACGGTAACAATAGGGGGGTCAGTTCCTTGAGGCCGGAGCGTGGGTGTCCTGGGACTGTAGGGAGAGGTGGGGGGCTACGGAGGTCCCAGGGGCAGATCTTGAGGGTCTTATTCCAGGGCAAGGAGGTGGCACGGTGTCTGAGGAGTCACGAGGAGCCTTAGGCATGGAAACCTTTTCCTGGCCTATACTCTTTGCACTCATAGATTTTAATCAGAACTAGAGGTCACTTGAGAATCTGGTAGTTAAGATCCATAGGTGGCTTTTGTTTTCTCTGGGATTGAGTCCTTAATGCAGCTCTCCCAGAGCCCTGAACACTGCCCAGCTGGTCTGCACTTCTCACCTGCCTAGGCTGTTAGGTCTAGGTGTTGCCACCTGCTAGAGGTGCTGGCTCCTGCTGGACCCACCTCCACCCTGGGGTAGAGTGGATGGGGGCGGGGGTGGGGTGAGGGAAGACTTCCTGCAGGAGGTGATGGAAATCTGTGTCTTGACCATGGAGCGAAGGCACAGAGGCCGAGCTATGAAACATTTGCAGAAATGCAGGTATGATGTGTGTGGGGCACAGGATGTGTTTTGGACGCAGAGGACAGGAGCTGAAGAGGCAGGCAGGAGCCAGGCTGTGGACATCCCTGGGGTTCCCTGCTTTTCAGGCTTTTCCCTGCTTGGAGGCCCAGCATCCCCTCCAGGGAGGCTGGACGTGCGTCTCAAAGGCGTCCCAGAAGCCGTGGATGTGCAGAGGTGCCTCAGGGATCCAGACCCCATTAACTCCTACATTTGGGGGCTCTCTGTAAGTTCCTTTGAAAACCTGATTCTGATGCTATAAACAGTTTGAAAACCAGGGGGTCAGGGTGGTTTCTCCAAACACTTGCAGCTATCACGGCTTTGATTTTGTCCTTATGGTATCACCCCAAGGTAGAAATCTGATTTGTCCGCATTTGTCTTTAAAAGGGGATTGGGAATTTGCCCTCCTGCTTCATCTTGAAAGTTCACCAGAAACTCCAGCAGAAAGTGGAGGACCTTTGCTCTCACGGCTTGAGGGGCAGACATGCAAAATTTGAACCTGGAATAGAATGATATGGGTGGAAAAATAATGATTCAAGCAATGACTGTGGGAACATGAGCAAGGGACAATTCTGTCATTGTTTCCAAAAAAAAATTTAATTAGTAAACTTTTTTTTAGAGCAGTTTTAAGTTCACAGCAAAACTGACCAGGAAGCACAGAGATTTCCCATATACCCCTTGGTCCCCCCCACACGCACACACAGCGTCCCCCACTGTCAACTTCCCCACCAGAATGGTACACTTGTTAAAATCGATTAACCTACCTTGACACATCAAAGTCTATGGTTAACTTTAGGGTTCCTGCTTGGTGTTGTTACATTGAATGGGTTTTGACAAATGTATAATGACACGTACTCACCATTGTGGTATCTTACAAAATATTTTTCTATTTTTTTTCACTTCTAAGGCTTTGTCTAAATCTACTTTTTCCCAAAGATTGTTCATATATGCTGTCTTACATCCTTTTTAGGCTTAATATTTATATTGTAAGCATTTTTCCATGTTACTGAAAATTCTCCATCCCCAGGATTTCTAGGAGCTGTGTATTGCTGTGTCGTGTGGATATCCTACCTTCCTGATGTGACCTCTTAGGTTGTTCTCAATTTTTCTCTAGTGTAACATACTGCTGCATTGTTTAAATTGGGGCCTGTGGTTTGGTTGGGTTTGGTTTGAATCAGAGCTGGCAGAGCTGCCGGCTCACAGGAGGAGGGGGCTCTTTCTAGGCCTGGGCTGTTGGTGTCTGGGTGATCCAGACTATGGGTGCCACCCCTGTCTGTTCCAGCCCCTGGGCTCCCCAGCTTATTGGAGCTGGGGAGCCTGCATCTTTGATTCAGAATTTCATTTCCTTATTTTCTAAAGTTCTGGGAAAAATGCCTTTGCTGAACATAATGGGACAAGGAACAGGGTGCCCTCAGGGCTGGCTAAGGTATGCTTAGAGGGGTGGGGGCAATGGGGGCCGCAGTCAGACACAGGGATCAGAGGGTCGCCCAGCCTAGCCCACTTGGAGGGAGCACGCGGGAGTGGCACTGCTGGTGTGAACAAACTCAGACAATAAAAGTAGAACATCCTTTTTCTGACCCACAGGAGAAAGACACTGAGTTTTATTGAGCACCTACTATATACATCATGCTAGGGACCACATACCCTTCCAGCAGCCTTATCTGCAAGCTAAGGGCATCACTCCTGTTCTACAAATAAGTCGTTTTAGAATTGGTGCTGGAAACCATCACCCTGAACGTGGGTTGGATGAGATGCCGTTTGAAAGCCCCTGCTGCCTCAAGGCTGATTTTTTTTTTTTTTAAAGATTTTATTGGGGAAGGGGAACAGGACTTTATTGGGGAACAGTGTGTACTTCCAGAACTTTTTTTCCAAGTCAAGTTGTTGTCCTTTCAATCTTAGTTGTGGAGGGCGCAGCTCAGCTCCAGGTCCAGTTGCTGTTGCTAGTTGCAGGGGGTGCAGCCCACCATCCCTTGCGGGACTTGAGGAGTTGAACTGGCAAACTTGTGGTTGAGAGCCCACTGGCCCATGTGGGAATCGAACCGGCAGCCTTCGGAGTTAGGAGCACGGAGCTCTAACCAACTGAGCCACTGGGCCAGCCCATTAAGGCTGATTTTGAGCAGCCACAAGTAATTTGAACAGTAATGAAAATACTCGCCCTTTGCATTCCAGCCAATCAGAGGCCATGCAAGGAGTGGGAAACGTTATCTCAGGGTGAATAGCAGGTCTGCAGAACTGTGCTGTCCCACTGTAAACACGGCGATGCAATCTCTCAGCAGAATGTTCCAGCAGGAGAGAGGCTCAGGATTAATTTTTTTTTTTTTTTAAATAAGAAGGATATTTGGGAGTACACATTTCTCTCTGCTTCTGCCTAAGGCCAAATAGGAAATGAAACTTTCTTTGTTCACGTTCTACATAATTAAACCCAAGCATCAGACCAGTCCCGCTCAGTGCAAAGGTGGTGGAGGGGGGAACCCAGAAAGCTCTGACAGTCTTACTCTCCTGACTGTCCCTGGCAATTGAGGCGTCCTCTTTCATCGTGTTTAGTTTTCATGCTAAAAGACGGCCATGGGAGCCAGGTATTCTCGGGTGTCTAGAAGTCTAGAGGTTTCTTTCCCACCCAGGTAGCTAAAGTTCCCCGGGGAACCACACAGTGGAGGGGGGGGACATAAAGCACCACCAATGTGCAAACTGGATATGAAGTGAAGTCGAACGGGAGCTGGACAGATTCCTGAGGACCTGGGAGGGGTCCCCGAGACCACCCCACGTGCGATGACTCACTGGGAGGACTCACAGGACTCTGGACATAGGCGTAGTTGGGACTGTGATTTATTACGGTGAAAGGATGCGAAGCGAAATCAGCAAAGGGAAGAGGCACCTGGGGCAAAGGTCACAGGAAACCAGGTGCAGCCTTCCCGAGTCCTCTCCCAGCCGAGGCAAGCAGGACACACTTGATTTCCCCAGCAATGAGCTGTGACAACACCCGTGAAGTGTCCACCAGGGAAGCTCCTCAGAGACTCGGAGTTCAGGGTTTTTATTAGGGGCGCGTCACATAGGCACCCCGTGCTTGGCAGGCACACACTTCCCGTCCCTTGCAGAAGGAAAGCGGGTGTTCAGCAGACACCATGCTGTTTGCACCGTTCAGGCCCCATGAGCCGCTCTTACAGGTTCTGGCAGTGGTGGGAACCCTCCCGATGCCCAGTGCCCAATGCCCGAAGCAGGCCAGGGCCAACCTTGCAAGCAGGCCTTTCAGAGGAGCGCAGCCTCAGGCCAGATGTGTTAACTGTTTCTGCACAGGAGGCCTTCGCTCTGCCACTCAGGTGACATTAGGTGGCACTGCTGGGTTTGTGGAATTTTGTCCTCGCGTGGTCTTTCCTTCAAAGACTGTGGTCTGGTGGCAGGCGCATTGTTAAGGACTTCTGGACTCTTCTCCTGGCTGTGCCGATGTGGTCGGTGGTGCACTGTCTTTACAACTCCCTCAGGTGTTATGCCACGCTCTTAAGCAATGGTGGGTGTGCTCTGGCCCGTCCACACACGTGTTCTGTGTATGTGTATTTTTAAAGCACCCCGAGAATAATTTTAGATGGATTCATGGCAGACTCTGCGTGACTCAGTAGGGAACATGAATGTCATAAAACAGGCCACAAGGTAATTTACCTGCCATTGTCTGCCAATTTCCTGTCATCACCTGGAGGTGTGCTAAGCCAGTCTTCCCGGCTGCAAATTGCATAGTTCAATGTGTTGCCAGAAGCTCAGCTCCTGAGTTACTGTCTGGGAGATAGCGGTAAATCATTCATGAATTTATAGGTCTGAGAAATAAACAAGTCTAGGACCCTTATTTTACAGACATAGAAATCCTGGTGTCAATCCCACTGCCAGCCACCCCAACTTCTGATTCTTGCTGTGAGCTTCTTGTGGATGCAGTACTGTGCTTTCTATCCTCGCATTAAATCCTCGCATTAAATCCTCAGTAGCGCTTTGAGGAGGGAGAGGATTTCACAGATGAGGCACGGAGAGGTTAAGTAACTTACTTAGGCTCACCCAGCAGAGCAGTGGTAGAGCTGAGAGCTGACTAAAGTGGATCCCAGGGCCCTTACCCGTGGAGAACCCTGCCCTCAGAGGCACAGTGACTTGCTGGAGGTCACAGAAGGACTCAGTGGTACAAGCAAGTCTTGGACCCAAGACTCTCGACTCTGCTCGGTTTCCGTTCCTTTAACCAGGTAGCCTCTTATTTGTTTCTTTGCGATTTGGGCTCTAGTCAGCACTAATAATATAAATGCTCCCTGATAAATTCATTACAAAATTCTCTGAGACTCATCATCTCTTACCAATTGCACAAGCCTCCTGACTGGTCTGCGTGTCTCCAGTCTGAACTTTCTGAAATGGCCTCCACACTGCACCCACAATGTCCTAAAACGCAAATCAGAACTCTTGATTCCATATTCAAATTCTCCAATCACCGCCCCCTCCCCCCGCCAGTACCCCCAGGATGCAGTGTGCACTCCTTAGGCTGGCTCTCCAGGTCAGTTATGACCAGCCCCTGCCTGCTCTCCAACCTTCTTCCAGCTGCTGGGCCACCCTCCAACCCCGCTGAATCATCATGGTTCCTCTGTGTCAGCACATGGCTGCCGGCTTCTCTGCCTTTGAGAATTCTGACTACTGCCGTCCAACCTGAGCCCACCACACCTGCCCTTCTTGCTTACCTGATCCGGGTTTCCACAGCCCTTCTCAGCTTCCTGCTGCGACAGCACTTTCACCCCATGTTATAATTGCATGTTTACCCTGATGTTGTCTCTACTAGATATCAAGCTTCTAGAAGGCACGGGCTGTAGAACTTGTATCTGGAAGGCAGGATGGGAACCTGGGCCCCTGAGGGTAAAGAGGCTGGTATGCAGAGCCAGGTAGAAAGACACAAGAACGGGTCTCTTGGAAGTAGGCCCAATGGAAAAGTAAAAGACGGAGCCCATGAGTGAGATGGCCCAAAGCGCACCTAGAGTTGAGCTGGCACAGGGGCCTTAACGCTATAGCAGGTCGTTTCATTCAACGTCATTTCATTACAACGTTGATGAGATGCTGTAGAAACTTAACTCTTGTTTAGATCAATTAGTCTGTGGGCAAACTGGTTTCCTTACAGGCCGTTCAGCTAAAGTGGCAGAACCTATTGATGGAGCTAAATGAGGATGTCATGTATAAAAAAGATGCAGCGGTCACCGATTTTTATTATTATATGGTGCCCAACCGCAGCAGAAACTCAATTTAAAACACAAACACTCGCTGAAGCACCTGTTCTGTACTACGCAGTGCCAGGCAGTGTCCACAAGTCTCACACTCAGTGAATATCCGTGCAAATATTACCTGAATAACCTCCATTGCCTGGCTTCTGCTATCACCTAAGCCTCCAGCTGCCTTTTCTCTAGGCCTTTGCTGGATTCACACTTGGAGAAGACAGACATTTAATGACTAAAGGCATCATTTTGGAACCGACTTTCAGGGAACATTCAAGAATGTGATCCCACGGGGGGCACAGGTGAGGCTACTCCACTGTCTGCAGAGATCCCCACAGCAGCGCCTAGCAGTGACTGACATGGAAGCCGCCCCTTTTCCCACAGGCTCCTGAATGCCTGGAAAGAACAGGCATTTCCTTCCAAACAG